>NC_090440.1:589759374-591164579 GCF_031143425.1 Pleurodeles waltl | reverse complement strand
AGACTCAGGTGAGAGCCTTTTTAGGCCTCACTGGGTACTATAGGAGGTTCATAAAGAACTATGGCTCCATTGCAGCCCCTCTTAACGACCTCACTTCAAAGAAAATGCCTAAGAAGGTATTATGGACAGCAAACTGTCAGAAAGCTTTTGAGGAGCTGAAGCAGGCCATGTGCTCTGCACCTGTCTTGAAAAGCCCTTGTTACTCTAAAAAATTCTATGTCCAAACTGATGCATCTGAATTAGGAGTAGGGGCAGTCCTATCACAACTTAATTCTGAGGGCCAGGATCAACCTGTGGCTTTTATCAGCAGGAGGTTGACCCCTAGAGAAAAGCGTTGGTCTGCCATAGAGAGGGAGGCCTTTTCTGTGGTCTGGGCACTGAAGAAGTTGAGGCCATATCTGTTTGGCACTCACTTCATTGTTCAGACAGACCACAAACCTCTACTTTGGCTAAAACAAATGAAAGGTGAAAATCCTAAATTGTTGAGGTGGTCCATATCCCTACAGGGAATGGACTATACAGTGGAACATAGACCTGGGAGTACCCACTCCAATGCAGATGGACTCTCCAGATATTTCCACTTACACAATGAAGACCCATCAGGTATTGACTAGTCGTATTGTCCTTCGTTTGGGGGGGGGGGGTTGTGTAGGAAAGTACCATCTTGCCTGGCATGGTACCCCCATTTTTCACTGTATATATGTTGTTTTAGTTGTATGTGTCACTGGGACCCTGCCAGCCAGGGCCCCAGTGCTCATAAGTGTGCCTGAATGTGTTACCTGTGTTATGACTAACTGTCTCACTGAGGCTCTGCTATCCAGAACCTCAGTGGTTATGCTCTCTCATTTCTTTCAAATTGTCACTAACAGGCTAGTGACCAATTTCACCAATTTACATTGGCATACTGGAACACCCTTATAATTCCCTAGTATATGGTACTGAGGTACCCAGGGTATTGGGGTTCCAGGAGATCCCTATGGGCTGCAGCATTTCTTTTGCCACCCATAGGGAGCTCTGACAATTCTTACACAGGCCTGCCACTGCAGCCTGAGTGAAATAACGTCCACGTTATTTCACAGCCATTTTACACTGCACTTAAGTAACTTATAAGTCACCTATATGTCTAAACTTTACCTGGTAAAGGTTAGGTGCAAAGTTACTTAGTGTGAGGGCACCCTGGCACTAGCCAAGGTGCCCCCACATTGTTCAGAGCCAATTCCCCGGACTTTGTGAGTGCGGGGACACCATTACACGCGTGCACTACATATAGGTCACTACCTATATGTAGCTTCACAATGGTAACTCCGAATATGGCCATGTAACATGTCTATGATCATGGAATTGCCCCCTCTATGCCATCCTGGCATAGTTGGCACAATCCCATGATCCCAGTGGTCTGTAGCACAGACCCTGGTACTGCCAAACTGCCTTTCCCGGGGTTTCACTGCAGCTGCTGCTGCTGCCAACCCCTCAGACAGGCATCTGCCCTCCTGGGGTCCAGCCAGGCCTGGCCCAGGATGGCAGAACAAAGAACTTCCTCTGAGAGAGGGTGTGACACCCTCTCCCTTTGGAAAATGGTGTGAAGTCAGGGGAGGAGTAGCCTCCCCCAGCCTCTGGAAATGCTTTGTTGGGCACAGATGTGCCCAATTCTGCATAAGCCAGTCTACACCGGTTCAGGGGACCCCTTAGCCCTGCTCTGGCGCGAAACTGGACAAAGGAAAGGGGAGTGACCACTCCCCTGACCTGCACCTCCCCTGGGAGGTGTCCAGAGCTCCTCCAGTGTGCTCCAGACCTCTGCCATCTTGGAAACAGAGGTGCTGCTGGCACACTGGACTGCTCTGAGTGGCCAGTGCCACCAGGTGAATTCAGAGACTCCTTCTGATAGGCTCCTTCAGGTGTTGCTAGCCTATCCTCTCTCCTAGGTAGCCAAACCCTCTTTTCTGGCTATTTAGGGTCTCTGTCTCTGGGGAAACTTTAGATAACGAATGCAAGAGCTCATCCGAGTTCCTCTGCATCTCTCTCTTCACCTTCTGCCAAGGAATCGACTGCTGACCGCGCTGGAAGCCTGCAAAACTGCAACATAGCAGCTAAGACGACTACTGCAACTCTGTAACGCTGATCCTGCCGCCTTCTCGACTGTTTTCCTGGTGGTGCATGCTGTGGGGGTAGTCTGCCTCCTCTCTGCACTAGAAGCTCCGAAGAAATCTCCCGTGGGTCGACGGAATCTTCCCCCTGCAACCGCAGGCACCAAAAAGCTGCATTACCGGTCCCTTGGGTCTCCTCTCAGCACAACGAACGAGGTCTCTCGAATCCAGCAACTCTGTCCAAGTGACTCCCACAGTCCAGTGACTCTTCAGTCCAAGTTTGGTGGAGGTAAGTCCTTGCCTCCCCACGCCAGACTGCATTGCTGGGAACCGCGACTTTTGCAGCAACTCCGGCCTCCGTGCACTTCCGGCGGAAATCCTTTGTGCACAGTCCAGCCTGGGTCCACGGCACTCTAACCTGCATTGCACGACCTCCTAAGTTGTTCTCCGGCGACGTGGGACTTCTTTGTGCGACTTCGGGTGAGCACCGTTTCACGCATCCTTGTAGTGCCTGTTTCTGGCACTTCTCTGGGTGCTACCTGCTACTGAGAGGGCTCCTTGTCTTGCTCGACGTCCCCTCTCCCTCCTGACGCAATTTGCAACATCCTGGTCCGTCCTGGGCCACAGCAGCATCCAAAAATGCTTACCGCACAATTTGCAGCTAGCAAGGCTTGTTGGCGGTCTTTCGGCAGGAAAACACTTCTGCACGACTCTCCACAGCGAGGGAGATCCGTCCACCAAAGGGGAAGTCTCTAGCCCTTTTTGTTCCTGCAGAAACCTCAGCTTCTTCTGTCCAGTAGAAGCTTCTTTGCACCCACAGCTGGCATTTCCTGGGCATCTGCCCATCTCCGACTTGCTTGTGACTTTTGGACTTGGTCCCCTTGTTCCACAGGTACCCTAGATTGGAAATCCATCGTTGTTGCATTGTTGTTTTGTGTCTTTCCTGCATTATTCCCCTATCACGACTTCTTTGTCCTTTGGGGAACTTTAGTGCACTTTGCACTCACTTTTCAGGGTCTTGGGGTGGGCTATTTTTCTAACTCTTACTATTTTCTAATAGTCCAATTTTACACTGCACTTAAGTAACTTATAAGTCACCTATATGTCTAACCTTTACCTGGTAAAGGTTAGGTGCAAAGTTACTTAGTGTGAGGGCACACTGGCATTAGCCAAGGTGCCCCCACATTCTTCAGGGCAAATTTCCCGGACTTTGTGAGTGCGGGGACACCATTACACGCGTGCACTACACATAGGTCAATACCTATGTGTAGCTTCACAATGGTAACTCCGAATATGGCCATGTAACATGTCTATGATCATGGAATTGCCCCCTCTATTCCATCCTGGCATTGTTGGCACAATCCCATGATCCCACAGGTCTGTAGCTCAGACCTGGGTACTGCCAAACTACCTTTCCCGGGGTTTCACTGCAGCTGCTGCCAACCCCTCAGACAGGTTTCTGCCCTCCTGGGGTCCAGCCAGGCTTGGCCCAGGATGGAAGAACAAAGGACTTCCTCAGAGAGAGGGTGTTACACCCTCTCCCTTTGGAAAAAGGTGTCAGGGCTGGGGAGGAGTAGCCTCCCCCAGCCTCTGGAAATGCTTTCATGGGCACAGATGGTGCCCATTTCTGCATAAGCCAGTCTAAACCGGTTCAGGGACCCCTTAGCCCTGCTCTGGCGCGAAACTGGACAAAGGAAAGGGGAGTGAGCACTCCCCTGACCTGCACCTCCCCTGGGAGGTGCCCAAAGCTCCTCCAGTGTGCTCCAGACCTCTGCCATCTTGGAAACAGAGGTGCTGCTGGCACACTGGACTGCTCTGAGTGGCCAGGGCCAGCAGGTGACGTCAGAGACTCCTTCTGATAGGCTCCTTCAGGTGTTGCTAGCCTATCTTCTCTCCTAAGTAGCCAAACCCTCTTTTCTGGCTATTTAGGGTCTCTGCTTTGGGGATTTCCTTAGATAACGAATGCAAGAGCTCATCAGAGTTCCTCTGCATCTCTCTCTTCACCTTCTGCCAAGGAATCAACTGCTGACCGCGCTGGAAGCCTACAAACCTGCAACAAAGTAGCGAAGACGACTACTGCAACTCTGTAACGCTGATCCTGCCGCCTTTTCTCGACTGTTTTCCTGGTGGTGCATGCTGTGGGGGTAGTCTGCCTCCTCTCTGCACTAGAAGCTCGGAAGAAATCTCATGTGGGTCGATGGAATCGTCCCCCTGCAACCGCAGGCACCAAAGAACTGCATCACCGGTCCCCTGGGTCTCCTCTCAGCACGACGAGCGAGGTCCCTTGAATCCAGCAACTCTGTCCAAGTGACTCCCATAGTCCAGTGACTCTTCAGTCCAGGTTTAGTGGAGGTAAGTACTTGCCTCCCCACGCCAGACTGCATTGCTGGGAACCGCGTCTTTTGCAGCTACTCTGGCTCCTGTGCACTTTCCGAAGGAATCCTTTGTGCACAGCCAAGCCTGGGTCTACGGCACTCTAACCTGCATTACACGACCTCCTGAGTTGTCCTCCGGCGGTGTGGGACTCCTTTGTGCAACTTCGGGTGAGCACCGTTTCACTCCTCTTCGCAGTGCCTGTTCTGGCACTTCTGACGGTGCTGCCTGCTTCTGAGAGGGCTCCTTGTCCTGCTGGGCGCCCCCTCTGTCCCCTGACGCAATTGGCGACATCCTGGTCCCTCCTGAGCCACAGCAGAATCCAAAAACCTGAAATGCACGATTTGCAGCTAGCAAAGCTTGTTGGTGGTCTTTCGGCAAGAAAACACTTATGCACGACTCTTCACAACGTGGGACATCCATCCTCCAAAGGGGAAGTGTGAGAAGGTAGCCTCTTTCTAGCCTTGTTACCCCCACTTTTGGCCTGTTTGTGAGTGTATGTCAGGGTGTTTGTCACTGTTTTCACTGTCTCACTGGGATCCTGATAGCCAGGCCTCAGTGCTCATAGTGAAAACACCATGTTTTCAGTATGGTTGTTATGTGTCACTGGGATCCTGCTAGTCAGGACCCCAGTGCTCATAGGTTTGTGGCCTATATGTATGTGTCACTGGGACCCTGTCACACAGGGCCCCAGTGCTCATAGGTGTGCATGTATATGTTCCCTGTGTGGTGCCTAACTGTCTCACTGAGGCTCTGCTAACCAGAACCTCAGTGGTTATGCTCTCTCATTACTTTCAAATTGTCACTAACAGGCTAGTGACCAATTTTACCAATTTACATTGGCTTACTGGAACACCCTTATAATTCCCTAGTATATGGTACTGAGGTACCCAGGGTATTGGGGTTCCAGGAGATCCCTATGGGCTACAGCATTTCTTTTGCCACCCATAGGGAGCTCTGACAATTCTTACACAGGCCTGCCACTGCAGCCTGAGTGAAATAACGTCCACGTTATTTCACAGCCATTTTACACTGCACTTAAGTAACTTATAAGTCACCTATATGTCTAACCTTTACCTGGTAAAGGTTAGGTGCAAAGTTACTTAGTGTGTGGGCACCCTGGCACTAGCCAAGGTGCCCCCACATTGTTCAGAGCCAATTCACTGAACTTTGTGAGTGCGGGGACACCATTACACGCGTGCACTACATATAGGTCACTACCTATATGTAGCTTCACCATGGTAACTCCGAATATGGCCATGTAACATGTCTATGATCATGGAATTGCCCCCTCTATGCCATCCTGGCATTGTTGGTACAATTCCATGATCCCAGTGGTCTGTAGCACAGACCCTGGTACTGCCAGACTGCCCTTCCTGGGGTTTCTCTGCAGCTGCTGCTGCTGCCAACCCCTCAGACAGGCAGCTGCCCTCCTGGGGTCCAGCCAGGCCTGGCCCAGGATGGCAGAACAAAGAACTTCCTCTGAGAGAGGGTGTGACACCCTCTCCCTTTGGAAAATGGTGTGAAGGCAGGGGAGGAGTAGCCTCCCCCAGCCTCTGGAAATGCTTTGTTGGGCACAGATGTGCCCAATTCTGCATAAGCCAGTCTACACCGGTTCAGGGACCCCTTAGCCCCTGCTCTGGCGCGAAACTGGACAAAGGAAAGGGGAGTGACCACTCCCCTGACCTGCACCTCCCCTGGGAGGTGTCCAGAGCTCCTCCAGTGTGCTCCAGACCTCTGCCATCTTGGAAACAGAGGTGCTGCTGGCACACTGGACTGCTCTGAGTGGCCAGTGCCACCAGGTGACGTCAGAGACTCCTTGTGATAGGCTCCTTCAGGTGTTAGTAGCCTTTCCTCTCTCCTAGGTAGCCAAACCCTCTTTTCTGGCTATTTAGGGTCTCTGTCTCTGGGGAAACTTTAGATAACGAATGCATGAGCTCAGCCGAGTTCCTCTGCATCTCCCTCTTCACCTTCTGATAAGGAATCGACCGCTGACCGCGCTGGAAGCCTGCAAACCTGCAACATAGTAGCAAAGACGACTACTGCAACTCTGTAACGCTGATCCTGCCGCCTTCTCGACTGTTTTCCTGCTTGTGCATGCTGTGGGGGTAGTCTGCCTCCTCTCTGCACCAGAAGCTCCGAAGAAATCTCCCGTGGGTCGACGGAATCTTCCCCCTGCAACCGCAGGCACCAAAAAGCTGCATCTCCGGTCCCTTGGGTCTCCTCTCAGCACGACGAGCGAGGTCCCTCGAATCCAGCGACACCGTCCAAGTGACCCCCACAGTCCAGTGACTCTTCAGCCCAAGTTTGGTGGAGGTAAGTCCTTGCCTCACCTCGCTGGGCTGCATTGCTGGGAACCGCGACTTTGCAAGCTACTCCGGCCCCTGTGCACTTCCGGCGGAAATCCTTCGTGCACAGCCAAGCCTGGGTCCACGGCACTCTAACCTGCATTGCACGACTTTCTAAGTTGGTCTCCGGCGACGTGGGACTCCTTTGTGCAACTTCGGCGAGCACCGTTTCACGCATCCTTGTAGTGCCTGTTTCTGGCACTTCTCCGGGTGCTACCTGCTTCAGTGAGGGCTCTTTGTCTTGCTCGACGTCCCCTCTCTTTTCAGGTCCAATTTGCGACCTCCTGGTCCCTCCTGGGCCCCAGCAGCGTCCAAAAACGCCAAACGCACGATTTGCGTGTAGCAAGGCTTGTTGGCGTCCATCCGGCGGGAAAACACTTCTGCACGACTCTCCAAGGCGTGGGGGATACATCCTCCAAAGGGGAAGTCTCTAGCCCTTGTCGTTCCTGCAGTATTCACAGTTCTTCAGCCTAGAAAGAGCTTCTTTGCACCAACCGCTGGCATTTCTTGGGCATCTGCCCATCTCCGAGCTGCTTGTGACTTTTGGACTTGGTCCCCTTGTTCCACAGGTACCCTCAGTCAGGAATCCATCGTTGTTGCATTGCTGATTTGTGTTTTCCTTGCATTCTCCCTCTAACACGACTATTTTGTCTTTAGGGGAACTTTGGTGCACTTTGCACTCACTTTTCAGGGTCTTGGGGAGGGTTATTTTTCTAACTCTCACTATTTTCTAATAGTCCCAGCGACCCTCTACAAGGTCACATAGGTTTGGGGTCCATTCGTGGTTCGCATTCCACTTCTGGAGTATATGGTTTGTGTTGCCCCTATCCCTATGTTTCCCCATTGCATCCTATTGTAACTATACATTGTTTGCACTGTTTTCTAAGACTATACTGCATATTTTTGCTATTGTGTATATATATCTTGTGTATATTTCCTATCCTCTCACTGAGGGTACACTCTAAGATACTTTGGCATATTGTCATAAAAATAAAGTACCTTTATTTTTAGTATAACTGTGTATTGTGTTTTCTTATGATATTGTGCATATGACACTAAGTGGTACTGTAGTAGCTTCACACGTCTCCTAGTTCAGCCTGAGCTGCTTTGCTAAGCTACCATTATCTATCAGCCTAAGCTGCTAGACACCCTATACACTAATAAGGGATAACTGGGCCTGGTGCAAGGTGCAAGTACCCCTTGGTACTCACTACAAGCCAGTCCAGCCTCCTACATTGGTTGTGCAGCGGTGGGATAAGTGCTTGAGACTACTTACCACTCTTGTCATTGTACTTTTCATAAGAGAAAAATATACAAAACAAGGTCAGTGTATATACACATAGCCAAAAAGTTTTGCATTTCCTCTTTTCACTCTTTTCTAAGTGCTGAAAAGTACTTCTAAACTTTCAAAAAGTTCTTAAAAGTTTAAAAAGTTTTTTCTGTCTTTCCAAAAAGTTCTGAAAACTTTTTTTCTCTTTTGTCTATCACTTTAACTCTCTCTAAAAATGTCTGGCACAGGCCAAAAAGTTGAACTGTCCAAACTTGCATATGATCACCTTAGCTGGAAAGGAGCAAGGAGTCTCTGCATAGAGAGAGGTTTGAGTGTAGGGAAGAATCCTTCCTTAGAACTGTTAATTAATATGCTTAGAGTACAGGATAAGGCCATAAGTGCCCAATCTATAGAAAAAGTAGCTAATGGTTCTCAATCTGATCCAGGGACTCCCCCAGGAAAAGGTTCAGGAAAGAAACTTCTCAGCCTGCCCATTACTAGACAGTCTAGCATAGTTGGTACAGAGGTTGAATCACATCATACTGATGATGTGCTCTCACATTATACTGGTAGCCAAGCTGTTAGGGTGCCCTCTGTAAGGGACAGGTCTCCTTCTGTTCATTCCCATCACACCTCTGTATCTAGAAATGTCCCTCCCACCCACCCTGATGACAGATTGTTGGAAAGGGAGCTCAATAGATTGAGAGTGGAGCAAACCAGACTGAAGCTCAAGAAGCAACAGCTGGATTTGGATAGACAGTCTTTAGAAATAGAGAGGGAAAGACAGAAAATGGGTTTAGATACCCATGGTGGCAGCAGCAGTATTCCCCATAGTCATCCTGCAAAAGAGCATGATTCCAGGAATCTGCATAAGATAGTTCCCCCTTACAAGGAGGGGGATGACATTAACAAGTGGTTTGCTGCACTTGAGAGGGCCTGTGCTGTACAGGATGTCCCTCAAAAGCAGTGGGCTGCTATCCTATGGCTATCATTTACTGGAAAAGGTAGGGATAGGCTCCTTACTGTAAAAGAAAATGATGCTAACAATTTCCAAGTTCTTAAGAATGCACTCCTGGATGGTTATGGCTTAACCACTGAACAGTACAGGATAAAGTTCAGAGATACCAAAAAGGAGTCTTCACAAGACTGGGTTGATTTCATTGACCAGGCAGTGAAGGCCTTGGAGGGGTGGTTACATGGCAGTAAAGTTACTGATTATGACAGCCTGTATAACTTGATCCTGAGAGAGCATATTCTTAATAATTGTGTGTCTGATTTGTTGCACCAGTACTTGGTGGACTCTGATCTGACCTCTCCCCAAGAATTGGGAAAGAAGGCAGACAAATGGGTCAGAACAAGAGTGAACAGAAAAGTTCATACAGGGGGTGACAAAGATGGCAATAAGAAGAAAGATGGTGAAAAATCTCAAGATAAGCATGGGGATAAGGGTAAAACCAAAGATCCCACTTCAAATCTTAAACACTCTTCAGAGGGTGGGGATAAAACAAAGTCTTCCTCTTCTTCCCAACCTGCACACATTAAAAAGCCTTGGTGCTTTGTGTGTAAAAACAGAGGCCATAGGCCAGGGGATAAGTCCTGTCCAGGTAAACCCCCTGAGCCTACCACCACTAATACATCAAGCTCTAGTGCCCCTAGCAGTAGTGGTACTAGTGGTGGGACTGCTGGCAACAGTCAAGCAAAGGGTGTAGTTGGGTTCACTTATGGGTCCATAGTGGAAACTGATGTAATCAGTCCCAAGACAGTTTCTGTCACACCTAGTGGCATTGGCCTTGCCACACTGGCTGCTTGTCCCCTTACAATGGATAAGTACAGGCAGACAGTTTCAATAAATGGTGTTGAGGCCTTGGCCTACAGGGACACAGGTGCCAGTTTCACTTTGGTGACTGAAAACCTAGTGCCTCCTGAACAACACATCATTGGACAACAGTATAAGATTATTGATGTCCATAACTCCACTAAGTTTCTTCCCTTAGCTATAATTCAGTTTAGTTGGGGTGGAGTTACTGGCCCTAAGCAGGTGGTGGTATCACCTAGCTTACCTGTAGACTGTCTCTTAGGTAATGACCTAGAGGCCTCAGGTTGGGCTGATGTAGAGTTTTATGCCCATGCAGCCATGCTGGGCATCCCTGAGGAATTGTTCCCTCTCATTTCAAGTGAAATGAAAAAGCAAAGGAGAGAAGGCCTGAAAACTCAGGATCCCTCTCCAGCAACAGGTAAAAAGGGTATCACAGTATCCCCTAACCACCCTACCATTCAGGATACTATTCCTGTGGTGGGAGAAACCTCTCCTGGGGTGGCACCTGTTCCAAGGGAATCATCAGCTGGCAAAGCTGGACTCCCTGAGGTGGAAGTACCTCTCTGTAGGATAACTAACATTGGTGAGAAAAAGAGCACCATTTTAGTTAACATGGAGCATCCCTCCAACCCTCCCAGAGAAACTTTAGTGCAGAAACTCTGCACTGCCTCACAACACTTAGGACAGCATCCCTGCCCTAGTGTGGAGCTGATAGGACAGCATCCCTGCCCTGCTCCAACCCAAGAGAAACAGCATCCCTGTTCTCTCTTCCAGCCATATGGACAAAGTTTTTGCCCAGCTATGGCTTTTCTGAGACAGCATCCCTGTCTGGCATTTCCATCACTACAAATAGGTTCAGTGGACAATTCCCACTGCTCTAAACTAAAACTTACTGATAGAAACTCTGAAAATACATCTTCACATTGTTGCTTAGCTAAAAAACTTCAAACAGGGTGGTTTACATCCCCACAGGGAAGTAACCATATAGTGGATGTAGGAGGCTGGACTGGCTTGTAGTGAGTACCAAGGGGTACTTGCACCTTGCACCAGGCCCAGTTATCCCTTATTAGTGTATAGGGTGTCTAGCAGCTTAGGCTGATAGATAATGGTAGCTTAGCAGAGCAGCTTAGGCTGAACTAGGAGACGTGTGAAGCTACTACAGTACCACTTAGTGTCATATGCACAATATCATAAGAAAACACAATACACAGTTATACTAAAAATAAAGGTACTTTATTTTTATGACAATATGCCAAAGTATCTTAGAGTGTACCCTCAGTGAGAGGATAGGAAATATACACAAGATATATATACACAATAGCAAAAATATGTAGTATAGTCTTAGAAAACAGTGCAAACAATGTATAATTACAATAGGATGCAATGGGGAAACATAGGGATAGGGGCAACACAAACCATATACTCCAAAAGTGGAATGTGAACCACGAATGGACCCCAAACCTATGTGACCTTGTAGAGGGTCGCTGGGACTATTAGAAAATAGTGAGAGTTAGAAAAATAACCCTCCCCAAGACCCTGAAAAATGAGTGCAAAGTGCACCAAAGTTCCCCTAAGGACAAAATAGTCGTGTTAGAGGGAGAATGCAAGGAAAACACAAATCAGCAATGCAACAACGATGGATTCCTGTCTGAAGGTACCTGTGGAGCAAGGGGACCAAGTCCAAAAGTCACAAGCAGCTCGGAGATGGGCAGATGCCCAAGAAATGCCAGCGGTTGGTGCAAAGAAGCTCTTACTAGGCTGAAGAACTGTGAATACTGCAGGAACGACAAGGGCTAGAGACTTCCCCTTTGGAGGATGGATCCCCCACGCCTTGGAGAGTCGTGCAGAAGTGTTTTCCCGCCGGATGGACGCCAACAAGCCTTGCTACACGCAAATCGTGCGTTTGGCGTTTTTGGACGCTGCTGGGGCCCAGGAGGGACCAGGAGGTCGCAAATTGGACCTGCAGAGAGAGGGGACGTCGAGCAAGACAAGGAGCCCTCACTGAAGCAGGTAGCACCCGGAGAAGTGCCAGAAACAGGCACTACGAGGATGCGTGAAACGGTGCTCGCCTGAAGTTGCACAAAGGAGTCCCACGTCGCCGGAGACCAACTTAGAAAGTCGTGCAATGCAGGTTAGAGTGCCGTGGACCCAGGCTTGGCTGTGCACGAAGGATTTCCGCCGGAAGTGCACAGGGGCCGGAGTAGCTTGCAAAGTCGCGGTTCCCAGCAATGCAGCCCAGCGCGGTGAGGCAAGGACTTACCTCCACCAAACTTGGGCTGAAGAGTCACTGGACTGTGGGGGTCACTTGGACGGTGTCGCTGGATTCGAGGGACCTCGCTCGTCGTGCTGAGAGGAGACCCAAGGGACCGGAGATGCAGCTTTTTGGTGCCTGCGGTTGCAGGGGGAAGATTCCGTCGACCCACGGGAGATTTCTTCGGATCTTCTGGTGCAGAGAGGAGGCAGGCTACCCCCACAGCATGCACAAGCAGGAAAACAGTCGAGAAGGCGGCAGGATCAGCGTTACAGAGTTGCAGTAGTCGTCTTTGCTACTATGTTGCAGGTTTGCAGGCTTCCAGCGCGGTCAGCGGTCGATTCCTTATCAGAAGGTGAAGAGGGAGATGCAGAGGAACTCGGCTGAGCTCATGCATTCGTTATCTAAAGTTTCCCCAGAGACAGAGACCCTAAATAGCCAGAAAAGAGGGTTTGGCTACCTAGGAGAGAGGAAAGGCTACTAACACCTGAAGGAGCCTATCACAAGGAGTCTCTGACGTCACCTGGTGGCACTGGCCACTCAGAGCAGTCCAGTGTGCCAGCAGCACCTCTGTTTCCAAGATGGCAGAGGTCTGGAGCACACTGGAGGAGCTCTGGACACCTCCCAGGGGAGGTGCAGGTCAGGGGAGTGGTCACTCCCCTTTCCTTTGTCCAGTTTCGCGCCAGAGCAGGGGCTAAGGGGTCCCTGAACCGGTGTAGACTGGCTTATGCAGAATTGGGCACATCTGTGCCCAACAAAGCATTTCCAGAGGCTGGGGGAGGCTACTCCTCCCCTGCCTTCACACCATTTTCCAAAGGGAGAGGGTGTCACACCCTCTCTCAGAGGAAGTTCTTTGTTCTGCCATCCTGGGCCAGGCCTGGCTGGACCCCAGGAGGGCAGCTGCCTGTCTGAGGGGTTGGCAGCAGCAGCAGCTGCAGTGAAACCCCAGGAAGGGCAGTTTGGCAGTACCAGGGTCTGTGCTACAGACCACTGGGATCATGGAGTTGTCCCAACAATGCCAGGATGGCATAGAGGGGGCAATTCCATGATCATAGACATGTTACATGGCCATATTCGGAGTTACCATGGTGAAGCTACATATAGGTAGTGACCTATATGTAGTGCACGCGTGTAATGGTGTCCCCGCACTCACAAAGTTCAGTGAATTGGCTCTGAACAATGTGGGGGCACCTTGGCTAGTGCCAGGGTGCCCTCACACTAAGTAACTTTGCACCTAACCTTTACCAGGTAAAGGTTAGACATATAGGTGACTTATAAGTTACTTAAGTGCAGTGTAAAATGGCTGTGAAATAACGTGGACGTTATTTCACTCAGGCTGCAGTGGCAGGCCTGTGTAAGAATTGTTAGAGCTCCCTATGGGTGGCAAAAGAAATGCTGCAGCCCATAGGGATCTCCTGGAACCCCAATACCCTGGCTACCTCAGTACCATATACTAGGGGATTATAAGGGTGTTCCAGTAAGCCAATGTAAATTGGTAAAAATGGTCACTAGCCTGTCAGTGACAATTTGGAAAGAAATGAGAGAGCATAACCACTGAGGTTCTGATTAGCAGAGCCTCAGTGAGACAGTTAGTCACTACACAGGTAACACATACAGGCACACTTATGAGCACTGGGGCCCTGGGTTACCAGGGTCCCAGTGACACATACAACTAAAACAACATATATACAGTGAAAAATGGGGGTAACATGCCAGGTAAGATGGTACTTTCCTACACAACCCCCCCCCAAACGAAGGACAATAAGACTAGCCATTACCTGATGAGTCTTCATTGTCTAAGTGGAAATATCTGGAGAGTCCATCTGCATTGGAGTGGCTACTCCCAGGTCTATGTTCCACTGTGTAGTCCATTCCCTGTAGGGATATGGACCACCTCAACAATTTAGGATTTTCACCTTTCATTTGTTTTAGCCAAAGTAGAGGTTTGTGGTCTGTCTGAACAATGAAGTGAGTGCCAAACAGGTATGGCCTCAACTTCTTCAGAGCCCAGACCACAGCAAAGGCCTCCCTCTCAATGGCAGACCAACGCTTTTCTCTAGGGGTCAACCTTCTACTAATAAAAGCAACAGGTTGATCCTGGCCCTCAGAATTAAGTTGTGATAGGACTGCCCCTACTCCTAATTCAGATGCATCAGTTTGGACATAGAATTTTTTAGAGTAACAAGGGCTTTTCAGGACAGGTGCAGAGCACATGGCCTGCTTCAGCTCCTCAAAAGCTTTCTGACAGTTTGCTGTCCATAATACCTTTTTAGGCATTTTCTTGGATGTGAGGTCATTAAGAGGGGCTGCAATGGAGCCATAGTTCTTAATGAACCTCCTGTAATACCCAGTGAGGCCTAGGAAGGCTCTCACCTGAGTCTGAGTGGTAGGGGGAATCCAATCAATAATAGTTTGGATTTTCCCCTGAAGTGGTGCAATCTGTTCCCCACCAACAAGGTGTCCCAGATAAACCACTTTACCCTGCCCTATCTGGCACTTTGAAGCCTTGATAGTGAGGCCTGCCTTTTGCAGGGCCTCCAAAACTTTCCAAAGGTGGACCAGGTGATCATCCCAGCTGGAGCTAAAGACAGCTATATCATCCAAATATGCTGCACTGAAAGCTTCCAGCCCTTGCAGGACTGTGTTCACCAACCTCTGAAAAGTGGCAGGTGCATTTTTCAAACCAAAAGGCATTACAGTAAACTGGTAATGTCCTCCAATGGTAGAAAATGCAGTCTTAGGTTTAGCATCTTCTGACATTTTGATCTGCCAATACCCTGCAGTCAAATCAAAAGTGCTTAGATACTTGGCAGATGCCAGTGTATCTATTAGCTCATCTGCCCTGGGTATAGGGTGAGCATCTGTTTTGGTTACCAAGTTGAGACCTCTATAGTCTACACAAAACCTCATTTCCTTCTTTCCATCTTTAGAATTGGGTTTTGGTACCAGTACCACAGGAGAAGCCCATGGACTGTCAGAGTGCTCAACCACTCCTAGTTCCAACATCTTCTGAACTTCTTGCTTTATGCAGTCCCTGACATGGTCAGGCTGCCTATAGATCTTACTTTTGACAGGTAAACTGTCTCCAGTATCTATAGTGTGCTCACACCAAGAAGTGGTGCCTGGCACAATGGAGAAGAGTTCTGAAAATTGTCCTAGGAGATTTATGCAATTATCTTTCTGCTCAGCAGTAAGACAATCAGCCAAAACTACCCCTTCCACAAGAGCATCTTGTTCTGTGGAAGAGAAGAGATCAGGTAGAGGATCACTGTCTTCTTCCTGTCCCTCATCTGTTGCCATGAGCAGGGTGAGATCAGCCCTGTCATAGTAGGGTTTCAGGCGGTTGACATGGAGCACCCTAAGGGGACTCCTGGCAGTGCCTAAGTCAACCAAGTAGGTGACTTCACCCTTCTTTTCAACAATTGTGTGTGGACCACTCCATTTATCTTGGAGTGCTCTTGGGGCCACAGGCTCCAAGACCCACACTTTCTGCCCTGGTTGGTACTGAACCAAAACAGCCTTCTGATCATGCCATTGCTTCTGGAGCTCTTGGCTGGCCTGAAGGTTTTTACTGGCCTTTTTCATGTACTCAGCCATCCTTGATCTGAGGCCAAGTACATAGTCCACAATATCCTGCTTAGGAGCTTTTAAAGGTTGTTCCCAACCCTCCTTTACAAGTGTGAGTGGACCCCTAACAGGGTGTCCAAAAAGAAGTTCAAAGGGGCTGAAGCCCACTCCTTTCTGGGGTACCTCCCTGTAGGCAAAAAGGAGGCATGGTAGAAGGATATCCCATCTCCTGCGGAGTTTTTCAGGGAGTCCCATAATCATGCCTTTGAGAGTTTTATTAAATCTCTCCACCAGTCCATTTGTTTGTGGATGATAGGGTGTTGTGAACTTGTAAGTTACACCACACTCCTTCCACATGGCGTTTAAGTATGCAGACATGAAATTGCTTCCTCTGTCTGATACTACTTCCTTTGGGAAGCCCACCCTGGAAAATATTCCCAGGAGGGCCTTTGCCACTGCAGGAGCTGTAGTGGTCCTTAAAGGAATAGCTTCAGGATATCTTGTGGCATGGTCCACTACCACCAAGATAAACCTATTGCCTGAAGCAGTAGGAGGGTCAAGGGGGCCAACTATGTCAACCCCTACCCTTTCAAAGGGAACCCCAACCACAGGCAGTGGGATAAGGGGTGCCTTTGGAGTGCCACCTGTCTTGCCACTGGCTTGACAGGTTTCACAGGACTTACAAAAATCTTTTGTGTCCTCAGACATCCTAGGCCAATGAAACAGTGGTACCAATCTGTCCCAAGTTTTCATTTGACCCAGGTGTCCAGCTAAGGGAATGTCATGTGCCAGTGTTAGGAGGAACTTTCTGTACTCCTGAGGAATCACTAATCTCCTGGCAGCTCCAGGTTTAGGATCCCTTTGCTCAGTGTACAAGAGGTTGTCCTCCCAGTAAACTCTGTGTGAGTCACTGACATCCCCATTAGCCTGTTTGACAGCTTGCTGTCTGAGACCCTCTAATGTGGGACAGGTTTGCTGTGCCACACTCAGCTCCTCTCTGGCAGGCCCCCCTTCACCCAAAAGCTCAGCAGTGTCTGCTTCCAGCTCCTCTGGTGTAGGTTCTGCACAGGGAGGGAATTCTTCTTCCTCAGAAGTAGAATCCACTGTAGAGGGAGGGATAGTAGGAAGTGGTTTGCTTCTACTAGCCCTAGCTTTAGGGAGCACTTGGTCCATTGTTCCAGGATCCAAGCTTCCCTGTCCTTTTTGCTTTTTGGCCTGAGCCCTTGTCAAAGCAAAAATATGCCCTGGGATGCCCAGCATTGCTGCATGGGCCTCCAACTCCACATCTGACCAAGCTGATGTCTCCAAATCGTTCCCTAATAGACAGTCTACAGGTAAATCTGAAGCTACCACAACTTTCTTTGGACCAGATACCCCCCCCCAGTTGAGATTTACAACAGCCATGGGGTGGCTTTGTGTTATGTTGTGAGCATCGGTTACTTGGTACTGGTGTCCAAGTATGTGTTGTTCAGGGTGCACCAGTTTCTCAATCACCATTGTGACACTGGCACCTGTGTCCCTGTAGGCCTGGACCTCAACACCATTTATTAGGGTTAGTTGCTTGTACTTCTCCAAGTTATGGGGGCAAGCAACCAAAGTGGCTAAGTCAATAGCCCCTTCAGAGACTAAAGTAGCCTCTGTGGTCTCCCTAATCAGACCAACCCCAACTAAATTACCAAAAGTGAGCCCAGCTACTCCCTTGGATTGGCTATTAGTAGGTTTGCTCCCACCACCACTGCTATTAGTAGGGACACTAGGTGTAGCAGTAGGGGTTGTAGTGGTAGGAGCTGTGGTGCCTTTCTTTGGACAACTGGGATCTGTTGTCCAATGGCCTTTTATCTTACATAAATAGCACCATGGTTTCCTTTCCTTGTTCTGATTAGAGGAAGGTTTGGGCCCACCACCCCCACCAGAGTGTTTTTGTGGGCCTGATGAAGACTCATTTTTAGATTTGTCCCCACCCTTGTCAGAAGACTTACCATCCTTTTTTTTGTTGCCATCTTTGTCACCCCCTGTATGAACTTTTCTGTTCACTCTTGTTCTGACCCATTTGTCTGCCTTCTTTCCCAATTCTTGGGGAGAGGTCAGATCAGAGTCCACCAAGTACTGGTGCAACAAATCAGACACACAATTATTAAGAATATGCTCTCTCAGGATTAAGTTATACAGGCTGTCATAATCAGTAACTTTACTGCCATGTAACCACCCCTCCAAGGCCTTCACTGCCTGGTCAATGAAATCAACCCAGTCTTGTGAAGACTCCTTTTTGGTATCTCTGAACTTGATCCTGTACTGTTCAGTGGTTAAGCCATAACCATCCAGGAGTGCATTCTTAAGAACTTGGAAATTGTTAGCATCATTTTCTTTTACAGTAAGGAGCCTATCCCTACCTTTTCCAGTAAATGATAGCCATAGGATAGCAGCCCACTGCCTTTGAGGGACATCCTGTACAGCACAGGCCCTCTCAAGTGCAGCAAACCACTTGTTAATGTCATCCCCCTCCTTGTAAGGGGGAACTATCTTATGCAGATTCCTGGAATCATGCTCTTTTGCAGGATGACTATGGGGAATACTGCTGCTGCCACCATGGGTATCTAAACCCATTTTCTGTCTTTCCCTCTCTATTTCTAAAGACTGTCTATCCAAATCCAGCTGTTGCTTCTTGAGCTTCAGTCTGGTTTGCTCCACTCTCAATCTATTGAGCTCCCTTTCCAACAATCTGTCATCAGGGTGGGTGGGAGGGACATTTCTAGATACAGAGGTATGATGGGAATGAACAGAAGGAGACCTGTCCCTTCCAGAGGGCACCCTAACAGCTTGGCTACCAGTATAATGTGAGAGCACATCATCAGTATGATGTGATTCAACCTCTGTACCAACTATGCTAGACTGTCTAGTAATGGGCAGGCTGAGAAGTTTCTTTCCTGAACCTTTTCCTGGGGGAGTCCCTGGATCAGATTGAGAACCATTAGCTACTTTTTCTACAGATTGGGCACTTATGGCCTTATCCTGTACTCTAAGCATATTAATTAACAGTTCTAAAGAAGGATTCTTCCCTACACTCAAACCTCTCTCTATGCAGAGACTCCTTGCTCCTTTCCAGCTAAGGTGATCATATGCAAGTTTGGACAGTTCAACTTTTTGGCCTGTGCCAGACATTTTTTAGAGAGAGTTAAAGTGATAGACAAAGAGAAAAAAGTTTTCAGAACTTTTTGGAAAGACAGAAAAAACTTTTTAAACTTTTAAGAACTTTTTGAAAGTTTAGAAGTACTTTTCAGCACTTAGAAAAGAGTGAAAAGAGGAAATGCAAAACTTTTTGGCTATGTGTATATACACTGACCTTGTTTTGTATATTTTTCTCTTATGAAAAGTACAATGACAAGAGTGGTAAGTAGTCTCAAAGCACTTATCCCACCACTGCACAACCAATGTAGGAGGCTGGACTGGCTTGTAGTGAGTACCAAGGGGTACTTGCACCTTGCACCAGGCCCAGTTATCCCTTATTAGTGTATAGGGTGTCTAGCAGCTTAGGCTGATAGATAATGGTAGCTTAGCAGAGCAGCTTAGGCTGAACTAGGAGACGTGTGAAGCTACTACAGTACCACTTAGTGTCATATGCACAATATCATAAGAAAACACAATACACAGTTATACTAAAAATAAAGGTACTTTATTTTTATGACAATATGCCAAAGTATCTTAGAGTGTACCCTCAGTGAGAGGATAGGAAATATACACAAGATATATATACACAATAGCAAAAATATGTAGTATAGTCTTAGAAAACAGTGCAAACAATGTATAATTACAATAGGATGCAATGGGGAAACATAGGGATAGGGGCAACACAAACCATATACTCCAAAAGTGGAATGTGAACCACGAATGGACCCCAAACCTATGTGACCTTGTAGAGGGTCGCTGGGACTATTAGAAAATAGTGAGAGTTAGAAAAATAACCCTCCCCAAGACCCTGAAAAATGAGTGCAAAGTGCACCAAAGTTCCCCTAAGGACAAAATAGTCGTGTTAGAGGGAGAATGCAAGGAAAACACAAATCAGCAATGCAACAACGATGGATTCCTGTCTGAAGGTACCTGTGGAGCAAGGGGACCAAGTCCAAAAGTCACAAGCAGCTCGGAGATGGGCAGATGCCCAAGAAATGCCAGCGGTTGGTGCAAAGAAGCTCTTACTAGGCTGAAGAACTGTGAATACTGCAGGAACGACAAGGGCTAGAGACTTCCCCTTTGGAGGATGGATCCCCCACGCCTTGGAGAGTCGTGCAGAAGTGTTTTCCCGCCGGATGGACGCCAACAAGCCTTGCTACACGCAAATCGTGCGTTTGGCGTTTTTGGACGCTGCTGGGGCCCAGGAGGGACCAGGAGGTCGCAAATTGGACCTGCAGAGAGAGGGGACGTCGAGCAAGACAAGGAGCCCTCACTGAAGCAGGTAGCACCCGGAGAAGTGCCAGAAACAGGCACTACGAGGATGCGTGAAACGGTGCTCGCCTGAAGTTGCACAAAGGAGTCCCACGTCGCCGGAGACCAACTTAGAAAGTCGTGCAATGCAGGTTAGAGTGCCGTGGACCCAGGCTTGGCTGTGCACGAAGGATTTCCGCCGGAAGTGCACAGGGGCCGGAGTAGCTTGCAAAGTCGCGGTTCCCAGCAATGCAGCCCAGCGCGGTGAGGCAAGGACTTACCTCCACCAAACTTGGGCTGAAGAGTCACTGGACTGTGGGGGTCACTTGGACGGTGTCGCTGGATTCGAGGGACCTCGCTCGTCGTGCTGAGAGGAGACCCAAGGGACCGGAGATGCAGCTTTTTGGTGCCTGCGGTTGCAGGGGGAAGATTCCGTCGACCCACGGGAGATTTCTTCGGATCTTCTGGTGCAGAGAGGAGGCAGGCTACCCCCACAGCATGCACAAGCAGGAAAACAGTCGAGAAGGCGGCAGGATCAGCGTTACAGAGTTGCAGTAGTCGTCTTTGCTACTATGTTGCAGGTTTGCAGGCTTCCAGCGCGGTCAGCGGTCGATTCCTTATCAGAAGGTGAAGAGGGAGATGCAGAGGAACTCGGCTGAGCTCATGCATTCGTTATCTAAAGTTTCCCCAGAGACAGAGACCCTAAATAGCCAGAAAAGAGGGTTTGGCTACCTAGGAGAGAGGAAAGGCTACTAACACCTGAAGGAGCCTATCACAAGGAGTCTCTGACGTCACCTGGTGGCACTGGCCACTCAGAGCAGTCCAGTGTGCCAGCAGCACCTCTGTTTCCAAGATGGCAGAGGTCTGGAGCACACTGGAGGAGCTCTGGACACCTCCCAGGGGAGGTGCAGGTCAGGGGAGTGGTCACTCCCCTTTCCTTTGTCCAGTTTCGCGCCAGAGCAGGGGCTAAGGGGTCCCTGAACCGGTGTAGACTGGCTTATGCAGAATTGGGCACATCTGTGCCCAACAAAGCATTTCCAGAGGCTGGGGGAGGCTACTCCTCCCCTGCCTTCACACCATTTTCCAAAGGGAGAGGGTGTCACACCCTCTCTCAGAGGAAGTTCTTTGTTCTGCCATCCTGGGCCAGGCCTGGCTGGACCCCAGGAGGGCAGCTGCCTGTCTGAGGGGTTGGCAGCAGCAGCAGCTGCAGTGAAACCCCAGGAAGGGCAGTTTGGCAGTACCAGGGTCTGTGCTACAGACCACTGGGATCATGGAGTTGTCCCAACAATGCCAGGATGGCATAGAGGGGGCAATTCCATGATCATAGACATGTTACATGGCCATATTCGGAGTTACCATGGTGAAGCTACATATAGGTAGTGACCTATATGTAGTGCACGCGTGTAATGGTGTCCCCGCACTCACAAAGTTCAGTGAATTGGCTCTGAACAATGTGGGGGCACCTTGGCTAGTGCCAGGGTGCCCTCACACTAAGTAACTTTGCACCTAACCTTTACCAGGTAAAGGTTAGACATATAGGTGACTTATAAGTTACTTAAGTGCAGTGTAAAATGGCTGTGAAATAACGTGGACGTTATTTCACTCAGGCTGCAGTGGCAGGCCTGTGTAAGAATTGTTAGAGCTCCCTATGGGTGGCAAAAGAAATGCTGCAGCCCATAGGGATCTCCTGGAACCCCAATACCCTGGCTACCTCAGTACCATATACTAGGGGATTATAAGGGTGTTCCAGTAAGCCAATGTAAATTGGTAAAAATGGTCACTAGCCTGTCAGTGACAATTTGGAAAGAAATGAGAGAGCATAACCACTGAGGTTCTGATTAGCAGAGCCTCAGTGAGACAGTTAGTCACTACACAGGTAACACATACAGGCACACTTATGAGCACTGGGGCCCTGGGTTACCAGGGTCCCAGTGACACATACAACTAAAACAACATATATACAGTGAAAAATGGGGGTAACATGCCAGGTAAGATGGTACTTTCCTACAGTGGATGATAAAGGGAGTAACCAGTCTATTGCAGAGCTACTCTCTACTTATCACCACTTAGACAATAAAGTCTCAACTGGCCAAGGTTAGCCTTATTGTCCTTCGTTTGGGGGGGGGGTTGTGTGAGAAGGTAGCCTCTTTCTAGCCTTGTTACCCCCACTTTTGGCCTGTTTGTGAGTGTATGTCAGGGTGTTTGTCACTGTTTTCACTGTCTCACTGGGATCCTGATAGCCAGGCCTCAGTGCTCATAGTGAAAACACCATGTTTTCAGTATGGTTGTTATGTGTCACTGGGATCCTGCTAGTCAGGACCCCAGTGCTCATAGGTTTGTGGCCTATATGTATGTGTCACTGGGACCCTGTCACACAGGGCCCCAGTGCTCATAGGTGTGCATGTATATGTTCCCTGTGTGGTGCCTAACTGTCTCACTGAGGCTCTGCTAACCAGAACCTCAGTGGTTATGCTCTCTCATTACTTTCAAATTGTCACTAACAGGCTAGTGACCAATTTTACCAATTTACATTGGCTTACTGGAACACCCTTATAATTCCCTAGTATATGGTACTGAGGTACCCAGGGTATTGGGGTTCCAGGAGATCCCTATGGGCTGCAGCATTTCTTTTGCCACCCATAGGGAGCTCTGACAATTCTTACACAGGCCTGCCACTGCAGCCTGAGTGAAATAACGTCCACGTTATTTCACAGCCATTTTACACTCCACTTAAGTAACTTATAAGTCACCTATATGTCTAACCTTTACCTGGTAAAGGTTAGGTGCAAAGTTACTTAGTGTGTGGGCACCCTGGCACTAGCCAAGGTGCCCCCACATTGTTCAGAGCCAATTCACTGAACTTTGTGAGTGCGGGGACACCATTACACGCGTGCACTACATATAGGTCACTACCTATATGTAGCTTCACCATGGTAACTCCGAATATGGCCATGTAACATGTCTATGATCATGGAATTGCCCCCTCTATGCCATCCTGGCATTGTTGGTACAATTCCATGATCCCAGTGGTCTGTAGCACAGACCCTGGTACTGCCAGACTGCCCTTCCTGGGGTTTCTCTGCAGCTGCTGCTGCTGCCAACCCCTCAGACAGGCAGCTGCCCTCCTGGGGTCCAGCCAGGCCTGGCCCAGGATGGCAGAACAAAGAACTTCCTCTGAGAGAGGGTGTGACACCCTCTCCCTTTGGAAAATGGTGTGAAGGCAGGGGAGGAGTAGCCTCCCCCAGCCTCTGGAAATGCTTTCTTGGGCACAGATGTGCCCAATTCTGCATAAGCCAGTCTACACCGGTTCAGGGACCCCTTAGCCCCTGCTCTGGCGCGAAACTGGACAAAGGAAAGGGGAGTGACCACTCCCCTGACCTGCACCTCCCCTGGGAGGTGTCCAGAGCTCCTCCAGTGTGCTCCAGACCTCTGCCATCTTGGAAACAGAGGTGCTGCTGGCACACTGGACTGCTCTGAGTGGCCAGTGCCACCAGGTGACGTCAGAGACTCCTTGTGATAGGCTCCTTCAGGTGTTAGTAGCCTTTCCTCTCTCCTAGGTAGCCAAACCCTCTTTTCTGGCTATTTAGGGTCTCTGTCTCTGGGGAAACTTTAGATAACGAATGCATGAGCTCAGCCGAGTTCCTCTGCATCTCCCTCTTCACCTTCTGATAAGGAATCGACCGCTGACCGCGCTGGAAGCCTGCAAACCTGCAACATAGTAGCAAAGACGACTACTGCAACTCTGTAACGCTGATCCTGCCGCCTTCTCGACTGTTTTCCTGCTTGTGCATGCTGTGGGGGTAGTCTGCCTCCTCTCTGCACCAGAAGCTCCGAAGAAATCTCCCGTGGGTCGACGGAATCTTCCCCCTGCAACCGCAGGCACCAAAAAGCTGCATCTCCGGTCCCTTGGGTCTCCTCTCAGCACGACGAGCGAGGTCCCTCGAATCCAGCGACACCGTCCAAGTGACCCCCACAGTCCAGTGACTCTTCAGCCCAAGTTTGGTGGAGGTAAGTCCTTGCCTCACCTCGCTGGGCTGCATTGCTGGGAACCGCGACTTTGCAAGCTACTCCGGCCCCTGTGCACTTCCGGCGGAAATCCTTCGTGCACAGCCAAGCCTGGGTCCACGGCACTCTAACCTGCATTGCACGACTTTCTAAGTTGGTCTCCGGCGACGTGGGACTCCTTTGTGCAACTTCGGCGAGCACCGTTTCACGCATCCTTGTAGTGCCTGTTTCTGGCACTTCTCCGGGTGCTACCTGCTTCAGTGAGGGCTCTTTGTCTTGCTCGACGTCCCCTCTCTCTTCAGGTCCAATTTGCGACCTCCTGGTCCCTCCTGGGCCCCAGCAGCGTCCAAAAACGCCAAACGCACGATTTGCGTGTAGCAAGGCTTGTTGGCGTCCATCCGGCGGGGAAAACACTTCTGCACGACTCTCCAAGGCGTGGGGGATCCATCCTCCAAAGGGGAAGTCTCTAGCCCTTGTCGTTCCTGCAGTATTCACAGTTCTTCAGCCTAGAAAGAGCTTCTTTGCACCAACCGCTGGCATTTCTTGGGCATCTGCCCATCTCCGAGCTGCTTGTGACTTTTGGACTTGGTCCCCTTGTTCCACAGGTACCCTCAGTCAGGAATCCATCGTTGTTGCATTGCTGATTTGTGTTTTCCTTGCATTCTCCCTCTAACACGACTATTTTGTCTTTAGGGGAACTTTGGTGCACTTTGCACTCACTTTTCAGGGTCTTGGGGAGGGTTATTTTTCTAACTCTCACTATTTTCTAATAGTCCCAGCGACCCTCTACAAGGTCACATAGGTTTGGGGTCCATTCGTGGTTCGCATTCCACTTCTGGAGTATATGGTTTGTGTTGCCCCTATCCCTATGTTTCCCCATTGCATCCTATTGTAACTATACATTGTTTGCACTGTTTTCTAAGACTATACTGCATATTTTTGCTATTGTGTATATATATCTTGTGTATATTTCCTATCCTCTCACTGAGGGTACACTCTAAGATACTTTGGCATATTGTCATAAAAATAAAGTACCTTTATTTTTAGTATAACTGTGTATTGTGTTTTCTTATGATATTGTGCATATGACACTAAGTGGTACTGTAGTAGCTTCACACGTCTCCTAGTTCAGCCTGAGCTGCTTTGCTAAGCTACCATTATCTATCAGCCTAAGCTGCTAGACACCCTATACACTAATAAGGGATAACTGGGCCTGGTGCAAGGTGCAAGTACCCCTTGGTACTCACTACAAGCCAGTCCAGCCTCCTACAGGAAGTTTCTAGCCCTTGTCGTTCCTGCAGAATCCTCAGCTTCTACTGCCTAGTAGCAGCTTCTTTGCACCCACATCTGGCATTTCCTGGGCATCTGCCCATCTCCGACTTGCATGTGACTTTTGGACTTGGTCCCCTTGTTCCACAGGTACCATCATTTGGAAATCCATCGTTGTTGCATTGCTGGTTTGTGTCTTTCCTGCAGAATTCCCCTATCACGACTTCTGTGCTCTTTGGGGAACTTTAGTGCACTTTGCACTCACTTTTCAGGGTCTTGGGGTGGGGTATTTTTCTAACCCTCACTGTTTTCTTACAGTCCCAGCGACCCTCTACAAGGTCACATAGGTTTGGTGTCCATTTGTGGTTCGCATTCCACTTTTGGAGTATATGGTTTGTGTTGCCCCTATCCCTATGTGTCCCCATTGCATCCTATTGCAACTATACATTGTTTGCACTGTTTTCCAATACTATACTGCATATTTTTGGTATTGTGTACATATATCTTGTGTATATTTGCTATCCTCATACTGAGGGTACTCACTGAGATACTTTGGCATAATGCCATAAAAATAAAGTACCTTTATTTTTAGTATATCTGTGTATTGTGTTTTCTTATGATGTTGTGCATATGGCACTAGTGGTACTGTAGGAGCTTCACTCGTCTCCTAGTTCAGCCTAAGCTGCTCTGCTAAGCTACCATTATCTATCAGCCTATGCTGCTAGACACCCTACACACTAATAAGGGATACCTGGGCCTGGTGCAAGGTGTAAGTACCCCTTGGAACTCACTACAAGCCAGTCCAGCCTCCTACATACGGTTCACTCCTCTTCGTAGTGCCTGTTCCGGCACTTCTGCCGGTGCTGTCTGCTTCTGTGAGGGCTCCCTGACTTGCTGGGCACCCCTTCTGTCTCCTCATCGAAGTGGCGACATCCTGGTCCCTCCTGGGCCACAGCAGCATCCAAAAACCCTAACCGCGACCCTTGCAGCTAGCAAGGCTTGTTTGCGGTCTTTCTGCGTGGGAACACCTCTGCAAGCTTCTTCACGATGTGGGACATCCATCCTCCAAAGGGGAAGTTCCTAGTCCGCTTCGTTCTTGCAGAATCCACAGCTTCTACCATCCGGTGGCAGCTTCTTTGCACCCTCAGCTGGCATTTCCTGGGCATCTGCCCAATCTCGACTTTGTCGCGACTCTTGGACTTTGTCCCCTTGTTCCACAGGTACTCTTGTCCGGAAATCCACTTTGGTTGCTTTGCTGGTGTTGGTCTTCCTTGCAGAATTCCCCTATCACGACTTCTGTGCTCTCTGGGGAATATAGGTGCACTTTACACCTACTTTTCAGAGTCTTGGGGTGGGCTATTTTTCTAACCCTCACTGTTTTCTTACAGTCCCAGCGACCCTCTACAAGCTCACATAGGTTTGGGGTCCATTCGTGGTTCGCATTCCACTTTTGGAGTATACGGTTTGTGTTGCCTCTATGCCTATGTGTTCCTATTGCAATCTACTGTAATTCTACATTGCTTGCATTATTTCCTTTTGCTATTACTGCATATTTTTGGTATTGTGTACATATATCTTGTGTATATTTGGCATCCTCATACTGAGGGTACTCACTGAGATACTTTTGGCATATTGTCATAAAAATAAAGTACCTTTATTTTTAGTACATCTGTGTATTGGGTTTTCGTATGATATTGTGCATATGACACCAGTGGTATAGTAGGAGCTTTACACGTCTCCTAGTTCAGCCTAAGCTGCTCTGCTAAGCTACCCTTTTCTATCAGCCTAAGCTGCTAGACACCTCTTCTACACTAAAAAGGGATAACTGGACCTGGTGCAGAGTGTAAGTACCCCTTGGTACCACCACAAACCAGGCCAGCCTCCTACAACTTCTGATTTGTATACATTTTTAAGACCAAGGCCATCAAAATCAGGTAAGTACTTTTTACTTATGTATTTTTCAAGTTTTAATGAAAATAGTCTTTTGTGCGTAATTACACACCATAGAATTCAAAGGAGAAATACGTTAAAAATGCATATAAAATTAGGCAATGCGTTTACCAATGTCTCCTTTTGCAGGTATGTTGAGGGATTCGGTGGGTACTATGGAATAGCTGGAGAAGTTGGGGCATCTCCTGGTTTTGGCACAGCAGCTGCTGAAAGTTGTTGGTGCTGGTCCCAGGCGACTGCTGGGGACCACTTGGAAAAGCACTGCACAGGCAGATTTATCAGTAAGTCCTGTGGGTCCCCTTTAAGTGTCAAGTTCGTAACGGGTGGCGGACCCCTAGGGCACAGGGTGACCAGGTACAGGGCGAATTGCTGAGCCAGTAGCTCTGTGCAAAGGTGCATTTGGAAGCAGGAGGTAGGTATTTTTGAGGGTCGCTTGCAGGTCAGCAGGAGCACTCTGGTGGGAGATTCTGCTGGTTTCTGAAGTCCCTCGAGTGGGGCTTCCTCCTGGTTTTTTTTCAGTCCAGAGTGGACTGTCCTTCTTGGTGTCTGACGTGAAGTGACCAGTACCTAGGACTATTGCATGGTTAGGCCGCTGGAGGGCGCAGTGTCTCTAAAGTTGGCACACTTGCAGAGTTTGTCCTCATGGTCCTTCAAGTAGCGTTTGGTCCGGCTCCAGCGTCCAGTTCCTTGGTCAACAGTCGGCCAGTGAAGTAGCCTACACTGGGTCTTTGGTCTTGGGTTGCAGGAGATCTTTGGTGATTTTTAAAGAAAAGAGGTCCTCTGGGGGTTTGTAGAGTCTGTCCAACATCCACGCAAACCGTCAGTAGCGATTGTAGAGTTCTGTTTGCAGCAGGAAGGGTTTGGCACGTTTTCTTGGTGCCGCAGGACTTCAGTTCTCGACCTTTGGGTCTTCTTTGTTGCTGGTCATCATTTGTTTGTGGAATCTGTTTTCTTGGTCTAGGTATGCCCCCTAAATACTGTATTTGTTGGGCGTTTAGGGGGAACCTAGTAGTTACCACTGGGTCACCTGCCTTAGGGTGACTACACTCACTAGGTGACCCCTTCCTTTGGGCAGAGGTCACTACCGTACACCTGATTGACTATTTTCCTTCCATGCAAGATAAAGGCAAATTAAATTGAGGGCTCACCTCGCATGCAACCCCTACGGATGGTGCAAGCTGAGGATGACCACTCCTCCTAACCTTTGTGTATTTTCCCACTGTTGCTCCCACCAAAAGTGGGCTTTTGCAATGGGGGCAGCCATCTACTGCTAGCAGCAGGCTTGGGGTTCGAGTTTTAAGGCCAGTAAGCTCTTTGAAGCTCGCTAGCAGAGTAGTGCACATTCCTGGGGCGACGAGTAACTCCTCTGCCCAGGAAAGGCTCTGTTAGAAAACAGTGCAAGCAATGTACAGTCACAATAGATTGCAATGAGAGCACATAGGTATAGGGGCAACACAAACTATATACTCTAAAAGTGGAATGCGAAACACAAATTGTAGGAGGCTGGACTGGCTTGTAGTGAGTACCAAGGGGTACTTGCACCTTGCACCAGGCCCAGTTATACCTTATTAGTGTATAGGGTGTCTAGCAGCTTAGGCTGATAGATAATGGTAGCTTAGCAGAGCAGCTTAGGCTGAACTAGGAGACGTGTGAAGCTACTACAGTACCACTTAGTGTCATATGCACAATATCATAAGAAAACACAATACACAGTTATACTAAAAATAAAGGTACTTTATTTTTATGACAATATGCCAAAGTATCTTAGAGTGTACCCTCAGTGAGAGGATAGGAAATATACACAAGATATATATACACAATAGCAAAAATATGCAGTATAGTCTTAGAAAACAGTGCAAACAATGTATAGTTACAATACGATGCAATGGGGAAACATAGGGATAGGGGCAACACAAACCATATACTCCAGAAGTGGAATGCGACCCACGTATGGACCCCAAACCTATGTGACCTTGTAGAGGGTCGCTGGGACTATTAGAAAATAGTGAGAGTTAGAAAAATAACCCTCCCCAAGACCCTGAAAAGTGAGTGCAAAGTGCACTAAAGTTCCCCTAAGGACAAAATAGTCGTGTTAGAGGGAAAATGCAAGGAAAACACAAATCAGCAATGCAACAACGATGGATTCCTGACTGAGGGTACCTGTGGAACAAGGAGACCAAGTCCAAAAGTCACAAGCAGCTCGGAGTTGGGCAGATGCCCAAGAAATGCCAGTGGTTGGTGCAAAGAAGCTCTTACTAGGCTGAAGAACTGTGAATACTGCAGGAACGACAAGGGCTAGAGACTTCCCCTTTGGAGGATGGATCCCCCACGCCTTGGAGAGTCGTGCAGAAGTGTTTTCCCGCCGGATGGACGCCAACAAGCCTTGCTACACGCAAATCGTGCGTTTGGCGTTTTTGGACGCTGCTGGGGCCCAGGAGGGACCAGGAGGTCGCAAATTAGACCTGCAGAGAGAGGGGACATCGAGCAAGACAAAGAGCCCTCACTGAAGCAGGTAGCACCCGGAGAAGTGCCAGAAACAGGCACTACGAGGATGCGTGAAACGGTGCTCGCCGAAGTTGCACAAAGGAGTCCCACGTCGCCGGAGACCAGCTTAGAAAGTCGTGCAATGCAGGTTAGAGTGCCGTGGACCCAGGCTTGGCTGTGCACGAAGGATTTCTGCCGGAAGTGCACAGGGGCCGGAGTAGCTTGCAAAGTCGCGGTTCCCAGCAACGCAGCCCAGCGAGGTGAGGCAAGGACTTACCTCCACCAAACTTGGGCTGAAGAGTCACTGGACTGTGGGGGTCACTTGGACGGTGTCGCTGGATTCGAGGGACCTCGCTCGTCGTGCTGAGAGGAGACCCAAGGGACCGGAGATGCAGCTTTTTGGTGCCTGCGGTTGCAGGGGGAAGATTCCGTCGACCCACGGGAGATTTCTTCGGAGCTTCTGGTGCAGAGAGGAGGCAGACTACCCCCACAGCATGCACAAGCAGGAAAACAGTCGAGAAGGCGGCAGGATCAGCATACAGAGTTGCAGTAGTCGTCTTTGCTACTATGTTGCAGGTTTGCAGGCTTCCAGCGCGGTCAGCGGTCGATTCCTTATCAGAAGGTGAAGAGGGAGATGCAGAGGAACTCGGCTGAGCTCATGCATTCGTTATCTAAAGTTTCCCCAGAGACAGAGACCCTAAATAGCCAGAAAAGAGGGTTTGGCTACCTAGGAGAGAGGAAAGGCTACTAACACCTGAAGGAGCCTATCACAAGGAGTCTCTGACGTCACCTGGTGGCACTGGCCACTCAGAGCAGTCCAGTGTGCCAGCAGCACCTCTGTTTCCAAGATGGCAGAGGTCTGGAGCACACTGGAGGAGCTCTGGACACCTCCCAGGGGAGGTGCAGGTCAGGGGAGTGGTCACTCCCCTTTCCTTTGTCCAGTTTCGCGCCAGAGCAGGGGCTAAGGGGTCCCTGAACCGGTGTAGACTGGCTTATGCAGAATTGGGCACATCTGTGCCCAACAAAGCATTTCCAGAGGCTGGGGGAGGCTACTCCTCCCCTGCCTTCACACCATTTTCCAAAGGGAGAGGGTGTCACACACTCTCTCAGAGGAAGTTCTTTGTTCTGCCATCCTGGGCCAGGCCTGGCTGGACCCCAGGAGGGCAGCTGCCTGTCTGAGGGGTTGGCAGCAGCAGCAGCTGCAGTGAAACACCAGGAAGGGCAGTTTGGCAGTACAAGGGTCTGTGCTACAGACCACTGGGATCATGGGATTGTGCCAACTATGCCAGGATGGCATAGAGGGGGCAATTCCATGATCATAGACATGTTACATGGCCATATTCGGAGTTACCATTGTGAAGCTACATATAGGTAGTGACCTATATGTAGTGCACGCGTGTAATGGTGTCCCCGCACTCACAAAGTTCAGGGAATTGGCTCTGAACAATGTGGGGGCACCTTGGCTAGTGCCAGGGTGCCCTCCCACTAAGTAACTTTGCACCCAACCTTTACCAGGTAAAGGTTAGACATATAGGTGACTTATAAGTTACTTAAGTGCAGTGTAAAATGGCTGTGAAATAACGTGGACGTTATTTCACTCAGGCTGCAGTGGCAGGCCTGTGTAAGAATTGTCAGAGCTCCCTATGGGTGGCAAAAGAAATGCTGCAGCCCATAGGGATCTCCTGGAACCCCAATACCCTGGGTACCTCAGTACCATATACTAGGGAATTATAAGGGTGTTCCAGTAAGCCAATGTAAATTGGTAAAATTGGTCACTAGCCTGTTAGTGACAATTTGAAAGTAATGAGAGAGCATAACCACTGAGGTTCTGGTTAGCAGAGCCTCAGTGAGACAGTTAGGCACCACACAGGGAACATATACATGCACACCTATGAGCACTGGGGCCCTGTGTGACAGGGTCCCAGTGACACATACATATAGGCCACAAACTTATGAGCACTGGGGTCCTGACCAGCAGGATCCCAGTGACACATAACAAACATACTGAAAACATAGTGTTTTCACTATGAGCACTGAGGCCTGGCTATCAGGATCCCAGTGAGACAGTGAAAACAGTGACAAACACCCTGACATACACTCACAAACAGGCCAAAAGTGGGGGTAACAAGGCTAGAAAGAGGCTACCTTCTCACACAAATGGACCCCAAACCTATGTGAGCTTGTAGAGGGTCACTGGGACTGTAAGAAAACAGTGAGGGTTAGAAAAATAGCCCACCCCAAGACCCTGAAAAGTGGGTGCAAAGTGCACCTAATTCCCCAGAGAACACAGAAGTCGTGATAGGGGAATTCTGCAAGGAAGACCAACACCAGCAATGCAACAACGATGGATTTCCAGACAAGAGTACCTGTGGAACAAGGGGACCAAGTCCAAGAGTCACACTCAAGTCGGGAGTGGGCAGATGCCCAGGAAATGCCAGCTGTGGGTGCAAAGAAGCTGCCACCGGATGGTAGAAGCTGTGGATTCTGCAAGAACGAAGAGGACTAGGAACTTCCCCGTTGGAGGATGGATGTCCCATGTCGTGAAGAAGCTTGCAGAGGTGTTTCCGTGCAGAAAGACCACAAACAAGCCTTACTAGCTGCAAGGGTCGCGGTTAGGGTTTTTGGAGGCTGCTATGGCCCAGGAGGGACCAGGATGTCGCAAATTGCATGAGGAGACAGAGGGGGCGTCCAGCAAGAGAAAGAGCCCACTCAGAAGCAAGCAGCACCCGCAGAAGTGCCGGAACAGGCACCACGAAGAAGAGTGAACCGGAGCTCACCCGAAGTCACAAAAGAAGGTCCCACGACGCCGGAGGACAACTCAGGAGGTCGTGCACAGCAGGTTAGAGTGTCGGGGACCCAGGCTTGGCTGTGCACAAAGGAAATCCTGGAAGAGTGCACAGGAGCCGGAGCTGCTGCAAATCACACGGTACCCAGCAATGCAGTCTAGCGTGGGGAGGCAAGGACTTACCTCCACCAAACTTGGACTGAAGAGTCACTGGACTGTGGGAGTCACTTGGACAGAGCTGCTGAGTTCCAGGGACCACGCTCGTCGTGCTGAGAAGGGACCCAGAGGACCGGTGATGCAGTCTTTTGGTGCCTGCGGTTGCAGGGGGAAGATTCCGTCGACCCACAGGAGATTTCTTCAGAGCTTCTAGTGCAGAGAGGAGGCAGACTACCCCCACAGCATGCACCACCAGGAAAACAGTTGAGAAGGCCTCAGGATCAGCGATACAAGGTTGCAGTAGTCGTCTTTGCTACTTTGTTGCGGTTTTGCAGGCGTCCAGAGCAGTCAGCGGTCGATTCCTTGGCAGAAGGTGAAGAGAGAGATTGCTACTTAGGAAGGAGGATAGGCTAGCAACACAGGTAAGAGCCTATCAGAAGGGGTCTCTGATGTCACCTGCTGGCACTGGCCACTCAGAGCAGTCCAGTGTGCCAGCAGCACCTCTGTTTCCAACAGGCAGAGGTCTGGAGCACACTGGAGGAGCTCTGGGCACCTCCCAGGGGAGATGCAGGTCAGGGGAGTAGTCACTCCCCTTTCCTTTTTGTCCAGTTTCGCGCCAGAGCAGGGCTGGGGGATCCCTGAACCGGTGTAGACTGGCTTATGCAGAGATGGGCACCATCTGTGCCCATCAAAGAATTTCCAGAGGCTGGGGGAGGCTACTCCTCCCCAGCCCTGACACCTTTTTCCAAAGGGAGAGGGTGTAACACCCTCTCTCTGAGGAAGTCCTTTGTTCTGCCTTCCTGGGCCAAGCCTGGCTGGACTCCAGGATGGCAGAAACCTGTCTGAGGGGTTGGCAGCAGCAGCAGCTGCAGAGAAACCCCGGTAAAGGCAGTTTGGCAGTACCCAGGTTTGTGCTAGAGACTCGGGGGATCATGGAATTGTCTCCCCAATGCCAGAATGGCATTGGGGTGACAATTCCATGATCTTAGACATGTTACATGGCCATGTTCGGAGTTACCATTGTGACGCTATACATAGGTAGTGACCTATGTATAGTGCATGCGTTTAATGGTGTCCCCGCACTCACAAAGTCCGGGGAATTTGCCCTGAACAATGTGGGGGCACCTTGGCTAGTGCCAGGGTGCCCACCACTTAGTAACTTAGCACCCAACCTTTACCAGGTAAAGGTTAGACATATAGGTGACTTATAAGTTACTTAAGTGCAGTGGTAAATGGCTGTGAAATAACGTGGACGTTATTTCACTCAGGCTGCAGTGGCAGGCCTGTGTAGGAATTGTCAGAGCTCCCTATGGGTGGCAAAAGAAATGCTGCAGCCCATAGGGATCTCCTGGAACCCCAATACCCTGGGTACCTCAGTACCATATACTAGGGAATTATAAGGGTGTTCCAGTATGCCAATGTGAATTGGTGAAATTGGTCACTAGCCTGTTAGTGACAATTTGTAAAGAGAGAGCATAACCACTGGGGTTCTGGTTAGCAGAGCCTCAGTGAGACAGTTAGGCATCACACAGGGAACACATACATATAGGTAACAAACTTATGAGCACTGGGGTCCTGACTAGCAGGGTCCCAGTGACACATAACAAACATACTGAAAACATAGGGTTTTCACTATGAACACTGGGCCCTGGCTAGCAGGATCCCAGTGAGACAGCGAAAAACACCCCGACATACACTCACAAACAGGCCAAAAGTGGGGGTAACAAGGTTAGAAAGAGGCTACTTACTCACAGAAGTATTTTTGTAAATCGGTCTTGAGTTATTCTTTTGAGTGTGTGGTCTAATTTTTTGATACTGTGAGTACAACAACTGCTCAACAAAGCTACCACATAAATTAAAGCATTAGGTGGTCTACTGTTCACATCTGTAAACCAATGTGTGGTTGCCCGAACCCTCTACATAGTGTGCCTGGTTTTGCTCACTAAATAAAGGGCCAGCCTGCTACACCTCCTGACGGGCTTTATGCCATAATTGGAAAAGTTGTTATTAAAGTCACCTCTCAGCAGGATCTTGGAATTAGGAATTAGACATAGGGTGGTTTTCACATCTTGTAGACTAATTGTTAGTTTATTACTATCCCGGGCTTCTAAGAGAGGAATACAGACATTCACCAATTACATTTCAGAATTTGTAACAAATTTGACACAAACTGCCAAAATATTTTTAGACCCAAAAATTAATATGGTAGTTAGAAACATACGAGGTACATCTCAAATGTACTGATAAACCACCACTTGACTTACCCCACAGTCCTTTAGTTGGTGGAATACCCAACGATATATCATTTTGAATATGCAAATCTGATGATTTCCAGGTTTCCTGAAAGCAGATAATATCATACATGTTCAGAAAGTTATATAGTTTCATTATGTTTGTTTTCTTGCCTGTATCACACGACAATGTTCCAAGAATATATCTCCAGGAACTCTTTGGTTTCATTGGCATCATCACAGCCTGTACCAGGAATACCAGTGTTGATCCTCTGTTGCAATGGGCCTCTGGGCCCTTGGTAATGGAAAATGAACATGTTTGTTCATCTTGGTGCACCATATAGATATTGCCAAGCAGCTATTAGCCATATTGTTATTTTTTTGGGTCCTCTGAAAAAAGTCTTATTGGTCAGGATATTGTTTTGGAGAAGTGGGGTCCCTGGAGGAATGACCGCATACTTTCTTTAGGAAGTGCAGATATTTCCTGTCCTCTACCGTTTTTATAGCTATATCCCAATCTGATAATATCTCTACTTTTCCAAGTGTTCTTTCATATAGATGATGGTTGGACCAAATTGTACGTGTGCTTTCCCTTTGAGAGTTGCTGTTAGACACAAAATGAATAGGCAGAAGGTCACTTGACTTAAGATGTTCCAAATCAGAGAAACAATGCAAGACCCTGAGTATGTTTTTGGGATTTAAGATAGCAAGTGGGCCTTCAAAGTTAAAGCATGAACATAATGTACCAATACAGGATTTATTGAACAATGTAACCAGGAGCCACCTTAGAGGTGCCACCTGCAAAAGCTAACTTTGACATGGTTGCTGGCTGGTCACAACCAGCATGCCACCACCAGACAATATTCTAGAATCCTGGGGTGACAGCCTGTGCTCTCTGGGTCCAGAGAACAAAGCCACAAAGCCCTTCCTGAGCTGAGGTGTTACACCCTCTCCCCCAGGAATCTGCATAGACTTGTCTAAGAGCTTCAAAGGGCTTACCACCCTTGAAACAGAACCCCCAGCCCTGCTGCTAGCAGTAGGTGGCCGCCCCCGTTGCACCCCCCACTTTTGGCAGGGGCAATGGTGGGAAAATGCACAACAGACAGGAGGAGTGACCGCCCCCCGCTTGCACCACCCCTAAGTTGTTGCATGCAAGGTGACCCCTCCATTTCATTTTCTTTTATCTTGCTTGGTAGGAAAATAGCTTATCAGGAATAGAGAAGTGACCTCTGCCCAGAGGATTTGGTCACATAGTGGGCGTAGTCACCCTAAGGTAGATGACCCATTGGTCACTACTATGTACTCCCCTAAATGTCCATAACATGCAATATTTAGTGGGCACCCCTAGACCTGCAGATCAGATTCCAAGAACACAAGAAGACCAGCAATAAAGAAGGACCAAGGCTCGAGAACTGCATTCCTGCTGCACAAAGAAAAAGGTGCCAAACCCTGCCTGCTGCACCCTGGACTCGACATTCGCAGCTGACGGGTTGCTCAGATATCGGACGGACTCTATAAATCCTCAGAAGACCTCCACTCTTCTGAAAATTGCAGATCTCCCTCCAGACTGAAGGCATCACTCTTTTGCAACAAAGACAGTGAAGTCCAGTTCACTGACCAGCCGCTTGCCAACGGAACCAGACGCCGCAGCTGGACCAAATTTCATCTGATGGACCCAGAGGACAAACCCAGATAATTTTCCAAGTTTGGTGGCACTGCACCCTCCAGAGGCTGAACCATGCAATAGCCCGGGGTTGCTCAACGTTCGACACCAAGAAAAGAAGTCCACACCGAACTCCAAAAGGACCAAGATTAAGCCCCAGTTGAGGGACTTCAGAAACCACAACAACCATCCTCCAGAGTGGCCATGCTGACCTGCAAGCGACCCTCAAATTGAACCCCCTCCTTCTTCCAAGGGCACCTTTGCGCACAGCTCTTGGCTCATCTGCTCGCTTTGCCCCGACCTCCCTGGGCCAGGGGACGGAGAACCAGCAGTGCTCTAAGGGTCTCCCACCCCTTGCAATCTGTACCGTCCAAGGGGATCCACTGGACTCACCTCAAAGTTACCTTTGCATTGCTTTTCCAAGTGGTCCTCTGCAGTGATCCTGCACCAGCTACAAGGACTTTTCAGCAGCTCTTCCTGACAAAACCGAGACCCACCAGAACACATCTGGCTGGCCCACAGGACTTCTCAATGACCTCGACCTAGGAACAAAAGGAGACATTGGTAAACTAATTGCCTGATTTTATATAAATTTTTAAAGTTTTCTCCATTGATTCCTATGGTGTCTAAGCAAAAAAGACAATTTCTGCTAAACTTTGAAAATCATAACTTAAAAAGATTTACCCGATTTTGATGATCTTGGTCTTAACCCCTTCGCAGCAAAGGACGTAACGGTTGCGTCCTTGGACGGGCTCATAGCGCTCCCCCATGAGCCTTGCCCTCACACCCCCAGGGCAAGGATAAAAGAGGAATAGCTTCCCCTTCCACCCCCCCCACAGTGACATCTGATGACATTACTGCACGATTGCGCGCTGATCTCATCAGAGGTCTACCCCACTGCGCTGGAAGCTGAGGGATCGGAAGAGAAATGCAAAAGCATTTCTCTTCCGATCATGTGGAGGGGGCGAGAGAGGCATCAAAGGAAAGGAAAGGCCTTCCCTTTTCTTTGATGTCTCTGTCAGCATTTCTGCTGCCCAATCATGAATCCGGCAGCAGAAATGCCCGCTAGACACCAGGGACTTTTTTTGTTGTTATTTAAGCATAAGGGGAGCGGCTCCTTGGGCAAGGGTCGCTACCCAAAGGGGAAAATTATTTCAAGGCCATTTCTGCCCCACCGGGGGGGGAGGACGGCCTATTCTAATTAGGCTGATGTGCCACCGGGGAGGAAGAAACCTCTAGGCACCAGGGAGTTTTTTTTTGTTTTTGTTTTATTTTTTTAGATGTTGGGAGTGAGCCCTTAGGCAAGGGATGCTCCCCTGGGGGCAAAATTATCTTTAGGCCATTTCTGTTCCCTTGGGGGCAGATCGCCCTATTTTTATTAGGCCATTCTGCACCCAAGGGAGGGAGAAACCACTAGTCACAAGGAATTTATTTTTTTTAGATAAGGGGAGCAACCCCTTACGCAAGGGTCGCTCCCCTGGCAGGGGCAAATTTATTTTAGGCCATTTCTGCCCCTCTTGGGGGCAGATCGGCCAATTTTAATTAGGCTGATCTGCCCCCAAGGGAGGCATAAACCGATTTGTTTTTTTTGTTAACAGAACGGGAGCGACCCCTTAGGTAAGGGTCACTCCCCTGGGGGGCAATTTTATTTTAGGCCATTCCTGCCCCCAAGGAGGGCAGAGCCCACTACACACCGGGGATTCTTATTATTTTGCCTTGGGGACAGATCAGCCTATTTTTATTAGACGAATCTGCCCCCAAGGGGGGCAGAAACCATTAAGACACCAAGGATTTTTTTAGGTCATTTTCACGGGTTGCTCCCCTGGGTGGTGATGGGGAGGCAAAATTATTTTAGGCCATTAGGCTGATCTGCCACAAGGGGGGCAGAAATCACTAGGTACCAGGGATTTTTTTTTTTTTTTTTTTTTACAGATGGGGAGCGACCCCTTAGGCAAGGGTTACTCTCCTGCAGGGCAATTTGATTTTAGGCCATTCCTGCCCCCAAGGAGGGCAGAGCCTACTACACACCGGGGATTCTTATTATTTTGCGTCAATTTCACGCAAGGGGAGCGACCCCTTTGGCAAGGGTTGTTCCCCTGGGGGTCAAATTTATTTTCGGCGATTTCTGCCTATGTTTTTTAGGCCGGAGCCAACTAGACACCAGGGATTTTTTTTTTTTTTGTGTCAATTTCACGCAAGGAGAGCAACCCCTTAGGCAAGAGTCGCTCCCCTGGGGGGTGGGAGGGAGGAGAGGGGGTAGCAAATTTATTTTGGGCCATTTCTTCCCCCTTGGGGGCAGATCAGCCTATTTCTATTAGGCTGATCTGCTCTTGGGAGGGGGCAGAGACCACTTAGGCACCAGGGATTGGTGTGTTTGTGTGTGTGTGTGTTTTGTTAGCGGGCAGCCCCTTGGGCAAGGGTCGGCCCCATGGAGGCACATTACTGTTGCCCATATCTGCCCCCCTTGGGGGCAGATCGACCTATTTCTGGAAGGCCAGGACAGAAAGCCCACGAGAGACCAGGAAAGATTTATTTTTCAGAAAACAGGGTGGGGGTATGGCCATACTCCCACCAAAATAAATAGAGCCAAAGTTGTTCTGCCCACTGGTGGGCAAATGGGGCAAATACCCCCTAACCACTCCCCGGGGGGGCCTACTAGATGGCAGGAAATTTAAAAAAAAGAAAATTAGGGGGGTGGTGGCTACCAACCAGTATGGGCATGGTTATGCCCCCACCCCAACTGAAGGGGGTAACAGTCTTTCAGCTCTCCCTCCGCACACTAAAACATCTTATCCCAACGGCAAGCAAGAGGAAATCTGATTATGTTGGGTTCTGTTTTTACATTTGGGCCATGAGAGCTTGTCTAACTCCCAAAATCGTCCCACTTGGAATGGTGAGGGCTGCACTTTTTGGACTTTGGGAAGCTGCCATCTAGAAAAATCTAGAGACCTAAACACATGTGAAAACTAAACATCTGGGTGAGTCGTGGGTGGTGTGCTTCCCATGCAACCCCCCCCACCATTTTCTTACCCACAATGCCCTGCAAACCTCCAACTTTGCTGGAAATCACACATTTTCCCCACATTTATGTGACGGAACCTTTTGGAATCTGCAGGAATCCACTAAAGTCCTACCACCCAGCATTGTCTTATCTATACCTATAAAAATTCTACTGCACTTGTCAGCCTAAAAATGTTTTTTATCAAACTGCCCTTTTGGACCCGCTTTGGTTCCCCCTCAATTTCGACATGTTTTTGGCTCTTCACTGTCAGAGGCACTTGGCCCACCTACACAAGTGAGGTATAATTTTTACCTAATAGAGATAGGCTGATCTGCCCCCAAGGGGAGCAGAAATGGCCTAAAATAAATTTTCCCCTAAGGGGTCGCTCCCCTTGCATGAAATTGGCACAAAAAAAAAATCCATGGTGTCTAGTGGTTTCTGTCCTCCTTGGGGGCAGATCGGGCTAATAAAAATAGGCCGATCTGCCCCCCTGGGGGCAGAAATGGCCTAAAATATATTTGCCCCCCAGAGGAACAACCCTTGCCTAAGGGGTCGCCCCCCCTTGACTGAAATTTACACCAAAAAATAAATCCCTGGTGTCTAGTGGTTTATTGGCCTAACAAAAATAGGCTGATCTGCCCCCTAGGGGGCAGAAATGGCCTAAAGACAATTTGCCCCCCAGGGGAGGGACCCTCGCCTAAGGGGTCACTTCCCATATATAAAAAAAAAATACACATAAAAAAATTATATCCCTGGTGTCTAGTGGTTTCTGCCCACCCTGGGGGCAGATCGGCCTAATTATAATACGCCGATCTGCCACCACGGGGGCAGAAATGGGCTAAAAATAAATTGCCCCCCTGGGGAGTGACCCCTGCCCAAGGGGCCGCTCCCATTATGCCATAAACAAAAAAAACAAAAAAATCCCTGGTGTCTAGTGGACATTTCTTGATGCGATCGGGCAGCAGAAATGCTGAGAGAGACATGAAAGTAGAGGAAAGGGCTTTCCTCTCATTTCATGCCTCTCTCGCCCCTCCACGTGATCGGAGGAGAAATGCTTTTGCATTTCTCCTCCGATCCGCACTGGAAGCTGAGCTTCCAGCGCAGTGGGGGCAGCCTCTGATGAGGTCAGCGCACGATCGCACGCTGACGTCATCATACACCACAGGTGGGTCAGTGGTGGAAGAGGAAGCGATTCCCCTTCTACCCCTTCCCAGGGGAAGGGGGTGCCAGGCCCCCGGGGGGAGTGCTAGCACTTCTCCGTGGGCCCCTGCCTGGACATAACCGTTACGTCCATGGCACCTGAGGGGTTAACTATCAGACACTCTGGACTTGATTCTTGGGAAAAGAAGCAGAAAAATCTGCGCTCACAAGATTCCAAGCATTGTGTTCCAGGAGGGCAGAAACCTCTCTGGGAGGTGGTAGCAGCTTTGACTGCCTTGAAACCCTCAGAAGGCTGAAATGTCAATACTGGGGGTCCTCTAAGGCGCCCCCAGAGTGCATGGAATCATACAACCAATGCTTCCAAAAGCCTAGCTGTATGATTCCAACATGTTTGACACCAAACATGCCTATGTTTGGAGTTACTGTTATGTAGCTGGACATAAGTAGTGACCTACGTCCAGTACACACATAAAATGGCATCCCCGCACTCATGAAGTCCGGGAAAATGGTCATGGAGGTCATAGGGGCACCTCTGCTAGTGCAGGGCTGCCCTCACATACAGGTACTTTGCACCCTGCCCTCTGAGCTAGAAAGGCCTGCCATAGGGTGACTTATAAGTGACCAGGTGTAGTGAAAAATGGCAGTGCTTTCACCTTTTCACGCAGGCTGCAATGGCAGTCCAGCAGAATCCTTTGCTGGGCTCCCAATGGGTGGCAAAATACATGCTGCAGCCCATAGGGATCCCCTGGAACACCAATGCCCCGGGTACTTAGGTACCATATATTGTAGGGACCTATAATGGGGCACCGGTATGACAATTGTGAGTGAAATACAGAGTTTTGGGAGAAAGCAAAAAAACTGGGGTGCTGGTTAGCAGAATCCCAGTGAACACAGTTAAGCACACTGACATCAGAAAGAAAAACGGGGTAACCATGCCAAGAAAGAGGGTACTTTCCTACAATCCACTTAAAGCCTGCTTCAGTGCGCATGCAATATGTACCTTAATTGTCACCAAGTTGTTGTTCCTTCTACATAGCAGCAGAGCTCACACAATCAGGGCATCTGATAACCCATGCTTAGAAAGGTGTGTGGCTGCAACAACCTCAGTGCCGTCACTTTTGAGGAGCGGTGTCACGCACCCCAGAGGAGGCGGCACTGTGATCAGTAAGTTCAGAAACATCAAATGCTGGTGATTTATGCATTGAAGGGGCAGGGCTGGCACCATCCAACCCACATTCCTATCTAAACAGAGGAAAGGAAGAAGAGATGAAGGCATGGTGGCTGGGGTTTACTGCAGCTTGGAGACAACAGTTGACATTGTGGTTGTATAGCACCCAGCTGCCATTTCTATGGCCTCATGGTGCAGTCACCATATAGTGTTCATTCAAATATTGTCTGGGCTATGTCATGGCTTCGTGCGTCTTTCATGTGGTGCCTTTTAACATCCGCTCGGCTGCAGTCTAGCGAATGGCGCTTCATCCACCGAAATCCTGCTTCAATTCAGATGGAGTATGTGCCTTAATTGTCCATGGGTTGCCATTGCTTGTAACTAACAGAAGAGCTCACAAGATCAGGGCTTCTAAATCCAGTGCTCAGAAAGGCATGTGGTTGTAAAACACGAGGTGCTGTCATTTTTCAGAAACAGTGCCACACACGCCAGAGGAGTGGGCACACTTGAAAACCAAGGATTGCCATGGACGAAACTCTCTGGCTTTGTCAATCGGGTGGGGGTGGATGATATTTTTAAAAAAGCTATGAAGCACCTAGCGCTGGCTGCTTTGTGACACTTTTTCAGTCCACATTGAAAAGACGGGGTGGGAGGGAGGGAGAGAAGAACGAGAACGGAATGAGATGAAACAGGGAGGGACGGGTGGGTAATATGACGTGGCCAATGTCAACCGTGTAATAGCTCAGAAATAGTACCTGAATTCCAGCGTAAGCAGTAGCTGGCCAGCGGAGGGTCACTAATCAAAAGCTGAATGAATGAATAAGCTTTATTGCGTGATTACTTAAAATCATTGCATACACACGTTTTTAAAAGAGTGTAAATATTATAAACAATCAAAAAATACATTTTGCTATATATAAAACACTATAAGAATAAAATTCGCAGAGCACATTGAGAGAGTATACAGACACAGAGAGATTTTCTCATTATAAATTACCATTTAACTCTGTGTAAGCAATTAGAAATGTCCTCTCACATTATAACAAAATCAACTAACTCCTTGGAGATATCTACCTCTGCAAGCCCATGTGAGAAAAATGATGCATTATCAAGCACTACCATAAAAAACCTACAATGAATAAAGGAGGGAAAGTGCCAGTGCATAAACAATACATTTCCTCGTTCAAATTGTCCGCCTAGGATAGGCCAGTAAAGTCCATGAATAATACATACTATCTTTCAGATCTTTCTCTTAAAATAAAGAAGGTATAGTTTCTTACCTGTAACTCCAGTTCTCTCGTAAGGGTATTTCCATGATAGTCATGAGTGTAGAATAATTCCCCGCCCGCTTGCGGGAACCCCAGAGCACTTTTTCCAATATCACTTCTTAAGTGTCCCTGTTCGTCTTACTTCAGAAAGGCCTGCCAAGACACTTAAAAATGTTCCCATGCAGCCTATAGGAAGGGCTATAGTGTTCAAGCTTCTTAATTCAGATTGTCCTTGAAGTAAAAACATTAAAATGTTTGACAAATAAAAGCCATTTTTCAGACAAACTACTTCCAAAAACTTCTTTATTTCACAAAAAACCTTTAAGAAGGAGTGCAGAGCAGTGTAGCCCATAGGATGCCATTAATAATGAAGAAAAAGGATACTGTGCCTTTAAGAACAGCCAGCCCTCCAGTATCCCATCATGCTTATAGAGAGGCTGTTACCTCAGTTCTTTTTGCAGGTAGGTATTGGTTGACAATAGGGATAAACGTAATAAAGACATCTAACTGCTCCCCCGGGGAGGTGGAAGGGTTGCTTATGACTATCATGAAAATACCCGGAGTTACAGGTAAGAAACTATACCTTCTCTCGTAGGGGATTTTCATGTATAGTCTTAAGTGTAGAATAGAATACCAAGCCCATCCCAGAACCTGCAGGGGAGCAGATAAAGTAATCTGTGAATATGTTCTCCAGCAAAAAGGTTTCTAAGAGAAGCCTGGCCAACTTGGGCATCTGCCCTAACATCAGAATCTAGGCAATAATATCTAGTAAAGGTGTGAACCGATCTCCAAGTCGCAGCTTTACAAATTTCTGCTAATGGAACATTACGCAATAGCGCAGTGGTAGCCGCTTTGCCTCTGGTAGAATGGGCTTTAGGTTTACCCTGTAAGGATTTCTTAGCTGGTTGATACCCAATAAAATACAGGAGACTATCCATCTCGCTATTGATTGCTTGGAGGTGTCTAAGCCAGTACGTACAGATTCGTAATTAACAAACAGTTGTGGAGTTCTCCATAAAGGATTGGTCTTATCTAGGTAAAATTTTCAGACTCTCTTAATATCTAGAGAATGGAGAGCCCTCTCAGCTGGGGTGGAAAGGTTTGGAAAGAACGTGGGTAAGGAAATCAACTGATTAATGTGGAAGTCAGATATGACCTTAGGTAGAAATTTTGGATGTGTCCATAGGACTACTTTGGAAGAATTAAATATTGAGTAGGGATCGTGTGCACATAGGGCCTGGATTTCGCTGAAGTGATCGCTACTAGAAAGGCTGTCTTCCAAGTGAGGTGTTGGAGGGATGCCTTGTGTATGGGTTCAAATGGGTGTTGCATTAGACGTGAAAGGACCACATTAAGTTCCCACGGTGGTGAAGGGCATCTAATTGGAGAAAAGACCTTCTTTAACCCCTCTAAAAAATCTTTTATTACTGGAATTCTGAAGAAAGAGGTTTGGGAAGGAGTCCTTCTATAAGCAGTTAATGCTGCCAAATGGACTCTTATGGAAGAAAGCTGCAGGCCCGACCGTGCCAATTGTAACAAGTAAGGGAGAAGGACATCGTCTTTGCAAGATGTAGGATCTATCCCTTTAGAGGAACACCAGATGCAGAATCTTTTCCACTTGAAGGAGTACGCCGAACAAGTAGACGGGCTCTTTGCCTCCTTTAAAATGTCCATATACTCCTGTGGCAGGTTTAGGTGACCATACTGGACTATCTAAGGAGCCATGCCGCCAAATTCAATGATGAGAGATTGGGATGCCTCATTTGTCCACCGAACTTCGTCAGGAGGTCCGGTCTGCAGGGTAGCCTGAGATGGGGCTGGATTGATCTCTGAAGGAGATCCGGGAACCACCACTGTCTCGGCCACTCTGGTGCAATGAGGATTATTGTGGCTGATGTCATCGACAGTTTGAGGAGGACTGATGGGATCAGCGGAATCGGTGGAAAGGCATACAGAAATTTGTTGGACCAATCTATCCACAGAGCATTGCCCAGCGATTCTGGGTGGTAAAACCTGGCGATGAAGTCGCAGCATTTCCTGTTTTCTTCTGCGGCGAATAGGTCGATAGAAGGCTTGTCCCACAAACGGAAAATGTCTTGAGTGACGTCTTCGTTGAGCACCCACTCATGGTTCTCTTCTAGAAATCTGCTGAGGGCATCGGCTTGCAAGTTCTGAACCCCTGGAAGATGGGTTGCCACTATGATCAATTTCCTGGCTAGGAGCCAGTGCCAGACTGTCTAGGATTCCTGAGACAGGATTCTGGATCTGGTGCCCCCCTGTTTGTTCAGATAGAACATAGTGGTGGTATTGTCCGTCTGTACCAGCAAGTTATCGGCTGTGATAGAGGGTAGGAACGCCTTGAGAGCTAGGTGTAGCGCTCGTAGCTCTAGGAGATTGATTTGGTATAATGATTCCTTCTGTGTCCATCGACCTTGTATTTGAAGGTGATCCATATGAGCTCCCCAGCTGAGGAGAGAGGCGTCTGTCACAATAGTCTGCGTTGGAGGCTGCGCCCGGAATAGCATCCCCTTTAGGAGATTGGTTGGAGAGCACCACTATAGGAGGCTGGCCTAGCTTGTAGTGGTTATCAAGGGGTACTTACACTCTGTACCAGGTCCAGTTATCCCTTATTAGTGTAGAAGAGGTGTTTCTAGCAGCTTAGGCTGATAGAAGGTAGCTATAGCAGAGCAGCTTAGGCTGAACTAGGAGACATACAAAGCTCTTACTATACCACTGGTGTCATAAGCACAATACCATAAGAAAACACAATACACAGATATACTAAAAATAAAGGTACTTTATTTTTATGACAATATGCCAAAAGTATCTCAGTGAGTACCCTCAGTATGAGGATGCCAAATATACACAAGATATATGTACACAATACCAAAAATATGCAGTAATAGCAAAAGGAAGTAATGCAAGCAGTGTAAAGTTACAATAGATTGCAATAGGAGCACATAGGTATAGGGGCAACACAAACCATATACTCCAAAAGTGGAATGCGTACCACGAGTGGACCCCAAACCTATGTGAGCTTGTAAAGGGTCGCTGGGACTGTAAGAAAACAGTGAGGGTTAGAAAAATAGCCCACCCCAAGACCCTGAAAGGTAGGCATAAAGTGCACCTACAACCCCCAGAGAGCACAGAAGTCGTGATAGGGGGATTCTGCAAGGAAAACCAACACCAGCAAAGCAACAACAGTGGATTTATGGACCTGAGCACCTGTGAAACAAGGGGACCAAGTCCAAGAGTCGCGACAGTGTCGAGAGTGGGCAGATGCCCAGGAAATGCCAACTGATGGTGCAAAGGAGCTGCCACCGGATGGAAGAAGCTTGGTGTTTTGCAAGAACGAAGAGGACTAGGAACTTCCCCTTTGGAGGATGGATGTCCCACGTCGTGAGAAAGCTTGTAGAGGTGCTCCCACGCAGAAAGACCGCAAACAAGCCTTGCTAGCTGCAAGGGTCGCGGTTAGGGTTTTTGTATGCTGCTGTGGCCCAGGAGGGACCAGGATGTCGACCCTTGGATGAGGAGACAGAGGGGGTGCCCAGCAAGTCAGGGAGCCCTCACAGAAGCAGGCGGCACCCGCAGAAGTACCGGAATAGGCACTTGGAAGAGGAGTGAACTGGAGTCCACCCAAAGTCAGAAAAGGGAGTCCCACAACGCCGGACGACAACTCAGAAGGTTGTGCACTGCAGGTTAGAGTGTCGGGGACCCAGGCTCAGCTGTGCACGAAGGAAATCCTGGAAGAGTGGACAGGAGCCGGAGCAGCTGCAAATCATGCGGTACCCAGCAATGCAGTCTAGCGTGGGGAGGCAAGGACTTACCTCCACCAAACTTGGACTGAAGAGTCACTGGACTGTGGGAGTCACTTGGACAGAGTTGCTGAGTTCCAGGGACCACGCTCGTCGTGCTGAGAGGGGACCCAGAGGACCGGTGATGTAGTCTTTTGTTGCCTGCGGTTGCAGGGGGAAGATTCCGTCGACCCATGGGAGATTTCTTCAGAGCTCTTGGTGCAAGAAGGAGGCAGGCTACCCCCAGAGCATGCACCACCAGGAAACAGGCGAGAAAGCCAGCAGGATGAAGCGATACAAGGTTGCAGTAGTCGTCTTTGCTACTTTGTTGTGGTTTTGCAGGCGTCCTGAGCAGTCAGCGGTCGATCCTTTGGCAGAAAGTGAAGAGAGAGATGCAGAGGAACTCTGGTGAGCTCTTGCATTCGGTATCTGAAGAATTCCCCAAAGCAGAGACCCTAAATAGCCAGAAAAGGAGGTTTGGCTACCTAAGAAGGAGGATAGGCTAGTAACACAGGTAAGAGCCTATCAGAAGGAGACTCTGACGTCACCTGCTGGCCCTGGCCACTCAGAGCAGTCCAGTGTGCCAGCACACCTCTGAATCCAAGATGGGAGAGGTCTGTGGCACGCTGGAGGAGCTCTAGGCACCTCCCCTGGGAGGTTCAGGTCAAGGGAGTGGTCACTCCCCTTTCCTTTGTCCAGTTTCACGCCAGAGCAGGGCTGGGGGATCCCTGAACCTGTGTAGACTGGCTTATGCAGAGATGGGCACCATCTGTGCCCATCAAAGCATTTCCAGAGGCTGGGGGAGGCTGCTCCTCCCCAGCCCTGACACCTTTTTCCAAAGGGAGAGGGTCTAACACCCTCTCTCTGAGGAAGTCCTTTGTTCCTTTGTTCTGCCTTCCTGGACCAGGCCTGGCTGGACCCCAGGAGGGCAGAAACCTGTCGGAGGGGTTGGCAGCAGCAGCAGCTGCAGTGAAACCCCCGGAAAGGCAGTTTGGCAGTACCCGGGTCTGTGCTAGAGACTCGGGGATCATGGAATTGTCTCCCCAATGCCAGAATGGCATTGGGGTGACAATTCCATGACCTTAGACATGTTACATGGCCATGTTCGGAGTTACCATTGTGATGCTATACATAGGTAGTGACCTATGTATACTGCACGCGTGAAATGGTGTCCCCGCACTCACAAAGTCCGGGGAATTTGCCCTGAACGATGTGGGGACACCTTGGCTTGTGTCAGGGTGCCCACACACTAAGTAACTTTGCACCCAACCTTCACCAGGTGCAGGTTAGACATATAGGTGACTTATAAGTTACCTAAGTGCAGCGGTAAATGGCTGTGAAACAACGTGGACGTTATTTCACTCAGGCTGCAGTGGCAGGCCTGTGTAAGAATTGTCAGAGCTCCCTATGGGTGGCAAAAGAAATGCCGCAGCCCATAGGTGTAGGAGGCTGGACTGGCTTGTAGTGAGTACCAAGGGGTACTTGCACCTTGCACCAGGCCCAGTTATCCCTTATTAGTGTATAGGGTGTCTAGCAGCTTAGGCTGATAGATAATGGTAGCTTAGCAGAGCAGCTTAGGCTGAACTAGGAGACGTGTGAAGCTACTACAGTACCACTTAGTGTCATATGCACAATATCATAAGAAAACACAATACACAGTTATACTAAAAATAAAGGTACTTTATTTTTATGACAATATGCCAAAGTATCTTAGAGTGTACCCTCAGTGAGAGGATAGGAAATATACACAAGATATATATACACCATAGCAAAAATATGCAGTATAGTCTTAGAAAACAGTGCAAACAATGTATAGTTACAATAGGATGCAATGGGGAAACATAGGGATAGGGGCAACACAAACCATATACTCCAAAAGTGGAATGCGAACCACGAATGGACCCAAAACCTATGTGACCTTGTAGAGGGTCGCTGGGACTATTAGAAAATAGTGAGAGTTAGAAAAATAACCCTCCCCAAGACCCTGAAAAGTGAGTGCAAAGTGCACTAAAGTTCCCCTAAGGACAAAATAGTCGTGTTAGAGGAATAATGCAGGAAAGACACAAACCAGCAATGCAACAACTGTGGATTTCCAATCTAGGATACCTGTGGAACAAGGGGACCAAGTCCAAAAGTCACAAGCAAGTCGGAGATGGGCAGATGCCCAGGAAATGCCAGCTGCGGGTGCAAAGAAGCTTCGACTGGACAGAAGAAGCTGAGGTTTCTGCAGGAACGAAAAGGGCTAGAGACTTCCCCTTTGGTGGAAGGATACCTCTCGCCTTGGAGAGTCGTGCAAAAGTGTTTTCCCGCCGAAAGGACGCCAACAAGCCTTGCTAGGCGCAAATCGTGCGTTTGGCGTTTTTGGACGCTGCTGGGGCCCAGGAGGGACCAGGAGGTTGCAAATTGGACCTGAAGAGAGAGGGGACGTCGAGCAAGACAAAGAGCCCTCACTGAAGCAGGTAGCACCCAGAGAAGTGCCAGAAACAGGCACTACGAGTATGCGTGAAACGGTGCTCGCCGAAGTTGCACAAAGGAGTCCCACGTCGCCGGAGACCAACTTAGAAAGTCGTGCAATGCAGGTTAGAGTGCCGTGGACCCAGGCTTGGCTGTGCACAAAGGATTTCCGCCAGAAGAGCACAGGGGCCGGAGTAGCTGCAAAATCGCGGTTCCCAGCAATGCAGCCCAGCGAGGTGAGGCAAGGACTTACCTCCACCAAACTTGGGCTGAAGAGTCACTGGACTGTGGCGGTCACTTGGACGGAGTCGCTGGATTCGAGGGACCTCGCTCGTCGTGCTGAGAGGAGACCCAAGGGACCGGTGATGCAGCTTTTTGGTGCCTGCGGTTGCAGGGGGAAGATTCCGTCGACCCACGGGAGATTTCTTCGGAGCTTCTGGTGCAGAGAGGAGGCAGGCTACCCCCACAGCATGCACAAGCAGGAAAACAGTCGCGAAGGCGGCAGAATCAGCGTTACAGAGTTGCAGTAGTCGTCTTTGCTACTATGTTGCAGGTTTGCAGGCTTCCAGCGCGGTCAGCGGTCGTTTCCTTATCAGAAGGTGAAGAGGGAGATGCAGAGGAACTCGGATGAGCTCTTGCATTCGTTATCTAAAATTTCCCCAGAGACAGAGACCCTAAATAGCCAGAAAAGAGGGTTTGGCTACCTAGGAGAGAGGATAGGCTACTAACACCTGAAGGAGCCTATCAGCAGGAGTCTCTGACGTCACCTGGTGGCACTGGCCACTCAGAGCAGTCCAGTGTGCCAGCAGCACCTCTGTTTCCAAGATGGCAGAGGTCTGGAGCACACTGGAGGAGCTCTGGACACCTCCCAGGGGAGGTGCAGGTCAGGGGAGTGGTCACTCCCCTTTCCTTTGTCCAGTTTCGCGCCAGAGCAGGGGCTAAGGGGTCCCTGAACCGGTGTAGACTGGCTTATGCAGAATTGGGCACCTCTGTGCCCAACAAAGCATTTCCAGAGGCTGGGGGAGGCTACTCCTCCCCTGCCTTCACACCATTTTCCAAAGGGAGAGGGTGTCACACCCTCTCTCAGAGGAAGTTCTTTGTTCTGCCATCCTGGGCCAGGCCTGGCTGGACCCCAGGAGGGCAGCTGTCTGTCTGAGGGGTTGGCAGCAGCAGCAGCTGCAGTGAAACCCCAGGAAGGGCAGTTTGGCAGTACCAGGGTCTGTGCTACAGACCACTGGGATCATGGGATTGTGCCAACTATGCCAGGATGGCATAGAGGGAGCAATTCCATGATCATAGACATGTTACATGGCCATATTCGGAGTTACCATGGTGAAGCTACATACAGGTAGTGACCTATATGTAGTGCACGCGTGTAATGGTGTCCCCGCACTCACAAAGTTCAGGGAATTGGCTCTGAACAATGTGGGGGCACCTTGGCTAGTGCCAGGGTGCCCTCACACTAAGTAACTTTGCACCTAACCTTTACCAGGTAAAGGTTAGACATATAGGTGACTTATAAGTTACTTAAGTGCAGTGTAAAATGGCTGTGAAATAACGTGGACGTTATTTCACTCAGGCTGCAGTGGCAGGCCTGTGTAAGAATTGTCAGAGCTCCCTATGGGTGGCAAAAGAAATGCTGCAGCCCATAGGGATCTCCTGGAACCCCAATACCCTGGGTACCTCAGTACCATATACTAGGGAATTATAAGGGTGTTCCAGTAAGCCAATGTAAATTGGTAAAAATGGTCACTAGCCTGTCAGTGACAATTTGGAAAGAAATGAGAGAGCATAACCACTGAGGTTCTGATTAGCAGAGCCTCAGTGAGACAGTTAGTCACTACACAGGTAACACATTCAGGCACACTTATGAGCACTGGGGCCCTGGGTTACCAGGGTCCCAGTGACACATACAACTAAAACAACATATATACAGTGAAAAATGGGGGTAACATGCCAGGCAAGATGGTACTTTCCTACACAACCCCCCCCCAAACGAAGGACAATAAGACTAGCCATGACCTGATGAGTCTTCATTGTCTAAGTGGAAATATCTGGAGAGTCCATCTGCCATGGAGTGGCTACTCCCAGGTCTATGTTCCACTGTATAGTCCATTCCCTGTAGGGATATGGACCACCTCAACAATTTAGGATTTTCACCTTTCATTTGTTTTAGCCAAAGTAGAGGTTTGTGGTCTGTCTGAACAATGAAGTGAGTGCCAAACAGGTATGGCCTCAACTTCTTCAGAGCCCAGACCACAGCAAAGGCCTCCCTCTCAATGGCAGACCAACGCTTTTCTCTAGGGGTCAACCTCCTACTAATAAAAGCAACAGGTTGATCCTGGCCCTCAGAATTAAGTTGTGATAGGACTGCCCCTACTCCTAATTCAGATGCATCAGTTTGGACATAGAATTTTTTAGAGTAACAAGGGCTTTTCAGGACATGTGCAGAGCACATGGCCTGCTTCAGCTCCTCAAAAGCTTTCTGACAGCTTGCTGTCAATAATACCTTTTTAGGCATTTTCTTGGATGTGAGGTCATTAAGAGGGGCTGCAATGGAGCCATAGTTCTTAATGAACCTCCTGTATTACCCAGTGAGGCCTAGGAAGGCTCTCACCTGAGTCTGAGTGGTAGGGGGAACCCAATCAATAATAGTTTGGATTTTACCCTGAAGTGGTGCAATCTGTTCCCCACCAACAAGGTGTCCCAGATAAACCACCTTACCCTGCCCTATCTGGCACTTTGAAGCCTTGATAGTGAGGCCTGCCTTTTGCAGGGCCTCCAAAACTTTCCATAGGTGGACCAGGTGATCATCCCAACTGGAGCTAAAGACAGCTATATCATCCAAATATGCTGCACTGAAAGCTTCCAGCCCTTGCAGGACTGTGTTCACCAACCTCTGAAAAGTGGCAGGTGCATTTTTCAAACCAAAAGGCATTACAGTAAACTGGTAATGTCCTCCAATGGTAGAAAATGCAGTCTTAGGTTTAGCATCTTCTGACAATTTGATCTGCCAATACCCTGCAGTCAAATCAAAAGTGCTTAGATACTTGGCAGATGCCAGTGTATCTATAAGCTCATCTGCCCTGGGTATAGGGTGAGCATCAGTTTTGGTTAACAAGTTGAGACCTCTATAGTCTACACAAAACCGCATTTCTTTCTTTCCATCTTTAGAATTGGGTTTTGGTACCAGTACCACAGGAGAAGCCCATGGACTGTCAGAGTGCTCAACCACTCCTAGTTCCAACATTTTCTGAACTTCTTGCTTTATGCAGTCCCTGACATGGTCAGGCTGCCTATAGATCTTACTTTTGACAGGTAAACTGTCTCCAGTATCTATAGTGTGCTCACACCAAGAAGTGGTGCCTGGCACAGTAGAGAAGAGTTCTGAAAATTGTCCTAGGAGATTTATGCAATTGTCTTTCTGCTCAGCAGTAAGACAATCTGCCAAAACTACACCTTCCACAAGAGCATCTTGTTCTGTGGAAGAAAAGAGATCAGGTAGAGGATCACTGTCTTCTTCCTGTCCCTCATCAGTTGCCATGAGCAGGGTGAGATCAGCCCTGTCATAGTAGGGTTTCAGGCGGTTGACATGGAGCACCCTAAGGGGACTCCTGGCAGTGCCTAAGTCAACCAAGTAGGTGACTTCACCCTTCTTTTCAACAATTGTGTGGGGTCCACTCCATTTATCTTGGAGTGCTCTTGGGGCCACAGGCTCCAAGACCCACACTTTCTGCCCTGGTTGGTACTAAACCAAAACAGCCTTCTGATCATGCCATTGCTTCTGGAGCTCTTGGCTGGCCTGAAGGTTTTTACTGGCCTTTTTCATGTACTCAGCCATCCTTGATCTGAGGCCAAGTACATAGTCCACAATATCCTGCTTAGGAGCTTTTAAAGGTTGTTCCCAACCCTCCTTTACAAGTGTGAGTGGACCCCTAACAGGGTGTCCAAAAAGAAGTTCAAAGGGGCTGAAGCCCACTCCTTTCTGGGGTACCTCCCTGTAGGCAAAAAGGAGGCATGGTAGAAGGATATCCCATCTCCTGCGGAGTTTTTCAGGGAGACCCATAATCATGCCTTTGAGAGTTTTATTAAATCTCTCCACCAGTCCATTTGTTTGTGGATGATAGGGTGTTGTGAACTTGTACGTTACACCACACTCCTTCCACATGGCCTTTAAGTATGCAGACATGAAATTGCTTCCTCTGTCTGATACTACTTCCTTTGGGAAGCCCACCCTGGAAAATATTCCCAGGAGGGCCTTTGCCACTGCAGGAGCTGTAGTGGTCCTTAAAGGAATAGCTTCAGGATATCTTGTGGCATGGTCCACTACCACTAAGATAAACCTATTGCCTGAAGCAGTAGGAGGGTCAAGGGGGCCAACTATGTCAACCCCTACCCTTTCAAAGGGAACCCCAACCACAGGCAGTGGGATAAGGGGTGCCTTTGGAGTGCCACCTGTCTTGCCACTGGCTTGACAGGTTTCACAGGACTTACAAAATTCTTTTGTGTCCTCAGACATCCTAGGCCAATGAAACAGAGGAACAAGTCTGTCCCAAGTTTTCATTTGTCCTAGATGCCCAGCTAAGGGAATGTCATGTGCCAGTGTTAGGAGGAACTTTCTGTACTCCTGAGGAATCACTAATCTCCTGGCAGCTCCAGGTTTAGGATCCCTATGCTCAGTGTACAAGAGGTTGTCCTCCCAGTAAACTCTGTGAGAGTCACTGACATCCCCATTAGCCTGTTTGACAGCTTGCTGTCTGAGACCCTCTAATGTGGGACAGGTTTGCTGTGCCACACTCAGCTCCTCTCTGGCAGGCCCCCCTTCACCCAAAAGCTCAGCAGTGTCTGCTTCCAGCTCCTCTGGTGTAGGTTCTGCACAGGGAGGGAATTCTTCTTCCTCAGAAGTAGAATCCACTGTAGAGGGAGGGATAGTAGGAAGTGGTTTGCTTCTACTAGCCCTAGCTTTAGGGAGCACTTGGTCCATTGTTCCAGGATCCAAGCTTCCCTGTCCTTTTTGCTTTTTGGCCTGAGCCCTTGTCAAAGCAAAAATATGCCCTGGGATGCCCAGCATTGCTGCATGGGCCTCCAACTCCACATCTGACCAAGCTGATGTCTCCAAATCATTCCCTAATAGACAGTCTACAGGTAAATCTGAAGCTACCACAACTTTCTTTGGACCAGTTACCCCCCCCCCCAGTTGAGATTTACAACAGCCATGGGGTGGCTTTGTGTTATGTTGTGAGCATCGGTTACTTGGTACTGGTGTCCAAGTATGTGTTGTTCAGGGTGCACCAGTTTCTCAATCACCATTGTGACACTGGCACCTGTGTCCCTGTAGGCCTGGACCTCAACACCATTTATTAGGGTTAGTTGCTTGTACTTCTCCAAGTTATGGGGGCTAGCAACCAAAGTGGCTAAATCAATAGCCCCTTCAGAGACTAAAGTAGCCTCTGTGGTCTCCCTAATTAGACCAACCCCAACTAAATTACCAAAAGTGAGCCCAGCTACTCCCTTGGATTGGCTATTAGTAGGTTTGCTCCCACCACCACTGCTATTAGTAGGGACACTAGGTGTAGCAGTAGGGGTTGTAGTGGTAGGAGCTGTGGTGCCTTTCTTTGGACAACTGGGATCTGTTGTCCAATGGCCTTTTATTTTACATAAATAGCACCATGGTTTCTTTTCCTTGTTCTGATTAAAGGAGGATTTGGACCCACAACCCCCACCAGAGTGTTTTTGTGGGCCTGATGAAGATTCATTTTTAGATTTGTCCCCACCCTTGTAAGAAGACTTACCATCCTTCTTTTTGTTACCATCTTTGTCACCCCCTGTATGAACTTTTCTGTTCACTCTTGTTCTGACCCATTTGTCTACCTTCTTTCCCAATTCTTGGGGAGAGGTCAGATCAGAGTCCACCAAGTTCTGGTGCAACAAATCAGACACACAATTATTAAGAATATGCTCTCTCAGGATCAAGTTATACAGGCTGTCATAATCAGTAACTTTACTGCCATGTAACCATCCCTCCAAGGCCTTCACTGCCTGGTCAATGAAATCAACCCAGTCTTGTGAAGACTCCTTTTTGGTCTCTCTGAACTTTATCCTGTACTGTTCAGTGGTTAAGCCATAACCATCCAGGAGTGCATTCTTAAGAACTTGGAAATTATTAGCATCATTTTCTTTCACAGTAAGGAGCCTATCCCTACCTTTTCCACTAAATGATAGCCATAGGATAGCAGCCCACTGCCTTTGAGGGACATCCTGTACAACACAGGCCCTCTCAAGTGCAGCAAACCACTTGTTAATGTCATCCCCCTCCTTATAAGGGGGAACTATCTTGTGCAGATTCCTGGAATCATGCTCTTTTGCAGGATGACTATGGGGAATACTGCTGCTGCCACCATGGGTATCTAAACCCAACTTCTGTCTTTCCTTCTCTAATTCAAAAGACTGTCTATCCAAATCCAGCTGTTGCTTTTTAAGCTTCAGTCTGGTTTGTTCCACCCTCAACTTATTGAGTTCCCTCTCTAACATTCTGTCATCAGGGTTGGTGGGAGGGACATTTCTAGAACGAGAGCTATGATGGGAATGAACAGAAGGAGACGTGTCCCTTATAGAAGCCAACTTAACAGCTTGGTTTACAGAAACATTACTACCAGTATGGTGAGAATAAATGCTTCTGCTATGATGTGAGACAACACTATTTATTTGGTGTGGCTCATCATCATTACCATCTATGCTAGATTGTCTAGTAATGGGCAGGCTAGGAAGTTTCTTTCCTGAATCTTTTCCTGGGGGAGTCCCTGAATCAGATTGGGAACTATTAGGTACTTTTTCAACAGATGGGGCACCTATGGCCTTATCCTGTTCTCTAAGCATGTTAAGTAACAGTTCCAAGGAAGGATTCTTCCCTACACTCAAACCTCTCTCTATACAGAGACTCCTTGCTCTTTTCCAGCTAAGGTTGTCATATGCAAGTTTGGACAGATCAACACTTTGGCCTGTGCCAGACATTTTTTAGAGAGAGTTAAAGTGATAGAAAAAGAGAAAAAAGTTTTCAGAACTTTTTGGAAAGACAGAAAAAAAACTTTTTAAACTTTTAAGAACTTTTTGAAAGTTTAGGAGTACTTTTCAGCACTTAGAAAAGAGTGAAAAGAGGAAATGCAAAACTTTTTGGCTATGTGTATATACACTGACCTTGTTTTGTATATTTTTCTCTTATGACAAGAGTGGTAAGTAGTCTCAAGCACTTATCCCACCACTGCACAACCAATGTAGGAGGCTGGACTGGCTTGTAGTGAGTACCAAGGGGTACTTGCACCTTGCACCAGGCCCAGTTATCCCTTATTAGTGTAGAGGGGTGTCTAGCAGCTTAGGCTGATAGAAAAGGTAGCTTAGCAGAGCAGCTTAGGCTGAACTAGGAGACGAGTGAAGCTCCTACAGTACCACTAGTGTCATATGCACAATATCATAAGAAAACACAATACACAGTTATACTAAAAATAAAGGTACTTTATTTTTATGACAATATGCCAAAGTATCTCAGTGAGTACCCTCAGTATGAGGATAGCAAATATACACAAGATATATGTACACAATACAAAAATATGCAGTAACAGCAATAGAAAACAGTGCAAACAATGTATAGTCACAATAGAATGCAATGGGGGCACATAGGGATAGGGTCAACACAAACCATATACTCTAGAAGTGGAATGCAAACCACGAATGGACCCCAAACCTATGTGACCTTGTAGAGGGTCGCTGGGACTGTAAGAAAACAGTGAGGGTTAGAAAAACAGCCCACCCCAAAACCCTGAAAAGTGGGTGCAAAGTGCACCTAAGTTCCCCAAAGAGCACAGAAGTCGTGATAGGGGAATTCTGCAGGAAAGACCAACACCAGCAATGCAACAACAATGGATTTCCAGACGAGAGTACCTGTGGAACAAGGGGACCAAGTTCAAAAGTCACGATCAAGTCGGGAGTGGGCAGATACCCAGGAAATGCCAGCTGTGGGTGCAAAGAAGCTGCCACCGGATGGTAGAAGCTGAGGATTCTGCAAGAACGACAAGGGCTAGAAACTTCCCCTTTGGAGGATGGATGTCCCACGTTGTGAAGAGTTGTGCAGAAGTGTTTTCCCGCAGAAAGACCGCAAACAAGCCGTGCTAGCTGCAAAGCTTGCGGTTAGGGTTTTTGGATGCTGCAGTGGCCCAGGAGGGACCAGGATGTTGCCAATTGCGTGAGGGGACAGGGGGGGCGCCCAGCAAGACAAGGAGCCCTCTCAGAAGCAAGCAGCACCCGCAGAAGTGCCGGAACAGGGACTACAAAGTGGAGTGAAACAGTGCTCACCCGAAGTTACACTAGAGAGTCCCACGCCGCCGGAGGACAACTCAGGAGGTTGTGCAATGAAGGTTAGAGTGCCGTGGACCCAGGCTTGGCTGTGCACAAAGGAAATCCTCGGTGAGTGCACAGGAGCCGGAGTAGCTGCAAAACATGCGGCTCCCAGCAATGCAGTCTAGCGTGGGGAGGCAAGGACTTACCTCCACCAAACTTGGACTGAAGAGTCACTGGACTGTGGGAGTCACTTGGACAGAGTTGCTGAGTTCAAGGGACCTCGCTCGTTGTGCTGAGAGGAGACCTAGAGGACGGGTGATGCAGTTCTTTGGTCCTGCGGTTGCAGGGGGAAGATTCCTTCGACCCACGGGAGATTTCTTCTGAGCTTCTAGTGCAGAGAGGAGGCAGACTACCCCCACAGCATGCACCACCAGGAAAACAGTCGAGAAGGAGGCAGGATCAGCGTTACAAGGTCGCAGTAGTCGTCTTTGCTACTTTGTTGCAGTTTTGGAGGCTTCCAGCGCGGTCAGCAGTCGATTCCTTGGCAGAAGGTGAAGAGAGAGAAGCAGAGGAACTCTGATGAGCTCTTGCATTCGTTATCTAAGGAATTCCCCAAAGCAGAGACCCTAAATAGCCAGAAAAGAGGGTTTGGCTACTTAGGAGAGAGGATAGGCTAGCAACACCTGAAGGAGCCTATCAGAAGGAGTCTCTGACGTCACCTGCTGGCCTTGGCCACTCAGAGCAGTCCAGTGTGCCAGCAGCACCTCTGTTTCCAAGATGGCAGAGGTCTGGAGCACACTGGAGGAGCTCTGGGCACCTCCCAGGGGAGGTGCAGGTCAGGGGAGTGGTCACTCCCCTTTCCTTTGTCCAGTTTCACGCCAGAGCAGGACTGAGGGGTCCCTGAACCGGTGTAGACTGGCTTATGCAGAAATGGGCACCATCTGTGCCCATGAAAGCATTTCCAGAGGCTGGGGGAGGCTACTCCTCCCCTGCCTTAACACCTTTTTCCAAAGGGAGAGGGTGTAACACCCTCTCTCTGAGGAAGTCCTTTGTTCTGCCTTCCTGGGCCAAGCCTAGCTGGACCCCAGGAGGGCAGAAACCTGTCTGAGGGGTTGGCAGCAGCTGCAGTGAAACCCCTGAAAAGGCAGTTTGGCAGTACCCGGGTCTGTGCTAGAGACCCGTGGGATCATGGGATTGTGCCAGCAATGCCAGGATGGCATTGAGGGGGCAATTTCATGATCATAGACATGTTACATGGCCATATTCGGAGTTACCATTGTGAAGCTACACATAGGTATTGACCTATGTGTAGTGCACGCGTGTAATGGTGTCCCCGCACTCACAAAGTCCGGGGAATTTGCCCTGAACCATGTGGGGGCACCTTGGCTAGTGCCAGGGTGTCCACAAACTAAGTAATTTAGCACCCAACCTTTACCAGGTAAAGGTTAGACATATAGGTGACTTATAAGTTACTTAAGTGCAGTGGTAAATGGCTGTGAAATAATGTGGCCGTTATTTCACTCAGGCTGCTGTGGCAGGCCTGTGTAAGAATTGTCAGAGCTCCCTATGGGTGGCAAAAGAAATGCTGCAGCCCATAGGGATCTCCTGGAACCCCAATAACCTGGGTACCTCAGTACTATATACTAGGGAATTATAAGGGTGTTCCAGTATGCCAATGTGAATTGGTGAAATTGGTCACTAGCCTGTTAGTGACAATTTGGAAAGAAATGAGAGAGCATAACCACTGATGTTCAGGATAGCAGAGCATCAGTGAGACAGTTAGTCATAACACAGGTAACACATACAGGGCACACTTATGAGCATTGGGGCCCTGGCTGGCAGGGTCCCAGTGACACATACAACTAAAACAACATATATGCAGTGAAATATGGGGGTAAAATGCCAGACAAGATGGTACTTTCCTACATCCCCTAAGAGGTTTCAAATCCTGGAGGTGGGAACTTTGGGCCAGACTAATAACAGTAGACCTGCCGGTCAGGACGGTTTAGTGGATCTCACTAAAGGGGTATCAACCAGTTACCAGCAGGAGTTAGAGGACGAGGAGATACAGGGTTAGGATGGGGGCTTACAGCAGCAGTGGCAGAGTCCCCAGTCGCAGGGCTCAGTGGAGGAATCTTTTAATCAGTCTATAGCAGGAATGATATGAGACTTGGCAGTGGAGGTCAGAGGAGGTTTTGAGACTTTGAACAGTAATCAGAAAGAGATAAGAGATCTATGTGAAGTCCTTGGGCAGAATTTTGACGACCTGGCAGACAGGACGGCTGTTCTGGAAGTGGAGGTCATTGACTTAAGGAGAGCCACGGAGGAAAACAGGGAGGCAATTCAAGATCTGAAGACGGGGGAGGAAAGAGTCCAGTCAAAGCTTGAATCAATGGAAAACAACATGAGGATAAATAATTTGAGGTTTTTAAAAGTCCCAAAGGCCTGGAACGAGGTGATTTGAAAGGTCTGGTCATCCGTTTGATTAAACAAGGAGTCCAGGTTGATGATACAGAAGAAGATAGAGAAAAATATATTCAGAAGGTTCATAGGGATCCATTTAGAAACCCCCCTAACAGAGACAAAGTGTAGGAAAGTACCATCTTGCCTGGCATGTTACCCCCATTTTTCACTGTATATATGTTGTTTTAGTTGTATGTGTCACTGGGACCCTGGTAACCCAGGGCCCCAGTGCTCATAAGTGTGCCTGAATGTGTTACCTGTGTAGTGACTAACTGTCTCACTGAGGCTCTGCTAATCAGAACCTCAGTGGTTATGCTCTCTCATTTCTTCCCAAATTGTCACTAACAGGCTAGTGACCATTTTTACCAATTTACATTGGCTTCCTGGAACACCCTTATAATTCCCTAGTATATGGTACTGAGGTACCCAGGGTATTGGGGTTCCAGGAGATCCCTATGGGCTGCAGCATTTCTTTTGCCACCCATAGGGAGCTCTGACAATTCTTACACAGGCCTGCCACTGCAGCCTGAGTGAAATAACGTCCACGTTATTTCACAGCCATTTTACACTGCACTTAAGTAACTTATAAGTCACCAATATGTCTAACCTTTACCTGGTAAAGGTTAGGTGCAAAGTTACTTAGTGTGAGGGCACCCTGGCACTAGCCAAGGTGCCCCCACATTGTTCAGGGCCAATTCCCCGGACTTTGTGAGTGCGGGGACACCATTACACGCGTGCATTACATATAGGTCACTACCTATATGTAGCTTCACAATGGTAACTCCAAATATGGCCATGTAACATGTCTATAATCATGGAATTGCCCCCTCTATACCATCCTGGCATAGTTGGCACAATCCCATGATCCCAGTGGTCTGTAGCACAGACCCTGGTACTGCCAAACTGCCCTTCCTGGGGTTTCACTGCAGCTGCTGCTGCTGCCAACCCCTCAGACAGGCATCTGCCCTCCTGGGGTCCAGCCAGGCCTCGCACAGGATGGCAGAACAAAGGACTTCCTCTGAGAGAGGGTGTTACACCCTCTCCCTTTGGAAAATGGTGTGAAGGCAGGGGAGGAGTAGCCTCCCCCAGCCTCTGGAAATGCTTTGTTGGGCACAGATGTGCCCAATTCTGCATAAGCCAGTCTACACCGGTTCAGGGGACCCCTATAGCCCTGCTCTGGCACGAAACTGGACAAAGGAAAGGGGAGTGACCACTCCCCTCACCTGCACCTCCTCTGGGAGGTGTCCAGAGCTCCTCCAGTGTGCTCCAGACCTCTGCCATCTTGGAAACAGAGGTGCTGCTGGCACACTGGACTGCTCTGAGTGGCCAGTGCCACCAGGTGACGTCAGAGACTCCTTGTGGTAGGCTCCTTCAGGTGTTGCTAGCCTATCCTCTCTCCTAAGTAGCCAAACCCTCTTTTCTGGCTATTTAGGGTCTCTGTCTCTGGGGAAACTTTAGATAACGAATGCAAGAGCTCAGCCGAGTTCCTCTGCATCTCTCTCTTCACCTTCTACCAAGGAATCGACTGCTGACCGCGCTGGAAGCCTGCAAAACTGCAACATAGTAGCAAAGACGACTACTGCAACTCTGTAACGCTGATCCTGCCGCCTTCTCGACTGTTTTCCTGGTGGTGCATGCTGTGGGGGTAGTCTGCCTCCTCTCTGCACTAGAAGCTCCGAAGAAATCTCCCGTGGGTCGACGGAATCTTCCCCCTGCAACCACAGGCACCAAAAAGCTGCATTACCGGTCCCTTGGGTCTCCTCTCAGCACGACGAGCGAGGTCCCTTGAATCCAGCAACTCTGTCCAAGTGACCCCCACAGTCCAGTGACTCTTCAGTCCAAGTTTGGTGGAGGTAAGTCCTTGCCTCACCTCGCTAGACTGCATTACTGGGAAGCGCGACTTTTGCAGCTACTCCGGCCCCTGTGCACTTCCGGCGGAAATCCTTTGTGCACAGCCAAGCCTGGGTCCACGGCACTCTAACCTGCATTGCACGACCTCCTAAGTTGTTCTCCGGCGACGTGGGACTTCTTTGTGTAACTTCGGGTTAGCACCGTTTCACGCATCCTTGTAGTGCCTGTTTCTGGCACTTCTCCGGGTGCTACCTGCTGCTAAGAGGGCTCCTTGTCTTGCTCGACGTCCCCTCTACCTCCTGGTCCAATTTGCGACCTCCTGGTCCCTCCTGGGCCGCAGCAGCGTCCAAAAACGCTAACCGCATGATTTGCAGCTAGCAAGGCTTGTTGGCGTTCTTTCGGCGGGAAAAGACTTCTGCACGACTCTACAAGGCGAGAGGGATCCGTCCTCCAAAGGGGAAGTCTCTAGCCCTTTGTGTTCCTGCAGAAACCGCAGCTTCTTCTGTCCAGTAGAAGCTTCTTTGCACCCGCAGCTGCCATTTCCTGGGCATCTGCCCATCTCCGACTTGCTTGTGACTTTTGGACTTGGTCCCCTTGTTCCACAGGTACCCCAGATTGGAAATCCAGCGTTGTTGCATTGTTGGTTCGTGTCTTTCCTGCATTATTCCTCTAACACGACTTCTTTGTCCTTAGGGGAACTTTAGTGCACTTTGCACTCACTTTTCAGGGTCTTGGGGAGGGTTATTTTTCTAACTCTCACTATTTTCTAATAGTCCCAGCGACCCTCTACAAGGTCACATAGGTTTGGGGTCCATTTGTGGTTCGCATTCCACTTTTGGAGTATATGGTTTGTGTTGCCCCTATCCCTATGTGTCCCCATTGCATCCTATTGTAACTATACATTGTTTGCACTGTTTTCGAAGACTATACTGCATATTTTTGCTATTGTGTATATATATCTTGTGTATATTTCCTATCCTCTCACTGAGGGTACACTCTAAGATACTTTGGCATATTGTCATAAAAATAAAGTACCTTTATTTTTAGTATAACTGTGTATTGTGTTTTCTTATGATATTGTGCATATGACACTAAGTGGTACTGTAGTAGCTTCACCCGTCTCCTAGTTCAGCCTAAGCTGCTCTGCTAAGCTACCATTATATATCAGCCTAAGCTGCTAGACACCCTATACACTAATAAGGGATAACTGGGCCTGGTGCAAGGTGCAAGTACCCCTTGGTACTCACTACAAGCCAGTCCAGCCTCCTACACAAAGCTAGAAGGAATCTGGTCTGCTTCCAGACATATGCTATCCAGGGGCGTATTTTAGCTGCTGCATTGAAAAAAAGCCATAAACGGTTGAAGGTACCAGTTTTAAGGTCAGATCTGATCTATCAAGTGTGACATTGAACAAACAATGGGAACTGGGAAAGAGAATCAAAGTCCTAAAGGGGTTAGGGCTTAATGCCCAATTTAAATTCCCAGCTTCTCTGAGAGTTATGGCTAATAACAAAATGTATACCTTTAGTGATTGTAGAGATGTGGATAATTTGATTAAGAAGTTAGATAAGGGCAATCAGCCACTTGGTTAATATGTACGGACTCAACATAGTTAGTACTCATGGGCTTAGGGGGGCCCTCGTGAGACGTTTTCACCTAGAGAAAGAAGATAGGGTGGTGTAGAAGGCTGGACTGGCTTGTAGTGAGTACCAAGGGGTACTTGCACCTTGCACCAGGCCCAGTTATCCCTTATTAGTGTATAGGGTGTCTAGCAGCTTAGGCTGATAGATAATGGTAGCTTAGCAAAGCAGCTCAGGCTGAACTAGGAGACGTGTGAAGCTACTACAGTACCACTTAGTGTCATATGCACAATATCATAAGAAAACACAATACACAGTTATACTAAAAATAAAGGTACTTTATTTTTATGACAATATGCCAAAGTATCTTAGAGTGTACCCTCAGTGAGAGGATAGGAAATATAGACAAGATATATATACACAATAGCAAAAATATGCAGTATAGTCTTAGAAAACAGTGCAAACAATGTATAGTTACAATAGGATGCAATGGGGAAACATAGGGATAGGGGCAACACAAACCATATACTCCAGAAGTGGAATGCGAACCACGAATGGACCCCAAACCTATGTGACCTTGTAGAGGGTCGCTGGGACTATTAGAAAATAGTGAGAGTTAGCAAAATAACCTTCCCCAAGACCCTGAAAAGTGAGTGCAAAGTGCACTAAAGTTCCCCTAAGGACAAAATAGTCGTGTTAGAGGGAAAATGCAAGGAAAACACAAATCAGCAATGCAACAACGATGGATTCCTGACTGAGGGTACCTGTGGAACAAGGGGACCAAGTCCAAAAGTCACAAGCAGCTCGGAGATGGGCAGATGCCCAAGAAATGCCAGCGGTTGGTGTAAAGAAGCTCTTACTAGGCTGAAGAACTGTGAATACTGCAGGAACGACAAGGGCTAGAGACTTCCCCTTTGGAGGATGGATCCCCCACGCCTTGGAGAGTCGTGCAGAAGTGTTTTCCCGCCGGATGGACGCCAACAAGCCTTGCTACACGCAAATCGTGCGTTTGGTGTTTTTGGACGCTGCTGGGGCCCAGGAGGGACCAGGAGGTCGCAAATTGGACCTGCAGAGAGAGGGGACGTCGAGCAAGACAAAGAGCCCTCACTGAAGCAGGTAGCACCCGGAGAAGTGCCAGAAACAGGCACTACGAGGATGCGTGAAACGGTGCTCGCCGGAGTTGCACAAAGGAGTCCCACGTCGCCGGAGACCAACTTAGAAAGTCGTGCAATGCAGGTTAGAGTGCCGTGGACCCAGGCTTGGCTGTGCACGAAGGATTTCCGCCGGAAGTGCACAGGGGCCGGAGTAGCTTGCAAAGTCGCGGTTCCCAGCAATGCAGCCCAGCGAGGTGAGGCAAGGACTTACCTCCACCAAACTTGGGCTGAAGAGTCACTGGACTGTGGGGGTCACTTGGACGGTGTCGCTGGATTCGAGGGACCTCGCTCGTCGTGCTGAGAGGAGACCCAAGGGACCGGTAATGCAGCTTTTTGGTGCCTGCGGTTGCAGGGGGAAGATTGCGTCGACCCACGGGAGATTTCTTCGGAGCTTCTGGTGCAGAGAGGAGGCAGACTACCCCCACAGCATGCACAAGCAGGAAAACAGTCGAGAAGGTGGCAGGATCAGCGTTACAGAGTTGCAGTAGTCGTCTTTGCTACTATGTTGCAGGTTTGCAGGCTTCCAGCGCGGTCAGCGGTCGATTCCTTATCAGAAGGTGAAGAGGGAGATGCAGAGGAACTCGGCTGAGCTCATGCATTCGTTATCTAAAGTTTCCCCAGAGACAGAGACCCTAAATAGCCAGAAAAGAGGGTTTGGCTACCTAGGAGAGAGGAAAGGCTACTAACACCTGAAGGAGCCTATCACAAGGAGTCTCTGACGTCACCTGATGGCACTGGCCACTCAGAGCAGTCCAGTGTGCCAGCAGCACCTCTGTTTCCAAGATGGCAGAGGTCTGGAGCACACTGGAGGAGCTCTGGACACCTCCCAGGGGAGGTGCAGGTCAGGGGAGTGGTCACTCCCCTTTCCTTTGTCCAGTTTCGCGCCAGAGCAGGGGCTAAGGGGTCCCTGAACCGGTGTAGACTGGCTTATGCAGAATTGGGCACATCTGTGCCCAACAAAGCATTTCCAGAGGCTGGGGGAGGCTACTCCTCCCCTGCCTTCACACCATTTTCCAAAGGGAGAGGGTGTCACACCCTCTCTCAGAGGAAGTTCTTTGTTCTGCCATCCTGGGCCAGGCCTGGCTGGACCCCAGGAGGGCAGCTGCCTGTCTGAGGGGTTGGCAGCAGCAGCAGCTGCAGAGAAACCCCAGGAAGGGCAGTCTGGCAGTACCAGGGTCTGTGCTACAGACCACTGGGATCATGGAATTGTACCAACAATGCCAGGATGGCATAGAGGGGGCAATTCCATGATCATAGACATGTTACATGGCCATATTCGGAGTTACCATGGTGAAGCTACATATAGGTAGTGACCTATATGTAGTGCACGCGTGTAATGGTGTCCCCGCACTCACAAAGTTCAGTGAATTGGCTCTGAACAATGTGGGGGCACCTTGGCTAGTGCCAGGGTGCCCTCACACTAAGTAACTTTGCACCTAACCTTTACCAGGTAAAGGTTAGACATATAGGTGACTTATAAGTTACTTAAGTGCAGTGAAAAATGGCTGTGAAATAACGTGGACGTTATTTCACTCAGGCTGCAGTGGCAGGCCTGTGTAAGAATTGTCAGAGCTCCCTATGGGTGGCAAAAGAAATGCTGCAGCCCATAGGGATCTCCTGGAACCCCAATACCCTGGGTACCTCAGTACCATATACTAGGGAATTATAAGGGTGTTCCAGTAAGCCAATGTAAATTGGTAAAAATGGTCACTAGCCTGTCAGTGACAATTTGGAAAGAAATGAGAGAGCATAACCACTGAGGTTCTGATTAGCAGAGCCTCAGTGAGACAGTTAGTCACTACACAGGTAACACATTCAGGCACACTTATGAGCACTGGGGCCCTGGGTTACCAGGGTCCCAGTGACACATACAACTAAAACAACATATATACAGTGAAAAATGGGGGTAACATGCCAGGCAAGATGGTACTTTCCTACACAACCCCCCCCCCCAAACGAAGGACAATAAGACTAGCCATTACCTGATGAGTCTTCTTTGTCTAAGTGGAAATATCTGGAGAGTCCATCTGCATTGGAGTGGCTACTCCCAGGTCTATGTTCCACTGTATAGTCCATTCCCTGTAGGGATATGGACCACCTCAACAATTTAGGATTTTCACCTTTCATTTGTTTTAGCCAAAGTAGAGGTTTGTGGTCTGTCTGAACAATGAAGTGAGTGCCAAACAGGTATGGCCTCAACTTCTTCAGAGCCCAGACCACAGCAAAGGCCTCCCTCTCAATGGCAGACCAACACTTTTCTCTAGGGGTCAACCTTCTACTAATAAAAGCAACAGGTTGATCCTGGCCCTCAGAATTAAGTTGTGATAGGACTGCCCCTACTCCTAATTCAGATGCATCAGTTTGGACATAGAATTTTTTAGAGTAACAAGGGCTTTTCAGGACAGGTGCAGAGCACATGGCCTGCTTCAGCTCCTCAAAAGCTTTCTGACAGTTTGCTGTCCATAATACCTTTTTAGGCATTTTCTTGGATGTGAGGTCATTAAGAGGGGCTGCAATGGAGCCATAGTTCTTAATGAACCTCCTGTAATACCCAGTGAGGCCTAGGAAGGCTCTCACCTGAGTCTGAGTGGTAGGGGGAACCCAATCAATAATAGTTTGGATTTTCCCCTGAAGTGGTGCAATCTGTTCCCCACCAACAAGGTGTCCCAGATAAACCACCTTACCCTGCCCTATCTGGCACTTTGAAGCCTTGATAGTGAGGCCTGCCTTTTGCAGGGCCTCCAAAACTTTCCAAAGGTGGACCAGGTGATCATCCCAGCTGGAGCTAAAGACAGCTATATCATCCAAATATGCTGCACTGAAAGCTTCCAGCCCTTGCAGGACTGTGTTCACCAACCTCTGAAAAGTGGCAGGTGCATGTTTCAGACCAAAAGGCATTACAGTAAACTGGTAATGTCCTCCAATGGTAGAAAATGCAGTCTTAGATTTAGCATCTTCTGACAATTTGATCTGCCAATACCCTGCAGTCAAATCAAAAGTGCTTAGATACTTGGCAGATGCCAGTGTATCTATGAGCTCATCTGCCCTGGGTATAGGGTGAGCATCAGTTTTGGTTACCAAGTTGAGACCTCTATAGTCTACACAAAACCTCATTTCCTTCTTTCCATCTTTAGAATTGGGTTTTGGTACCAGTACCACAGGGGAAGCCCATGGACTGTCAGAGTGCTCAACCACTCCTAGTTCCAACATCTTCTGAACTTCTTGCTTTATGCAGTCCCTGACATGGTCAGGCTGCCTATAGATCTTACTTTTGACAGGTAAACTGTCTCCAGTATCTATAGTGTGCTCACACCACGAAGTGGTGCCTGGCACAATGGAGAAGAGTTCTGAAAATTGTCCTAGGAGATTTATGCAATTATCTTTCTGCTCAGCAGTAAGACAATCAGCCAAAACTACACCTTCCACAAGAGCATCTTGTTCTGTGGAAGAGAAGAGATCAGGTAGAGGATCACTGTCTTCTTCCTGTCCCTCATCTGTTGCCATGAGCAGGGTGAGATCAGCCCTGTCATAGTAGGGTTTCAGGCGGTTGACATGGAGCACCCTAAGGGGACTCCTGGCAGTGCCTAAGTCAACCAAGTAGGTGACTTCACCCTTCTTTTCAACAATTGTGTGGGGTCCACTCCATTTATCTTGGAGTGCTCTTGGGGCCACAGGCTCCAAGACCCACACTTTCTGCCCTGGTTGGTACTGAACCAAAACAGCCTTCTGATCATGCCATTGCTTCTGGAGCTCTTGGCTGGCCTGAAGGTTTTTACTGGCCTTTTTCATGTACTCAGCCATCCTTGATCTGAGGCCAAGTACATAATCCACAATATCCTGCTAAGGAGCTTTTAAAGGTTGTTCCCAACCCTCCTTTACAAGTGTGAGTGGACCCCTAACAGGGTGTCCAAAAAGAAGTTCAAAGGGGCTGAAGCCCACTCCTTTCTGGGGTACCTCCCTGTAGGCAAAAAGGAGGCATGGTAGAAGGATATCCCATCTCCTGCGGAGTTTTTCAGGGAGTCCCATAATCATGCCTTTGAGAGTTTTATTAAATCTCTCCACCAGTCCATTTGTTTGTGGATGATAGGGTGTTGTGAACTTGTAAGTTACACCACACTCCTTCCACATGGCCTTTAAGTATGCAGACATGAAATTGCTTCCTCTGTCTGATGCTACTTCCTTTGGGAAGCCCACCCTGGAAAATATTCCCAGGAGGGCCTTTGCCACTGCAGGAGCTGTAGTGGTCCTTAAAGGAATAGCTTCAGGATATCTTGTGGCATGGTCCACTACCACCAAGATAAACCTATTGCCTGAAGCAGTAGGAGGGTCAAGGGGGCCAACTATGTCAACCCCTACCCTTTCAAAGGGAACCCCAACCACAGGCAGTGGGATAAGGGGTGCCTTTGGAGTGCCACCTGTCTTGCCACTGGCTTGACAGGTTTCACAGGACTTACAAAATTCTTTTGTGTCCTCAGACATCCTAGGCCAATGAAACAATGGTACCAATCTGTCCCAAGTTTTCATTTGACCCAGGTGCCCAGCTAAGGGAATGTCATGTGCCAGTGTTAGGAGGAACTTTCTGTACTCCTGAGGAATCACTAATCTCCTGGCTGCTCCAGGTTTAGGATCCCTATGCTCAGTGTACAAGAGGTTGTCCTCCCAGTAAACTCTGTGTGAGTCACTGACATCCCCATTAGCCTGTTTGAAAGCTTGCTGTCTGAGACCCTCTAATGTGGGACAGGTTTGCTGTGCCACACTCAGCTCCTCTCTGGCAGGCCCCCCTTCACCCAAAAGCTCAGCAGTGTCTGCTTCCAGCTCCTCTGGTGTAGGTTCTGCACAGGGAGGGAATTCTTCTTCCTCAGAAGTAGAATCCACTGTAGAGGGAGGGATAGTAGGAAGTGGTTTGCTTCTACTAGCCCTAGCTTTAGGGAGCACTTGGTCCATTGTTCCAGGATCCAAGCTTCCCTGTCCTTTTTGCTTTTTGGCCTGAGCCCTTGTCAAAGCAAAAATATGCCCTGGGATGCCCAGCATTGCTGCATGGGCCTCCAACTCCACATCTGACCAAGCTGATGTCTCCAAATCGTTCCCTAATAGACAGTCTACAGGTAAATCTGAAGCTACCACAACTTTCTTTGGACCAGATACCCCCCCCCAGTTGAGATTTACAACAGCCATGGGGTGGCTTTGTGTTATGTTGTGAGCATCGGTTACTTGGTACTGGTGTCCAAGTATGTGTTGTTCAGGGTGCACCAGTTTCTCAATCACCATTGTGACACTGGCACCTGTGTCCCTGTAGGCCTGGACCTCAACACCATTTATTAGGGTTAGTTGCTTGTACTTCTCCAAGTTATGGGGGCAAGCAACCAAAGTGGCTAAATCAATAGCCCCTTCAGAGACTAAAGTAGCCTCTGTGGTCTCCCTAATCAGACCAACCCCAACTAAATTACCAAAAGTGAGCCCAGCTACTCCCTTGGATTGGCTATTAGTAGGTTTGCTCCCACCACCACTGCTATTAGTAGGGACACTAGGTGTAGCAGTAGGGGTTGTAGTGGTAGGAGCTGTGGTGCCTTTCTTTGGACAACTGGGATCTGTTGTCCAATGGCCTTTTATCTTACATAAATAGCACCATGGTTTCTTTTCCTTGTTCTGATTAAAGGAGGATTTGGGCCCACCACCCCCACCAGAGTGTTTTTGTGGGCCTGATGAAGACTCATTTTTAGATTTGTCCCCACCCTTGTCAGAAGACTTACCATCCTTCTTTTTGTTGCATCTTTGTCACCCCCTGTATGAACTTTTCTGTTCACTCTTGTTCTGACCCATTTGTCTGCCTTCTTTCCCAATTCTTGGGGAGAGGTCAGATCAGAGTCCACCAAGTACTGGTGCAACAAATCAGACACACAATTATTAAGAATATGCTCTCTCAGGATCAAGTTATACAGGCTGTCATAATCAGTAACTTTACTGCCATGTAACCACCCCTCCAAGGCCTTCACTGCCTGGTCAATGAAATCAACCCAGTCTTGTGAAGACTCCTTTTTGGTATCTCTGAACTTTATCCTGTACTGTTCAGTGGTTAAGCCATAACCATCCAGGAGTGCATTCTTAAGAACTTGGAAATTGTTAGCATCATTTTCTTTTACAGTAAGGAGCCTATCCCTACCTTTTCCAGTAAATGATAGCCATAGGATAGCAGCCCACTGCTTTTGAGGGACATCCTGTACAACACAGGCCCTCTCAAGTGCAGCAAACCACTTGTTAATGTCATCCCCCTCCTTGTAAGGGGGAACTATCTTATGCAGATTCCTGGAATCATGCTCTTTTGCAGGATGACTATGGGGAATACTGCTGCTGCCACCATGGGTATCTAAACCCATCTTCTGTCTTTCCCTCTCTATTTCTAAAGACTGTCTATCCAAATCCAGCTGTTGCTTCTTGAGCTTCAGTCTGGTTTGCTCCACTCTCAATCTATTGAGCTCCCTTTCTAACAATCTGTCATCAGGGTGGGTGGGAGGGACATTTCTAGATACAGAGGTGTGATGGGAATGAACAGAAGGAGACCTGTCCCTTACCAAGGGCACCCTAACAGCTTGGCTACCAGCATAATGTGAGAGCACATCATCAGTATGATGTGATTCAACCTCTGTACCAACTATGCTAGACTGTCTAGTAATGGGCAGGCTGAGAAGTTTCTTTCCTGAACCTTTTCCTGGGGGAGTCCCTGGATCAGATTGAGAACCATTAGCTACTTTTTCTACAGATTGGGCACTTATGGCCTTATCCTGTACTCTAAGCATATTAATTAACAGTTCTAAGGAAGGATTCTTCCCTACACTCAAACCTCTCTCTATGCAGAGACTCCTTGCTCCTTTCCAGCTAAGGTGATCATATGCAAGTTTGGACAGTTCAACTTTTTGGCCTGTGCCAGACATTTTTAGAGAGAGTTAAAGTGATAGACAAAGAGAAAAAAGTTTTCAGAACGTTTTGGAAAGACAGAAAAAACTTTTTAAACTTTTAAGAACTTTTTGAAAGTTTAGAAGTACTTTTCAGCACTTAGAAAAGAGTGAAAAGAGGAAATGCAAAACTTTTTGGCTATGTGTATATACACTGACCTTGTTTTGTATATTTTTCTCTTATGAAAAGTACAATGACAAGAGTGGTAAGTAGTCTCAAAGCACTTATCCCACCGCTGCACAACCAATGTAGGAGGCTGGACTGGCTTGTAGTGAGTACCAAGGGGTACTTGCACCTTGCACCAGGCCCAGTTATCCCTTATTAGTGTATAGGGTGTCTAGCAGCTTAGGCTGATAGATAATGGTAGCTTAGCACAGCAGCTCAGGCTGAACTAGGAGACGTGTGAAGCTACTACAGTACCACTTAGTGTCATATGCACAATATGGATTAGTTACTTCCCTGTAAATCCTAGTTCTCTTCCAGGGGTATCCTCATCAAAGTCATAAACATTGAATATTCCCGCCCTTGTGCGGGGACCCCGGAGCATATATATATAAAATACATACATAATATCATGTGTAAAACAGCAATGCAGGCTATAATCATAAATAGGCTAAAATGCTTTATTTCTATGCAAGTTTTTTTTTTTTTTTTTTTTTTTTATATTATAAAATCACAATAGATCATAAATATCTACCTAAGCCCCAAAAACTGAACTTAGGGAAGTAAACAGCAGTAAATATCAGAGAAAAATAGAAAAAACCACATTGAAAAACAATGAAGCATTCTTAGCCAATAGGCTGCATGCAGGTTAACACAGGAGAACCATAAAAACTTTGGCACCGTGCCTTTAAGACCCTGAGCACCTCCAGTATCCCACCATGCCTCAGGGGTGAAGGGAAGGTGACAGTTGGTTCACAGTTAGGTCAGTACTTTTTTACGGTGACAATCTGTGTAACTGATCAGAAAGATAATCTGTCCTGCACTTCTAGGAGACTTAAGTCCGGGGAGGAGGGTGGGTTGTTTATGACTTTGATGAGGATACCCCTGGAAGAGAACTAGGATTTACAGGTAAGTAACTAATCCTTCTCTTCCAGGGGATCCTCATCAATAGTCATAAACATTGAATAGATTAGCAAGCCCATCCCTAAACTCTGCGGACTGTCCGAAAGAAGTGCAGGAAAGAATACATATTCATGCAAATAGATTTCTAAGAGAGGCCTGCCCCACCTGGGCATCCGCTCTTGCATCCGAGTCTAAACAGTAATGCTTAGTAAAGGTATGCACAGACTTCCATGTAGCAGCCTTACAAATCTCGGAAATTGGTACATTGTTAAGGAGGGCAGCAGTAGCCGCTTTTCCCCTTGTGGAATGCGCTTTTGGCCTAGCCAGTAATTGCTTATTAGCCAGTTGGTAAGTGTTAACAATACAAGACACAATCCATCTTGATATAGTTCGTTTAGACGCTGCCTCTCCTGTTCTTAAATGACCATAATTCAGAAACAAATGGTTAGAATGTCTAATCGGTTTTGTTTTGTCCAAATAGAATTTCAGCACTCTTTTTAAGTCTAAAGAATGCAATGCTTTCTCAGCCGGAGTCTCCGGATTGGGAAAGAAAGTCGGTAAAGATATAGTCTGATTAATATGGAATTCCTTCGGAAGGAAAGATGGGTGAGTTCGCAGAACCACTCTATTATCGTGAAAAACCGTGTACGGTTCTCTGCAAGACAGAGCCTGAATTTCGCTGACCCTCCTCGCTGAAGTAATGGCCACCAAAAAAGCCGTCTTCCACGTAAGGTGCTGTAAAGAGGCCTTGTGGATAGGTTCAAAGGGAGGGCCCATAAGTTTTGACAGGACTACATTCAGTTCCCATGGAGGAGAAGGTCTCCGAATGGGAGGAAAAACCTTTTTCAAGCCTTCTAAAAAATCCTTGACTACAGGTATCGTAAAGAAGGATTCCTGAGAAGGCGACTTACGATACGCTGTAATTGCAGATAAATGAACCTTAATAGAAGATACTTGCAGACCAGACTTCGCCAGATGAAGTAAATAGGATAGTATGACGTCCTCCTGAGCTCGTATGGGATTTATACCTTGTTGAGAGCACCAGATGTAAAATCTCTTCCACTTAAAAGCGTAAGAACGCCGCGTGGAAGGTCGTTTTGACTCTTTCAAGATGCTCATGCACTCCTGTGAGAGCCCTAGGTGCCCATACTGTAGGAATTCAGGAGCCATGCTGTCAAGCTCAGAGAGGGAAGGTTGGGATGTAGGATTCTGCCTTCCATTCTGCTCAGGAGATCCGGTCTGCACGGCAACCTCCTGTGAGGTCTTTCCGATAAGTTGAGTAGGTCCGTGTACCAGAATTGGCGGGGCCATTGTGGCGCTATCAGAATCATTCTGGTTCTGGAGTTGTAAAATTTGTTGATTACTGCCGGTATGAGGGGAATCGGTGGAAAGGCGTAGAGAAATGTCCCTGACCAGTTGATCAACAGGGCATTCCCTTGAGATCCCGGACGGCAGAACCTGGACGCGAAGTCTGGGCATTTCTTGTTTGTTTCGTCTGCAAAGAGATCCAACTGAGGTCGACCCCATTGACCGAAGATGTCCTCGACGACTTCGTCGTGTAGCACCCAGTCGTGCGCGTCTTCCAGATGTCTGCTCAGGAAATCTGCCTCTACGTTTTGCTGACCTGGCAGGTGTACCGCTGTGATAGACATTCCCCTGGCCAGGAGCCAATGCCATATCGTTTGGGATTCTCGAGACAGAGGTAGTGATCTTGTTCCCCCCTGTTTGTTCAGGTAATACATTGTGGTTGTATTGTCTGTCTGAATTAGGATAGATTTCCCCTGAACCAATGGAGAGAAAGATTTGAGAGCCAGATGGACTGCTCTGAGTTCCAGTAGATTTATGTGATAGTTCTTTTCCTTGTCGGACCACAGACCCTGAGCTTGGAAGGAACCCAGATGAGCACCCCAACCCTGAAGAGACGCATCCGTTACCAGAGTGTCGACTGGAATTGTCTGGTGAAACGGAGAACCTATCGACAGGTGAGGTCTGTGCATCCACCATTGTAGTGATTGAAAAGCCACTGCTGGTAGTCGAACTCTGTCCTCCCAGTGACCAGTCTTTTGGCTCCAATTGTTCTCTAATGCCTCCTGAAGGGGCCTCATGCGTAGCCTGGCATTCGGGACAATGAAGATGCATGAAGCCATGGAGCCCAGAAGCGATGTCACCTGACGAGCTGTAGGTGCATCGGCTGTTAATAGATGTTGACACTTCCTGTGGATTGATAAAAGTCGTTCCTCCGAAGGATACACTCTTTGGAGCTCTGTGTTTAGTATCGCTCCCAGGTAGTGGAGGTTTTGTGTTGGAATCAAGGTTGACTTGTCGTGGTTGATTTGAAGACCTAGAGACTCGAAAGTTCTTAGAACGATATCTCGATGTTTTCTCGCCTGATCCGGAGATGAGGCCTTCACTAGCCAGTCGTCCAGGTAGGGGTAGACGAATATTTTTTGTCTTCGAAGGTGTGCCGCTACCACTGCTACACATTTTGAAAAGACTCGGGGTGCAGACTTCAGGCCGAATGGAAGGACTCTGAATTGGTAGTGCTGTGACGCTATCTGGAAACGTAAAAATTTCCGATGTTTGGTTGCTATTGGGATGTGAAAATATGCATCCTGTAGGTCGATGGAGCACATCCAGTCTCCCTGATGCAGTTGCGGGACAATCTGGTGAAGGGCTAGCATCCTGAACTTTTGTTTTCTTATGTACTTGTTCAGGAGCCGTAAGTCCAGAATTGGTCTGAAGAGGCCCTGTTGACCTTTTTTCGCCACCAGAAAGTAACGGGAGTACACCCCTTTTCCTTTTTGTGCCGGAGGAACCTTTTCTACAGCTTTCTTTTGTAGGAGTGCGAGAACTTCCTTGCGTAGCAGGCTGAGATGAGAAGGAAAACACCTTGCTGGCGGCAAGTGTGGAGGAGGTTTTTTGAAAAGGAGAGAATAGCCATGTTCGACAATATTGAGCACCCATTTGTCTTTTGTGATTGAGTGCCACTCGCGAAGATGATGCGTAACACTTCCCCCCACCGGAGTGGTGCACAGTGCTGAGGGAAGCAATGCCTCATTGCTTTGATGGTGTCTTTGCTGTAGACTGTTGAGGTCTACTTGACCCTCTGTCTCTTGTGGGTCTACGTGCCTGAAACAGGGGACGTCCCTGTCGTTGTTGTGGCCTTTGAGACCAGTGAGGGGTTTGAACCCTCTGCTGGAATGGTCGTCTGTCATACGGCCTGTACCTCCGCCTGAAGTCTTTTTTACGTTCCAGGCCCACTGCCCTCATCGTGTCGACTTCCGTTTTCATTCGGGCCAACTCTTCATTCGCGTGGGTACCGAACAACGAACTCCCGCTGAATGGGAGGTTCAAAATGCGCTGCTGTGCTTCCTGTTTCAGACCCGTGAGCCGTAGCCAGGAAGACCTCCTAGCGCAGATTCCGTGCGCATACCCATGCGCAGCCAAATCCGCCCCGTCCGCCGCCGCGCTGATGACCTGGTTAGATACTAGGCCCCCTTCCTGCAAGATTTCCTGGAAGTCCTGTCTATCTTCCCTGGGCAACTTTTCTGTAAATCTGTGGAGTGAGTCCCACAGAGAGCGGTCATATCTGCCCAGAAGTGCTGAGGCGCTGGAGACCTTCATAGCAGATGCCGCCGTACCGCACATCTTTCTCCCCAGAGAGTCTAGGTGTCTGCTCTCCTTATCCGGGGGGACTGTGGAAGATGATGCCACAGAGTGTGTTTTTCTGGCTGCGGCTAAGATCACAGAGTCCGGTGGCGGATCCTTCCACAGGAATAAAGGATCTTGTTCCGGAGCTTTGTATTTCTTTTGAATCCTAGCCGGGGCAGACTTGAGAGTGGCTGGAGACAGAAAAGTGTCCATAGTCGGTTGCAGCAAACCCGGTACTAGTGGCAGCAGTTTTCTCGAGACTGATCTGTGTTGTAGGGTCTCAAAGATAACTGAGGATGAGGTGGCCGGCTCCGGTACCTCAATATATAGCTTCTGCGCTCCCCTTAGAAGAACCTCATTAAAAGTGGTGATATCATCCACCGGGGAAATCCTAGCAGGTGGAGAATCTGTGAGTGTGGGGGAGTAGCGCCCCACAGACGATCCTGAAGAAGACCAAGAAGGTGATCTTCTGCGTGGTGTTCGTGACCTGGTTCTCCTTCGGGAACGGGACCTGCTCCGAGAGGCTGTAGCAGAGTGTGCAGGTCTTGTGGTCGGCTGACGAGAAGCAGAACGAGCCCGTCCTGCTCTAGCTGTAGGCGATGGCGTTCTCGGTAATGAGGCAGTATGAGAATACATCCTCGAGTATTGTGAATCCGGGGATGCTGTGATGGGAGAAACATGCCCCGATGCTCTGGAATGGGATGATGCACTCCTTATAGAGACCACCGGTGAGGGAGCTTTGTCCGCTGGCTCTACTGCCTGTGACACAGCTGAAGGTTGTGTCGACGTCGATTGTATCCTCGACGTCGAAGGTTGCGATGGCTGGTCTGCTCTCGACGTCGAAGGTCTCGACGTCGGAGGTCTTGCCGTCGAGTGTCTTGACGCCGATCGCCTATCGCGGGACCTGGACCTACTCGCCGTCGTGTGTCTCGACGTTGAGTGGCGAGTGGTCGACGGCGGATGTTCATGCCGTCGAGGTGTTTTTGGTGTCGTGTCCTTCGACGCCAAGGGGTGAGACGTTCTCAACGGCGAACGGGAGCGCCGGAGATGACTCGACGCCGAACGGCGGCCTGCCGTCGACGGAGATGTACCCCTGTGTCCATGCTTCGACGTTTTGTCCCTCGACGTCGGTCTGGTCGCCGTCGACGGCGATCTATGCCGGTGAGACGGTGGTGCCGATGACGTCGATGGAGAACAAACAGGTACAATCCTACCTGTCGACGTCGATCGGGCCATTCCTTCTGCTGTAGGTCTGGGAAGTGAAGAGGATGTTGACTTTTTCCTCTCCTGAAGCCCATGTAGCCTGATCTTCTCTCTGTCTTTGAGAGTCCTCCTTGACATGTTCTTACAATACTTGCAGGTGTCAGGACAGTGACTCTGTGGCAGGCATACAATACACAGAGAGTGTGGGTCTGACTGGGCTTTCTTCTTCCCACAAGAGGGACATTTTACAAAAAGAGATGGCATTTTTCTGTCAGAAAAAACCTTCCTAGCTCAGACAAAGATGTTACTTGTCGAGTGAAAAGTGAAAAAACGCTTTTTTAAAGAATTTTTCTGAGGAAAACTCAGAAAAACTGAGAGCTCAATGCTCCAGGATCCTCTCAGAAGAAGCCGGAAAAAAGAACTGACCTAACTGTGAACCAACTGTCACCTTCCCTTCACCCCTGAGGCATGGTGGGATACTGGAGGTGCTCAGGGTCTTAAAGGCACGGTGCCAAAGTTTTTATGGTTCTCCTGTGTTAACCTGCATGCAGCCTATTGGCTAAGAATGCTTCATTGTTTTTCAATGTGGTTTTTTCTATTTTTCTCTGATATTTACTGCTGTTTACTTCCCTAAGTTCAGTTTTTGGGGCTTAGGTAGATATTTATGATCTATTGTGATTTTATAATATAAAAAAAAAAAAAAAAAAAAAAAAAAAACTTGCATAGAAATAAAGCATTTTAGCCTATTTATGATTATAGCCTGCATTGCTGTTTTACACATGATATTATGTATGTATTTTATATATATATGCTCCGGGGTCCCCGCACAAGGGCGGGAATATTCAATGTTTATGACTATTGATGAGGATCCCCTGGAAGAGAACATAAGAAAACACAATACACAGTTATACTAAAAATAAAGGTACTTTATTTTTATGACAATATGCCAAAGTATCTTAGAGTGTACCCCCAGTGAGAGGATAGGAAATATAGACAAGATATATATACACAATAGCAAAAATATGCAGTATAGTCTTAGAAAACAGTGCAAACAATGTATAGTTACAATAGGATGCAATGGGGAAACATAGGGATAGGGGCAACACAAACCATATACTCCAGAAGTGGAATGCGAACCACGAATGGACCCCAAACCTATGTGACCTTGTAGAGGGTCGCTGGGACTATTAGAAAATAGTGAGAGTTAGCAAAATAACCCTCCCCAAGACCCTGAAAAGTGAGTGCAAAGTGCACTAAAGTTCCCCTAAGGACAAAATAGTCGTGTTAGAGGGAAAATGCAAGGAAAACACAAATCAGCAATGCAACAACGATGGATTCCTGACTGAGGGTACCTGTGGAACAAGGGGACCAAGTCCAAAAGTCACAAGCAGCTCGGAGATGGGCAGATGCCCAAGAAATGCCAGCGGTTGGTGTAAAGAAGCTCTTACTAGGCTGAAGAACTGTGAATACTGCAGGAACGACAAGGGCTAGAGACTTCCCCTTTGGAGGATGGATCCCCCACGCCTTGGAGAGTCGTGCAGAAGTGTTTTCCCGCCAGATGGACGCCAACAAGCCTTGCTACACGCAAATCGTGCGTTTGGCGTTTTTGGACGCTGCTGGGGCCCAGGAGGGACCAGGAGGTCGCAAATTGGACCTGCAGAGAGAGGGGACGTCGAGCAAGACAAAGAGCCCTCACTGAAGCAGGTAGCACCCGGAGAAGTGCCAGAAACAGGCACTACGAGGATGCGTGAAACGGTGCTCGCCGGAGTTGCACAAAGGAGTCCCACGTCGCCGGAGACCAACTTAGAAAGTCGTGCAATGCAGGTTAGAGTGCCGTGGACCCAGGCTTGGCTGTGCACGAAGGATTTCCGCCGGAAGTGCACAGGGGCCGGAGTAGCTTGCAAAGTCGCGGTTCCCAGCAATGCAGCCCAGCGAGGTGAGGCAAGGACTTACCTCCACCAAACTTGGGCTGAAGAGTCACTGGACTGTGGGGGTCACTTGGACGGTGTCGCTGGATTCGAGGGACCTCGCTCGTCGTGCTGAGAGGAGACCCAAGGGACCGGTAATGCAGCTTTTTGGTGCCTGCGGTTGCAGGGGGAAGATTCCGTCGACCCACGGGAGATTTCTTCGGAGCTTCTGGTGCAGAGAGGAGGCAGACTACCCCCACAGCATGCACAAGCAGGAAAACAGTCGAGAAGGCGGCAGGATCAGCGTTACAGAGTTGCAGTAGTCGTCTTTGCTACTATGTTGCAGGTTTGCAGGCTTCCAGCGCGGTCAGCGGTCGATTCCTTATCAGAAGGTGAAGAGGGAGATGCAGAGGAACTCGGCTGAGCTCATGCATTCGTTATCTAAAGTTTCCCCAGAGACAGAGACCCTAAATAGCCAGAAAAGAGGGTTTGGCTACCTAGGAGAGAGGAAAGGCTACTAACACCTGAAGGAGCCTATCACAAGGAGTCTCTGACGTCACCTGATGGCACTGGCCACTCAGAGCAGTCCAGTGTGCCAGCAGCACCTCTGTTTCCAAGATGGCAGAGGTCTGGAGCACACTGGAGGAGCTCTGGACACCTCCCAGGGGAGGTGCAGGTCAGGGGAGTGGTCACTCCCCTTTCCTTTGTCCAGTTTCGCGCCAGAGCAGGGGCTAAGGGGTCCCTGAACCGGTGTAGACTGGCTTATGCAGAATTGGGCACATCTGTGCCCAACAAAGCATTTCCAGAGGCTGGGGGAGGCTACTCCTCCCCTGCCTTCACACCATTTTCCAAAGGGAGAGGGTGTCACACCCTCTCTCAGAGGAAGTTCTTTGTTCTGCCATCCTGGGCCAGGCCTGGCTGGACCCCAGGAGGGCAGCTGCCTGTCTGAGGGGTTGGCAGCAGCAGCAGCTGCAGAGAAACCCCAGGAAGGGCAGTCTGGCAGTACCAGGGTCTGTGCTACAGACCACTGGGATCATGGAATTGTACCAACAATGCCAGGGTGGCATAGAGGGGGCAATTCCATGATCATAGACATGTTACATGGCCATATTCGGAGTTACCATGGTGAAGCTACATATAGGTAGTGACCTATATGTAGTGCACGCGTGTAATGGTGTCCCCGCACTCACAAAGTTCAGTGAATTGGCTCTGAACAATGTGGGGGCACCTTGGCTAGTGCCAGGGTGCCCTCACACTAAGTAACTTTGCACCTAACCTTTACCAGGTAAAGGTTAGACATATAGGTGACTTATAAGTTACTTAAGTGCAGTGAAAAATGGCTGTGAAATAACGTGGACGTTATTTCACCCCGGGATGCAGTGGCAGGCCTGTGTAAGAATTGTCAGAGCTCCCTATGGGTGGCAAAAGAAATGCTGCAGCCCATAGGGATCTCCTGGAACCCCAATACCCTGGGTACCTCAGTACCATATACTAGGGAATTATAAGGGTGTTCCAGTAAGCCAATGTAAATTGGTAAAAATGGTCACTAGCCTGTCAGTGACAATTTGGAAAGAAATGAGAGAGCATAACCACTGAGGTTCTGATTAGCAGAGCCTCAGTGAGACAGTTAGTCACTACACAGGTAACACATTCAGGCACACTTATGAGCACTGGGGCCCTGGGTTACCAGGGTCCCAGTGACACATACAACTAAAACAACATATATACAGTGAAAAATGGGGGTAACATGCCAGGCAAGATGGTACTTTCCTACAGGTGGGTTCTCCCAGGGATGTAGGGGTTGTGTCACGGGAGAGTTGGGTAGGGTTGGGAGGTGGGGAGAGAAGCACAGGGTGGGGAGCATGGGTAAAAAATATGTACTCATTCACTTGTACCCGAAAAGGATTTTCATTTGCCAGTCTTCGGGCCATTATAGGCGGGCTGATCATAAAAGGTAGGTGATGAGGGGAAATGAGTTGAGGCTCCGATCATTGAATGTTAATGGTTTACGGGTAAGCAGTAGGCAAAACAGGTTGGTGCAATATTGTAGAGCTGTCCAAGCTATGGCGATAATCTTGCAAGAAACACATCTGTCTAAGGAAGAGTGTATTAGGGTGTTTAAGTCACATCAATTGATACAGCACATACTAAGCACCACACAGGTGGGGGGTAGTAAGGGGGTGGCCATACTAGTTAAAAACCACTCTGGAATTTTCCACAGAGGACCGGTAGATAAGGCAGGTAGGTGGGCAATAGGAAAGTTGGTGGATTTCGATCAGGCGTTCACTTTAGTGGGCTATTATGGACCTAACAGGGGTGGTATTGTACCCCTGTGAGAGCTACATTGGCATTTGTTACAACTTCCTGATCCAATAATATGGGTGGGGATTTCAATATAGTGTTAAATTACGACTTAGGTAGGTCAGCAGGAAGCAGATCAAAAATGAATGAGACAATGCGATCTCGCGTAATTAATATGATGTCTCAGTGTTACATGATATTTGGAGAGAGACGATGGGAACAAAGAAGGGATATACATTCAACAATAAGAAGTATAGACATAAATCAAGGATTGACGATGTGTTAGTCGATGGAAGATTGAAAGAGTGTGTTGAAGAAATTTCTCGCGTTGGTGTGCACTTATCTGATCACTCAGCAGTGAGTGTGAGCTTTCGAGTTAGCGGGAAGACTCTCAGAGTAGGTGGATGCTGGATAGGACTCTCCTCCTAGATAAGGCTTCTGCGGCAGGTTTGAGAGCTGACACAGAGGAATTCTTTAATTGGAAGGCGGGGTCATCGCCAACAGATATGGAAAGGGACACCTTTAAGGCCTTCCTGAGAGGCAGATTGGTTAGAGCAGCTTCCATCAAGAGATAACTATATAAAAATTAGATTAGCTGCTTGGAAGAGCATATACAATCAGTGGAGAAAGCTGATAGACAAAAGTGGTGAGGAAGAAGAAAGTAGAAGACTAGCTAAAGCGCTCCAAGAACTAAGATATGAGCTTTCAGTAGTTTTAGATAAAAGAGTTAAGGCAAGATGTTAAGTTAATAGGATGGCCCATTTTGAATATGGGGAAAAATTGTGGGAAGTTACTAGCTTGTCAAATAAAGTAAAAACAGGTGAAAAATAAGGTGCTGGAGATTCAGGGTAATATTCCAGGGGCCACAGGTAGGAGAAACGAGGAGATTGACGAGTCTTTTCAAGACTTTTTCCAGGACCTTTATACAGAGAGTTTAGAGGCGTCACCAGAGAAGGTCCTGGCATGGCTGAAAGATTTAGATCTTATTACCTTGGGAGAGGAGGACAATACATTTCTGACTGAAGCAATTGGGCAGGAAGAGGTGGATGAGGTGATACGTTCGAGGAAATCAGGGAAAGCGCCAGGCCCGGATGGGTTACCTCTCAAAATCTATAAAGTCTTAGGTGACAGTATAACTAAAATCCTCTGAGGGTTGTGTAATAGTATTCTGGTAGAGGGAGCTACGCTCCCCCCCTCTCTTGGAGGGAGGCCACGATCACACTAATATTAAAGCCAGGCAAACACCCCACGCCTTGCGACTCATACAGGCCGATCTCTTTACTGAACAGTGATTACACAATTTTTGCAAACATTTTGGTGGTCAGGTTGGGCAATTTCCTGGGTAAATTAATTCACGTAGACCAAAAAGGATTTTTAAAGGGCAGATACTTACATGAGTTAACTCAAGGCTTGATAGGCACAATAGATCTGGCGAGCTCATGTAAGAAACCCTTAGCGGTGGTTACGATTGATGCCACCAAGGCATTTGATAGGGTCACCTGGTCATATCTGAGTACTCTCTGTGAGACTTTTAACTTGGGAAGGAGGTTTATAAGGGTATTACAGATAATATATCAAAGTGAAGATGCAAGAATGTTGGTTAATTGCTCCTTAACTTGCCCTTTCAAAATTGGAAGAACCAGACAGGGATGCCCATTATCCCCTCTGTTATTTAATCTGTACATTGAAGCCCTGGCCTGTAAAGTTAGAAGAGAGTTGATGATACCCCTGTTTCAGTGCCGAAACTGGTACAGGAAAGTGGTCCTATATGCAGATGATCTGATAGTCTATACAACAAATTTAAAAACAAACCTACCTGTCTTGGAAGACCTGATGACAAAATTTGGGGAACTTGCGGGGTACGCAGTTAATAAAGGAAAAACTGAAGTTATAACTTATAATATGTCCGAGGAGAGCGTTACAAGTAAGAGAGAGTTGAAATACTTTGGCATTTGTCAACCTGGTTAAAATGATGATCTCACCAAAATTGCTATTCATTTTTAATGCGCTACCTTTGAGGTACGATAAGGAATGGTTAAGTAAGTTTCAGGGTAAAATTAGTAGATTTATATGGGACCACAAGGGAGCACGCATAGAATGGAAGAAGCTGAGGCAAAGGAAGGAGAAGGGGGGCTAGCGCTACCAGATCTACAATTTTACGCATGGGCACTCTTTATTAAAAATATGAGAGGGGCTCTAGGAAGGTCAACTATCTCCGAGCTGGAGCAGATATTAAAAGTTATGATGGAATTTGAGAAGGTTACGGAGGTGGGCTTTTTATATAAATTTGGAGAACCTAAATTCTTCAAAAAGGTGAGAATTAAACTAATGCTAGATTTGCTGAAAATGTGGTATGCGGTGAGGAGGGCCACTAACGTTCCATGCTAAAGTAAATATGCCCCCCTCTGGGATTCACCGGGCTCGCCAGAATGGACTAAAGACGCTTTAGCTGTACCTCTGAAAGAGGCAGGTCTTCTGCACTGGGGGCAATTGTGTACGGCAGAGGGCTTGATCTCCTATGAAGACCTTAGCAGGAAAACAGCCGTAAACATCTCCAAATTTAAATATTTGTAAATAAGGAGCTGGGTCAAGGAAGTTAAAGGGTGAGTGGGTGGCTCAAATGAGGTAGAAAGGTTGCTTCAGAGGGCTGACCTCAACAAGAAATAAATATCGAGATGGTACTGGACACTCCTGGATATGATAAAGGGTGAATTTCTGCAAGAAGAAATGTGGAAAGAACATTTCCCAGGAACACAGATAAGTGATCTATGGCAAGTATCTATTCCCTTGCTGTATTCTACAGTCAAACCTGCTTGTTTAAGAAGAAATCACTTGTTTTCAATTCACAGGGCCTTTTAGACCCCAGAGAAGCTATCAAGATTGAATCCCGCTAATAAGGTCAGGTGTGGGAAATGTGGCCTGGAATCCGCAGGAGATGTGCACATGTTCTGGGAGTGCCTACGGCTTAGCCAATATTGGAGGGAGGTTGGTGAAAGTATCAATAAGATCTTACCTATGAAGTGCAAGGAAAGCCCAGCTCTGGTTATTTTTGGTTGTATACTGGGGGAAACAGAGGTAAATAAGGACAGGGCCAAGCTGCTGTTCTATATGATATTATTGGCCAGGAAGGAGATTTGTAGGAAATGGATTAGTTTGACCGCCCAACACTCCTGGAATGGAAAGACTCGTTAATATTTCATTTAACATATGATACAAGGGGGAAGGAAAAAGATGATAACAAGTATAGGTTCTGGGGGCCGCTGATAAGCTGGCTAACAACGTAATATTGGTCTGTCCTATGATCACACGGGTGCGAGTCCAAGGGAACGCCGCGTAGTGGTGCTCCCGAGGGCTACTCTAGCCCAGAAATATGGACTACCCCCCGGTTTGGGAGCCTCAAAGGGGAGATTACTCTGGAATTAATGTATTCCCCAGTGGTGACACCCAAAAATACATTTTGCCCTTCGGTTTAAGTGAATGAGGACTATATAAAAAAAAAAGAATGGATAAAAGCACAACAGGTGAATTTGACTGGAGACAGCAAAAAGAGTAAGAACAAGGAATTGATAGTGGCAAAGCAAGAGAAAAAGGAAGAAATAAGCCTGAGAGATAGAGGAACGCCGTTAGAGGGTGGTTCTGTGGGGAGAGATGGGGGAGAGAAGGTTCGAAATCAGCCTGGGAGTAGTATTACTCCAGCTACATTATCAAGTACACAAGACATCATGAGGGAATAGCATGAGTCGTGTTCATGGAAACTAACTTGTACATAGAAAGTACCAGCTTTTGCAGGCAAATTAACGCAAAGTGCAAATAGTGAACCTGAACAAACAATCCTTTGGCCCCTGTCCCTGTTTAAAAGCCACCCTGCTACCTATCAAGTAGTTGCAAGTGTCTTCTGCGAAAGTGATAGTCTGGAGTTGTTGGACATGTCCCAGTTTGCAGGGTCATCCCCAAACTTTTTGTTGGCTTTACTCTCACATACACATGCTCTGTGTAAATTGTATTGGTGATTGGCTCTTCCATGACTGGCATATTTCATCTAGTAGTATGTCCCAAGTAAAGTGCACTAGAGGTGCTCAGGGCTTGCAGATCAAATTCTGCTAGTGGGCCTGCAGCACAGATTGTGCCACCCACAAGTAGCCTTGTAAACATGGGTCAGACCTGCCACTGCAGTGCCTGAGTGTACAATTTTCAACTGCCAATTTGACCTGGCAAGTGTACCCAATTACCAGGCCCAAACCGTCCCTTTTTATACGTGTAATGCACCCCTATGGGCAGGGTGCAGTGTATGTTAAAGGTGGGGCATGTAGTGATGTGTTTTACATGTCCTAACAGTGATATACTGCCAAATTCGGGTTTCACTATTGCAAGGCCTAGCACTCTCATAGGCTAACATTGGGGCTGCCTTTAAATATCTTTTAAGTGCAGTTTCTCTTTGGGAGCAGACTGAGATTTGGGGTTTGGGGTCTCTGAACTCATAATTTTAAAATATATCATTTTATAAAGTTGTTTTTAAATTGTCAGTTTGAAAATGCCACTTTTAGAAAGTAGCCATTATTTTGCATTAACCATTCTGTGACTCTGCATGTTTCTGTATTCCCTGTCTGGGTCAGACTGACAGTTGGGCTGTTTGTGAATCAATCTCCACTATACAGTGACACAAAGGGAGATAAGGTGTAGCCAGCATATCCTGATGGGTCATCTGGGCTAGAGTGGAGGGAGGAGCTGACACTTACACCTGAATGGATTGTGCCTGCCCTCACACAATGCAGTCTCCAAGCCCCTGGTGTGAGCCTGGAGCCAGGCCTGGGGAAGGTAGGATCTTAAAAAGAACAGATACTTTCCTTTGATGTTTGCCTACTTCAAAGGCAGTAAGGGGTATAAGTAGTGTACCCAAAAGCCCACATTTGCAGATTACTTCTGGAACCAAGAGGAAACTCTGCCAGGAGAAGAGCTGAAAAGCTGGTGGAAGAGTACTGCCCCTTTACCTGTGACTGTGCTTTGCAGGGTTGGCCTGAAGTTGCTGCTTCTGCCTGAAAGAGGACAAAGACTGGACTTTGTGGTATATTCCTGCTTGTGAAGTGTCTACAAGGGCTTGGACTGAGCTTGCCTCCTGTTTTGAAGTCTCAGGTGTAAGAGGCTGGACTGGCTTGTAGTGAGTACCAAGGGGTACTTACACCTTGCACCAGGCCCAGTTATCCCTTATTAGTGTATAGGGTGTCTAGCAGCATAGGCTGATAGATAATGGTAGCTTAGCAGAGCAGCTTAGGCTGAACTAGGAGACGAGTGAAGCTCCTACAGTACCACAAGTGTCATATGCACAATATCATAAGAAAACACAATACAGAGATATACTAAAAATAAAGGTACTTTATTTTTATGACAATATGCCAAAGTATCTGAGAGTGTACCCTCAGTATGAGGATAGCAAATATACACAAGATATGTGTACACAATACCAAAATATGCAGTAATAGTATTAGAAAACAGTGCAAACAATGTATAGTTACAATAGGATGTAATGGGGACACATAGGGATAGGGGCAACACAAACCATATACTCCAAAAGTGGAATGCGAACCACGAATGGACCCCAAACCTATGTGACCTTGTAGAGGGTCGCTGGGACTATTAGAAAATAGTAAGGGTTAGAAAAATAGCCCACCCCAAGACCCTGAAAAGGGAGTGCAAAGTGCACTAAAGTTCCCCAAAGGACATAGAAGTCGTGATAGGGGAATTCTGCAGGAAAGACACAAACCAGCAATGCAACAACGATGGATTTCCAGTCGAGGGTACCTGTGGAACAAGGGGACCAAGTCCAAAAGTCACAAGCAAGTCGGAGATGGGCAGATGCCCAGGAAATGCCAGCTGTGGATGCAAAGAAGCTACTACTGGACAGTAGAAGCTGAAGGTTCTGCAGGAACGACAAGGGCTAGAGACTTCCCCTTCGGAGGATGGATCCCCCACGCCGTGGAGAGTTGTGCAGAAGTGTTTTCCTGAAGAAAGACCGCCAACAAGCCTTGCTAGCTGCAAATCGTGCGGTTAGGGTTTTGGGCGCTGCTGTGGCCCAGGAGGGACCAGGATGTCGCCAATTGCGTCTGGGGACAGAGGGGGCTTCGAGCAAGACAAGGAGCCCTCTCAGAAGCAGGCAGCACCCGCAGAAGTGCCGGAACAGGCACTAAGAAGTGGAGTGAAACGGTGCTCACCCGAAGTTGCACAAAGGAGTCCCACGCCGCCGGAGGACAACTTAGGAGGTCGTGCAATGCAGGTTAGAGTGCCGTGGAACCAGGCTGGACTGTGCACAAAGGATTTCCGCCGGAAGTGCACAGAGGCCGGAGTAGCTGCAAAAGTCGCGGTTCCCAGCAATGCAGTCTGGCGTGGGGAGGCAAGGACTTACCTCCACCAAACTTGGACTGAAGAGTCACTGGACTGTGGGAGTCACTTGGACAGAGTTGCTGGATTCAAGGGACCTCGCTCATCGTGCTGAGAGGAGACCCAGGGTACCGGTGATGCAGTTCTTTGGTGCCTGCGGTTGCAGGGGGACGATTCCGTCGACCCACGGGAGATTTCTTCGGATGTTCTAGTGTAGAGAGGAGCCAGACTACCCCCACAGCATGCACCACCAGGAAAACAGTCGAGAAGGCGGCAGAATCAGCGTTACAGAGTTGCAGTAGTCGTCTTTGCTACTTTGTTGCAGTTTTGCAGGCTTCCAGCGCGGTCAGCAGTCGATTCCTTGGCAGAAGGTGAAGAGAGAGATGCAGAGGAACTCGGATGAGCTCTTGCATTCGTTATCTAAGGAATCCCCAAAGACAGAGACCCTAAATAGCCAGAAAAGAGGGTTTGGCTACCTAGGAGAGAGGATAGGCTAGCAACACCTGAAGGAGCCTATCAGAAGGAGTCTCTGCCGTCACCTGCTGGCCCTGGCCACTCAGAGCAGTCCAGTGTGCCAGCAGCACCTCTGTTTCCAAGATGGCAGAGGTCTGGAGCACACTGGAGGAGCTCTGGGCACCTCCCGGGGGAGGTGCAGGTCAGGGGAGTGGTCACTCCCCTTTCCTTTGTCCAGTTTCGCGCAAGAGCAGGGCTGAGGGGTCCCTGAACCGGTGTAGACTGGCTTATGCAGAAATGGGCACCATCTGTGCCCATGAAAGCATTTCCAGAGGCTGGGGGAGGCTACTCCTCCCCTGCCTTCACACCATTTTCCAAAGGGAGAGGGTGTAACACCCTCTCTCAGAGGAAGTCCTTTGTTCTGCCATCCTGGGACAAGCCTGGCTGGACCCCAGGTGGGCAGAAACCTGTCTGAGGGGTTGGCAGCAGCAGCAGCTGCAGTGAAACCCCGGGAAAGGCAGTTTGGCAGTACCAGGGTCTGTGCTACAGAACACTGGGATCATGGGATTGTGCCAACTATGCCACGATGGCATAGAGGGGGCAATTCCATGATCATAGACATGTTACATGGCCATATTCGGAGTTATCATTGTGAAGCTACATATAGGTAGTGACCTATATGTAGTGCACGCGTGTAATGGTGTCCCCGCACTCCCAAAGTCCGGGGAATTGGCCCTGAACAATGTGGGGGCACCTTGGCTAGTGCCAGGGTGCCCTCACACTAAGTAACTTTGCACCTAACCTTTACCAGGTAAAGGTTAGACATATAGGTGACTTATAAGTTACTTACGTGCATTGTAAAATGGCTGTGAAATAACGTGGACGTTATTTCACTCAGGCTGCAGTGGCAGGCCTGTGTAAGAATTGTCAGAGCTCCCTATGGGTGGCAAAAGAAATGCTGCAGCCCATAGGGATCTCCTGGAACCCCAATACCCTGGGTACCTCAGTACCATATACTAGGGAATTATAAGGGTGTTCCAGTAAGCCAATGTAAATTGGTAAAATTGGTCACTAGCCTGTTAGTGACAATTTGAAAGAAATGAGAGAGCATAACCACTGAGGTTCTGATTAGCAGAGCCTCAGTGAGACAGTTAGTCATAACACAGGTAACACATTCAGGCACACTTATGAGCACTGGGGCCCTGGCTGGCAGGGTCCCAGTGACACATACAACTAAAACAACATATATACAGTGAAAAATGGGGGTAACATGCCAGGCAAGATGGTACTTTCCTACATCAGGGCCATCAAATACTTCCTCTGCCAGCACCTGGTCTCTCTGCTGAGACTCCTAGCCGGCCAAGTGGTGCTCTATCCATTACCTGGGCCCTTGAAAGGTAATGCTGGTAGAACCAAGGTGGAAGTCCATGCACAGGAGGCGTGCAGGGAAAATTGACGCACCACCTGCAACGCGTTTGCAAAAAAGAAGCAGCACTTGCATTGCGGGTGGAGAAAGGACGCAACACCCGCTTGCAGCTTCTGAAATCGATGCAAATCCCACGCAGCGCGGATTCTTGTGCAGCCGGATTTTGCACGCAACATCGCTGGGCTTCAATATTGACGTGAACCTGCCTGGACCTGAGGTGCCTGTCCAGAAACTGACGCATCACTCTCTTGCAGGAGAGAAAAACAATGCATCGGCTATCCGACTGGAGAAAAACGACATACTGCCTCATTTGCGAGTAAGGAATCACTGACTTTTCCGATGCACGCTCGGCAGTGCAGCTTTATTTTTGATGCAAACCAGGTGCTTTGAGTAACGTCAACGCATCCACTGTTTTCTATGGATTAAGGCTCTTTTTAATTGAAAAATTCATAACTTGACTTGTGTATTTGTCATTTTGGTCTTGTTTAATTTAGATGAACATTGGCTAGTATTCTAAACTGGTGTGGTGTCCATTTTGTAGTGTTTTCACTGCGTTACTGTGTGAGTTGGTACAAATACTTTACACATTGCCTTTCAGATAAGCCTGACTGCTTGTGGCAAGCTGCCAAGGGGGTGAGCAGGGGTTGTCTTAGGAGTGTAACTCCCTTAACCTGACTAAAGTGAAGGTCCCTGATTAGACAGAATGCAAACAAACTGCCAACCAGAGACCCCATTTCTAACACTGGTGATCAGCGGTGAGAATAGAACTTGTATTTGTACTTGACATACAGTGATTGGTGTACACAACTGTTGAAGTGCAGACCATTACGTGACCAAATACTGTTTTTCCTCTTCTACTCTCGGTTGTCCTCCTGGAGGTATTGTGATATCTTAGACTCTGGTTTGTAAGGGCACCTGTGAAGCCTTTGCAAAGTGGAAGTCAACTTCTTGCACCTGGAGATATATACAATGAGTGAGCTAAATGTTTTCTGCAAGGAAAGAGGGGTGGCTGTGAAGAGAAGGTCCCAAAGGTGGGTTCTTGAGACAGCCCTGTTTCAGTATGAGATGAAACGCTGGGAAGCAACCATACTAGATGGTTCTGCTGAGGAGGACTACTCTGACGAGGAGGGCAGGGGCCATGAAAGGGAACCAGAAAGAGAGGGATGGCTCCTAGCTCAGGAGCAGTGGATGAGACAGCTGGATGAAGAGCTTGAGAGAGAGATGAAGCCGAGAGAGCCTTAGCAAAGGAAAAAGAAATGTTAGTGTCTCAGCAACTGAGCTGTGAAGAGCCAAAGCTGAAAGCCAGGAGGGCTGAGTTTAGTTCAGATGGTGGCAGCAAAAGTCTTATGTGCAGTACTGAAGAAGTGCACGTGCCCAGAGACTTGGTGCCCAACACACTAGGAAATTCAGGGGTATAAATTAGCTCCAATGGTGTGCAGGGTTCCAGAGGTGGATTGGGGAACTGGCATGGGGAGTCGTATTCCTAGTGGTAAGAGGGACACTCTCTCTACTGGCTCTAGGTGAGAGTTACAGGGAGAGGGGTTCCCCCCAGGTAGAAGTCCTGATTTTGAAGTATGGAGACACCCCAGAAGAGAGTGGGGTGAGTGTCAGGGACAGTCAGATACTGTCTTACCAGTCTCAGGAGAGTGATGTGAGGTACCTTTTCAAGGTGCTGGATGGTGAGGTGGATGATAGTTTGGTTAACTCATAGGAGGGGCTGTGTGATGTGATTGATGGCGAGCATTTGTTCAGTCCTTATTTTCCAGAGCAACGCCAACACCAGGTGGAATGTGAATTCTATAACCCCAGGGAACTTGCACTGGAGGCAGACCTCTGGATGAGTACCAGAGGGTTTGAAGTGGCATTTAGGGGTGCTCCCGAAGAGAGTGGCTATAGGTATTTCCCAACCAGGTGAGGTGGGATAGGCTTGCAGTGGCCCAGGTAGGTCCCAGTGTATTGATGTGTGAGGGATCCCATGTCCAGTCTCAGAGGAGAGAGAATGGGCGGTGGGCTGAGTCGCAGGATGCCTGCGATCCAGTCCCAGAGCCTGGTGGGTTCAGTGAGAGAACACCAGGAGGGGAGCCTAGCTTGTACCATAGGGCCATCTGCTGAGGGGGGCCCCATAGTTTCAGGAGTACCACCAAGTCTAGTGTCTGGCAGTACAACTCCTAGTGGGGGGGTGGAGAAGTCCATAGAAAGGGGTGAGCAGGAGAGACACACCCCAGTGGAGAACCTGGATGGTTAGGGGTAAGCTCTGAGGTCAGAGCTCCCAAGGAATGACCCTGGTGATACCACTTCTAGTCTGGGGCAGCAGGCTCCATGCCCTGCCAGGTGGGCAGGGGTTGGGAGACCAGCACCAGACTGTTGTGCAACTGCTGAAGGTGTCCCCCTTGGGGGGGGGAGAAGAGAACCCTCCCCAGGAAGTCCTGAGTTGCCAGGCAGCGGTCCAGTCTGAGGGTGCAGATCCTAGGCTGGAGGGTCAGGTGCAGGGGGTAAACTCTGGGCTGATAAGGGGTGTGGTTTGCCCAACCACCCCAGTGAGTGTGACTTCTAGGGGTACATTCTGTGGTGAGGGCAGTCCAGAACCCTAGAAGAAGGGGCAGGGGAGGGAGAGACTCACCTCTGACCCCAGTTCCATCCAAGGGTACAGATTCAGGGTATCCCCTCTGACCTGGAGGGCGGGGCAACTGCTCACAGTGCCCCTACCATGTTGTCTTCTGGGGATTCTGCTCTGGGCAAGAGGGTGCAAAGCCCCAGAAACAGGGGTAGGGGAGGACTGCCTCACCCCTGACCCCTGCCCAGCCTAAGGGTGCAGACCCTGGACGGGGGACCAGATCCAGGGAGCCATCCCTGCACTGCTGCGAGAATTGTGCTAGACTGCTTCCTCAAGCAAACTGACAATTTTGGATTCTTGGGGGGGGGCACTTCTAGTGCGGGGTGAGGACCCCAGAAAGAGGGGTAGCGGTAGGAAAGCCTTGCCCCTGACCCCGGTCCAACCTGAGGGTACAGAGTGCAGAGCCCCAGAAGGGAGGACCAGTGTCAGGCTGCCATCCCTGACATGGTGGAAGGGAAAGTGGACAAAGGATGCCAGGCACCTGGGGCTGCCACCCCCCACTCTCTAAAGTCACAGTGATTGAAGGTTGAAAGCCTTGAAAGGCCTGGGGCCTGACTCCCATCCCTGACAGCTGTTAGTGGCCACTGTGGCTTGCTGTCCTGGTGGACATAGTGGGGAGGTGTGGGGGGGCAGTATGAGTCACACCCCGGGGGTGGAGTGGGCCACACCACTCTGTTGACCATGGTGGTACTGTCTGCCCACTGGGATACATCTGTGAGTAAAACAAGGTTAGGTACTGCACATATGAGACCTGCAGGTAAAGAGAGCTGTCCCCATGTTTTTGCCTCTTTCCTCCTTTTTTTCAGACCAGTTTTAGTTGGATTTAGGACTCTGGGCACTTTACCACTGCTAACCAGTGCTAAAGTTCATATGCTCTCTGTGTACATTGTATGGTGATTGGCTTTTCCATGATTGGTATAACTGATCTACTAGTAAGTCCCTAGTGCACTAGAGGTGCCCAGGGCTTGTAAATCAAATGCTACTAGTGGGCCTGCAGTACTGATTGTGCCACTGATTGTGCCACACACATGAGTAGCCCTACAAACATGGCTCAGACTTGCCACTGCAGTGTCTGTGTGTGCTGTTTTTACCTGCCAATTCGACCTGGCAAGTGTACCTACTTGCCAAGCCAAAACCTTCCCTACTATACATGGAAGGCACCCCTAATGTTGGCCCTAGGTAGCCCCAGGGGCAGAGTGCACTGTATGTTAAAGGTAGGACATGTACTGATGTGTTTTACATGTCTTGACAGTGAAATGCTGCCAAATTTGGTTTTCACTGTTGCAAGGCCTATCTCTCTTATAGGGTAACATGGGGGCTGCCTTTAAATATCTTTTAAGTGCAGTTTCCCTTTGGGAGCAGACACAGATTTGGAGTTTGGTGTCTCTGAACTCATAATTTAAAAATACATAATTTGGTAAATGTGTTTTTTTAATTGTCAGTTTGCAAATGGCACTTTTAGAAAGTGGTCATTTTTCTTGCCCAAACCATTCTGTGACTCTGCCTGCTTATGTATTCCCTGTCTGGGTCAGACTGACAGTTGGGCTGTTTGTAAATCTCCACTAGACAGTGACACAAATTGAGCTGGGGTGTAGCCTGCATATCCTGATGGGTCATCTGGGCTAGAGTAGAGGGAGGAGCTGACACTAACATAACATAGGAATGTGACAAGCACATGATAATTGGTACCCCCAGTGCACGCTACTACCCAACATTCAAGCTGAGTATAAATTATCACCTGCCCTTGATGACAATAGCACACAAGACATGCTTCCCATATGTTTCCGCAACTATGTGTCAGGACACAACCCCAATGTACAGTACATGGGGCAAGTAGAGGAAGGAAAGTGTATTCATTTATTAGAATTTGATAACACTACAGGAGACTGGGAGTTAAAAGGTACGGATTTACATGGCAGAAACTGGACCAATATAAATAAGCAGAGGCTCCTAAAGAACAAGTTACTTACCTTCGGTAACGCTTTTTCTGGTGGATACAGTAGCTACCTGTGGATTCCCCACCTTCTGAATTCTCCCAATACGTCACAATTGCGTGGCTCCGCACTCAACTCCATCTGACGTCATCGTGGCAATAAGAAGTCCTTGCCGGCATGCTGACGTCAGTTTCATCATTTTTTACATGCCTTCGAGGTGGACAGGTGAATACCGACTTCACTGGAACAATATATATACCAATCCATATATAAATATAAATCACAATATTTGTTTATGTACCAAAAACATATCTACATTTACAGCAAAAGAAGTCTTGGTATGAGCAGACAGACAGGTGGGACTGTGAGGAATCCACAGGTAGCTACTGTATCCACCAGAAAAAGCGTTACAGAAGGTAAGTAACTTTTTCTTCTGATGAATACAACTACCTGTGGATTCCTCACCTTATGAATAAAATCCCAGAGCAGTCCCACACTCGGAGGTGGGTGCCTGACCGGTCAAATCAAGAAATCCTGCAAAACAGAATGCACAAAATGGTCGTCCCTACTAACGTCCGAGTCTAAGCCCAAGTTGCGGCCTTACAAATTTCGGCAACTGGGACACCTCTAGCCAACGCTGAAGTAGAAGACTTAGCCCTGGTGGAATGGGCCCTAATACCTTCTTGCCAGTGAATAACAAATCTTTATGCAAAGAATGACCCACCTGGAAAGGGTTCTCTTGTGGACGGCTTTGCCCTTCATCTTGCCCACATATCCAACAAAGAGTTGATCAATAGGAAAGTCTCTTGTCCTTTCAATGTAAAAACTCAGAGCCCTTCTTGGATCTAGGCAATTAAGTCTTTCCTCCTCCTTTGAAGGATGGGGAGGAGGAAAAAAGGACAACAGTGTTATAGATTGCCCCATATGAAAGGGAGTGACAACTTTGGGAAGGAAAGTCGTCCTGTTTCTCAGCACCACCTTGTCAGCATGAAAGGCTGTAAAAGGAGATTTCACACCACGAGCCTGGGACTCACTCACATGCCTAGAAGGCGTGATAGTTGTGAGGAAAACTGCTTTCAAAACTAAAAGCCTTAAAGGGCAAGAATGCATAGGCTCAAATGGTGAACCCATTAAAAAAGTATGAACCAAATTCAAATCCCACTGAGGCATGAGAAACGGAGAGGGAGGAAACTTGTTAGTCAAGCCTTTCAAGAACCTAATAACTAAAGGGGACTTAAATAAGGAAGGTTGATCAGGAAGGCACAGAAAGGCTGACAGCGCTGATAAATAACCCTTCACAGTCCCAACTGCACATCCTTTCTGTGCCAAGGAAAGGGCAAAAAGCAAAACATCAGACAAATGGGTCTTTAAGGAATCAATTTGCTTCTCTCCACACTGAGCAACACATTTTGCCCATCTGTTAGCATAGACAGTCTTGGTGGAGTGTCGCCTGGCTGATAAGATAACATCCACCACTTCTGGAGAGAGAGAAAAGGAACTCAGATTGCCCCGTTCAATCTCCAGGTATGTAGGTGCAGGCTCTGGAGGTGGGGGTGTAGAACCTGCCCCTGCGACTGCGACAGGAGGTCTGCCCTGAGAGGGAGACAGAGCGGAGAGCATAGTGAGAGTTAGAGAAGGTCTGTGTACCACACCCTTCTTGGCCAATCGAGGGCTGTTAAAACGACTTGAGCCCAATCTTGGCGAATCTTCCTCAAAACCAGAGGAATCAAGGGTATGGGGGGGAAACGCGTAAAGCAACTGGTCACACCAAGACATCTTGAACACATCCCCCAAAGCTCCCTGCACAGGATACTGGAGGCTTCAGAACGACGTGCAGTATGCGTTCTCCCGAGTGGCAAACAAGTCTATCTGTGGAAATCCCCACATCCGGAAGATGTGAAGAACCAGGTCTGGATGGAGTCCCACTCGTGATCGTCCGAGAAATGACGACGTAGACTGCCCGCACGTACGTTGAGAACTCCGGCCAGATGGTTTGCTACTATGCAAATCCGATGGTCCTGTGCCCAGGACATGAGCCGCAGAGCCTCCCTGCAGAGAAGATACAACCCTACTCCTCCCTGCTTGGGAAAGGTTGACGTCCACAGCCCACCATCATAGATCCACTGCAGGGTCTCTGGAGATTGTTATCGACTCCTCGATGTAGGAAAGTACCATCTTGCCTGGCATGTTACCCCCATTTTTCACTGTATATATGTTGTTTTAGTTGTATGTGTCACTGGGACCCTGGTAACCCAGGGCCCCAGTGCTCTTAAGTGTGCATGAATGTGTTACCTGTGTAGTGACTAACTGTCTCACTGAGGCTCTGCTAATCAGAACTTCAGTGGTTATGCTCTCTCATTTCTTTCCAAATTGTCACTAACAGGCTAGTGACCATTTTTACCAATTTACATTGGCTTACTGGAACACCCTTATAATTCCCTAGTATATGGTACTGAGGTACCCAGGGTATTGGGGTTCCAGGAGATCCCTATGGGCTGCAGCATTTCTTTTGCCACCCACAGGGAGCTCTGACAATTCTTACACAGGCCTGCCACTGCAGCCTGAGTGAAATAACGTCCACGTTATTTCACAGCCATTTTACACTGCACTTAAGTAACTTATAAGTCACCTATATGTCTAACCTTTACCTGGTAAAGGCTAGGTGCAAAGTTACTTAGTGTGAGGGCACCCTGGCACTAGCCAAGGTGCCCCCACATTGTTCAGAGCCAATTGCCTGAACTTTGTGAGTGCGGGGACACCATTACACGCGTGCACTACATATAGGTCACTACCTATATGTAGCTTCACAATGGTAACTCCGAATATGGCCATGTAACATGTCTATGATCATGGAATTGCCCCCTCTATACCATCCTGGCATAGTTGGCACAATCCCATGATCCCAGTGGTCTGTAGCACAGACCCTGGTACTGCCAAACTGCCCTTCCTGGGGTTTCACTGCAGCTGCTGCTGCTGCCAACCCCTCAGACAGGCATCTGCCCTCCTGGGGTCCAGCCAGGCCTGGCCCAGGATGGCAGAACAAAGGACTTCCTCTGAGAGAGGGTGTTACACCCTCTCCCTTTGGAAAATGGTGTGAAGGCAGGGGAGGAGTAGCCTCCCCCAGCCTCTGGAAATGCTTTGTTGGGCACAGATGTGCCCAATTCTGCATAAGCCAGTCTACACCGGTTCAGGGGACCCCTTAGCCCTGCTCTGGCGCGAAACTGGACAAAGGAAAGGGGAGTGACCACTCCCCTGACCTGCACCTCCCCTGGGAGGTGTCCAGAGCTCCTCCAGTGTGCTCCAGACCTCTGCCATCTTGGAAACAGAGGTGCTGCTGGCACACTGGACTGCTCTGAGTGGCCAGTGCAACCAGGTGACGTCAGAGACTCCTTCTGATAGGCTCCTTCAGGTGTTAGTAGCCTATCCTCTCTCCTAGGTAGCCAAACCCTCTTTTCTGGCTATTTAGGGTCTCTGTCTCTGGGGAAACTTTATATAACGAATGCAAGAGCTCATCCGAGTTCCTCTGCATCTCTCTCTTCACCTTCTGCCAAGGAATCGACTGCTGACCGCGCTGGAAGCCTGCAAACCTGCAACATAGTAGCAAAGACGACTACTGCAACTCTGTAACGCTGATCCTGCCGCCTTCTCGACTGTTTTCCTGCTTGTGCATGCTGTGGGGGTAGTCTGCCTCCTCTCTGCACCAGAAGCTCCGAAGAAATCTCCCGTGGGTCGACGGAATCTTCTCCCTGCAACCGCAGGCACCAAAAAGCTGCATTACCGGTCCCTTGGGTCTCCTCTCAGCACGACGAGCGAGGTCCCTCGAATCCAGCGACTCTGTCCAAGTGACCCCCACAGTCCAGTGACTCTTCAGTCCAAGTTTGGAGGAGGTAAGTCCTTGCCTCACCTCGCTGGGCTGCATTGCTGGGAACCGCAACTTTTGCAGCTACTCCGGCCCCTGTGCACTTCCGGCGGAAATCCTTTGTGCACAGCCAAGCCTCGGGCCACGGCACTCTAACCTGCATTGCACGACGTTCTAAGTTGTTCTCCGGCGACATGGGACTCCTTTGTGCGACTTCGGGTGAGCACCGTTTCACGCATCCTCATAGTGCCTGCTTCTGGCACTTCTTCGGGAGCTACCTGCTGCTGAGAGGGCTCCTTGTCTTGCTCGACGTCCCCTCTCTCTCCTGGTCCAATTTGCGACCTCCTGGTCCCTCCAGGGCCACAGCAGCGTCCAAAAACGCTAACCGCACGATTTGCAGCTAGCAAGGCTTGTTGGCATTCTTTCGGCGGGAAAACACTTTTGCACGACTCTCCACGGCGAGAGGGATGGGTCCACCAAAGGGGAAGTCTCTAGCCCTTTTCGTTCCTGCAGAAACCTCAGCTTCTTCTGTCCAGTAGAAGCTTCTTTGCACCCGCAGCTGGCATTTCCTGGGCATTTGCCCATCTCCGACTTGCTTGTGACTTTTGGACTTGGTCCCCTTGTTCCACAGGTACCCTAGATTGGAAATCCACAGTTGTTGCATTGTTGGTTTGTGTCTTTCCTGCATTATTCCTCTAACACGACTTCTTTGTCCTTAGGGGAACTTTAGTGCACTTTGCACTCACTTTTCAGGGTCTTGGGGAGGGTTATTTTTCTAACTCTCACTATTTTCTAATAGTCCCAGCGACCCTCTACAAGGTCACATAGGTTTGGGGTCCATTCGTGGTTCGCATTCCACTTTTGGAGTATATGGTTTGTGTTGCCCCTATCCCTATGTTTCCCCATTGCATCCTATTGTAACTATACATTGTTTGCACTGTTTTCTAAGACTATACTGCATATTTTTGCTATTGTGTATATATATCTTGTGTATATTTCCTATCCTCTCACTGAGGGTACACTCTAAGATACTTTGGCATATTGTCATAAAAATAAAGTACCTTTATTTTAGTATAACTGTGTATTGTGTTTTCTTATGATATTGTGCATATGACACTAAGTGGTACTGTAGTAGCTTCACACGCCTCCTAGTTCAGCCTAAGCTGCTCTGCTAAGCTACCATTATCTATCAGCCTAAGCTGCTAGACACCCTATACACTAATAAGGGATAACTGGGCCTGGTGCAAGGTGCAAGTACCCGTTGGTACTCACTACAAGCCAGGCCAGCCTCCTACATTGGTTGTGCAGCGGTGGGATAAGTGCTTTGAGACTACTTACCACTCTTGTCATTGTACTTTTCATAAGAGAAAAATATACAAAACAAGGTCAGTGTATATACACATAGCCAAAAAGTTTTGCATTTCCTCTTTTCACTCTTTTCTAAGTGCTGAAAAGTACTTCTAATTTTCTAAAAAGTTCTAAAAAGTTTAAAAAGTTTTTTTCTCTGTCTTTCTAAAAGCTCTGACAAACTTTTTTATCTTTTTCTATCACTTTAACTCTCTCTAAAAATGTCTGGCACAGGCCAAAATGTTGATCTGTCCAAACTTGCATATGATCACCTTAGCTGGAAAGGAGCAAGGAGTCTCTGCATAGAGAAAGGTTTGAGTGTTGGGAAGAATCCTTCCTTAGAACTGTTAATTAACATGCTTAGAGAACAGGATAAGGCTAAAAGTGCCCCATCTGTTGAAAAAGTAGCTAATGGTTCCCAATCTGATCCAGGGACTCCCCCAGGAAAAGATTCTGGAAAGAAACTTCCTAGCCTGCCCATTACTAGACAGTCTAGCATAGTTGGTAATGATGATGAGCCACACCATATAAATAGTGTTGTCTCACATCATAGCAAAAGCATTTATTCTCACCATACAGGTAGTGATGTTTCTGTTAGCCAAGCTGTTAGGGTGGCTTCTGTAAGGGACAGGTCTCCTTCTGTCCATTCTCACCATACTTCTGTTTCAAGGCATGTCCCTCCCACCCACCCTGATGACAGATTGTTAGAAAGGGAGCTCAATAGATTGAGAGTGGAACAAACCAGACTGAAGCTCAAGAAGCAACAGCTGGATTTGGATAGACAGACTTTAGAAGTAGAGAATGAGAGACAGAAACTGGGTTTAGAAACCCATGGTGGCAGCAGCAGTATTCCCCATAGTCATCCTGCAAAAGAGCATGATTCCAGGAATCTGCACAAGATAGTTCCCCTTTATAAGGAGGGGGATGACATTAACAAGTGGTTTGCTGCACTTGAGAGGGCCTGTGCTGTACAGGATGTCCCTCAAAGGCAGTGGGCTGCTTTCCTATGGCTATCATTTAGTGGAAAAGGTAGGGATAGGCTCCTTACTGTAAAAGAAAATGAAGCTAATGATTACAAAGTTCTTAAGAATGCACTCCTGGACGGTTATGGCTTAACCACTGAACAATACAGGATAAAGTTCAGAGAGACCAAAAAGGAGTCTTCACAAGACTGGGTTGATTTCATTGACCATTCAGTGAACGCCTTGGAGGGGTGGTTACATGGCAGTAAAGTTACTGATTATGACAGCCTGTATAACTTGATCCTGAGAGAGCATATTCTTAATAATTGTGTGTCTGATTTGTTGCACCAGTACTTGGTGGACTCTGATCTGACCTCTCCCCAAGAATTGGGAAAGAAGGCAGACAAATGGGTCAGAACAAGGGTGAACAGAAAAGTTCATACAGGGGGTGACAAAGATGGCAACAAGAAGGATGGTAAGTCTTCTGACAAGGGTGGGGACAAATCTAAAAATGAGTCTTCATCAGGCCCACAAAAACACTCTGGTGGGGGTGGTGGGCCCAAATCCTCTTCTAATCAAAACAAGGAAAAGAAACCATGGTGCTATTTATGTAAAATAAAAGGCCATTGGACAACAGATCCCAGTTGTCCAAAGAAAGGCACCAAGCCTCCTACCACTACAACCCCTACTGCTACACCTAGTGTCCCTACTAATAGCAGTGGTGGTGGGAGCAAACCTACTAATAGCCAATCCAAGGGAGTAGCTGGGCTCACTATTGGTAACTTAGTTGGGGTTGGCCTTGTTAGGGAGGCCACAGAGGCTGTGTTAGTCTCTGAGGGGGCTATTGATTTAGCCACCTTAGTTGCTTGTCCCCTTAATATGGATAAGTACAAGCAGCTACCCCTAATAAATGGTGTTGAGGTTCAGGCCTACAGGGACACTGGAGCCAGTGTGACTATGGTCATAGAGAAACTGGTCCACCCTGAACAACACCTACTTGGTCACCAGTACCAAGTAACCAATGCTCACAACAACACACTTAGCCACCCCATGGTGTGAGAAGGTAGCCTCTTTCTAGCCTTGTTACCCCCACTTTTGGCCTGTTTGTGAGTGTATGTCAGGGTGTTTTGTCACTGTTTTCACTGTCTCACTGGGAACCTGATAGCCAGGCCTCAGTGCTCATAGTGAAAACACCATGTTCTCAGTATGGTTGTTATGTGTCACTGGGATCCTGCTAGTCAGGACCCCAGTGCTCATAGGTTTGTGGCCTATATGTATGTGTCACTGGGACCCTGTCACACAGGGCCCCAGTGCTCATAGGTGTGCATGTATATGTTCCCTGTGTGGTGCCTAACTGTCTCACTGAGGCTCTGCTAACCAGAACCTCAGTGGTGATGCTCTCTCATTACTTTCAAATTGTCACTAACAGGCTAGTGACCATTTTTACCAATTTACATTGGCTTACTGGAACACCCTTATAATTCCCTAGTATATGGTACTGAGGTACCCAGGGTATTGGGGTTCCAGGAGATCCCTATGGGCTGCAGCATTTCTTTTGCCACCCATAGGGAGCTCTGACAATTCTTACACAGGCCTGCCACTGCAGCCTGAGTGAAATAACGTCCACGTTATTTCACAGCCATTTTACACTGCACTTAAGTAACTTATAAGTCACCTATATGTCTAACCTTTACCTGGTAAAGGTTAGGTGCAAAGTTACTTAGTGTGAGGGCACCCTGGCACTAGCCAAGGTGCCCCCACATTGTTCAGAGCCAATTCACTGAACTTTGTGAGTGCGGGGACACCATTACACGCGTGCACTACATATAGGTCACTACCTATATGTAGCTTCACCATGGTAACTCCGAATATGGCCATGTAACATGTCTATGATCATGGAATTGCCCCCTCTATGCCATCCTGGCATTGTTGGTACAATTCCATGATCCCAGTGGTCTGTAGCACAGACCCTGGTACTGCCAGACTGCCCTTCCTGGGGTTTCACTGCAGCTGCTGCTGCTGCCAACCCCTCAGACAGGCATCTGCCCTCCTGGGGTCCAGCCAGGCCTGGCCCAGGATGGCAGAACAAAGAACTTCCTCTGAGAGAGGGTGTGACACCCTCTCCCTTTGGAAAATGGTGTGAAGGCAGGGGAGGAGTAGCCTCCCCCAGCCTCTGGAAATGCTTTGTTGGGCACAGATGTGCCCAATTCTGCATAAGCCAGTCTACACCGGTTCAGGGACCCCTTAGCCCCTGCTCTGGCGCGAAACTGGACAAAGGAAAGGGGAGTAACCACTCCCCTGACCTGCACCTCCCCTGGGAGGTGTCCAGAGCTCCTCCAGTGTGCTCCAGACCTCTGCCATCTTGGAAACAGAGGTGCTGCTGGCACACTGGACTGCTCTGAGTGGCCAGTGCCACCAGGTGACGTCAGAGACTCCTGCTGATAGGCTCCTTCAGGTGTTAGTAGCCTTTCCTCTCTCCTAGGTAGCCAAACCCTCTTTTTTGGCTATTTAGGGTCTCTGTCTCTGGGGAAACTTTAGATAACGAATGCATGAGCTCAGCCGAGTTCCTCTGCATCTCCCTCTTCACCTTCTGATAAGGAATCGACCGCTGACCGCGCTGGAAGCCTGCAAACCTGCAACATAGTAGCAAAGACGACTACTGCAACTCTGTAACGCTGATCCTGCCGCCTTCTCGACTGTTTTCCTGCTTGTGCATGCTGTGGGGGTAGTCTGCCTCCTCTCTGCACCAGAAGCTCCGAAGAAATCTCCCGTGGGTCGACGGAATCTTCCCCCTGCAACCGCAGGCACCAAAAAGCTGCATCTCCGGTCCCTTGGGTCTCCTCTCAGCACGACGAGCGAGGTCCCTCGAATCCAGCGACACCGTCCAAGTGACCCCCACAGTCCAGTGACTCTTCAGCCCAAGTTTGGTGGAGGTAAGTCCTTGCCTCACCTCGCTGGGCTGCATTGCTGGGAACCGCGACTTTGCAAGCTTCTCCGGCCCCTGTGCACTTCCGGCGGAAATCCTTCGTGCACAGCCAAGCCTGGGTCCACGGCACTCTAACCTGCATTGCACGACTTTCTAAGTTGGTCTCCGGCGACGTGGGACTCCTTTGTGCAACTTCGGCGAGCACCGTTTCACGCATCCTCGTAGTGCCTGTTTCTGGCACTTCTCCGGGTGCTACCTGCTTCAGTGAGGGCTCCTTGTCTTGCTCGACGTCCCCTCTCTCTGCAGGTCCAATTTGCGACCTCCTGGTCCCTCCTGGGCCCCAGCAGCGTCCAAAAACGCCAAACGCACGATTTGCGTGTAGCAAGGCTTGTTGGCGTCCATCCGGCGGGGAAAACACTTCTGCACGACTCTCCAAGGCGTGGGGGATCCATCCTCCAAAGGGGAAGTCTCTAGCCCTTGTCGTTCCTGCAGTATTCACAGTTCTTCAGCCTAGTAAGAGCTGCTTTGCACCAACCGCTGGCATTTCTTGGGCATCTGCCCATCTCCGAGCTGCTTGTGACTTTTGGACTTGGTCCCCTTGTTCCACAGGTACCTTCAGACAGGAATCCATCGTTGTTGCATTGCTGATTTGTGTTTTCCTTGCATTCTCCCTCTAACACGACTATTTTGTCCTTAGGGGAACTTTGGTGCACTTTGCACTCACTTTTCAGGGTCTTGGGGAGGGTTATTTTTCTAACTCTCACTATTTTCTAATAGTCCCAGCGACCCTCTACAAGGTCACATAGGTTTGGGGTCCATTCGTGGTTCACATTCCACTTTTGGAGTATATGGTTTGTGTTGCCCCTATCCCTATGTTTCCCCATTGCATCCTATTGTAACTATACATTGTTTGCACTGTTTTCTAAGACTATACTGCATATTTTTGCTATTGTGTATATATATCTTGTGTATATTTCCTATCCTCTTACTGAGGGTACACTCTAAGATACTTTGGCATATTGTCATAAAAATAAAGTACCTTTATTTTTAGTATAACTGTGTATTGTGTTTTCTTATGATATTGTGCATATGACACTAAGTGGTACTGTAGTAGCTTCACACGTCTCCTAGTTCAGCCTAAGCTGCTCTGCTAAGCTACCATTATCTATCAGCCTAAGCTGCTAGACACCCTATACACTAATAAGGGATAACTGGGCCTGGTGCAAGGTGCAAGTACCCCTTGGTACTCACTACAAGCCAGTCCAGCCTCCTACATTGGTTGTGCAGTGGTGGGATAAGTGCTTTGAGACTACTTACCACTCTTGTCATTGTACTTTTCATAAGAGAAAAATATACAAAACAAGGTCAGTGTATATACACATAGCCAAAAAGTTTTGCATTTCCTCTTTTCACTCTTTTCTAAGTGCTGAAAAGTACTTCTAAACTTTCAAAAAGTTCTTAAAAGTTTAAAAAGTTTTTTCTGTCTTTCCAAAAAGTTCTGAAAACTTTTTTCTCTTTGTCTATCACTTTAACTCTCTCTAAAAATGTCTGGCACAGGCCAAAAAGTTGAACTGTCCAAACTTGCATATGATCACCTTAGCTGGAAAGGAGCAAGGAGTCTCTGCATAGAGAGAGGTTTGAGTGTAGGGAAGAATCCTTCTTTAGAACTGTTAATTAATATGCTTAGAGTACAGGATAAGGCCATAAGTGCCCAATCTGTAGAAAAAGTAGCTAATGGTTCTCAATCTGATCCAGGGACTCCCCCAGGAAAAGGTTCAGGAAAGAAACTTCTCAGCCTGCCCATTACTAGACAGTCTAGCATAGTTGGTACAGAGGTTGAATCACATCATACTGATGATGTGCTCTCACATTATACTGGTAGCCAAGCTGTTAGGGTGCCCTCTGTAAGGGACAGGTCTCCTTCTGTTCATTCCCATCATACCTCTGTATCTAGAAATGTCCCTCCCACCCACCCTGATGACAGATTGTTGGAAAGGGAGCTCAATAGATTGAGAGTGGAGCAAACCAGACTGAAGCTCAAGAAGCAACAGCTGGATTTGGATAGACAGTCTTTAGAAATAGAGAGGGAAAGACAGAAGATGGGTTTAGATACCCATGGTGGCAGCAGCAGTATTCCCCATAGTCATCCTGCAAAAGAGCATGATTCCAGGAATCTGCATAAGATAGTTCCCCCTTACAAGGAGGGGGATGACATTAACAAGTGGTTTGCTGCACTTGAGAGGGCCTGTGCTGTACAGGATGTCCCTCAAAAGCAGTGGGCTGCTATCCTATGGCTATCATTTACTGGAAAAGGTAGGGATAGGCTCCTTACTGTAAAAGAAAATGATGCTAACAATTTCCAAGTTCTTAAGAATGCACTCCTGGATGGTTATGGCTTAACCACTGAACAGTACAGGATAAAGTTCAGAGATACCAAAAAGGAGTCTTCACAAGACTGGGTTGATTTCATTGACCAGGCAGTGAAGGCCTTGGAGGGGTGGTTACATGGCAGTAAAGTTACTGATTATGACAGCCTGTATAACACAATCCTGAGAGAGCATATACTTAATAATTGTGTGTCTGATTTGTTGCACCAGTACCTGGTAGACTCTGATCTGACCTCTCCCCAAGAATTGGGAAAGAAGGCAGACAAATGGGTCAGAACAAGGGTGAACAGAAAAGTTCATACAGGGGGTGACAAAGATGGCAATAAGAAGAAAGATGGTGAAAAATCTCAAGATAAGCATGGGGATAAGGGTAAAACCAAAGATCCCACTTCAAATCTTAAACACTCTTCAGAGGGTGGGGATAAAACAAATTCTTCCTCTTCTTCCCAACCTGCACACATTAAAAAGCCTTGGTGCTTTGTGTGTAAAAACAGAGGCCATAGGCCAGGGGATAAGTCCTGTCCAGGTAAACCCCCTGAGCCTACCACCACTAATACATCAAGCTCTAGTGCCCCTAGCAGTAGTGGTACTAGTGGTGGGACTGCTGGCAACAGTCAAGCAAAGGGTGTAGTTGGGTTCACTTATGGGTCCATAGTGGAAACTGATGTAATCAGTCCCAAGACAGTTTCTGTCACACCTAGTGGCATTGGCCTTGCCACACTGGCTGCTTGTCCCCTTACAATGGATAAGTACAGGCAGACAGTTTCAATAAATGGTGTTGAGGCCTTGGCCTACAGGGACACAGGTGCCAGTTTCACTTTGGTGACTGAAAACCTAGTGCCTCCTGAACAACACATCATTGGACAACAGTATAAGATTATTGATGTCCATAACTCCACTAAGTTTCTTCCCTTAGCTATAATTCAGTTTAGTTGGGGTGGAGTTACTGGCCCTAAGCAGGTGGTGGTATCACCTAGCTTACCTGTAGACTGTCTCTTAGGTAATGACCTAGAGGCCTCAGGTTGGGCTGATGTAGAGTTTTATGCCCATGCAGCCATGCTGGGCATCCCTGAGGAATTGTTCCCTCTCATTTCAAGTGAAATGAAAAAGCAAAGGAGAGAAGGCCTGAAAACTCAGGATCCCTCTCCATCAACAGGTAAAGAGGGTATCACAGTATCCCCTAACCACCCTACCATTCAGGATACCATTCCTGTGGTGGGAGAAACCTCTCCTGGGGTGGCACCTGTTCCAAGGGAATCATCAGCTGGCAAAGCTGGACTCCCTGAGGTGGAAGTACCTCTCTGTGGGATAACTAACATTGGTGAGAAAAAGAGCACCATTTTAGTTAACATGGAGCATCCCTCCAACCCTCCCAGAGAAACTTTAGTGCAGAAACTCTGCACTGCCTCACAACACTTAGGACAGCATCCCTGCCCTAGTGTGGAGCTGATAGGACAGCATCCCTGCCCTGCTCCAACCCAAGAGAAACAGCATCCCTGTTCTCTCTTCCAGCCATATGGACAAAGTTTTTGCCCAGCTATGGCTTTACTGAGACAGCATCCCTGTCTGGCATTTCCATCACTACAAATAGGTTCAGTGGATAATTCCCACTGCTCTAAACTAAAACTTACTGATAGAAACTCTGAAAATACATCTTCACATTGTTGGTTAGCTAAAAAACTTCAAACAGGGTGGTTTACATCCCCACGGGGAAGTAACCATATAGTGGATGATAAAGGGAGTAACCAGTCTATTGCAGAGCTACTCTCTACTTATCACCACTTAGACAATAAAGTCTCAACTGGCCAAGGTTAGCCTTATTGTCCTTCGTTTGGGGGGGGGTTGTGTGAGAAGGTAGCCTCTTTCTAGCCTTGTTACCCCCACTTTTGGCCTGTTTGTGAGTGTATGTCAGGGTGTTTTGTCACTGTTTTCACTGTCTCACTGGGAACCTGATAGCCAGGCCTCAGTGCTCATAGTGAAAACACCATGTTCTCAGTATGGTTGTTATGTGTCACTGGGATCCTGCTAGTCAGGACCCCAGTGCTCATAGGTTTGTGGCCTATATGTATGTGTCACTGGGACCCTGTCACACAGGGCCCCAGTGCTCATAGGTGTGCATGTATATGTTCCCTGTGTGGTGCCTAACTGTCTCACTGAGGCTCTGCTAACCAGAACCTCAGTGGTGATGCTCTCTCATTACTTTCAAATTGTCACTAACAGGCTAGTGACCATTTTTACCAATTTACATTGGCTTACTGGAACACCCTTATAATTCCCTAGTATATGGTACTGAGGTACCCAGGGTATTGGGGTTCCAGGAGATCCCTATGGGCTGCAGCATTTCTTTTGCCACCCATAGGGAGCTCTGACAATTCTTACACAGGCCTGCCACTGCAGCCTGAGTGAAATAACGTCCACGTTATTTCACAGCCATTTTACACTGCACTTAAGTAACTTATAAGTCACCTATATGTCTAACCTTTACCTGGTAAAGGTTAGGTGCAAAGTTACTTAGTGTGAGGGCACCCTGGCACTAGCCAAGGTGCCCCCCACATTGTTCAGAGCCAATTCACTGAACTTTGTGAGTGCGGGGACACCATTACACGCGTGCACTACATATAGGTCACTACCTATATGTAGCTTCACCATGGTAACTCCGAATATGGCCATGTAACATGTCTATGATCATGGAATTGCCCCCTCTATGCCATCCTGGCATTGTTGGTACAATTCCATGATCCCAGTGGTCTGTAGCACAGACCCTGGTACTGCCAGACTGCCCTTCCTGGGGTTTCACTGCAGCTGCTGCTGCTGCCAACCCCTCAGACAGGCATCTGCCCTCCTGGGGTCCAGCCAGGCCTGGCCCAGGATGGCAGAACAAAGAACTTCCTCTGAGAGAGGGTGTGACACCCTCTCCCTTTGGAAAATGGTGTGAAGGCAGGGGAGGAGTAGCCTCCCCCAGCCTCTGGAAATGCTTTGTTGGGCACAGATGTGCCCAATTCTGCATAAGCCAGTCTACACCGGTTCAGGGACCCCTTAGCCCCTGCTCTGGCGCGAAACTGGACAAAGGAAAGGGGAGTAACCACTCCCCTGACCTGCACCTCCCCTGGGAGGTGTCCAGAGCTCCTCCAGTGTGCTCCAGACCTCTGCCATCTTGGAAACAGAGGTGCTGCTGGCACACTGGACTGCTCTGAGTGGCCAGTGCCACCAGGTGACGTCAGAGACTCCTGCTGATAGGCTCCTTCAGGTGTTAGTAGCCTTTCCTCTCTCCTAGGTAGCCAAACCCTCTTTTTTGGCTATTTAGGGTCTCTGTCTCTGGGGAAACTTTAGATAACGAATGCATGAGCTCAGCCGAGTTCCTCTGCATCTCCCTCTTCACCTTCTGATAAGGAATCGACCGCTGACCGCGCTGGAAGCCTGCAAACCTGCAACATAGTAGCAAAGACGACTACTGCAACTCTGTAACGCTGATCCTGCCGCCTTCTCGACTGTTTTCCTGCTTGTGCATGCTGTGGGGGTAGTCTGCCTCCTCTCTGCACCAGAAGCTCCGAAGAAATCTCCCGTGGGTCGACGGAATCTTCCCCCTGCAACCGCAGGCACCAAAAAGCTGCATCTCCGGTCCCTTGGGTCTCCTCTCAGCACGACGAGCGAGGTCCCTCGAATCCAGCGACACCGTCCAAGTGACCCCCACAGTCCAGTGACTCTTCAGCCCAAGTTTGGTGGAGGTAAGTCCTTGCCTCACCTCGCTGGGCTGCATTGCTGGGAACCGCGACTTTGCAAGCTTCTCCGGCCCCTGTGCACTTCCGGCGGAAATCCTTCGTGCACAGCCAAGCCTGGGTCCACGGCACTCTAACCTGCATTGCACGACTTTCTAAGTTGGTCTCCGGCGACGTGGGACTCCTTTGTGCAACTTCGGCGAGCACCGTTTCACGCATCCTCGTAGTGCCTGTTTCTGGCACTTCTCCGGGTGCTACCTGCTTCAGTGAGGGCTCCTTGTCTTGCTCGACGTCCCCTCTCTCTGCAGGTCCAATTTGCGACCTCCTGGTCCCTCCTGGGCCCCAGCAGCGTCCAAAAACGCCAAACGCACGATTTGCGTGTAGCAAGGCTTGTTGGCGTCCATCCGGCGGGAAAACACTTCTGCACGACTCTCCAAGGCGTGGGGGATCCATCCTCCAAAGGGGAAGTCTCTAGCCCTTGTCGTTCCTGCAGTATTCACAGTTCTTCAGCCTAGTAAGAGCTGCTTTGCACCAACCGCTGGCATTTCTTGGGCATCTGCCCATCTCCGAGCTGCTTGTGACTTTTGGACTTGGTCCCCTTGTTCCACAGGTACCTTCAGACAGGAATCCATCGTTGTTGCATTGCTGATTTGTGTTTTCCTTGCATTCTCCCTCTAACACGACTATTTTGTCCTTAGGGGAACTTTGGTGCACTTTGCACTCACTTTTCAGGGTCTTGGGGAGGGTTATTTTTCTAACTCTCACTATTTTCTAATAGTCCCAGCGACCCTCTACAAGGTCACATAGGTTTGGGGTCCATTCGTGGTTCACATTCCACTTTTGGAGTATATGGTTTGTGTTGCCCCTATCCCTATGTTTCCCCATTGCATCCTATTGTAACTATACATTGTTTGCACTGTTTTCTAAGACTATACTGCATATTTTTGCTATTGTGTATATATATCTTGTGTATATTTCCTATCCTCTTACTGAGGGTACACTCTAAGATACTTTGGCATATTGTCATAAAAATAAAGTACCTTTATTTTTAGTATAACTGTGTATTGTGTTTTCTTATGATATTGTGCATATGACACTAAGTGGTACTGTAGTAGCTTCACACGTCTCCTAGTTCAGCCTAAGCTGCTCTGCTAAGCTACCATTATCTATCAGCCTAAGCTGCTAGACACCCTATACACTAATAAGGGATAACTGGGCCTGGTGCAAGGTGCAAGTACCCCTTGGTACTCACTACAAGCCAGTCCAGCCTCCTACACATGGCTGTTGTAAATCTCAACTGGGGGGGGGTTACTGGTCCAAAGAAAGTTGTGGTAGCTTCAGATTTACCTGTAGACTGTCTATTAGGGAATGATTTGGAGACATCAGCTTGGTCAGATGTGGAGTTGGAGGCCCATGCAGCAATGCTGGGCATCCCAGGGCATATTTTTGCTTTGACAAGGGCTCAGGCCAAAAAGCAAAAAGGACAGGGAAGCTTGGATCCTGGAACAATGGACCAAGTGCTCCCTAAAGCTAGGGCTAGTAGAAGCAAACCACTTCCTACTATCCCTCCCTCTACAGTGGATTCAACTTCTGAGGAAGAAGAATTCCCTCCCTGTGCAGAACCTACACCAGAGGAGCTGGAAGCAGACACTGCTGAGCTTTTGGGTGAAGGGGGGCCTGCCAGGGAGGAGCTGAGTGTGGCACAGCAAACCTGTCCCACATTAGAGGGTCTCAGACAGCAAGCTGTCAAACAGGCTAATGGGGATGTCAGTGGCTGTCTCAGAGTTTACTGGGAGGACAACCTCTTGTACACTGAGCACAGGGATCCTAAACCTGGAGCTGCCAGGAGATTAGTGATTCCTCAGGAGTACAGAAAGTTCCTCCTAACCCTGGCACATGACATTCCCCTAGCTGGGCATCTAGGACAAATGAAAACTTGGGACAGGCTTGTTCCCCTGTTTCATTGGCCTAGAATGTCTGAGGACACAAAGGAATTTTGTAAGTCCTGTGAAACCTGTCAAGCCAGTGGCAAGACTGAAGGCACCCCTTATCCCACTGCCTGTGGTTGGGGTTCCCTTTGAAAGGGTGGGGGTTGACATAGTTGGCCCCCTTGACCCTCCTACTGCTTCAGGCAATAGGTTTATCTTGGTGGTAGTGGACCATGCCACAAGATATCCTGAAGCTATTCCTTTAAGGACCACTACAGCACCTGCAGTGGCAAAGGCCCTCCTGGGAATATTTTCCAGGGTGGGCTTCCCAAAGGAAGTAGTATCAGACAGGGGAAGCAATTTCATGTCTGCATACTTAAAGGCCATGTGGAAGGAGTGTGGTGTAACGTACAAGTTCACAACACCCTATCATCCACAAACAAATGGAGTGGTGGAGAGATTTAATAAAACTCTCAAAGGCATGATTATGGGTCTCCCTGAAAAACTCCGCAGGAGATGGGATATCCTTCTACCATGCCTCCTTTTTGCCTACAGGGAGGTACCCCAGAAAGGAGTGGGCTTCAGCCCCTTTGAACTTCTTTTTGGACACCCTGTTAGGGGTCCACTCACACTTGTAAAGGAGGGTTGGGAACAACCTTTAAAAGCTCCTAAGCAGGATATTGTGGATTATGTACTTGGCCTCAGATCAAGGATGGCTGAGTACATGAAAAAGGCCAGTAAAAACCTTCAGGCCAGCCAAGAGCTCCAGAAGCAATGGCATGATCAGAAGGCTGGTTTGGTTCAGTACCAACCAGGGCAGAAAGTGTGGGTCTTGGAGCCTGTGGCCCCAAGAGCACTCCAAGATAAATGGAGTGGACCCCACACAATTGTTGAAAAGAAGGGAGAAGTCACCTATTTAGTTGACTTAGGCACTGCCAGGAGTCCCCTTAGGGTGCTCCATGTCAACCGCCTGAAACCCTACTATGACAGGGCTGATCTCACCCTGCTCATGGCAACTGATGAGGGACAGGAAGAAGACAGTGATCCTCTACCTGATCTCTTCTCTTCCACAGAACAAGATGCTCTGGTGGAAGGTGTAGTTTTGGCTGATTGTCTTACTGCTGAGCAGAAAGACAATTGCATAAACCTCCTAGATCAATTCTCTGAACTCTTCTCTACTGTGCCAGGTACCACTTCTTGGTGTGAGCACACTATAGATACTGGAGACATTTTACCTGTCAAAAGTAAGATCTATAGGCAGCCTGACCATGTCAGGGACTGCATAAAGCAAGAGGTCCAGAAAATGTTAGAACTAGGAGAGGTTGAGCACTCTGACAGTCCATGGGCTTCTCCTGTGGTACTGGTACCAAAACCCCATTCCAAAGATGGAAAGAAGGAAATGTGGTTTTGTGTAGACTATAGAGGTCTCAACTTGGTAACCAAAACTGATGCTCACCCTATACCCAGGGCAGATGAGCTCATAGATACACTGGCATCTGCCAAGTATCTAAGCACTTTTGATTTGACTGCAGGATATTGGCAGATCAAATTGTCAGAAGATGCTAAACCTAAGACTGCATTTTCTACCATTGGAGGACATTACCAGTTTACTGTAATGCCTTTTGGTTTGAAAAATGCACCTGCCACTTTTCAGAGGTTGGTGAACACAGTCCTGCAAGGGCTGGAAGCTTTCAGTGCAGCATATTTGGACGATATAACTGTCTTTAGCTCCAGCTGGGATGATCACCTGGTCCACCTATGGAACGTTTTGGAGGCCCTGCAAAAGGCAGGCCTCACTATCAAGGCTTCAAAGTGCCAGATAGGGCAGGGTAAGGTGGTTTATCTGGGACACCTTGTTGGTGGGGAACAGATTGCACCACTTCAGGGGAAAATCCAAACAATTATTGATTGGGTTCCCCCTACCACTCAGACTCAGGTGAGAGCCTTCCTAGGCCTCACTGGATATTACAGGAGGTTCATTAAGAACTATGGCTCCATTGCAGCCCCTCTTAATGACCTCACATCCAAGAAAATGCCTAAAAAGGTATTATGGACAGCAAACTGTCAGAAAGCTTTTGAGGAGCTGAAGCAGGCCATGTGCTCTGCACCTGTCCTGAAAAGCCCTTGTTACTCTAAAAAATTCTATGTCCAAACTGATGCATCTGAATTAGGAGTAGGGGCAGTCCTATCACAACTTAATTCTGAGGGCCAGGATCAACCTGTTGCTTTTATTAGTAGGAGGTTGACCCCTAGAGAAAAGCGTTGGTCTGCCATTGAGAGGGAGGCCTTTGCTGTGGTCTGGGCTCTGAAGAAGTTGAGGCCATACCTGTTTGGCACTCACTTCATTGTTCAGACAGAACACAAACCTCTACTTTGGCTAAAACAAATGAAAGGTGAAAATCCTAAATTGTTGAGGTGGTCCATATCCCTACAGGGAATGGACTATACAGTGGAACATAGACCTGGGAGTAGCCACTCCAATGCAGATGGACTCTCCAGATATTTCCACTTAGACAATGAAGACTCATCAGGTCATGGCTAGTCTTATTGTCCTTCGTTTGGGGGGGGGTTGTGTAGGAAAGTACCATCTTGCCTGGCATGTTACCCCCATTTTTCACTGTATATATGTTGTTTTAGTTGTATGTGTCACTGGGACCCTGGTAACCCAGGGCCCCAGTGCTCATAAGTGCGCCTGAATGTGTTACCTGTGTAGTGACTAACTGTCTCACTGAGGCTCTGCTAATCAGAACCTCAGTGGTTATGCTCTCTCATTTCTTTCCAAATTGTCACTAACAGGCTAGTGACCATTTTTACCAATTTACATTGGCTTACTGGAACACCCTTATAATTCCCTAGTATATGGTACTGAGGTACCCAGGGTATTGGGGTTCCAGGAGATCCCTATGGGCTGCAGCATTTCTTTTGCCACCCATAGGGAGCTCTGACAATTCTTACACAGGCCTGCCACTGCAGCCTGAGTGAAATAACGTCCACGTTATTTCACAGCCATTTTACACTGCACTTAAGTAACTTATAAGTCACCTATATGTCTAACCTTTACCCGGTAAAGGTTAGGTGCAAAGTTACTTAGTGTGTGGGCACCCTGGCACTAGCCAAGGTGCCCCCACATTGTTCAGAGCCAATTCCCTGAACTTTGTGAGTGCGGGGACACCATTACACGCGTGCACTACATATAGGTCACTACCTATATGTAGCTTCACAATGGTAACTCCGAATATGGCCATGTAACATGTCTATGATCATGGAATTGCCCCCTCTATACCATCCTGGCATAGTTGGCACAATCCCATGATCCCAGTGGTCTGTAGCACAGACCCTGGTACTGCCAAACTGCCCTTCCTGGGGTTTCACTGCAGCTGCTGCTGCTGCCAACCCCTCAGACAGGCATCTGCCCTCCTGGGGTCCAGCCAGGCCTGGCCCAGGATGGCAGAACAAAGGACTTCCTCTGAGAGAGGGTGTTACACCCTCTCCCTTTGGAAAATGGTGTGAAGGCAGGGGAGGAGTAGCCTCCCCCAGCCTCTGGAAATGCTTTGTTGGGCACAGATGTGCCCAATTCTGCATAAGCCAGTCTACACCGGTTCAGGGGACCCCTTAGCCCTGCTCTGGCGCGAAACTGGACAAAGGAAAGGGGAGTGACCACTCCCCTGACCTGCACCTCCCCTGGGAGGTGTCCAGAGCTCCTCCAGTGTGCTCCAGACCTCTGCCATCTTGGAAACAGAGGTGCTGCTGGCACACTGGACTGCTCTGAGTGGCCAGTGCCACCAGGTGACGTCAGAGACTCCTTCTGATAGGCTCCTTCAGGCGTTAGTAGCCTATCCTCTCTCCTAGGTTGCCAAACCCTCTTTTCTGGCTATTTAGGGTCTCTGTCTCTGGGGAAACTTTAGATAACGAATGCAAGAGCTCATCCGAGTTCCTCTGCATCTCTCTCTTCACCTTCTGCCAAGGAATCGACTGCTGACCGCGCTGGAAGCCTGCAAACCTGCAACATAGTAGCAAAGACGACTACTGCAACTCTGTAACGCTGATCCTGCCGCCTTCTCGACTGTTTTCCTGCTTGTGCATGCTGTGGGGGTAGTCTGCCTCCTCTCTGCACCAGAAGCTCCGAAGAAATCTCCCGTGGGTCGACGGAATCTTCCCCCTGCAACCGCAGGCACCAAAAAGCTGCATTACCGGTCCCTTGGGTCTCCTCTCAGCACGACGAGCGAGGTCCCTCGAATCCAGCGACTCTGTCCAAGTGACCCCCACAGTCCAGTGACTCTTCAGTCCAAGTTTGGTGGAGGTAAGTCCTTGCCTCACCTCGCTGGGCTGCATTGCTGGGAACCGCAACTTTTGCAGCTACTCCGGCCCCTGTGCACTTCCGGCGGAAATCCTTTGTGCACAGCCAAGCCTGGGTCCACGGCACTCTAACCTTCATTGCACAACATTCTAAGTTGGTCTCCGGCGACGTGGGACTCCTTTGTGCGACTTCGGGTGAGCACCGTTTCATGCATCCTCGTAGTGCCTGTTTCTGGCACTTCTCTGGGTGCTACCTGCTGCTGAGAGGGCTCCTTGTCTTGCTCGACGTCCCCTCTCTCTCCGGGTCCAATTTGCGACCTCCTGGTCCCTCCAGGGCCACAGCAGTGTCCAAAAACACTAACCGCACGATTTGCAGCTAGCAAGGCTTGTTGGCGTTCTTTCGGCGGGAAAACACTTCTGAACGACTCTCCACGGCGAGTGGGATCCGTCCACCAAAGGGGAAGTCTCTAGCCCTTTTCGTTCCTGCAGAAACCTCAGCTTCTTCTGTCCAGTAGAAGCTTCTTTGCACCCGCAGCTGGCATTTCCTGGGCATTTGCCCATCTCCGACTTGCTTGTGACTTTTGGACTTGGTCCCCTTGTTCCACAGGTACCCTAGATTGGAAATCCACAGTTGTTGCATTGTTGGTTTGTGTCTTTCCTGCATTATTCCTCTAACACGACTTCTTTGTCCTTAGGGGAACTTTAGTGCACTTTGCACTCACTTTTCAGGGTCTTGGGGAGGGTTATTTTTCTAACTCTCACTATTTTCTAATAGTCCCAGCGACCCTCTACAAGGTCACATAGGTTTGGGGTCCATTCGTGGTTCGCATTCCACTTTTGGAGTATATGGTTTGTGTTGCCCCTATCCCTATGTTTCCCCATTGCATCCTATTGTAACTATACATTGTTTGCACTGTTTTCTAAGACTATACTGCATATTTTTGCTATTGTGTATATATATCTTGTGTATATTTCCTATCCTCTCACTGAGGGTACACTCTAAGATACTTTGGCATATTGTCATAAAAATAAAGTACCTTTATTTTAGTATAACTGTGTATTGTGTTTTCTTATGATATTGTGCATATGACACTAAGTGGTACTGTAGTAGCTTCACACGCCTCCTAGTTCAGCCTAAGCTGCTCTGCTAAGCTACCATTATCTATCAGCCTAAGCTGCTAGACACCCTATACACTAATAAGGGATAACTGGGCCTGGTGCAAGGTGCAAGTACCCCTTGGTACTCACTACAAGCCAGTCCAGCCTCCTACACTCGAGATCCTATTGTGTTGAAGCCACTGCTTGCTGAGTCACCACCGGAGAGCCCTCATGTGCCAACGTGCATGAATGACCAACAGAATGCAAGAAGCGAACAGACCGAGAAAACGTAGGACCTTGAGGACCGGAACAGCTGCTCCCTTTTGAAACATTGGAATCAACGCCTGAATGCCTGAATGTCCTGGCACATTATCCGAGGAAAAGCCCACTGGAGAGACCCTAAATAGCCCTCAGAGGAGGAATGGCCACCTAGTCAGGTAAGCACCCATCAGGAGGGGTCTCTAATGTCACCTGCTGGCACTGGCTACTAAGAGGCCTCCACAGTGCCCTCACACCTCTGGATTCAAGATGGCAGAGGTCTGGGACACACTGGAGGAGCTCTGGGCACCACACCCCTGGGGTGGTGATGGACAGAGGGGAGTGGTCACTCCCCTTTCCTTTGTCCAGTTTCACGCCAGAGCAGGGACTGGGGGTTTGCCTGAACAGGTGTAGACTGGCTTATGCAAGGAGGACACCATCTGTGCCCTTCAAAGCATTTCCAGAGACTGGGGGAGGCTACTCCTCCCCAGCCCTTAACACCTATTTCCAAAGGGAGAGGGTGCAGCACCCTCTCTCAGAGGAAATTCTTTGTTCTGCCTTCCTGGGACTAGGCTGCCCAGACCCCAGGAGGGCAGAACCCTGTCTGTGGGTTGGCAGCAGCAGTAGCTGCAGAGAAAACCACAGAAGGTTGGTTTGGCAGTACCCGGGGTCCACAGTGGAGCCCCGGGGATGCATGGGATTGGCACCCCAATACCAGACTTGGCATGGGGGGACAATTCGATGATCTTAGACATGTTACATGGCCATATTCGGAGTTACCATTGTGAAGCTACGTATAGGTATTGAGTTTGAATATCGGGAGAAAATTGAGCGTTTATGTATATCGGCCCATTAAACATTTTCGGCAATATCGCACCCATGAGGGTGCAAATCAGTGTTTTCAACTTGGATGTTTGACCATACTCTGGGATGTGATATAGAGCCTTTGTAAGAGAGAAATTATTCTAGCCCATTGGTGCACCACTGTGTGCAGGCCTGAGGAAGGTGGCTTAATATCAGTACTTTGTGGGATCCACCGAAACGAGCATCTGCAAGTAATACAAAGGCTGGCATAGAAGGTGTACATCCAAATTACGTGGCTATCATATTTACAGCTGGCATTAAAAATTAATATTTGGCAAGGAATTACATGGCCGCTATCATTACAGCTGGTATTTGAAAAATGTACATTCGACTTTCTTTTGAATGTATGGAAGCACACTGGGACAAAAGACTTCATCGATTGAATATTAATTTAAAGACTATGAAAAGCAGAGTGAGCTGATATTATGGCTATAGGAAGATTCAGCAACAGATTGTTCAAGGGTTGACAGAGCATTTGAAGAACTATTTATTTAGAGTTTGATATTATCTATATGATTTTGCAAGCATGACATTTGATATACTTTGTGAATATTGTGTTGAAGTTTGAATTTGTTTTATTCGTTGTTTTATGTATTGTGTCCTGAGTCTCCATGTGGTGTCTGTGTTTGGGTGTTATTCTATGTCTTATGTTTATACAGCTTTTTTCTTATTTTCTGATTATTATTAAGAATAAAAACATTGTACAGTTTTCAATGAAATATATGGATTTTTTTATATAAAACTATAGAGAATTTTTAGTAATTGATATAAGAGAGAGACATTTCCTTTTAAGAATTGACCTATATGTAGTACACGTGTGTAATGGTGTGCCCATACCCACAAAGTCCGGACTGAACTATGTGGGGGCACCTTTGCTAGTGCAAGGGTGCCCTCACACCTAGTAACTTTGCACCTAACCTTCAGCAAGTTAGGGTTAGACATTTCGGTAACTTATAAGTTACATAAGCGCAGTGTAAAATGGCTGTGAAATAACGTGTACGTTATTTCACTCAGGATGCTGTGGCAGTCCTGTGTAAGATTTGTCTGAGGTCCCTATGGGTGGCAAAAGAAATGCTGAAGCGTATAGGGATCTCCTGGAACCCCAATACCATGGGTACCTCTGTACCATATACTAGGAAATTATAAGGGTGTTCCAGTGTGCCAATTAGAATTGGTAAAAATGGTCACTAGCCTATAGTGACAATTTTAAAGGCAGAGAGAGCATAAGCACTGAGGTTCTGGTTAGCAAAGCCTCGGTGACACAGTTAGGCACTACACAGGTATACACATTCAGGCCACAACTATGAGCACTGGGGTAATGGCTAGCAGGATCCCAGTGAGACAATAAAAACACTCTGACATATACTCACAAACAGGCCAAAAGTGGGGGTAACAATGCTAGAAAGAGGCTACCTTCCTACACAACCCCCACCAAACGAAGGACAATAAGGCTAACCGTGGCCAGTTGAGTCTTTATTGTCTAAGTGGTGATTAGTGGAGAGTAGCTCTGCAATAGATTGGTTACTCCCTTTATCATCCACTGTATGTCACTTCCCTGTGGGGATGTGAACCACCCTGTTTGAGTTGTTCTGCTAACCAACAATGTGAGGTTATATTCTCAGAGTTCCTATTACTATGTTTTAGTTTAGAGCAGTGGGATTGGTCCACTGGGTCTATATCAAGTGATGAGAATGCCAGCCAGGGATGCTCTCTCAATAAAGCCATAGCTGGGGCAAAATGTTTGTCCATATGGCTGTAAGAGAGAACAGGGTTGCTGTTTCTCTTGAGTTGCAGCAGGGCTCCTGTCCTATAAGTTCCACACTAGGGCAGGGCTGCTGTCTTAAGGGTTGTAAGGCAGTGCAGAGCTGCTGCACTAACGTTTCTCTGAGACGGTTGGAGGGATGCTCCATGTTAACTAAAATTGTGCAATTGTTTACATCAGGATTAGTTATCACACAGAGGGGTACTTTCACCTCAGGGAGTGCAGCTTTGGTAGCTGATGGTTCCCTTGGTACAGGTTCCACCACAGGAGAGGTTTCTCCCACCTCAGGACTGGTATCCTTAGTGGCAGGGTGGGTAGGGGATAGTTTGATGTCCTTTTTACCTGTTGTTGGAGAAGGATCCTGAGATTTCAGGCCGTTTTCTCTCCTTTGCTTTTTCATTTCAGCTGAAATGAGAGGAAGCAATTCCTCAGGGATACCCAGCATGGAAGCATGGGCCCTAAACTCTACCTCAGCCCAACCCGAGGCATCTAGGTCAGTGGCTCCCAACCTGTGGTCCGGGGAACCCTGGGTGTCCGCAAAGCCTCTTCAGGGGGTCCGCGAGTTCTTAGTAAATTAAATAATATTAACAGATTAGGTCCCCAGCTTTCATTAATAACTCAGAGGGGGGTCTCCAGGTTCCAATAATGATTCAGTGGGGGTCCCCGAGTTCCAGTAATGATAAAGTGGGGGTCCACGGAAGTTAAAAGGTTGGAAACACTGATCTAGGTCATTACCTAAGAGACAGTCTACAGGTAAGCTAGGTGATACCACCACCTGCTTTGGGCCAGTAACTCTACCCCAACTAAACTGAACTATAGCTAAGGGGAGGAATTGAGTGGAGTTATGGACATCAATAATGTTGTACTGTTGTCCAATGAGGTGTTGTGCAGGAGACACTAGGTTCTCAGCGACCAAAGTAATACTGGCACCTGTGTCCCTGTAGGCCTGGGCCTCAACACCATTTATCAAATTTGTCTTCCTGTACTTATCCATTGTAACGGGGACAAGCAGCCAGTGTGGCAAGGCCAATGCCACGAGGTGTAACAGAAACTGTCTTGGGACTGACTACCTCAGTTTCTATTATGGACCCAACAGTGAACCCAACTACACCCTTATTTTGTCTGTTGCCAGCCTTCCCACCACTATTACCACTACTGCTAGGGGCACTAGAGATTGATGTATTAGTGGTGGTAGGCTCAGGGGCCTTACCTGGGCTGGACCTATCCCCTGGCCAATGGCCTTTATTTTTACACACATAGCACCAATGTTTTTTAGTGTGTGTGTGGATTGTGAAGAAGAGGAAGAAGATGATTTATCCCCACCCCCTGAAGAGTGTTTAGGATGTGAAGAAGGATCTTTGTTTTTACCTTTATCCCCATGCTTATCCTGAGATTTTTCACCATATTTCTTCTTGCCATCCTTGTCACCCCCTGTATGAGCTTTCCTGCTCACTCTTGTTCTGACCCATTTGTCTGACTTCTTTCCCAATTCTTGGGGAGAGGTCAGATCTGAGTCTACCAATTACTGGTGCAATAAGTCAGACTCACAATTATTCAAAATATTCTCTATCAAAATAAGATTATACAGGCTTTCATAGTCAGTCACCTTACTGCCATGTAACCATCCCTCCAAGGCCTTCACTGAACAGTCTACAAAGTCTGTCCAGTCGTGAGAGGACTCCTTTCTGGTATCTCTGAACTTTATCCTGTATTGTTCAGTGTTTAAGCCAAATCCATCCAAGAGGGCATCTTTCAAAACTTTGTAGTTGTTGGCATCACTCTTCCTGACAGTAAGGAGCCTATCCCTACACTTGTCAGTGAAAGATAACCACAAGATAGCAGCCCACTACCTTTGATAGACTAACTGTACCATACGGCCCTCTCAAGTGCAGCAAAACTCTTGTTTATGTCATCCACCTTCTTGTAGGGGGGGACAATTTTGTGCAGGTTTCTTGAATCTGTTTCTCTTACATGATGACTATCAAGAACACTGCTGCTGCCACCATGGGGAACTAAGCCCAACTTCTGTCCTTCCCTCTCTACATCTAGAGACTCCCTGTCTAAGGACAACTGATGCTGTCTCAGCTTCAGCCTAGCGCCTTCCAACCTCAGCTTTCTGAGTTCCCTGTCTAGGGTATTTCCTCAGAATGGGAGGCTCGGGAATTCTCTGATACAGAGGTGATGTGGGAATTGGCAGACATGGACCTGTCTCTAACTGCCTGAACTCTAGTTACCTGGCCTTTTGAAGTGAAAACTGCCCTACTGATGTGTAACCCCTCCCACTACCAGCTTCACTAAATGGCCTGTTAGCTGACAGGTCTTTGAAGGAACCCTTCCCAGAGTCCTCAGGGCCCTCCCCTGATTCTACCTGGGTACCCTCCTCCTCTACCTCCTGATCCTCGGATGGTCCAGACTGGTTCTGGTCACTTTCCAGGAGAAAGCTAAGAAGAAGATCTTTGGTAGGGTTCTTACCAATACTTAAACTTCTTTCTATGCAGATACCCCTCAAACCTTTAAAGCTTAAATTGATATAAGTTGTATGGACAACTTTGGGAGTGGCCACTACTACAGACATAGTTGCAAGAAAGAGTTTAGGATAGAGAGAAAACAAGTTTAGAAACTTTTAAAGAAAAGAGAAAAGCTTTTTCAAATTTTTCAAAACGTTTAAAAACATTTTAGAATGTTTTAGGAAGAGGGACTGTTTAGGTTAACTGTGTATATTTTTAAGTATAAGGAATATGTTTGTCTTATGAAAAGCACCAATGACAAAGTGGTAAAGCAGTTACAAATACTTTTCCCACCGCTGCACCACCAATGTAGGAGGCTAGGAGGTACAGAGTTGATCCTGGGGATCAACAATTTTGGGCTGAGCATCCAACACCTGAGACCTTGGAGGTGCAAGCATCTTTGTGAGAAAGTAGCCTATTTCTAGCCTTGTTACTCCCACTTTAGGCCTGTTTGTGAGTGTATGTCAGGGTGTTTTCACTGTCTCACTGGGATCCTGCCAGCCAGGGCCAAGTGCTCATAGTGAAAACCCTATGTTTTCAGTATGTTTGTTATGTGTCACTGGGACCCTGCTAGTCAGGACCCCAGTGCTCATAAGTTTGTGACCTATAGGTATGTGTTCCCTGTGTGATGCCTAACTGTCTCACTGAGGCTCTGCTAACCAGAACCTCAGTGGTTATGCTCTCTCTTTATAAATTGTCACTAACAGGCTAGTGACCAATTTACCAATTTACATTGGCTTACTGGAACACCCTTATAATTCCCTAGTATATGGTACTGAGGTACCCAGGGTATTGGGGTTCCAGGAGATCCCTATGGGCTGCAGCATTTCTTTTGCCACCCATAGGGAGCTCTGACAATTCCTACACAGGCCTGCCACTGCAGCCTGAGTGAAATAACGTCCACGTTATTTCACAGCCATTTTACACTGCATTTAATTAACTTATAAGTCACCTATATGTTTAACCTTTACCTGGTAAAGGTTGGGTGCTAGGTTACTTAGTGTGTGGGCACCCTGGCACTAGCCAAGGTGCCCCCACATTGTTCAGGGCCAATTCCCCGGACTTTGTGAGTGCGGGGACACCATTACACGCGTGCACTACATATAGGTCACTACCTATATGTAGCTTCACAATGGTAACTCCGAATATGGCCATGTAATATGTCTATGATCATGGAATTGCCCCCTCTATACCATCCTGGCATAGTTGGCACACTCCCATGATCCCAGTGGCCTGTAGCACAGACCCTGGTACTGCCAAACTGCCTTTCCCGGGGTTTCACTGCAGCTGCTGTCAACCCCTCAGACAGGCATCTGCCCTCCTGGGGTCCAGCCAGGCCTGGCCCAGGATGGCAGAACAAAGGACTTCCTCTGAGAGAGGGTGTTACACCCTCTCCCTTTGGAAAATGGTGTGAAGGCAGGGGAGGAGTAGCCTCCCCCAGCCTCTGGAAATGCTTTCATGGGCACATTTGGTGCCCATTTCTGCATATGCCAGTCTACACCGGTTCAGGGACCCCTTAGCCCTGCTCTGGCGCGAAACTGGACAAAGAAAAGGGGAGTGACCACTCCCCTGACCTGTACCTCCCCTGGGAGGTGCCCAGAGCTCCTCCAGTGTGCTCCAGACCTCTGCCATCCTGGAAACAGAGGTGCTGCTGGCACACTGGACTGCTCTGAGTGGCCAGTGCCATCAGGTGACGTCAGAGACTCCTCCTGATAGGCTCCTTCAGGTGTTGCTAGCCTATCCTCTCTCCTAGGTAGCCAAACCCTCTTTTCTGGCTATTTAGGGTCTCTGTCTCTTGGGATTCCTTAGATAACGAATGCAAGAGCTCATCCGAGTTCCTCTGCATCTCTCTCTTCACCTTCTGCCAAGGAATCGACTGCTGACCGTGCTGGAAGACTGCAAAACTGCAACATAGTAGCTAAGACGACTACTGCAACTCTGTAACGCTGATCCTGCCGCCTTCTCGACTGTTTTCCTGGTGGTGCATGCTGTGGGGGTAGTCTGCCTCCTCTCTGCACTAGAAGCGCTGAAGAAATCTTCCGTGTGTCGACGGAATCTTCCCCCTGCAACCGCAGGCACCAAAAAGCTGCATTACCGGTCCCTTGGGTCTCCTCTCAGCACGACGAGCGAGGTCCCTCGAATCCAGCAACTCGGTCCAAGTGACCCCCACAGTCCAGTGACTCTTCAGTCCAAGTTTGGTGGAGGTAAGTCCTTGCCTCACCTCGGTAGACTGCATTGTTGGGAACCGCGACTTTTGCAGCTACTCCGGCCTCCGTGCACTTCCGGTGGAAATCCTTTGTGCACAGTCCAGCCTGGGTCCACGGCACTCTAACCTGCATTGCACGACCTCCTAAGTTGTTCTCCGGCGACGTGGGACTTCTTTGTGCGACTTCGGGTGAGCACCGTTTCACGCATCCTTGTAGTGCCTGTTTCTGGCACTTCTCCGGGTGCTACCTGCTGCTGAGAGGGCTCCATGTCTTGCTCGACGTCCCCTCTCTCTCCTGACGCAATTTGCGACATCCTGGTCCTTCCTGGGCCACAGCAGCATCCAAAAACGCTTACCGCACGATTTGCAGCTAGCAAGGCTTGTTGGCGGTCTTTCGGCGGGAAAACACTTTTGCACGACTCTCCAAGGCGAGAGGGATCCGTCCACCAAAGGGGAAGTCTCTAGCCATTTTCGTTCCTGCAGAAACCTCAGCTTCTTCTGTCCAGTAGAAGATTCTTTGCACCCGCAGCTGGCATTTCCTGGTCATCTGCCCATCTCCGACTTGCTTGTGACTTTTGGACTTGGTCCCCTTGTTCCACAGGTACCCAAGATTGGAAATCCATCGTTGTTGCATTGTTGGTTTGTGTCTTTCCTGCATTATTCCTCTAACACGACTTCTTTGTCCTTAGGGGAACTTTAGTGCACTTTGCACTCACTTTTCAGGGTCTTGGGGAGGGTTATTTTTCTAACTCTCACTATTTTCTAATAGTCCCAGCGACCCTCTACAAGGTCACATAGGTTTGGGGTCCATTCGTGGTTCGCATTCCACTTTTGGAGTATATGGTTTGTGTTGCCCCTATCCCTATGTGTCCCCATTGCATCCTATTGTAACTATACATTGTTTGCACTGTTTTCTAAGACTATACTGCATATTTTTGGTATTGTGTATATATATCTTGTGTATATTTCCTATCCTCTCACTGAGGGTACACTCTGAGATACTTTGGCATATTGTCATAAAAATAAAGTACCTTTATTTTTAGTATAACTGGGTATTGTGTTTTCTTATGATATTGTGCATATGACACTAAGTGGTACTGTAGTAGCTTCACACGTCTCCTAGTTCAGCCTAAGCTGCTCTGCTAAGCTACCATTATCTATCAGCCTAAGCTGCTAGACACCGTATACACTAATAAGGGATAACTGGGCCTGGTGCAAGGTGCAAGTACCCCTTGGTACTCACTACAAGCCAGTCCAGCCTCCTACAATCTTGTTCTGCCCGATCGGCACCGGGTTCGTTCCCTGCTACTCCACTGGATAGAGAGTCTAAGCGGATGGAGCAAGCAGCTAAGAAAGATTTCTCCTTGTGCAGTATGGCCTTGAAGTCGGTCAATGCTACCTGTGTGCTGGGGAGGTATATTCATGCCCTGATGGACACCGCAAGAGTTGTGGTGTCAAGCTTGACTCAGGATGTGCATGGGCAGTTTGATGAACTCCTGTTGGACACTCAAGCGGTGGCCAAGCAGGTTATCCAGTCGGGTTTGGATGCAGCTGATTCACTTGCCAGGGCAATGGGCATTTTGGTGGCGACTAGGGGGCATGCGTGGCTTAGGTCTTCTGGCTTTTCTACAGACGTTCAGACAACTTTGTTGGACCTTCCGTTTGATGAAGAGAAGTTGTTTGGATCCAAGGCCAACTCTGCTTTGGAGCGTTTTAAAGACAGCAGGGCTACTGCAAGGTCCTTGGGGCCCCACGCTTCAGCGTCCACACCCTTTAGATCTTTTCGGAGATAAAGGAGGTTTGGCTGTGGGTCCTCTTTTTGTGGAATGCCACAGCCCAGTGGACAGCAGCCTGCCAACCCTCCCTATAGGTCCTATAGAGGGTTGGAGAGGGTTAGAACACGAGGAGCCACTCAGCAGCCTCCCGCCTCCCGTCTCTGTGTTGCTGAGTGCCCCCTCTGTCTCCTCCTCCAAGGGGCGACCTCCTGGTCCTTCCTGGGCCCCGGCAGCACCCAAAACCTTCAACCGCGACTCTTGCAGCTAGCAAGGCTTGTTTGCGGTCTTTCTGCGTGGAAACAACTCTGCATCCTACAGCACGCCGTGGGACATCTTCTGACAAAAGGAGAAGTTCCTGGCACCTTCCGTTGTCCATTCGTGGTTCGCATTCCACTTTTGGAGTATATGGTTTGTGTTGCCCCTAGGCCTATTTCTCCCTATTACATTCTATTGTGTTCTACATTGAATTCAATACTTTTCTAACTGTTACTTACCTGATTTTGGTTCATGTGCATATCATTTGTGTATATTACTTACCTCCTAAGGGAGTATATCCTCTGAGATATTTTGGCATTTTGGCCCTCATTATGACATTGGCGGTAAAAGCTGCTTACCGCCGTGCAGAAGACCGCCACCACACCGCTGTGGCAGGGGAATTCCGCCACAACTAATATGACCCACAGCTCGGAATGCGCCAAAATTCAGACACCCACACAAGTCCGCCACACCAAAGGTCAGTGATAAACTGGCAAAAACAAAACCTCCACCATCACGCCAACAGAAATACGCCCACACTATCATGACCCACGAATCCACGCGGCGGTCTTTCAACCGCGGTATTCCATTGGCGGTACACACCGCCGCACTCAAAATACACACACATATACAGAACACAGCCACATTGGACAATTCGAAATACACACACCTGATACACATACACACACCACTCCCACACACTCAATACAATATAAAACACACACCCACATCACCCACAACCCCTTACGACCACAAATCACGAACGAAAGCCAGAGAGAGACACCACCAGCAACAACACTAGCATCCACAGGCAAACAACACCATCACCCACATAACTTCCACACACCTCACACAACACCCAACTACATATCAGCACACTTATCACCCCACACACCACCCCACACATCACCTACACCACCCCATGGCACGGCAAAGACACCCCAGGTTCTCAGAGGAGGAGCTCAGGGTCATGGTGGAGGAAATCGTCCGGGTAGAGCCACAGCTATTCGGATCACAGGTGCAGCACACCTTCATAGCTAGGAAGATGTGTGAGAAAGTAGCCTCTTTCTAGCCTTGTTACCCCCACTTTTGGCCTGTTTGTGAGTGTATGTCAGGGTGTTTTCACTGTCTCACTGGGATCCTGCTAGCCAGGGCCCAGTGCTCATAGTGAAAACCCTATGTTTTCAGTATGTTTGTTATGTGTCACTGGGACCCTGCTAGTGAGGACCCCAGTGCTCATATGTTTGTAGCCTATATGTATGTGTTCCCTGTGTGGTGCCTAACTGTCTCACTGAGGCTCTGCTAATCAGAACCTCAGTGGTTATGCTCTCTCATTTCTTACAAATTGTCACTAACAGGCTAGTGACCAATTTTACCAATTTACATTGGCTTACTGGAACACCCTTATAATTCCCTAGTATATGGTACTGAGGTACCCAGGGTATTGGGGTTCCAGGAGATCCCTATGGGCTGCAGCATTTCTTTTGCCACCCATAGGGAGCTCTGACAATTCTTACACACGCCTGCCACTGCAGCCTGAGTGAAATAACGTCCACGTTATTTCACAGCCATTTTACACTGCACTTAAGTAACTTATAAGTCACCTATATGTCTAACTTTTACCTGGTAAAGGTTAGGTGCAAAGTTACTTAGTGTGAGGGCACCCTGGCACTAGCCAAGGTGCCCCCACATTGTTCAGAGCCAATTTCCCTAACTTTGTGAGTGCGGGGACACCATTACACGGGTGCACTACATATAGGTCACTACCTATATGTAGCTTCACAATGGTAACTCCGAATATGGCCATGTAACATGTCTATGATCATGGAATTGCCCCCTCTATGCCATCCTGGCATAGTTGGCACAATCCCATGATCCCAGTGGTCTGTAGCACAGACCCTGGTACTGCCAAACTGCCCTTCCTGGGGTTTCACTGCAGCTGCTGCCAACCCCTCAGACAGGCATCTGCCCTCCTGGGGTCCAGCCAGGCCTGGCCCAGGATGGCAGAACAAAGAACTTCCTGAGAGAGGGTGTGACACCCTCTCCCTTTGGAAAATGGTGTGAAGGCAGGGGAGGAGTAGCCTCCCCCAGCCTCTGGAAATGCTTTCTTGGGCACAGATGTGCCCAATTCTGCATAAGCCAGTCTACACTGGTTCAGGGGACCCCTTAGCCCTGCTCTGGCGCGAAACTGGACAAAGGAAAGGGGAGTGACCACTCCCCTGACCTGCACCTCCCCTGGGAGGTGTCCAGAGCTCCTCCAGTGTGCTCCAGACCTCTGCCATCTTGGAAACAGAGGTGCTGCTGGCACACTGGACTGCTCTGAGTGGCCAGTGCCACCAGGTGACGTCAGAGACTCCTTGTGATAGGCTCCTTCAGGTGTTGCTAGCCTATCCTCTCTCCTAAGTAGCCAAACCCTCTTTTCTGGCTATTTAGGGTCTCTGTCTCTGGGGAAACTTTAGATAACGAATGCAAGAGCTCATCCGAGTTCCTCTGCATCTCTCTCTTCACCTTCTGCCAAGGAATCGACTGCTGACCGCGCTGGAAGCCTGCAAACCTGCAACATAGTAGCAAAGACGACTACTGCAACTCTGTAACACTGATCCTGCCGCCTTCTCGACTGTTTTCCTGGTGGTGCATGCTGTGGGGGTAGTCTGCCTCCTCTCTGCACTAGAAGCTCCGAAGAAATCTCCTGTGGGTCGACGGAATCTCCCCCCTGCAACCGCAGGCACCAAAAAGCTGCATTACCGGTCCCTTGGGTCTCCTCTCAGCACGACGAGCGAGGTCCCTCGAATCCAGCAACTCTGTCCAAGTGACTCCCACAGTCCAGTGACTCTTCAGTCCAAGTTTGGTGGAGGTAAGTCCTTGCCTCACCTCGCTGGGCTGCATTGCCGGGAACTGCGACTTTTGCAGCTACTCCGGCCCCTGTGCACTTCCGGCGGAAATCCTTTGTGCACAACCAAGCCTGGGTCCACGGCACTCTAACCTGCATTGCACGACTTTCTAAGTTGGTCTCCGGCGACGTGGGACTCCTTTGTGCAACTTCGGTGAGCACCGTTTCACGCATCCTTGTAGTGCCTGTTTCTGGCACTTCTCTGGATGCTACCTGCTTCTGAGAGGGCTCCTTGTCTTGCTCGACGTCCCCTCTCTCCGCTGGTCCAATTTGCGACCTCCTGGTCCCTCCTGGACCACAGCAGCATCCAAAAATGCTAACCGCACGATTTGCAGCTAGCAAGGCTTGTTGGCGTTCTTTTGGCGGGAAAACACTTCTGCACGACTCTCCACGGCAAGAGGGATCCGTCCACCAAAGGGGAAGTCTCTAGCCTTTTTCGTTCTTGCAGAAACCTCAGCTTCTTCTGTACAGTAGAAGCTTCTTTGCATCCACAGCTGGCATTTCCTGGGCATATGCCCATCTCCGACTTGCTTGTGACTTTTGGACTTGGTCCCCTTGTTCCACAGGTACCCTAGATTGGAAATCCATCGTTGTTGCATTGTTGGTTTGTGTCTTTCCTGCATTATTCCTCTAACACGACTTCTTTATCCTTAGGGGAACTTTAGTGCACTTTGCACTCACTTTTCAGGGTCTTGGGGAGGGTTATTTTTCTAACTCTCACTATTTTCTAATAGTCCCAGCGACCCTCTACAAGGTCACATAGGTTTGGGGTCCATTCGTGGTTCGCATTCCACTTTTGGAGTATATGGTTTGTGTTGCCCCTATCCCTATGTGTCCCCATTGCATCCTATTGTAACTATACATTGTTTGCACTGTTTTCTAAGACTATACTGCATATTTTTGCTATTGTGTATATATATCTTGTGTATATTTCCTATCCTCTCACTGAGGGTACACTCTAAGATACTTTGGCATATTGTCATAAAAATAAAGTACCTTTATTTTTAGTATAACTGTGTATTGTGTTTTCTTATGATATTGTGCAAGTGACACTTGAGGTACTGTAGTAGCTTCACACGTCTCCTAGTTCAGCCTAAGCTGCTCTGCTAAGCTACCATTATCTATCAGCCTAAGCTGCTAGACACCCTATACACTAATAAGGGATAACTGGTTCTGGTGCAAGGTGCAAGTACCCCTTGGTACTCACTACAAGCCAGTCCAGCCTCCTACATTGGTTGTGCAGTGGTGGGATAAGTGCTTTGAGACTACTTACCACTCTTGTCATTGTACTTTTCATAAGAGAAAAATATACAAAACAAGGTCAGTGTATATACACATAGCCAAAAAGTTTTGCATTTCCTCTTTTCACTCTTTTCTAAGTGCTGAAAAGTACTTCTAAACTTTCTAAAAAGTTCTAAAAAGTTTTAAAAGTTTTTTTCTCAGTCTTTCTAAAAGCTCTGACAAACTTTTTCTCTTTTTCTATCACTTTAACTCTCTCTAAAAATGTCTGGCACAGGCCAAAATGTTGACCTGTCTAAGATTGCATATGATCACCTTAGCTGGAAAGGAGCAAGGAGTCTCTGCATAGAGAGAGGTTTGAGTGTAGGGAAGAATCCTTCCTTGGAACTGTTACTTAACATGCTTAGAGAACAAGATAAGGCTAAAAGTGCCCCATCTGTTGAAAAAGTAGCTAATGGTTCTCAATCTGATCCAGGGACTCCCCCAGGTAAAGGTTCAGGAAAGAAACTTCTTAGCCTTCCCATTACAAGACAGTCTAGCATAGTTGGTACTGAGGTGGAGTCACATCATACAGATGATGTGCTCTCACATTACACTGTCAGCCAAGCTGTTAGGGTGCCCTCTGTAAGGGACAGGTCTCCTTCTGTTCATTCCCATCATACCTCTGTATCTAGAAATGTCCCTCCCACCAACCCTGATGACAGATTGTTAGAAAGGGAACTCAATAAGTTGAGGGTGGAACAAACCAGACTGAAGCTTAAAAAGCAACAGCTGGATTTGGATAGACAGTCTTTAGAATTACAGAAGGAAAGACAGAAGTTGGGTTTAGAAACCCATGGTGGCAGCAGCAGTATTCCCCATAGTCATCCTGCAAAAGAGTATGATTCCAGGAATCTGCACAAGATAGTTCCCCCTTATAACGAGGGGGATGACATTAACAAGTGGTTTGCTGCACTTGAGAGGGCCTGTGTTGTACAGGATGTCCCTCAAAGGCAGTGGGCTGCTATCCTATGGCTATCATTTAGTGGAAAAGGTAGGGATAGGCTCCTTACTGTGAAAGAAAGTGATGCCAATAATTTTACAGTACTTAAGAATGCACTCCTGGATGGTTATGGCTTAACCACTGAACAGTACAGGATAAAGTTCAGAGAGACCAAAAAGGAGTCTTCACAAGACTGGGTTGATTTCATTGACCATTCAGTGAAGGCCTTGGAGGGGTGGTTACATGGCAGTAAAGTTACTGATTATGACAGCCTGTATAACTTGATCCTGAGAGAGCATATTCTTAATAATTGTGTGTCTGATTTGTTGCACCAATACCTGGTGGACGCTGATCTGACCTCTCCCCAAGAATTGGGAAAGAAGGCAGACAAATGGGTCAGAACAAGGGTGAACAGAAAAGTTCATACAGGGGGTGACAAAGAGAACACTAAGAAGAAAGATGGTGAAAAATCTCAAGATAAGCATGGGGATAAGGGTAAAACCAAAGATCCCACTTCAAATCTTAAACACTCTTCAGGGGGTGGGGATAAAACAAATTCTTCCTCTTCTTCTCAACCTACACAATTTAAAAAGCCTTGGTGCTTTGTGTGTAAAAATAGAGGCCATAGGCCAGGGGATAAGTCCTGTCCAGGTAAACCCCCTGAGCCTACCACCACTAATACATCAAGCTCTAGTGCAACGAGCAGTAGTGGTACTAGTGGTGGGACTGCTGGCAACAGTCAAGTTAAGGGTGTAGTTGGGTTCACTTATGGGTCCATAGTAGAAACTGGGGTAGTCAGTCCCAAGACAGTTTCTGTCACACCTAGTGGCATTGGCCTTGCCACACTGGCTGCTTGTCCCCTTACAATGGATAAGTACAGGCAGACAGTTTCAATAAATGGTGTTGAGGCCTTGGCCTACAGGGACACAGGTGCCAGTATCACTTTGGTGACTGAAAACCTAGTGCACCCTGATCAACACATCATTGGACAACAGTATAAGATTATTGATGTCCATAACTCCACTAAGTTTCTTCCCTTAGCTATTATTCAGTTTAGTTGGGGTGGAGTTACTGGCCCTAAGCAGGTGGTGGTATCACCTAGCTTACCTGTAGACTGTCTCTTAGGTAATGACCTAGAGGCCTCAGGTTGGGCTGATGTAGAGTTTTATGCCCATGCAGCCATGCTGGGCATCCCTGAGGAATTGTTCCCTCTCATTTCTACTGAAATGAAAAAGCAAAGGAGAGAAGGCCTGAAAACTCAGGATCCCTCTCCATCAACAGGTAAAAAGGGTATCACAGTATCCCCTAACCACCCTACCATTCAGGATACCATTCCTATGGTGGGAAAAACCTCTCCTGGGGTGGCACCTGTTCCAAGGGAATCATCAGCTGGCAAAGCTGGACTCCCTGAGGTAGAAGTACCTCTCTGTGGGATAACTAACATTGGTGAGAAAAAGAGCACCATTTTAGTTAACATGGAGCATCCCTCCAACCCTCCCAGAGAAACTTTAGTGCAGAAACCCTGCACTGCCTCACAACACCTAGGACAGCATCCCTGCCCTAGTGTGGAGTTCATAGGACAGCATCCCTGCCCTGCTCCAACTCAAGAGAAACTTCATCCCTGTTGTCTCTTCCAGCCATATGGACAAAGTTTTTGCCCAGCTATGGCTTTTCTGAGACAGCATCCCTGTCTGGCATTTCCATCATTAAAAATAGGTTCAGTGGACAATTCCCACTGCTCTAAACTAAAAATTACTGATAGAAACTCTGAAAATACATCTTTACATTGTTGCTTAGCTAAAAAACTTCAAACAGGGTGGTTTTCATCCCCACAGGGAAGTAACCATATAGTGGATGATAGAGGGAGTAACCAGTCTATTGCAGAGCTACTCTCTACTTATCACCACTTAGACAATAAAGTCTCAACTGGCCAAGGTTAGCCTTATTGTCCTTCGTTTGGGGGGGGGTTGTGTGAGAAAGTAGCCTCTTTCTAGCCTTGTTACCCCCACTTTTGGCCTGTTTGTGAGTGTATGTCAGGGTGTTTTCACTGTCTCACTGGGATCCTGCTAGCCAGGGCCCAGTGCTCATAGTGAAAACCCTATGTTTTCAGTATGTTTGTTATGTGTCACTGGGAACCTGCTAGTCAGGACCCCAGTGCTCATAAGTTTGTGGCCTATATGTATGTGTTCCCTGTCTGGTGCCTAACTGTCTCACTGAGGCTCTGCTAATCAGAACCTCAGTGGTTATGCTCTCTCATTTCTTACAAATTGTCACTAACAGGCTAGTGACCAATTTTACCAATTTACATTGGCTTACTGGAACACCCTTATAATTCCCTATTATATGGTACTGAGGTACCCAGGGTATTGGGGTTCCAGGTGATCCCTATGGGCTGCAGCATTTCTTTTGCCACCCATAGGGAGCTCTGACAATTCTTACACAGGCCTGCCACTGCAGCCTGAGTGAAATAACGTCCACGTTATTTCACAGCCATTTTACACTGCACTTAAGTAACTTATAAGTCACCTATATGTCTAACCTTTACCTGATAAAGGTTAGGTGCAAAGTTACTTAGTGTGAGGGCACCCTGGCACTAGCCAAGGTGCCCCCACATTGTTCAGGGCCAATTTCCCTGACTTTGTGAGTGCGGGGACACCATTACACGCGTGCACTACATATAGGTCACTACCTATATGTAGCTTCACAATGGTAACTCCGAATATGGCCATGTAACATGTCTATGATCATGGAATTGCCCCCTCTATGCCATCCTGGCATAGTTGGCACAATCCCATGATCCCAGTTAGTCACTACACAGGTAACACATTCAGGCACACTTATGAGCACTGGGGCCCTGGGTTACCAGGGTCCCAGTGACACATACAACTAAAACAACATATATACAGTGAAAAATGGGGGTAACATGCCAGGCAAGATGGTACTTTCCTACACAACCCCCCCCCCAAACGAAGGACAATAAGACTAGCCATGACCTGATGAGTCTTCATTGTCTAAGTGGAAATATCTGGAGAGTCCATCTGCATTGGAGTGGCTACTCCCAGGTCTATGTTCCACTGTATAGTCCATTCCCTGTAGGGATATGGACCACCTCAACAATTTAGGATTTTCACCTTTCATTTGTTTTAGCCAAACTAGAGGTTTGTGGTCTGTCTGAACAATGAAGTGAGTGCCAAACAGGTATGGCCTAAACTTCTTCAGAGCCCAGACCACAGCAAAGGCCTCCCTCTCAATGGCAGACCAACGCTTTTCTCTAGGGGTCAACCTTCTACTAATAAAAGCAACAGGTTGATCCTGGCCCTCAGAATTAAGTTGTGATAGGACTGCCCCTACTCCTAATTCAGATGCATCAGTTTGGACATAGAATTTTTTAGAGTAACAAGGGCTTTTCAGGACAGGTGCAGAGCACATGGCCTGCTTCAGCTCCTCAAAAGCTTTCTGACAGTTTGCTGTCCATAATACCTTTTTAGGCATTTTCTTGGATGTGAGGTCATTAAGAGGGGCTGCAATGGAGCCATAGTTCTTAATGAACCTCCTATAATACCCAGTGAGGCCTAGGAAGGCTCTCACCTGAGTCTGAGTGGTAGGGGGAACCCAATCAATAATTGTTTGGATTTTCCCCTGAAGTGGTGCAATCTGTTCCCCACCAACAAGGTGTCCCAGATAAACCACCTTACCCTGCCCTATCTGGCACTTTGAAGCTTTGATAGTGAGGCCTGCCTTTTGCAGGGCCTCCAAAACTTTCCATAGGTGGACCAGGTGATCATCCCAGCTGGAGCTAAAGACAGCTATATCGTCCAAATATGCTGCACTGAAAGCTTCCAGCCCTTGCAGGACTGTGTTCACCAACCTCTGAAAAGTGGCAGGTGCATTTTTCAAACCAAAAGGCATTACAGTAAACTGGTAATGTCTTCCAATGGTTGAAAATGCAGTCTTAGGTTTAGCATCTTCTGACAATTTGATCTGCCAATACCCTGCAGTCAAATCAAAAGTGCTTAGATACTTGGCAGATGCCAGTGTATCTATGAGCTCATCTGCCCTGGGTATAGGGTGAGCATCAGTTTTGGTTACCAAGTTGAGACCTCTATAGTCTACACAAAACTGCATTTCCTTCTTTCCATCTTTGGAATGGGGTTTTGGTACCAGTACCACAGGAGAAGCCCATGGACTGTCAGAGTGCTCAACCACTCCTAGTTCTAACATTTTCTGGACCTCTTGCTTTATGCAGTCCCTGACATGGTCAGGCTGCCTATAGATCTTACTTTTGACAGGTAAACTGTCTCCAGTATCTATAGTGTGCTCACACCAAGAAGTGGTACCTGGCACAGTAGAGAAGAGTTCAGAGAATTGATCTAGGAGATTTATGCAATTGTCTTTCTGCTCAGCAGTAAGACAATCAGCCAAAACTACACCTTCCACAAGAGCATCTTGTTCTGTGGAAGAGAAGAGATCAGGTAGAGGATCACTGTCTTCTTCCTGTCCCTCATCAGTTGCCATGAGCAGGGTGAGATCAGCCCTGTCATAGTAGGGTTTCAGGCGGTTGACATGGAGCACCCTAAGGGGACTCCTGGCAGTGCCTAAGTCAACTAAATAGGTGACTTCTCCCTTCTTTTCAACAATTGTGTGGGGACCACTCCATTTATCTTGGAGTGCTCTTGGGGCCACAGGCTCCAAGACCCACACTTTCTGCCCTGGTTGGTACTGAACCAAAACAGCCTTCTGATCATGCCATTGCTTCTGGAGCTCTTGGCTGGCCTGAAGGTTTTTACTGGCCTTTTTCATGTACTCAGCCATCCTTGATCTGAGGCCAAGTACATAATCCACAATATCCTGCTTAGGAGCTTTTAAAGGTTGTTCCCAACCCTCCTTTACAAGTGTGAGTGGACCCCTAATAGGGTGTCCAAAAAGAAGTTCAAAGGGGCTGAAGCCCACTCCTTTCTGGGGTACCTCCCTGTAGGCAAAAAGGAGGCATGGTAGAAGGATATCCCATCTCCTGCGGAGTTTTTCAGGGAGACCCATAATCATGCCTTTGAGAGTTTTATTAAATCTCTCCACCAGTCCATTTGTTTGTGGATGATAGGGTGTTGTGAACTTGTACGTTACACCACACTCCTTCCACATAGCCTTTAAGTATGCAGACATGAAATTGCTTCCCCTGTCTGATACCACTTCCTTTGGGAAGCCCACCCTGGAAAATATTCCCAGGAGGGCCTTTGCCACTGCAGGTGCTGTAGTGGTCCTTAAAGGAATAGCTTCAGGATATCTTGTGGCATGGTCCACTACCACCAAGATAAATCTATTGCCTGAAGCAGTAGGAGGGTCAAGGGGGCCAACTATGTCAACCCCTACTCTTTCAAAGGGAACCCCAACCACAGGCAGTGGAATAAGGGGTGCCTTTGGGGTGCCACCTGTCTTGCCACTGGCTTGACAGGTTTCACAGGACTTACAAAATTCCTTTGTGTCATCAGACATCCTAGGCCAATGAAACAATGGAACCAATCTGTCCCAAGTTTTCATTTGACCCAGGTGTCCAGCTAGGGGAATGTCATGTGCCAGGGTTAGGAGGAACTTTCTGTACTCCTGAGGAATCACTAATCTCCTGGCAGCTCCAGGTTTAGGATCCCTATGCTCAGTGTACAAGAGGTTGTCCTCCCAGTAAACTCTGTGAGAGTCACTGACATCCCCATTTGCCTGTTTGACAGCTTGCTGTCTGAGACCCTCTAATGTGGGACAGGTTTGCTGTGCCACACTCAGCTCCTCTCTGGCAGGCCCCCCTTCACCCAAAAGCTCAGCAGTGTCTGCTTCCAGATCCTCTGGTGTAGGTTCTGCACAGGGAGGGAATTCTTCTTCCTCAGAAGTTGAATCCACTGTAGAGGGAGGGATAGTAGGAAGTGGTTTGCTTCTACTAGCCCTAGCTTTAGGGAGCACTTGGTCCATTGTTCCAGGATCCAAGCTTCCCTGTCCTTTTTGCTTTTTGGCCTGAGCCCTTGTCAAAGCAAAAATATGCCCTGGGATGCCCAGCATTGCTGCATGGGCCTCCAACTCCACATCTGACCAAGCTGATGTCTCCAAATCATTCCCTAATAGACAGTCTACAGGTAAATCTGAAGCTACCACAACTTTCTTTGGACCAGTAACCCCCCCCCAGTTGAGATTAACAACAGCCATGGGGTGGCTAAGTGTGTTGTTGTGAGCATCGGTTACTTGGTACTGGTGACCAAGTAGGTGTTGTTCAGGGTGGACCAGTTTCTCTATGACCATAGTCACACTGGCACCAGTGTCCCTGTAGGCCTGAACCTCAACACCATTTATTAGGGGTAGCTGCTTGTACTTATCCATATTAAGGGGACAAGCAACTAAGGTGGCTAAATCAATAGCCCCCTCAGAGACTAACACAGCCTCTGTGGCCTCCCTAACAAGGCCAACCCCAACTAAGTTACCAATAGTGAGCCCAGCTACTCCCTTGGATTGGCTATTAGTAGGTTTGCTCCCACCACCACTGCTATTAGAAGGGACACTAGGTGTAGCAGTAGGGGTTGTAGTGGTAGGAGGCTTGGTGCCTTTCTTTGGACAACTGGGATCTGTTGTCCAATGGCCTTTTATTTTACATAAATAGCACCATGGTTTCTTTTCCTTGTTCTGATTAAAAGAGGATTTGGGCCCACCACCCCAACCAGAGTGTTTTTGTGGGCCTGATGAAGACTCATTTTTAGATTTGTCCCCACCCTTGTCAGAAGACTTACCATCCTTCTTTTTGTTGCCATCTTTGTCACCCCCTGTATGAACTTTTCTGTTCACCCTTGTTCTGACCCATTTGTCTGCCTTCTTTCCCAATTCTTGGGGAGAGGTCAGATCAGAGTCCACCAAGTACTGGTGCAACAAATCAGACACACAATTATTAAGAATATGCTCTCTCAGGATCAAGTTATACAGGCTGTCATAATCAGTAACTTTACTGCCATGTAACCACCCCTCCAAGGCCTTCACTGAATGGTCAATGAAATCAACCCAGTCTTGTGAAGACTCCTTTTTGGTCTCTCTGAACTTTATCCTGTACTGTTCAGTGGTTAAGCCATAACCATCCAGGAGTGCATTCTTAAGAACTTGGAAATTATTAGCATCATTTTCTTTCACAGTAAGGAGCCTATCCCTACCTTTTCCACTAAATGATAGCCATAGGATAGCAGCCCACTGCCTTTGAGGGACATCCTGTACAGCACAGGCCCTCTCAAGTGCAGCAAACCACTTGTTAATGTCATCCCCCTCCTTATAAGGGGGAACTATCTTATGCAGATTCCTGGAATCATGCTCTTTTGCAGTATGACTATGGGGAATACTGCTGCTGCCACCATGGGTTTCTAAACCCAGTTTCTGTCTCTCCTTCTCTACTTCTAAAGTCTGTCTATCCAAATCCAGCTGTTGCTTCTGGAGCTTCAGTCTGGTTTGTTCCACTCTCAATCTATTGAGCTCCCTTTCTAACAATCTGTCATCAGGGTGGGTGGGAGGGACATGCCTTGAAACAGAAGTATGGTGAGAATGGACAGAAGGAGACCTGTCCCTTACAGAGGACACCCTAACAGCTTGGCTAACAGAAACATCAGTACCACTGTGGTGGGAGTAAATGCTTTTGCTATGATGTGAGACAACACTATTTGTATGGTGTGACCCATCATCATTACCAACTATGCTAGACTGTCTAGTAATGGGCAGGCTAGGAACTTTCTTTCCTGAATCTTTTCCTGGGGGAGTCCCTGGATCAGATTGAGAACCATTAGCTACTTTTTCTACAGATGGGGCACTTATGGCCTTATCCTGTACTCTAAGCATGTTAATTAACAGTTCTAAGGAAGGATTCTTCCCTACACTCAAACCTCTCTCTATGCAGAGATTCCTTGCTCCTTTCCAGCTAAGGTGATCATATGCAAGTTTGGACAGATCAACATTTTGGCCTGTGCCAGACATTTTTTAGAGAGAGTTAAAGTGATAGTAAAAGCTAAAAAGTTTGTCAGAGCTTTTAGAAAGACAGAGAAAAAAACCTTTTAAACTTTTTAGAACTTTTTAGAAAGTTAGATGTACTTTTCAGCACTTAGAAAAGAGTGAAAAGAGGAAATGCAAAACTTTTTGGCTATGTGTATATACACTGACCTTGTTTTGTATATTTTTCTCTTATGAAAAGTACAATGACAAGAGTGGTAAGTAGTCTCAAAGCACTTATCCCACCGCTGCACAACCAATGTAGGAGGCTGGACTGGCTTGTAGTGAGTATCTAGGGGTACTTGCACCTTGCACCAGGCCCAGTTATCCCTTATTAGTGTATAGGGTGTCTAGCAGCTTAGGCTGATAGATAATGGTAGCTTAGCAGAGCAGCTTAGGCTGAACTAGGAGACGTGTGAAGCTACTACAGTACCACTTAGTGTCATATGCACAATATCATAAGAAAACACAATACACAGTTATACTAAAAATAAAGGTACTTTATTTTTATGACAATATGCCAAAGTATCTTAGAGTGTACCCTCGGTGAGAGGATAGCAAATACACACAAGATATATATACACAATAGCAGTATAGTCTTAGAAAACAGTGCAAACAATGTATAGTTACAATAGGATGCAATGGGGAAACATAGGGATAGGGGCAACACAAACCATATACTCCAAAAGTGGAATGCGAACCACGAATGGACCCCAAACCTATGTGACCTTGTAGAGGGTCGCTGGGACTATTAGAAAATAGTGAGAGTTAGCAAAATAACCCTCCCCAAGACCCTGAAAAGTGAGTGCAAAGTGCACTAAAGTTCCCCTAAGGACAAAGAAGTCGTGTTAGAGGAATAATGCAGGAAAGACACAAACCAACAATGCAACAACTGTGGATTTCCAATCTAGGGTACCTGTGGAACAAGGGGACCAAGTCCAAAAGTCACAAGCAAGTCGGAGATGGGCAAATGCCCAGGAAATGCCAGCTGCGGGGGCAAAGAAGCTTCTACTGGACAGAAGAAGCTGAGGTTTCTGCAGGAACAAAAAGGGCTAGAGACTTCCCCTTTTGTTGACGGATCCCTCTCGCCATGGAGAGTCGTGCAGAAGTGTTTTCCCGCCAAAAGAATGCCAACAAGCCTTGCTAGCTGCAAATCGTGCGGTTAGCGTTTTTGGACGCTGCTGAGGCCCAGGAGGGACCAGGAGGTCGCAAATTGGACCAGCCAAGAGAGGGGACGTCGAGCAAGACAAAGAGCCCTCTCTGAAGCCGGTAGCACCCGGAGAAGTGCCAGAAACAGGCACTACGAGGATGCGTGAAACGGTGCTCGCCGAAGTTGCACAAAGGAGTCCCACGTCGCCGGAGACCAACTTAGAAAGTCGTGCAATGCAGGTTAGAGTGCCGTGGACCCAGGCTTGGCTGTGCACAAAGGATTTCCGCCGGAAGTGCACAGGGGCCGGAGTAGCTGCAAAAGTCGCGGTTCCCAGCAATGCAGTCTAGCGAGGTGAGGCAAGGACTTACCTCCACCAAACTTGGACTGAAGAGTCACTGGACTGTGGGAGTCACTTGGACTGAGTTGCTGGATTCGAGGGACCTCGCTCGTCGTGCTGAGAGGAGACCCAAGGGACCGGTAATGCAGCTTTTTGGTGCCTGTGGTTGCAGGGGGAAGATTCCGTCGACCCACGGGAGATTTCTTCGGAGCTTCTGGTGCAGAGAGGAGGCAGGCTACCCCCACAGCATGCACAAGCAGGAAAACAGTCGAGAAGGCGGCAGGATCAGCGTTACAGAGTTGCAGTAGTCGTCTTTGCTACTATGTTGCAGGTTTGCAGGCTTCCAGCGCGGTCAGCAGTCGATTCCTTGGCAGAAGGTGAAGAGAGAGATGCAGAGGAACTCGGATGAGCTCTTGCATTCGTTATCTAAAGTTTCCCCAGAGCAGGGCTAAGGGGTCCCCTGAACCGGTGTAGACTGGCTTATGCAGAATTGGGCACATCTGTGCCCAACAAAGCATTTCCAGAGGCTGGGGGAGGCTACTCCTCCCCTGTCTTCACACCATTTTCCAAAGGGAGAGGGTGTCACACCCTCTCTCAGAGGAAGTTCTTTGTTCTGCCATCCTGGGCCAGGCCTGGCTGGACCCCAGGAGGGCAGATGCCTGTCTGAGGGGTTGGCAGCAGCAGCAGCTGCAGTGAAACCCCAGGAAGGGCAGTTTGGCAGTACCAGGGTCTGTGCTACAGACCACTGGGATCATGGGATTGTGCCAACTATGCCAGGATGGCATAGAGGGGGCAATTCCATGATCATAGACATATTACATGGCCATATTCGGAGTTACCATTGTGAAGCTACATATAGGTAGTGACCTATATGTAGTGCACGCGTGTAATGGTGTCCCCGCACTCACAAAGTTCAGGGAATTGGCTCTGAACAATGTGGGGGCACCTTGGCTAGTGCCAGGGTGCCCTCACACTAAGTAACTTTGCACCTAACCTTTACCAGGTAAAGGTTAGACATATAGGTGACTTATAAGTTACTTAAGTGCAGTGTAAAATGGCTGTGAAATAACGTGGACGTTATTTCACTCAGGCTGCAGTGGCAGGCCTGTGTAAGAATTGTCAGAGCTCCCTATGGGTGGCAAAAGAAATGCTGCAGCCCATAGGGATCTCCTGGAACCCCAATACCCTGGGTACCTCAGTACCATAGACTAGGGAATTATAAGGGTGTTCCAGTAAGCCAATGTAAATTGGTAAAAATGGTCACTAGCCTGTTAGTGACAATTTGGAAAGAAATGAGAGAGCATAACCACTGAGGTTCTGATTAGCAGAGCCTCAGTGAGACAGTTAGTCACTACACAGGTAACACATTCAGGCACACTAATGAGCACTGGGGCCCTGGGTTACCAGGGTCCCAGTGACACATACAACTAAAACAACATATATACAGTGAAAAATGGGGGTAACATGCCAGGCAAGATGGTACTTTCCTACAGTCATAAAAATAAAGTACCTTTATTTTTAGTATAACTGTGTATTGTGTTTTCTTATGATATTGTGCAAGTGACACTTGTGGTACTGCAGTAGCTTCACACGTCTCCTAGTTCAGCCTAAGCTGCTCTGCTAAGCTACCATTATCTATCAGCCTAAGCTGCTAGACACCCTATACACTAATAAGGGATAACTGGGCCTGGTGCAAGGTGCCAGTATCCCTTGGTACTCACTACAAGCCAGTCCAGCCTCCTACAAGATGGAGCTATTGCGAAGAATAGTGGACAGGGTCAACGCAGTGGGACAACACCCAAGAAATCGGGAAGACATCAGGAAGAGGTGGAACGACCTACGGGGGAAGGTGCGTTCCGTGGTCTCAAGGCACCACCTGGCGGTTCAGCAGACTGGCGGCGGACCCCCACCTCCTCCCCCACAACTAACAAAATGGGAGGAGCAGGTCTTGGCGATTCTGCATCCTGAGGGCCTCGCAGGAGTAGGGGGAGGAATGGACTCTGGTAAGTCAAAGCTTTACTATTACATTCCCCACCCTACTTGCATGCCATCACATACCCCCACCCTCAACCCCATCACTCCTACTCCTCACAAATGTCCCAACATCACAAACCACACATCCCAACACCAAGCCCTGCATGCAACACCAAAGCATGGACACCCATCACTAAAGAATGCCCACTGCACATACCCATACACTCCCCTAAACCATCATCACACAAGGTCCCACATAGGAATGCTAGCACTGGGGTACACGGTCATCCACCCATAGCACCCCTTGACACACACAGATGCAATAATCATGCCTTTATACCCCTGCAGGACCCCTACCCAACGTCACCGGACAGGAGGGTCCACACATGTCCACACCACCAACAGAAGAGGCCCACAGTGATGACAGCACCTCTGTCCAACTGGATCTAGATGACAAGCCCGGCCCATCGGGGACCTCGGGACAGTTGGTTCCCCACACCCAGTCACAGGCCACTACAGAGCTTCCCCCCTCTGGAAACACCAGCACAGCACCGACCAAGCGGGCCCATACCTCCGTCCCCAGGACACGTTGTAGGAGGCTGGACTGGCTTGTAGTGAGTACCAAGGGGTACTTGCACCTTGCACCAGGCCCAGTTATCCCTTATTAGTGTATAGGGTGTCTAGCAGCTTAGGCTGATAGATAATGGTAGCTTAGCCGAGCAGCTTAGGCTGAACTAGGAGACGTGTGAAGCTACTACAGTACCACTTAGTGTCATATGCACAATATCATAAGAAAACACAATACACAGTTATACTAAAAATAAAGGTACTTTATTTTTATGACAATATGCCAAAGTATCTTAGAGTGTACCCTCAGTGAGAGGATAGGAAATATACACAAGATATATATACACAATAGCAAAAATATGCAGTATAGTCTTAGAAAACAGTGCAAACAATGTATGGTTACAATAGGATGCAATGGGGAAACATAGGGATAGGGGCAACACAAACCATATACTCCAAAAGTGGAATGCGAACCACGAATGGACCCCAAACCTATGTGACCTTGTAGAGGGTCGCTGGGACTATTAGAAAATAGTGAGAGTTAGAAAAATAACCCTCCCCAAGACCCTGAAAAGTGAGTGCAAAGTGCACTAAAGTTCCCCTAAGGACAAAGAAGTCGTGTTAGAGGAATAATGCAGGAAAGACACAAACCAACAATGCAACAACTGTGGATTTCCAATCTAGGGTACCTGTGGAACAAGGGGACCAAGTCCAAAAGTCACAAGCAAGTCGGAGATGGGCAAATGCCCAGGAAATGCCAGCTGCGGGTGCAAAGAAGCTTCTACTGGACAGAAGAAGCTGAGCGTTCTGCAGGAACGAAAAGGGCTAGAGACTTCCCCTTTGGTGGACGGATCCCTCTCGCTGTGGAGAGTCGTGCAGAAGTGTTTTCCTGCCGAAAGAACGCCAACAAGCCTTGCTAGCTGCAAATCATGCGGTTAGCGTTTTTGGACACTGCTGTGGCCCTGGAGGGACCAGGAGATCGCAAATTGGACCAGGAGAGAGAGGGGACGTCGAGCAAGACAAGGAGCCCTCTCAGCAGCAGGTAACACCCGGAGAAGTGCCAGAAACAGGCACTACGAGGATGCGTGAAACGGTGCTCACCCGAAGTCGCACAAAGGAGTCCCACGTCGCCGGAGACCAACTTAGAAAGTCGTGCAATGCAGGTTAGAGTGCCGTGGACCCAGGCTTGGCTGTGCACAAAGGATTTCCGCCGGAAGTGCACAGGGGCCGGAGTAGCTGCAAAAGACGCGGTTCCCAGCAATGCAGCCCAGCGAGGTGAGGCAAGGACTTACCTCCACCAAACTTGGACTGAAGAGTCACTGGACTGTGGGGGTCACTTGGACAGCGTCGCTGGATTCGAGGGACCTCGCTCGTCGTGCTGAGAGGAGACCCAAGGGACCGGTAATGCAGCTTTTTGGTGCCTGCAGTTGCAGGGGGAAGATTCCGTCGACCCACGGGAGATTTCTTCGGAGCTTCTGGTGCAGAGAGGAGGCAGGCTACCCCCACAGCATGCACAAGCAGGAAAACAGTCGAGAAGGCGGCAGGATCAGCGTTACAGAGTTGCAGTAGTCGTCTTTGCTACTATGTTGCAGGTTTGCAGGCTTCCAGCGCGGTCAGCGGTCGATTCCTTATCAGAAGGTGAAGAGGGAGATGCAGAGGAACTCGGCTGAGCTCATGCATTCGTTATCTAAAGTTTCCCCAGAGACAGAGACCCTAAATAGCCAGAAAAGAGGGTTTGGCTACCTAGGAGAGAGGAAAGGCTACTAACACCTGAAGGAGCCTATCAGCAGGAGTCTCTGACGTCACCTGGTGGCACTGGCCACTCAGAGCAGTCCAGTGTGCCAGCAGCACCTCTGTTTCCAAGATGGCAGAGGTCTGGAGCACACTGGAGGAGCTCTGGACACCTCCCAGGGGAGGTGCAGGTCAGGGGAGTGGTCACTCCCCTTTCCTTTGTCCAGTTTCGCGCCAGAGCAGGGGCTAAGGGGTCCCTGAACCGGTGTAGACTGGCTTATGCAGAATTGGGCACATCTGTGCCCAACAAAGCATTTCCAGAGGCTGGGGGAGGCTACTCCTCCCCTGCCTTCACACCATTTTCCAAAGGGAGAGGGTGTCACACCCTCTCTCAGAGGAAGTTCTTTGTTCTGCCATCCTGGGCCAGGCCTGGCTGGACCCCAGGAGGGCAGCTGCCTGTCTGAGGGGTTGGCAGCAGCAGCAGCTGCAGTGAAACCCCAGGAAGGGCAGTCTGGCAGTACCAGGGTCTGTGCTACAGACCACTGGGATCATGGAATTGTACCAACAATGCCAGGATGGCATAGAGGGGGCAATTCCATGATCATAGACATGTTACATGGCCATATTCGGAGTTACCATGGTGAAGCTACATATAGGTAGTGACCTATATGTAGTGCACGCGTGTAATGGTGTCCCCGCACTCACAAAGTTCAGGGAATTGGCTCTGAACAATGTGGGGGCACCTTGGCTAGTGCCAGGGTGCCCTCACACTAAGTAACTTTGCACCTAACCTTTACCAGGTAAAGGTTAGACATATAGGTGACTTATAAGTTACTTAAGTGCAGTGTAAAATGGCTGTGAAATAACGTGGACGTTATTTCACTCAGGCTGCAGTGGCAGGCCTGTGTAAGAATTGTCAGAGCTCCCTATGGGTGGCAAAAGAAAGGCTGCAGCCCATAGGGATCTCCTGGAACCCCCAATACCCTGGGTACCTCAGTACCATATACTAGGGAATTATAAGGGTGTTCCAGTAAGCCAATGTGAATTGGTCAAATTGGTCACTAGCCTGTTAGTGACAATTTAAAAGTAATGAGAGAGCATAACCACTGAGGTTCTGGTTAGCAGAGCCTCAGTGAGACAGTTAGGCACCACACAGGGAACACATACATGCACACCTATGAGCACTGGAGCCCTGTGTGACAGGGTCCCAGTGACACATACATATAGGCCACAACCTTATGAGCACTGGGGTCCTGACAAGCAGGGTCCCAGTGACACATAACAAACATACTGAAAACATAGTGTTTTCACTATGAGCACTGGGGCCTGGCTATCAGGATCCCAGTGAGACAGTGAAAACAGTGACAAACACCCTGACATACACTCACAAACAGGCCAAAAGTGGGGGTAACAAGGCTAGAAAGAGGCTACCTTCTCACACAACCCCCCCCAAACGAAGGACAATAAGGCTAACCTTGGCCAGTTGAGACTTTATTGTCTAAGTGGTGATAAGTAGAGAGTAGCTCTGCAATAGACTGGTTACTCCCTTTATCATCCACTATATGGTTACTTCCCTCTGGGGATGTAAACCACCCTGTTTGAAGTTTTTTAGCTAAGCAACAATGTGAAGATGTATTTTCAGAGTTTCTATCAGTAAGTTTTAGTTTAGAGCAGTGGGAATTGTCCACTGAACCTATTTGTAGTGATGGAAATGCAAGACAGGGATGCTGTCTCAGAAAAGCCATAGCTGGGCAAAAACTTTGTCCATATGGCTGGAAGAGAGAACAGGGATGCTGTTTCTCTTGGGTTGGAGCAGGGCAGGGATGCTGTCCTATCAGCTCCACACTAGGGCAGGGATGCTGTCCTAAGTGTTGTGAGGCAGTGCAGGGTTTCTGCACTAAAGTTTCTCTGGGAGGGTTGGAGGGATGCTCCATGTTAACTAAAATGGTGCTCTTTTTGTCACCAATGTTAGTTATCCCACAGAGAGGTACTTCTACCTCAGGGAGTCCAGCTTTGCCAGCTGATGATTCCCTTGGAACAGGTGCCACCCCAGGAGAGGTTTCTCCCACCACAGGAATGGTATCCTGAATGGTAGGGTGGTTAGGGGATACTGTGATACCCTTTTTACCTGTTGATGGAGAGGGATCCTGAGTTTTCAGGCCTTCTCTCCTTTGCTTTTTCATTTCAGTAGAAATGAGAGGGAACAATTCCTCAGGGATGCCCAGCATGGCTGCATGGGCATAAAACTCTACATCAGCCCAACCTGAGGCCTCTAGGTCATTACCTAAGAGACAGTCTACAGGTAAGCTAGGTGATACCACCACCTGCTTAGGGCCAGTAACTCCACCCCACCTAAACTGAATTATAGCTAAGGGAAGAAACTTAGTGGAGTTATGGACATCAATAATTTTATACTGTTGTCCAATGATGTGTTGATCAGGGTGCACTATGTTTTCAGTCACCAAAGTGAAACTGGCACCTGTGTCCCTGTAGGCCAAGGCCTCAACACCATTTATTGAAACTGTCTGCCTGTATTTATCCATTGTAAGGGGACAAGCAGCCAGTGTGGCAAGGCCAATGCCACTAGGTGTGACAGAAACTGTCTTGGGACTGATTACATCAGTTTCCACTATGGACCCATAAGTGAACCCAACTACACCCTTTGCTTGACTGTTGCCAGCAGTCCCACCACTAGTACCACTACTGCTAGGGGCACTAGAGCTTGATGTATTAGTGGTGGTAGGCTCAGGGGGTTTACCTGGACAGGACTTATCCCCTGGCCTATGGCCTCTGTTTTTACACACAAAGCACCAAGGCTTTTTAATGTGTGCAGGTTGGGAAGAAGAGGAAGAATTTGTTTTATCCCCACCCTCTGAAGAGTGTTTAAGATTTGAAGTGGGATCTTTGGTTTTACCCTTATCCCCATGCTTATCTTGGGATTTTTCACCATCTTTCTTCTTATTGCCATCTTTGTCACCCCCTGTATGAACTTTTCTGTTCACCCTTGTTCTGACCCATTTGTCTGCCTTCTTTCCCAATTCTTGGGGAGAGGTCAGATCAGAGTCTACCAGGTACTGGTGCAACAAATCAGACACACAATTATTAAGTATATGCTCTCTCAGGATTGTGTTATACAGGCTTTCATAATCAGTAACTTTACTGCCATGTAACCACCCCTCCAAGGCCTTCACTGAATGGTCAATGAAATCAACCCAGTCTTGTGAAGACTCCTTTTTGGTCTCTCTGAACTTTATCCTGTACTGTTCAGTGGTTAAGCCATAACCATCCAGGAGTGCATTCTTAAGAACTTGGAAATTATTAGCATCATTTTCTTTTACAGTAAGGAGCCTATCCCTACCTTTTCCACTAAATGATAGCCATAGGATAGCAGCCCACTGCCTTTGAGGGACATCCTGTACAACACAGGCCCTCTCAAGTGCAGCAAACCACTTGTTAATGTCATCCCCCTCCTTATAAGGGGGAACTATCTTGTGCAGATTCCTGGAATCATGCTCTTTTGCAGGATGACTATGGGGAATACTGCTGCTGCCACCATGGGTATCTAAACCCAACTTCTGTCTTTCCTTCTCTAATTCAAAAGACTGTCTATCCAAATCCAGCTGTTGCTTTTTAAGCTTCAGTCTGGTTTGTTCCACCCTCAACTTATTGAGTTCCCTCTCTAACATTCTGTCATCAGGGTTGGTGGGAGGGACATTTCTAGAAACAGAGCTATGATGGGAATGAACAGAAGGAGACCTGTCCCTTACAGAAGCCAACTTAACAGCTTGGTTTACAGAAACATTACTACCAGTATGGTGAGAATAAATGCTTTTGCTATGATGTGAGACAACACTATTTCTATGGTGTGGCTCATCATCATTACCATCTATGCTAGATTGTCTAGTAATGGGCAGGCTAGGAAGTTTCTTTCCTGAATCTTTTCCTGGGGGAGTCCCTGAATCAGATTGAGAACTATTAGGTACTTTTTCAACAGATGAGGCACCTATGGCCTTATCCTGTTCTCTAAGCATGTTAATTAACAGTTCCAAGGCAGGATTCTTCCCTACACTCAAACCTCTCTCTATACAGAGACTCCTTGCTCTTTTCCAGCTAAGGTTGTCAAATGCAAGTTTGGACAGATCAACACTTTGGCCTGTGCCAGACATTTTTTAGAGAGAGTTAAAGTGATAGAGAAAGAGACAAAAGTTTTTAGAACTTTTTGGAAAGACAGAAAAAAACTTTTTAAACTTTTAAGAACTTTTTGAAAGTTTAGAAGTACTTTTCAGCACTTAGAAAAGAGTGAAAAGAGGAAATGCAAAACTTTTTGGCTATGTGTATATACACTGACCTTGTTTTGTATATTTTTCTCTTATGAAAAGTACAATGACAAGAGTGGTAAGTAGTCTCAAGCACTTATCCCACCACTGCACAACCAATGTAGGAGGCTGGACTGGCTTGTAGTGAGTACCAAGGGGTACTTGCACCTTGCACCAGGCCCAGTTATCCCTTATTAGTGTATAGGGTGTCTAGCAGCTTAGGCTGATAGATAATGGTAGCTTAGCAGAGCAGCTTAGGCTGAACTAGGAGACGTGTGAAGCTACTACAGTACCACTTAGTGTCATATGCACAATATCATAAGAAAACACAATACACAGTTATACTAAAAATAAAGGTACTTTATTTTTATGACAATATGCCAAAGTATCTTAGAGTGTACCCTCAGTGAGAGGATAGGAAATATACACAAGATATATATACACAATAGCAAAAATATGCAGTATAGTCTTAGAAAACAGTGCAAACAATGTATAGTTACAATAGGATGCAATGGGGAAACATAGGGATAGGGGCAACACAAACCATATACTCCAAAAGTGGAATGCGAACCACGAATGGACCCCAAACCTATGTGACCTTGTAGAGGGTCGCTGGGACTATTAGAAAATAGTGAGAGTTAGAAAAATAACCCTCCCCAAGACCCTGAAAAGTGAGTGCAAAGTGCACTAAAGTTCCCCTAAGGACAAAAGAGTCGTGTTAGAGGAATAATGCAGGAAAGACACAAACCAGCAATGCAACAACTGTGGATTTCCAATCTAGGGTACCTGTGGAAGAAGGGGACCAAGTCCAAAAGTCACAAGCAAGTCGGAGATGGGCAGATGCCCAGGAAATGCCAGCTGCGGGTGCAAAGAAGCTTCGACTGGACAGAAGAAGCTGAGGTTTCTGCAGGAACGAAAAGGGCTAGAGACTTCCCCTTTGGTGGACGGATCCCTCTCGCCTTGGAGAGTCGTGCAGAAGTGTTTTCCCGCCGAAAGGACGCCAACAAGCCTTGCTAGGCGCAAATCGTGCGTTTGGCGTTTTTGGACGCTGCTGGGGCCCAGGAGGGACCAGGAGGTCGCAAATTGGACCTGAAGAGAGAGGGGACGTCGAGCAAGACAAAGAGCCCTCACTGAAGCAGGTAGAACCCGGAGAAGTGCCAGAAACAGGCACTACGAGGATGCGTGAAACGGTGCTCGCCGAAGTTGCACAAAGGAGTCCCACGTCGCCGGAGACCAACTTAGAAAGTCGTGCAATGCAGGTTAGAGTGCCGTGGACCCAGGCTTGGCTGTGCACAAAGGATTTCTGCCGGAAGTGCACAGGGGCCGGAGAAGCTGCAAAGTCGCGGTTCCCAGCAATGCAGCCCAGCGAGGTGAGGCAAGGACTTACCTCCACCAAACTTGGGCTGAAGAGTCACTGGACTGTGGGGGTCACTTGGACAGCGTCACTGGATTCGAGGGACCTCGCTCGTCGTGCTGAGAGGAGACCCAAGGGACCGGTAATGCAGCTTTTTGGTGCCTGTGGTTGCAGGGGGAAGATTCCGTCGACCCACGGGAGATTTCTTCGGAGCTTCTGGTGCAGAGAGGAGGCAGGCTACCCCCACAGCATGCACAAGCAGGAAAACAGTCGAGAAGGCGGCAGGATCAGCGTTACAGAGTTGCAGTAGTCGTCTTTGCTACTATGTTGCAGGTTTGCAGGCTTCCAGCGCGGTCAGCGGTCGATTCCTTATCAGAAGGTGAAGAGGGAGATGCAGAGGAACTCGGCTGAGCTCATGCATTCGTTATCTAAAGTTTCCCCAGAGACAGAGACCCTAAATAGCCAGAAAAGAGGGTTTGGCTACCTAGGAGAGAGGAAAGGCTACTAACACCTGAAGGAGCCTATCAGCAGGAGTCTCTGACGTCACCTGGTGGCACTGGCCACTCAGAGCAGTCCAGTGTGCCAGCAGCACCTCTGTTTCCAAGATGGCAGAGGTCTGGAGCACACTGGAGGAGCTCTGGACACCTCCCAGGGGAGGTGCAGGTCAGGGGAGTGGTCACTCCCCTTTCCTTTGTCCAGTTTCGCGCCAGAGCAGGGGCTAAGGGGTCCCTGAACCGGTGTAGACTGGCTTATGCAGAATTGGGCACATCTGTGCCCAACAAAGCATTTCCAGAGGCTGGGGGAGGCTACTCCTCCCCTGCCTTCACACCATTTTCCAAAGGGAGAGGGTGTCACACCCTCTCTCAGAGGAAGTTCTTTGTTCTGCCATCCTGGGCCAGGCCTGGCTGGACCCCAGGAGGGCAGCTGCCTGTCTGAGGGGTTGGCAGCAGCAGCAGCTGCAGTGAAACCCCAGGAAGGGCAGTCTGGCAGTACCAGGGTCTGTGCTACAGACCACTGGGATCATGGAATTGTACCAACAATGCCAGGATGGCATAGAGGGGGAATTCCATGATCATAGACATGTTACATGGCCATATTCGGAGTTACCATGGTGAAGCTACATATAGGTAGTGACCTATATGTAGTGCACGCGTGTAATGGTGTCCCCGCACTCACAAAGTTCAGGGAATTGGCTCTGAACAATGTGGGGGCACCTTGGCTAGTGCCAGGGTGCCCTCACACTAAGTAACTTTGCACCTAACCTTTACCAGGTAAAGGTTAGACATATAGGTGACTTATCAGTTACTTAAGTGCAGTGTAAAATGGCTGTGAAATAACGTGGACGTTATTTCACTCAGGCTGCAGTGGCAGGCCTGTGTAAGAATTGTCAGAGCTCCCTATGGGTGGCAAAAGAAAGGCTGCAGCCCATAGGGATCTCCTGGAACCCCAATACCCTGGGTACCTCAGTACCATATACTAGGGAATTATAAGGGTGTTCCAGTAAGCCAATGTGAATTGGTAAAATTGGTCACTAGCCTGTTAGTGACAATTTAAAAGTAATGAGAGAGCATAACCACTGAGGTTCTGGTTAGCAGAGCCTCAGTGAGACAGTTAGGCACCACACAGGGAACACATACATGCACACCTATGAGCACTGGAGCCCTGTGTGACAGGGTCCCAGTGACACATACATATAGGCCACAACCTTATGAGCACTGGGGTCCTGACTAGCAGGGTCCCAGTGACACATAACAAACATACTGAAAACATAGTGTTTTCACTATGAGCACTGGGGCCTGGCTATCAGGATCCCAGTGAGACAGTGAAAACAGTGACAAACACCCTGACATACACTCACAAACAGGCCAAAAGTGGGGGTAACAAGGCTAGAAAGAGGCTACCTTCTCACACACGTCAATCAGCAGTGTGTCCACCACTACAGGGAACCCAGGCTAACCCACCACCCCAACAACAACAGGGACCTGGGGGCAGTGGCAGTGGGCACAAGGTCCAGGGGACGGAGGCACAGGTACACAGGGGAACTGGGAGGGCTGCTGTGCGACAGGGGGTGGACAGGCCCAGGAAACCCACTCTCCACGAGGTCCCCTCCTCCATCAAGGGAGCCTACCACCACTCCCAGGAGACGATGGCAACGGTACTGGCCAAGTTTCAGGAGACCCAGCCCTGCAGGAGGAACAGTATATGGGCTTCAGGGAGGAACTCAGAGCCATCAATTCCACCCTGGGCACCATCATAGGGGTGCTGAAGGAAGTATTCAACACCAGGAGGGACACTGTGGCACTACAAGGGGCCCTTGACACTAGCCTGGACGATGAACTGCCCACCACCTCCGCCAGCGCTAGTGGACAGGAGGCACCACCACAAGACCACCACACCAGCACCCCACCCCCTGCAGAGGGAGAACCACCACGCAAACGGTCCCTGAGATCCAGGATAAAGACAGAGAATGATGCCAAGACCCCCGCCAAGAAATGAGACCACCCTGATTGTCATCCTACTGTCCCACTTTGTCACCCTGTCCATACTTAAACTGTCCCAGCTCCACTTCCTATGCCCATTTGGGCAATGCACCTGTGAGACTAATAGACTGGACTCTGCCCTGGACATTCCTTCGCCATCACCCCTCACCATTTGATACCCACTCCAATTTTGAGCAATAAATAAACACCCTTAAAGCATAAAACAATCTGGAGTCTGTCTGTGATTTCGGAATACTGTATTAGGAATAACTGTGGCAAAAAGCTCTTTCATTTGTAATGTCAACATACCTATGTCACACAACTCTCATCCATGAGGAATCAAAGCAGATGTCACACTGTGGGACCCAGATCTGTGAAATCGTAAGGGAAAGTGACAACTCAGTGACCATACACTGGGTGAAAAAGACAGACAGTAGAGAGGCAGTAGTGTTTAAGTACATGTAGTAGGCAGGTTTGTATCCTTACCTATGTTTCATTGGAAATATTGCTGGATCACTGAGTCCCTGTTGTCCATGTCTTCTTCCTCTGCTTCCTTGTCTTCACTGTCCACAGGCTCCACAGCTGCAACAACACCGCCATCTGGACCATCCTCCTGCAGAAAGGGCACCTGTCGTCGCAAAGCCAAGTTGTGAAGCATACAGCAGGCCACGATGATCTGGCACACCTTCTTTGGTGAGTGGAATAGGGATCCACCTGTCATATGGAGGCACCTGAACCTGGCCTTCAGGAGGCGGAAGGTCCGGCTCGATCGCCCTCCTAGTTCGCCCATGGGCCTCATCGTAGCGTTCCTCTGCCCTTGTCCTGGGATTCCTCACTGGGGTCAGTAGCCATGACAGGTTGGGGTAACCAGAGTCACCTGCAAATGGCTAGGGACAAGTGTTAGACACACACTAACCTGGAGGGATATCCCCAGACCCAGACAACCATTCCCACTGACTTGCTTACAGGTGCTCACCTAATAGCCACACACGGTGCCTCTGGAGTTGCCCCATCACATAAGGGATGCTGCTATTCCGCAGGATGTAAGCGTCATGCACTGAGCCAGGGAACATGGCATTCACATGGGAGATGTACTGGTCTGCCAAACATACCATCTGTACATTCATCGAATGATAACTCTTCCGGTTTCTGTACACCTGTTCACTCCTGTGGGGGTGGACCAAAGCCACATGGGTCCCATCAATGGCACCTATGATGTTGGGGATATGTCCCAGGGCATAGAAATCACCTTTCACTGTATGCAAATCCTCCACCTGAGAGAAAACGATGTAGCTCCGCATGTGTTTCAGGAGGGCATACAACACTCTGGACAACACGTTGGAAAACATGGGCTGGGACATCCCTGATGCTATGGCCACTGTTGTTTGAAATGACCCACTTGCAAGGAAATGGAGCACTGACATCACCTGCATTTGAGGGGGGATTCCTGTGGGATGGCGGATAGCTGACATCAGGTCTGGCTCCAACTGGGTACACAGTTCCTGGATTGTGGCACGGCCAAGCCTGAATGTGATTATAACATGTCTTTCCTCCATTGTTGACAGGTCCACCAACGGTCGGTAGACCGGAGGATGCCGCCATCTCCTCACATGTCCCAGCGGACGGTGCCTATGAAGGACAACAGCGAGCACAGAGTCAAACAACTCAGAGGTACGTACCCACAGCTTACACAGAACACCATTCATACTCAAAAAGTGGCCTGTATGTGTGTTGAGTCTAGGCCTAGGTATGTGTGACGCAGTTGAAAATGAAGCCATGTGGGCCTCATGGCGGCTGCCTGACCTCTAAAGTGGGAAAATGGGATGTGAGGTAACTGGGCTGGCGTTGTACACCGTCGCGGTAGACGGTCGAAGACCGCGGCGCAATGCTGCATTGGTTAACATTGGACCCTATTGGTCACAGGAGCCAATGACGATGTATGCCGGCGGTGACGGTAGGCACTGCCACGGACGTGACCGCAGGTTAGAGTGTCAGGGACCCTGGCTTGGCTGTGCACGAAGGAAGGCAGCTACTCCGGCTCCTGTGACAAATTTGGAAAGCAGAGAGAGCATAACCACTGAGGTTCTGGTTAGCAGAGCCTCAGTGAGACAGTTAGTCATCACACAGGGAACACATACAGGTCACATACTTATGAGCACTGGGGCCCTGGCTGGCAGAACCGCAACAAAGTAGCAAGACGACCACTAGCAACCTTGTATTGCTTCATCCTACCGGCTTTCTTGACTGTTTCCAGGTGGTGCATGCTCTGGGGGTAGCCTGCCTCCTCTCTGCACCAGGAGCTCTGAAGAAATCTCCTGTGGGTCGGCGGAATCTTCCCCCTGCAAACGCAGGCAACAAAAGACTGCATCAACGGTCCTCTGGGTCCCCTCTCAGCACGACGAGCGAGGTCCCTCGAATCCAGCAACTCTGTCTAAGTGACTCCCACAGTCCAGTGACTCTTCAGTCCAAGTTTGGTGGAGGTAAATCCTTGCCTCCCCACGCAAGACTGCATTGCTGGGAACCGCGACTTTTGCAGCTACTCCGGCCCCTGTGCACTTCCGGCGGAAGTCCTTTGTGCACAGCCAAGCCTGGGTCCACGGCACTCTAACCTGCATTGCACGACTTTCTAAGTTGGTCTCCGGCGACGTGGGACTCCTTTGTGTAACTTCTGGTGAGCACTGTTTCACGCATCCTCGTAGTGCCTGTTTCTGGCACTTCTCCGGGTGCTACCTGCTGGTGAGAGGGCTCCTTGTCTTGCTCGACGTCCCCTCTACTACCTGGCGCAATTTGCGACATCCTGGTCCTTCCTGGGCCACAGCAGCATCCAAAAACGCTAACCGCACGATTTGCAGCTAGCAAGGCTTGTTGGCGTTCTTTCGGCGGGAAAACACTTCTGCACGACTCTCCACGGCGTGAGGGATCCGTCCTCCAAAGGGGAAGTCTCTAGCCCTTGTTGTTCCTGCAGAAACCTCAGCTTCTTCTGTCCAGTAGAAGCTTCTTTGCACCCACAGCTGGCATTTCCTGGGCATCTGCCCATCTCCGACTTGCTGGTGACTTTTGGACTTGGTCCCCTTGTTCCACAGGTACCCTCAACTGGAAATCCATTGCTGTTGCATTGCTGGTTTGTGTCTTTCCTGCAGTATTCCTCTATCACGACTTCTTTGTCCTTGGGGGAACTTTAGTGCACTTTGCACTCACTTTTCAGGGTCTTGGGGTGGGCTATTTTTCTAACCCTCACTATTTTCTATTAGTCACAACGACCCTCTACAAGGTCACATAGGTTTGGGGTCCATTCGTGGTTCGCATTCCACTTTTGGAGTATATGGTTTGTGTTGCCCCTATCCCTATGTGTCCCCATTGCATCCTATTGTAACTATACATTGTTTGCACTGTTTTCTAAGACTATACTGCATATTTTTGGCATTGTGTATATATATCTTGTGTATATTTCCTATCCTCTCACTGAGGGTACACTCTGAGAAACTTTGGCATATTGTCATAAAAATAAAGTACCTTTAGTATAACTGTGTATTGTGTTTTCTTATGATATTGTGCATATGACACTAAGTGGTACTGTAGGAGCTTCACTCGTCTCCTAGTTCAGCCTAAGCTGCTCTGCTAAGCTACCATTATCTATCAGCCTATGCTGCTAGACACCCTATACACTAATAAGGGATAACTGGGCCTGGTGCAAGGTGCAAGTACCCCTAGGTACTCACTACAAGCCAGTCCAGCCTCCTACATTGGTGGCAGCGGTGGGATAAGTGCTTTGAGACTACTTACCACTCTTGTCATTGTACTTTTCATAAGAGAAAAATATACAAAACAAGTTCAGTGTATATACACATAACTAAAAAGTTTTGCATTTCCTCTTTTCACTCTTTTCTAAGTGCTGAAAAGTACTTCTAAACTTTCTAAAAAGTTCTAAAAAGTTTAAAAAGTTTTTTCTGTCTTTCTAAAAAGTTCTGGAAAACTTTTTTCTCTTTTTCTATCACTTTAACTCTTTCTAAAAATGTCTGGCACAGGCCAAAATGTTGATCTGTCCAAACTTGCATATGACCACCTTAGCTGGAAAGGAGCAAGGAGTCTCTGTGTAGAAAGAGGTTTGAGTGTAGGGAAGAATCCTTCCTTGGAATTGTTACTTAACATGCTTAGAGAACATGATAAGGCTAAAAGTGCCCCATCTGTTGAAAAAGTAGCTAATGGTTCCCAATCTGATCCAGGGACTCCCCCAGGAAAAGATTTAGGAAAGAAACTTTCTAGCCTGCCCATTACTAGACAGTCTAGCATAGTTGGTACTAAGGTGGAGTCACATCATACAGATGGTGTGCTCTCACATTACACTGTCAGCCAAGCTGTTAGGGTGTCCTCTGTAAGGGACAGGCCTCCTTCTGTTCATTCTCATCATACTTCTGTGTCTAAAAATGTCCCTCCCACCAACCCTGATGACAGAATGTTAGAGAGGGAACTCAATAAGTTGAGGGTGGAACAAACCAGACTGAAGCTTAAAAAGCAACAGCTGGATTTGGATAGACAGTCTTTAGAACTAGAGAAGGAAAGACAGAAGTTGGGTTTTGAAACCCATGGTGGCAGCAGCAGTATTCCCCATAGTCATCCTGCAAAAGAGCATGATTCCAGGAATCTGCATAAGATAGTTCCCCCTTATAAGGAGGGGGATGACATTAACAAGTGGTTTGCTGCACTTGAGAGGGCCTGTGTTGTACAGGATGTCCCTCAAAGGCAGTGGGCTGCTATCCTATGGCTATCATTTAGTGGAAAAGGTAGGGATAGGCTCCTTACTGTGAAAGAAAGTGATGCCAATAATTTTACAGTTCTTAAGAATGCACTCCTGGATGGTTATGGCTTAACCACTGAACAGTACAGGACAAAGTTCAGAGAGACCAAAAAGGAGTCTTCACAAGACTGGGTTGATTTCATTGACCATTCAGTGAAGGCCTTGGAGGGGTGGTTACATGGCAGTAAGGTTACTGATTATGACAGCCAGTATAACTTGATCCTGAGAGAGCATATTCTTAATAACTGTGTGTCTGATTTGTTGCACCAGTACTTGGTGGACTCTGATCTGACCTCTCCCCAAGAATTGGGAAAGAAGGCAGACAAATGGATCAGAACAAGGGTGAACAGAATAGTTCATACAGGGGGTGACAAAGATGGCAACAAAAAGAAGGATGGTAAGTCTTCTGACAAGGGTGGGGACAAATCTAAAAATGAGTCTTCATCAGGCCCACAAAAACACTCTGTTGGGGGTGGTGGGCCCAAATCCTCTTTTAATCAAAACAAAGAAAAGAAACCATGGTGCTATTTATGTAAAGTAAAAGGCCATTGGACAACAGATCCCAGTTGTCCAAAGAAAAGCACCAAGCCTCCTACCACTACAACCCCTACTGCTACACCTAGTGTCCCTACTAATAGCAGTGGTGGTGGGAGCAAACCTACTAATAGCCAATCCAAGGGAGTAGCTGGGCTCACTATTGGTAACTTAGTTGGGGTTGGTCTGGTTAGGGAGACCACAGAGGCTATATTAGTCTCTGAGGGGGCTATTGATTTTGCCACCTTGGTTGCTTGTCCCCTTAATATGGATAAGTACAAGCAGCTACCCCTAATAAATGGTGTTGAGGTTCAGGCCTATAGGGACACTGGTGCCAGTGTGACTATGGTCATAGAGAAACTGGTCCACCCTGAACAACACCTACTTGGTCACCAGTACCAAGTAACCAATGCTCACAACAATACACTTAGCCACCCCATGGCTGTTGTATGATCAGAAGGCTGTTTTGGTTCAGTACAAACCAGGGCAGAAAGTGTGGGTCTTGGAGCCTGTGGGCCCAAGAGCACTCCAAGATAAATGGAGTGGTCCCCACACAATTGTTGAGAAAAAGGGTGAAGTCACCTATTTAGTTGACTTAGGCACTGCCAGGAGTCGCCTTAGGGTGCTCCATGTCAACCGCCTGAAACCCTACTATGACAGGGCTGATCTCACCCTGCTCATGGCAACTGATGAGGGACAGGAAGAAGACAGTGATCCTCTACCTGATCTCTTCTCTTCCACAGAACAAGATGCTCTTGTGGAAGGTGTAGTTTTGGCTGATTGTCTTACTGCTGAGCAGAAAGACCATTGCATAAATCTCCTGGGTCAGTTTTCTGAACTCTTCTCTACTGTGCCAGGTACCACTTCTTGGTGTGAGCACACTATAGATACTGGAGACAGTTTACCTGTCAAAAGTAAGATCTATAGGCAGCCTGACCATGTCAGGGACTGCATAAAGCAAGAGGTGCAGAAAATGTTAGAACTGGGAGTGGTTGAGCACTCTGAAAGTCCATGGGCTTCTCCTGTGGTACTTGTACCAAAACCCCATTCCAAAGATGGAAAGAAGGTAATGCGGTTTTGTGTAGACTACAGAGGTCTCAACCAGGTAACCAAAACTGATGCTCACCCTATACCCAGGGCAGATGAGCTCATAGATACACTGGCATCTGCCAAGTATCTAAGCACTTTTGATTTGACTGCAGGGTATTGGCAGATCAAATTGTCAGAAGATGCTAAAACTGCATTTTCAACCATTGGAGGCCATTACCAATTTACAGTAATGCCTTTTGGATTGAAAAATGCACCTGCCACTTTTCAGAGGTTGGTGAACACAGTCCTGCAAGGGCTGGAGGCTTTCAGTGCAGCATATTTGGACGATATAGCTGTCTTTAGCTCCAGCTGGGATGATCACCTGGTCCACCTATGGAAAGTTTTGGAGGCCCTGCAAAAGGCAGGCCTCACTATCAAGGCTTCAAAGTGCCAGATAGGGCAGGGTAAGGTGGTTTATCTGAGACAACTTGTTGGTGGGGAACACATTGCACCACTACAGGGGAAAATCCAAACAATTATTGATTGGGTTCCCCCTACCACTCAGACTCAGGTGAGAGCCTTCCTAGGCCTCACTGGGTATTACAGGAGGTTCATTAAGAACTATGGCTCCATTGCAGCCCCTCTTAATGACCTCACATCCAAGAAAATGCCTAAAAAGGTATTATGGACAGCAAACTGTCAGAAAGCTTTTGAGGAGCTAAAGCAGGCCATGTGCTCTACACCTGTCCTGAAAAGCCCTTGTTACTCTAAAAAATTCTATGTCCAAACTGATGCATCTGAATTAGGAGTAGGGGCAGTCCTATCACAACTTAATTCTGAGGGCCAGGATCAACCTGTTGCTTTTATTAGTAGGAGGTTGACCCCTAGAGAAAAGCGTTGGTCTGCCATAGAGAGGGAGGCCTTTGCTGTGGTCTGGGCTCTGAAGAAGTTGAGGCCATACCTGTTTGGCACTCACTTCATTGTTCAGACAGACCACAAACCTCTACTTTGGCTAAAACAAATGAAAGGTGAAAATCCAAAATTGTTGAGGTGGTCCATATCCCTACAGGGAATGGACTATACAGTGGAACATAGACCTGGGAGTAGCCACTCCAATGCAGATGGACTCTCCAGATATTTCCACTTAGACAATGAAGACTCATCAGGTCATGGCTAGTCTTATTGTCCTTCGTTTGGGGGGGGGGGTTGTGTAGGAAAGTACCATCTTGCCTGGCATGTTACCCCCATTTTTCACTGTATATATGTTGTTTTAGTTGTATGTGTCACTGGGACCCTGTCACCCAGGGCCCCAGTGCTCATAAGTGTGCCTGAATGTGTTACCTGTGTAGTGACTAACTGTCTCACTGAGGCTCTGCTAATCAGAACCTCAGTGGTTATGCTCTCTCATTTCTTTCCAAATTGTCACTAACAGGCGAGTGACCAATTTCCCCAATTTACATTGGCTTACTGGAACACCCTTATAATTCCCTAGTATATGGTACTAAGGTACCCAGGGTATTGGGGTTCCAGGAGATCCCTATGGGCTGCAGCATTTCTTTTGCCACCCATAGGGAGCTCTGACAATTCTTACACAGGCCTGCCATTGCAGCCTGAGTGAAATAACGTCCACGTTATTTCAAAGCCATTTTACACTGCACTTAAGTAACTTATAAGTCACCTATATGTCTAACCTTTACCTGGTAAACGTTGGGTGCTAAGTTACTGCTGTGTGGGCACCCTGGCACTAGCCAAGGTGCCCCCACATTGTTCAGGGCAAATTCCCTGGACTTTGTGAGTGTGGGGACACCATTACACGCGTGCACTATACATATGTCACTACATATGTATAGAGTCACAATGGTAACTCTGAACATGGCCATGTAACATGTCTAAGATCATGGAATTGTCACCCCAATGCCCTTATGGCATTGGGGAGAAAATTCCATGATCCCCCTAGTCTCTAGCACAGACCCGGGTACTGCCAAACTACCTTTCCTGGGGTTTCACTGCAGCTGCTGCCAACCCCTCAGACAGGTTTCTGCCCTCCTGGGGTCCAGCCAGGCTTGGCCCAGGAAGGCAGAACAGAGGACTTCCTCAGAGAGAGGGTGTTACACCCTCTCCCTTTGGAAAAAGATGTCAGGGCTGGGGAGGAGTAGCCTCCCCCAGCCTCTGGAAATGCTTTGATGGGCACAGATGGTGCCCATCTCTGCATAAGCCAGTCCACACCGGTTCAGGGATCCCCCAGCCCTGCTCTGATGTGAAACTGGACAAAGGAAAGGGGAGTGACCACTCCCCTGACCTGCACCTCCCCTGGGAGGTGACCAGAGCTCCTCCAGTGTGCTCCAGACCTCTGCCATCTTGGAAACAGAGGTGCTGCTGGCACAATGGACTGCTCTGAGTGGCCAGGGCCAGCAGGTGACGTCAGAGACTACTTCTGATAGGCTCTTACCTGTGTTGATAGCCTATCCACCTTCCTAAGTAGCCAAACCTCCTTTTCTGGCTATTTAGGGTCTCTGCTTTGGGGAATTCTTTAGATAATGAATGCAAGAGCTCATCAAAGTTCCTCTGCATCTCTCTCTTCACCTTCTGCCAAGGAATCGACCGCTGACTGCTCTGGATGCCTGCAAAACCGCAACAAAGTAGCAAAGACGACTACTGCAACCTTGTATCGCTGATCCAGCAGCATTCTCGACTGCTTTCCTGGTGGTGCATGCTGTGGGGGTAGTCTGTCTCCTCTCTGCACTAGAAGCTCAGAAGAAATCTCCCGTGGGTTGACAGAATCTTCCCCCTGCAACCGCAGGCACCAGAAGACTGCATCACTGGTCCTCTGGGTCCCCTCTCAGCACGACGAGCGTGGTCTCTGGTGTAGGAGGCTGGACTGGCTTGTAGTGAGTACCAAGGGGTACTTGCACCTTGCACCAGGCCCAGCAATCCCTTATTAGTGTATAGGGTGTCTAGCAGCATAGGCTGATAGATAATGGTAGCTTAGCAGAGCAGCTTAGGCTGAACTAGGAGACGAGTGAAGCTCCTACAGTACCACTTAGTGTCACATGCACAATATCATAAGAAAACACAATACACAGTTATACTAAAAATAAAGGTACTTTATTTTTATGACAATATGCCAAAGTATCTCAGAGTGTACCCTCAGTGAGAGGATAGGAAATATACACAAGATATATATACACAATACCCAAAATATGCAGTATAGTCTTAGAAAACAGTGCAAACAATGTATAGTTACAATAGGATGCAATGGGGACACATAGGGATAGGGGCAACACAAACCATATACTCCAAAAGTGGAATGCGAACCACAAATGGACCCCAAACCTATGTGACCTTGTAAAGGGTCGCTGGGACTATTAGAAAATAGTGAGGGTTAGAAAAATAGCCCATCCCAAGACCCTGAAAAGTGAGTGCAAAGTGCACTGAAGTTCCCCAAAGGACAAAGAAGTCGTGATAGGGGAATACTGCAGGAAAGACACAAACCAGCAATGCAACAACGATGGATTTCCAGTCGAGGGTACCTGTGGAACAAGGGGACCAAGTCCAAAAGTCACAAGCAAGTCGGAGATGGGCAGATGCCCAGGAAATGCCAGCTGTTGGTGCAAAGAAGCTGCTACTGGACTGTAGAAGCTTAGGTTTCTGCAGGAACAACAAGGGCTAGAGACCTCCCCTTTGGAGGACGGATCTCTCACGCCATGGAGAGTCGTGCAGAAGTGTTTTCCCGCCGAAAGACCGCCAACAAGCCTTGCTAGCTGCAAATCGTACGTTAAGGGTTTTTGGACGCTGCTGTGGCCCAGGAGGGACCAGGATGTCGGAAATTGCGTCAGGAGACAGAGGGGACGTCGAGCAAGACAAGGAGCCCTCTCAGCAGCAGGTAGCACCCACAGAAGTGCCAGAAACAGGCACTACGAGGATGTGTGAAACGGTGCTCACCCGAAGTCGCACAAAGGAGTCCCACATCGCCGGAGAAAAACTTATGAGGTCGTGCAATGCAGGTTAGAGTGCCATGGACCCAGGCTGGACTGTGCACAAAGGATTTCCGCCGGAAGTGCACGGAGGCCGGAGTAGCTGCAAAAGTCGCGGTTCCCAGCAATGCAGTCTGACGTGGGGAGGCAAGGACTTACCTCCACCAAACTTGGACTGAAGAGTCACTGGACTGTGGGAGTCACTTGGACAGAGTTGCTGGATTCAAGGGACCTCGCTCGTCGTGCTGAGAGGAGACCCAGGGGACCGGTGATGCAGTTCTTTGGTGCCTGCGGTTGCAGGGGGACGATTCCGTCGACCCACGGGAGATTTCTTTGGAGCTTCTAGTGCAGAGAGGACGCAGACTACCCCCACAGCATGCACCACCAGGAAAACAGTCGAGAAGGCGGCAGGATCAGCGTTACAGAGTTGCAGTAGTCGTCTTTGCTACTATGTTGCAGTTTTGCATGCTTCCAGCGCGGTCAGCAGTCGATTCCTTGGCAGAAGGTGAAGAGAGAGATGCAGAGGAACTCGGCTGAGCTCTTGCATTCGTTATCTAAAGTTTCCCCAGAGACAGAGACCCTAAATAGCCAGAAAAGAGGGTTTGGCTACCTAGGAGAGAGGATAGGCTAGCAACACCTGAAGGAGCCTATCAGAAGGAGTCTCTGACGTCACCTGGTGGCACTGGAAACTCAGAGCAGTCCAATGTGCCAGCAGCACCTCTTTCCAAGATGGCAGAGGTCTGGAGCACACTGGAGGAGCTCTGGACACCTCCCAGGGGAGGTGCAGGTCAGGGGAGTGGTCACTCCCCTTTCCTTTGTCCAGTTTCGCGCCAGAGCAGGGCTAAGGGGTCCCTGAACCAGTGTAGACTGGCTTATGCAGAAATGGGCACCAAAAGTGCCCATGAAAGCATTTCCAGAGGCTGGGGGAGGCTACTCCTCCCTTGCCTTCACACCATTTTCCAAAGGGAGAGGGTGTAACACCCTCTCTCAGAGGAAGTTCTTTGTTCTGCCATCCTGGGCCAGGCCTGGCTGGACCCCAGGAGGGCAGAAGCCTGTCTGAGGGGTTGGCAGCAGCTGCAGTGAAACCCCAGGAAAGGCAGTTTGGCAGTACCAGGGTCTGTGCTACAGACCACTGGGATCATGGGATTGTGCCAACTATGCCAGGATGGCATAGAGGGGGCAATTCCATGATCATAGACATGTTACATGGCCATATTCGGAGTTACCATTGTGAAGCTACATATAGGTAGTGACCTATATGTAGTGAACGCGTGTAATGGTGTCCCCGCACTCACAAAGTCCGGGGAATTGGCCCTGAACAATGTGGGGGCACTTTGGCTAGTGCCAGGGTGCCCTCACACTAAGTAACTTTGCACCTAACCTTTACCAGGTAAAGGTTAGACATATAGGTGACTTATAAGTTACTTAAGTGCAGTGTAAAATGGCTGTGAAATAACGTGGATGTTATTTCACTCAGGCTGCAGTGGCAGGCCTGTGTAAGAATTGTCAGAGCTCCCTATGGGTGGCAAAAGAAATGCTGCAGCCCATAGGGATCTCCTGGAACCCCAATACCCTGGGTACCTCAGTACCATATACTAGGGAATTATAAGGGTGTTCCAGTAAGCCAAAGTAAATTGGTAAAATTGGTCACTAGCCTGTTAGTGACAATTTGAAAGAAATGAGAGAGCATAACCACTGAGGTTCTGATTAGCAGAGCCTCAGTGAGACAGTTAGTCACTACACAGGTAACACATTCAGGCACACTTATGAGCACTGGGGCCCTGGATGACAGGGTCCCAGTGACACATACAACTAAAACAACATATATACAGTGAAAAATGGGGGTAACATGCCAGGCAAGAGGGTACTTTCCTACACCTGGAACTCAGCAACTCTGTCAAAGTGACTCCCACAGTCCAGTGACTCTTCAGTCCAAGTTTGGTGGAGGTAAGTCCTTGCCTCCCCACGCTAGACTGCATTGCTGGGTACCGCGTGATTTGCAGCTGCTCCGGCTCCTGTGCACTCTTCCAGGATTTCCTTTGTGCACAGCCAAGCCTGGGTCCCCAACACTCTAACCTGCAGCGCACGACCTCCTGAGTTGTCCTCCGGCGTTGTGGGACATTCTTTTGTGACTTCGGGTGAGCTCCGGTTCACTTTTCTTCGAAGTGCCTGTTCCGGCACATCTGCGGGTGCTGTCTGCTTCTGAGTGGGCTCTTTGTCTTGCTGGACGCCCCCTCTGTCTCCTCATGCAATTGGCGACATCCTGGTCCCTCCTGGGCTACAACAGCATCCAAAAACCCTAACCGCGACCCTTGCAGCTAGCAAGGCTTGTTTGCGGCCTTTCTGCACGGAAGCACCTCTGCAAGCTTCTTCACGACGTGGGACATCCATCCTCCAAAGGGGAAGTTCCTAGTCCTCTTCGTTCTTGCAGAATCCACAGCTACTACCATCTGGTGGCAGCTTCTTTGCACCCACAGCTGACATTTCCTGGGCATCTGCCCACTCCTGACTTGAGTGGGACTCTTGGACTTGGTCCCCTTGTTCCACAGGTACTCTCGTCTGGAAATCCATTGTTGTTGCATTGCTGGTGTTGGTTTTCCTTGCAGAATTCCCCTATCACGACTTCTGTGCTCTTCGGGGAACTTAGGTGCACTTTGCACTCACTTTTCAGGGTCTTGGGGTGGGTTATTTTTCTAACCCTCACTGTTTTCTTACAGTCCCAGCGACCCTCTACAAGCTCACATAGGTTTGGGGTCCATTCGTAGTTTGCATTCCACTTCTAGAGTATATGGTTTGTGTTGCCCCTATACCTATGTGCTCTAATTGCAATCTATTGTGACTGTACATTGCTTGCACTGTTTTCTATTGCTATTACTGCATAATTTTGGTATTGTGTACATATATCTTGTGTATATTTGCTATCCTCATACTGAGGGTACTCAATGAGATACTTTGGCATACTGTAATAAAAATAAAGTACCTTTATTTTTAGTATATCTGTGTATTGTGTTTTTGTAGGAAAGTACCATCTTGTCTGGCATGTTACCCCCATTTTTCACTGTATATATGTTGTTTTAGTTGTATGTGTCACTGGGACCCTGCCAGCCAGGGCCCCAGTGCTCATAAGTGTGCCCTGAATGTGTTACCTGTGTTAGGACTAACTGTCTCACTGAGGCTCTGCTATCCAGAACCTCAGTGGTTATGCTCTCTCATTTCTTTCAAATTGTCACTAACAGGCTAGTGACCAATTTTACCAATTTACATTGGCTTACTGGAACACCCTTATAATTCCCTAGTATATGGTACTGAGGTACCCAGGGTATTGGGGTTCCAAGAGATCCCTATGGGCTGCAGCATTTCTTTTGCCACCCATAGGGAGCTCTGACAATTCTTACACAGGCCTGCCACTGCTGCCTGAGTGAAATAACATCCATGTTATTTCACAGCCATTTACCACTGCACTTAAGTAACTTATAAGTCACCTATATGTCTAACCTTTACCTGGTAAAGGTTAGGTGCAAAGTTACTTAGTGTGTGGGCACCCTGGCACTAGCCAAGGTGCCCCCACATTGTTCAGGGCAAATTTCCCAGACTTTGTGAGTGCGGGGACACCATTACACACGTGCACTACACATAGGTCACTACCTATATGTAGCTTCACAATGGTAACTCCAAATATGGCCATGTAACATGTCTATGACCATGGAATTGCCCCCTCTATGCCATCCTGGCATAGTTGGCACAATCCCATGATCTCACGGGTCTGTAGCTCAGACCCTGGTACTGCCAAACTGCCTTTCCCGGGGTTTCACTGCAGCTACTGCTGCTGCCAACCCCTCAGACAGGTTTCTGCCCTCCTGGGGTCCAGCCAGGCTTGGCCCAGGATGGCAGAACAAAGGACTTCCTCAGAGAGAGGGTGTTACACCCTCTCCCTTTGGAAAATGGTGTGAAGGCAGGGGAGGAGCAGCCTCCCCCAGCCTCTGGAAATGCTTTCATGGGCACAGATGGTGCCCATTTCTGCATAAGCCAGTCTACATCGGTTCAGGGACCCCTTAGCCCTGCTCTGGCACGAAACTGGACAAAGGAAAGGGGAGTCCCCAGACGCAATTGGCGATATCCTGGTCCCTCCTGGACCACAGCAGCATCCAAAAACGCTAACCACAAGACTTGCAGCTAGCAAGGCTTGTTGGCGGTCTTTCTTCAGGAAAACACTTCTGCACGACTCTCCACAGCGTGTGGGATCCATCCTCCAAAGGGGAAGTCTCTAGCCCTTGTCGTTCCTGCAGAATCCTCAGCTTCTACTGTCCAGTAGCAGCTTCTTTGCACCCCCCGCATGGCATTTCCTGGGCATCTGCCCATCTCCGCCTTGCTTGTGACTTTTGGACTTGGTCCCCTTGTTCCATAGGTACCCTCGACTGGAAATCCATCGTTGTTGCATTGCTGGGTTGTGTCTTTCCTGCAGAATTCCCCTATCACGACTTCTATGTCCTTTGGGGAACTTTAGTGCACTTTGCACTCACTTTTCAGGGTCTTGGGGTGGGCTATTTTTCTAACCCTAACTGTTTTCTTACAGTCCCAGCGACCTTCTACAAGGTCACATAGGTTTGGGGTCCATTCGTGGTTCGCATTCCACTTTTGGAGTATATGGTTTGTGTTGCCCCTATCCCTATGTGTCCCCATTGCATCCTATTGTAACTATACATTTTTTGCACTGTTTTCTAATACTATTACTGCATATTTTGGTATTGTGTACATATATCTTGTGTATATTTATTATCCTCATACTGAGGGTACTCACTGAGATACTTTTGGCGTATTGTCCTAAAAATAAAGTACCTTTATTATTAGTATATCTGCGTAATGTGTTTTCTTATGATATTGTGCATATGACACTTGTGGTACTGTAGGAGCTTCACTCGTCTCCTAGTTCAGCCTAAGCTGCTCTGCTAAGCTACCATTATCTATCAGCCTAAGCTGCTAGACACCCTATACACTAATAAGGGATACCTGGGCCTGGTGCAAGGTGTAAGTACCCCTTGGTACTCACTACAAGCTAGTCCAGCCTCCTACATTGATTGTGCAGCGGTGGGATAAGTCCTTTGCAACTACTTACCACTTTTGTCATTCATAAGAGAAAAATATACAAAACAAGTTCAGTGTATGTACACCTAACCAAAAAGTTTTGCATTTCTTTTCTCACCTCTTTTCTAAAGTGCTGAAAAGTACCTCTAAACTTTCTAAAAGTTCTTTACTTTACTTTCTTTCAAAAGTTCTAAAAAACTTTTTCTCACTTTTTCTATCACTTAGACACTTTCTAAAAATGTCTGGCACAGGCCAAACTGTTGATCTGTCCAAACTTGCTAATGATCACCTTAGCTGGAAAGGAGCAAGGAGTCTCTACATAGAAAGAGGTTTAAGTGTAGGGAAGAATCCCCCCCAGAGAACTATTGGTTAACATGCTTATAGAACAAGATAAGGCCAAGGGTGCCCCATCTGTTGAAAAAGTAGCTAATGGTTCACAATCTGATCCAGGGACTCCCCTAGAAAAAGATTCAGGAAAGAAACTTCCTAGCCTGCCCATTACTAGACAGCCTAGCATAGTTGGTACTGATGTAGAGTCACACCATACTGATAGTGTTGTCTCAAATCATAGCAAGAGTATTCATTCTCACCACAGTAGAAGTGATATTTCTGTTAACCAAGCTGTTAGGATGCCTTCAGTAAGGGATGGGTCTCCTTCTGTCCATTTTCACCATACTTCTGTTTCCAGGAATGTCCCTCCCACCCACCCTGATGACAGATTGTTAGAAAGGGAGCTCAATAGATTGAGAGTGGAACAAACCAGACTGAAGCTCAAGAAGCAACAGCTGGATTTGGATAGACAGTCCTTAGAAGTAGAGAAGGAGAGACAGAAATTGGGTTTAGCAACCCATGGTGGCAGCAGCAGTATTCCCAATAGTCATCCTGCAAAAGAGCATGATTCTAGGAATCTGCACAAGATAGTTCCCCCTTATAAGGAGGGGGATGACATTAACAAGTGGTTTGCTGCACTTGAGAGGGCCTGTGTTGTACAGGATGTCCCTCAAAGGCAGTGGGCTGCTATCCTATGGCTATCATTTAGTGGAAAAGGTAGGGATAGGCTCCTTACTGTGAAAGAAAGTGAAGCCAATGATTTCAAAATTCTTAAGAATGCACTCCTGTATGGTTATGGCTTAACCACTGAACAGTACAGGATGAAGTTCAGAGAGACCAAAAAGGAGGCTTCACAAGACTGGGTTGATTTCATTGACCATTCAGTGAAGGCCTTGGAGGGGTGGTTACATGGCAGTAAAGTTACTGATTATGACAGCCTGTATAACTTGATCCTGAGAGAGCATATTCTTAATAATTGTGTGTCTGACTTGTTGCACCAATACTTGGTGGACTCTGATCTGACCTCTCCCCAAGAATTGGGAAAGAAGGCAGACAAATGGGTCAGAACAAGGGTGAACAGGGGGTGACAAAGATGGCAAGAAGAAGGATGGTAAGTCTTCTGACAAGGGTGGGGACAAATCTAAAAATGAGTCTTCATCAGGCCCACAAAAACACTCTGGTGGGTGTGGTGGGCCCAAATCCTCTTCAAATCAAAACAAAGAAAAGAAACCATGGTGCTATTTATGTAAAATAAAAGGCCATTGGACAACAGATCCCAGTTGTCCAAAGAAAAGCACCAAGCCTCCTACCACTACAACCCCTACTGCTACACCTAGTGTCCCTACTAATAGCAGTGGTGGTGGGAGCAATCCTACTAATAGCCAACCTAAGGGAGTAGCTGGGCTCACTTTTGGTAATTTAGTTGGGGTTGGTCTGATTAGGGAGACGATAGAGGCTGTGTTAGTCTCTGAGGGGGCTATTGATTTAGCCACCTTGGTTGCTTGTCCCCTTAACATGGATAAGTACAAGCAACTACCCCTAATAAATGGTGTTGAGGTTCAGGCCTACAGGGACACAGGTGCCAGTGTTACAATGGTAATAGAGAAACTGGTCCACCCTGAACAACACCTACTTGGTCACCAGTACCAAGTAACCGATGCTCATAACAACACCCTTAGCCACCCCATGGCTGTTGTGAATCTCAACTGGGAGGGGGGATTACTGGCCCAAAGAAAGTTGTGGTTGCCTCAGATTTACCTGTAGACTGTCTATTAGGGAATGATTTAGAGACATCAGCTTGGGCAGAAGTGGAGTTGGAGGCTCATGCAGCAATGCTGGGCATTCCAGGGCATATTTTTGCTTTGACCAGGGCTCAGGCCAAACAGCAAAAAGGACAGGGTGACTTGGATCCTGGAAGAATGGACCAAGTGCTCCCTAAAGCTAGGGCTAGTAGAAGTGAAGCACTACCTACTATCCCTCCCTCTACAGTGGATTCTACTTCTGAGGAAGAAGAATTTCCACCCTGTGCAGAACCTACACCAGAGGAGATGGAAGCAGACACTGCTGAGCTTTTGGGTGAAGGGGGACCTGCCAGGGAGGAGCTGAGTGTGGCACAGCAGACCTGTCCCACATTAGAGGGTCTAAGACAGCAAGCTGTCAAACAAGCAAATGGGGATGTCAGTGACTCTCACAGAGTTTACTGGGAGGACAACCTCTTGTACACTGAAGCAAGGGATCTAAAACCTGGAGCTGCCAGGAGATTGGTGATTCCTCAGGAGTACAGAAAGTTCCTCCTAACTCTTGCTCACGACATTCCCTTAGCTGGACATTTGGGGCAAATGAAAACATGGGACAGGCTTGTTCCCTTGTTTCATTGGCCTAGAATGTCAGAGGACACAAAATAATTTTTTAAGTCCTGTGAAACCTGTCAAGCCAGTGGCAAGACAGGTGGCACCCCAAAGGCACCCTTATTCCACTGCCTGTGGTTGGGGTTCCCTTTGAAAGGGTAGGGGTTGACATAGTTGGCCCCCTTGACCCTCCTACTGCTTCAGGCAATAGGTTTATCTTGGTGGTAGTGGACCATTGTAGGAGGCTGGACTGGCTTGTAGTGAGTACCAAGGGGTACTTACACCTTGCACCAGGCCCAGGTATCCCTTATTAGTGTATAGGGTGTCTAGCAGCTTAGGCTGATAGATAATGGTAGCTTAGCAGAGCAGCTTAGGCTGAACTAGGAGACGAGTGAAGCTCCTACAGTACCACAAGTGTCATATGCACAATAGCATAAGAAAACACAATACACAGATATACTAAAAATAAAGGTACTTTATTTTTATGACAATATGCCAAAAGTAAATCAGTGAGTACCCTCAGTATGAGGATAGCAAATATACACAAGATATATGTACACAATACCAAAATATGCAGTAATAGTATTAGAAAACAGTGCAAACAATGTATAATTGCAATAGGATGCAATGGGGACACATAGGGATAGGGACAACACAAACCATATACTCCAAAAGTGGAATGCGAACCATGAATGGACCCCAAACCTATGTGACCTTGTAGAGGGCCACTGGGACTGTAAGAAAACAGTTAGGGTTAGAAAAATAGCCCACCCCAAGACCCTGAAAAGTGAGTGCAAAGTGCACTAAAGTTCCCCAAAGGACATAGAAGTCGTGATAGGGGAATTCTGCAGGAAAGACACAAACCAGCAATGCAACAACGATGGATTTCCAGTCGAGGGTACCTGTGGAACAAGGGGACCAAGTCCAAAAGTCACAAGCAAGTCGGAGATGGGCAGATGCCCAGGAAATGCCAGCTGTGGATGCAAAGAAGCTACTACTGGACAGTAGAAGCTGAAGGTTCTGCAGGAACGACAAGGGCTAGAGACTTTCCCTTTGGAGGACGGATCCCTCACGCTGTGGAGAGTCGTGCAGAAGTGTTTTCCCGCCAAAGACCACCAACAAGCCTTGCTAGCTGCAAGTCGTGCGGTAAGGGTTTTTGGATGCTGCTGTGGCCCAGGAGGGACCAGGATGTCGCCAATTGCGTCAGGGGACAGAGGGGGCATCGAGCAAGACAAGGAGCCCTCTCAGCAGCAGGCAGCACCCGCAGAAGTGCCAGTAACAGGCACTACGAGGATGCGTGAAACGGTGCTCACCCGAAGTCGCACAAAGGAGTCCCACGTCGCCGGAGAACAACTTAGGAGGTCGTGCAATGCAGGTTAGAGTGCCGTGGACCCAGGCTGGACTGTGCACAAAGGATTTCCGCCGGAAGTGCAAGGAGGCCGGAGTAGCTGCAAATGTCACGGATCCTAGCAATGCAGTCTGCCGTGGGGAGGCAAGGACTTACCTCCACCAAACTTGGACTGAAGAGTCACTGGACTGTGGGAGTCACTTGGACAGAGTTGCTGGATTCAAGGGACCTCGCTCGTCGTGCTGAGAGGAGACCCAGGGTACCGGTGATGCAGTTCTTTGGTGCCTGCGGTAGCAGGGGGACGATTCCGTCGACCCACGGGAGATTTCTTCGGAGCCTCTAGTGCAGAGAGGAGGCAGACTACCCCCACAGCATGCACCACCAGGAAAACAGTCGAGATGGCGGCAGGATCAGCGTTACAGAGTTGCAGTAGTCGTCTTTGCTACTTTGTTGCAGTTTTGCAGGCTTCCAGCGCGGTCAGCAGTCGATTCCTTGGCAGAAGGTGAAGAGAGAGATGCAGATGAACTCGGATGAGCTCTTGCATTCGTTATCTAAGGAATCCCCAGAGACAGAGACCCTAAATAGCCAGAAAAGAGGGTTGGCTACCTAGGAGAGAGGATAGGCTAGCAACACCTGAAGGAGCCTATCAGAAGGAGTCTCTGACGTCACCTGGTGGCACTGGCCACTCAGAGCAGTCAAGTGTGCCAGCAGCACCTCTGTTTCCAAGATGGCAGAGGTCTGGAGCACACTGGAGGAGCTCTGGACACCTCCCAGGGGAGGTGCAGGTCAGGGGAGTGGTCACTCCCCTTTCCTTTGTCCAGTTCCGCGCCAGAGCAGGGCTAAGGGGTCCCTGAACCGGTGTAGACTGGCTTATGCAGAAATGGGCACCATGTGTGCCCATGAAAGCATTGCCAGAGGCTGGGGGAGGCTACTCCTCCCCTGCCTTCACACCATTTTCCAAAGGGAGAGGGTGTAACACCCTCTCTCAGAGGAAGTCCTTTGTTCTGCCATCCTGGGCCAAGCCTGGCTGGACCCCAGGAGGGCAGAAACCTGTCTGAGGGGTTGGCAGCAGCTGCAGTGAAACCCCAGGAAAGGCAGTTTGGCAGTACCAGGGTCTGTGCTACAGACCACTGGGATCATGGGATTGTGCCAACTATGCCGGGATGGCATAGAGGGGGCAATTCCATGATCATAGACATGTTACATGGCCATATTCGGAGTTACCATTGTGAAGCTACATATAGGTAGTGACCTATATGTAGTGCACGCTTGTAATGGTGTCCCCGCACTCACAAATTTCGGGGAATTGGCCCTCAACAATGTGGGGGCACCTTGGCTAGTGCCAGAGTGCCCTCACACTAAGTAACTTTGCACCTAACCTGGTTAGGTGAATTTGACAATTCCATGATCCCTCGAGTCTCTAGCACAGACCCGGGTACTGCCAATCTACCTTTCCCGGGATTTCACTGCAGCTGCTGCTGCTGCCAACCCCTCAGACAGGTTTCTGCCCTCTTGGGGTCCAGCCAGGCCTATCCTCCTTCCTAAGTAGCCAAACCCTCTTTTCTGGCTATTTAGGGTCTCTGTTTTGGGGATTTCCTTAGATAACGAATGCAAGAGCTCATCAGAGTTCCTCTGCATCTCTCTCTTCACCTTCTGCCAAGGAATCGACTGCTGACCGCGCTGGAAGCCTGCAAAACTGCAACAAAGTAGCGAAGACGACTACTGCAACTCTGTAACGCTGATCCTGCCGCCTTCTCGACTGTTTTCCTGGTGGTGCATGCTGTGGGGGTAGTCTGCGTCCTCTCTGCACTAGAAGCTCCGAAGAAATCTGCTGTGGGTCGACGGAATCTTCCCCCTGCTACCGCAGGCACCAAAGAACTGCATCACCGGTACCCTGGGTCTCCTCTCAGCACGACGAGCGAGGTCCCTTGAATCCAGCAACTCTGTCCAAGTGACTCCCACAGTCCAGTGACTCTTCAGTCCAAGTTTGGTGGAGGTAAGTCCTTGCCTCCCCACGCCAGACTGCATTGCTGGGAACCGCGACTTTTGCAGCTACTCCGGCCTCTGTGCACTTCCGGCGGAAATCGTTTGTGCACAGCCAAGCCTGGGTCCACGGCACTCTAACCTGCATTGCACGACTTTCTAAGTTGTCCTCCGGCGACGTGGGACTCCTTTGTGCGACTTCGGGTGAGCACCGTTTCACTCCTCTTTGTAGTGCCTGTTCCAGCACTTCTGCAGGTGCTGCCTGCTTCTGAGAGGGCTCCTTGTCTTGCTCGACGACCCCTCTGTCCCCAGACGCAATTGGCGACATCCTGGTCCCTCCTGGGCCACAGCAGCATCCAAAAATGCTAACCGCACGACTTGCAGCTAGCAAGGCTTGTTGGTGGTCTTTCTTCAGGAAAACACTTCTGCACGACTCTCCACGGCGTGGGGGATCCATCCTCCAAAGGGGAAGTTTCTAGCCCTTGTCGTTCCTGCAGAATCCTCAGCTTCTACTGTCCAGTAGCAGCTTCTTTGCACCCACAGCTGGCATTTCCTGGGCATCTGCCCATCTCCGACTTGCTTGTGACTTTTGGACTTGGTCCCCTTGTTCCACAGGTACCCTCAACTGGAAATCCATCGTTGTTGCATTGCTGGTTTGTGTTTTTCCTGCAGAATTCCCCTATCACGACTTCTATGTCCTTTGGGGAACTTTAGTGCACTTTGCACTCACTTTTCAGGGTCTTGGGGTGGGCTATTTTTCTAACCCTCACTGTTTTCTTACAGTCCCAGCGACCCTCTCCAAGGTCACATAGGTTTGGGGTCCATTCGTGGTTCGCATTCCACTTTTGGAGTATATGGTTTGTGTTGCCCCTATCCCTATGTGTCCCCATTGCATCCTATTGTAACTATACATTGTTTGCACTGTTTTCTAATACTATTACTGCATATTTTGGTATTGTGTACATATATCTTGTGTATATTTGCTATCCTCATACTGAGGGTACTCACTGAGATACTTTTGGCATATTGTCATAAAAATAAAGTACCTTTATTTTTAGTACATCTGTGTATTGTGTTTTCTTATGATATTGTGTATATGACACTTGTGGTACTGTAGGAGCTTCACTCGTCTCCTAGTTCAGCCTAAGCTGCTCTGCTAAGCTACCATTATCTATCAGCCTAAGCTGCTAGACACCCTATACACTGATAAGGGATACCTGGGCCTGGTGCAAGGTGTAAGTACCCCTTGGTACTCACTACAAGCCAGTCCAGCCTCATACAACGAGGCCCTCTCCTCCATCATGGGAGCTTACCACCACTCCCAGGAGACGATGGCAACGGTCCTGGACAAGTTGCAGGAGACCCTTCGTCTGCAGGAGGAGCAGTATTTGGGGTTCAGGGAGGAGCTCAGGACCATCGGCTTCGCCCTGGGCACCATCGTAGGGGTGCTGACGGACATTCAAAAGACCTTGAGGGACACCGTGGCACTCCAAGGGGCCCCTGACACTAGCCAGGACGTTGAAATGCCCACCACCTCCGCCGGCGCTAGTGGACAGGACGCCCTGCCACAGGACCACCACACCAGCACCCCACCCCCTGCAAACGGACAACCACCACAAAAGCGGTCCCTGAGATCCAGGAACAGGACAGAGCAAGATGGTAAGACCCCCACCAGGAAATAAGACCACCCTGATTGTCCCCCCACTGTCCCACTTTGTTACCCTGTCCAAATCGGAACTGCCCCAGCTCCACTTCCAATGGCCAGATGTGCAATGTACCTGTGAGACTAATAGACTGGACTCTGCCATGGGCATTGTTCCACCATGACCTCTCCCCATTTCACAACCCCCCTACATTTTTATGCACTTCAATAAACACCCTTCAAACCATAATAATATTGGAGTCAGTCAATGATTGTGAATTATGTATTGTCAATTACAGTGTTAAAAATGATTACCCATTGGAAGGCCAACATACCAATGTCACACATCACAAGCCTTTCAAGGGTGCAAGCTGTTGACAAGTAGGTTACCACATTACTGAAACTGAAATGGAAGGGGACAACTCAGTTACCAAATAGGGAATGAAATGTAGGTACAGGATAGAGGTAGACGTGTGAAATGTAATATTATGTGAAACATGAAATTGTACTCACCTGTGTCTCACTGAAAATATTGCTGTATGACTGACTCCCTGTTGTCGTTTTCATCTTTATCAGCTTCCTCCTCATCACTGTCCACAGGCTCCACAGGCTCACCAGCTGCAACAACTCCGTCATCTGGATCATCCTCCTGCAGAAAAGGCACCTGGCATCGCAAGCCAAGTTATGGAGCAGGCGATGATGATGTCGCACACCTTCTTCGGTGAGTAGAATAGGGACCCACCTGTCATATGGAGGCACCTGAACCTGGCCTTCAGGAGGCCGAAGGTCCGCTCGATCACCCTCCTAGTCCGCCCATGGGCCTCATTGTAGCGTTCCTCTGCCCTGGTCCTGGGATTCCTCACTGGGATCAGTAGCCAGGACAGGTTGGGGTAACCAGAGTCCCCCAATAGCCATACACAGTGCCTCTGGAGTTCACCCATCATATCAGGGATGCTGCTTTTGCGCAGGATTTAGGCGTCATGCACTGAGCCAGGGAACATTGCATTTACCTGCGAGATGTACTGGTCTGCCAAACAGACCATCTGGACATTCATCGAATGATAACTCTTCCTGTTCCTGTACACCTGTTCATTCCTGCGGGGGGGACCAGAGCTACATGGGTCCCATCAATGGCACCTATGATGTTGGGGATATGTCCAAGGGCATAGAAGTCACCTTTCACTGTAGGCAAATCCGCCACCTCAGGAAAAATGATGTATCTCCTTACGTGTTTCAGCAGGGCAGGCAACACTCTGGACAAGACGTTGGAAAACATAGGCTGGGACATCTCTGATGCCATGGCCACAGTTGTCTGAAAAGAGCCACTTGCAAGGAAATGGAGCACTGACAGCACCTTCACGTCAGGGGGGATTCCAGTCGGGTGGCAGATTGGTGACATCAGGTCTGGCTCCAACTGGGTACACAGTTCCTGGATTGTGGCACGGTCAAACCGGTAGGTCACGATGACATGTCGCTCTTCCATTGTCAACAGGTCCACCAGCGGTCGGTACACCGGCGGATTCCGCCATCTTCCAATATGTCCCAGCTGACGGTGCCTAAGAAGGACAACAGCAAAGAAACTGTCAGCATTCCTCCAGGTATGTACCCACAGTCACACACAAGACTACAACAGACAACTCATCCGGGAAAGGTTTTGAGTGTAGGCCTCGGTATGTGTGACGCAGTAGTAATTGAAGCCATGTGGGCCCCTGAAATGGAGGCTGCCTGACATCTAAACTGGGACAATGGAATTGTGGGGTAACTGTGCTGGCGTTGGACACCGTCGCGGTAGGCGGTCGTAGAGCGCGGCGCAATACTGCAATGGTTAACATTGGACCCTGTGGGTCCCAGGAGCCAATGAACAGGTGCGCTGGCAGTGATGATGCGCACCGCCGCGGACGTCACCACCATTTTCTATCTCTTCAATCACTAGATACCTGACCTTCGACAGGAGAGGACCTACACTGCTAGTGCTGCTGTGACCTCGGTCTGGAAGCGACGATGGCTGCTGCGTCTGGGGAAAGGGCCCCTGCCTTCACTGCACACGAGTTGGAGCAACTTGTGGATGGGGTACTCCCCCAGTATACGCTACTCTACGGTCCTCCAGACCAACAGGTTAGTACACAGGGAGCACGTTGTATGGGCTAGGCCTCGGTGGAGAGGGCTGGGTGGATGAGGGAAGGGGGCAGAGTACATAGAACAGTCATGCATGGGGATGAATGGGCCACAGGGATAGAGTTGGGAGGGGGCCAATTACAAAGACGGTGCTGTAGCTAATGACTGTTCCTCTTTCCTTGTGCATGTGATGTAGGTCAGCGCCCACTAGAAGAGGGACATTTGGCGTGCCATCGCCAAGGAAGTCCGCACCCTGGGGGCCCACCAGAGACGGGGCACCCACTGCCGGAAGAGATGGGAGGACATTCGCCGCTGCAGCAAGAAGGCGGCGGAGGCTCAGCTGGGGATGGCCTCCCAACGTGGGAGGGGTGCCCGTCGCACCATGACCCCCCTGATGTCCCGGATCCTGGCGGTGGCCTACCCGGAGTTGGATGGGCGCTTAAGGACATCACAGCAGACACAAGGGGGTGAGTACAACCTCATCCTATGGACTTTGCGTGCAGTGGAGCTGTCTGGGTGGGGGTGGTGGGCTGTGGGTGTCCCTAGGCCAGGACGAGTTAGGTATGCAAGGCCCCTCCGTTATGTAGGCCATGTGGCACTCTACCCCAGCAAAAAAATAATAATAATTGATGTATAGTTGCCCCTTTGCCATCCATGTGGGCAGATTTCCACCATTGCCATGTAGGCCATATCCCAGAAATTGCATGTGCAGAGGGCAGGAGCACGGCGTAATGCAGGGGGCTGCTGCGTTTGTCTTGTCCGCCAACGGTAGAGGTATGCCATGCACTAAAACTCTCTTTCTTCTGTCTCCCCCCTTTTTCTGCTCTCCATGTCCTTCTGTACATCAGCATCAACAGGCGGAGGTACAGTGGCACCGGAGCACGAGGGAGCTGCATCCCACATGGCCATGGAGGGCCACACCACAGACTCTGAATTCACCAGTGGGACAGAGGGCGAGGGGAGCTTCACGTCGGCCACAGGATCACCAAACAGCGACACGGACTCGTCCGCCGATGGGAGCTCCCTGTGGTGGCGGCACCATCTGTGCGCCCCACTTCTACAGGTACAGCTGCCACCTCCCCTACCAGCACCGCCCTCGCAGCAGCCCCTCAGCTTTCGCCCCGTGCCCGCTCACCCTGGAGGGTGGGCATCACCTTCGCCCCAGGCACCTCAGGCCCTGCCCCAGTCACCCCTGCTGCCCTCAGTGAGGAGGCCATTGACCTCCTCAGGTCACTCACTGTTGGGGAGTCTACCATTGTGAATGCCATCCAGGGTGTAGAACGAGAGTTGAAACACGGTAATGCATTCCTGGAAGGCATTCATTCTGGTCAGGCTGTCCTTCAGCGAATCCTGCAATCTCTGGCCTCAGCACTGATGGCAGCCATTGTCCCTGTGTCCAGCCTCCCCCCTCCAACTTCCTCCACCCAGACCCAATCCCCTGTACCCCAGCCCATCCCAAGCACACCTACAGACCAGCATGCACACATGTCAACACACACAGGTAGCTCAAGCAAACATAGGCACCACACACACCACAGACACTCACACAAGCATCAGACCCATACAGATACAGCAACATCCACTGTCTCCACTGTGTCCCCCTCCTCCTCTTCTCCCTCCTCCCTCCCAGTGTCGTCTACACACACACCTGCATGCACCACATCTACAGGCACAAGGACTCGCACCAGGACACCCAGCACCACAAGCCGCTCACCTGCACTCACCACCTCCACTGCCATTTACACGTCCCCTGTGTCCTCTCCCAGTGTGTCTGTGACGCCCCCTCCCAAAGTACACAAACGCCGGCAATCACTCACCCAATATCCATCCACCTCACGACAGCCTACAGTACCTGCACCTGCACCCAAAACAGCTAAAGTGACACCTCCTACAACCACCTCCTCTTCCTCCACTCCCAGAGCCCCTCCAGCTACCCATCGTGTGTCCGTCAGAAACTGTCCCTATGTATAATTGACATTTTTGGCCCCACCCCCCCCTCCTATTCATCAGTCCCGTCGTAGCGCCTCAGCCAAAAAGCCACCAGTACCAGTGGTGCGTGTTCCAGGTTTTTGGAGTGCCCCGTCCACCAGGGCAGGCAGTAGGACCCGGAGCCAAGGCACTGTCAGCCCACCCCCTGTAAAGGCTCAGAAATTGGAGAGTGGACGACGGGACCGTGTCAAGACTCCTGGTGGGACAAAAAGTGAAATGGGATCCAAGGCGATTGGTGAGTCATCTGTAACTACAAAGAAGGTGGGGAAGGTCCCGAGGAAGTCTCCCCAACCTGTTGTGAGTGTCACGGCGGAGAAGTGCGCCATCATTTCCGGCGGTCCAGACACAACCGCCAGCACCGTCGTTACGGGTCCAGAGACCACCGCCAGAGTCATAGCCCAGGAGGGCCCAAGTTTCGTCACTGGTCCAGAGACCACCGCCAGAGTCATAGCCAAGGAGGGCCCAAGTTTCGTCACTGGTCCAGAGACCACTGCCAGAGTCATAGCCCAGGAGGGCTCAAGTATCGTTACTGGTAAGGAGACCACCGCCACCGCAGGAGTCACAGCCCAGAAGGGCTCAAGTATCGTTACTGGTCAGGAGACCACCGCCGGAGTCACAGCCCAGGAGGGCTCAAGTATCGTTACTGGTCAGGAGACCACCGCCACCGCCGGAGTCACAGCCCATGATGGTCCAGAATCCCACAGCCCCGCTGGGCAATGATGGAACGTCATGCCACACACCAACGTCCAGTGTGGACTTCGTCATGCCACACACCAATGTCCATTGTGGAGTTCGTCATGCCACACACCAACGTCCATGGTGAAGACCGCTGAACAGGGACAAGACCGCCATGGCAAAGCACCGCTGAACAGGCCAAAGACTGCCGTGGCAAAGCACCGCTGAACAGGCCAATGACTGCCATGGCAAAGCACCGCTGAACAGGGCAAAGACCGCCATGGTGAAGAACGCTGAACAGGGCAAAGACCGCCATGGCAAAGCACCGCTGAACAGGCCAAAGACTGCCATGGCAAAGCACCGCTGAACAGGGCAAAGACCGCCATGGCAAAGCACCGCTTAACAGGGCAAAGACTGCCATGGTGAAGACCGCTGAACAGGGCAAAGACCGCCATGGCAAAGCACCGCTGAACAGGCCAAAGACTGCCAAGGCAAAGCACCGCTGAACAGGGCAAAGACCGCCATGGTGAAGACCGCTGAACAGGGACAAGACCGTGTGGGTATGAATAGTCCGGTACATCAGGCATCGTTCTCCCATGTGCATCTGGGACAGTGACAGGACATGTACTTTCACGGGGAGACTCATCCAGTCTGGGCACCAGTCCCACCCAGTACCAGTAGAGAACTGCATCTACTTGCGAAGATGTGTGTTTGCACTCCCCAGGATGGCACAGTGGGCAAGTGTAGGAAAGTACCATCTTGCCTGGCATGTTACCCCCATTTTTCACTGTATATATGTTGTTTTAGTTGTATGTGTCACTGGGACCCTGCCAGCCAGGGCCCCAGTGCTCATAAGTGTGCCTGAATGTGTTATCTGTGTAGTGACTAACTGTCTCACTGAGGCTCTGCTAATCAGAACCTCAGTGGTTATGCTCTCTCATTTCTTTCACATTGTCACTAACAGGCTAGTGACCAATTTTACCAATTTACATTGGCTCACTGGAACACCCTTATAATTCCCTAGTATATGGTACTGAGGTACTGTAGGACGCTGGACTGGCTTGTAGTGAGTACCAAGGGGTACTTGCACCTTGCACCAGGCCCAGTTATCCCTTATTAGTGTATAGGGTGTCTAGCAGCTTAGGCTGATAGATAATGGTAGCTTAGCAGAGCAGCTTAGGCTGAACTAGGAGACGTGTGAAGCTACTACAGTACCACTTAGTGTCATATGCACAATATCATAAGAAAACACAATACACAGTTATACTAAAAATAAAGGTACTTTATTTTTATGACAATATGCCAAAGTATCTTAGAGTGTACCCTCAGTGAGAGGATAGGAAATATACACAAGATATATATACACAATAGCAAAAATATGCAGTATAGTCTTAGAAAACAGTGCAAACAATGTATGGTTACAATAGGATGCAATGGGGAAACATAGGGATAGGGGCAACACAAACCATATACTCCAAAAGTGGAATGCGAACCACGAATGGACCCCAAACCTATGTGACCTTGTAGAGGGTCGCTGGGACTATTAGAAAATAGTGAGAGTTAGAAAAATAACCCTCCCCAAGACCCTGAAAAGTGAGTGCAAAGTGCACTAAAGTTCCCCTAAGGACAAAGAAGTCGTGTTAGAGGAATAATGCAGGAAAGACACAAACCAACAATGCAACAACTGTGGATTTCCAATCTAGGGTACCTGTGGAACAAGGGGACCAAGTCCAAAAGTCACAAGCAAGTCGGAGATGGGCAAATGCCCAGGAAATGCCAGCTGCGGGTGCAAAGAAGCTTCTACTGGACAGAAGAAGCTGAGCGTTCTGCAGGAACGAAAAGGGCTAGAGACTTCCCCTTTGGTGGACGGATCCCTCTCGCTGTGGAGAGTCGTGCAGAAGTGTTTTCCCGCCGAAAGAACGCCAACAAGCCTTGCTAGCTGCAAATCATGCGGTTAGCGTTTTTGGACACTGCTGTGGCCCTGGAGGGACCAGGAGATCGCAAATTGGACCAGGAGAGAGAGGGGACGTCGAGCAAGACAAGGAGCCCTCTCAGCAGCAGGTAGCACCCGGAGAAGTGCCAGAAACAGGCACTACGAGGATGCGTGAAACGGTGCTCACCCGAAGTCGCACAAAGGAGTCCCACGTCGCCGGAGACCAACTTAGAAAGTCGTGCAATGCAGGTTAGAGTGCCGTGGACCCAGGCTTGGCTGTGCACAAAGGATTTCCGCCGGAAGTGCACAGGGGCCGGAGTAGCTGCAAAAGACGCGGTTCCCAGCAATGCAGCCCAGCGAGGTGAGGCAAGGACTTACCTCCACCAAACTTGGACTGAAGAGTCACTGGACTGTGGGGGTCACTTGGACAGAGTCGCTGGATTCGAAGGACCTCGCTCGTCGTGCTGAGAGGAGACCCAAGGGACCGGTAATGCAGCTTTTTGGTGCCTGCGGTTGCAGGGGGAAGATTCCGTCGACCCACGGGAGATTTCTTCGGAGCTTCTGGTGCAGAGAGGAGGCAGACTACACCCACAGCATGCACAAGCAGGAAAACATTTGAGAAGGTGGCAGGATCAGCGTTACAGAGTTGCAGTAGTCGTCTTTGCTACTATGTTGCAGGTTTGCAGGCTTCCAGCGCGGTCAGCAGTCGATTCCTTGGCAGAAGGTGAAGAGAGAGATGCAGAGGAACTCGGATGAGCTCTTGCATTCGTTATCTAAAGTTTCCCCAGAGACAGAGACCCTAAATAGCCAGAAAAGAGGGTTTGGCTACCTAGGAGAGAGGATAGGCTAGCAACACCTGAAGGAGCCTATCAGAAGGAGTCTCTGACGTCACCTGGTGGCACTGGCCACTCAGAGCAGTCCAGTGTGCCAGCAGCACCTCTGTTTCCAAGATGGCAGAGGTCTGGAGCACACTGGAGGAGCTCTGGACACCTCCCAGGGGAGGTGCAGGTCAGGGGAGTGGTCACTCCCCTTTCCTTTGTCCAGTTTCGCGCCAGAGCAGGGGCTAAGGGGTCCCTGAACCGGTGTAGACTGGCTTATGCAGAATTGGGCACATCTGTGCCCAAGAAAGCATTTCCAGAGGCTGGGGGAGGCTACTCCTCCCCTGCCTTCACACCATTTTCCAAAGGGAGAGGGTGTAACACCCTCTCTCAGAGGAAGTCCTTTGTTCTGCCATCCTGGGACAAGCCTGGCTTGACCCCAGGAGGGCAGAAACCTGTCTGAGGGGTTGGCAGCAGCAGCAGCTGCAGTGAAACCCCAGGAAAGGCAGTTTGGCAGTACCAGGGTCTGTGCTACAGACCACTGGGATCATCGAATTGTGCCAACAATGCCAGGATGGCATAGAGGGGGCAATTCCATGATCTTAGACATGTTACATGGCCATATTCGGAGTTACCATTGTGAAGCAACATATAGGTAGTGACCTATATGTAGTGCACGCGTGTAATGGTGTCCCCGCACTCACAAAGTTCAGGGAATTGGCTCTGAACAATGTGGGGGCACTTTGGCTAGTGCCAGGGTGCCCTCACACTAAGTAACTTTGCACCTAACCTTTACCAGGTAAAGGTTAGACATATAGGTGACTTATAAGTTACTTAAGTGGAGTGTAAAATGGCTGTGAAATAACGTGGACGTTATTTCACTCAGGCTGCAGTGGCAGGCCTGTGTAAGAATTGTCAGAGCTCCCTATGGGTGGCAAAAGAAATGCTGCAGCCCATAGGGATCTCCTGGAACCCCAATACCCTGGGTACCTCAGTACCATATACTAGGGAATTATAAGGGTGTTCCAGTAAGCCAATGTAAATTGGTAAAATTGGTCACTAGCCTGTTAGTGACAATTTGAAAGAAATGAGAGAGCATAACCACTGAGGTTCTGGTTAGCAGAGCCTCAGTGAGACAGTTAGGCACTACACAGGAAACACATACATATAGGCCACATTTTACACTGCACTTAAGTAACTTATAGCCAAGGTGCTCCCCCATTGTTCAGGGCAAATTCCCCGGACTTTGTGAGTGCGGGGACACCATTACACGCGTGCACTACACATAGGTCACTACCTATGTGTAGCTTCACAATGGTAACTCCGAATATGGCCATGTAACATGTCTATGATCATGGAATTGCCCCCTCTATGCCATCCTGGCATAGTTGGCACAATCCCATGATCCCACGGGTCTGTAGCTCAGACCCTGGTACTGCCAAACTACCTTTCCCGGGGTTTCACTGCAGCTGCTGCCAACCCCTCAGACAGGTTTCTGCCCTCCTGGGGTCCAGCCAGGCTTGGCCCAGGATGGCAGAACAAAGGACTTCCTCAGAGAGAGGGTGTTACACTGTAGGAAAGTACCATCTTGCCTGGCATGTTACCCCCATTTTTCACTGTATATATGTTGTTTTAGTTGTATGTGTCACTGGGACCCTGGTAACCCAGGGCCCCAGTGCTCATAAGTGTGCCTGAATGTGTTACCTGTGTAGTGACTAACTGTCTCACTGAGGCTCTGCTAATCAGAACCTCAGTGGTTATGCTCTCTCATTTCTTTCCAAATTGTCACTAACAGGCTAGTGACCATTTTTACCAATTAACATTGGCTTACTGGAACACCCTTATAATTCCCTAGTATATGGTACTGAGGTACCCAGGGTATTGGGGTTCCAGGAGATCCCTATGGGCTGCAGCATTTCTTTTGCCACCCATAGGGAGCTCTGACAATTCTTACACAGGCCTGCCACTGCAGCCTGAGTGAAATAACGTCCACGTTATTTCACAGCCATTTTACACTGCACTTAAGTAACTTATAAGTCACCTATATGTCTAACCTTTACCTGGTAAAGGTTAGGGGCAAAGTTACTTAGTGTGAGGGCACCCTGGCACTAGCCAAGGTGCCCCCACATTGTTCAGAGCCAATTCCCTGAACTTTGTGAGTGCGGGGACACCATTACACGCGTGCACTACATATAGGTCACTACCTATATGTAGCTTCACCATGGTAACTCCGAATATGGCCATGTAACATGTCTATGATCATGGAATTGCCCCCTCTATACCATCCTGGCATAGTTGGCACAATCCCATGATCCCAGTGGTCTGTAGCACAGACCCTGGTACTGCCAAACTGCCCTTCCTGGGGTTTCACTGCAGCTGCTGCTGCTGCCAACCCCTCAGACAGGCAGCTGCCCTCCTGGGGTCCAGCCAGGCCTGGCCCAGGATGGCAGAACAAAGAACTTCCTCTGAGAGAGGGTGTGACACCCTCTCCCTTTGGAAAATGGTGTGAAGGCAGGGGAGGAGTAGCCTCCCCCAGCCTCTGGAAATGCTTTGTTGGGCACAGATGTGCCCAATTCTGCATAAGCCAGTCTACACCGGTTCAGGGACCCCTTAGCCCCTGCTCTGGCGCGAAACTGGACAAAGGAAAGGGGAGTGACCACTCCCCTGACCTGCACCTCCCCTGGGAGGTGTCCAGAGCTCCTCCAGTGTGCTCCAGACCTCTGCCATCTTGGAAACAGAGGTGCTGCTGGCACACTGGACTGCTCTGAGTGGCCAATGCCACCAGGTGACGTCAGAGACTCCTGCTGATAGGCTCCTTCAGGTGTTAGTAGCCTTTCCTCTCTCCTAGGTAGCCAAACCCTCTTTTCTGGCTATTTAGGGTCTCTGTCTCTGGGGAAACTTTAGATAACGAATGCATGAGCTCAGCCGAGTTCCTCTGCATCTCCCTCTTCACCTTCTGATAAGGAAACGACCGCTGACCGCGCTGGAAGCCTGCAAACCTGCAACATAGTAGCAAAGACGACTACTGCAACTCTGTAACGCTGATCCTGCCGCCTTCTCGACTGTTTTCCTGCTTGTGCATGCTGTGGGGGTAGCCTGCCTCCTCTCTGCACCAGAAGCTCCGAAGAAATCTCCCGTGGGTAGACGGAATCTTCCCCCTGCAACCGCAGGCACCAAAAAGCTGCATTACCTGTCCCTTGGGTCTCCTCTCAGCACAACGAGCGAGGTCCCTCGAATCCAGCGATGCTGTCCAAGTGACCCCCACAGTCCAGTGACTCTTCAGCCCAAGTTTGGTGGAGGTAAGTCCTTGCCTCACCTCGCTGGGCTGCATTGCTGGGAACCGCGACTTTGCAGCTACTCCGGCCCCTGTACACTTCCGGCGGAAATCCTTTGTGCACAGCCAAGCCTGGGTCCACGGCACTCTAACCTGCATTGCACGACTTTCTAAGTTGGTCTCCGGCGACGTGGGACTCCTTTGTGCAACTTCGGCGAGCACCGTTTCACGCATCCTCGTAGTGCCTGTTTCTGGCACTTCTCCGGGTGCTACCTGCTTCAGTGAGGGCTGTTTGTCTTGCTCGACGTCCCCTCTCTCTTCAGGTCCAATTTGCGACCTCCTGGTCCCTCCTGGGCCCCGGCAGCGTCCAAAAACGCCAAACGCACGATTTGCGTGTAGCAAGGCTTGTTGGCGTCCTTCCGGCGGGAAAACACTTCTGCACGACTCTCCAAGGCGAGTGGGATCCGTCCACCAAAGGGGAAGTCTCTAGCCCTTTTCGTTCTTGCAGAAACCTCAGCATCTTCTGTCCAGTCGAAGCTTCTTTGCACCCGCAGCTGGCATTTCCTGGGCATCTGCCCATCTCCGACTTGCTTGTGACTTTTGGACTTGGTCCCCTTGTTCCACAGGTACCCTAGATTGGAAATCCACAGTTGTTGCATTGCTGGTTTGTGTCTTTCCTGCATTATTCCTCTAACACGACTATTTTGTCCTTAGGGGAACTTTAGTGCACTTTGCACTCACTTTTCAGGGTCTTGGGGAGGGTTATTTTTCTAACTCTCACTATTTTCTAATAGTCCCAGCGACCCTCTACAAGGTCACATAGGTTTGGGGTCCATTCGTGGTTCGCATTCCACTTCTTGAGTATATGGTTTGTGTTGCCCCTATCCCTACGTTTCCCCATTGCATCCTATTGTAACTATACATTGTTTGCACTGTTTTCTAAGACTATACTGCATATTTTTGCTATTGTGTATATATATCTTGTGTATATTTCCTATCCTCTCACTGAGGGTACACTCTAAGATACTTTGGCATATTGTCATAAAAATAAAGTACCTTTATTTTTAGTATAACTGTGTATTGTGTTTTCTTATGAAATTGTGCATATGACACTAAGTGGTACTGTAGTAGCTTCACACGTCTCCTAGTTCAGCCTAAGCTGCTCTGCTAAGCTACCATTATCTATCAGCCTAAGCTGCTAGACACCCTATACACTAATAAGGGATAACTGGGCCTTGTGCAAGGTGCAAGTACCCCTTGGTACTCACTACAAGCCAGTCCAGCCTCCTACATTGGTTGTGCAGTGGTGGGATAAGTGCTTGAGACTACTTACCACTCTTGTCATTGTACTTTTCATAAGAGAAAAATATACAAAACAAGGTCAGTGTATATACACATAGCCAAAAAGTTTTGCATTTCCTCTTTTCACTCTTTTCTAAGTGCTGAAAAGTACTTCTAAAACTTTCAAAAAGTTCTTAAAAGTTTAAAAAGTTTTTTCTGTCTTTCCAAAAAGTTCTGAAAACTTTTTTCTCTTTTTCTATCACTTTAACTCTCTCTAAAAAATGTCTGGCACAGGCAAAAATGTTGAACTGTCCAAACTTGCATATGATCACCTTAGCTGGAAAGGAGCAAGGAGTCTCTGCATAGAGAGAGGTTTGAGTGTAGGGAAGAATCCTTCCTTAGAACTGTTAATTAATATGCTTAGAGTACAGGATAAGGCCATAAGTGCCCAATCTGGTGAAAAAGTAGCTAATGGTTCTCAATCTGATCCAGGGACTCCCCCAGGAAAAGGTTCAGGAAAGAAACTTCTCAGCCTGCCCATTACTAGACAGTCTAGCATAGTTAGTACAGAGGTTGAATCACATCATACTGATGGTGTGCTCTCACATTATGCTGGTAGCCAAGCTGTTAGGGTGCCCTCTGTAAGGGACAGGTCTCCTTCTGTTCATTCCCATCATACCTCTGTATCTAGAAATGTCCCTCCCACCCACCCTGATGACAGATTGTTAGAAAGGGAGCTCAATAGATTGAGAGTGGAACAAACCAGACTGAAGCTCAAGAAGCAACAGCTGGATTTGGATAGACAGTCTTTAGAATTAGAGAAGGAAAGACAGAAGTTGGGTTTAGATACCCATGGTGGCAGCAGCAGTATTCCCCATAGTCATCCTGCAAAAGAGCATGATTCCAGGAATCTGCACAAGATAGTTCCCCCTTATAAGGAGGGGGATGACATTAACAAGTGGTTTGCTGCACTTGAGAGGGCCTGTGCTGTACAGGATGTCCCTCAAAAGCAGTGGGCTGCTATCCTATGGCTATCATTTAGTGGAAAAGGTAGGGATAGGCTCCTTACTGTAAAAGAAAATGATGCTAATAATTTCCAAGTTCTTAAGAATGCACTCCTGGATGGTTATGGCTTAACCACTGAACAGTACAGGATAAAGTTCAGAGAGACCAAAAAGGAGTCTTCACAAGACTGGGTTGATTTCATTGACCATTCAGTGAAGGCCTTGGAGGGGTGGTTACATGGCAGTAAAGTTACTGATTATGACAGCCTGTATAACTTAATCCTGAGAGAGCATATTCTTAATAATTGTGTGTCTGATTTGTTGCACCAGTACTTGGTGGACTCTGATCTGACCTCTCCCCAAGAATTGGGAAAGAAGGCAGACAAATGGGTCAGAACAAGAGTGAACAGAAAAGTTCATACAGGGGGTGGCAAAGATGGCAACAAAAAGAAGGATGGTAAGTCTTCAGACAAGGGTGGGGACAAATCTAAAAATGAGTCTTCATCAGGCCCACAAAAACACTCTGGTGGGGGTGGTGGGCCCAAATCCTCCTTTAATCAGAACAAGGAAAATAAACCATGGTGCTATTTATGTAAAATAAAAGGCCATTGGACAACAGATCCCAGTTGTCCAAAGAAAGGCACCATAGCTCCTACCACTACAACCCCTACTGCTACACCTAGTGTCCCTACTAATAGCAGTGGTGGTGGGAGCAAACCTACTAATAGCCAATCCAAGGGAGTAGCTCGGCTCACTTTTGGTAATTTAGTTGGGGTTGGTCTGATTAGGGAGACCACAGAGGCTACTTTAGTCTCTGAAGGGGCTATTGATTTAGCCACTTTGGTTGCTTGCCCCCATAACGTGGAGAAGTACAAGCAACTAACCCTAATAAATGGTGTTGAGGTCCAGGCCTACAGGGACACAGGTGCCAGTGTCACAATGGTGATTGAGAAACTGGTGCACCCTGAACAACACATACTTGGACACCAGTACCAAGTAACCGATGCTCACAACATAACACAAAGCCACCCCATGGCTGTTGTAAATCTCAACTGGGGGGGGGTAACTGGTCCAAAGAAAGTTGTGGTAGCTTCAGATTTACCTGTAGACTGTCTACTAGGGAATGATTTGGAGACATCAGCTTGGTCAGATGTGGAGTTGGAGGCCCATGCAGCAATGCTGGGCATCCCAGGGCATATTTTTGCTTTGACAAGGGCTCAGGCCAAAAAGCAAAAAGGACAGGGAAGCTTGGATCCTGGAACAATGGACCAAGTGCTCCCTAAAGCTAGGGCTAGTAGAAGCAAACCACTTCCTACTATCCCTCCCTCTACAGTGGATTCTACTTCTGAGGAAGAAGAATTCCCTCCCTGTGCAGAACCTACACCAGAGGAGCTGGAAGCAGACACTGCTGAGCTTTTGGGTGAAGGGGGGCCTGCCAGAGAGGAGCTGAGTGTGGCACAGCAAACCTGTCCCACATTAGAGGGTCTCAGACAGCAAGCTGTCAAACAGGCTAATGGGGATGTCAGTGACTCTCACAGAGTTTACTGGGAGGACAACCTCTTGTACACTGAGCATAGGGATCCTAAACCTGGAGCTGCCAGGAGATTAGTGATTCCCCAGGAGTACAGAAAGTTCCTCCTAACACTGGCACATGACATTCCCTTAGCTGGGCACCTGGGTCAAATGAAAACTTGGGACAGATTGGTACCATTGTTTCATTGGCCTAGGATGTCTGAGGACACAAAGGAATTTTGTAAGTCCTGTGAAACCTGTCAAGCCCGTGGCAAGACAGGTGGCACTCCAAAGGCACCCCTTATCCCACTGTCTGTGGTTGGGGTTCCCTTTGAAAGGGTAGGGGTTGACATAGTTGGCCCCCTTGACCCTCCTACTGCTTCAGGCAATAGGTTTATCTTAGTGGTAGTGGACCATGCCACAAGATATCCTGAAGCTATTCCTTTAAGGACCACTACAGCACCTGCAGTGGCAAAGGCCCTCCTGGGAATATTTTCCAGGGTGGTCTTCCCAAAGGAAGTAGTATCAGACAGAGGAAGCAATTTCATGTCTGCATACTTAAAGGCCATGTGGAAGGAGTGTGGTGTAACGTACAAGTTCACAACACCCTATCATCCACAAACAAATGGACTGGTGGAGAGATTTAATAAAACTCTCAAAGGCATGATTATGGGACTCCCTGAAAAACTCCGCAGGAGATGGGATATCCTTCTACCATGCCTCCTTTTTGCCTACAGGGAGGTACCCCAGAAAGGAGTGGGCTTCAGCCCCTTTGAACTTCTTTTTGGACACCCTGTTAGGGGTCCACTCACACTTGTAAAGGAGGGTTGGGAACAACCTTTAAAAGCTCCTAAGCAGGATATTGTGGATTATGTACTTGGCCTCAGATCAAGGATGGCTGAGTACATGAAAAAGGCCAGCAAAAACCTTCAGGCCAGCCAAGAGCTCCAGAAGCAATGGCATGATCAGAAGGCTGTTTTGGTTCAGTACCAACCAGGGCAGAAAGTGTGGGTCTTGGAGCCTGTGGCCCCAAGAGCACTCCAGAATAAATGGAGTGGTCCCCACACAATTGTTGAAAAGAAGGGTGAAGTCACCTACTTGGTTGACTTAGGCACTGCCAGGAGTCCCCTTAGGGTGCTCCATGTCAACCGCCTGAAACCCTACTATGACAGGGCTGATCTCACCCTGCTCATGGCAACAGATGAGGGACAGGAAGAAGACAGTGATCCTCTACCTGATCTCTTCTCTTCCACAGAACAAGATGCTCTTGTGGAAGGTGTAGTTTTGGCTGATTGTCTTACTGCTGAGCAGAAAGATAATTGCATAAATCTCCTAGGACAATTTTCAGAACTCTTCTCTACTGTGCCAGGCACCACTTCGTGGTGTGAGCACACTATAGATACTGGAGACAGTTTACCTGTCAAAAGTAAGATCTATAGGCAGCCTGACCATGTCAGGGACTGCATAAAGCAAGAAGTTCAGAAAATGTTGGAACTAGGAGTGGTTGAGCACTCTGACAGTCCATGGGCTTCTCCTGTGGTACTGGTACCAAAACCCAATTCTAAAGATGGAAAGAAGGAAATGAGGTTTTGTGTAGAATATAGAGGTCTCAACTTGGTAACCAAAACTGATGCTCACCCTATACCCAGGGCAGATGAGCTCATAGATACACTGGCATCTGCCAAGTATCTAAGCACTTTTGATTTGACTGCAGGGTATTGGCAGATCAAATTGTCAGAAGATGCTAAACCTAAGACTGCATTTTCGACCATTGGAGGACATTACCAGTTTACTGTAATGCTTTTTGGTTTGAAAAATGCACCTGCCACTTTTCAGAGGTTGGTGAACACAGTCCTGCAAGGGCTGGAAGCTTTCAGTGCAGCATATTTGGACGATATAGCTGTCTTTAGCTCCAGCTGGGATGATCACCTGGTCCACCTATGGAAAGTTTTGGAGGCTCTGCAAAAGGCAGGCCTCACTATCAAGGCTTCAAAGTGCCAGATAGGGCAGGGTAAGGTGGTTAATCTGGGACACCTTGTTGGTGGGGAACAGATTGCACCACTGCAGGGGAAAATCCAAACTATTATTGATTGGGTTCCCCCTACCACTCAGACTCAGGTGAGAGCCTTCCTAGGCCTCACTGGGTATTACAGGAGGTTCATTAAGAACTATGGCTCCATTGCAGCCCCTCTTAATGACCTCACATCCAAGAAAATGCCTAAAAAGGTATTATGGACAGCAAACTGTCAGAAAGCTTTTGAGGAGCTGAAGCAGGCCATGTGCTCTGCACCTGTCCTGAAAAGCCCTTGTTACTCTAAAAAATTCTATGTCCAAACTGATGCATCTGAATTAGGAGTAGGGGCAGTCCTATCACAACTTAATTCTGAGGGCCAGGATCAACCTGTTTCTTTTATTAGTAGGAGGTTGACCCCTAGAGAAAAGCGTTGGTCTGCCATTGAGAGGGAGGCCTTTGCTGTGGTCTGGGCTCTGAAGAAGTTGAGGCCATACCTGTTTGGCACTCACTTCATCGTTCAGACAGACCACAAACCTCTACTTTGGCTAAAAAAAATGAAAGGTGAAAATCCTAAATTGTTGAGGTGGTCCATATCCCTACAGGGAATGGACTATACAGTGGAACATAGACCTGGGAGTAGCCACTCCAATGCAGATGGACTCTCCAGATATTTCCACTTAGACAATGAAGACTCATCAGGTCATGGCTAGTCTTATTGTCCTTCATTTGGGGGGGGGTTGTGTAGGAAAGTACCATCTTGCCTGGCATGTTACCCCCATTTTTCACTGTATATATGTTGTTTTAGTTGTATGTGTCACTGGGACCCTGGTAACCCAGGGCCCCAGTGCTCATAAGTGTGCCTGAATGTGTTACCTGTGTAGTGACTAACTGTCTCACTGAGGCTCTGCTAATCAGAACCTCAGTGGTTATGCTCTCTCATTTCTTTCCAAATTGTCACTAACAGGCTAGTGACCATTTTTACCAATTAACATTGGCTTACTGGAACACCCTTATAATTCCCTAGTATATGGTACTGAGGTACCCAGGGTATTGGGGTTCCAGGAGATCCCTATGGGCTGCAGCATTTCTTTTGCCACCCATAGGGAGCTCTGACAATTCTTACACAGGCCTGCCACTGCAGCCTGAGTGAAATAACGTCCACGTTATTTCACAGCCATTTTACACTGCACTTAAGTAACTTATAAGTCACCTATATGTCTAACCTTTACCTGGTAAAGGTTAGGGGCAAAGTTACTTAGTGTGAGGGCACCCTGGCACTAGCCAAGGTGCCCCCACATTGTTCAGAGCCAATTCCCTGAACTTTGTGAGTGCGGGGACACCATTACACGCGTGCACTACATATAGGTCACTACCTATATGTAGCTTCACCATGGTAACTCCGAATATGGCCATGTAACATGTCTATGATCATGGAATTGCCCCCTCTATACCATCCTGGCATAGTTGGCACAATCCCATGATCCCAGTGGTCTGTAGCACAGACCCTGGTACTGCCAAACTGCCCTTCCTGGGGTTTCACTGCAGCTGCTGCTGCTGCCAACCCCTCAGACAGGCAGCTGCCCTCCTGGGGTCCAGCCAGGCCTGGCCCAGGATGGCAGAACAAAGAACTTCCTCTGAGAGAGGGTGTGACACCCTCTCCCTTTGGAAAATGGTGTGAAGGCAGGGGAGGAGTAGCCTCCCCCAGCCTCTGGAAATGCTTTGTTGGGCACAGATGTGCCCAATTCTGCATAAGCCAGTCTACACCGGTTCAGGGACCCCTTAGCCCCTGCTCTGGCGCGAAACTGGACAAAGGAAAGGGGAGTGACCACTCCCCTGACCTGCACCTCCCCTGGGAGGTGTCCAGAGCTCCTCCAGTGTGCTCCAGACCTCTGCCATCTTGGAAACAGAGGTGCTGCTGGCACACTGGACTGCTCTGAGTGGCCAGTGCCACCAGGTGACGTCAGAGACTCCTGCTGATAGGCTCCTTCAGGTGTTAGTAGCCTTTCCTCTCTCCTAGGTAGCCAAACCCTCTTTTCTGGCTATTTAGGGTCTCTGTCTCTGGGGAAACTTTAGATAACGAATGCATGAGCTCAGCCGAGTTCCTCTGCATCTCCCTCTTCACCTTCTGATAAGGAAACGACCGCTGACCGCGCTGGAAGCCTGCAAACCTGCAACATAGTAGCAAAGACGACTACTGCAACTCTGTAACGCTGATCCTGCCGCCTTCTCGACTGTTTTCCTGCTTGTGCATGCTGTGGGGGTAGCCTGCCTCCTCTCTGCACCAGAAGCTCCGAAGAAATCTCCCGTGGGTCGACGGAATCTTCCCCCTGCAACCGCAGGCACCAAAAAGCTGCATTACCGGTCCCTTGGGTCTCCTCTCAGCACGACGAGCGAGGTCCCTCGTATCCAGCGACGCTGTCCAAGTGACCCCCACAGTCCAGTGACTCTTCAGCCCAAGTTTGGTGGAGGTAAGTCCTTGCCTCACCTCGCTGGGCTGCATTGCTGGGAACCGCGACTTTGCAGCTACTCCGGCCCCTGTACACTTCCGGCGGAAATCCTTTGTGCACAGCCAAGCCTGGGTCCACGGCACTCTAACCTGCATTGCACGACTTTCTAAGTTGGTCTCCGGCGACGTGGGACTCCTTTGTGCAACTTCGGCGAGCACCGTTTCACGCATCCTCGTAGTGCCTGTTTCTGGCACTTCTCCGGGTGCTACCTGCTTCAGTGAGGGCTCTTTGTCTTGCTCGACGTCCCCTCTCTCTTCAGGTCCAATTTGCGACCTCCTGGTCCCTCCTGGGCCCCGGCATTGTCCAAAAACGCCAAACGCACAATTTGCGTGTAGCAAGGCTTGTTGGCGTCCTTCCGGCGGGAAAACACTTCTGCACGACTGTCCAAGGCGAGTGGGATCCGTCCACCAAAGGGGAAGTCTCTAGCCCTTTTCGTTCCTGCAGAAACCTCAGCTTCTTCTGTCCAGTCGAAGCTTCTTTGCACCCGCAGCTGGCATTTCCTGGGCATCTGCCCATCTCCGACTTGCTTGTGACTTTTGGACTTGGTCCCCTTGTTCCACAGGTACCCTAGATTGGAAATCCACAGTTGTTGCATTGCTGGTTTGTGTCTTTCCTGCATTATTCCTCTAACACGACTAATTTGCCCTTAGGGGAACTTTGGTGCACTTTGCACTCACTTTTCAGGGTCTTGGGGAGGGTTATTTTTCTAACTCTCACTATTTTCTAATAGTCCCAGCGACCCTCTACAAGGTCACATAGGTTTTGGGTCCATTCGTGGTTCGCATTCCACTTCTGGAGTATATGGTTTGTGTTGCCCCTATCCCTACGTTTCCCCATTGCATCCTATTGTAACTATACATTGTTTGCACTGTTTTCTAAGACTATACTGCATATTTTTGCTATTGTGTATATATATCTTGTGTATATTTCCTATCCTCTCACTGAGGGTACACTCTAAGATACTTTGGCATATTGTCATAAAAATAAAGTACCTTTATTTTTAGTATAACTGTGTATTGTGTTTTCTTATGATATTGTGCATATGACACTAAGTGGTACTGTAGTAGCTTCACACGTCTCCTAGTTCAGCCTAAGCTGCTCTGCTAAGCTACCATTATCTATCAGCCTATGCTGCTAGACACCCTATACACTAATAAGGGATAACTGGGCCTGGTGCAAGGTGCAAGTACCCCTTGGTACTCACTACAAGCCAGTCCAGCCTCCTACATACACCCTCTCCCTTTGGAAAATGGTGTGAAGGCAGGGGAGGAGCAGCCTCCCCCAGCCTCTGGAAATGCTTTCATGGGCACAGATGGTGCCCATTTCTGCATAAGCCAGTCTACACCGGTTCAGGCACCCCTTAGCCCTGCTCTGGCGCGAAACTGGACAAAGGAAAGGGGAGTGACCACTCCCCTGACCTGCACCTCCCCAGAGCTCCTCCAGTGTGCTCCAGACCTCTGCCATCTTGGAAACAGAGGTGCTGCTAGCACACTGGACTGCTCTGAGTGGCCTGGGCCAGCAGGTGACGTCAGAGACTCCTTCTGATAGGCTCCTTCAGGTGTTGCTAGCCTATCTTCTCTCCTAAGTAGCCAAACCCTCTTTTCTGGCAATTTAGGGTCTCTGTTTTGGGGATTTCCTTAGATAACGAATGCAAGAGCTCATCAGAGTTCCTCTGCATATCTCTCTTCACCTTCTGCCTAGGAATCGACTGCTGACCGCGCTGGAAGCCTGCAAAACTGCAACAAAGTAGCGAAGACGACTACTGCAATTCTGTAACGCTGATCCTGCCGCCTTCTAGACTGTTTTCCTGGTAGTGCATGCTGTGGGGGTAGCCTGCCTCCTCTCTGCACTAGAAGCTCCGAATAAATCTCCCGTGGGTCGACGGAATCTTCCCCCTGCTACCGCAGGCACCAAAGAACTGCATCACTAGTACCCTGGGTCTCCTCTCAGCACAACGAGCGAGGTCCCTTGAATCCAGCAACTCTGTCCAAGTGACTTCCACAGTCCAGTGACTCTTCAGTCCAAGTTTGGTGGAGGTAAGTCCTTGCCTCCCCACGCCAGACTACATTGCTGGGAACCGTGACTTTTGCAGCTACTCCGGCCTCCGTGCACTTCCGGCGGAAATCCTTTGTGCACAGCCAAACCTGGGTCCACGGCACTCTAACCTGCATTGCACGACTTTCTAAGTTGTCTTCCGGCGACGTGGGACTCCTTTGTGCAACTTCGGGTGAGCACCGTTTCACTCCTCTTCGTAGTGCCTGTTCCGGCACTTCTGCGGGTGCTGCCTGCTTCTGAGAGGACTCCTTGTCTTGCTGGGCGCCCCCTCTGTCGCCTGACACAATTGGTGATATCCTGGTCCCTCCTGGGCCACAGCAGCATCCAAAAACGTTAACCGCACGACTTGCAGCTAGCAAGGCTTGTTGGCAGTCTTTCTTCAGGAAAACACTTCTGCACAACTCTCCACGGCGTGGGGGATCCATCCTCCAAAGGGGAAGTCTCTAGCCCTTGTCGTTCCTGCAGAATCCTCAGCTTCTACTGTCCAGTAGCAGCTTCTTTGCACCCACAGCTGGCATTTCCTGGGCATCTGCCCATCTCCGACTTGCTTGTGACTTTTGGACTTGGTCCCCTTGTTCCACAGGTACCCTCGACTGGAAATCCATCGTTGTTGCATTGCTGGTTTGTGTCTTTCCTGCAGAATTCCCCTATCACGACTTCTATGTCCTTTGGGGAACTTTAGTGCACTTTGCACTCACTTTTCAGGGTCTTGGGGTGGGCTATTTTTCTATCCCTAACTGTTTTCTAATAGTCCCAGCGACCCTCTACAAGGTCACATAGGTTTGGGGTCCATTCGTGGTTCGCATTCCACTTTTGGAGTATATGGTTTGTGTTGCCCCTATCCCTATGTGTCCCCATTGCATCCTATACATTGTTTGCACTGTTTTCTAATACTATTACTGCATATTTTGGTATTATGTACATATATCTTGTGTATATTTGCTATCCTCATACTGAGGGTACTCACTGAGATACTTTTGGCATATTGTCATAAAAATAAAGTACCTTTATTTTTAGTATATCTGTGTATTGTGTTTTCTTATGATATTGTGCATATGACACTTGTGGTACTGTAGGAGCTTCACTCATCTCCTAGTTCAGCCTAAGCTGCTCTGCTAAGCTATCATTATCTATCAGCCTAAGCTGCTAGACACCCTATACACTAATAAGGGATACCTGGGCCTGGTGCAAGGTGTAAGTACCCCTTGGTACACACTACAAGCCAGTCCAGCCTCCTACACAGAGCCTCAGTGATACAGTTAGGCACCACACAGGAAACACATACAGGGCATACTTTATGAGCACTGGGGTCCTTGCTCGCAGGATCCCAGTGATACAGGCAAAAACAAACATACATACAGTAAAAATGGGGGTAACATGCCAGGCAACATGGTACTTTCCAACAAGAGTACCACCTGTTCCACCTCCCAGAGGTGCTTCAGGCCCTGCAGAAGGCTGTTCTGACTATCAAGTCTTAGTCCCGTAGTGTAGTTTTAAACTGCCCTTTCAACCTGGCAAAATAAACCTTTTGCTAAGCGGGAAATGTTCTTTTTTAAACTAATAAGTCATCTCCTGCTGTATTCCTAACAGCTCATATGGAAGGGTGCATGATATTTAAATGAAATGTAGAATATGTGTTTAAGTTTTACATGTTCTGGTAGTGAAAAACTCCTGAAGTCGTTTTTCATTACTGTAAGGTCTACCTCTCCCATTAGCTAACTCTGGGTTACCCTAATATGTTTAATAAGTATTAACATTCAATTAGAAGCAGATACAGATACTCTGTTTAGACTCAAATGGATTCTAATTCAAAATCCTCTTTAAAGGTAAAGTTTGATTTTAAGTCACAATTCTGAAAATGGCACTGTTAGAAAGTTGGCATTTTCTTGTCCTAACCGTTTGTGCTTTCTGCCAGTGTCTAGGGTCACATGACTGTGAATGGCTGTGCTGTTGGAGGTGTGTGTATTACTCCCAGACAGTGACAAAAAGGGGGACTACATGTGGGCAGCATGGGACATCCTGCTAAGATGACTGGGACAGAGTTGTGCCCTGCCCACTTATACTTCAAAGGACCTGCCTTCAGCACCTTCCAGATGTGGGTGTAAGACAGGGCACCCCCCCACACACACACACAAAGGCTGACACCAGGCATTAATGAAGAATCCTCAGAAATACCCTTCAAAACACTCCTGGACCTTTGAAAATTACAGAAGGACTGCCCTGTTCCTTAAGGACTGCCTTGCTATCTGAGAAGTAAGACTAGACCTGCTTAATGTCATCCCAAGCTAACCTGAGTAACTCCAAGGGTCAGTTGGTAGACCTGTGTGACCTACAGGGATATGAAAAACTCCCAAGGCTTCCATGCAACTGTGAGAAAGTAGCCTCTTTCTATCCTTGTTACCCCCACTTTTGGCCTGTTTGTGAGTGTATGTCAGGGTGTTTTCACTGTCTCACTGGGATCCTGCTAGCCAGGGCCCAGTGCTCATAGTGAAAACCCTATGTTTTCAGTATGTTTGTTATGTGTCACTGGGACCCTGCTAGTCAGGACCCCAGTGCTCATAATTTTGTGGCCTATATGTGTGTGCTCCCTGTGTAGTGCCTAACTGTCTCACTGAGGCTCTGCTAACCAGAACCTCAGTGGTTATGCTCTCTCATTTCCTTCCAAATTGTCACTGACAGGCTAGTGACCATTTTTACCAATTTACATTGGCTTACTGGAACACCCTTATAATTCCCTAGTATATGGTACTGAGGTACCCAGGGTATTGGGGTTCCAGGAGATCCCTATGGCCTGCAGCATTTCTTTTGCCACCCATAGGGAGCTCTGACAATTCTTACACAGGCCTGCCACTGCAGCCTGAGTGAAATAACGTCCACGTTATTTCACAGCCATTTTTTACACTGCACTTAAGTAACTTATAAGTCACCTATATGTCTAACCTTTTCCTGGTAAAGGTTAGGTGCAAAGTTACTTAGTTTGAGAGCACCCTGGCACTAGCCAAGGTGCCCCCACATTGTTCAGGGCCAATTCCCTGAACTTTGTGAGTGCGGGGACACCATTACACGCGTGCACTACATATAGGTCACTACCTATATGTAGCTTCACAATGGTAACTCCGAATATGGCCATGTAACATGTCTATGATCATGGAATTGCCCCCTCTATACCATCCTGGCATAGTTGGCACAATCCCATGATCCCAGTGGTCTGTAGCACAGACCCTGGTACTGCCAAACTGCCCTTCCTGGGGTTTCACTGCAGCTGCTGCTGCTGCCAACCCCTCAGACAGGCATCTGCCCTCCTGGGGTCCAGCCAGGCCTGGCCCAGGATGGCAGAACAAAGAACTTCCTCTGAGAGAGGGTGTGACACCCTCTCCCTTTGGAAAATGGTGTGAAGGCAGGGGAGGAGTAGCCTCCCCCAGCCTCTGGAAATGCTTTGTTGGGCACAGATGTGCCCAATTCTGCATAAGCCAGTCTACACCGGTTCAGGGGACCCCTTAGCCCTGCTCTGGCGCGAAACTGGACAAAGGAAAGGGGAGTGACCACTCCCCTGACCTGCACCTCCCCTGGGAGGTGTCCAGAGCTCCTCCAGTGTGCTCCAGACCTCTGCCATCTTGGAAACAGAGGTGCTGCTGGCACACTGGACTGCTCTGAGTGGCCAGTGCCACCAGGTGACGTCAGAGACTCCTTGTGATAGGCTCCTTCAGGTGTTGCTAGCCTATCCTCTCTCCTAGGTAGCCAAACCCTCTTTTCTGGCTATTTAGGGTCTCTGTCTCTGGGGAAACTTTAGATAACGAATGCAAGAGCTCATCCGAGTTCCTCTGCATCTCTCTCTTCACCTTCTGATAAGGAATCGACTGCTGACCGCGCTGGAAACCTGCAAACCTGCAACATAGTAGCAAAGACGACTACTGCAACTCTGTAACGCTGATCCTGCCGCCTTCTCGACTGTTTTCCTGCTTGTGCATGCTGTGGGGGTAGTCTGCCTCCTCTCTGCACCAGAAGCTCCGAAGAAATCTCCCGTGGGTCGACGGAATCTTCCCCCTGCAACCGCAGGCACCAAAAAGCTGCATTACCGGTCCCTTGGGTCTCCTCTCAGCACGACGAGCGAGGTCCCTCGAATCCAGCAACTCTGTCCCAGTGACCCCCACAGTCCAGTGACTCTTCAGTCCAAGTTTGGTGGAGGTAAGTCCTTGCCTCACCTCGCTAGACTGCATTGCTGGGAACCGCGACTTTGCAGCTACTCCGGCCCCTGTGCACTTCCGGCAGAAATCCTTTGTGCACAGCCAAGCCTGGGTCCACGGCACTCTAACCTGCATTGCACGACTTTCTAAGTTGGTCTCCGGCGACGTGGGACTCCTTTGTGCAACTTTAGCGAGCACCGTTTCACGCATCCTCGTAGTGCCTGTTTCTGGCACTTCTCCGGGTGCTACCTGCTTCAGAGAGGGCTCCTTGTCTTGCTCGACGTCCCCTCTCTCTGCTGGTCCAATTTGCGACCTCCTGGTCCCTCCTGGGCCTCAGCAGCGACAAAAACACTAACCGCGTGATTTGCAGCTAGCAAGGCTTGTTGGCGTTCTTTCGGCGGGAAAACACTTCTGCACAACTCTCCACGGTGAGAGGGATCCGTCCACCAAAGGGGAAGTCTCTAGCCCTTTTCGTCCCTGCAGAAACCTCAGCTTCTTCTGTCCAGTAGAAGCTTCTTTGCACCCGCAGCTGGCATTTCCTGGGCATCTGCCCATCTCCGACTTGCTTGTGACTTTTGGACTTGGTCCCCTTGTTCCACAGGTACCCTAGATTGGAAATCCACAGTTGTTGCATTGCTGGTTTGTGTCTTTCCTGCATTATTCCTCTAACACGACTTCTTTGTCCTTAGAGGAACTTTAGTGCACTTTGCACTCACTTTTCAGGGTCTTGGGGAGGGTTATTTTTCTAACTCTCACTATTTTCTAATAGTCCCAGCGACCCTCTACAAGGTCACATAGGTTTGGGGTCCATTCGTGGTTCGCATTCCACTTTTGGAGTATATGGTTTGTGTTGCCCCTATCCCTATGTTTCCCCATTGCATCCTATTGTAACTATACATTGTTTGCACTGTTTTCTAAGACTATACTGCATACTTTTGCTATTGTGTATATCAATCTTGTGTATATTTCCTATCCTCTCACTGAGGGTACACTCTAAGATACTTTGGCATATTGTCATAAAAATAAAGTACCTTTATTTTTAGTATAACTGTGTATTGTGTTTTCGTATGATATTGTGCATATGACACTAAGTGGTACTGTAGTAGCTTCACACGTCTCCTAGTTCAGCCTAAGCTGCTCTGCTAAGCTACCATTATCTATCAGCCTAAGCTGCTAGACACCCTATACACTAATAAGGGATAACTGGGCCTGGTGCAAGGTGCAAGTACCCCTTGGTACTCACTACAAGCCAGTCCAGCCTCCTACATTGATTGTGCAGTGGTGGGATAAGTGCTTTGAGACTACTTACCACTCTTGTCATTGTACTTTTCATAAGAGAAAAATATACAAAACAAGGTCAGTGTATATACACATAGCCAAAAAGTTTTGCATTTCCTCTTTTCACTCTTTTCTAAGTGCTGAAAAGTACTTCTAACTTTCTAAAAAGTTCTAAAAAAGTTTTTTTCTCTGTCTTTCTAAAAGCTCTGACAAACTTTTTATCTTTTACTATCACTTTAACTCTCTCTAAAAATGTCTGGCACAGGCCAAAATGTTGATCTGTCCAAACTTGCATATGACAACCTTAGCTGGAAAAGAGCAAGGAGTCTCTGTATAGAGAGAGGTTTGAGTGTAGGGAAGAATCCTTCCTTGGAACTGTTACTTAACATGCTTAGAGAACAAGATAAGGCCATAGGTGCCTCATCTGTTGAAAAAGTACCTAATAGTTCCCAATCTGATTCAGGGACTCCCCCAGGAAAAGATTCAGGAAAGAAACTTCCTAGCCTGCCCATTACTAGACAGTCTAGCATAGTTGGTAATGATGATGAGCCACACCATACAAATAGTGTTGTCTCACATCATAGCAAAAGCATTTATTCTCACCATACTGGTAGTAATGTTTCTGTTAGCCAAGCTGTTAGGGTGGCTTCTGAAAGGGACAGGTCTCCTTCTGTTCATTCCCATCATACCTCTGTTTCTAGGAATGTCCCTCCCACCAAACCTGATGACAGAATGTTAGAAAGGGAACTCAATAAGTTGAGGGTGGAACAAACCAGACTGAAGCTTAAAAAGCAAAAGCTGGATTTGGATAGACAGTCTTTTGAATTAGAGAAGGAAAGACAGAAGTTGGGTTTAGATACCCATGGTGGCAGCAGCAGTATTCCCCATAGTCATCCTGTTAAAGAGCATGATTCCAGGAATCTGCACAAGATAGTTCCCCCTTATAAGGAGGGGGGTGACATTAACAAGTGGTTTGCTGCACTTGAGAGGGCCTGTGTTGTACAGGATGTCCCTCAAAGGCAGTGGGCTGCTATCCTATGGCTATCATTTAGTGGAAAAGGTAGGGATAGGCTCCTTACTGTGAAAGAAAATGATGCTAATAATTTCCAAGTTCTTAAGAATGCACTCCTGGATGGTTATGGCTTAACCACTGAACAGTACAGGATAAAGTTCAGAGAGACCAAAAAGGAGTCTTCACAAGACTGGGTTGATTTCATTGACCATTCAGTGAAGGCCTTGGAGGGGTGGTTACATGGCAGTAAAGTTACTGAGTATGACAGCCTGTATAACTTGATCCTGAGAGAGCATATTCTTAATAATTGTGTGTCTGATTTGTTGCACCAGTACCTGGTAGACTCTGATCTGACCTCTCCCCAAGAATTGGGAAAGAAGGCAGACAAATGGGTCAGAACAAGGGTGAACAGAAAAGTTCATACAGGGGGTGACAAAGATGGCAATAAGAAGAAAGATGGTGAAAAATCTCAAAATAAGCATGGGGATAAGGGTAAAACCAAAGATCCCATTTCAAATCTTAAACACTCTTCAGAGGGTGGGGATAAAACTAATTCTTCCTCTTCTTCTCAACCTGCACACATTAAAAAGCCTTGGTGCTTTGTGTGTAAAAACAGAGGCCATAGGCCAGGGGATAAGTCCTGTCCAGGTAAACCCCCTGAGCCTACCACCACTAATACATCAAGCTCTAGTGCCCCTAGCAGTAGTGGTACTAGTGGTGGGACTGCTGGCAACAGTCAAGCAAAGGGTGTAGTTGGGTTCACTTATGGGTCCATCATAGAAACTGGGGTAGTCAGTCCCAAGACAGTTTCTGTCACACCTAGTGGCATTGGCCTTGCCACACTGGCTGCTTGTCCCCTTACAATGGATAAGTACAGGCAGACAGTTTCAATAAATGGTGTTGAGGCCTTGGCCTACAGGGACACAGGTGCCAGTATCACTTTGGTGACTGAAAACCTAGTGCACCCTGATCAACACATCATTGGACAACAGTATAAGATTATTGATGTCCATAACTCCACTAAGTTTCTTCCCTTAGCTATAATTCAGTTTAGTTGGGGTGGAGTTACTGGCCCTACGCAGGTGGTGGTATCACCTAGCTTACCTGTAGACTGTCTCTTAGGTAATGACCTAGAGGCCTCAGGTTGGGCTGATGTAGAGTTTTATGCCCATGCAGCCATGCTGGGCATCCCTGAGGAATTGTTCCCTCTCATTTCTACTGAAATGAAAAAGCAAAGGAGAGAAGGCCTGAAAACTCAGGATCCCTCTCCATCAACAGGTAAAAAGGGTATCACAGTATCCCCTAACCACCCTACCATTCAGGATACCATTCCTGTGGTGGGAGAAACCTCTCCTGGGGTGGCACCTGTTCCAAGGGAATCATCAGTTGGCAAAACTGTACTCCCTGAGGTAGAAGTACCTCTCTGTGGGATAACTAACATTGGTGAGAAAAAGAGCACCATTTTAGTTAACATGGAGCATTCCTCCAACCCTCCCAGAGAAACTTTAGTGCAGAAACCCTGCACTGCCTCACAACACTTAGGACAGCATCCCTGCCCTAGTGTGGAGCTCATAGGACAGCATCCCTGCCCTGCTCCAACCCAAGAGAAACAGCATCCCTGTTCTCTCTTCCAGCCATATGGACAAAGTTTTTGCCCAGCTATGGCTTTTCTGAGACAGCATCCCTGTCTGGCATTTCCATCACTACAAATAGGTTCAGTGGACAATTCCCACTGCTCTAAACTAAAACTTACTGATAGAAACTCTGAAAATACATCTTCACATTGTTGCTTAGCTAAAAAACTTCAAACAGGGTGGTTTACATCCCCACAGGGAAGTAACCATATAGTGGATGATAAAGGGAGTAACCAGTCTATTGCAGAGCTACTCTCTACTTATCACCACTTAGACAATAAAGTCTCAACTGGCCAAGGTTAGCCTTATTGTCCTTCGTTTGGGGGGGGGTTTGTGTGAGAAAGTAGCCTCTTTCTAGCCTTGTTACCCCCACTTTTGGCCTGTTTGTGAGTGTATGTCAGGGTGTTTTCACTGTCTCACTGGGATCCTGCTAGCCAGGGCCCAGTGCTCATAGTGAAACCCTATGTTTTCAGTATGTTTGTTATGTGTCACTGGGACCCTGCTAGTCAGGACCCCAGTGCTCATAAGTTTGTGGCCTATATGTGTGTGTTCCCTGTGTAGTGCCAAACTGTCTCACTGAGGCTCTGCTAACCAGAACCTCAGTGGTTATGCTCTCTCATTTCCTTCCAAATTGTCACTGATAGGCTAGTGACCATTTTTACCAATTTACATTGGCTTACTGGAACACCCTTATAATTCCCTAGTATATGGTACTGAGGTACCCAGGGTATTGGGGTTCCAGGAGATCCCTATGGGCTGCAGCATTTCTTTTGCCACCCATAGGGAGCTCTGACAATTCTTACACAGGCCTGCCACTGCAGCCTGAGTGAAATAACGTCCACGTTATTTCACAGCCATTTTTTACACTGCACTTAAGTAACTTATAAGTCACCTATATGTCTAACCTTTTCCTGGTAAAGGTTAGGTGCAAAGTTACTTAGTTTGAGGGCACCCTGGCACTAGCCAAGGTGCCCCCACATTGTTCAGGGCCAATTCCCTGAACTTTGTGAGTGCGGGGACACCATTACACGCGTGCACTACATATAGGTCACTACCTATATGTAGCTTCACAATGGTAACTCCGAATATGGCCATGTAACATGTCTATGATCATGGAATTGCCCCCTCTATACCATCCTGGCATAGTTGGCACAATCCCATGATCCCAGTGGTCTGTAGCACAGACCCTGGTACTGCCAAACTGCCCTTCCTGGGGTTTCACTGCAGCTGCTGCTGCTGCCAACCCCTCAGACAGGCATCTGCCCTCCTGGGGTCCAGCCAGGCCTGGCCCAGGATGGCAGAACAAAGAACTTCCTCTGAGAGAGGGTGTGACACCCTCTCCCTTTGGAAAATGGTGTGAAGGCAACGGGAGGAGTAGCCTCCCCCAGCCTCTGGAAATGCTTTGTTGGGCACAGATGTGCCCAATTCTGCATAAGCCAGTCTACACCGGTTCAGGGGACCCCTTAGCCCTGCTCTGGCGCGAAACTGGACAAAGGAAAGGGGAGTGACCACTCCCCTGACCTGCACCTCCCCTGGGAGGTGTCCAGAGCTCCTCCAGTGTGCTCCAGACCTCTGCCATCTTGGAAACAGAGGTGCTGCTGGCACACTGGACTGCTCTGAGTGGCCAGTGCCACCAGGTGACGTCAGAGACTCCTTCTGATAGGCTCCTTCAGGTGTTGCTAGCCTATCCTCTCTCCTAGGTAGCCAAACCCTCTTTTCTGGCTATTTAGGGTCTCTGTCTCTGGGGAAACTTTAGATAACGAATGCAAGAGCTCATCCGAGTTCCTCTGCATCTCTCTCTTCACCTTCTGATAAGGAATCGACTGCTGACCGCGCTGGAAGCCTGCAAACCTGCAACATAGTAGCAAAGACGACTACTGCAACTCTGTAACGCTGATCCTGCCGCCTTCTCGACTGTTTTCCTGCTTGTGCATGCTGTGGGGGTAGTCTGCCTCCTCTCTGCACCAGAAGCTCCGAAGAAATCTCCCGTGGGTCGACGGAATCTTCCCCCTGCAACCGCAGGCACCAAAAAGCTGCATTACCGGTCCCTTGGGTCTCCTCTCAGCACGACGAGCGAGGTCCCTCGAATCCAGCGACTCTGTCCAAGTGACCCCCACAGTCCAGTGACTCTTCAGTCCAAGTTTGGTGGAGGTAAGTCCTTGCTCACCTCGCTGGGCTGCATTGCTGGGAACCGCGACTTTGCAGCTACTCCGGCCCCTGTGCACTTCCGGCGGAAATCCTTTGTGCACAGCCAAGCCTGGGTCCACCGCACTCTAACCTGCATTGCACGACTTTCTAAGTTGGTCTCCGGGTACGTGGGACTCCTTTGTGCAACTTCGGCGAACACCGTTTCATGCATCCTCGTAGTGCCTGTTTCTGGCACTTCTCCGGGTGCTACCTGCTTCAGAGAGGGCTCCTTGTCTTGCTCGACGTCCCCTCTCTCTGCTGGTCCAATTTGCGACCTCCTGGTCCCTCCTGGGCCTCAGCAGCGTCCAAAAACGCTAACCGCACGATTTGCAGCTAGCAAGGCTTGTTGGCGTTCTTTCGGCGGGAAAGCACTTCTGCACAACTCTCCATGGCGAGAGGGATCCGTCCACCAAAGGGGAAGTCTCTAGCCCTTTTCGTTCCTGCAGAAACCTCAGCTTCTTCTGTCCAGTAGAAGCTTCTTTGCACCCGCAGCTGCCATTTCCTGGGCATCTGCCCATCTCCGACTTGCTTGTGACTTTTGGACTTGGTCCCCTTGTTCCACAGGTACCCTAGATTGGAAATCCACAGTTGTTGCATTGCTGGTTTGTGTCTTTCCTGCATTATTCCTCCAACACGACTTCTTTGTCCTTAGAGGAACTTTAGTGCACTTTGCACTCACTTTTCAGGGTCTTGGGGAGGGTTATTTTTCTAACTCTCACTATTTTCTAATAGTCCCAGCGACCCTCTACAAGGTCACATAGGTTTGGGGTCCATTCGTGGTTCGCATTCCACTTTTGGAGTATATGGTTTGTGTTGCGCCTATCCCTATGTTTCCCCATTGCATCCTGTTGTAACTATACATTGTTTGCACTGTTTTCTAAGACTATACTGCATATTTTTGCTATTGTGTATATATATCTTGTGTATATTTCCTATCCTCTCACTGAGGGTACACTCTAAGATACTTTGGCATATTGTCATAAAAATAAAGTACCTTTATTTTTAGTATAACTGTGTATTGTGTTTTCTTATGATATTGTGCATATGACACTAAGTGGTACTGCATTAGCTTCACACGTCTCCTAGTTCAGCCTAAGCTGCTCTGCTAAGCTACCATTATCTATCAGCCTAAGCTGCTAGACACCCTATACACTAATAAGGGATAACTGGGCCTGGTGTAAGGTGCAAGTACCCCTTGGTACTCACTACAAGCCAGTCCAGCCTCCTACAGCAACTGCCCAGCTGACCTGCTGCACTGGATCTGTAGCTGGACCTGCCTGAGCCCTGCTGACCTCTGCTGGAGTGAGTTACTGGTCCCCTAGAGGTGTACTCCAGATCTTGACCCTTGGCTAGCATCCGTTGAGCTCTTCTAAAGAAGAAAAGGTGAAATGCTAAAGTTTGGGATATTTGGGACCTCGAATGGGCCTGTTCACTGCAAGACTCTGCAGTCTGTGATGACCGCAACTCTGACTGCCTGAGACCTGCTTTTCACAATACAGTGACCACCAGTGACAACCGGCAACGCAAGAACTGCACTTTGCACTATAGCAACAAACATCTGCAACACTCTCCCTGCTCATCACAGCTTACTCCACCGCGAACTTGACACTTTGCGCCAGACTCAGAAGGTAACTCTTCAGCTGGACTAACTCCACCGTGGTTGGCCTGAACTTACCACTTCCCTCGGTCTAGTATAACCAGATGACTGCGAGTAGCGGTTTCTGCTTTTATGCACTATTTTCACCTAAAATTTTGAAACTGAATATCTCTTCTGCTAATGATTGGGTTTTTGGTGTTCCGGTATCATTTTTAATAATTAAAATGTACTTTATTTTTCAAAATTGGTTTGGGATTATCTTTATGTTGTATTCTCACTTCATTACTTTTTGTGTGTTGTATTAATACTTCATACTTTGCCTCTAAGTGACTTTGTGGTTCACCCTGACACGGATTGTGTTTTTTGACGAAGTGGGGCTTCCACTTCTCTCAACCAATAACCCAATTCATTACACTAAGGCAAAGGCTTCAGTAAATTAAACCTGAGTGCAGCCTACGGTAGCTATGGCACAGAGCTACAATGTAATTTTATAGGCTTTGTGATAAACAGGTATTACATTGTATAACCAGTGTAATTAACATGACATAAAGCATGAGGACACATCCCATATGGGCCTGACACTTTTTCTACAATATAACACTTCTCTGTCCTCTCTACATCCTAACCCAACATCTCAAATTCTACAAGATTGCCGGCCACCTCACCTATTCCTTCCTACCACCTTCAGTGGTAATAAGTGATAATTGTAGGAGGCGGGACTGGCTTGTAGTGAGTACCAAGGGGTACTTGCACCTTGCACCAGGCCCAGTTATCCCTTATTAGTGTATAGGGTGTCTAGCAGCTTAGGCTGATAGATAATGGTAGCTTAGCAGAGCAGCTTAGGCTGAACTAGGAGACGTGTGAAGCTACTACAGTACCACTTAGTGTCATATGCACAATATCATAAGAAAACACAATACACAGTTATACTAAAAATAAAGGTACTTTATTTTTATGACAATATGCCAAAGTATCTTAGAGTGTACCCTCAGTGAGAGGATAGGAAATATACACAAGATATATATACACAATAGCAAAAATATGCAGTATACTCTTAGAAAACAGTGCAAACAATGTATAGTTACAATAGGATGCAATGGGGAAACATAGGGATAGGGGCAACACAAACCATATACTCCAAAAGTGGAATGCGAACCACGAATGGACCCCAAACCTATGTGACCTTGTAGAGGGTCGCTGGGACTATTAGAAAATAGTGAGAGTTAGAAAAATAACCCTCCCCAAGACCCTGAAAAGTGAGTGCAAAGTGCACTAAAGTTCCCCTAAGGGCAAAATAGTCGTGTTAGAGGGAAAATGCAAGGAAAACACAAATCAGCAATGCAACAACGATGGATTCCTGACTGAGGGTACCTGTGGAACAAGGGGACCAAGTCCAAAAGTCACAAGCAACTCGGAGATGGGCAGATGCCCAAGAAATGCCAGCGGTTGGTGCAAAGAAGCTCTTACTAGGCTGAAGAACTGTGAATACTGCAGGAACGACAAGGGCTAGAGACTTCCCCTTTGGAGGATGGATCCCCCACGCCTTGGAGAGTCGTGCAGAAGTGTTTTCCCGGCGGATGGACGCCAACAAGCCTTGCTACACGCAAATCGTGCGTTTGGCGTTTTTGGACGCTGCTGGGGCCCAGGAGGGACCAGAAGGTCGCAAATTGGACCTGCAGAGAGAGGGGACGTCGAGCAAGACAAAGAGCCCTCACTGAAGCAGGTAGCACCCGGAGAAGTGCCAGAAACAGGCACTACGAGGATGCGTGAAACGGTGCTCGCCGAAGTTGCACAAAGGAGTCCCACGTCGCCGGAGACCAACTTAGAAAGTCTTGCAATGCAGGTTAGAGTGCCGTGGACCCAGGCTTGGCTGTGCACGAAGGATTTCCGCCGGAAGTGCACAGGGGCCGGAGTAGCTTGCAAAGTCGCGGTTCCCAGCAATGCAGCCCAGCGAGGTGAGGCAAGGACTTACCTCCACCAAACTTGGGCTGAAGAGTCACTCGACTGTGGGGGTCACTTGGACGGTGTCGCTGGATTCGAGGGACCTCGCTCGTCGTGCTGAGAGGAGACCCAAGGGACCGGTAATGCAGCTTTTTGGTGCCTGCGGTTGCAGGGGGAAGATTCCGTCGACCCACGGGAGATTTCTTCGGAGCTTCTGGTGCAGAGAGGAGGCAGACTACCCCCACAGCATGCACAAGCAGGAAAACAGTCGAGAAGGCGGCAGGATCAGCGTTACAGAGTTGCAGTAGTCGTCTTTGCTACTATGTTGCAGGTTTGCAGGCTTCCAGCGCGGTCAGCGGTCGATTCCTTATCAGAAGGTGAAGAGGGAGATGCAGAGGAACTCGGCTGAGCTCATGCATTCGTTATCTGAAGTTTCCCCAGAGACAGAGACCCTAAATAGCCAGAAAAGAGGGTTTGGCTACCTAGGAGAGAGGAAAGGCTACTAACACCTGAAGGAGCCTATCACAAGGAGTCTCTGACGTCACCTGGTGGCACTGGCCACTCAGAGCAGTCCAGTGTGCCAGCAGCACCTCTGTTTCCAAGATGGCAGAGGTCTGGAGCACACTGGAGGAGCTCTGGACACCTCCCAGGGGAGGTGCAGGTCAGGGGAGTGGTCACTCCCCTTTCCTTTGTCCAGTTTCGCGCCAGAGCAGGGGCTAAGGGGTCCCTGAACCGGTGTAGACTGGCTTATGCAGAATTGGGCACATCTGTGCCCAACAAAGCATTTCCAGAGGCTGGGGGAGGCTACTCCTCCCCTGCCTTCACACCATTTTCCAAAGGGAGAGGGTGTCACACCCTCTCTCAGAGGAAGTTCTTTGTTCTGCCATCCTGGGCCAGGCCTGGCTGGACCCCAGGAGGGCAGCTGCCTGTCTGAGGGGTTGGCAGCAGCAGCAGCTGCAGTGAAACCCCAGGAAGGGCAGTCTGGCAGTACCAGGGTCTGTGCTACAGACCACTGGGATCATGGAATTGTACCAACAATGCCAGGATGGCATAGAGGGGGCAATTCCATGATCATAGACATGTTACATGGCCATATTCGGAGTTACCATGGTGAAGCTACATATAGGTAGTGACCTATATGTAGTGCACGCGTGTAATGGTGTCCCCGCACTCACAAAGTTCAGTGAATTGGCTCTGAACAATGTGGGGTCACCTTGGCTAGTGCCAGGGTGCCCTCACACTAAGTAACTTTGCACCTAACCTTTACCAGGTAAAGGTTAGACATATAGGTGACTTATAAGTTACTTAAGTGCAGTGTAAAATGGCTGTGAAATAACGTGGACGTTATTTCACTCAGGCTGCAGTGGCAGGCCTGTGTAAGAATTGTCAGAGCTCCCTATGGGTGGCAAAAGAAATGCTGCAGCCCATAGGGATCTCCTGGAACCCCAATACCCTGGGTACTTCAGTAACCATATACTAGGGAATTATAAGGGTGTTCCAGTAAGCCAATGTAAATTGGTAAAATTGGTCACTAGCCTGTTAGTGACAATTTGAAAGTAATGAGAGAGCATAACCACTGAGGTTCTGGTTAGCAGAGCCTCAGTGAGACAGTTAGGCACCACACAGGGAACATATACATGCACACCTATGAGCACTGGGGCCCTGTGTGACAGGGTCCTAGTGACACATACATATAGGCCACAAACCTATGAGCACTGGGGTCCTGACTAGCAGGATCCCAGTGACACATAACAACCATACTGAAAACATGGTGTCTTCACTATGAGCACTGAGGCCTGGCTATCAGGATCCTAGTGAGACAGTGAAAACAGTGACAAACACCCTGACATACACTCACAAACAGGCCAAAAGTGGGGGTAACAAGGCTAGAAGGAGGCTACCTTCTCACAATAATGTGTAGCATGGTCTTTCCTGGATAAATCTGATCTGCATTGTAAAACAAGGCATGCAAGCAGTAGAGGGGAAATACCTCAGCTCAACACTGTAGTATCGTTGATATGAGTTGTAGGAGGCTGGACTGGCTTGTAGTGAGTACCAAGGGGTACTTGCACCTTGCACCAGGCCCAGTTATCCCTTATTAGTGTATAGGGTGTCTAGCAGCTTAGGCTGATAGATAATGGTAGCTTAGCAGAGCAGCTTAGGCTGAACTAGGAGACGTGTGAAGCTACTACAGTACCACTTAGTGTCATATGCACAATATCATAAGAAAACACAATACACAGTTATACTAAAAATAAAGGTACTTTATTTTTATGACAATATGCCAAAGTATCTTAGAGTGTACCCTCAGTGAGAGGATAGGAAATATACACAAGATATATATACACAATAGCAAAAATATGCAGTATAGTCTTAGAAAACAGTGCAAACAATGTATAGTTACAATAGGATGCAATGGGGAAACATAGGGATAGGGGCAACACAAACCATATACTCCAAAAGTGGAATGCGAACCACGAATGGACCCCAAACCTATGTGACCTTGTAGAGGGTCGCTGGGACTATTAGAAAATAGTGAGAGTTAGAAAAATAACCCTCCCCAAGACCCTGAAAAGTGAGTGCAAAGTGCACTAAAGTTCCCCTAAGGACAAAGAAGTCGTTTTAGAGGAATAATGCAGGAAAGACACAAACCAACAATGCAACAACTGTGGATTTCCAATCTAGGGTACCTGTGGAACAAGGGGACCAAGTCCAAAAGTCACAAGCAAGTCGGAGATGGGCAAATGCCCAGGAAATACCAGCTGCAGGTGCAAAGAAGCTTCTACTGGACAGAAGAAGCTGAGGTTTTTGCAGGAACGAAAAGGGCTAGAGACATCCCCTTTGGTGGACGGATTCCTCTCGCCGTGGAGAGTCGTGCAGAAGTGTTTTCCCGCCAAAAGAACGCCAACAAGCCTTGATAGCTGCAAATTGTGCGGTTAGCATTTTGGGACGCTGCTGTGGCTCTGGAGAGACCAGGAGGTCGCAAATTGGACCACGAGAGAGAGGGGACGTCGAGCAAGACAAGAAACCCTCTCAGCAGCAGGTAGCACCCAGAGAAGTGCCAGAAACAGGCACTACAAGGATGCGTGAAACGGTGCTCACCCGAAGTCGCACAAAGGAGTCCCACGTCGCCGGAGACCAACTTAGAAAGTCGTGCAATGCCGGTTAGAGTGCCGTGGACCCAGGCTTGGCTGTGCACAAAGGATTTCCACCGGAAGTGCACAGGGGCCGGAGTAGCTGCAAAAGTCGCGGTTCCCAGCAATGCAGCCCAGCGAGGTGAGGCAAGGACTTACCTCCACCAAACTTGGACTGAAGAGTCACTGGACTGTGGGGGTCACTTGGACAGAGTCGCTGGATTCGAGGGACCTCGCTCGTCGTGCTGAGAGGAGACGCAAGTGACCGGTAATGCAGCTTTTTGGTGCCTGCGGTTGCAGGGGGAAGATTCCGTCGACCCACGGGAGATTTCTTCGGAGCTTCTGGTGCAGAGAGGAGGCAGACTACCCCCACAGCATGCACAAGCAGGAAAACAGTCGAGAAGGCGGCAGGATCAGCGTTACAGAGTTGCAGTAGTCGTCTTTGCTACTATGTTGCAGGTTTGCAGGCTTCCAGCGCGGTCAGCAATCGATTCCTTGGCACAAGGTGAAGAGAGAGATGCAGAGGAACTCGGATGAGCTCTTGCATTCGTTATCTAAAGTTTCCTCAGAGACAGAGACCCTAAATAGCCAGAAAAGAGGGTTTGGCTACCTAGGAGAGAGGATAGGCTAGCAACACCTGAAGGAGCCTATCACAAGGAGTCTCTGACGTCACCTGGTGGCACTGGCCACTCAGAGCAGTCCAGTGTGCCAGCAGCACCTCTGTTTCCAAGATGGCAGAGGTCTGGAGCACACTGGAGGAGCTCTGGACACCTCCCAGGGGAGGTGCAGGTCAGGGGAGTGGTCACTCCCCTTTCCTTTGTCCAGTTTCGCGCCAGAGCAGGGCTAAGGGGTCCCCTGAACCGGTGTAGACTGGCTTATGCAGAATTGGGCACATCTGTGCCCAAGAAAGCATTTCCAGAGGCTGGGGGAGGCTACTCCTCCCCTGCCTTCACACCATTTTCCAAAGGGAGAGGGTGTAACACCCTCTCTCAGAGGAAGTCCTTTGTTCTGCCATCCTGGGCCAGGCCTGGCTGGACCCCAGGAGGGCAGATTCCTGTCTGAGGGGTTGGCAGCAGCAGCAGCTGCAGTGAAACCCCAGGAAGGGCAGTTTGTCAGTACCAGGGTCTGTGCTACAGACCACTGGGATCATGGGATTGTGCCAACTATGCCAGGATGGCATAGAGGGGGCAATTCCATGATCATAGACATGTTACATGGCCATATTCGGAGTTACCATTGTGAAGCTACATATAGGTAGTGACCTATATGTAGTGCACGCGTGTAATGGTGTCCCCGCACTCACAAAGTTCAGGGAATTGGCTCTGAACAATGTGGGGGCACCTTGGCTAGTGCCAGGGTGCCCTCACACTAAGTAACTTTGCACCTAACCTTTACCAGGTAAAGGTTAGACATATAGGTGGCTTATAAGTTACTTAAGTGCAGTGTAAAATGGCTGTGAAATAACGTGGACGTTATTTCACTCAGGCTGCAGTGGCAGGCCTGTGTAAGAATTGTCCGAGCTCCCTATGGGTGGCAAAAGAAATGCTGCAGCCCATAGGGATCTCCTGGAACCCCAATACCCTGGGTACCTCAGTACCATATACTAGGGAATTATAAGGGTGTTCCAGTAAGCCAATGTAAATTGGTAAAAATGGTCACTAGCCTGTTAGTGACAATTTGGAAAGAAATGAGAGAGCATAACCACTGAGGTTCTGATTAGCAGAGCCTCAGTGAGACAGTTAGTCACTACACAGGTAACACATTCAGGCACACTTATGAGCACTGGGGCCCTGGGTTACCAGGGTCCCAGTGACACATAAAACTAAAACAACATATATACAGTGAAAAATGGGGGTAACATGCCAGGCAAGATGGTACTTTCCTACACAACCCCCCCCCCAAACGAAGGACAATAAGACTAGCCATGACCTGATGAGTCTTCATTGTCTAAGTGGAAATATCTGGAGAGTCCATCTGCATTGGAGTGGCTACTCCCAGGTCTATGTTCCACTGTATAGTCCATTCCCTGTAGGGATATGGACCACCTCAACAATTTAGGATTTTCACCTTTCATTTGTTTTAGCCAAAGTAGAGGTTTGTGGTCTGTCTGAACAATGAAGTGAGTGCCAAACAGGTATGGCCTCAACTTCTTCAGTGCCCAGACCACAGCAAAGGCCTCCCTCTCAATGGCAGACCAACGCTTTTCTCTAGGGGTCAACCTCCTACTAATAAAAGCAACAGGTTGATCCTGGCCCTCAGAATTAAGTTGTGATAGGACTGCCCCTGCTCCTAATTCAGATGCATCAGTTTGGACATATAATTTTTTAGAGTAACAAGGGCTTTTCAGGACAGGTGCAGAGCACATGGCCTGCTTCAGCTCCTCAAAAGCTTTCTGACAGTTTGCTGTCCATAATACCTTTTTAGGCATTTTCTTGGATGTGAGGTCATTAAGAGGGGCTGCAATGGAGCCATAGTTCTTAATGAACCTCCTGTAATACCCAGTGAGGCCTAAGAAGGCTCTCACCTGAGTCTGAGTGGTATGGGGAACCCAATCAATAATGGTTTGGATTTTCCCCTGTAGTGGTGCAATCTGTTCCCCACCAACAAGGTGTCCCAGATAAACCACCTTACCCTGCCCTATCTGGCACTTTGAAGCCTTGATAGTGAGGCCTGCCTTTTGCACGGCCTCCAAAACTTTCCATAGGTGGACCAGGTGATCATCCCAGCTGGAGCTAAAGACAGCTATATCGTCCAAATATGCTGCACTGAAAGCTTCCAGCCCTTGCAGGACTGTGTTCACCAACCTCTGAAAAGTGGCAGGTGCATTTTTCAAACCAAAAGTCATTACAGTAAACTGGTAATGTCCTCCAATGGTAGAAAATGCAGTCTTAGGTTTAGCATCTTCTGACAATTTGATCTGCCAATACCCTGCAGTCAAATCAAAAGTGCTTAGATACTTGGCAGATGCCAGTGTATCTATGAGCTCATCTGCCCTGGGTATAGGGTGAGCATCAGTTTTGGTTACCAAGTTGAGACCTCTATAGTCTACACAAAACCGCATTTCCTTCTTTCCATCTTTTGAATGGGGTTTTGGTACCAGTACCACAGGAGAAGCCCATGGACTGTCAGAGTGCTCAACCACTCCTAGTTCTAACATTTTCTGGACCTCTTGCTTTATGCAGTCCCTGACATGGTCAGGCTGCCTATAGATCTTACTTTTGACAGGCAAGCTGTCTCCAGTATCTATAGTGTGCTCACACCAAGAAGTGGTACCTGGCACAGTAGAGAAGAGTTCAGAGAATTGATCTAGGAGGTTTATGCAATTGTCTTTCTGCTCAGCAGTAAGACAATCAGCCAAAACTACACCTTCCACCAGAGCATCTTGTTCTGTGGAAGAGAAGAGATCAGGTAGAGGATCACTGTCTTCTTCCTGTCCCTCATCTGTTGCCATGAGCAGGGTGAGATCAGCCCTGTCATAGTAGGGTTTCAGGCGGTTGACATGGAGCACCCTAAGGGGACTCCTGGCAGTGCCTAAGTCAACTAAATAGGTGACTTCTCCCTTCTTTTCAACAATTGTGTGGGGGGTCCACTCCATTTATCTTGGAGTGCTCTTGGGGCCACAGGCTCCAAGACCCACACTTTCTGCCCTGGTTGGTACTGAACCAAAACAGCCTTCTGATCATGCCATTGCTTCTGGAGCTCTTGGCTGGCCTGAAGGTTTTTACTGGCCTTTTTCATGTACTCAGCCATCCTTGATCTGAGGCCAAGTACATAATCCACAATATCCTGCTTAGGAGCTTTTAAAGGTTGTTCCCAACCCTCCTTTACAAGTGTGAGTGGACCCCTAACAGGGTGTCCAAAAAGAAGTTCAAAGGGGCTGAAGCCCACTCCTTTCTGGGGTACCTCCCTGTAGGCAAAAAGGAGGCATGGTAGAAGGATATCCCATCTCCTGCGGAGTTTTTCAGGGAGACCCATAATCATGCCTTTGAGAGTTTTATTAAATCTCTCTACCAGTCCATTTGTTTGTGGATGATAGGGTGTTGTGAACTTGTACGTTACACCATACTCCTTCCACATGGCCTTTAAGTATGCAGACATGAAATTGCTTCCCCTGTCTGATACTACTTCCTTTGGGAAGCCCACCCTGGAAAATATTCTCAGGAGGGCCTTTGCCACTGCAGGTGCTGTAGTGGTCCTTAAAGGAATTGCTTCAGGATATCTTGTGGCATGGTCCACTGCCACTAAGATGAATCTATTGCCTGAAGCAGTAGGAGGCTCAAGGGGGCCAACTATGTCAACCCCTACCCTTTCAAAGGGAACCCCAACCACAGGCAGTGGAATAAGGGGTGCCTTTGGGGTGCCACCTGTCTTGCCACTGGCTTGACAGGTTTCACAGGACTTACAAAATTCCTTTGTGTCCTCAGACATTCTAGGCCAATGAAACAGGGGAACAAGCCTGTCCCAAGTTTTCATTTGTCCTAGATGCCCAGCTAGGGGAATGTCATGTGCCAGGGTTAGGAGGAACTTTCTGTACTCCTGAGGAATCACTAATCTCCTGGCAGCTCCAGGTTTAGGATCCCTATGCTCAGTGTACAAGAGGTTGTCCTCCCAGTAAACTCTGTGAGAGTCACTGACATCCCCATTAGCCTGACCCTCTAATATGGGACAGGTTTGCTGTGCCACACTCAGCTCCTCTCTGGCAGGCCCCCCTTCACCCAAAAGCTCAGCAGTGTCTGCTTCAAGCTCCTCTGGTGTAGGTTCTGCACAGGGAGGGAATTCTTCTTCCTCAGAAGTTGAATCCACTGTAGAGGGAGGGATAGTAGGAAGTGGTTTGCTTCTACTAGCCCTAGCTTTAGGGAGCACTTGGTCCATTGTTCCAGGATCCAAGCTTCCCTGTCCTTTTTGCTTTTTGGCCTGAGCCCTTGTCAAAGCAAAAATATGCCCTGGGATGCCCAGCATTGCTGCATGGGCCTCCAACTCCACATCTGACCAAGCTGATGTCTCCAAATCATTCCCTAATAGACAGTCTACAGGTAAATCTGAAGCTACCACAACTTTCTTTGGACCAGTAACCCCCCCCCAGTTGAGATTTACAACAGCCATGGGGTGGCTAAGTGTGTTGTTGTGAGCATCGGTTACTTGGTACTGGTGACCAAGTAGGTGTTGTTCAGGGTGGACCAGTTTCTCTATGACCATAGTCACACTGGCTCCAGTGTCCCTGTAGGCCTGAACCTCAACGCCATTTATTAGGGGTAGCTGCTTGTACTTATCCATATTAAGGGGACAAGCAGCTAAGGTGGCTAAATCAATAGCCCCCTCAGAGACTAACACAGCCTCTGTGGCCTCCCTAACAAGGCCAACCCCAACTAAGTTACCAATAGTGAGCCCAGCTACTCCCTTGGATTGGCTATTAGTAGGTTTGCTCCCACCACCACTGCTATTAGTAGGGACACTAGGTGTTACAGTAGGGGTTGTAGTGGTAGGAGGCTTGGTGCCTTTCTTTGGACAACTGGGATCTGTTGTCCAATGGCCTTTTATTTTACATAAATAGCACCATGGTTTCTTTTCCTTGTTCTGATTAAAAGAGGATTTGGGCCCACCACCCCTGTAGTGTGGTCAGTTTTACGTATATTTTGCGCATTAGCTTCAGGCCTTAGGCCTCTGTGCACTTTGCCCTAAATATATTTTATTCATTTGCTAACAGCTTAGAGCCTCTGTGCACTTTGCTCTAAATGCTTTCTATTAGGCTTCGTACTGTTATTTTACAGAGTAGCCAGTTCTACGGTGTTGTTTTTTATTCATATCACACTGTTTTGCCTACTTCAGCACTGGAGTTCTTCATAACATATTCACTCTGTGCTTTAGTCAAGGATACAGTCTGGTACATTGCCGATAGACGTGGTAGGAGTCTAGACTTGCCATTCCTGCGTAGGAACATTTTGTGATCACGATGACATGTTAGTTATAAAATCACTTCCTTGTCCCAATACATGCAAGAGGGAGATTCCGACCAGGGAACCACAACTAGACGCTGACTGCCTCGTTGCAGATGCTGAACCAGATCACAGGCCTTTGCTCAGGTATGAGTGTGTCCGTCTGCCTAGTGATACAGAAAGGCAAGCTGAAAGCTTAACATGCTGTGCTCTAAATAGAACAAGCAGAGGGAGAGTAGAAACGGTTAGGAATTATGATAGCTTTATTTCTATGTTTTACTCTCCTGGTTACTATATCAATCCTACTATGTTGTATTGTTCTGGTTATTGCGGCTCACGCCTTAATATCTAAAATACAGTCGTTTTATTAAAACATTATATAAAACTTATACTGTCTTTGTCATTTGTATATGAGACCATATTGTGAATGAGAGAGTTGGATTGGATCTGAGTGACCACGACTTCCCTGAGAAGTTCCAAAGATGTCATGCGCTCGGCTGCCCAATCATTTCTTCCCCGTGGGAGAAATGAGGCACTGCTAGTTAGCCGGAGCAACAACCGGATTTAGGGTGACAGAGTTCCTTACACGTGGGTCAGACTCAGTCCCCCACACCGTTATCGATCCTGCTGCCTAGAAATCCAGTAGTCTCATTTAGGATAATGAGAGCCCACGCGACATGGCGCCCAACGTGGGGCTGAGGGTTTCCGCCACCACAGGTTGGGTACATCCTATTACTGAGTGGTTGGTTGTTCAAGCTTGAACTTTGAAAGGAAATACCCCGATATTGGTGTGCCTTCTCTGTCCTAGAGCCTTTATTGTTATACTAATGGCGAATCCAGTTGTGATAAATATACCGCTTAATATGCGATTGCCGCTCACGGGTCATCTGATAACACATGGACTGACGGTCCAGGGGGGTCCGGTCACTTTTGTGGTGGACGCCCATGCAGCCTATAGAACAGAACTTTTTTATTCTTGGGTCATATTTCCAGCAGCTGATGGGGGTACAAATACTTTTCACGAATATACTGTTGCGAATGTCCCTGGACAATACAGGGCTTATGCATACTTAGAAATACCTTTATCTTATCAAGAACACCATAATTGGCTTGATGGCGCCCTCCCACATTCAGTAACACCAGTAAGGTTAGGTCCGTTGAGTAATGATGGTCCGACCTGGCCTTTATTGGCTACATATACACCATATCCTGGAGTGGCAAATGTGGCAGTGGCTGAGGTGCGTCGTTTGTATGTGGAATTAACTGCAACGTACAGACGATTAGTTCAGTTTGTGATGCAGACATTAAATACTAATGCAGCGCGTGCTGCTCCAGCTCACCCACATGCGGTGGTGCCGGGAATAAATCCGGCCACTGTACACTCTGTAATGTGCAAAGTACCGGCTAAACGTGAGGAGACTCCATTTTGGCTGGCGCAAAAAATTAATACGCTGGAAGCAGTATTTCCCCATACGGGACCTCAGGATAAGCATAGAATTTTGACGATGTGTTTGCCGTATGGGATGGTTCCTACGGTGGATCTTTGTAATACTTGGGGCACGGTGTTTGCCGCTCTCTATACTACAGCACACGGTACACCGACTTTGGCTAATTTGCTGGAGGTGCTTAAACAAATTCAGGATGAATATGGGGCTGCCCCTGCCTTGGATTTAGGCGTGCAATTGATGGGTAATTTTGACGCGGTTTCTTCTATTATTTTGAGTAATCTCAAGGGGGAGGCTGTAGCACTAGCAGTGCGAATGCGTCTTCGGGACGTTCCGCAGATTAATCAGGAGCGGGAACTTCCGAGAATAATAGCTGAAACATATTCTAGTATTGGTCGTGATAGCCTAGGGGCTCGACCGCAGAAGCCACAATTGCAGGGTAAAAATAATAAGGATAATTCTAAGCAACAGCAACCTGAGGGTGCGAAAAAGCGCTGGGATAAGAAGCAGCAAACACCTAAGAAAGATGGTGGGCAGTCTCCGCAACCGGAGACCCCACAAAATAAGTATAATCTCAGGAATAGGGATACTTTGAAGACGCCTGATAGATATCAATATACTGATACCCGCCAATCTCGTTCCTTTCAGGACTCCTCGGAGAAAAGAAGTGAGAGAGGTGGGCGGTCAGAGCGGAGGACGGAGTACGTGAAACCGAGACAGGATTCACAACGCTCAGCGGAGGTTTCTATTAAACAAGAAGAGAAACCGCTGCAACAAAAACAGCAGTTTAAAAAGAAGAAAGTGGCAGCAGTCTCAGTTAGACATGCCGCTCAAGATGAGAGTTCTCTTGACGAACAAGACATGGGCGTTAGCGCTGTTAGACAGCGCGGCAGAGGTCACAGTAGTTCGCCGGAGTCTTCTAGAGCATCTGGAGGTGAAAGCAACTGATGACTTCATACAAGTCGAGACGGCGGATATGCGAGTCTCTGATCCTGATCAAGTGTATCTTGTGACTCTACGATTAGAAGGGGACATTGACCGCGTTGTACACGCCATCTTTTGGGACCATATGGTGAAATCATATGATGTCCTGTTGGCCGAACAAGATTGGCCACCTGACTTTGTTCGCGACTGTCCAGTTGGGGAGGAGGTTATTGCGCCTTCCTTTTCACCACTTGTTCCGAGAGAACTAGCGGAGTCATATGGTAAATCATGGGCTCTAGCACAAGCCCCCGCCCTATATAGAAATAATGTGGGGTGGGATAAACAATCACCTTATCATGTCATTCCCATTAAAGGAGAACCTCAGCCACAGCCGCAATATCCTATTAAATTTGAAGCAAGGGCATCGGTTCGGAAGATTCTTACACAATTGGAGTACCAAGATGTGATTGAGCCTTGTGTCTCGTCGATGAATAATCCCTTATTTCCGGTTGCTAAACCGGACCATTCCTATAGGATAGTGGTGGATTACAGACATTTGAATAGTCATACACGCACATATGCAATACAGAATTCACATAGCGCTGCGCTTATGAATAATATAGTGCGTAAAAAATACAAAACAACCTTGGATATCTCGAATTGATTTTTCTGCCAGAATATAGCACCCGAAAGTCGGGACTATACCAGTTTCAGTGCGTTTGGCTCTCAGAAAAAGTTTTGTCGTTTACCTCAGGGGTATAAGAATAGCCCAGGACTGTTTTCGGCTCGTGTGACTGAACTTCTGCACGAGTTGGACCCTGAGGCGTTATCATATGTTGATGACATTTATTTGACGGACAATGAGATTCTACAACATCTCAGTCGCGTATCGCGCATTGTTGTGGGTTTTGCTGATATTGGTTATAAGTTTAATTTTAAGAAATCGAAGATTGCCTTCCTCAGTGTTATTTTCCTGGGATATGAGTTATCGAGTGAGGGCAAGAGCCTGGCGCCACATTTTTTGGAGAAATGTGCTTTACTGCAGCCTCCTAATACGGTTTGGAAGCTCCAGTCTTTGTTGGGGTTTCTGAATTTTGGCAGAACTTACATTCCTGATTATGCTACACGTATAAAACCCTTATATGAACTGATTCGCCCGAATTTTTCAAGTAGATTTTGGACGATTGAGCATACACACATACTGCGAGAGCTGCAGAATGATCTCTTAGCGGTTAAACATTTACACACACGGGACAATAAAACTCATTTGGTCATCAGGGTGATTCCTGGGGCTGTTGGATTTACGTATGTCACCTTTAATGAAGGGGAGACAGTCCCGATAGCATACAAGTCCCACTTGTATTCTGCTGCAGAACAACGTTTGCACAGACTGAGAAAATTCTCACTGCAGTACAGATGGCTGTGATCAAAGAAAGACCGCTAGCCCAGGGCCAACGCATTATTGTTGTTTCCCCAATTCCAGCCTTGGAGGCTGTTACAAAAGCGAGTGTTCCTAATTCGAAAGCTTTACACCCGCGGTGGATACAATGGGCTACGTCTTTGGCGGCCACTGATGTGGATTACATATTTGACCCTAAGCTGCAGACTCAAGAATTTCTTCAATATGAAATAGAGTACCCGGTTCCTGCTGGCACATTGCCTATTGACCAATATGAAGTGGTCATGTATACCGATGGCTCTGCCCAACCGGCGGTTGGGACTAAACAACAGTATTCTGCTGCATGTGCGGTGGTGAGCGGGACTATGGAGGGGGGAGTCTTCTGCCCCCGACATACTTATACTAAAACATTGGGAGATTGCACGGCGCAGCTGGCTGAGCTCAAAGCTCTTTTGTTAGCGTTGGAGCATGCAGAGCCGGCGATATTGACCTTGCTAGTCTGTGACTCCTACTACTGTGTGCAATCCTTCAATGAATATCTGCATTATTAGAAAATGAATGGGTTCAGAGATTCTAAAGGCAACACCATTAAACATAAATTGTTGTGGGGTAAGGTTGCGGGTCTGAAAGAGACGCTTCCTAAAGTCCATGTTGTACATACACTTGGACACCAGCGCGTTGGAATACACGTTGCTGGGAATACTTTGGCTGATGAGGCTGCAAAGTCGGCAGTGGCTATCGCCACTGTAGCCGCGGTAACTCGTTCGAGTTCAAAACCAGACATAGAGATTTCGGCTGCCATAAAAGCTACGGCTGATGGCACGCCATTTCCTAAAGGATTCCCTTCTAAATATAGTTACTGCTTGAGTGGTGCACTAAATGCTGTTGTTAATATTCCAGGCGTTGGTGTACGTGAGTTACCGAATAAGATTGAGAGACCTCGATTAATTTCTGCAGCGCATGAAGGGGTGGCATCTGCGCATGCTGGTGTGGCTGCCACGATTTCGCTTTTACAGGCCCGTTATTGGTGGCCTGGTCTCTATAAGGAGACAAAGCAGTATGTCCTTTGTTGTGACGTCTGTCAACAAATTAAAGCATCGTCGGCTAGACGCCCGCAGCAGACTCCTCTTCTGATATCAAATAGACCATTACAGTGTGTGTACTTGGACCATTGTGGTCCACTGACACCAGATAGTGCATACAAATACATATTGGTTGCTGTAGATTCGTGCTCCAGATTTGTGTGGGTCTGGCCACAGCGCTCGGCTGACGCTCGGACTGTTATTAAAGATTTGCGTATCTTTGTCGATACATTTGCAGTTGCGGCTTTTCATTCGGACCAGGGCCCTGCTTTTGCCTCTAAGGCATTCAGGGACACCATGGCTTCGTTGGGGGTCCAACTCCAATTCTCGTCTCCATTTCATCCCGAGGGAAATTCTGTCGTGGAGCGTTTAAATCGTGATTTAAAGCAATCCTTAACAGCCAGGGTTATAGGTACGGGTCGTAGTTGGCTAGCCCACCTGTATGGAGTACAGAGAGCACTTAATAACTTGCCTAGAAGGTCACTGGGGGGTCGTACTTCATATGAGTGCCTGTTCGGAACACGAATGTATGTTCCTGATCTAGATGGTCCTGGTTGGAGGCGGCAGAAACGCCCTTTGACATAAATGATCGTGTCACTGTTTTGCAGGATTTACAACAATTCCGTGAAGATAACTCTTCTGCAAGTGCTGCCTCCTCTGGAATTAAGGATGAGCCAGTAACACCTACTGGTTGGATACCCAGGATTGGGAATCTAGTGCGTGAAAAGGTTGCAGTAAAGAAAGAATTTGGTCCTTCTTATCGAGCACCTGTCCCGGTGTTGGGGGTGAGCGGCACAAGAACTGTGATTTTGCCGCCGCTGCAAGGGGCCAAAGGAAATCGTTTTGTTTCCATTGATAATGTCAAGTTACAACATGTGGCCGATTCTGCACAGCAGACCAAGAGGGACACCCAGTAGTTCCGGCATCCCTCTCACTACTGGGGAAGAAGTCCCGCTGCAGGTGATTAGCACCGACCATGTTTCCTCTCCGAGCTTGGGGAGGGTGGAAGATGATCTTGCGATTGTTCCACAGTCGACGATTGATATTGATTCTTTTTCTCAAGTTGCTGTACGTTCTACTGATGTTTCTGAACATGTGATTTATAGCGTACCTAGGAGAGAACCTCCATCAGCTTCCTTGTTCACTGTTGCACCTTTTGCGAGAACTGCCTCTGGCTGCTTCAATGACGCGGATGCGGCTGTATCCAGCTCTTCGTCTTCGCTGTCTTCAATCCGAGGTCCACGTAAGCTACTAAGTTGGCTTAAACGTACATATTTTGTTGTTCCTTGGAACTATTTGTGGCTTTTTATGGCTGTACTGACTATTTTTTTATGGTTGGGATTTGTGGTTACCTTTTTTCTGGTAATACATGGTCATTTTCTTCCTGATCGATCAGACATTGAGCACGTGGAGACTGTGTTGAGACCACATTTTTCGTCTCATATGGTTCGAAGAGACTTATCCAATGTGAACATTTCTGCAATACCAATTCCGGATGGAATTGTGTGGGGTAAAGTAATGTTTGATATATATGGTCCCACTGAATTGATTCAAATACCGTATGTTCTTAAGTTATCAATGAATGATATTGTTATTCCAGGCATTGTTTCTGATGATTGGGATGTGAAGACAGTAGATGCTATGCTAAAAGATTTGCAATATTATACTGTCTATGACGATGAAGATGCTTACCAATTTAAAGATAATCATGGTGATATGTTTTGCTACACCTATTATGGACACCACTTTATTCACAAAGCGAGTAGCCCTAAGTCCATCTTTAATTATGTACAATGGGAACATTGCTCGACTCCTCCACAAGGGAGTTCGAAAACGTATAATGATAAATTTGCATATTTTTCTGGGCATGATCAGCGAAACGCTAAGTCTTACTATTTTAAAGTGACACGGTATTCTAATAAGCAAATTTTGTTGATCGATACTAAATTACTGTATTATAATTAGTTTGTATCTAAACTTTCGGTCGAAGGTTATGAATACTGGTTGAAGACTGTTGACTTGAAAAGTGTTTGGGGTACGAAAAATTGGCAAGGCAGAGATACATTATTTCGAGCATGCATTATCCCTGTGAAAATGATTTTCCTCAATGACACAGTACAACAGACTAGTTGTTTGGGCTTGGCGTCGATTAGAGAATTGACTTTGCCTAGAATACCTGTCCCTTCTAAATTAAATAACTGGCAGCACTATGTGAATGCTACTTTTAGTGAATTTACGCATTGGGTCCAGAATGGTACGCTTAACGCTTCATCGTTACATCCGGGCGGGTGGTTATTGTGGCCTGTAGACACTAATCAGTGTCATCAACGTTTTGTTACCTCTTCTGGGGGGTTCAGGACTAGTAGGGCAGACCCTCGTTACATTTCATCAGAACATGCAGATATAATAACTACATACAGTGTGGGGAAACTTTGTCAACAATGGTTGAAGTACTCCACGCTGGGTGCAGTTAAGTCACACCTCAAGTTACTGTCTAATGGTACTGATTTACAAGATTTCTTGTCAGGTCCCAAGGTGCCCCGGAGAAAAAGGTTCTTATACGAAGTGTATAATGAGTTTTGGAAACTTTCCCAGCAGGAGGCTGCAGCCCGGTTAAGACAGATTGATCAAGAAAATCTGCTGCAGACTTTGTCTGTTGTTGATAATGGCATGCATACCCTTTCTGACCGTGTTTACACGATTGACAGCATTGTCTCTTCTGCTATTGACATTATAAAATCAGACATGTCTTCTTTATATCATGGGCAGAGTCAGACACGATCTATCATGCAGCTGGGTTGGACTCTTCTGACCTTGAAGGCGGGTCGCGTTCCATGGCAGCACATTCGTGCCAGAGAGATCTTTATCTCCTTTAATTTAACTCGTCAACAACAATTGATGGCTAAGAAGGAAGCGACGTATGTTATGTTAAATATTGAAAAGTTGGAGAAACTGCCTTTTACGGTGGCTGAGATTCCGTCAGCTGAGTGGTTGATTCATGGGGTTATTAATTTGCCTATCTCCACTCTGCAATTTACTTCTTGTTTGAAGCACATTCCGGTGGGTAGATATGAACTATTGGGTGACAGTTACATACACGAGGTGTGGGAGCTTCCTTTTCAGTACAGATGTGTTAATGGTTTGCGGGAAGTTTTTCTTAGCGGTAGCGAATGCAAAGCTTCTGTTAGCCATTCCATGGTTTGTAAACAGCTGTCCTTGCACGGAGCGTGTAATGCTTCGATTGCTAACTTAGCTTGTTATCTGAAGGGAGTTCCAGTCCCGGTAATTAAAAACACTTTCCAGGTGCTTTCTAACGGCAGTTACATTGTTCTTAACAGCGAACGCTGCTGTGGCATGCGTGCCGGAATAGTTTACGTCGTTGTCGTCAACAAGGCCGTTACGTGCTGCGGGAATGTGTTGTTTCCCCCTACTGAATTTAGGGAGGTAGCGGACATCTGGCCTCATATTGCTACTTCCAAGGTTGATTTCGACAAGTTGAGTCGGCTGAAAGCTTTATTGTTTCAAAAGCATGTGGCCCTTACATCTGCTAGCGAGACCTACGCACTTCAAGTGGCAAGGTCATCGGCGGAGATACAGTCCCTTTTGAATACTAACTTTCCGAGTCACTTCGGTGAACTTGTGGGACGTATATTTAATGCATCTAGCACTGCTGGTATTGCTCATTTTTTCAAAGCCGTTGGTGTTGGTTTCGTTCACACCTTCTCTTCCGTATTCGGTTTGATACCTTCGGCTATACACTCTATTTTCGGAAGCATTTTTGGGGGTTTCCCAATTACTTTGGCTTTATTGGCTGGAGTTTTGCTATTGTTGCTATTTTTTCGCAATGGCTGTCCCGCCGCAACGAGATCCTGTATTGCTGCTCCCGTCAGCGCAGCTGTGTCGTGAACGCATGATGCAGCGTTTTGGAGCAACACTCCTGGCTCATTTGGAGTGTGACTGGTCTTTGTCGTTCCGACCGGTTTTGGATTGTGTGCAACCCGTGTTTCGATGCCTTTGGTGCTCGTTTGAACATGCACTGGCTTTCTGTCTCTCACTGCAGCGCTCTCCAGTGGTTGATCTTGATCTGTTGATGTTCCCGATTAGGGCTCATTCCCAGACTTGTGCACCGCGGTTGCGTTTGCTTCGTGAAGCGGATTATGAGATTCCCTTCCTGGAGGAAGATGGTTTTGTCTCTTTCCGTGGCACTACACGGGGTGCCGCCCTGAATGGTTTTGGGGCTTTGGAACACACCTGCTCCATGGTACTTTGTGGCGTGGATCTTCCGATATTGACATATCTCGAAGTGGAGGAGCTTCTACATTCTATTGCTTCTGTTTGACAATTGGATTTTTTTTCTCTCTCTCCCGACTAAATTGACACTATATTGCAATTCGCTCTATCGTCACATGTTTCCTAAATTTATGACTTTGTTGTCTTCTCATCTTGTCGAAATGTTGGGTTTAAATTTAGGTCATGTTTTTTTTTTATTTTGTTGGAACCACTTGCTACCGACAAGGGGAGGGTGTAGTGTGGTCAGTTTTACGTATATTTTGCGCATTAGCTTCAGGCCTTAGGCCTCTGTGCACTTTGCCCTAAATATATTTTATTAATTTGCTAACAGCTTAGAGCCTCTGTGCACTTTGCTCTAAATGCTTTCTATTAGGCTTCGTACTGTTATTTTACAGAATAGCCAGTTCTACGGTGTTGTTTTTTATTCATATCACACTGTTTTGCCTACTTCAGCACTGGAGTTCTTCATAACATATTCACTCTGTGCTTTAGTCAAGGATACAGTCTGGTACATTGCCGATAGACGTGGTAGGAGTCTAGACTTGCCATTCCTGCGTAGGAACATTTTGTGATCACGATGACATGTTAGTTATAAAATCACTTCCTTGTCCCAATACATGCAAGAGGGAGATTCCGACCAGGGAACCACAACTAGACGCTGACTGCCTCGTTGCAGATGCTGAACCAGATCACAGGCCTTTGCTCAGGTATGAGTGTGTCCGTCTCCCTAGTGATACAGAAAGGCAAGCTGAAAGCTTAACATGCTGTGCTCTAAATAGAACAAGCAGAGGGAGAGTAGAAACGGTTAGGAATTATGATAGCTTTATTTCTGTGTTTTACTCTCCTGGTTACTATATCAATCCTACTATGTTGTATTGTTCTGGTTATTGCGGCTCACGCCTTAATATCTAAAATACAGTTGTTTTATTAAAACATTATATAAAACTTATACTGTCTTTGTCATTTGTATATGAGACCATATTGTGAATGAGAGAGTTGGATTGGATCTGAGTGACCACGACTTCCCTGAGAAGTTCCAAAGATGTCATGCGCTCGGCTGCCCAATCATTTCTTCCCCGTGGGAGAAATGAGGCACTGCTAGTTAGCCGGAGCAACAACCGGATTTAGGGTGACAGAGTTCCTTACACGTGGGTCAGACTCAGTCCCCCACACCGTTATCGATCCTGCTAACTAGAAATCCAGTAGTCTCATTTAGGATAATGAGAGCCCACGCGACACCCCCACCAGAGTGTTTTTGTGGGCCTGATGAAGACTCATTTTTAGATTTGTCCCCACCCTTGTCAGAAGACTTACCATCCTTCTTTTTGTTGCCATCTTTGTCACCCCCTGTATGAACTTTTCTGTTCACCCTTGTTCTGACCCATTTGTCTGCCTTCTTTCCCAATTCTTGGGGAGAGGTCAGATCAGAGTCCACCAAGTACTGGTGCAACAAATCAGACACACAATTATTAACAATATGCTCTCTCAGGATCAAGTTATACAGGCTGTCATAATCAGTAACTTTACTGCCATGTAACCACCCCTCCAAGGCCTTCACTGAATGGTCAATGAAATCAACCCAGTCTTGTGAAGACTCCTTTTTGGTCTCTCTGAACTTTATCCTGTACTGTTCAGTGGTTAAGCCATAACCATCCAGGAGTGCATTCTTAAGAACTTGGAAATTATTAGCATCATTTTCTTTCACAGTAAGGAGCCTATCCCTACCTTTTCCACTAAATGATAGCCATAGGATAGCAGCCCACTGCCTTTGAGGGACATCCTGTACAACACAGGCCCTCTCAAGTGCAGCAAACCACTTGTTAATGTCATCCCCCTCCTTGTAAGGGGGAACTATCTTGTGCAGATTCCTGGAATCATGCTCTTTTGCAGGATGACTATGGGGAATACTGCTGCTGCCACCATGGGTTTCTAAACCCAGTTTCTGTCTCTCCTTCTCTACTTCTAAAGTCTGTCTATCCAAATCCAGCTGTTGCTTCTTGAGCTTCAGTCTGGTTTGTTCCACTCTCAATCTATTGAGCTCCCTTTCTAATAATCTGTCATCAGGGTGGGTGGGAGGGACATGCCTTGAAACAGAAGTATGGTGAGAATGGACAGAAGGAGACCTGTCCCTTACAGAGGCCACCCTAACAGCTTGGCTAACAGAAACATCACTACCAGTATGGTGAGAATAAATGCTTTTGCTATGATGTGAGACAAAACTATTTGTATGGTGTGGCTCATCATCATTACCAACTATGCTAGACTGTCTAGTAATGGGCAGGCTAGGAAGTTTCTTTCCTGAATCTTTTCCTGGGGGAGTCCCTGGATCAGATTGGGAACCATTAGCTACTTTTTCAACAGATGGGGCACTTCTTGCCTTATCTTGTTCTCTAAGCATGTTAAGTAACAGTTCCAAGGAAGGATTCTTCCCTACACTCAAACCTCTCTCTACACAGAGACTCCTTGCTCCTTTCCAGCTAAGGTGGTCATATGCAAGTTTGGACAGATCAACATTTTGGCTTGTGGACATTTTTAGAGAGAGTTAAAGTGATAGTAAAAGATAAAAAGTTTGTCAGAGCTTTTAGAAAGACAGAGAAAAAAAACTTTTTAAACTTTGTAGAACTTTTTAGAAAGTTAGGAGTACTTTTCAGCACTTAGAAAAGAGTGAAAAGAGGAAATGCAAAACTTTTTGGCTATGTGTATATACACTGACCTTGTTTTGTATATTTTTCTCTTATGAAAAGTACAATGTCAAGAGTGGTAAGTAGTCTCAAAGCACTTATCCCACCGCTGCACAACCAATGTAGGAGGCTGGACTGGCTTGTAGTGAGTACCAAGGGGTACTTGCACCTTGCACCAGGCCCAGTTATCCCTTATTAGTGTATAGGGTGTCTAGCAGCTTAGGCTGATAGATAATGGTAGCTTAGCAGAGCAGCTTAGGCTGAACTAGGAGACGTGTGAAGCTACTACAGTACCACTTAGTGTCATATGCACAATATCATAAGAAAACACAATACACAGTTATACTAAAAATAAAGGTACTTTATTTTTATGACAATATGCCAAAGTATCTTAGAGTGTACCCTCAGTGAGAGGATAGGAAATATAGACAAGATATATATACACAATAGCAAAAATATGCAGTATAGTCTTAGAAAACAGTGCAAACAATGTATAGTTACAATAGGATGCAATGGGGAAACATAGGGATAGGGGCAACACAAACCATATACTCCAAAAGTGGAATGCGAACAACGAATGGACCCCAAACCTATGTGACCTTGTAGAGGGTCGCTGGGACTATTAGAAAATAGTGAGAGTTAGAAAAATAACCCTCCCCAAGACCCTGAAAAGTGAGTGCAAAGTGCACTAAAGTTCCCCTAAGGACAAAGAAGTCGTGTTAGAGGAATAATGCAGGAAAGACACAAACCAACAATGCAACAACTGTGGATTTCCAATCTAGGGTACCTGTGGAACAAGGGGACCAAGTCCAAAAGTCACAAGCAAGTCGGAGATGGGCAAATGCCCAGGAAATGCCAGCTGCGGGTGCAAAGAAGCTTCTACTGGACAGAAGAAGCTGAGGTTTCTGCAGGAACGAAAAGGGCTAGAGACTTCCCCTTTGGTGGACGGATCCCTCTTGCCGTGGAGAGTCGTGCAGAAGTGTTTTCCTGCCGAAAGAACGCCAACAAGCCTTGGTAGCTGCAAATCGTGCGGTTAGCGTTTTTGGACGCTGCTGTGGCCCTGGAGGGACCAGGTGTGAGAAGGTAGCCTCTTTCTAGCCTTGTTACCCCCACTTTTGGCCTGTTTGTGAGTGTATGTCAGGATGTTGGTCACTGTTTTCACTGTCTCACTGGGATCCTGATAGCCAGGCCTCAGTGCTCATAGTGAAAACACTATGTTTTCAGTATGGTTGTTATGTGTCACTGGGATCCTGCTGGTCAGGACCCCAGTGCTCATAGGTTTGTGGCCTATATGTATGTGTCACTGGGACCCTGTCACACAGGGCCCCAGTGCTCATAGGTGTGCATGTATATGTTCCCTGTGTGGTGCCTAACTGTCTCACTGAGGCTCTGCTAACCAGAACCTCAGTGGTTATGCTCTCTCATTACTTTCAAATTGTCACTAACAGGCTAGTGACCATTTTTACCAATTTACATTGGCTTACTGGAACACCCTTATAATTCCCTAGAATATGGTACTGAGGTACCCAGGGTATTGGGGTTCCAGGAGATCCCTATGGGCTGCAGCATTTCTTTTGCCACCCATAGGGAGCTCTGACAATTCTTACACAGGCCTGCCACTGCAGCCTGAGTGAAATAACGTCCACGTTATTTCACAGCCATTTTACACTGCACTTAAGTAACTTATAAGTCACCTATATGTCTAACCTTTACCTGGTAAAGGTTAGGTGCAAAGTTACTTAGTGTGAGGGCACCCTGGCACTAGCCAAGGTGCCCCCACATTGTTCAGAGCCAATTCACTGAACTTTGTGAGTGCGGGGACACCATTACACGCGTGCACTACATATAGGTCACTACCTATATGTAGCTTCACCATGGTAACTCCGAATATGGCCATGTAACATGTCTATGATCATGGAGTTGCCCCCTCTATGCCATCCTGGCATTGTTGGTACAATTCCATGATCCCAGTGGTCTGTAGCACAGACCCTGGTACTGCCAGACTGCCCTTCCTGGGGTTTCACTGCAGCTGCTGCTGCTGCCAACCCCTCAGACAGGCAGCTGCCCTCCTGGGGTCCAGCCAGGCCTGGCCCAGGATGGCAGAACAAAGGACTTCCTCTGAGAGAGGGTGTGACACCCTCTCCCTTTGGAAAATGGTGTGAAGGCAGGGGAGGAGTAGCCTCCCCCAGCCTCTGGAAATGCTTTGTTGGGCACAGATGTGCCCAATTCTGCATAAGCCAGTCTACACCGGTTCAGGGACCCCTTAGCCCCTGCTCTGGCGCGAAACTGGACAAAGGAAAGGGGAGTGACCACTCCCCTGACCTGCACCTCCCCTGGGAGGTGTCCAGAGCTCCTCCAGTGTGCTCCAGACCTCTGCCATCTTGGAAACAGAGGTGCTGCTGGCACACTGGACTGCTCTGAGTGGCCAGTGCCACCAGGTGACGTCAGAGACTCCTGCTGATAGGCTCCTTCAGGTGTTAGTAGCCTTTCCTCTCTCCTAGGTAGCCAAACCCTCTTTTCTGGCTATTTAGGGTCTCTGTCTCTGGGGAAACTTCAGATAACGAATGCATGAGCTCAGCCGAGTTCCTCTGCATCTCTCTCTTCACCTTCTGATAAGGAATCGACCGCTGACCGCGCTGGAAGCCTGCAAACCTGCAACATAGTAGCAAAGACGACTACTGCAACTCTGTAACGCTGATCCTGCCGCCTTCTCGACTGTTTTCCTGCTTGTGCATGCTGTGGGGGTAGCCTGCCTCCTCTCTGCACCAGAAGCTCCGAAGAAATCTCCCGTGGGTCGACGGAATCTTCCCCCTGCAACCGCAGGCACCAAAAAGCTGCATTACCGGTCCCTTGGGTCTCCTCTCAGCACGACGAGCGAGGTCCCTCGAATCCAGCGACACCGTCCAAGTGACCCCCACAGTCCAGTGACTCTTCAGCCCAAGTTTGGTGGAGGTAAGTCCTTGCCTCACCTCGCTGGGCTGCATTGCTGGGAACCGCGACTTTGCAAGCTACTCCGGCCCCTGTGCACTTCCGGCGGAAATCCTTCGTGCACAGCCAAGCCTGGGTCCACGGCACTCTAACCTGCATTGCAAGACTTTCTAAGTTGGTCTCCGGCGACGTGGGACTCCTTTGTGCAACTTCGGCGAGCACCGTTTCACGCATCCTCGTAGTGCCTGTTTCTGGCACTTCTCCGGGTGCTACCTGCTTCAGTGAGGGCTCTTTGTCTTGCTCGACGTCCCTTCTCTCTGCAGGTCCAATTTGCGACCTCCTGGTCCCTCCTGGGCCCCAGCAGCGTCCAAAAACGCCAAACGCACGATTTGCGTGTAGCAAGGCTTGTTGGCGTCCATCCGGCAGGAAAACACTTCTGCACGACTCTCCAAGGCGTGGGGGATCCATCCTCCAAAGGGGAAGTCTCTAGCCCTTGTCGTTCCTGCAGTATTCACAGTTCTTCAGCCTAGTAAGAGCTTCTTTGCACCAACCGCTGGCATTTCTTGGGCATCTGCCCATCTCCGAGTTGCTTGTGACTTTTGGACTTGGTCCCCTTGTTCCACAGGTACCCTCAGTCAGGAATCCATCGTTGTTGCATTGCTGATTTGTGTTTTCCTTGCATTTTCCCTCTAACACGACTATTTTGTCCTTAGGGGAACTTTAGTGCACTTTGCACTCACTTTTCAGGGTCTTGGGGAGGGTTATTTTTCTAACTCTCACTATTTTCTAATAGTCCCAGCGACCCTCTACAAGGTCACATAGGTTTGGGGTCCATTAGTGGTTCGCATTCCACTTTTGGAGTATATGGTTTGTGTTGCCCCTATCCCTATGTTTCCCCATTGCATCCTATTGTAACTATACATTGTTTGCACTGTTTTCTAAGACTATACTGCATATTTTTGCTATTGTGTATATATATCTTGTGTATATTTCCTATCCTCTCACTGAGGGTACACTCTAAGATACTTTGGCATATTGTCATAAAAATAAAGTACCTTTATTTTTAGTATAACTGTGTATTGTGTTTTCTTATGATATTGTGCATATGACACTAAGTGGTACTGTAGTAGCTTCACACGTCTCCTAGTTCAGCCTAAGCTGCTCTGCTAAGCTACCATTATCTATCAGCCTAAGCTGCTAGACACCCTATACACTAATAAGGGATAACTGGGCCTGGTGCAAGGTGCAAGTACCCCTTGGTACTCACTACAAGCCAGTCCAGCCTCCTACACCAGGAGGTCGCAAATTGGACCAGGAGAGAGAGAGGGGACGTCGAACAAGACAAGGAGCCCTCTCAGCAGCAGGTAGCACCCGGAGAAGTGCCAGAAACAGGCACTACAAGGATGCGTGAAACGGTGCTCACCCGAAGTCGCACTAAGGAGTCCCACGTCGCCGGAGACCAACTTAGAAAGTCGTGCAATGCCGGTTAGAGTGCCGTGGACCCAGGCTTGGCTGTGCACAAAGGATTTCCGCCGGAAGTGCACAGGGGCCGGAGTAGCTGCAAAAGTCGCGGTTCCCAGCAATGCAGCCCAGCGAGGTGAGGCAAGGACTTACCTCCACTAAACTTGGACTGAAGAGTCACTGGACTGTGGGGGTCACTTGGACAGAGTCGCTGGATTCGAGGGACCTCGCTCGTCGTGCTGAGAGGAGACCCAAGGGACCGGTAATGCAGCTTTTTGGTGCCTGCGGTTGCAGGGGGAAGATTCCGTCGACCCACGGGAGATTTCTTCAGAGCTTCTGGTGCAGAGAGGAGGCAGACTACCCCCACAGCATGCACAAGCAGGAAAACAGTTGAGAAGGCGGCAGGATCAGCGTTACAGAGTTGCAGTAGTCGTCTTTGCTACTATGTTGCAGGTTTGCAGGCTTCCAGCACGGTCAGCAGTCGATTCCTTGGCAGAAGGTGAAGAGAGAGATGCAGAGGAACTCGGATGAGCTCTTGCATTCGTTATCTAAAGTTTCCTCAGAGACAGAGATCCTAAATAGCCAGAAAAGAGGGTTTGGCTACCTAGGAGAGAGGATAGGCTAGCAACACCTGAAGGAGCCTATCACAAGGAGTCTCTGACGTCACCTGGTGGCACTGGCCACTCAGAGCAGTCCAGTGTGCCAGCAGCACCTCTGTTTCCAAGATGGCAGAGGTCTGGAGCACACTGGAGGAGCTCTGGACACCTCCCAGGGGAGGTGCAGGTCAGGGGAGTGGTCACTCCCCTTTCCTTTGTCCAGTTTCGCGCCAGAGCAGGGCTAAGGGGTCCCCTGAACCGGTGTAGACTGGCTTATGCAGAATTGGGCACATCTGTGCCCAAGAAAGCATTTCCAGAGGCTGGGGGAGGCTACTCCTCCCCTGCCTTCACACCATTTTCCAAAGGGAGAGGGTGTAACACCCTCTCTCAGAGGAAGTCCTTTGTTCTGCCATCCTGGGCCAGGCCTGGCTGGACCCCAGGAGGGCAGATGCCTGTCTGAGGGGTTGGCAGCAGCTGCAGTGAAACCCCAGGAAGGGCAGTTTGGCAGTACCAGGGTCTGTGCTACAGACCACTGGGATCATGGGATTGTGCCAACTATGCCAGGATGGCATAGAGGGGGCAATTCCATGATCATAGACATATTACATGGCCATATTCGGAGTTACCATTGTGAAGCTACATATAGGTAGTGACCTATATGTAGTGCACGCGTGTAATGGTGTCCCCGCACTCACAAAGTTCAGGGAATTGGCTCTGAACAATGTGGGGGCACCTTGGCTAGTGCCAGGGTGCCCTCACACTAAGTAACTTTGCACCTAACCTTTACCAGGTAAAGGTTAGACATATAGGTGACTTATAAGTTACTTAAGTGCAGTGTAAAATGGCTGTGATATAACGTGGACGTTATTTCACTCAGGCTGCAGTGGCAGGCCTGTGTAAGAATTGTCAGAGCTCCCTATGGGTGGCAAAAGAAATGCTGCAGCCCATAGGGATCTCCTGGAACCCCAATACCCTGGGTACCTCAGTACCATATACTAGGGAATTATAAGGGTGTTCCAGTAAGCCAATGTAAATTGGTAAAAATGGTCACTAGCCTGTTAGTGACAATTTGGAAAGAAATGAGAGAGCATAACCACTGAGGTTCCGATTAGCAGAGCCTCAGTGAGACAGTTAGTCACTACACAGGTAACACATTCAGGCACATTTATGAGCACTGGGGCCCTGGGTTACCAGGGTCCCAGTGACACATACAACTAAAACAACATATATACAGTGAAAAATGGGGGTAACATGCCAGGCAAGATGGTACTTTCCTACATGAGTGCTCAAGTAGGATGTCGGAGGGAGAGGTTATGGCGAAAGCGTTCTGTCTTTAATGCAATGCGTAAAATACGCTTCTAGTGTATTTCAGTTGGGTGAAATAGGTCTATAAAGCAATCCTCCCTCCCTTATTTAGGTGTATGCTTAAGGAAGATAACCAAGGAAGTAAAAACTTATCACAGGTCTGCACTGTCAGCAAGGTCGGGCTTTTCCAGTGAATAGTGATGTGCGTTTTGGCCAGTAGTAAGGTCATGTCTATAAATTTGGTTGAGCCTTTGCTCAGGTGCAGGTGAGTAAAAAGACCCAGCAATAATACCTCCAGAGAGTAAGTCAGTTTTCCCCCTGTAACCTGGTACAGCAGATTGATGATCCCGGTCCAATAACCAATAAATGACCCACACAACCAAAGTACATGGGGGAAGTCTACTCAGAAGTATCACATCAGTGACAAAGGAAGGATGCTAAACATTATATCCTGGTAATACAATACAGAGTAAGGTACAATCTAATTAGGATGTTGGACTAAATATATTAAACACTAGTTACAGGAAACCATATGAGGGTAGTATTGGTTAGTATAGTATCCCTCGCCACTCTCAGAGTCAATGTCTAGTCCCACTGATGAAAATGAGATTTGTAAAACCAATGGACCTGTCTACTAAAATCTCCCATGCTATATAGCGCTTGGGTCACCACATAAGTGGGAAGATCAGAACCCTGGATCTAAAAACGAATACACAGCAATTGCTTGATATTTACATAAGTAAGGAAATGACCAGGGAGAATATCAAACTCAGTCATGAGGGCATCAAATGAATACAGTTCTCCAGCTATAAATAAATCTGTGGCAATACCATTTTCTGCCCACTACTAGAGGTGCATTGGAGGGATTTCATCAGAAATCAAGTAAGGGGAAATTGCAGGGGAATATGGGGACACATGCTTGAGAATCATGGCAACCCAGTAAGGTGGATCATATGGGCATATGAGGACACATTTCAGAATCACTCGAGAATGCCATAGACAATCCAGTGAAGTGGATAATAATGGAGGGTGTAGGAGGCTGGACTGGCTTGTAGTGAGTACCAAGGGGTACTTACACCTTGCACCAGGCCCAGGTATCCCTTCTTAGTGTATAGGGTGTCTAGCAGCTTAGGCTGATAGATAATGGTAGCTTAGCAGAGCAGCTTAGGCTGAACTAGGAGACGAGTGAAGCTCCTACAGTACCACCAGTGTCATATGCACAATATCATAAGAAAACACAATACACAGTTATACTAAAAATAAAGGTACTTTATTTTTATGACAATATGCCAAAGTATCTTAGAGTGTACCCTCAGTGAGAGGATAGGAAATATAGACAAGATATATATACACAATAGCAAAAATATGCAGTATAGTCTTAGAAAACAGTGCAAACAATGTATAGTTACAATAGGATGCAATGGGGACACATAGGGATAGGGGCAACACAAACCATATACTCCAAAAGTGGAATGCGAACCACGAATGGACCCCAAACCTATGTGACCTTGTAGAGGGTCGCTGGGACTATTAAAAAATAGTAAGGGTTAGAAAAATAGCCCACCCCAAGACCCTGAAAAGTGAGTGCAAAGTGCACTAAAGTTCCCCAAAGGACATAGGAGTCGTGATAGGGGAATTCTGCAGGAAAGACACAAACCAGCAATGCAACAATGATGGATTTCCAGTCGAGGGTACCTGTGGAACAAGGGGACCAAGTCCAAAAGTCACAAGCAAGTCGGAGATGGGCAGATGCCCTGGAAATGCCAGCTGTGGGTGCAAAGAAACTGCTATTGGACAGTAGAAGCTGAAGGTTCTGCAGGAACGACAAGGGCTAGAGACTTCCCCTTTGGAAGATGGATCCCCCACGCCGGTGAGAGTCGTGCAAAAGTGTTTTTCTGAAGAAAGACCGCCAACAAGCCTTGCTAGTTGTAAATTGTGCGCTTAGGATTTTTGGATGCTGCTGTGGCCCAGGAGGGACCAGGATGTCGCCAATTGCGTCTGGGGACAGAGGGGGCGTCGAGCAAGACAAGGAGTTCTCTTAGAAGCAGGCAGCACCCGCAGAAGTGCCAGAACAGGCACTACAAAGTGGAGTGAAACGGTGCTCACCTGAAGTTGCACAAAGGAGTCCCACGCCGCCGGAGGACAACTTAGGAGGTCGTACAATACAGGTTAGAGTGCCGTGGACCCAGGCTGGACTGTGCACAAAGGATTTCCGCCGGAAGTGCACGGAGGCCGGAGTAGCTGCAAAAGTCGCGGTTCCCAGCAATGCAGTCTGGCGTGGTGAGGCAAGGACTTACCTCCACCAAACTTGGACTGAAGAGTCACTGGACTGTGGGAGTCACTTGGACAGAGTTGCTGGATTCAAGGGACCTCGCTCGTCGTGCTGAGAGGAGACCCAGGATACCGGTGATGCAGTTCTTTGGTGCCTGCGGTTGCAGGGGGACGATTCCGTCGACCCACGGGAGATTTCTTCGGAGCTTCTAGCGCAGAGAGGAGGCAGACTACCCCCACAGCATGCACCACCAGGAAAACAGTCGAGAAGGCGGCAGGATCAGCGTTACAGAGTTGCAGTAGTCGTCTTTGCTACTTTGTTGCAGTTTTGCAGGCTTCCAGCACGGTCAGCAGTCGATTCCTTGGCAGAAGGTGAAGAGAGAGATGCAGAGGAACTCGGATGAGCTCTTGCATTCGTTATCCAAGGAAATCCCCAAAGCAGAGACCCTAAATAGCCAGAAAAGAGGGTTTGGCTACTTAGGAGAGAAGATAGGCTAGCAACACCTGAAGGAGCCTATCAGAAGGAGTCTCTGACGTCACCTGCTGGCACTGGCCACTCAGAGCAGTCCAGTGTGCTAGCAGAACCTCTGTTTCCAAGATGGCAGAGGTCTGGTGCACACTGGAGGAGCTCTGGGCACCTCCCAGGGGAGGTGCAGGTCAGGGGAGTGGTCACTCCCCTTTCCTTTGTCCAGTTTCACGCCAGAGCAGGGCTAAGGGGTCCCTGAACCGGTGTAGACTGGCTTATGCAGAAATGGGCACCATGTGTGCCCATGAAAGCATTTCCAGAGGCTGGGGGAGGCTACTCCTCCCCTGCCTTCACACCATTTTCCAAAGGGAGAGGGTGTAACACCCTCTCTCAGAGGAAGTCCTTTGTTCTGCCATCCTGGGCCAAGCCTGGCTGGACCCCAGGAGGGCAGAAACCTGTCTGAGGGGTTGGCAGCAGCTGCAGTGAAACCCCGGGAAAGGCAGTTTGGCAGTACCAGGGTCTGTGCTACAGACCACTGGGATCATGGGATTGTGCCAACTATGCCAGGATGGTATAGAGGGGGCAATTCCATGATCATAGACATGTTACATGGCCATATTCGGAGTTACCATTGTGAAGCTACATATAGGTAGTGACCTATATGTAGTGCACGCGTGTAATGGTGTCCCCGCACTCACAAAGTCCGGGGAATTGGCCCTGAACAATGTGGGGGCACCTTGGCTAGTGCCAGGGTGCCCACACACTAAGTAACTTTGCACCTAACCTTTACCAGGTAAAGGTTAGACATATAGGTGACTTATAAGTTACTTAAGTGCAGTGTAAAATGGCTGTGAAATAACGTGGACGTTATTTCACTCAAGCTGCAGTGGCAGGCCTGTGTAAGAATTGTCAGAGCTCCCTATGGGTGGCAAAAGAAATGCTGCAGCCCATAGGGATCTCTTGGAACCCCAATACCCTGGGTACCTCAGTACCATATACTAGGGAATTATAAGGGTGTTCAAGTAAGCCAATGTAAATTGGTAAAATTGGTCACTAGCCTGTTAGTGACAATTTGGAAAGAAATGAGAGAGCATAACCACTGAGGTTCTGGTTAGCAGAGCCTCAGTGAGACAGTTAGTCATAACACAGGTAACACATTCAGGCACACTTATGAGCACTGGGGCCCTGGCTGGCAGGGTCCCAGTGACACATACAACTAAAACAACATATATGCAGTGAAAAATGGGGGTAACATGCCAGGCAAGATGGTACTTTCCTACAGAGGGGAACAGGTCAATGGACATTTTGATGTCAGAATCAGTACAAGCATACAGAACTGCAAACTCTCAAAGAGACCCCAGTTTCCTGAAGGGAATGACCTGCCAACCACCGAGAAGGTCATTGGAGTTGTGCTACAAGGTAATACTGTCCACAATTTGGAAGCCTTAATCTACCAGCTTCAACCGGGAGTTTAAGAGAAAGCACCACTCTGCGGCATCCTTTATTTCAAATAAAATTACCTGCTGCATGTCAAATTCCCTAAAGAAGCTCCGGGGAAAAGCCAGCCTGAGGACGTAGTCTTAACTTAGAGAAAACGTGTAAAGTTTTTAATAGTACCAAAACACAAACAACAGACATTATAACAAAAAACAATAAAGGGAATAAAGAATATATATTTTTAAAAGATTTAAGAGAAAGAGTGACAATAAAAGCATCAATCAGTAATCACTTTTCATAGGTGACCGGACCCTCTGCACAATTTCAGGCCCACCATGGAGGAAGGCAGATCGGATAGGTCAAGCAGGGTCGTCCTGGCAAAGATTTTACCTTAGGATGAAATCCTACTGCAGGGCAAGATTACAGGCTATAGCTATAGCTGAGAAAATTGTCTCAAAGCCATTGGATGGGGTTAGCTGTTGGATTGGGACTAAGTGAAGCCATTTGTTTTTTGCATGAAAAGTCTTAGTACGAAAAGTTAAAATCATGTGCCCATGGAAGTCCTCTTATTGGTTTGATACGTTTGGCGCCTTTACACATTTTCAAGGTTTTAAAGTTCAGGCTAAGTCTAATTTTCGAAACTCAGAATCCTCCAAAGTGGCAGGGCTGCAGGCTGTGTCTGACGATGAGTTCCACGAGGCCAGATTCCTTCTTGCCGAGGGCCAGTTGAAAACTGAATTGCTACTACCAAGGAGCTACAAGTGGAAAACCTTGTTCTTTCAACCCAGCAACGTCATGTCTTGACCAGATCAGCTTGGGCAACTGGTTCCAGTCCCCCAGCTGCTCGCAGTCAGAATCTGTCACATGTTTTACAGGAGTAACATTAGAAATAGCCAACACTCCCAATATCTAAAGGACAGCACTTAGAGGTCAGGACTCACTCCAGCTCAGGCCATCAGCAGGTACAAGTCCAGGTCCAACAGCAACATTTCAGATGACCACATCAGGAAAGAGACCTTTTGCACCTTGCTGTGTCCCTGTAGCCACACAGGAGGTCAGCCAACAGATCCTTGGAGTCCACTTTTTTGTCTTGGGTAAAAGTTCCCAGGGCAACTCTACCCACTTTATCAGCAGTTCCTATTTGCTTTCCTGCAATTCCGCTGTGCACCATATTCCTATAATTCAAGATGAGGAAACCCTTTCCTCCCTTATGCAGAGCCTGTGCAAGGTGTGCCCAGAGTAATGAGCAGCCGCCTCTTTTGCGAACACTCTAAATGGGTTCTGTGAGTAGCTTCCCTCCCACTGGGTTTGGAGCCGGCCTGGAATGGGGAACAAAGGTTTGCGTTCTCCAGGTCTCACCTTACATTCCCTTCTGGCAGCCGTGGCCGTTCATATGTTAATGGAGTTCATATGTCTACAGTAACAGGTCTTACGACAAAGAGAAGAAAAACACCTCCCCACACCCACACTATTGTTTGTGCTCTGGGAGCAGTTCTCACACCTCATCTATTTTATAGTTTCCACACCTCATTAAGATCAACCACTGACTGAAGTTGCTAACAGGATAATGCAAAGTAGTCACCAGGAGCGGCAGGCAAGGAAAAAATCAATTTCTAAAAGTGACTTTTCCTACATAGTTAATCAAATTCTAACTTTGCCCTTGAATTTGATTTGCAATAACTATTAAAAATATTGGTTGAACTATTTTCCTAGCTAATCCAAAACCAGAGACAGTAGAATTCATATTTTATTCTGAATTCTGGTTCTGCTCACAGGACAGACAAAGCCTTCCACAGTGAAAATAGCTTCTAGGCCTTGTCAGGGTAGGGACACGTTAATAATCTTTTTTTCCCAGTTTTAAATACCATGCATTCTATCTTGTGGGCTTTATAGGGGTGAATGATCAGTATATCAAAGGGAGTTTTTTTTCCCTGTCAAAAAGGGTTGTCTGACTGATACAACTGCAGGTTCAAGCTGCAGCAGTCAGTCTACACTGGCAGGCCTAAAGTCATGTTTCCCTCTCACACTAGTGGATGGCACAATGAGTGTTGCAATCCACGTGTGACATTTAATTTTCCATGGCATGGGGTAGATTCTATACCATTTACTATCCCCTCACAGAGAAATTAAATATGCCATTCAGGGATTAGCAAATTTGTACATGCATTAGGGAGTCGGAGCACATATACTGGGCAGTGGACAGCAATGCTGGGGTGTGCATTGTCTAAAACCAGCAATAAAATTGAGCGAAAAAATAGGGGTGACCATGAAAATAAGGGGCATTCTCCCACAGTAGCTATTCAGAAGCTCATTTCCTAGAGCAGTCGTAAATCACTTCCTAGGGTGAGTAGGATATTTATGCATGTATATATTTTAAATTCATATAATGAAATTCATAAAAGATTTACTCCCGAAACTCTGCAACCTGTGATTTCTGTGGGTTTCCAAATGTACTTCTCAAACCATTTGTGAGTTCTTGAAAGCTATAAATTTGACAACGTATGAAATATTAGACCTGCAGTTGCAAAGTAATGTCTAGCTTCCAAAATAAGATCATCCTTCAAAGAGGACGTTGTGATACACAACTTTTCCTTGACACTTTATTTCATTGACCATTAGAAACACACATATTGAGACAATAAACTGTCGGAAAAGCACCATTATGTCAACGTTCTTTTTATAGTTTTAATTTTACGTACAAAGTGTCACATACCAATATCTTTGATAGTGGCTGGAGACAATACGGAATCGGTTGCACTGGCAATAGCTCCAAATAACATACCTTCCTGCCATTGCCATTTGTTGTCAAATACTTTGACAGCTAACAAACAAATTAAAACAGTGCTCATCAGAAAGCCGGGAATTGCAAGTAGAAGAATCTGTGGAGAAATTGTACATTAATATTGCATGATAATTCTTCTACGAGATGATACATATTGCTCTTTTACTGATTACAGAGATAACATCAAATAAAAAAAAACATTTTTCTGTGAAGAACAAATATACTTTTAAGTACACTGTGCTGATCCTTTGCTTACAGCCTGCAATCAAAGGAAATACATCTTTAAAAAGGGAATATCACCGCTCACCACCTGCTGTTTATACTAGATAGACCACTCACAACAGCAAAGGTGAAGGGCCGTTCACTTTCCTCTTCTCTTCCTCCTTAACTTTTGCAAGATGTACCTCTTGATGTCACCTACACAAGTGCTGTATGCTATCCTTTGCTGCTTGTGTATCATGCAAGAGTAAAACCAATGAAAAGCACAAACCTGTTGTAGGAGGCTGGACTGGCTTGTAGTGAGTACCAAGGGGTACTTACACCTTGCACCAGGCCCAGTTATCCCTTATTAGTGTATAGGGTATCTAGCAGCATAGGCTGATAGATAATGGTAGCTTAGCAGAGCAGCTTAGGCTGAACTAGGAGACGAGTGAAGCTCCTACAGTACCACTAGTGTCATATGCACAATATCATAAGAAAACACAATACACACATATACTAAAAATAAAGGTACTTTATTTTTATGACAATATGCCAAAGTATCTCAGAGTGTACCCTCAGTATGAGGATAGCAATTATACACAAGATATATGTACACAATACCAAAATATGCAGTAATAGTATTAGAAAACAGTGCAAACAAGGATAAGTTACTTACCTGTAAATCCTAGTTCTCTTCCAGGGGTATCCTCATCAAAGTCATAAACATTGAATATTCCCGCCCTTGTGCGGGGACCCCGGAGCATATATAAAATATATACACATTATACATGTGTAACAAACAGTCATGCAGGCTATCATGTTAAAAACAGGCTAAAATGCTTTATTTCTATGAAGTTTTTTTTTATTTATTTTTTATATACTACAATAGAGCCTAAATAAGTACCCAAGCTCCTAAAACTAGGCTTGGGGAAGTAAGCAGTAGCAAACTCTAGTGAAAAAATTGAGAAAACTGCATTGAAAAACAATGAAGCATTCTTAGCCAATAGGCTGCATGTAGGTTAACACAGGAGAACCATAAAAACTTTGGCACTGTGCCTTTAAGACCCTGAGCACCTCCAGTATCCCACCATGCCTCAGGGGTGAAGGAAAGGTGACAGTTGGTTCACAGTTAGGTCAGTTCTTTTTACGGTGACAATTTGTATAATTGAATCAAAATACTGTCTGTCCTGCACTTCCAGTAGACGTGTGTCCGGGGAGGAGGGTGGGTTGTTTATGACTTTGATGAGGATACCCCTGGAAGAGAACTAGGATTTACAGGTAAGTAACTTATCCTTCTCTTCCAGGGGATCCTCATCAATAGTCATAAACATTGAATAGATTAGCAAGCCCATCCCTAAACCCAGCGGACTGTCCGATAGAAGTGCAGGAATAGACATGTCTTACGCAAATAAATTCCTTAGAGAGGCCTGCCCACTTGGGCATCCGCTCTTGCATCTGAGTCTAAACAATAATGTCTTGTAAAAGTATGGACAGACTTCCATGTAGCAGCCTTACAAATCTCAGATATAGGAACATTGTTAAGGAGAGCAGCAGTAGCCGCTTTTCCCCTTGTGGAATGCGCTCTAGGCCGCGCTAGCAATTGTCTATTAGCTAGCTGGTAAGTATTAACAATACAAGAAACTATCCATCTTGATATTGTTCGCTTAGATGCTGCTTCTCCTGTCTTTAAATGACCATGGTTCACAAACAAGCGGTTAGAGTGTCTAATCGATTTTGTCTTGTCCAGATAAAATTTCAGCACTCTTTTCAAGTCTAATGAGTGCAATGCTTTCTCAGCCGGAGTTTCCGGATTGGGAAAGAACGTCGGTAAAGTTATGGTCTGATTAATATGGAATTCTGACACCACCTTCGGAAGGAAAGATGGGTGAGTTCGTAGAACTACTCTATTGTCATGAAAAACCGTGTACGGTTCTTTTGCAGACAAGGCCTGGATCTCACTGACCCTCCTCGCGGAAGTAATGGCCACCAGAAAAGCCGTTTTCCACGTAAGGTGTTGTAAGGAGGCCTTATGGATAGGCTCGAAAGGAGGGCCCATAAGTTTTGCTAGGACTATGTTCAGTTCCCACAGAGGAGAAGGCCTCCGAATTGGCGGAAAAACTTTCTTCAAACCTTCTAAGAAATCCTTGACTACAGGTTTCGTAAAGAAGGATTCCTGAGAAGGTGACTTGCGATAGGCAGTAATAGCAGACAAATGTACCTTAATAGATGATACCTGCAGTCCGTATTTCGCTAGGTGAAGCAAATAGGACAGTATGACGTCCTCCTGCGCCCGTATGGGATTATGGCCTTGCTGACAGCACCATATGTAGAATCTCTTCCACTTAAAAGCGTAGGAACGCCGCGTGGAAGGCCGTTTGGACTCTTTCAAGATGTTTATGCACTCCTGCGAGAGTCCTAGGTGCCCATACTGCAGGAATTCAGGAGCCATGCTGTTAAGCTCAGAGAGGGTAGGTTGGGATGCAGAATCCTGCCCTCCATTCTGCTCAGAAGATCCGGTCTGCACGGCAGCATCCTGTGAGGTTTTTCCGACAGGTTGAGGAGATCCGTGTACCAGAATTGTCGAGGCCATTGTGGCGCTATAAGAATCATTCTGGTCCTGGATCCGTAAAGTTTGCTGATCACTGCCGGAATGAGGGGAATCGGCGGAAAAGCGTAAAGAAATGTCCCTGACCAGTCGATCAACAGGGCATTCCCTCGAGATCCCGGACGGTAGAACCTGGATGCGAAGTCTGGGCATTTCCTGTTTACATCGTCTGCGAAGAGGTCCAGTTGAGGCCGACCCCATTGCGCGAAGATGTATTCTGCGACTTCGTCGTGCAGGACCCAATCGTGAACGTCCTCCAGGTGTCTGCTTAGAAAGTCTGCTTCTACATTCTGCTGACCTGGCAGGTGAACTGCTGTGATTGACATTCCTCTGGCCAGGAGCCAATGCCATATCGCTTGGGACTCTCGTGAAAGGGGTAGGGATCTCGTTCCCCCTTGTTTGTTCAAGTAATACATCGTGGTTGTATTGTCCGTCTGTATCAATAGAGTTTTCCCCTGAATTAGCGGTGTGAAAGACTTGAGAGCCAGATGGACCGCTCTGAGTTCTAGCAGATTGATGTGGTACTGCTTCTCCTTGTCTGACCACAGACCCTGCGCTTGAAAAGGACCCAGATGAGCCCCCCATCCCTGAAGAGACGCATCCGTTACCAGAGTGTCGGATGGAAGTACCTGGTGAAACGGAGCGCCCACTGACAGGTGAGGTCTGTGCATCCACCATCTCAATGACTGAAGTGCTACCTCCGGTAGCCGCATTGTGTCTTCCCAGCGACATGTTCTTTGGCTCCAATTGGCCTCCAATGCCTCTTGGAGGGGTCTCATGTGGAGTCTGGCATTTGGGACAATAAAGATGCACGATGCCATGGAGCCCAGTAGTGATGTCACCTGACGTGCCGTAGGTGCGCTGGCTCTCAACAGGTCCTGGCACTTCTTGTTTATTGAGGACAGTCGTTCCTCCGAAGGATACACTTTTTGTAGTTCTGTGTTTATGATAGCTCCTAGGTAGTGAAGACTCTGCGTTGGAGTCAAGGTTGACTTCTGGTAATTGACCTGAAGACCTAGAGCTTCGCAAACTCCTAGTACAATGTCCCGATGGCTTCTCACCTGCTCCGGAGAAGAAGCCTTTAGTAGCCAGTCGTCTAGGTATGGATATATGTATATCCTTTGTCTTCGTAGATGCGCCGCCACCACTGCCATACATTTCGAGAAAACTCTTGGAGCAGATTTCAGGCCAAAGGGTAGAACCCTGAACTGGTAATGCTGTAACGCTACTCGAAAGCGCAGGAATTTTCGATGCTTTGGAGCTATTGGGATGTGGAAATACGCATCCTGCAGGTCGATGGAGCACATCCAGTCTCCCTGATGCAGTTGAGGGAAAATTTGGTGAAGCGCTAGCATTCTGAACTTCTGCTTTCTTATGTGTTTGTTCAGCAGTCTTAGATCCAGGATTGGCCTGAAAACGCCCTCTTGACCCTTCTTTGCTACTAGAAAGTAACAGGAGTAGACCCCCTTTCCTCTGTGGGCAGGTGGAACCCTTTCTATGGCATTCTTTCTTAGGAGGGCGAGAGCCTCCTTGCGTAGCAAGGTGAGATGAGCCGGATTGTGTTTGGTTGGTGGCAAGTGTGGTGGAGGCTGCTTGAAAAGGAGAGAATAGCCATGTTCGACAATATTGAGCACCCATTTGTCTCTTGTGATAGAGTGCCACTCGTGAAGATGAGCAATAATACTTCCCCCCACCGGAGTGGTGTACAGTGTCGAGGGAAGCGAGACTTCATTGCTTAGTGGGTGCTTTTGGAGTGGACTGTTGAGGTCTGCTTGACCCTCGATCCCTTGTGTTTCTTCGCTGAAACAGAGGGCGTCCCTGTCGTTGCTGAGACCTTTGCGACCAATGAGGGGTTTGAACCCTCTGTTGGAAAGGGCGTCTATCGTACGGTCTGTACCTCCGCCTGAAATCTTTCCTTCTTTCGAGGCCTACCGCCTTCATGGTATCCACCTCGGTCTTCATGCGGCCATCTCTTCGTCTGCATGGGCACCGAATAGAGAATTCCCGGCAAATGGGAGATTCAGGATACGTTGTTGTGCCTCCTGTTTCAAGCCAGTGAGCCTCAGCCAGGAAGATCTCCTCGCACAGATACCATGTGCGTACCCATGAGCCGCCAAATCCGCCCCATCCGCTGCCGCGCTGATAACTTGGTTAGATACCAGGCATCCTTCCTGTAGAATCTCTTGGAAATCTTGCCTGTCTTCTCTGGGCAGTTTTTCTGTAAATCTACTGAGGGAATCCCACAGAGAACGATCGTACCTGCCCAGGAGCGCAGACGCACTAGAGACCTTCATTGCTGAAGCCGCTGTCCCGCACATCTTTCTTCCCAGAGAGTCTAAATGCCTGCTCTCTTTATCCGGGGGTACCGTGGATGAAGATGCCACCGAGTGGGTCTTTCGGGCGGCCGCTATGATCACTGAGTCTGGTGGCGGATCCTTCCTAAGGAATAAAGGGTCTTGCTCTGGAGCCTTGTACTTTTTAAGAATCCGAGCCGGGGCAGACTTAAGCGAGGCTGGGGCCAGAAAAGTGTCCATGGTCGGCTGCAACAAACCAGGCACTAGAGGCAGCAACTTTTTCGACGCTGATCTCTGTTGTAGCGTCTCAAAGATGATTGATGAGGAGGTAGACGGTTCTGGAACCTCTATATTGAGTTTCTGCGCTCCTCTTAGCAACACCTCGTTGAAAGTGGTTATGTCATCCACTGGTGAGACTCTAGCAGGTGGTGAATCTGTAAGAGTAGGTGAGTAACGCCCGACAGAAGAACCTGATGAAGACCAAGAGGGTTATCTTCTTGAGCGCGACCTGGATCTCCGTTGAGAGCGAGATCTGCTGCGGGACGCTGTAGCCGAGCGCCTAGACCTCGCGGTCGGCTGTCGAGGAGCTAAACGAGCCCGTTCTGCCCCCGGCTGTCGGCGATGGCGTTCTTGGCAGGGAGGCAGTGGGTGAATACATTCGCGAATATTGCGAATCTGGGGAGGCCGCTGGTCTGTTGAGGCTCTCCAGCCATCTCGGAGATAGGTTGATGGGCGAGACATGCCCAGGAGATGCTCTTGACCGAGAAGAGTCGCTCGGTATGGAGACCACTGGAGACGGAGCCTTGTCTGGCGAGGGGCGATGTTCTGCTCCCTGTTGGACAGGTAAAACCTGCGTCGACGTCGATGGCTGTTTCGACGTCGAAGGACGCCCAGTCGGTCGGTCCTGCCTCGACGTTGATTGCCTCGACGTTGATTGCCTTGACGTCGAACGGCGTTCCTTGGACCTCGACCTGCTCGCCATCGTGTGCCTCGACGTGGAGCGATGGGAGGTTGACGGCGGATGTTTCTCGTGCCGTCATGGAGATCTCGACGCCGTGTGTCCTGACGTCGGGGGGCGCACAGCCTTTGGCGGCGACCGGGCATGCCGGCGATGGCTCGACGTCGATCGGCGGGCTGCCGTCGACGGAGACCTGCCTCTGCTCTGATGTTCCCTCAACGCCGTTCCCTTCGACGTCGGGTGCTTCACCGTCGACCGCGATCTATGCCGGTGGGACGGTGGTAGCGACGACGTCGACGGTGAACAAACAGGTATTTTCCTACCTGTCGACGTCGACCGGGCCATTCTCTCCTGAGAATGGCCTTCTGGATGCCTGGGGAGTGAGGAGGACGATGTTCTTTTCCTCTCCTGAAGCCCATGAAGTCGGATCTTCTCTCTGTCTTTCAGAGTCCTCCTAGACATGTTCTTACAGTACTTACAAGTGTCAGGGCAGTGACTCTGAGGCAGGCACACTATGCACAGAGAGTGGGGATCTGACTGGGCCTTCTTCTTCCCACAAGCAGGGCATTTGACAAAAAGAGAAGGCATTTTTCTGTCAGAAAAAACCTTCCTAGCTCAGACAAAGATGTTACTTGTCGAGTGAAAAGTGAAAAAACACTTTTTTTAAAGAATTTTTCTGAGGAAAACTCAGAAAAACTGAGAGCTCAATGCTCCAGGATCCTCTCAGAAGAAGCCGGAAAAAAGAACTGACCTAACTGTGAACCAACTGTCACCTTTCCTTCACCCCTGAAGCATGGTGGGATACTGGAGGTACTCAGGGTCTTAAAGGCACAGTGCCAAAGTTTTTATGGTTCTCCTGTGTTAACCTACATGCAGCCTATTGGCTAAGAATGCTTCATTGTTTTTCAATGCAGTTTTCTCTATTTTTTCACTAGAGTTTGCTACTGCTTACTTCCCCAAGCCTAGTTTTAGGAGCTTGGGTACTTATTTAGGCTCTATTGTAGTATTTAAAAAAAAAAAAAAAAAAAAACTTCATAGAAATAAAGCATTTTAGCCTGTTTTTAACATGATAGCCTGCATGACTGTTTGTTACACATGTATAATGTGTATATATTTTATATATGCTCCGGGGTCCCCGCACAAGGGCGGGAATATTCAATGTTTATGACTATTGATGAGGATCCCCTGGAAGAGAATGTATAGTTACAATAGGATGCAATGGGGACACATAGGGATAGGGGCAACACAAACCATATACTCCAAAAGTGGAATGCGAACCACGAATGGACCCCAAACCTATGTGACCTTCTAGAGGGTCGCTGGGACTATTATAAAATAGTAAGGGTTAGAAAAATAGCCCACCCCAAGACCCTGAAAAGTGAGTGCAAAGTGCACTAAAGTTCCCCAAAGGACATAGAAGTCGTGATATGGGAATTCTGCAGGAAAGACACAAACCAGCAATGCAACAACGATGGATTTCCAGTCGAGGGTACCTGTGGAACAAGGGGACCAAGTCCAAAAGTCACAAGCAAGTCGGAGATGGGCAGATGGCCAGGAAATGCCAGCTGTGGGTGCAAAGAAGCTGCTACTGGACAGTAGAAGCTGAAGGTTCTGCAGGAACGACAAGGGCTAGAGACTTCCCCTTTAGAGGATGGATCCCCCACGCTGTGGAGAGTCGTGCAGAAGTGTTTTCCTGAAGAAAGACCGCCAACAAGCCTTGCTAGCTGCAAATTGTGCGGTAAGGGTTTTTGGATGCTGCTGTGGCCCAGAAGGGACCAGGATGTCGCCAATTGTGTCTGGGGACAGAGGGCGCATCGAGCAAGACAAGGAGCCCTCTCAGAAGCAGGCAGCACCCGCAGAAGTGCCGGAACAGGCACTACGAAGATGCGTGACACGGTGCTCACCCGAAGTCGCACAAAGGAGTCCTACGTCGCCGGAGGACAACTTAGGAAGTCGTGCAATGCAGGTTAGAGTGCCGTGGACCCAGGCTGGACTGTGCACAAAGGATTTCCGCCGGAAGTGCAGGGAGGCAGGAGTAGCTGCAAAAGTCGCGGTTCCCAGCAATGCAGTCTGGCGTGGGGAGGCAAGGACTTACCTCCACCAAACTTGGACTGAAGAGTCACTGGACTGTGGGAGTCACTTGGACAGAGTTGCTGGATTCAAGGGACCTCGCTCGTCGTGCTGAGAGGAGACCCAGGGTACCGGTGATGCAGTTCTTTGGTGCCTGTGGTTGCAGGGGGACGATTCCGTCGACCCACGGGAGATTTCTTCGAAGCTTCTAGTGCAGAGAGGAGGCAGACTACCCCCACAGCATGCACCACCAGGAAAACAGTTGAGAAGGCGGCAGGATCAGCGTTACAGAGTTGCAGTAGTCGTCTTTGCTACTTTGTTGCAGTTTTGCAGGCTTCCAGCGCGGTCAGCAGTCGATTCCTTGGCAGAAGGTGAAGAGAGAGATGCAGAGGAACTCGGATGAGCTCTTGCATTCGTTATCTAAACAATCCCCAGAGACAGAGACCCTAAATAGCCAGAAAAGAGGGTTTGGCTACCTAGGAGAGAGGATAGGCTAGCAACACCTGAAGGAGCCTATCAGAAGGAGTCTCTGACGTCACCTGGTGGCACTGGCCACTCAGAGCAGTCCAGTGTGCCAGCAGCACCTCTGTTTCCAAGATGGCAGAGGTCTGGAGCACACTGGAGGAGCTCTGGACACCTCCCAGGGGAGGTGCAGGTCAGGGGAGTGGTCACTCCCCTTTCCTTTGTCCAGTTTCGCGCCAGAGCAGGGCTAAGGGGTCCCTGAACCGGTGTAGACTGGCTTATGCAGAAATGGGCACCAAAAGTGCCAAGAAAGCATTTCCAGAGGCTGAGGGAGGCTACTCCTCCCGTGCCTTCAAACCATTTTCCAAAGGGAGAGGGTGTAAAACCCTCTCTCAGAGGAAGTCCTTTGTTCTGCCATCCTGGGACAAGCCTGGCTGGACCCCAGGAGGGCAGAAACCTGTCTGAGGGGTTGGCAGCAGCAGCAGCTGCAGTGAAACCCCAGGAAAGGCAGTTTGGCAGTACCAGGGTCTGTGCTACAGACCACTGGGATCATGGGATTGTGCCAACTATGCCAGGATGGCATAGAGGGGGCAATTACATGATCATAGACATGTTACATGGCCATATTCGGAGTTACCATTGTGAAGCTACATATAGGTACTGACCTATATGTAGTGCACGCGTGTAATGCTGTCCCCGCAATCACAAACTCCGGGGAATTGGCCCTGAACAATGTGGGGGCGCCTTGGCTAGTGCCAGGGTGCCCTCACACTAAGTAACTTTGCACCTAACCTTTACCAGGTAAAGGTTAGACATATAGGTGACTTATAAGTTACTTAAGTGCAGTGTAAAATGGCTGTGAAATAACGTGGACGTTATTTCACTCAGGCTGCAGTGGCAGGCCTGTGTAAGAATTGTCAGAGCTCCCTATGGGTGGCAAAAGAAATGCTGCAGCCCATAGGGATCTCCTGGAACCCCAATACCCTGGGTACCTCAGTACCATATACTAGGGAATTATAAAGGTGTTCCAGTAAACCAAAGTAAATTGGTAAAATTGGTCACTAGCCTGTTAGTGACAATTTGGAAAGAAATGAGAGAGCATAACCACTGAGGTTCTGGTTAGCAGAGCCTCAGTGAGAAAGTTAGTCACTACACAGGTAACACATTCAGGCACACTTATGAGCACTGGGGCCCTGGCTGGCAGGGTCCCAGTGACACATACAACTAAAACAACATATATACAGTGAAAACATGGGGGAAACATGCCAGGCAAGATGGTACTTTCCTACACAACCCCCCCCCCAAACGAAGGACAATAAGACTAGCCATGACCTGATGAGTCTTCATTGTCTAAGTGGAAATATCTGGAGAGTCCATCTGCATTGGAGTGGCTACTCCCAGGTCTATGTTCCACTGTATAGTCCATTCCCTGTAGGGATATGGACCACCTTAACAATTTAGGATTTTTACCTCTCATTTGTTTTAGCCAAAGTAGAGGTTTGTGGTCTGTCTGAACAATGAAGTGAGTGCCAAACAGGTATGGCCTCAACTTCTTCAGAGCCCAGACCACAGCAAAGGCCTCCCTCTCAATGGCAGACCAACGCTTTTCTCTAGGGGTCAACCTCCTACTAATAAAAGCAACAGGTTGATCCTGGCCCTCAGAATTAAGTTGTGATAGGACTGCCCCTACTCCTAATTCAGATACATCAGTTTGGACATAGAATTTTTTAGAGTAACAAGGGCTTTTCAGGACAGGTGCAGAGCACATGGCCTGCTTCAGTTCCTCAAAAGCTTTCTGACAGTTTGCTGTCCATAATACCTTTTTAGGCATTTTCTTGGATGTGAGGTCATTAAGAGGGGCTGCAATGGAGCCATAGTTCTTAATGAACCTCCTGTAATACCCAGTGAGGCCTAGGAAGGTTCTCACCTGAGTCTGAGTAGTAGGGGGAACCCAATCAATGATTGTTTGGATTTTCCCCTGTAGTGGTGCAATCTGTTCCCCACCAACAAGGTGTCCCAGATAAACCACATTTCCCTGCCCTATCTGGCACTTTGAAGCCTTGATAGTGAGGCCTGCCTTTTGCAGGGCCTCTAAAACTTTCCATAGGTGGACCAGGTGATCATCCCAACTGGAGCTAAAGACAGCTATATCGTCAAAATATGCTGCATTAAAAGCTTCCAGCCCTGGCAGGACTGTGTTCACCAACCTTTGAAAAGTGGCAGGTGCATTTTTCAATCCAAAAGGCATTACTGTGAATTGGTAATGTCCTCCAATGGTTGAAAATGCAGTTTTAGGTTTAGCATCTTCTGATAATTTGATCTGCCAATACCCTGCAGTCAAATCAAAAGTGCTTAGATACTTGGCAGATGCCAGTGTATCTATGAGCTCATCTGCCCTGGGTATAGGGTGAGCATCAGTTTTGGTTACCTGGTTGAGACCTCTGTAATCTACACAAAACCGCATTTCCTTCTTTCCATCTTTGGAATGAGGTTTTGGTACAAGTACCACAGGAGAAGCCCATGGACTTTCAGAATGCTCAACCACTCCCAGTTCTAACATTTTCTGCACCTCTTGCTTTATGCAGTCCCTGACATGGTCAGGCTGCCTATAGATCTCACTTTTGACAGGCAAGCTGTCTCCAGTATCTATAGTGTGCTCACACCAAGAAGTGGTACCTGGCACAGTAGAGAAGAGTTCAGAAAACTGACCCAGGAGATTTATGCAATGGTCTTTCTGCTCAGCAGTAAGACAATCAGCCAAAACTACACCTTCCACTAGAGCATCTTGTTCTGTGGAAGAGAAGAGATCAGGTAGAGGATCACTGTCTTCTTCCTGTCCCTCATCAGTTGCCATGAGCAGGGTGAGATCAGCCCTGTCATAGTAGGGTTTCAGGCGGTTGACAGGGAGCACCCTAAGGGGACTCCTGGCAGTGCCTAAGTCAACTAAATAGGTGACTTCACCCTTTTTCTCAACAATTGTGTGGGGTCCACTCCATTTATCTTGGAGTGCTCTTGGGGCCACAGGCTCCAAGACCCAAACTTTCTGCCCTGGTTTGTACTGAACCAAAAAAGCCTTCTGGTCATGCCATTGCTTTTGGAGCTCTTGCTGGCCTGAAGGTTTTTACTGGCCTTTTTCGTGTACTCAGCCATCCTTGATCTGAGGCCAAGTACATAGTCCACTATGTCTTGCTTTGGAGCTTTTAAAGGTTGTTCCCAACCCTCCTTGACAGGTGTTAGTGGACCCCAAACAGGGTGTCCAAAGAGGAGTTCAAAGGGGCTGAAGCCCACTCCTTTCTGGGGTACCTCCCTGTAGGCAAAAAGGAGGCATGGTAACAGGATATCCCATCTCCTGCGGAGTTTTTCAGGGAGCCCCATAATCATGCCTTTGAGAGTTTTGTTAAATCTCTCCACCAGTCCATTTGTTTGTGGATGATAGGGTGTAGTGAACTTGTAAGTTACACCACACTCCTTCCACATGGCCTTTAAGTATGCAGACATGAAATTGCTTCCCCTGTCTGATACTACTTCCTTTGGGAAGCCCACCCTAGAAAATATTCCCAGGAGGGCCTTTGCCACTGCAGGTGCTGTAGTGGTCCTTAAAGGAATTGCTTCAGGATATCTTGTGGCATGGTCCACTACCACCAAGATAAACCTATTGCCTGAAGCAGTAGGAGGGTCAAGGGGGCCAACTATGTCAACCCCTACCCTTTCAAAGGGAACCCCAACCACAGGCAGTGGAATAAGGGGTGCCTTTGGAGTGCCACCTGTCTTGCCACTGGCTTGACAGGTTTCACAGGACTTACAAAATTCCTTTGTGTCCTCAGACATCCTAGGCCAATGAAACAGGGGAACAAGCCTGTCCCAAGTTTTCATTTGTCCCAGATGTCCAGCTAGGGGAATGTCGTGGGCTAGAGTTAGGAGGAACTTTCTGTACTCCTGAGGAATCACTAACCTACTGGCAGTTCCAGGTTTAGGATCCCTTGCTTCAGTGTACAAGAGGTTGTCCTCCCAGTAAACTCTGTGAGAGTCACTGACATCCCCATTAGCCTGTTTGACAGCTTGCTGTCTTAGACCCTCTAGTGTGGGACAGGTTTGCTGTGCCACACTCAGCTCCTCCCTGGCAGGCCCCCCTTCACCCAAAAGCTCAGCAGTGTCTGCTTCCAGCTCCTCTGGTGTAGGTTCTGCACAGGGTGGAAATTCTTCTTCCTCAGAAGTAGAATCCACTGTAGAGGGAGGGATAGTAGGAAGTGCTTTACTTCTACTAGCCCTAGCTTTAGGGATCACTTGGTCCATTGTTCCAGGATCCAAGCTTCCCTGTCCTTTTTGCTTTTTGGCCTGAGCCCTAGTTAAAGCAAAAATATGCCCTGGGATGTCCAGCATTGCTGCATGGGCCTCCAACTCCACATCTGACCAAGCTGATGTCTCCAAATCTTTTATTAGTAGACAGTCTACAGGGAAATCTGTGGCTATCACAACTTTCTTTGGACCAGTAACCCCCCCGCCAGTTGAGATTTACAACAGCCATGGGGTGGCTAAGTGTGTTGTTGTGAGCATCGGTTACTTGGTACTGGTGACCAAGTAGGTGTTGTTCAGGGTGGACCAGTTTCTCTATGACCATAGTCACACTGGCTCCAGTGTCCCTGTAGGCCTGAACCTCAACACCATTTATTAGGGGTAGCTGCTTGTACTTATCCATATTAAGGGGACAAGCAACTAAGGTGGCTAAATCAATAGCCCCCTCAGAGACTAATATAGCCTCTGTGGTCTCCCTAACAAGACCAACCCCAACTAAGTTACCAATAGTGAGCCCAGCTACTCCCTTGGATTGGCTATTAGTAGGTTTGCTCCCACCACCACTGCTATTAGTAGGGACACTAGGTGTAGCAGTAGGGGTTGTAGTGGTAGGAGGCTTGGTGCTTTTCTTTGGACAACTGGGATCTGTTGTCCAATGGCCTTTTATTTTACATAAATAGCACCATGGTTTCTTTTCTTTGTTTTGATTAGAAGAGGATTTGGGCCCACCACCCCCACCAGAGTGTTTTTGTGGGCCTGATGAAGACTCCTTTTTAGATTTGTCCCCACCCTTGTCAGAAGACTTACCATCCTTCTTCTTGCCATCTTTGTCACCCCCTGTATGAACTTTTCTGTTCACCCTTGTTCTGACCCATTTGTCTGCCTTCTTTCCCAATTCTTGGGGAGAGGTCAGATCAGAGTCCACCAAGTACTGGTGCAACAAATCAGACACACAATTATTAAGAATATGCTCTCTCAGGATCAAGTTATACAGGCTGTCATAATCAGTAACTTTACTGCCATGTAACCACCCCTCCAAGGCCTTAACTGAATGGTCAATGAAATCAACCCAGTCTTGTGAAGACTCCTTTTTGGTCTCTCTGAACTTTATCCTGTATTGTTCAGTGGTTAAGCCATAACCATCCAGGAGTGCATTCTTAAGAACTGTAAAATTATTGGCATCACTTTCTTTCACAGTAAGGAGCCTATCGCTACCCTTTCCACTAAATGATAGCCATAGGATAGCAGCCCACTGCCTTTGAGGGATATCCTGTACAACACAGGCCCTCTCAAGTGCAGCAAACCACTTGTTAATGTCATCCCCCTCCTTATAAGGGGGAACTATCTTGTGCAGATTCCTGGAATCATGCTCTTTTGCAGGATGACTATGGGGAATACTGCTGCTGCCACCATGGGTTTCAAAACCCAACTTCTGTCTTTCCTTCTCTAGTTCTAAAGACTGTCTATCCAAATCCAGCTGTTGCTTTTTAAGCTTCAGTCTGGTTTGTTCCACTCTCAACTTATTGAGTTCCCTTTCTAACATTCTGTCATCAGGATTGGTTGGAGGGACATTCTTAGACACAGAAGTATGATGAGAATGAACGGAAGGAGACATGTCCCTTACAGAGGGCACTCTAACAGCTTGGCTGACAGTGTAATGTGAGAGCACACCATCTGTATGATGTGACTCCACCTCAGTACCAACTATGCTAGACTCTCTAGTAATGGGCAGGTGTAGGAAAGTACCATCTTGCCTGGCATGTTACCCCCATTTTTCACTGTATATATGTTGTTTTAGTTGTATGTGTCACTGGGACCCTGGTAACCCAGGGCCCCAGTGCTCATAAGTGTGCCTGAATGTGTTACCTGTGTAGTGACTAACTGTCTCACTGAGGCTCTGCTAATCAGAACCTCAGTGGTTATGCTCTCTCATTTCTTTCCAAATTGTCACTAACAGGCTAGTGACCATTTTTACCAATTTACATTGGCTTACTGGAACACCCTTATAATTCCCTAGTATATGGTACTGAGGTACCCAGGGTATTGGGGTTCCAGGAGATCCCTATGGGCTGCAGCATTTCTTTTGCCACCCATAGGGAGCTCTGACAATTCTTCCACAGGCCTGCCACTGCAGCCTGAGTGAAATAACGTCCACGTTATTTCACAGCCATTTTACACTGCACTTAAGTAACTTATAAGTCACCTATATGTCTAACCTTTACCTGGTAAAGGTTGGGTGCTAAGTTACTTAGTGTGAGGGCACCCTGGCACTAGCCAAGGTGCCCCCACATTGTTCAGAGCCAATTCCCTGAACTTTGTGAGTGTGGGGACACCATTACACGCGTGCACTACATATAGGTCACTACCTATATGTAGCTTCACAATGGTAACTCCGAATATGGCCATGTAACATGTCTATGATCATGGAATTGCCCCCTCTACGCCATCCTGGCATAGTTGGCACAATCCCATGATCCCAGTGGTCTGTAGCACAGACCCTGGTACTGCCAAACTGCCCTTCCTGGGGTTTCACTGCAGCTGCTGCTGCTGCCAACCCCTCAGACAGGCATCTGCCCTCCTGGGGTCCAGCCAGGCCTGGCCCAGGATGGCAGAACAAAGGACTTCCTCTGAGAGAGGGTGTTACACCCTCTCCCTTTGGAAAATGGTGTGAAGGCAGGGGAGGAGTAGCCTCCCCCAGCCTCTGAAAATGCTTTGTTGGGCACAGAGGTGCCCAATTCTGCATAAGCCAGTCTACACCGGTTCAGGGGACCCCTTAGCCCTGCTCTGGCGCGAAACTGGACAAAGGAAAGGGGAGTGACCACTCCCCTGACCTGCACCTCCCCTGGGAGGTGTCCAGAGCTCCTCCAGTGTGCTCCAGACCTCTGCCATCTTAGAAACAGAGGTGCTGCTGGCACACTGGACTGCTCTGAGTGGCCAGTGCCACCAGGTGACGTCAGAGACTCCTTCTGATAGGCTCCTTCAGGTGTTAGTAGCCTATCCTCTCTCCTAGGTAGCCAAACCCTCTTTTCTGGCTATTTAGGGTCTCTGTCTCTGGGGAAACTTTAGATAACGAATGCAAGAGCTCATCCGAGTTCCTCTGCATCTCTCTCTTCACCTTCTGCCAAGGAATTGACTGCTGACCGCGCTGGAAGCCTGCAAACCTGCAAAATAGTAGCAAAGACGACTACTGCAACTCTGTAACGCTGATCCTGCCGCCTTCTCGACTGTTTTCCTGCTTGTGCATGCTGTGGGGGTAGTCTGCCTCCTCTCTGCACCAGAAGCTCCGAAGAAATCTCCCGTGGGTCGACGGAATCTTCCCCCTGCAACCGCAGGCACCAAAAAGCTGCATTACCGGTCCCTTGGGTCTCCTCTCAGCATGACGAGCGAGGTCCCTCGAATCCAGCAACTCTGTCCAAGTGACCCCCACAGTCCAGTGACTCTTCAGTCCAAATTTGGTGGAGGTAAGTCCTTGCTGGGCTGCATTGCTGGGAACCGCGACTTTTGCAGCTACTCCGGCCCCTGTGCACTTCCGGCGGAAATCCTTTGTGCACAGCCAAGCCTGGGTCCACGGCACTCTAACCTGCATTGCACGACTTTCTAAGTTGGTCTCCGGTGACGTGGGACTCCTTTGTGCGACTTCGGGTGAGCACCGTTTCATGCATCCTTGTAGTGCCTGTTTCTGGCACTTCTCCGGGTGCTACCTGCTGCTGAGAGGGCTCCTTGTCTTGCTCGACGTCCCCTCTCTCTGCTGGTCCAATTTGCGACCTCCTGGTCCCTCCAGGGCCACAGCAGCGTCCAAAAACGCTAACCGCACGATTTGCAGCTAGCAAGGCTTGTTGGCGTTCTTTTGGCGGGAAAACACTTCTGCACAACTCTCCACGGCAAGAGGGATCCGTCCACCAAAGGGGAAGTCTCTAGCCCTTTTCGTTCCTGCAGAAACCTCAGCTTCTTCTGTCCAGTAGAAGCTTCTTTGCACCCGCAGCTGGCATTTCCTGGGCATATGCCCATCTCCGACTTGCTTGTGACTTTTGGACTTGGTCCCCTTGTTCCACAGGTACCCTAGATTGGAAATCCACAGTTGTTGCATTGTTGGTTTGTGTCTTTCCTGCATTATTCCTCTAACACGACTTCTTTGTCCTTAGGGGAACTTTAGTGCACTTTGCACTCACTTTTCAGGGTCTTGGGGGGGGTTATTTTTCTAACTCTCACTATTTTCTAATAGTCCCAGCGACCCTCTACAAGGTCACATAGGTTTGGGGTCCATTCGTGGTTCGCATTCCACTTTTGGAGTATATGGTTTGTGTTGCCCCTATCCCTATGTTTCCCCAATGCATCCTATTGTAACTATACATTGTTTGCACTGTTTTCTAAGACTATACTGCATATTTTTGCTATTGTGTATATATATCTTGTGTATATTTCCTATCCTCTCACTGAGGGTACACTCTAAGATACTTTGGCATATTGTCATAAAAATAAAGTACCTTTATTTTTAGTATAACTGTGTATTGTGTTTTCTTATGATATTGTGCATATGACACTAAGTGGTACTGTAGTAGCTTCACACGTCTCCTAGTTCAGCCTAAGCTGCTCTGCTAAGCTACCATTATCTATCAGCCTAAGCTGCTAGACACCCTATACACTAATAAGGGATAACTGGGCCTGGTGCAAGGTGCAAGTACCCCTTGGTACTCACTACAAGCCAGTCCAGCCTCCTACATTGGTTGTGCAGCGGTGGGATAAGTGCTTTGAGACTACTTACCACTCTTGTCATTGTACTTTTCATAAGAGAAAAATATACAAAACAAGGTCAGTGTATATACACATAGCCAAAAAGTTTTGCATTTCCTCTTTTCACTCTTTTCTAAGTGCTGAAAAGTATTTCTAACTTTCTAAAAAGTTCTAAAAAGTTTAAAAAGTTTTTTTTCTCTGTCTTTCTAAAAGCTCTGACAAACTTTTTATCTTTTACTATCACTTTAACTCTCTCTAAAAATGTCTGGCACAGGCCAAAATGTTGATCTGTCCAAACTTGCATATGACCACCTTAGCTGGAAAGGAGCAAGGAGTCTCTGTGTAGAGAGAGGTTTGAGTGTAGGGAAGAATCCTTCTTTGGAATTATTGCTTAACATGCTTAGAGAACAAGATAAGGCCATAGGGGCCACATCTGTTGAAAAAGTAGCAAATGGTTCCCAATCTGATCCAGGGACTCCCCCAGGAAAAGATTCAGGAAAGAAACTTCCTAGCCTGCCCATTACTAGACAGTCTAGCATAGTTGGTAATGATGGAGAGCCTCACCATAGAAATAGTGTTGTCTCACATCATAGCAAAAGCATTTATTCTCACCATACTGGTAGTGATGTTTCTGTTAGCCAAGCTGTTAGGGTGGCTTCTGTAAGGGACAGTTCTCCTTCTGTTCATTCTTCTGTGTCTAAGAATGTCCCTCCCACCAACCCTGATGACAGAATGTTAGAGCGGGAACTCAATAAGTTGAGAGTGGAACAAACCAGACTGAAGCTTAAAAAGCGACAGCTGGATTTGGATAGACAGTCTTTTGAACTAGAGAAAGAAAGACAGAAGGTGGGTTTAGATACCCATGGTGGCAGCAGCAGTATTCCCCATAGTCATCCTGCAAAAGAGCATGATTCCAGGAATCTGCACAAGATAGTTCCCCCTTATAAGGAGGGGGATGACATTAACAAGTGGTTTGCTGCACTTGAGAGGGCCTGTGTTGTACAGGATGTCCCTCAAAGGCAGTGGGCTGCTATCCTATGGCTATCATTTAGTGGAAAAGGTAGGGATAGGCTCCTTACTGTGAAAGAAAATGATGCTAATAATTTCCAAGTTCTTAAGAATGCACTCCTGGACGGTTATGGCTTAACCACTGAACAATACAGGATAAAGTTCAGAGAGACCAAAAAGGAGTCTTCACAAGACTGGGTTGATTTCATTGACCATTCAGTGAAGGCCTTGGAGGGGTGGTTACATGGCAGTAAAGTTACTGATTATGACAGCCTGTATAACTTGATCCTGAGAGAGCATATTCTTAATAATTGTGTGTCTGATTTGTTGCACCAGTACTTGGTGGACTCTGATCTGACCTCTCCCCAAGAATTGGGAAAGAAGGCAGACAAATGGGTCAGAACAAGGGTGAACAGAAAAGTTCATACAGGAGGTGACAAAGATGGCAACAAAAAGAAGGATGGTAAGTCTTCTGACAAGGGTGGGGACAAATCTAAAAATGAGTCTTCATCAGGCCCACAAAAACACTCTGGTGGGGGTGGTGGGCCCAAATCCTCTTTTAATCAGAACAAGGAAAAGAAACCATGGTGCTATTTATGTCAAATAAAAGGCCATTGGACAACAGATCCCAGTTGTCCAAAGAAAAGCACCAATGCTCCTACCACTACAACCCCTACTGCTACCCCTAGTGTCCCTACTAATAGCAGTGGTGGTGGGAGCAAACCTACTAATAGCCAATCCAAGGGAGTAGCTGGGCTCACTATTGGTAACTTAGTTGGGGTTGGCCTTGTTAGGGAGGCCACAGAGGCTGTGTTAGTCTGTGAGGGGGCTATTGATTTAGCCACCTTAGTTGCTTGTCCCCTTAATATGGATAAGTACAAGCAGCTACCCCTAATAAATGGTGTTGAGGTTCAGGCCTACAGGGACACTGGAGCCAGTGTGACTATGGTCATAGAGAAACTGGTCCACCCTGAACAACACCTACTTGGTCACCAGTACCAAGTAACCGATGCTCACAACAACACACTTAGCCACCCCATGGCTGTTGTTAATCTCAACTGGGGGGGGGTTACTGGTCCAAAGAAAGTTGTGGTAGCTTCAGATTTACCTGTAGACTGTCTATTAGGGAATGATTTGGAGACATCAGCTTGGTCAGATGTGGAGTTGGAAGCCCATGCAGCAATGCTGGGCATCCCAGGGCATATTTCTGCTTTGACAAGGGCTCAGGCCAAAAAGCAAAAAGGACAGGGAAGCTTGGATCCTGGAACAATGGACCAAGTGCTCCCTAAAGCTAGGGCTAGTAGAAGCAAACCACTTTCTACTATCCCTCTGTAGGAGGCTGGACTGGCTTGTAGTGAGTACCAAGGGGTACTTGCACCTTGCACCAGGCCCAGTTATCCCTTATTAGTGTATAGGGTGTTTAGCAGCTTAGGCTGATAGATAATGGTAGCTTAGCAGAGCAGCTTAGGCTGAACTAGGAGACGTGTGAAGCTACTACAGTACCACTTAGTGTCATATGCACAATATCATAAGAAAACACAATACACAGTTATACTAAAAATAAAGGTACTTTATTTTTATGACAATATGCCAAAGTATCTTAGAGTGTACCCTCAGTGAGAGGATAGGAAATATACACAAGATATATATACACAATAGCAAAAATATGCAGTATAGTCTTAGAAAACAGTGCAAACAATGTATAGTTACAATAGGATGCAATGGGGAAACATAGGGATAGGGGCAACACAAACCATATACTCCAAAAGTGGAATGCGAACCACGAATGGACCCCAAACCTATGTGACCTTGTAGAGGGTCGCTGGGACTATTAGAAAATAGTGAGAGTTAGAAAAATAACCCTCCCCAAGACCCTGAAAAGTGAGTGCAAAGTGCACTAAAGTTCCCCTAAGGACAAAGAAGTCGTGTTAGAGGAATAATGCAGGAAAGACACAAACCAACAATGCAACAACTGTGGATTTCCAATCTAGGGTACCTGTGGAACAAGGGGACCAAGTCCAAAAGTCACAAGCAAGTCGGAGATGGGCAGATGCCCAGGAAATGCCAGCTGCGGGTGCAAAGAAGCTTCTACTGGACAGAAGAAGCTGAGGTTTCTGCAGGAACGAAAAGGGCTAGAGACTTCCCCTTTGGTGGACGGATCCCTCTCGCCGTGGAGAGTTGTGCAGAAGTCTTTTCCCGCCGAAAGAACGCCAACAAGCCTTGCTAGCTGCAAATCGTGCGGTTAGCGTTTTTGGACACTGCTGTGGCCCTGGAGGACCAGGGGGTCGCAAATTGGACCAGGAGAGAGAGGGGACGTCGAGCAAGAAAAGGAGCCTTCTCAGCAGCAGGTAGCACCCGGAGAAATGCCAGAAACAGGCACTACGAGGATGCGTGAAACGGTGCTCACCCGAAGTCAACCAAAGGAGTCCCACGTCGCCGGAGACCAACTTAGAAAGTCGTGCAATGCAGGTTAGAGTGCCGTGGACCCAGGCTTGGCTGTGCACAAAGGATTTCCGCCGGAAGTGCACAGGGGCCGGAGTAGCTGCAAAAGTCGCGGTTCCCAGCAATGCAGCCCAGCGAGGTGAGGCAAGGACTTACCTCCACCAAATTTGGACTGAAGAGTCACTGGACTGTGGGGGTCACTTGGACAGAGTCGCTGGATTCGAGGGACCTTGCTCGTCGTCCTGAGTGGAGACCCAAGGGACCGGTAATGCAGCTTTTTGGTGCCTGCGGTTGCAGGGGGAAGATTCCGTCGACCCACGGGAGATTTCTTCAGAGCTTCTGGTGCAGAGAGGAGGCAGACTACCCCCACAGCATGCACAAGCAGGAAAACAGTCGAGAAGGCGGCAGGATCAGCGTTACAGAGTTGCAGTAGTCGTCTTTGCTACTATGTTGCAGTTTTGCAGGCTTCCAGCGCGGTCAGCAGTCGATTCCATGGCAGAAGGTGAAGAGAGAGATGCAGAGGAACTCGGATGAGCTCTTGCATTCGTTATCTAAAGTTTCCCCAGAGACAGAGACCCTAAATAGCCAGAAAAGAGGGTTTGGCTACCTAGGAGAGAGGATAGGCTACTAACACCTGAAGGAGCCTATCAGAAGGAGTCTCTGACGTCACCTGGTGGCACTGGCCACTCAGAGCAGTCCAGTGTGCCAGCAGCACCTCTGTTTCCAAGATGGCAGAGGTCTGGAGCACACTGGAGGAGCTCTGGACACCTCCCAGGGGAGGTGCAGGTCAGGGGAGTGGTCACTCCCCTTTCCTTTGTCCAGTTTCGCGCCAGAGCAGGGCTAAGGGGTCCCCTGAACCGGTGTAGACTGGCTTATGCAGAATTGGGCACATCTGTGCCCAACAAAGCATTTCCAGAGGCTGGGGGAGGCTACTCCTCCCCTGCCTTCACACCATTTTCCAAAGGGAGAGGGTGTAACACCCTCTCTCAGAGGAAGTCCTTTGTTCTGCCATCCTGGGCCAGGCCTGGCTGGACCCCAGGAGGGCAGAAACCTGTCTGAGGGTTGGCAGCAGCAGCAGCTGCAGTGAAACCCCAGGAAAGGCAGTTTGGCAGTACCAGGGTCTGTGCTACAGACCACTGGGATCATGGGATTGTGCCAACTATGCCAGGATGGCATAGAGGGGGCAATTCCATGATCATAGACATGTTACATGGCCATATTCGGAGTTACCATTGTGAAGCTACATATAGGTACTGAACTATATGTAGTGCACGCGTGTAATGGTGTCCCCGCACTCACAAAGTCTGGGGAATTGGCCCTGAACAATGTGGGGGCACCTTGGCTAGTGCCAGGGTGCCCTCACACTAAGTAACTTTGCACCTAACCTTTACCAGGTAAAGGTTAGACATATAGGTGACTTATAAGTTACTTAAGTGCAGTGTAAAATGGCTGTGAAATAACGTGGACGTTATTTCACTCAGGCTGCAGTGGCAGGCCTGTGTAAGAATTGTCAGAGCTCCCTATGGGTGGCAAAAGAAATGCTGCAGCCCATAGGGATCTCCTGGAACCCCAATACCCTGGGTACCTCAGTACCATATACTAGGGAATTATAAGGGTGTTCCAGTAAGCCAATGTAAATTGGTAAAATTGGTCACTAGCCTGTTAGTGACAATTTGGAAAGAAATGAGAGAGCATAACCACTGAGGTTCTGGTTAGCAGAGCCTCAGTGAGACAGTTAGTCACTACACAGGTAACACATTCAGGCACACTTATGAGCACTGGGGCCCTGGCTGGCAGGGTCCCAGTGACACATACAACTAAAACAACATATATACAGTGAGAAAATGGGGGTAACATGCCAGGCAAGATGGTACTTTCCTACATCCATTCCCTGTAGGGATATGGACCACCTCAATAATTTAGAGTTTTCACCTTTCATTTGTTTTAGCCAAAGTAGAGGTTTGTGGTCTGTCTGAACAATGAAGTGAGTGCCAAACAGGTATGGCCTCAACTTCTTCAGTGCCCAGACCACAGCAAAGGCCTCCCTCTCTATGGCAGACCAACGCTTTTCTCTAGGGGTCAACCTCCTACTAATAAAAGCAACAGTTTGATCCTGACCCTCAGAATTAAGTTGTGATAGGACTGCCCCTACTCCTAATTCAGATGCATCAGTTTGGACATAGAATTTTTTAGAGTAACAAGGGCTTTTCAGGACAGGTGCAGAGCAAATGGCCTGCTTCAGCTCCTCAAAAGCTTTCTGACAGCTAGCTGTCCACAATACCTTCTTAGGCATTTTCTTGGATGTGTGGTCATTAAGAGGGGCTGCAATGGAGCCATAGTTCTTAATGAACCTCCTGTAATACCCAGTGAGGCCTAAAAAGGTTCTCACCTGGGTCTCAGTAGTAGGGGGAACTCAATCTATAATAGTTTGGATTTTCCCCTGAAGTGGTGCAATCTGTTCCCCACCAACAAGGTGTCCCAGATAAACCACCTTCCCCTGCCCTATCTGGCACTTTGAAGCTTTGATAGTGAGGCCTGCCTTTTGCAGGGCCTCCAAAACTTTCCATAGGTGGACCAGGTGATCATCCCAACTGGAGCTAAAGACAGCTATATCGTCCAGATATGCTGCACTAAAAGCTTCCAGCCCTTGCAGGACTGTGTTGGCCAACCTTTGAAAAGTGGCAGGTGCATTTTTCAATCCAAAAGGGTATTACTGTGAATTGGAAATGGCCTCCAATGGTTGAAAATGCAGTTTTAGGTTTAGCATCTTCTGATAATTTGATCTGCCAATACCCTGCAGTCAAATCAAAAGTGCTTAGATACTTGGCAGATGCCAGTGTATCTATGAGCTCATCTGCCCTGGGTATAGGGTGAGCATCAGTTTTGGTTACCTGGTTGAGACCTCTGTAGTCTACACAAAACCGCATTTCCTTCTTTCCATCCTTGGAATTAGGTTTTGGTACAAGTACCACAGGAGAAGCCCATGGACTTTCAGAGTGCTCAACCACTCCAAGTTCTAACATTTTCTGCACCTCTTGCTTTATACAGTCCCTGACATGGTCAGGCTGCCTATAGATCTTACTTTTGACAGGCAAGCTGGCTCCAGTATCTATAGTGTGCTCACACCAAGAAGTGGTACCTGGCACGGTAGAGAAGAATTCAGAAAACGGACCCAGGAGATTTATGCAATGGTCGTTCTGCTCAACAGTAAGACAATCAGCCAAAACTACACCTTCCACCAGAGCATCTTGTTCTGCGGAAGCGAAGAGATCAGGTAGAGGATCACTGTCTTCTTCCTGTCCCTCATCAGTTGCCATGAGCAGGGTGAGATCAGCCCTGTCATAGTAGGGTTTCAGACGATTGACATGGAGCACCCTAAGGGGACTCCTGGCAGTGCCTAAGTCAACTAAGTAGGTGACTTCACCCTTTTTCTCAACAATTGTGTGGGGTCCACTCCATTTATCTTGGAGTGCTCTTGGGGCCACAGGCTCCAAGACCCACACTTTCTGCCCTGGTTTGTACTGAACCAAAACAGCCTTCTGGTCATGCCATTGCTTTTGGAGCTCTTGGCTGGCCTGAAGGTTTTTACTGGCCTTTTTCATGTACTCAGCCATCCTTGATCTGAGGCCAAGCACATAATCCACAATATCTTGCTTTGGAGCTTTTAAAGGTTGTTCCCAACCCTCCTTGACAAGTGTTAGTGGACCCCTAACAGGGTGTCCAAAGAGGAGTTCAAAGGGGCTGAAGCCCACTCCTTTTTGGGGTACCTCCCTGTAGGCAAAAAGGAGGCATGGTAAAAGGATATCCCATCTCCTGCTGAGTTTTTCAGGGAGTCCCATAATCATGCCTTTGAGAGTTTTGTTAAATCTCTCCACCAGTCCATTTGTTTGTGGATGATAGGGTGTAGTGAACTTGTAAGTCACACCACACTCCTTCCACATGGCCTTTAAGTAAGCAGACATGAAATTGCTTCCCCTGTCTGATACCACCTCTTTTGGGAAGCCCACCCTGGAAAATATTCCCAGAGGGCCTTTGCCACTGCAGGTGCTGTAGTGGTCCTAAGAGGAATTGCTTCAGGATATCTTGTGGCATGGTCCACTACCACCAAGATAAACCTATTGCCTGAAGCAGTAGGAGGGTCAAGGGGGCCAACTATGTCAACCCCTACCCTTTCAAAGGGAACCCCAACCACAGGCAGTGGAATAAGGGGTGCCTTTGGAGTGCCACCTGTCTTGCCACTGGCTTGACAGGTCTCATAGGACTTACAAAATTCCTTTGTGTCCTCAGACATTCTAGGCCAATGAAACAAAGGAACAAGTCTGTCCCAAGTTTTCATTTATCCCAAATGTCCAGCTAGGGGAATGTCGTGGGCTAGAGATAGAAGGAACTTTCTGTACTCCTGAGGAATCACTAACCTCCTGGCAGTTCCAGGTTTAGGATTCCTTGCTTCAGTGTACAAGAGGTTGTCCTCCCAGTAAACTCTGTGAGAGTCACTGACATCCCCATTAGCCTGTTTGACAGCTTGCTGTCTTAGACCCTCTAGTGTGGGACAGGTTTGCTGTGCCACACTCAGCTCCTCCCTGGCAGGCCCCCCTTCACCCAAAAGCTCAGCAGTGTCTCCTTCCAGCACCTCTGGTGTAGGTTCTGCACAGGGTGGAAATTCTTCTTCCTCAGAATTAGAATCCACTGTAGAGGGAGGGATAGTAGGAAGTGCTTTACTTCTACTAGCCCTAGCTTTAGGGAGCACTTGTTCCATTGTTCCAGGATCCAAGTCACCCTGTCCTTTTTGCTTTTTGGCCTGAGCCCTGGTTAAAGCAAAAATATGCCCTGGGATGCCCAGCATTGCTGCATGGGCCTCCAACTCCACATCTGACCAAGCTGATGTCTCCAAATCATTTCCTAGTAGACAGTCTACAGGTAAATCTGAGGCTACCACAACTTTCATTGGACCAGTAACCCCCCCCCAGTTGAGATTTACAACTGCCATGGGGTGGCTAAGTGTGTTGTTGTGAGCATCGGTTACTTGGTACTGGTGACCAAGTTGGTGTTGTTCAGGGTGGACCAGTTTCTCTATCACCATTGTGACACTGGCACCTGTGTCCCTGTAGGCCTGAACCTCAACACCATTTATTAGGGGTAGCTGCTTGTACTTATCCATATTAAGGGGACAAGCAACTAAGGTGGCTAAATCAATAGCCCCCTCAGAGACTAACACAGCCTCTGTGTCTCCCTAACAAGACCAACCCCAACTAAGTTACCAAAAGTGAGCCCAGCTACTCCCCTGGATTGGCTATTAGTAGGTTTGCTCCCACCACCACTGCTATTAGTAGGGACACTAGGTGTAGCAGTAGGGGTTGTAGTGGTAGGAGGCTTGGTGCTTTTCTTTGGACAACTGGGATCTGTTGTCCAATGGCCTTTTATTTTACATAAATAGCACCATGGTTTCTTTTCTTTGTTTTGATTAGAAGAGGATTTGGGCCCAACCCCCCCGCCAGAGTGTTTTTGTGGGCCTGATGAAGACTCATTTTTAGATTTGTCCCCACCCTTGTCAGAAGACTTACCATCGTTCTTCTTGTTGCCAGCTTTGTCACCCCATGTATGAACTTTTCTGTTCACCCTTGTTCTGACCCATTTGTCTGCCTTCTTTCCCAATTCTTGGGGAGAGGTCAGATCAGAGTCCACCAAGTACTGGTGCAACAAATCAGACACACAATTATTAAGAATATGCTCTCTCAGGATCAAGTTATACAGGCTGTCATAATCAAGATATATATACACAATAGCAAAAATGGATTAGTTACTTACCTGTAAATCCTAGTTCTCTTCCAGGGGTATCCTCATCAAAGTCATAAACATTGAATATTCCCGCCCTTGTGCGGGGACCCCGGAGCATATATATATAAAATACATACATATTATCATGTGTAAAACAGCAATGCAGGTTATAATCATAAATAGGCTAAAATGCTTTATTTCTATACAAGTTTTTTTTTTTTTTTTTTTTTGTTTTTTATATTATAAAATCACAATAGATCATAAATATCTACCTAAGCCCCAAAAACTGGACTTAGGGAAGTAAACAGCAGTAAATATCAGAGAAAAATAGAAAAAACCACATTGAAAAACAATGAAGCATTCTTAGCCAATAGGCTGCATGCAGGTTAACACAGGAGAACCATAAAAACTTTGGCACCGTGCCTTTAAGACCCTGAGCACCTCCAGTATCCCACCATGCCTCAGGGGTGAAGGGAAGGTGACAGTTGGTTCACAGTTAGGTCAGTACTTTTTTACGGTGACAATCTGTGTAACTGATCAGAAAGATAATCTGTCCTGCACTTCTAGGAGACTTGAGTCCGGGGAGGAGGGTGGGTTGTTTATGACTTTGATGAGGATACCCCTGAAAGAGAACTAGGATTTACAGGTAAGTAACTAATCCTTCTCTTCCAGGGGATCCTCATCAATAGTCATAAACATTGAATAGATTAGCAAGCCCATACCTAAACTCTGCGGACTGTCTGAAAGAAGTGCAGGAAAGAATACATATTCATGCAAATAGATTTCTAAGAGAGGCCTGCCCCACCTGGGCATCCGCTCTTGCATCCGAGTCTAAACAGTAATGCTTAGTAAAGGTATGCACAGACTTCCATGTAGCAGCCTTACAAATCTCGGAAATTGTTACATTGTTAAGGAGGGCAGCAGTAGCCGCTTTTCCCCTTGTGGAATGCGCTTTTGGCCTAGCCAGTAATTGCTTATTAGCCAGTTGGTAAGTGTTAACAATACAAGACACAATCCATCTTGATATCGTTCGTTTAGACGCTGCCTCTCCTGTTCTTAAATGACCATAATTCAGAAACAAATGGTTAGAATGTCTAATCGGTTTTGTCTTGTCCAAATAGAATTTCAGCACTCTTTTTAAGTCTAAAGAATGCAATGCTTTCTCAGCCGGAGTCTCCGGATTGGGAAAGAAAGTCGGTAAAGATATAGTCTGATTGATATGGAATTCTGACACCACCTTCGGAAGGAAAGATGGGTGAGTTCGCAGAACCACTCTATTATCGTGAAAAAACGTGTACGGTTCTCTGCAAGACAGAGCCTGAATTTCGCTGACCCTCCTCGCTGAAGTAATGGCCACCAAAAAAGCCGTCTTCCACGTAAGGTGCTGTAAAGAGGCCTTGTGGATAGGTTCAAAGGGAGGGCCCATAAGTTTTGACAGGACTACATTCAGTTCCCATGGAGGAGAAGGTCTCCGAATGGGAGGAAAAACCTTTTTCAAGCCTTCTAAGAAATCCTTGACTACAGGTATCGTAAAGAAGGATTCCTGAGAAGGCGACTTACGATACGCTGTAATTGCAGACAAATGAACCTTAATAGAAGATACCTGCAGACCAGACTTCGCCAGATGAAGCAAATAGGACAGTATGACATCCTCCTGAGCTCGTATGGGATTTATACCTTGTTGAGAGCACCAGATGTAAAATCTCTTCCACTTAAAAGCGTAAGAACGCCGCGTGGAAGGTCGTTTTGACTCTTTCAAGATGTTCATGCACTCCTGTGAGAGCCCTAGGTGCCCATACTGTAGGAATTCAGGAGCCATGCTGTCAAGCTCAGAGAGGGAAGGTTGGGATGTAGGATTCTGCCTTCCATTCTGCTCAGGAGATCCGGTCTGCACGGCAACCTCCTGTGAGGTTTTTCCGATAAGTTGAGTAGATCCGTGTACCAGAATTGGCGGGGCCATTGTGGTGCTATCAGAATCATTCTGGTTCTGGAGTTGTAAAGTTTGTTGATTACTGCCGGTATGAGGGGAATCGGTGGAAAGACGTAGAGAAATATCCCTGACCAGTTGATCAACAGGGCATTCCCTTGAGATCCCGGACGGCAGAACCTGGATGCGAAGTCTGGGCATTTCTTGTTTGCTTCGTCTGCAAAGAGATCCAACTGGGGTCGATCCCATTGACCGAAGATGTCCTCGACGACTTCGTCGTGTAGGACCCAGTCGTGCGCGTCTTCTAGATGTCTGCTCAGGAAATCTGCCTCTACGTTTTGCTGACCTGGCAGGTGTACCGCTGTGATAGACATTCCCCTGGCCAGGAGCCAATGCCATATCGTTTGGGACTCTCGAGACAGAGGTAGTGATCTTGTTCCCCCCTGTTTGTTCAGGTAATACATTGTGGTTGTATTGTCTGTCTGAATTAGGGGAGATTTCCCCTGAACCAATGGAGAGAAAGATTTGAGAGCCAGATGGACCGCTCTGAGCTCCAGTAGATTTATGTGATAGTTCTTTTCCTTGTCGGACCACAGACCCTGAGCTTGGAAGGAACCCAGATGAGCACCCCAACCCTGAAGAGACGCATCCGTTACCAGAGTGTCGGCTGGAATTGTCTGGTGAAACGGAGAACCTATCGACAGGTGAGGTCTGTGCATCCACCATTGTAGTGATTGAAAAGCCGCTGTTGGTAGTCGTACTCTGTCCTCCCAGCAACCAGTCTTTTGGCTCCAGTTGTTCTCTAATGCCTCCTGAAGGGGCCTCATGTGTAGCCTGGCATTCGGGACTATGAAGATGCATGAAGCCATGGAGCCCAGAAGCGATGTCACCTGACGAGCAGTAGGTGCATCGGCTGTTAATAGTTGTTGACACTTCCTGTGGATTGATAAAAGTCGTTCCTCCGAAGGATACACTCTTTGGAGCTCTGTGTTTAGTATAGCTCCCAGGTAGTGGAGGTTTTGTGTTGGAATCAAGGTTGACTTGTTGTGGTTGATTTGAAGACCTAGAGACTCGAAAGTTCTTAGTACAATGTCTCGATGTTTTCTCGCCTGATCCGGAGAGGAAGCCTTTAATAGCCAGTCGTCCAGGTAGGGGTAGACGAATATTTTTTGCCTTCGAAGATGTGCCGCTACCACTGCCACACATTTTGAAAAGACTCGGGGTGCAGACTTCAGGCCGAATGGTAGGACTCTGAATTGGTAGTGCTGTGACGCTATCTGGAAACGTAAGAATTTCCGATGTTTGGATGCTATTGGGATGTGAAAATATGCATCCTGTAGGTCGATGGAGCACATCCAGTCTCCCTGATGCAGTTGCGGAACAATCTGGTGAAGGGCTAGCATCCTGAACTTCTGTTTTCTTATGTACTTGTTCAGGAGCCGTAGGTCCAGAATTGGCCTGAAGATGCCCTGTTGACCTTTTTTCGCCACCAGAAAGTAACGGGAGTACACCCCTTTTCCTTTTTGTGCCGGAGGAACCTTTTCTACCGCTTTCTTTTGTAGGAGTGCAAGAACTTCCTTGCGTAGCAGGCTGAGATGAGAAGGAAAACATCTTGCTGGCGGCAAGTGTGGCGGAGGTTTTTTGAAAAGGAGAGAATAGCCATGTTCGACAATATTGAGCACCCATTTGTCTCTTGTGATGGAGTGCCACTCGTGAAGATGATGCGTAATACTTCCCCCCACCGGAGTGGTGCACAGTGTTGAGGGAAGCAATGCTTCATTGCTTTGTTGGTGTCTTTGCTGTAGACTGTTGAGGTCTACTTGCCCCTCGGTCTCTTGTGGGTCTACGTGCCTGAAACAGGGGACGTCCCTGTCGTTGTTGTGGCCTCTGAGACCAGTGAGGGGTTTGAACCCTCTGCTGGAATGGTCGTCTGTCGTACGGCCTGTACCTCCGCCTGAAGTCTTTCTTACGTTCCAGACCCACTGCCCTCATAGTGTCCACCTCCGTTTTCATTCGGGCCATCTCTTCATCCGCGTGGGTACCGAACAACGAATTCCCGCTGAATGGAAGGTTTAAAATGCGTTGCTGTGCTTCCTGTTTCAGACCCGTGAGCCGTAGCCAGGAAGACCTCCTAGCGCAGATTCCGTGCGCATACCCATGCGCAGCCAAATCCGCCCCGTCCGCCGCCGCGCTGATGACCTGGTTAGATACTAGGCCCCCTTCCTGCAAGATTTCTTGGAAGTCCTGTCTATCTTCCCTGGGCAACTTTTCTGTAAATCTGTGGAGTGAGTCCCACAGAGAGCGGTCATATCTGCCCAGAAGTGCTGAGGCGCTGGAGACCTTCATAGCAGATGCCGCCGTACCGCACATCTTTCTCCCCAGGGAGTCTAGGTGTCTGCTCTCCTTATCCGGGGGGACTGTGGAAGATGATGCCACAGAGTGTGTTTTTCTGGCTGCGGCTAAAATAACAGAGTCCGGTGGCGGATCCTTTCGCAGGAATAAAGGATCTTGCTCCGGAGCTTTGTACTTCTTTTGAATCCTAGCCGGGGCAGACTTGAGAGTGGCTGGTGTCAGAAAGGTGTCCATAGTAGGTTGCAGCAAACCCGGTACTAGTGGCAGCAGTTTTCTCAAGACTGATCTGTGTTGTAGGGTCTCAAAGATAACTGAGGATGAGGTGGCCGGCTCCGGTACCTCAATATTTAGTTTCTGCGCTCCCCTTAAAAGAACCTCATTAAAAGTGGTGATATCATCCACCGGTGAGATCCTAGCAGGTGGAGAATCTGTCAGTGTGGGGGAGTAGCGCCCAACAGACGATCCTGAAGAAGACCAAGAAGGTGATCTTCTGTGTGGTGTTCGCGACCTGGTTCTCCTTCGGGAACGAGACCTGCTACGAGAAGCTGTAGCAGAGTGTGCAGGTCTTGTGGTCGGCTGACGAGAAGCAGAACGAGCCCGTCCTGCTCTAGCTGTAGGCGATGGCGTTCTAGGCAATGAGGCAGTAGGAGAATACATCCTAGAGTATTGGGAATCCGGGGATGCTGCCGGTCTATTCAGGCTCTCTAACCATATAGGTGATAGAGTGATGGGAGAAACATGCCCCGATGAGCCCGCTCTGTAATGGGATGATGCACTCCGTATAGAGACCACCGGTGAGGGAGCTTTTTCCGCTGGCTCTACTGCCTGTGACACAGCTGAAGGTTGTGTCGACGTCGATTGCATCCTCGACGTCGAAAGTTGCGATGGCTGGTCTGTTCTCGACGTCGAAGGTCTTGACGTCGAAGGCCTCGACGTTGAATGTCTTGACGCCGATCGGCGATCGCGGGACCTGGACCTACTCGCCGTCGTGTGTCTCGACGTTGAGTGGCGAGTGGTCGACGGCGGATGTTCATGCCGTCATGGTGTTTTTGGCGTCGTGTCCTTCGACGCCAAGGGGCGAGATGTTCTCGACGGCGAACGGGAGCGCCGGAGATGGCTCGACGCCGAACGGCGGCCTGCCGTCGACGGAGATGTACCCCTGTGCTGTCCATGCTTCGACGCTTTGTCCCTCGACGTCGGTCTGGTCACCGTCGACTGCGATCTATGCCGGTGAGACGGTGGCGCCGATGACGTCGATGGAGAACAAACAGGCACAATCCTACCTGTCGACGTCGATCTGGCCATTCAATCTGTTGTAGGCCTGGGAAGTGAAGAGGATGTTGACTTTTTCCTCTCCTGAAGCCCATGTAGCCTGATTTTCTCTCTGTCTTTGAGAGTCCTCCTCGACATCTTCTTACAATACTTGCAGGTGTCAGGACAGTGACTCTGTGGCACGCAGACAATACACAGAGAGTGTGGGTCTGACTGGGCTTTCTTCTTCCCACAAGAAGGACATTTTACAAAAAGAGATGGCATTTTCTGTCAGAAAAGACTGCCAAACTCAGACAAAAGATGTTATCTGTCGAGTAAACAGGAAAAACACTATTTTTAGGAATTTTTCTGAAGAAAAAACTCAGAAAAACTGAGAGCTCAATGCTCCAGGATCCTCTCAGAAGAAGCCAGAAAAAAGAACTGACCTAACTGTGAACCAACTGTCACCTTCCCTTCACCCCTGAGGCATGGTGGGATACTGGAGGTGCTCAGGGTCTTAAAGGCACGGTGCCAAAGTTTTTATGGTTCTCCTGTGTTAACCTGCATGCAGCCTATTGGCTAAGAATGCTTCATTGTTTTTCAATGTGGTTTTTTCTATTTTTCTCTGATATTTACTGCTGTTTACTTCCCTAAGTTCAGTTTTTGGGGCTTAGGTAGATATTTATGATCTATTGTGATTTTATAATATAAAAAAAAAAAAAAAAAAAAAAAAAAAAACTTGCATAGAAATAAAGCATTTTAGCCTATTTATGATTATAGCCTGCATTGCTGTTTTACACATGATAATATGTATGTATTTTATATATATATGCTCCGGGGTCCCCGCACAAGGGCGGGAATATTCAATGTTTATGACTATTGATGAGGATCCCCTGGAAGAGAAATGCAGTATAGTCTTAGAAAACAGTGCAAACAATGTATAGTTACAATAGGATGCAATGGGGAAACATAGGGATAGGGGCAACACAAACCATATACTCCAAAAGTTGAATGCGAACCACGAATGGACTCCAAACCTATGTGACCTTGTAGAGGGTCGCTGGGACTATTAGAAAATAGTGAGAGTTAGAAAAATAACCCTCCCCAAGACCCTGAAAAGTGAGTGCAAAGTGCACTAAAGTTCCCCTAAGGACAAAGAAGTTGTGTTAGAGGAATAATGCAGGAAAGACACAAACCAACAATGCAACAACTGTGGATTTCCAATCTAAGGTACCTGTGGAACAAGGGGACCAAGTCCAAAAGTCACAAGCAAGTCGGAGATGGGCAGATGCCCAGGAAATGCCAGCTGCGGGTGCAAAGAAGCTTCTACTGGACAGAAGAAGCTGAGGTTTCTGCAGGAACGAAAAGGGCTAGAGACTTCCCCTTTGGTGGACGGATCCCTCTCGCCGTGGAGAGTCGTGCAGAAGTGTTTTCCCGCCGAAAGAACGCCAACAAGCCTTGCTAGCTGCAAATCGTGCGGTTAACGTTTTTGGACGCTGCTGTGGCCCTGGAGGGACCAGGAGGTCGCAAATTGGACCAGGAGAGAGAGGGGACGTCGAGCAAGACAAGGAGTCCTCTCAGCAGCAGGTAGCACCCGGAGAAGTGCCAAAAACAGGCACTACGAGGATGCGTGAAACGGTGCTCACCCGAAGTCGCACAAAGGAGTCCCACGTCGCCGGAGACCAACTTAGAAAGTCGTGCAATGCAGGTTAGAGTGCCGTGGACCCAGGCTTGGCTGTGCACAAAGGATTTCCGCCGGAAGTGCACAGGGGCCGGAGTAGCTGCAAAAGTCGCAGTTCCCAGCAATGCAGCCCAGCGAGGTGAGGCAAGGACTTACCTCCACCAAACTTGGACTGAAGAGTCACTGGACTGTGGGGGTCACTTGGACAGAGTCGCTGGATTCGAGGGACCTCGCTCGTCGTGCTGAGAGGAGACCCAAGGGACCGGTAATGCAGCTTTTTGGTGCCTGCGGTTGCAGGGGGAAGATTCCGTCGACCCACGGGAGATTTCTTCGGAGCTTCTGGTGCAGAGAGGAGGCAGACTACCCCCACAGCATGCACAAGCAGGAAAACAGTCGAGAAGGCGGCAGGATCAGCGTTACAGAGTTGCAGTAGTCGTCTTTGCTACTATGTTGCAGGTTTGCAGGCTTCCAGCGCGGTCAGCAGTCGATTCCTTGGCAGAAGGTGAAGAGAGAGATGCAGAGGAACTCGGATGAGCTCTTGCATTCGTTATCTAAAGTTTCCCCAGAGACAGAGACCCTAAATAGCCAGAAAGGATAAGTTACTTACCTGTAAATCCTAGTTCTCTTCCAGGGGTATCCTCATCAAAGTCATAAACATTGAATATTCCCGCCCTTGTGCGGGGACCCCGGAGCATATATAAAATATATACACATTATACATGTGTAACAAACAGTCATGCAGGCTATCATGTTAAAAACAGGCTAAAATGCTTTATTTCTATGAAGTTGTTTTTTTTTTTTTTTTTTAAATACTACAATAGAGCATAAATAAGTACCCAAGCTCCTAAAACTAGGCTTGGGGAAATAAGCAGTAGCAAACTCTAGTGAAAAAATAGAGAAAACTGCATTGAAAAACAATGAAGCATTCTTAGCCAATAGGCTGCATGTAGGTTAACACAGGAGAACCATAAAAACTTTGGCACTGTGCCTTTAAGACCCTGAGCACCTCCAGTATCCCACCATGCCTCAGGGGTGAAGGAAAGGTGACAGTTGGTTCACAGTTAGGTCAGTTCTTTTTACGGTGACAATTTGTATAATTGAATCAAAATACTGTCTGTCCTGCACTTCCAGTAGACGTGTGTCCGGGGAGGAGGGTGGGTTGTTTATGACTTTGATGAGGATACCCCTGGAAGAGAACTAGGATTTACAGGTAAGTAACTTATCCTTCTCTTCCAGGGGATCCTCATCAATAGTCATAAACATTGAATAGATTAGCAAGCCCATCCCTAAACCCAGCGGACTGTCCGATAGAAGTGCAGGAATAGACATGTCTTACGCAAATAAATTCCTTAGAGAGGCCTGCCCCACTTGGGCATCCGCTCTTGCATCTGAGTCTAAACAATAATGTCTTGTAAAAGTATGGACAGACTTCCATGTAGCAGCCTTACAAATCTCAGATATAGGAACATTGTTAAGGAGAGCAGCAGTAGCCGCTTTTCCCCTTGTGGAATGCGCTCTAGGCCGCGCTATCAATTGTCTATTAGCTAGCTGGTAAGTATTAACAATACAAGAGACTATCCATCTTGATATTGTTCGCTTAGATGCTGCTTCTCCTGTCCTTAAATGACCATAGTTCACAAACAAGCGGTTAGAGTGTCTAATTGATTTTGTCTTGTCCAGATAAAATTTCAGCACTCTTTTCAAGTCTAATGAGTGCAATGCTTTCTCAGCCGGAGTTTCCGGATTGGGAAAGAACGTCGGTAAAGTTATGGTCTGATTAATATGGAATTCTGACACCACCTTCGGAAGGAAAGATGGGTGAGTTCGTAGAACTACTCTATTGTCATGAAAAACCGTGTACAGTTCTTTTGCAGACAAGGCCTGGATCTCACTGACCCTCCTCGCTGAAGTAATGGCCACCAGAAAAGCCGTTTTCCACGTAAGGTGTTGTAAGGAGGCCTTATGGATAGGCTCGAAAGGAGGGCCCATAAGTTTTGCTAGGACTATGTTCAGTTCCCACGGAGGAGAAGGCCTCCGAATTGGCGGAAAAACTTTCTTCAAACCTTCTAAGAAATCCTTGACTACAGGTTTCGTAAAGAAGGATTCCTGAGAAGGTGACTTGCGATAGGCAGTAATAGCAGACAAATGTACCTTAATAGATGATACCTGCAGACCGGATTTCGCTAGGTGAAGCAAATAGGACAGTATGACGTCCTCCTGCGCCCGTATGGGATTATGGCCTTGCTGACAGCACCATATGTAGAATCTCTTCCACTTAAAAGCGTAGGAACGCCGCGTGGAAGGCCGTTTGGACTCTTTCAAGATGTTCATGCACTCCTGCGAGAGTCCTAGGTGCCCATACTGCAGGAATTCAGGAGCCATGCTGTTAAGCTCAGAGAGGGTAGGTTGGGATGCAGAATCCTGCCCTCCATTCTGCTCAGAAGATCCGGTCTGCACGGCAGCCTCCTGTGAGGTTTTTCCGACAGGTTGAGGAGATCCGTGTACCAGAATTGTCGAGGCCATTGTGGCGCTATAAGAATCATTCTGGTCCTGGATCCGTAAAGTTTGCTGATCACTGCCGGAATGAGGGGAATCGGAGGAAAAGCGTAAAGAAATGTCCCTGACCAGTCGATCAACAGGGCATTCCCTCGAGATCCTGGACGGTAGAACCTGGATGCGAAGTCTGGGCATTTCCTGTTTACATCGTCTGCGAAGAGGTCCAGTTGAGGCCGACCCCATTGCGCGAAGATGTATTCTGCGACTTCGTCGTGCAGGACCCAATCGTGAACGTCCTCCAGGTGTCTGCTTAGAAAGTCTGCTTCTACGTTCTGCTGACCTGGCAGGTGAACTGCTGTGATTGACATTCCTCTGGCCAGGAGCCAATGCCATATCGCTTGGGACTCTCGTGAAAGGGGTAGGGATCTCGTTCCCCCTTGTTTGTTCAAGTAATACATCGTGGTTGTATTGTCCGTCTGTATCAATAGAGTTTACCCCTGAATTAGCGGTGTGAAAGACTTGAGAGCCAGATGGACCGCTCTGAGTTCTAGCAGATTGATGTGGTACTGCTTCTCCTTGTCTGACCACAGACCCTGCGCTTGAAAAGGACCCAGATGAGCCCCCCATCCCTGAAGAGACGCATCCGTTACCAGAGTGTCGGATGGAAGTACCTGGTGAAACGGAGCGCCCACTGACAGGTGAGGTCTGTGCATCCACCATCTCAATGACTGCAGTGCTACCTCCGGTAGCCGCATTGTGTCTTCCCAGCGACCTGTTCTTTGGCTCCAATTGGCCTCCAATGCCTCTTGGAGGGGTCTCATGTGGAGTCTGGCATTTGGGACAATAAAGATGCAAGATGCCATGGAGCCCAGTAGTGATGTCACCTGACGTGCCGTAGGTGCGCTGGCTCTCAACAGGTCCTGGCACTTCATGTTTATTGAGGACAGTCGTTCCTCCGAAGGATACACTTTTTGTAGTTCTGTGTTTATGATAGCTCCTAGGTAGTGAAGACTCTGCGTTGGAGTCAAGGTTGACTTCTGGTAATTGACCTGAAGACCTAGAGCTTCGCAAACTCCTAGTACAATGTCCCAATGGCTTCTCGCCTGCTCCGGAGAAGAAGCCTTTAGTAGCCAGTCGTCTAGGTATGGATATATGTATATCCTTTGTCTTCGTAGATGCGCCGCCACCACTGCCATACATTTCGAGAAAACTCTTGGAGCAGATTTCAGGCCAAAGGGAAGAACCCTCAACTGGTAATGCTGTAACGCTACTCGAAAGCGCAGGAATTTTCGATGCTTTGGAGCTATTGGGATGTGGAAATACGCATCCTGCAGGTCGATGGAGCACATCCAGTCTCCCTGATGCAGTTGAGGGAAAATTTGGTGAAGCGCTAGCATTCTGAACTTCTGCTTTCTTATGTATTTGTTCAGCAGTCTTAGATCCAGGATTGGCCTGAAAACGCCCTCTTGACCCTTCTTTGCTACTAGAAAGTAACGGGAGTAGACCCCCTTTCCTCTGTGGGCAGGTGGAACCCTTTCTATGGCATTCTTTCTTAGGAGGGCGAGAGCCTCCTTGCGTAGCAAGGTGAGATGAGCCGGATTGTGTTTGGTTGGTGGCAAGTGTGGTGGAGGCTGCTTGAAAAGGAGAGAATAGCCATGTTCGACAATATTGAGCACCCATTTGTCTCTTGTGATAGAGTGCCACTCGTGAAGATGAGCAATAATACTTCCCCCCACCGGAGTGGTGTACAGTGTCGAGGGAAGCGAGACTTCATTGCTTAGTGGGTGCTTTTGGAGTGGACTGTTGAGGTCTACTTGACCCTCGCTCCCTTGTGTTTCTTCGCTGAAACAGAGGGCGTCCCTGTCGTTGCTGAGACCTTTGCGACCAATGAGGGGTTTGAACCCTCTGTTGGAAAGGGCGTCTATCGTACGGTCTGTACCTCCGCCTGAAATCTTTCCTTCTTTCGAGGCCTACCGCCTTCATGGTATCCACCTCGGTCTTCATGCGGGCCATCTCTTCGTCTGCATGGGCACCGAATAGAGAATTCCCGGCAAATGGGAGATTCAGGATACGTTGTTGTGCCTCCTGTTTCAAGCCAGTGAGCCTCAGCCAGGAAGATCTCCTCGCACAGATACCATGTGCGTACCCATGAGCCGCCAAATCCGCCCCATCCGCTGCTGCGCTGATAACTTGGTTAGATACCAGGCATCCTTCCTGTAGAATCTCTTGGAAATCTTGCCTGTCTTCTCTGGGCAGTTTTTCTGTAAATCTACTGAGGGAATCCCACAGAGAACGATCGTACCTGCCCAGGAGCGCAGACGCACTAGAGACCTTCATTGCTGAAGCCGCTGTCCCGCACATCTTTCTTCCCAGAGAGTCTAAATGCCTGCTCTCTTTATCCGGGGGTACCGTGGATGAAGATGCCACCGAGTGGGTCTTTCGGGCGGCAGCTATGATCACGGAGTCTGGTGGCGGATCCTTCCTAAGGAATAAAGGGTCTTGCTCTGGAGTCTTGTACTTTTTAAGAATCCGAGCCGGGGCAGACTTAAGCGAGGCTGGGGCCAGAAAAGTGTCCATGGTCGGCTGCAACAAACCAGGCACTAGAGGCAGCAACTTTTTCGACGCTGATCTCTGTTGTAGCGTCTCAAAGATGATTGATGAGGAGGTAGACGGTTCTGGAACCTCTATATTGAGTTTCTGCGCTCCTCTTAGCAACACCTCGTTGAAAGTGGTTATGTCATCCACTGGAGAGACTCTAGCAGGTGGTGAATCTGTAAGAGTAGGTGAGTAACGCCCGACAGAAGAACCTGATGAAGACCAAGAGGGTGATCTTCTTGAGCGCGACCTGGATCTCCGTTGAGAGCGAGATCTGCTGCGGGACGCTGTAGCCGAGCGCCTAGGCCTCGCGGTCGGCTGTCGAGGAGCTGAACGAGCCCGTTCTGCCCCGGCTGTCGGCGATGGCGTTCTTGGCGGGGAGGCAGTGGGTGAATACATTCGCGAATATTGCGAATCTGGGGAGGCCGCTGGTCTGTTGAGGCTCTCCAGCCATCTCGGAGATAGGTTGATGGGCGAGACATGCCCAGGAGATGCTCTTGACCGAGAAGAGTCGCTCGGTATGGAGACCACTGGAGACTGAGCCTTGTCTGGCGAGGGGCGATGTTCTGCTCCCTGTTGGACCGGTAAAACCTGCGTCGACGTCGATGGCTGTTTCGACGTCGAAGGACGCCCAGTCGGTTGGTCCTGCCTCGACGTTGATTGCCTCGACGTTGAGTGCCTTGACGTCGAACGGCGTTCCTTGGACCTCGACCTGCTCGCCGTCGTGTGCCTCGACGTGGAGCGATGGGAGGTTGACGGCGGATGTTTCTCGTGCCGTCGTGGAGATCTCGACGTCGTGTGTCCTGACGTCGGGGGCGCACAGCCTTTGGCGGCGACCGGGCATGCCGGCGATGGCTCGACGTCGATCGGCGGGCTGCCGTCGACGGAGACCTGCCCCTGCTCTGATGTTCCCTCGACGCCGTTCCCTTCGACGTCGGGTGCGTCGCCGTCGACGGCGATCTATGCCGGTGGGACGGTGGTAGCGACGACGTCGACGGTGAACAAACAGGTATTTTCCTACCTGTCGACATCGACCGGGCCATTCTCTCCTGAGAATGGCCTTCTGGATGCCTGGGGAGTGAGGAGGACGATGTTCTTTTCCTCTCCTGAAGCCCATGAAGTCGGATCTTCTCTCTGTCTTTCAGAGTCCTCCTAGACATGTTCTTACAGTACTTACAAGTGTCAGGGCAGTGACTCTGAGGCAGGCACACTATGCACAGAGAGTGGGGATCTGACTGGGCCTTCTTCTTCCCACAAGCAGGGCATTTGACAAAAAGAGAAGGCATTTTTCTGTCAGAAAAAACCTTCCTAGCTCAGACAAAGATGTTACTTGTCGAGTGAAAAGTGAAAAAACGCTTTTTGAAAGAATTTTTCTGAGGAAAACTCAGAAAAACTGAGAGCTCAATGCTCCAGGATCCTCTCAGAAGAAGCCGGAAAAAAGAACTGACCTAACTGTGAACCAACTGTCACCTTTCCTTCACCCCTGAGGCATGGTGGGATACTGGAGGTGCTCAGGGTCTTAAAGGCACAGTGCCAAAGTTTTTATGGTTCTCCTGTGTTAACCTACATGCAGCCTATTGGCTAAGAATGCTTCATTGTTTTTCAATGCAATTTTCTCTATTTTTTCACTAGAGTTTGCTACTGCTTACTTCCCCAAGCCTAGTTTTAGGAGCTTGGGTACTTATTTATGCTCTATTGTAGTATTTAAAAAAAAAAAAAAAAAAAAACTTCATAGAAATAAAGCATTTTAGCCTGTTTTTAACATGATAGCCTGCATGACTGTTTGTTACACATGTATAATGTGTATATATTTTATATATGCTCCGGGGTCCCCGCACAAGGGCGGGAATATTCAATGTTTATGACTATTGATGAGGATCCCCTGGAAGAGAAAGAGGGTTTGGCTACCTAGGAGAGAGGATAGGCTAGCAACACCTGAAGGAGCCTATCAGAAGGAGTCTCTGACATCACCTGGTGGCACTGGCCACTCAGAGCAGTCCAGTGTGCCAGCAGCACCTCTGTTTCCAAGATGGCAGAGGTCTGGAGCACACTGGAGGAGCTCTGGACACCTCCCAGGGGAGGTGCAGGTCAGGGGAGTGGTCACTCCCCTTTCCTTTGTCCAGTTTCGCGCCAGAGCAGGGCTAAGGGGTCCCCTGAACCGGTGTAGACTGGCTTATGCAGAATTGCGCACATCTGTGCCCAACAAAGCATTTCCAGAGGCTGGGGGAGGCTACTCCTCCCCTGCCTTCACACCATTTTCCAAAGGGAGAGCGGGTCACACCCTCTCTCAGAGGAAGTTCTTTGTTCTGCCATCCTGGGCCAGGCCTGGCTGGACCCCAGGAGGGCAGATGCCTGACTGAGGGGTTGGCAGCAGCAGCAGCTGCAGTGAAACCCCAGGAAGGGCAGTTTGGCAGTACCAGGGTCTGTGCTACAGACCACTGGGATCATGGGATTGTGCCAACTATGCCAGGATGGCATAGAGGGGGCAATTCCATGGTCATAGACATGTTACATGGCCATATTCGGAGTTACCATTGTGAAGCTACATATAGGTAGTGACCTATATGTAGTGCACGCGTGTAATGGTGTCCCCGCACTCACAAAGTTCAGGGAATTGGCTCTGAAAAATGTGGGGGCACCTTGGCTAGTGCCAGGGTGCCCTCACACTAAGTAACTTTGCACCTAACCTTTACCAGGTAAAGGTTAGACATATAGGTGACTTATAAGTTACTTAAGTGCAGTGTAAAATGGCTGTGAAATAACGTGGGCGTTATTTCACTCAGGCTGCAGTGGCAGGCCTGTGTAAGAATTGTCAGAGCTCCCTATGGGTGGCAAAGAAATGCTGCAGCCCATAGGGATCTCCTGGAACCCCAATACCCTGGGTACCTCAGTACCATATACTAGGGAATTATAAGGGTGTTCCAGTAAGCCAATGTAAATTGGTAAAAATGGTCACTAGCCTGTTAGTGACAATTTGGAAAGAAATGAGAGAGCATAACCACTGCGGTTCTGATTAGCAGAGCCTCAGTGAGACAGTTAGGCACTACACAGGGAACACACACATATAGGCCACAAACTTATGAGCACTGGGGTCCTGACTAGCAGGGTCCCAGTGACACATAACAAACATACTGAAAACATAGGGATTTCACTATGAGCACTGGGCCCTGGCTGGCAGGATCCCAGTGAGACAGTGAAAACACCCTGACATACACTCACAAACAGGCCAAAAATGGGGGTAACAAGGCTAGAAAGAGGCTACTTTCTCACACTGTTAGAAAAATAGCCCACCCTAAGACCCTGAAAAGTGAATACAAAGTGCACTAAAGTTCCCCAAAGGACATAGAAGTCGTGATAGGGGAATTCCGCAGGAAAGACACAAACCAGCAATGCAACAACGATGGATTTCCAGTCGAGGGTACCTGTGGAACAAGGGGACCAAGTCTAAAAGTCACAAGCAAGTCGGAGATGGGCAGATGCCCAGGAAATGCCAGCTGTGGGTGCAAAGAAGCTGCTACTGGACAGTAGAAGCTGAAGGTTCTGCAGGAACGGCAAGGGCTAGAGACTTCCCCTTTGGAGGATGGATCCCCCACACCGTGGAGAGTCGTGCAGAAGTGATTTCCTGAAGAAAGACCGCCAACAAGCCTTGCTAGCTGCAAATCGTCCGGTAAGGGTTTTTGGATGCTGCTGTGGCCCAGGAGGGACCAGGATGTCGCCAATTGTGTCTGGGGACGGAGGGTGCGTCGAGCAAGACAAGGAGCCCTCTCAGAAGCAGGCAGCACCTGCAGAAGTGCCGGAACAGGCACTACGAAGATGCGTGACACGGTGCTGACCCGAAGTCGCACAAAGGCAGGTTAGAGTGCCGTGGACCCATGCTGGACTGTGCACAAAGGATTTCCGCCGGAAGTGCACGGAGGCCGGAGTAGCTGCAAAAGTCGCGGTTCCCAGCAATGCAGTCTGGCGAGGGGAGGCAAGGACTTACCTCCACCAAACTTGGACTGAAGAGTCACTGGACTGTGGGAGTCCCTTGGACAGAGTTGCTGGATACGAGGGACCTCGCTCGTCGTGCTGAGAGGAGACCCAAGGGACCGGTAATGCAGCTTTTCGGTGCCTGCGGTTGCAGGGGGAAGATTCCGTCGACCCACGGGAGATTTCTTCGGAGCTTCTGGTGCAGAGAGGAGGCAGACTACCCCCACAGCATGCACAAGCAGGAAAACAGTCGAGAAGGCGGCAGGATCAGCGTTACAGAGTTGCAGTAGTCGTCTTTGCTACTATGTTGCAGGTTTGCAGGCTTCCAGCGCGGTCAGCAGTCGATTCCTTGGCAGAAGGTGAAGAGAGAGATGCAGAGGAACTCGGATGAGCTCTTGCATTCGTTATCTAAAGTTTCCCCAGAGACAGAGACCCTAAATAGCCAGAAAAGAGGGTTTGGCTACCTAGGAGAGAGGATAGGCTACTAACACCTGAAGGAGCCTATCAGAAGGAGTCTCTGACGTCACCTGGTGGCACTGGCCACTCAGAGCAGTCCAGTGTGCCAGCAGCACCTCTGTTTCCAAGATGGCAGAGGTCTGGAGCACACTGGAGGAGCTCTGGACACCTCCCAGGGGAGGTGCAGGTCAGGGGAGTGGTCACTCCCCTTTCCTTTGTCCAGTTTCGCGCCAGAGCAGGGGCTAAGGGGTCCCTGAACCGGTGTAGACTGGCTTATGCAGAATTGGGCACATCTGTGCCCAACAAAGCATTTCCAGAGGCTGGGGGAGGCTACTCCTCCCCTGCCTTCACACCATTTTCCAAAGGGAGAGGGTGTCACACCCTCTCTCAGAGGAAGTTCTTTGTTCTGCCATCCTGGGCCAGGCCTGGCTGGACCCCAGGAGGGCAGATGCCTGTCTGAGGGGTTGGCAGCAGCAGCAGCTGCAGTGAAACCCCAGGAAGGGCAGTTTGGCAGTACCAGGGTCTGTGCTACAGACCACTGGGATCATGGAATTGTACCAACAATGCCAGGATGGCATAGAGGGGGCAATTCCATGATCTTAGACATGTTACATGGCCATATTCGGAGTTACCATTGTGAAGCTACATATAGGTAGTGACCTATATGTAGTGCACGCGTGTAATGGTGTACCCGCACTCACAAAGTTCAGGGAATTGGCTCTGAACAATGTGGGGGCACCTTAGCTAGTGCCAGGGTGCCCTCACACTAAGTAACTTTGCACCTAACCTTTACCAGGTAAAGGTTAGACATATAGGTGACTTATAAGTTACTTAAGTGCAGTGTAAAATGGCTGTGAAATAACGTGGACGTTATTTCACTCAGGCTGCAGTGGCAGGCCTGTGTAAGAATTGTCAGAGCTCCCTATGGGTGGCAAAAGAAATGCTGCAGCCCATAGGGATCTCCTGGAACCCCAATACCCTGGGTACCTCAGTACCATATACTAGGGAATTATAAGGGTGTTCCAGTAAGCCAATGTAAATTGGTAAAAATGGTCACTAGCCTGTCAGTGACAATTTGGAAAGAAATGAGAGAGCATAACCACTGAGGTTCTGATTAGCAGAGCCTCAGTGAGACAGTTAGGCACCACACAGGGAACACATACATATAGGCCACAAACTTATGAGCACTGGGGTCCTGACTAGCAGGGTCCCAGTGACACATAACAAACATACTGAAAACATAGGGTTTTCACTATGAGCACTGGGTCCTGGCTAGCAGGATCCCAGTGAGACAATGAAAACACCCTGGCATACACTCACAAACAGGCCAAAAGTGGGGGTAACAAGGCTAGAAAGTGGCTACTTTCTCACACAACCCCCCCCCAAACGAAGGACAATAAGGCTAACCTTGGCCAGTTGAGACTTTATTGTCTAAGTGGTGATAAGTAGAGAGTAGCTCTGCAATAGACTGGTTACTCCCTTTATCATCCACTATATGGTTACTTCCCTGTGGGATGTAAACCACCCTGTTTGAAGTTTTTTAGCTAACCAACAATGTGAAGATGTATTTTCAGAGTTTCTATCAGTAAGTTTTAGTTTAGAGCAGTGGGAATTATCCACTGAACCTATTTGTAATGATGGAAATGCCAGACAGGGATGCTGTCTCAGTAAAGCCATAGCTGGGCAAAAACTTTGTCCATATGGCTGGAAGAGAGAACAGGGATGCTGTTTCTCTTGAGTTGGAGTAGGGCAGGGATGCTGTCCTATGAGCTCCACACTAGGGCAGGGATGCTGTCCTAAGTGTTGTGAGGCAGTGCAGAGTTTCTGCACTAAAGTTTCTCTGGGAGGGTTGGAGGGATGCTCCATGTTAACTAAAATGGTGCTCTTTTTCTCACCAATGTTAGTTATCCCACAGAGAGGTACTTCTACCTCAGGGAGTCCAGCTTTGCCAGCGGATGCTTCCCTTGGAACAGGTGCCACCCCAGGAGAGGTTTCTCCCACCACAGGAATGGTATCCTGAATGGTAGGGTGGTTAGGGGATACTGTGATACCCTTTTTACCTGTTGATGGAGAGGGATCCTGAGTCTTCAGGCCTTCTCTCCTTTGCTTTTTCATTTCAGTAGAAATGAGAGGGAACAATTCCTCAGGGATGCCCAGCATGGCTGCATGGGCATAAAACTCTACATCAGCCCAACCTGAGGCCTCTAGGTCTTTACCTAAGAGACAGTCTACAGGTAAGCTAGGTGATACCACTACCTGCTTAGGGCCAGTAACTCCACCCCAACTAAACTGAATTATAGCTAAGGGGAGAAACTTAGTGGAGTTATGGACATCAATAATCTTATACTGTTGTCCAATGATGTGTTGATCAGGATGCACTAGGTTTTCAGTCACCAAAGTGATACTGGCACCTGTGTCCCTGTAGGCCAAGGCCTCAACACCATTTATTGAAACTGTCTGCCTGTACTTATCCATTGTAAGGGGACAAGCAGCCAGTGTGGCAAGGCCAATGCCACTAGGTGTGACAGAAACTGTCTTGGGACTGACTACCCCAGTTTCTACTATGGACCCAAAAGTGAACCCAACTACACCCTTAACTTGACTGTTGCCAGCAGTCCCACCACTAGTACCACTACTGCTAGGGGCACTAGAGCTTGATGTATTAGTGGTGGTAGGCTCAGGGGGTTTACCTGGACAGGACTTATCCCCTGGCCTATGGCCTCTGTTTTTACACACAAAGCACCAAGGCTTTTTAATGTGTGCAGGTTGAGAAGAAGAGGAAGAATTAGTTTTATCCCCACCCTCTGAAGAGTGTTTAAGATTTGAAGCTGGATCTTTGGTTTTACCCTTATCCCCATGCTTATCTTGAGATTTTTCACCATCTTTCTTCTTAGTGTTCTCTTTGTCACCCCCTGTATGAACTTTTCTGTTCACCCTTGTTCTGACCCATTTGTCTGCCTTCTTTCCCAATTCTTGGGGAGAGGTCAGATCAGAGTCTACCAGGTACTGGTGCAACAAATCAGACACACAATTATTAAGTATATGCTCTCTCAGGATTGTGTTATACAGGCTTTCATAATCAGTAACTTTACTGCCATGTAACCACCCCTCCAAGGCCTTCACTGAATGGTCAATGAAATCAACCCAGTCTTGTGAAGACTCCTTTTTGGTCTCTCTGAACTTTATCCTGTATTGTTCAGTGGTTAAGCCATAACCATCCAGGAGTGCATTCTTGAGCACTGTAAAATTATTGGCATCACTTTCTTTCACAGTAAGGAGCCTATCCCTACCTTTTCCACTAAATGATAGCCATAGGATAGCAGCCCACTGCCTTTGAGGGACATCCTGTACAACACAGGCCCTCTCAAGTGCAGCAAACCACTTGTTAATGTCATCCCCCTCCTTATAAGGGGGAACTATCTTGTGCAGATTCCTGGAATCATACTCTTTTGCAGGATGACTATGGGGAATACTGCTGCTGCCACCATGGGTTTCTAAACCCAACTTCTGTCTTTCCTTCTGTAATTCTAAAGACTGTCTATCCAAATCCAGCTGTTGCTTTTTAAGCTTCAGTCTGGTTTGTTCCACTCTCAATCTATTGAGCTCCCTTTCTAACAATCTGTCATCAGGGTGGGTGGGAGGGACATTTCTAGATACAGAGGTATGATGGGAATGAGCAGAAGGAGACCTGTCCCTTACAGAGGGCACACTAACAGCTTGGCTAACAGAAACATCACTACCAGTATGGTGAGAATAAATGCTTTTGCTATGATGTGACACAACACTATTTATATGGTGTGGCTCATCATCATTACCAACTATGCTAGACTGTCTAGTAATGGGCAGGCTAGGAAGTTTCTTTCCTGAATCTTTTCCTGGGGGAGTCCCTGGATCTGATTGAGAACCATTAGCTACTTTTTCTACAGATTGGGCACTTATGGCCTTATCCTGTACTCTAAGCATGTTAATTAACAGTTCTAAGGAAGGATTCTTCCCTACACTCAAACCTCTCTCTATGCAGAGATTCCTTGCTCCTTTCCAGCTAAGGTGATCATATGCAAGTTTGGACAGATCAACATTTTGGCCTGTGCCAGACATTTTTAGAGAGAGTTAAAGTGATAGTAAAAGATAAAAAGTTTGTCAGAGCTTTTAGAAAGACAGAGAAAAAAACTTTAAAAACTTTTTAGAACTTTTTAGAAAGTTAGAAGTACTTTTCAGCACTTAGAAAAGAGTGAAAAGAGGAAATGCAAAACTTTTTGGCTATGTGTATATACACTGACCTTGTTTTGTATATTTTTCTCTTATGAAAAGTACAATGACAAGAGTGGTAAGTAGTCTCAAAGCACTCATCCCACCGCTGCACAACCAATGTAGGAGGCTGGACTGGCTTGTAGTGAGTACCAAGGGGTACTTGCACCTTGCACCAGGCCCAGTTATCCCTTATTAGTGTATAGGGTGTCTAGCAGCTTAGGCTGATAGATAATGGTAGCTTAGCAGAGCAGCTTAGGCTGAACTAGGAGACGTGTGAAGCTACTACAGTACCACTTAGTGTCATATGCACAATATCATAAGAAAACACAATACACAGTTATACTAAAAATAAAGGTACTTTATTTTTATGACAATATGCCAAAGTATCTTAGAGTGTACCCTCAGTGAGAGGATAGGAAATATACACAAGATATATATACACAATAGCAAAAATATGCAGTATAGTCTTAGAAAACAGTGCAAACAATGTATAGTTACAATAGGATGCAATGGGGAAACATAGGGATAGGGGCAACACAAACCATATACTCCAAAAGTGGAATGCGAACCACGAATGGACCCCAAACCTATGTGACCTTGTAGAGGGTCGCTGGAACTATTAAAAAATAGTGAGAGTTAGAAAAATAACCCTCCCCAAGACCCTGAAAAGTGAGTGCAAAGTGCACTAAAGTTCCCCTAAGGACAAAGAAGTTGTGTTAGAGGAATAAGGCAGGAAAGACACAAACCAACAATGCAACAACTGTGGATTTCCAATCTAGGGTACCTGTGGAACAAGGGGACCAAGTCCAAAAGTCACAAGCAAGTCGGAGATGGGCAGATGCCCAGGAAATGCCAGCTGCGGGTGCAAAGAAGCTTCTACTGGACAGAAGAAGCTGAGGTTTCTGCAGGAACGAAAAGGGCTAGAGACTTCCCCTTTGGTGGACGGATCCCTCTCGCCGTGGAGAGTCGTGCAGAAGTGTTTTCCCGCCGAAAGAACGCCAACAAGCCTTGCTAGCTGCAAATCGTGCAGTTAGCGTTTTTGGACGCTGCTGAGGCCCAGGAGGGACCAGGAGGTCGCAAATTGGACCAGCAGAGAGAGGGGACTTCGGGCAAGACAAGGAGCCCTCTCTGAAGCCGGTAGCACCCTGAGAAGTGCCAGAAACAGGCACTACGAGGATGCGTGAAACGGTGCTCGCCGAAGTTGCACAAAGGAGTCCCACGTCGCCGGAGACCAACTTAGAAAGTCGTGCAATGCAGGTTAGAGTGCCGTGGACCCAGGCTTGGCTGTGCACAAAGGATTTCTGCCGAAAGTGCACAGGGGCCGGAGTAGCTGCAAAGTCGCGGTTCCAAGCAATGCAGCCCAGCGACGTGAGGCAAGGACTTACCTCCACCAAACTTGGACTGAAGAGTCACTGGACTGTGGGGGTCACTTGGACAGAGTCGCTGGATTCGAGGGACCTCGCTCGTCGTGCTGAGAGGAGACCCAAGGGACCGGTAATGCAGCTTTTTGGTGCCTGCGGTTGCAGGGGGAAGATTCCGTCGACCCACGGGAGATTTCTTCGGAGCTTCTGGTGCAGAGAGGAGGCAGACTACCCCCACAGCATGCACAAGCAGGAAAACAGTCGAGAAGGCGGCAGGATCAGCGTTACAGAGTTGCAGTAGTCGTCTTTGCTACTATGTTGCAGGTTTGCAGGCTTCCAGCGCGGTCAGCAGTCGATTCCTTGGCAGAAGGTGAAGAGAGAGATGCAGAGGAACTCGGATGAGCTCTTGCATTCGTTATCTAAAGTTTTCCCAGAGACAGAGACCCTAAATAGCCAGAAAAGAGGGTTTGGCTACCTAGGAGAGAGGATAGGCTACTAACACCTGAAGGAGCCTATCAGAAGGAGTCTCTGACGTCACCTGGTGGCACTGGCCACTCAGAGCAGTCCAGTGTGCCAGCAGCACCTCTGTTTCCAAGATGGCAGAGGTCTGGAGCACACTGGAGGAGCTCTGGACATCTCCCAGGGGAGGTGCAGGTCAGGGGAGTGGTCACTCCCCTTTCCTTTGTCCAGTTTCGCGCCAGAGCAGGGGCTAAGGGGTCCCTGAACCGGTGTAGACTGGCTTATGCAGAATTGGGCACATCTGTGCCCAACAAAGCATTTCCAGAGGCTGGGGGAGGCTACTCCTCCCCTGCCTTCACACCATTTTCCAAAGGGAGAGGGTGTCACACCCTCTCTCAGAGGAAGTTCTTTGTTCTGCCATCCTGGGCCAGGCCTGGCTGGACCCCAGGAGGGCAGATGCCTGTCTGAGGGGTTGGCAGCAGCAGCAGCTGCAGTGAAACCCCAGGAAGGGCAGTTTGGCAGTACCAGGGTCTGTGCTACAGACCACTGGGATCATGGAATTGTACCAACAATGCCAGGATGGCATAGAGGGGGCAATTCCATGATCTTAGACATGTTACATGGCCATATTCGGAGTTACCATTGTGAAGCTACATATAGGTAGTGACCTATATGTAGTGCACGCGTGTAATGGTGTCCCCGCACTCACAAAGTTCAGGGAATTGGCTCTGAACAATGTGGGGGCACCTTGGCTAGTGCCAGGGTGCCCTCACACTAAGTAACTTTGCACCTAACCTTTACCAGGTAAAGGTTAGACATATAGGTGACTTATAAGTTACTTAAGTGCAGTGTAAAATGGCTGTGAAATAACGTGGACGTTATTTCACTCAGGCTGCAGGGGCAGGCCTGTGTAAGAATTGTCAGAGCTCCCTATGGGTGGCAAAAGAAATGCTGCAGCCCATAGGGATCTCCTGGAACCCCAATACCCTGGGTACCTCAGTACCATATACTAGGGAATTATAAGGGTGTTCCAGTAAGCCAATGTAAATTGGTAAAAATGGTCACTAGCCTGTCAGTGACAATTTGGAAAGAAATGAGAGAGCATAACCACTGAGGTTCTGATTAGCAGAGCCTCAGTGAGACAGTTAGGCACCACACAGGGAACACATACATATAGGCCACAAACTTATGAGCACTGGGGTCCTGACTAGCAGGGTCCCAGTGACACATAACAAACATACTGAAAACATAGGGTTTTCACTATGAGCACTGGGTCCTGGCTAGCAGGATCCCAGTGAGACAGTGAAAACACCCTGGCATACACTCACAAACAGGCCAAAAGTGGGGGTAACAAGGCTAGAAAGAGGCTACTTTCTCACAATGGTTGCTTGCCCCCTTAACATGGGTAAGTACAAGCAACTTCCCTTAATCAATGGTGTTGAGGTTGAGGCCTACAGGGACACAGGAGCCAGTGTAACTATGGTGATAGAAAAACTGGTCCACCCTGATCAACACCTACTTGGTCAGCAGTACCAAGTGACAGACGCTCATAACAACACTCTTAGCCACCCCATGGCTGTTGTGAATCTCAACTGGGGGGGGGGGGGTAATTACTGGTCCAAATAAAGTTGTGGTAGCCACAGAATTACCTGTAGACTGTCTATAGGAAATGATTTGGATACATCACCTTGGGCAGAAGTGGAGTTGGAGGCCCAGGCAGCAATGCTGGGCATTCCTGGGCGTATATTTGATTTAACCAAGGCTCAGGCCCAAAAGCAAAAAGGACAGGGTGACTTGGATCCTGGAACAATGGACCAAGTGCTCCCTAAAGCTAGGGGTAAAAAGGGTAAATCCCTACCCATTATCCCTCCCTCTACAGATGATTCCCCTTCTGAGGAAGAGGAATTTCCTCCCTGTGCAGAACCTACACCAGAGGAGCTGGCAGCAGACACTGCTGAGCTTTTGGGTGGAGGGGGGCCTGCCAGGGAAGAGCTGAGTGTGACACAGAAAACCTGTCCCACATTAGAGGGTGTCAGACAGCAAGCTGTCAAGCAGCAAAATGGGGATGTCAGTGACAGTCATAAAGCATACTGGGAAGATAACCTCTTGTACACAGAGGCATGGGACCCAAAACCTGGAGCAGCCAGGAGATTGGGCATTCCCCTGCAGTACAGAGAGTTTCTTCTCACTCTAGCACATGACATTCCTTTGGCTGGGCATTCGGGCCAGGCAAAAACTTGGGAAAGACTTGTCTCCGTGTTTCACTGGCCTCAAATGTCAGAGGACACCAAAGGCTTTTGTAAGTCCTGTGTGACCTGCCAAGCCAGTGGCAAGACTGGTGGCACTCCAAAGGCCCCTCTAATTCCACTTCCAGGGGATGGGGTGCCCTTTGAAAAGGTACGGGTTGACATAGTTGGCCCCCTTGACCCTCCTACTGCTTCAGGCAATAGATTTAGCTTGGTGGTTGTGGACCAAGCCACAAGATATCCTGAAGCCATACCTCTAGGGACCACTACAGCTCCTGAACTGGCAAAAGCCCTCCTGGGAATCTTTTCCAGAGTAGGTTTTCCAAAAGAGGTGGTGTCAGACAAAGGTAGCAACTTCATGTCTGCATACCTAAAAGCAAAGTGGAAGGAGTGTGGTGTTACCTACAGGTTCACCACCCCTTATCATCCACAAACAAATGGTCTGGTTGAGAGGTTTAATAAAACTATCAAAGGTATGATAAAGGAATCCCTGAAAAACTTAGGAGGAGATGGGATGTCCTGTTACTTTGCCTCCTTTTTCCTTACAGGGAGGTACCCCAGAAAGGAGTGGGCTTCAGCCCCCTTGAACTCCTCTTTGGGCACCCTCCAAGAGGTCCACTTACTCTTGTGAAGGAGGGTTGGGAACAACCTTTAAAATATCCCAAACAGGACATAGTAGACTATGTACTTGGCCTATGATCCAGAATGGCTGAGTACATGAAAAAGGCCAGTAAAAACCTTCAGGCCAGCCAGGAGCTGCAAAAGCAATGGCCTGATCAGAAGGCTGTCCTGATCCAGTACCAACCAGGACAGAAGGTGTGGGTATTGGAGCCTGTGGCCCCAAGACCACTCCAAGACAAATGGAGTGGACCCCACCTAAGTTTTTAAAAGAAGGGTGAGGTTACATACTTGGTAGACCTGGGCACTGCCAGGAGTCCCCTTAGGGTGATTCATGTCAACCGCCTGAAACCCTACTATGACAGGCTGATCTCACCCTGCTCATGGCAACAGGTGAGGGACAGGAAGAAAAGAGTGACCCTCTCCCTGATCTCTTCTCCACCACTGAAGCTGATGGCTTAGTGGAAGGAGTAGTCTTAGCAGATTGTCTCCCAGGCTTGGCCCAGGATGGCAGAACAAAGGACTTCCTCAGAGAGAGGGTGTTACACCCTCTCCCTTTGGAAAAAGGTGTCAGGGCTGGGGAGGAGTAGCCTCCCCCAGCCTCTGGAAATGCTTTCATGGGCACAGATGGTGCCCGCTTCTGCATAAGCCAGTCTACACCGGTTCAGGGACCCCTCAGCCCTGCTCTGGCGCGAAACTGGACAAAGGAAAGGGGAGTGACCACTCCCCTGACCTGCACCTCCCCTGGGAGGTGCCCAGAGCTCCTCCAGTGTGCTCCAGACCTCTGCCATCTTGGAAACAGAGGTTCTGCTGGCACACTGGACTGCTCTGAGTGGCCAGGGCCAGCAGGTGACGTCAGAGACTCCTTCTGATAGGCTCCTTCAGGTGTCGCTAGCCTATCTTCTCTCCTAAGTAGCCAAACCCTCTTTTCTGGCTATTTAGGGTCTCTGCTTTGGGGATTTCCTTAGATAACGAATGCAAGAGCTCATCAGAGTTCCTCTGCATCTCTCTCTTCACCTTCTGCCAAGGAATCGACTGCTGACCGCGCTGGAAGCCTCCAAAACTGCAACAAAGTAGCGAAGACGACTACTGCAACTCTGTAACGCTGATCATGCCGCCTTCTCGACTGTTTTCCTGGTGGTGCATGCTGTGGGGGTAGTCTGCCTCCTCTCTGCACTAGAAGCTCCAAAGAAATCTCCCGTGGGTCGACGGAATCTTCCCCCTGCTACCGCAGGCACCAAAGAACTGCATCACCGGTCCCCTGGGTCTCCTCTCAGCACGACGAGCGAGGTCACTTGAATCCAGAAACTCTGTCCAAGTGACTCCCACAGTCCAGTGACTCTTCAGTCCAAGTTTGGTGGAGGTAAGTCCTTGCCTCCCCACGCCAGACTGCATTGCTTGGAACCACGACTTTTGCAGCTACTCAGGCCTCTGTGCACTTCCGGCGGAAATCCTTTGTACACAGCCAAGCCTGGGTCCACGGCACTCTAACCTGCATTGCACGACTTTCTAAGTTGGTCTCCGGCGGCGTGGGACTCCTTTGTGCAACTTTGGGTGAGCACCGTTTCACTCCTCTTTGTAGTGCCTGTTTCGGCACTTCTGCGGGTGCTGCCTGCTTCTGAGAGGGCTCCTTGTCTTTCTGGGCGCCCCCTCTGTCCACTGACACAATTGGCGACATCCTGGACCCTCCTGGGCCACAGCAGCATCCAAAAACGCTAACCGCACGACTTGCAGCTAGCAAGGCTTGTTGGCGGTCTTTCTTCAGGAAAACACTTCTGCACGACTCTCCACGGCGTGTGGGATCAATCCTCCAAAGGGAAAGCCTCTAGCATTTGTCGTTCCTGCAGAATCCTCAGCTTCTACTGTCCAGTAGCAGCTTCTTTGCACCCACAGCTGGCATTTCCTGGGCATCTGCCCATCACCGACTTGCTTGTGACTTTTGGACTTGGTCCCCTTGTTCCACAGGTACCCTCGACTGGAAATCCATCGTTGTTGCATTGCTGGTTTGTGTCTTTCCTGCAGAATTCCCCTATCACGACTTCTGTGCTCTTTGGGGAACTTTAGTGCACTTTGCACTCACTTTTCAGGGTCTTGAGGTGGGCTATTTTTCTAACCCTCACTGTTTTCTTACAGTCCCAGCGACCCTCTACAAGGTCACATAGGTTTGGGGTCCATTCGTGGTTCGCATTCCACTTTTGGAGTATATGGTTTGTGTTGCCCCTATCCCTATGTGTCCCCATTGCATCCTATTGTAACTATACATTGTTTGCACTGTTTTCTAATACTATACTGCATATTTTTGGTATTGTGTACATATATATTGTGTATATTTGCTATCCTCATACTGAGGGTACTCACTGAGATACTTTTGGCATATTGTCATAAAAATAAAGTACCTTTATTTTTAGTATATCTGTGTATTGTGTTTTCTTATGATATTGTGCATATGACGCTAGTGGTACTGTAGGAGCTTCACTCGTCTCCTAGTTCAGCCTAAGCTGCTCTGCTAAGCTACCATTATCTATCAGCCTAAGCTGCTAGACACCCTATACACTAATAAGGGATACCTGGGCCTGGTGCAAGGTGTAAGTACCCCTTGGTACTCACTACAAGCCAGTCCAGCCTCCTACAGTGCCCAGCAAGTCAGGGAGCCCTCACAGAAGCAGGCAGCACCTGCAGAAGTACCGGAACAGGCACTTAGAAGAGGAGTGAACCGGAGTCCACCCGAAGTCACAAAAGATAGTCCCTAGACGTCGGAGGACAACTCAGAAGGTTGTGCACTGCAGGTTAGAGTGTTGGGGACCCAGGCTTGGCTGTGCACGAAGGAAATCCTGGAAGAGTGCACAGGAGCCGGAGTAGTTGCAAATCACACGGTACCCAGCAATGCAGTCTAGTGTGGGGAGGCAAGGACTTACCTCCACCAAACTTGGACTGAAGAGTCACTGGACTGTGGGAGTCACTTGGACAGAGTTGCTGAGTTCCAGGGACCACGCTCGTCGTGCTAAGAGGGGACCCAGAGGACCGGTGAAGCAGTCTTTTGTTGCCTGCGGTTGCAGGGGGAAGATTCCGTCGACCCACGGGAGATTTCTTCAGAGCTCCTGGTGCAAGAAGGAGGCAGGCGACCCCCAGAGCATGCACCACCAGGAAACAGGTGAAAAAGCCAGCAGGATGAAGCGATACAAGGTTGCAGTGTAGGAAAGTACCATCTTGCCTGGCATGTTACCCCCATTTTTCACTGTATATATATTGTTTTAGTTGTATGTGTCACTGGGACCCTGGTAACCCAGGGCCCCAGTGCTCATAAGTGTGCCTGAATGTGTTACCTGTGTAGTGACTAACTGTCTCACTGAGGCTCTGCTAATCAGAACCTCAGTGGTTATGCTCTCTCATTTCTTTCCAAATTGTCACTAACAGGCTAGTGACCATTTTTACCAATTTACATTGGCTTACTGGAACACCCTTATAATTCCCTAGTATATGGTACTGAGGTACCCAGGGTATTGGGGTTCCAGGAGATCCCTATGGGCTGCAGCATTTCTTTTGCCACCCATAGGGAGCTCTGACAATTCTTACACAGGCCTGCCACTGCAGCCTGAGTGAAATAACGTCCACGTTATTTCACAGCCATTTTACACTGCACTTAAGTAACTTATAAGTCACCTATATGTCTAACCTTTACCTGGGAAAGGTTAGGTGCAAAGTTACTTAGTGTGAGGGCACCCTGGCACTAGCCAAGGTGCCCCCACATTGTTCAGAGCCAATTCCCTGAACTTTGTGAGTGCGGGGACACCATTACACGCGTGCACTACATATAGGTCACTACCTATATGTAGCTTCACAATGGTAACTCCGAATATGGCCATGTAACATGTCTATGATCATGGAATTGCCCCCTCTATACCATCCTGGCATAGTTGGCACAATCCCATGATCCCAGTGGTCTGTAGCACAGACCCTGGTACTGCCAAACTGCCCTTCCTGGGGTTTCACTGCAGCTGCTGCTGCTGCCAACCCCTCAGACAGGCATCTGCCCTCCTGGGGTCCAGGCAGGCCTGGCCCAGGATGGCAGAACAAAGAACTTCCTCTGAGAGAGGGTGTGACACCCTCTCCCTTTGGAAAATGGTGTGAAGGCAGGGGAGGAATAGCCTCCCCCAGCCTCTGGAAATGATTTGTTGGGCACAGAGGTGCCCAATTCTGCATAAGCCAGTCTACACCGGTTCAGGGGACCCCTTAGCCCTGCTCTGGCGCGAAACTGGACAAAGGAAAGGGGAGTGACCAATCCCCTGACCTGCACCTCCCCTGGGAGGTGTCCAGAGCTCCTCCAGTGTGCTCCAGACCTCTGCCATCTTGGAAACAGAGGTGCTGCTGGCACACTGGACTGCTCTGAGTGGCCAGTGCCACCAGGTGACGTCAGAGACTCCTTGTGATAGGCTCCTTCAGGTGTTGCTAGCCTATCCTCTCTCCTAGGTAGCCAAACCCTCTTTTCTGGCTATTTAGGGTCTCTGTCTCTGGGGAAACTTTAGATAACGAATGCAAGAGCTCATCCGAGTTCCTCTGCATCTCTCTCTTCACCTTCTGCCAAGGAATCGACTGCTGACCGCGCTGGAAGCCTGCAAACCTGCAACATAGTAGCAAAGACGACTACTGCAACTCTGTAACGCTGATCCTGCCGCCTTCTCGACTGTTTTCCTGCTTGTGCATGCTGTGGGGGTAGTCTGCCTCCTCTCTGCACCAGAAGCTCCAAGAAATCTCCCGTGGGTCGACGGAATCTTCCCCCTGCAACCGCAGGCACCAAAAAGCTGCATTACCGGTCCCAGGGGTCTCCTCTCAGCACGACGAGCGAGGTCGCTCGAATCCAGCGACTCCGTCCAAGTGACCCCCACAGTCCAGTGACTCTTCAGTCCAAGTTTGGTGGAGGTAAGTCCTTGCCTCAACTCGCTGGGCTGCATTGCTGGGAACCGCGACTTTTGCAGCTACTCCGGCCCCTGTGCACTTCCGGCGGAAATCCTTTGTGCACAGCCAAGCCTGGGTCCACGGCACTCTAACCTGCATTGCACGACTTTCTAAGTTGGTCTCCAGCGACGTGGGACTCCTTTGTGCGACTTCGGGTGAGCACCGTTTCACGCATCCTCGTAGTGCCTGTTTCTGGCACTTGTCTGGGTGCTACCTGCTTCAGAGAGGGCTCCTTGTCTTGCTCGACATCCCCTCTCTCTGCTGGTCCAATTTGCGACCTCCTGGTCCCTCCTGGGCCTCAGCAGCGTCCAAAAACGCTAACCGCACGATTTGCAGCTAGCAAGGCTTGTTGGCGTTCTTTCGGCGGGAAAACACTTCTGCACGACTCTCTACGGCGAGTGGGATCCGTCCACCAAAAGGGAAGTCTCTAGCCCTTTTCGTTCCTGCAGAAACCTCAGCTTCTTCTGTCCAGTAGAAGCTTCTTTGCACCCGCAGCTGGCATTTCCTGGGCATTTGCCCATCTCTGACTTGCTTGTGACTTTTGGACTTGGTCCCCTTGTTCCACAGGTACCCTAGATTGGAAATCCACAGTTGTTGCATTGTTGGTTTGTGTCTTTCCTGCATTATTCCTCTAACACGACTTCTTTGTCCTTAGGGGAACTTTAGTGCACTTTGCACTCGCTTTTCAGGGTCTTGGGGAGGGTTATTTTTCTAACTCTCACTATTTTCTAATAGTCCCAGCGACCCTCTACAAGGTCACATAGGTTTGGGGTCCATTCGTGGTTCGCATTCCACTTTTGGAGTATATGGTTTGTGTTGCCCCTATCCCTATGTTTCCCCATTGCATCCTGTTGTAACTATACATTGTTTGCACTGTTTTCTAAGACTATACTGCATATTTTTGCTATTGTGTATATATATCTTGTGTATATTTCCTATCCTCTCACTGAGGGTACACTCTGAGATACTTTGGCATATTGTCATAAAAATAAAGTACCTTTATTTTTAGTATAACTGTGTATTGTGTTTTCTTATGATATTGTGCATATGACACTAAGTGGTACTGTAGTAGCTTCACACGTCTCCTAGTTCAGCCTAAGCTGCTCTGCTAAGCTACCATTATCTATCAGCCTAAGCTGCTAGACACCCTATACACTAATAAGGGATAACTGGGCCTGGTGCAAGGTGCAAGTACCCCTTGGTACTCACTACAAGCCAGTCCAGCCTCCTACATTGGTTGTGCAGCGGTGGGATAAGTGCTTTGAGACTACTTACCACTCTTGTCATTGTACTTTTCATAAGAGAAAAATATACAAAACAAGGTCAGTGTATATACACATAGCCAAAAAGTTTTGCATTTCCTCTTTTCACTCTTTTCTAAGTGCTGAAAAGTACTTCTAACTTTCTAAAAAGTTCTAAAAAGTTTTAAAAGTTTTTTTTCTCTGTCTTTCTAAAAGCTCTGACAAACTTTTTTATCTTTTTCTATCACTTTAACTCTCTCTAAAAATGTCTGGCACAGGCCAAAATGTTGATCTGTCCAAACTTACATATGATCACCTTAGCTGGAAAGGAGCAAGGAGTCTCTGCATAGAGAGAGGTTTGAGTGTAGGGAAGAATCCTTCCTTGGAATTGTTACTTAACATGCTTAGAGAACAAGATAAGGCAAGAAGTGCCCCATCTGTTGAAAAAGTAGCTAATGGTTCCCAATCTGATCCAGGGACTCCCCAGGAAAAGATTCAGGAAAGAAACTTCCTAGCCTGCCCATTACTAGACAGTCTAGCATAGTTGGTAATGATGATGAGCCACACCATACAAATAGTGTTGTCTCACATCATAGCAAAAGCATTTATTCTCACCATACTGGTAGTGATGTTTCTGTTAGCCAAGCTGTTAGGGTGGCTTCTGTAAGGGACAGGTCTCCTTCTGTCCATTCTCACCATACTTCTGTTTCAAGGCATGTCCCTCCCACCCACCCTGATGACAGATTGTTAGAAAGGGAGCTCAATAGATTGAGAGTGGAACAAACCAGACTGAAGCTCAAGAAGCAACAGCTGGATTTGGATAGACAGACTTTAGAAGTAGAGAAGGAGAGACAGAAACTGGGTTTAGAAACCCATGTTGGCAGCAGCAGTATTCCCCAGAGTCATCCTGCAAAAGAGCATGATTCCAGGAATCTGCACAAGATAGTTCCCCCTTATAAGGAGGGGGATGACATTAACAAGTGGTTTGCTGCACTTGAGAGGGCCTGTGTTGTACAGGATGTCCCTCAAAGGCAGTGGGCTGCTATCCTATGGCTATCATTTAGTGGAAAAGGTAGGGATAGGCTCCTTACTGTGAAAGAAAATGATGCTAATAATTTCCAAGTTCTTAAGAATGCACTCCTGGATGGTTATGGCTTAACCACTGAACAATACAGGATAAAGTTCAGAGAGACCAAAAAGGAGTCTTCACAAGACTGGGTTGATTTCATTGACCATTCAGTGAAGGCCTTGGAGGGGTGGTTACATGGCAGTAAAGTTACTGATTATGACAGCCTGTATAACTTGATCCTGAGAGAGCATATTCTTAATAATTGTGTGTCTGATTTGTTGCACCAGTACTTGGTGGACTCTGATCTGACCTCTCCCCAAGAATTGGGAAAGAAGGCAGACAAATGGGTCAGAACAAGGGTGAACAGAAAAGTTCATACAGGGGGTGACAAAGATGGCAACAAAAAGAAGGATGGTAAGTCTTCTGACAAGGGTGGGGACAAATCTAAAAATGAGTCTTCATCAGGCCCACAAAAACACTCTGGTGGGGGTGGTGGGCCCAAATCCTCTTTTAATGAGAACAAGGAAAAGAAACCATGGTGCTATTTATGTAAAATAAAAGGCCATTGGACAACAGATCCCAGTTGTCCAAAGAAAGGCACCAAGCCTCCTACCACTACAACCCCTACTGCTACACCTAGTGTCCCTACTAATAGCAGTGGTGGTTGGAGCAAACCTACTAATAGCCAATCCAAGGGAGTAGCTGGGCTCACTATTGGTAACTTAGTTGGGGTTGGCCTTGTTAGGGAGGCCACAGAGGCTGTGTTAGTCTCTGAGGGGGCTATTGATTTAGCCACCTTAGTTGCTTGTCCCCTTAATATGGATAAGTACAAGCAGCTACCCCTAATAAATGGTGTTGAGGTTCAGGCCTACAGGGACACTGGTGCCAGTGTGACTATGGTCATAGAGAAACTGGTCCACCCTGAACAACACCTACTTGGTCACCAGTACCAAGTAACCGATGCTCACAACAACACACTTAGCCACCCCATGGCTGTTGTAAATCTCAACTGGGGGGGGGTTACTGATCCAAAGAAAGTTGTGGTAGCTTCAGATTTACCTGTAGACTGTCTATTAGGGAATGATTTGGAGACATCAGCTTGGTCAGATGTGGAGTTGGAGGCCCATGCAGCAATGCTGGGCATCCCAGGGCATATTTTTGCTTTGACAAGGGCTCAGGCCAAAAAGCAAAAAGGACAGGGAAGCTTGGATCCTGGAACAATGGACCAAGTGCTCCCTAAAGCTAGGGCTAGTAGAAGCAAACCACTTCCTACTATCCCTCCCTCTACAGTGGCTTCTACTTCTGAGGAAGAAGAATTTCCACCCTGTGCAGAACCTACACCAGAGGAGCTTGAAGCAGACACTGCTGAGCTTTTGGGTGAAGGGGGGCCTGCCAGGGAGGAGCTGAGTGTGGCACAGCAAACCTGTCCCACACTAGAGGGTCTAAGACAGCAAGCTGTCAAACAGGCTAATGGGGATGTCAGTGACTCTCACAGAGTTTACTGGGAGGACAACCTCTTGTACACTGAGGCAAGGGATCCTAAACCTGGAGCTGCCAGGAGATTAGTGATTCCTCAGGAGTACAGAAAGTTCCTCCTAACTCTAGCCCACGACATTCCCCTAGCTGGACATCTGGGACAAATGAAAACTTGGGACAGACTTGTTCCCTTGTTTCATTGGCCTAGAATGTCTGAGGACACAAAAGATTTTTGTAAGTCCTGTGAAACCTGTCAAGCCAGTGGCAAGACAGATGGCACCCCAAAGGCACCCCTTATTCCACTGCCTGTGGTTGGGGTCCCCTTTGAAAGGGTAGGGGTTGACATAGTTGGCCCCCCTGACCCTCCTACTGCTTCAGGCAATAGATTTATCTTGGTGGTAGTGGACCATGCCACAAGATATCCTGAAGCTATTCCTTTAAGGACCACTACAGCACCTGCAGTGGCAAAGGCCCTCCTGGGAATATTTTCCTGGGTGGGCTTCCCAAAGGAAGTAGTATTAGACAGGGGAAGCAATTTCATGTCTGCATACTTAAAGGCCATGTGGAAGGAGTGTGGTGTAACTTACAAGTTCACAACACCCTATCATCCGCAAACAAATGGACTGGTGGAGAGATTTAATAAAACTCTCAAAGGCATGATTATCGGTCTCCCTGAAAAACTCCGCAGGAGATGGGATATCCTTCTACCATGCCTCCTTTTTGCCTACAGGGAGGTACCCCAGAAAGGAGTGGGCTTCAGCCCCTTTGAACTTCTTTTTGGACACCCTGTTAGGGGTCCACTCACACTTGTAAAGGAGGGTTGGGAACAACCTTTAAAAGCTCCTAAGCAGGATATTGTGGATTATGTACTTGGCCTCAGATCAAGGATGGCTGAGTACATGAAAAAGGCCAGTAAAAACCTTCAGGCCAGCCAAGAGCTCCAGAGGCAATGGCATGATCAGAAGGCTGGTTTGGTTCAGTACCAACCAGGGCAGAAAGTGTGGGTCTTGGAGCCTGTGGCTCCAAGAGCACTCCAAGATAAATGGAGTGGACCCCACACAATTGTTGAAAAGAAGGGAGAAGTCACCTATTTAGTTGACTTAGGCACTGCCAGGAGTCCCCTTAGGGTGCTCCATGTCAACCGCCTGAAACCCTACTATGACAGGGCTGATCTCACCCTGCTCATGGCAACTGATGAGGGACAGGAAGAAGACAGTGATCCTCTACCTGATCTCTTCTCTTCCACAGAACAAGATGCTCTTGTGGAAGGTGTAGTTTTGGCTGATTGTCTTACTGCTGAGCAGAAAGACAATTGCATAAATCTCCTAGATCAATTCTCTGAACTCTTCCCTACTGTGCCAGGTACCACTTCTTGGTATGAGCACACTATAGATACTGGAGACAGCTTGCCTGTCAAAAGTAAGATCTATAGGCAGCCTGACCATGTCAGGGACTGCATAAAGCAAGAGGTCCAGAAAATGTTAGAACTAGGAGTGGTTGAGCACTCTGACAGTCCATGGGCTTCTCCTGTGGTACTGGTACCAAAACCCCATTCCAAAGATGGAAAGAAGGAAATGCGGTTTTGTGTAGACTATAGAGGTCTCAACTTGGTAACCAAAACTGATGCTCACCCTATACCCAGGGCAGATGAGCTCATAGATACACTGGCATCTGCCAAGTATCTAAGCACTTTTGACTTGACTGCAGGGTATTGGCAGATCAAAATGTCAGAAGATGCTAAACCTAAGACTGCATTTTCAACCATTGGAGGACATTACCAGTTTACTGTAATGCCTTTTGGTTTGAAAAATGCACCTGCCACTTTTCAAAGGTTGGTGAACACAGTCCTGCAAGGGCTGGAAGCTTTCAGTGCAGCATATTTGGACGATATAGCTGTCTTTAGGTCCAGCTGGGATGATCACCTGGTCCACCTATGGAAAGTTTTGGAGGCCCTGCAAAAGGCAGGCCTCACTATCAAGGCTTCAAAGTGCCAGATAGGGCAGGGTAAGGTGGTTTATCTGGGACACCTTGTTGGTGGGGAACAGATTGCACCACTTCAGGGGAAAATCCAAACAATTAGTGATTGGGTTCCCCCTACCACTCAGACTCAGGTGAGAGCATTCCTAGGCCTCACTGGGTATTACAGGAGGTTCATTAAGAACTATGGCTCCATTGCAGCCCCTCTTAATGACCTCACATCCAAGAAAATGCCTAAAAAGGTATTATGGACAGCAAACTGTCAGAAAGCTTTTGAGGAGCTGAAGCAGGCCATTTGCTCTGCACCTGTCCTGAAAAGCCCTTGTTACTCTAAAAAATTCTGTGTCCAAACTGATGCATCTGAATTAGGAGTAGGGGCAGTCCTATCACAACTTAATTCTGAGGGCCAGGATCAACCTGTTGCTTTTATTAGTAGGAGGTTGACCCCTAGAGAAAAGCGTTGGTCTGCCATTGAGAGGGAGGCCTTTGCTGTGGTCTGGGTACTGAAGAAGTTGAGGCCATACCTGTTTGGCACTCACTTCATTGTTCAGACAGACCACAAACCTCTACTTTGGCTAAAACAAATGAAAGGTGAAAATCCTAAATTGTTGAGGTGGTCCATATCCCTACAGGGAATGGACTATACAGTGGAACATAGACCTGGGAGTAGCCACTCCAATGCAGATGGACTATCCAGATATTTCCACTTAGACAATGAAGACTCATCAGGTCATGGCTAGTCTTATTGTCCTTCGTTTGGGGGGGGGTTGTGTAGGAAAGTACCATCTTGCCTGGCATGTTACCCCCATTTTTCACTGTATATATGTTGTTTTAGTTGTATGTGTCACTGGGACCCTGGTAACCCAGGGCCCCAGGGCTCATAAGTGTGCCTGAATGTGTTACCTGTGTAGTGACTAACTGTCTCACTGAGGCTCTGCTAATCAGAACCTCAGTGGTTATGCTCTCTCATTTCTTTCCAAATTGTCACTAACAGGCTAGTGACCATTTTTACCAATTTACATTGGCTTACTGGAACACCCTTATAATTCCCTAGTATATGGTACTGAGGTACCCAGGGTATTGGGGTTCCAGGAGATCCCTATGGGCTGCAGCATTTCTTTTGCCACCCATAGGGAGCTCTGACAATTCTTACACAGGCCTGCCACTGCAGCCTGAGTGAAATAACGTCCACGTTATTTCACAGCCATTTTACACTGCACTTAAGTAACTTATAAGTCACCTATATGTCTAACCTTTACCTGGTAAAGGTTAGGTGCAAAGTTACTTAGTGTGAGGGCACCCTGGCACTAGCCAAGGTGCCCCCACATTGTTCAGAGCCAATTCCCTGAACTTTGTGAGTGTGGGGACACCATTACACGCGTGCACTACATATAGGTCACTACCTATATGTAGCTTCACAATGGTAACTCCGAATATGGCCATGTAACATGTCTATGATCATGGAATTGCCCCCTCTATACCATCCTGGCATAGTTGGCAAAATCCCATGATCCCAGTGGTCTGTAGCACAGACCCTGGTACTGCCAAACTGCCCTTCCTGGGGTTTCACTGCAGCTGCTGCTGCTGCCAACCCCTCAGACAGGCATCTGCCCTCCTGGGGTCCAGCCAGGCCTGGCCCAGGATGGCAGAACAAAGAACTTCCTCTGAGAGAGGGTGTGACACCCTCTCCCTTTGGAAAATGGTGTGAAGGCAGGGGAGGAGTAGCCTCCCCCAGCCTCTGGAAATGCTTTGTTGGGCACAGAGGTGCCCAATTCTGCATAAGCCAGTCTACACCGGTTCAGGGGACCCCTTAGCCCTGCTCTGGCGCGAAACTGGACAAAGGAAAGGGGAGTGACCACTCCCCTGACCTGCACCTCCCCTGGGAGGTGTCCAGAGCTCCTCCAGTGTGCTCCAGACCTCTGCCATCTTGGAAACAGAGGTGCTGCTGGCACACTGGACTGCTCTGAGTGGCCAGTGCCACCAGGTGACGTCAGAGACTCCTTGTGATAGGCTCCTTCAGGTGTTGCTAGCCTATCCTTTCTCCTAGGTAGCCAAACCCTCTTTTCTGGCTATTTAGGGTCTCTGTCTCTGGGGAAACTTTAGATAACGAATGCAAGAGCTCATCCGAGTTCCTCTGCATCTCTCTCTTCACCTTCTGCCAAGGAATCGACTGCTGACCGCGCTGGAAGCCTGCAAACCTGCAACATAGTAGCAAAGACGACTACTGCAACTCTGTAACGCTGATCCTGCCGCCTTCTCGACTGTTTTCCTGCTTGTGCATGCTGTGGGGGTAGTCTGCCTCCTCTCTGCACCAGAAGCTCCGAAGAAATCTCCCGTGGGTCGACGGAATCTTCCCCCTGTAACCGCAGGCACCAAAAAGCTGCATTACCGGTCCCTTGGGTCTCCTCTCAGCACAACGAGCGAGGTCCCTCGAATCCAGCGGCTCTGTCCAAGTGACCCCCACAGTCCAGTGACTCTTCGGTCCATGTTTGGTGGAGGTAAGTCCTTGCCTCACCTCACTGGGCTGCATTGCTGGGAACCGCGACTTTTGCAGCTACTCCGGCCCCTGTGCACTTCCGGTGGAAATCCTTTGTGCACAGCCAAGCCTGGGTCCACGGCACTCTAACCTGCATTGCACGACTTTCTAAGTTGTTCTCCGGCGACGTGGGACTCCTTTGTGCGACTTCGGGTGAGCACCGTTTCACACATCCTCGTAGTGCCTGTTTCTGGCACTTCTCCGGGTGCTACCTGCTTCAGAGAGGGCTACTTGTCTTGCTCGACGTCCCCTCTCTCTGCTTGTCCAATTTGCGACCTCCTGGTCCCTCCTGGGCCTCAGCAGCGTCCAAAAACGCTAAGTGCACGATTTACAGCTAGCAAGGCTTGTTGGCGTTCTTTCGGCGGGAAAACACTTCTGCACGACTCTCTACGGCGAGAGGGATCCATCCACCAAAGGGGAAGTCTCTAGCCCTTTTCGTTCCTGCAGAAACCTCAGCTTCTTCTGTCCAGTAGAAGCTTCTTTGCACCCGCAGCTGGCATTTCCTGGGCATTTGCCCATCTCCGACTTGCTTGTGACTTTTGGACTTGGTCCCCTTGTTCCACAGGTACCCTAGATTGGAAATCCACAGTTGTTGCATTGTTGGTTTGTGTCTTTCCTGCATTATTCCTCTAACACGACTTCTTTGTCCTTAGGGGAACTTTAGTGCACTTTGCACTCACTTTTCAGTGTCTTGGGGAGGGTTATTTTTCTAACTCTCACTATTTTCTAATAGTCCCAGCGACCCTCTACAAGGTCACATAGGTTTGGGGTCCATTCGTGGTTCGCATTCCACTTTTGGAGTATATGGTTTGTGTTGCCCCTATCCCTATGTTTCCCCATTGCATCCTATTGTAACTATACATTGTTTGCACTGTTTTTCTAAGACTATACTGCATATTTTTGCTATTGTGTATATATATCTTGTGTATATTTGCTATCCTCTCACTGAGGGTACACTCTGAGATACTTTGGCATATTGTCATAAAAATAAAGTACCTTTATTTTTAGTATAACTGTGTATTGTGTTTTCTTATGATATTGTGCATATGACACTAAGTGGTACTGTAGTAGCTTCACACGTCTCCTAGTTCAGCCTAAGCTGCTCTGCTAAGCTACCATTATCTATCAGCCTAAGCTGCTAGACACCCTATACACTAATAAGGGATAACTGGGCCTGGTGCAAGGTGCAAGTACCCCTTGGTACTCACTACAAACCAGTCCAGCCTCCTACATGCAGTAGTCGTCTTTGCTACTTTGTTGCGGTTTTGCAGGCGTCCTGAGCAGTCAGCGGTCGATCCTTTGGCAGAAGGTGAAGAGAGAAGTGCAGAGGAACTCTGGTGAGCTCTTGCATTCGGTATCTGAAGAATTCCCAAAAGCAGAGACCCTAAATAGCCAGAAAAGGAGGTTTGGCTACCTAGGAAGGAGGATAGGCTAGCAACACAGGTAAGAGCCTATCAGAAGGAGTCTCTGACGTCACCTGCTGGCCCTGGCCAGCAGGAGCAGTCCAGTGTGCCAGCACACCTCTGAATCCAAGATGGCAGAGGTCTGGGGAATGCTGGAGGAGCTCTGGGCACCTCCCCTGGGAGGTGCAGGTCAGGGGAGTGGTCACTCCTGTGAGAAAGTAGCCTCTTTCTAGCCTTGTTACCCCCACTTTAGGCCTGTTTGTGAGAGTATGTCAGGGTGTTTTCACTGTCTCACTGGGATCCTGACAGCCAGGGCCCAGTGCTCATAGTGAAAACCCTATGTTTTCAGTATGTTTGTTATGTGTCACTGGGACCCTGCTAGTCAGGACCCCAGTGCTCATAAGTTTGTGGCCTATATGTATGTGTTCCCTGTGTGGTGCCTAACTGTCTCACTGAGGCTCTGCTAACCAGAACCTCAGTGGTTATGCTCTCTCATTTATTTCAAATTGTCACTAACAGGCTAGTGACCAATTTTACCAATTTACATTGGCTTACTGGAACACCCTTATAATTCCCTAGTATATGGTACTGAGGTACCCAGGGTATTGGGGTTCCAGGAGATCCCTATGGGCGGCAGCATTTCTTTTGCCACCCATAGGGAGCTCTAACAATTCTTACACAGGCCTGCCACTGCAGCCTGAGTGAAATAACGTCCACGTTATTTCACAGCCATTTTACACTGCACTTAAGTAACTTATAAGTCACCTATACGTCTAACCTTTACCTGGTAAAGGTTAGGTGCAAAGTTACTTAGTGTGAGGGCACCCTGGCACTAGCCAAGGTGCCCCCACATTGTTCAGAGCCAATTCCCTGAACTTTGTGAGTGCGGGGACACCATTACACGCGTGCACTACATATAGGTCACTACCTATATGTAGCTTCACAATGGTAACTCCGAATATGGCCATGTAACATGTATAAAGATCATGGAATTGCCCCCTCTATGCCATCCTGGCATTGTTGGCACAATTCCATGATCCCAGTGGTCTGTAGCACAGACCCTGGTACTGCCAAACTGCCCTTCCTGGGGTTTCACTGCAGCTGCTGCTGCTGCCAACCCCTAAGACAGGCATCTGCCCTCCTGGGGTCCAGCCAGGCCTGGCCCAGGATGGCAGAACAAAGAACTTCCTCTGAGAGAGGGTGTTACACCCTCTCCCTTTGGAAAATGGTGTGAAGGCAGGGGAGGAGTAGCCTCCCCCAGCCTCTGGAAATGCTTTGTTGGGCACAGATGTGCCCAATTCTGCATAAGCCAGTCTACACCGGTTCAGGGGACCCCTTAGCCCTGCTCTGGCGCGAAACTGGACAAAGGAAAGGGGAGTGACCACTCCCCTGACCTGCACCTCCCCTGGGAGGTGTCCAGAGCTCCTCCAGTGTGCTCCAGACCTCTGCCATCTTGGAAACAGAGGTGCTGCTGGCACACTGGACTGCTCTGAGTGGCCAGTGCCACCAGGTGACGTCAGAGACTCCTTCTGATAGGCTCCTTCAGGTGTTAGTAGTCTATCCTCTCTCCTAGGTAGCCAAGCCCTCTTTTCTGGCTATTTAGGGTCTCTGTCTCTGGGGAAACTTTAGATAATGAATGCAAGAGCTCATCCGAGTTCCTCTGCATCTCTCTCTTCACCTTCTGATAAGGAATCGACTGCTGACCGCGCTGGAAGCCTGCAAACCTGCAACATAGTAGCAAAGACGACTACTGCAACTCTGTAACGCTGATCCTGCCGCCTTCTCGACTGTTTTCCTGCTTGTGCATGCTGTGGGGGTAGTCTGCCTCCTCTCTGCACCAGAAGCTCCAAGAAATCTCCCGTGGGTCGACGGAATCTTCCCCCTGCAACCGCAGGCACCAAAAAGCTGCATTACCGGTCCCAGGGGTCTCCTCTCAGCACGACGAGCGAGGTCCCTCGAATCCAGCGACTCCGTCCAAGTGACCCCCACAGTCCAGTGACTCTTCAGTCCAAGTTTGGTGGAGGTAAGTCCTTGCCTCACCTCGCTGGGCAGCATTGCTGGGAACCGCGACTTTTGCAGCTACTCCGGCCCCTGTGCACTTCCGGCGGAAATCCTTTGTGCACAGCCAAGCCTGGGTCCACGGCACTCTAACCTGCATTGCACGACTTTCTAAGTTGGTCTCCGGCGACGTGGGACTCCTTTGTGCGACTTCGGGTGAGCACCGTTTCACGCATCCTCGTAGTGCCTGTTTCTGGCACTTCTCCGGGTGCTACCTGCTTCAGAGAGGGCTCCTTGTCTTGCTCGACATCCCCTCTCTCTGCTGGTCCAATTTGCGACCTCCTGGTCCCTCCTGGGCCTCAGCAGCGTCCAAAAACGCTAACCGCACGATTTGCAGCTAGCAAGGCTTGTTGGCGTTCTTTCGGCGGGAAAACACTTCTGCACGACTCTCTACGGCGAGTGGGATCCGTCCACCAAAAGGGAAGTCTCTAGCCCTTTTCGTTCCTGCAGAAACCTCAGCTTCTTCTGTCCAGTAGAAGCTTCTTTGCACCCGCAGCTGGCATTTCCTGGGCATTTGCCCATCTCCGACTTGCTTGTGACTTTTGGACTTGGTCCCCTTGTTCCACAGGTACCCTAGATTGGAAATCCACAGTTGTTGCATTGTTGGTTTGTGTCTTTCCTGCATTATTCCTCTAACACGACTTCTTTGTCCTTAGGGGAACTTTAGTGCACTTTGCACTCACTTTTCAGGGTCTTGGGGAGGGTTATTTTTCTAACTCTCACTATTTTCTAATAGTCCCAGCGACCCTCTACAAGGTCACATAGGTTTGGGGTCCATTCGTGGTTCGCATTCCACTTTTGGAGTATATGGTTTGTGTTGCCCCTATCCCTATGTTTCCCCATTGCATCCTATTGTAACTATACATTGTTTGCACTGTTTTCTAAGACTATACTGCATATTTTTGCTATTGTGTATATATATCTTGTGTATATTTGCTATCCTCTCACTGAGGGTACACTCTGAGATACTTTGGCATATTGTCATAAAAATAAAGTACCTTTATTTTTAGTATAACTGTGTATTGTGTTTTCTTATGATATTGTGCATATGACACTAAGTGGTACTGTAGTAGCTTCACACGTCTCCTAGTTCAGCCTAAGCTGCTCTGCTAAGCTACCATTATCTATCAGCCTAAGCTGCTAGACACCCTATACACTAATAAGGGATAACTGGGCCTGGTGCAAGGTGCAAGTACCCCTTGGTACTCACTACAAACCAGTCCAGCCTCCTACATGCAGTAGTCGTCTTTGCTACTTTGTTGCGGTTTTGCAGGCGTCCTGAGCAGTCAGCGGTCGATCCTTTGGCAGAAGGTGAAGAGAGAAGTGCAGAGGAACTCTGGTGAGCTCTTGCATTCGGTATCTGAAGAATTCCCAAAAGCAGAGACCCTAAATAGCCAGAAAAGGAGGTTTGGCTACCTAGGAAGGAGGATAGGCTAGTAACACAGGTAAGAGCCTATCAGAAGGAGTCTCTGACGTCACCTGCTGGCCCTGGCCACTCAGAGCAGTCCAGTGTGCCAGCACACCTCTGAATCCAAGATGGCAGAGGTCTGGGGAATGCTGGAGGAGCTCTGGGCACCTCCCCTGGGAGGTGCAGGTCAGGGGAGTGGTCACTCCTGTGAGAAAGTAGCCTCTTTCTAGCCTTGTTACCCCCACTTTAGGCCTGTTTGTGAGTGTATGTCAGGGTGTTTTCACTGTCTCACTGGGATCCTGACAGCCAGGGCCCAGTGCTCATAGTGAAAACCCTATGTTTTCAGTATGATTGTTATGTGTCACTGGGACCCTGCTAGTCAGGACCCCAGTGCTCATAAGTTTGTGGCCTATATGTATGTGTTCCCTGTGTGGTGCCTAACTGTCTCACTGAGGCTCTGCTAACCAGAACCTCAGTGGTTATGCTCTCTCATTTATTTCAAATTGTCACTAACAGGCTAGTGACCAATTTTACCAATTTACATTGGCTTACTGGAACACCCTTATAATTCCCTAGTATATGGTACTGAGGTACCCAGGGTATTGGGGTTCCAGGAGATCCCTATGGGCGGCAGCATTTCTTTTGCCACCCATAGGGAGCTCTAACAATTCTTACACAGGCCTGCCACTGCAGCCTGAGTGAAATAACGTCCACGTTATTTCACAGCCATTTTACACTGCACTTAAGTAACTTATAAGTCACCTATATGTCTAACCTTTACCTGGTAAAGGTTAGGTGCAAAGTTACTTAGTGTGTGGGCACCCTGGCACTAGCCAAGGTGCCCCCACATTGTTCAGAGCCAATTCACTGAACTTTGTGAGTGCGGGGACACCATTACACGCGTGCACTACATATAGGTCACTACCTATATGTAGCTTCACAATGGTAACTCCGAATATGGCCATGTAACATGTATAAAGATCATGGAATTGCCCCCTCTATGCCATCCTGGCATTGTTGGCACAATTCCATGATCCCAGTGGTCTGTAGCACAGACCCTGGTACTGCCAAACTGCCCTTCCTGGGGTTTCACTGCAGCTGCTGCTGCTGCCAACCCCTCAGACAGGCATCTGCCCTCCTGGGGTCCAGCCAGGCCTGGCCCAGGATGGCAGAACAAAGAACTTCCTCTGAGAGAGGGTGTTACACCCTCTCCCTTTGGAAAATGGTGTGAAGGCAGGGGAGGAGTAGACTCCCCCAGCCTCTGGAAATGCTTTGTTGGGCACAGATGTGCCCAATTCTGCATAAGCCAGTCTACACCGGTTCAGGGGACCCCTTAGCCCTGCTCTGGCGCGAAACTGGACAAAGGAAAGGGGAGTGACCACTCCCCTGACCTGCACCTCCCCTGGGAGGTGTCCAGAGCTCCTCCAGTGTGCTCCAGACCTCTGCCATCTTGGAAACAGAGGTGCTGCTGGCACACTGGACTGCTCTGAGTGGCCAGTGCCACCAGGTGACGTCAGAGACTCCTTCTGATAGGCTCCTTCAGGTGTTAGTAGTCTATCCTCTCTCCTAGGTAGCCAAGCCCTCTTTTCTGGCTATTTAGGGTCTCTGTCTCTGGGGAAACTTTAGATAACGAATGCAAGAGCTCATCCGAGTTCCTCTGCATCTCTCTCTTCACCTTCTGATAAGGAATCGACTGCTGACCGCGCTGGAAGCCTGCAAACCTGCAACATAGTAGCAAAGACGACTACTGCAACTCTGTAACGCTGATCCTGCCGCCTTCTCAACTGTTTTCCTGCTTGTGCATGCTGTGGGGGTAGCCTGCCTCCTCTCTGCACCAGAAGCACCGAAGAAATCTCCCGTGGGTCGACGGAATCTTCCCCCTGCAACCGCAGGCACCAAAAAGCTGCATTACCGGTCCCTTGGGTCTCCTCTCAGCACGACGAGCGAGGTCCCTCGAATCCAGCGACTCTGTCCAAGTGACCCCCACAGTCCAGTGACTCTTCAGTCCAAGTTTGGTGGAGGTAAGTCCTTGCCTCAACTCGCTGGGCTGCATTGCTGGGAACCGCGACTTTGCAGCTACTCCGGCCCCTGTGCACTTCCGGCGGAAATCCTTTGTGCACAGCCAAGCCTGGATCCACAGCACTCTAACCTGCATTGCACGACTTTCTAAGTTGGTCTCCGGCGACGTGGGATTCCTTTGTGCAACTTCGGCGAGCACCGTTTCACGCATCCTCGTAGTGCCTGTTTCTGGCACTTCTCCGGGTGCTAACTGCTTCAGAGAGGGCTCCTTGTCTTGCTCGACGTCCCCTCTCTCTGCTGGTCCAATTTGCGACCTCCTGGTCCCTCCTGGGCCTCAGCAGCGTCCAAAAACGCTAACCGCACGATTTGCAGCTAGCAAGGCTTGTTGGCGTTCTTTCGGCGGGAAAACACTTCTGCACGACTCTCCACGGCGAGGGGGATCCGTCCACAAAAGGGGAAGTCTCTAGCCCTTTTCGTTCCTGCAGAAACCTCAGCTTCTTCTGTCCAGTAGAAGCTTCTTTGCACCCGCAGCTGGCATTTCCTGGGCATTTGCCCATCTCCGACTTGCTTGTGACTTTTGGACTTGGTCCCCTTGTTCCACAGGTACCCTAGATTGGAAATCCACAGTTGTTGCATTGTTGGTTTGTGTCTTTCCTGCATTATTCCTCTAACACGACTTCTTTGTCCTTAGGGGAACTTTAGCGCACTTTGCACTCACTTTTCAGGGTCTTGGGGAGGGTTATTTTGCTAACTCTCACTATTTTCTAATAGTCCCAGCGACCCTCTACAAGGTCACATAGGTTTGGGGTCCATTCGTGGTTCGCATTCCACTTTTGGAGTATATGGTTTGTGTTGCCCCTATCCCTATGTTTCCCCATTGCATCCTATTGTAACTATACATTGTTTGCACTGTTTTCTAAGACTATACTGCATATTTTTGCTATTGTGTATATATATCTTGTGTATATTTCCTATCCTCTCACTGAGGGTACACTCTAAGATACTTTGGCATATTGTCATAAAAATAAAGTACCTTTATTTTTAGTATAACTGTGTATTGTGTTTTCTTATGATATTGTGCATATGACACTAAGTGGTACTGTAGTAGCTTCACACGTCTCCTAGTTCAGCCTAAGCTGCTCTGCTAAGCTACCATTATCTATCAGCCTAAGCTGCTAGACACCCTATACACTAATAAGGGATAACTGGGCCTGGTGCAAGGTGCAAGTACCCCTTGGTACTCACTACAAGCCAGTCCAGCCTCCTACATTGGTTGTGCAGTGGTGGGATAAGTGCTTTGAGACTACTTACCACTCTTGTCATTGTACTTTTCATAAGAGAAAAATATACAAAACAAGGTCAGTGTATATACACATAGCCAAAAAGTTTTGCATTTCCTCTTTTCACTCTTTTCTAAGTGCTGAAAAGTACTTCTAACTTTCTAAAAAGTTCTAAAAGGTTTAAAAAGTTTTTTTTCTCTGTCTTTCTAAAAGCTCTGACAAACTTTTCATCTTTTACTATCACTTTAACTCTCTCTAAAAATGTCTGGCACAGGCCAAAATGTTTATCTGTCCAAACTTGCATATGATCACCTTAGCTGGAAAGGAGCAAGGAATCTCTGCATAGAGAGAGGTTTGAGTGTAGGGAAGAATCCTTCCTTAGAACTGTTAATTAACATGCTTAGAGTACAGGATAAGGCCATAAGTGCCCAATCTGTAGAAAAAGTAGCTAATGGTTCTCAATCAGATCCAGGGACTCCCCCAGGAAAAGATTCAGGAAAGAAACTTCCTAGCCTGCCCATTACTAGACAGTCTAGCATAGTTGGTAATGATGATGAGCCACACCATATAAATAGTGTTGTCACACATCATAGCAAAAGCATTTATTCTCACCATACTGGTACTGATGTTTCTGTTAGCCAAGCTGTTAGGGTAGCTTCTGTAAGGGACAGGTCTCCTTCTGTCCATTCTCACCATACTTCTGTTTCAAAGCATGTCCCTCCCACCCACCCTGATGACAGATTGTTAGAAAGGGAGCTCAATAGATTGCGAGTGGAACAAACCAGACTGAAGCTCAAGAAGCAACAGCTGGATTTGGATAGACAGACTTTAGAAGTAGAGAAGGAGAGACAGAAACTGGGTTTAGAAACCCATGGTGGCAGCAGCAGTATTCCCCATAGTCATCCTGCAAAAGAGCATGATTCCAGGAATCTGCATAAGATAGTTCCCCCTTATAAGGAGGGGGATGACATTAACAAGTGGTTTGCTGCACTTGAGAGGGCCTGTGCTGTACAGGATGTCCCTCAAAGGCAGTGGGCTGCTATCCTATGGCTATCATTTAGTGGAAAAGGTAGGGATAGGCTCCTTACTGTGAAAGAAAATGATGCTAATAATTTCCAAGTTCTTAAGAATGCACTCCTGGATGGTTATGGCTTAACCACTGAACAGTACAGGATAAAGTTCAGAGAGACCAAAAAGGAGTCTTCACAAGACTGGGTTGATTTCATTGACCATTCAGTGAAGGCCTTGGAGGGGTGGTTACATGGCAGTAAAGTTACTGATTATGAAAGCCTGTATAACACAATCCTGAGAGAGCATATACTTAATAATTGTGTGTCTGATTTGTTGCACCAGTACCTGGTAGACTCTGATCTGACCTCTCCCCAAGAATTGGGAAAGAAGGCAGACAAATGGGTCAGAACAAGGGTGAACAGAAAAGTTCATAAAGGGGGTGACAAAGATGGCAATAAGAAGAAAGATGGTGAAAAATCTCAAGATAAGCATGGGGATAAGGGTAAAACCAAAGATCCCACTTCAAATCTTAAACACTCTTCAGAGGGTGGGGATAAAACTAATTCTTCCTCTTCTTCTCAACCTGCACACATTAAAAAGCCTTGGTGCTTTGTGTGTAAAAACAGAGGCCATAGGCCAGGGGATAAGTCCTGTCCAGGTAAACCCCCTGAGCCTACCACCACTAATACATCAAGCTCTAGTGCCCCTAGCAGTAGTGGTACTAGTGGTGGGACTGCTGGCAACAGTCAAGCTAAGGGTGTAGTTGGGTTCACTTTTGGGTCCATAGTAGAAACTGGGGTAGTCACTCCCAAGACAGTTTCTGTCACACCTAGTGGCATTGGCCTTGCCACACTGGCTGCTTGTCCCCTTACAATGGATAAGTACAGGCAGACAGTTTCAATAAATGGTGTTGAGGCCTTGGCCTACAGGGACACAGGTGCCAGTATCACTTTGGTGACTGAAAACCTAGTGCACCCTGATCAACACATCATTGGACAACAGTATAAGATTATTGATGTCCATAACTCCACTAAGTTTCTTCCCTTAGCTATAATTCAGTTTAGTTGGGGTGGAGTCACTGGCCCTAAGGAGGTGGTGGTATCACCTAGCTTACCTGTAGATTGTCTCTTAGGTAATGACCTAGGGGCCTCAGGTTGGGCTGATGTAGAGTTTTATGCCCATGCAGCCATGCTGGGCATCCCTGAGGAATTGTTCCCTCTCATTTCTACTGAAATGAAAAAGCAAAGGAGAGAAGGCCTGAAAACTCAGGATCCCTCTCCATCAACAGGTAAAAAGGGTATCACAGTATCCCCTAACCACCCTACCATTCAGGATACCATTCCTGTGGTGGGAGAAACCTCTCCTGGGGTGGCACCTGTTCCAAGGGAATCATCAGCTGGCAAAGCTGTACTCCCTGAGGTAGAAGTACCTCTCTGTGGGATAACTAACATTGGTGACAAAAAGAGCACCATTTTAGTTAACATGGAGCATCCCTCCAACCCTCCCAGAGAAACTTTAGTGCAGAAACCCTGCACTGCCTCACAACACTTAGGACAGCATCCCTGCCCTAGTGTGGAGCTCATAGGACAGCATCCCTGTCCTGCTCCAACTCAAGAGAAACAGTATCCCTGTTCTCTCTTCCAGCCATATGGACAAAGTTTTTGCCCAGCTATGGCTTTTCTGAGACAGCATCCCTGTCTGGCATTTCCATCACTACAAATAGGTTCAGTGGACAATTCCCACTGCTCTAAACTAAAACTTACTGATAGAAACTCTGAAAATACATCTTCACATTGTTGCTTAGCTAAAAAACTTCAAACAGGGTGGTTTACATCCCCACAGGGAAGTAACCATATAGTGGATGATAAAGGGAGTAACCAGTCTATTGCAGAGCTACTCTCTACTTATCACCACTTAGACAATAAAGTCTCAACTGGCCAAGGTTAGCCTTATTGTCCTTCGTTTGGGGGGGGTTGTGTGAGAAAGTAGCCTCTTTCTAGCCTTGTTACCCCCACTTTAGGCCTGTTTGTGAGTGTATGTCAGGGTGTTTTCACTGTCTCACTGGGATCCTGACAGCCAGGGCCCAGTGCTCATAGTGAAAACCCTATGTTTTCAGTATGTTTGTTATGTGTCACTGGGACCCTGCTAGTCAGGACCCCAGTGCTCATAAGTTTGTGGCCTATATGTATGTGTTCCCTGTGTGGTGCCTAACTGTCTCACTGAGGCTCTGCTAACCAGAACCTCAGTGGTTATGCTCTCTCATTTATTTCAAATTGTCACTAACAGGCTAGTGACCAATTTTACCAATTTACATTGGCTTACTGGAACACCCTTATAATTCCCTAGTATATGGTACTGAGGTACCCAGGGTATTGGGGTTCCAGGAGATCCCTATGGGCTGCAGCATTTCTTTTGCCACCCATAGGGAGCTCTGACAATTCTTACACAGGCCTGCCACTGCAGCCTGAGTGAAATAACGTCCACGTTATTTCACAGCCATTTTACACTGCACTTAAGTAACTTATAAGTCACCTATATGTCTAACCTTTACCTGGTAAAGGTTAGGTGCAAAGTTACTTAGTGTGAGGGCACCCTGGCACTAGCCAAGGTGCCCCCACATTGTTCAGAGCCAATTCCCTGAACTTTGTGAGTGCGGGGACACCATTACACGCGTGCACTACATATAGGTCACTACCTATATGTAGCTTCACAATGGTAACTCCGAATATGGCCATGTAACATGTCTAAGATCATGGAATTGCCCCCTCTATGCCATCCTGGCATTGTTGGCACAATTCCATGATCCCAGTGGTCTGTAGCACAGACCCTGGTACTGCCAAACTGCCCTTCCTGGGGTTTCACTGCAGCTGCTGCTGCTGCCAACCCCTCAGACAGGCATCTGCCCTCCTGGGGTCCAGCCAGGCCTGGCCAAGGATGGCAGAACAAAGAACTTCCTCTGAGAGAGGGTGTTACACCCTCTCCCTTTGGAAAATGGTGTGAAGGCAGGGGAGGAGTAGCCTCCCCCAGCCTCTGAAAATGCTTTGTTGGGCACAGATGTGCCCAATTCTGCATAAGCCAGTCTACACCGGTTCAGGGGACCCCTTAGCCCTGCTCTGGCGCGAAACTGGACAAAGGAAAGGGGAGTGACCACTCCCCTGACCTGCACCTCCCCTGGGAGGTGTCCAGAGCTCCACCAGTGTGCTCCAGACCTCTGCCATCTTGGAAACAGAGGTGCTGCTGGCACACTGGACTGCTCTGAGTGGCCAGTGCCACCAGGTGACGTCAGAGACTCCTTCTGATAGGCTCCTTCAGGTGTTAGTAGCCTATCCTCTCTCCTAGGTAGCCAAGCCCTCTTTTCTGGCTATTTAGGGTCTCTGTCTCTGGGGAAACTTTAGATAACGAATGCAAGAGCTCATCCGAGTTCCTTTGCATCTCTCTCTTCACCTTCTGATAAGGAATCGACTGCTGACCGCGCTGGAAGCCTGCAAACCTGCAACATAGTAGCAAAGACGAATACTGCAACTCTGTAACGCTGATCCTGCCGCCTTCTCGACTGTTTTCCTGCTTGTGCATGCTGTGGGGGTAGCCTGCCTCCACTCTGCACCAGAAGCTCCGAAGAAATCTCCCATGGGTCGACGGAATCCTCCCCCTGCAACCGCAGGCACCAAAAAGCTGCATTACCAGTCCATTGGGTCTCCTCTCAGCATGACGAGCGAGGTCCCTCGAATCCAGCGACTCTGTCCAAGTGACCCCCACAGTCCAGTGACTCTTCAGTCCAAGTTTGGTGGAGGTAAGTCCTTGCCTCACCTCGCTGGGCTGCATTGCTGGGAACCGCGACTTTGCAGCTACTCCGGCCCCTGTGCACTTCCGGTGGAAATCCTTTGTGCACATCCAAGCCTGGGTCCACGGCACTCTAACCTGCATTGCACGACTTTCTAAGTTGGTCTCCGGCGACGTGGGACTCCTTTGTGCAACTTCGGCGAGCACTGTTTCACGCATCTTTGTAGTGCCTGTTTCTGGCACTTCTCCGGGTGCTACCTGCTTCAGAGAGGACTCCTTGTCTTGCTCGACGTCCCCTCTCTCTGCTGGTCTAATTTGCGACCTCCTGGTCCCTCCTGGGCTTCAGCAGCGTCCAAAAACGCTAACCGCACGATTTGTAGCTAGCAAGGCTTGTTGGCGTTCTTTCGGCAGGAAAACACTTCTGCACAACTCTCCACGGCGAGAGGGATCCGTCCACCAAAGGGGAAGTCTCTAGCCCTTTTCTTTCCTGCAGAAACCTCAGCTTCTTCTGTCCAGTAGAGGCTTCTTTGCACCCGCAGCTGGCATTTCCTGGGCATTTGCCCATCTCCGACTTGCTTGTGACTTTTGGACTTGGTCCCCTTGTTCTACAGGTACCCTAGATTGGAAATCCACAGTTGTTGCATTGTTGGTTTGTGTCTTTCCTGCATTATTCCTCTAACACGACTTCTTTGTCCTTAGGGGAACTTTAGTGCACTTTGCACTCACTTTTCAGGGTCTTGGGGAGGGTTATTTTGCTAACTCTCACTATTTTCTAATAGTCCCAGCGACCCTCTACAAGGTCACATAGGTTTGGGGTCCATTCGTGGTTCGCATTCCACTTTTGGAGTATATGGTTTGTGTTGCCCCTATCCCTATGTTTCCCCATTGCATCCTATTGTAACTATACATTGTTTGCACTGTTTTCTAAGACTATACTACATATTTTTGCTATTGTGTATATATATCTTGTGTATATTTCCTATCCTCTCACTGAGGGTACACTCTAAGATACTTTGGCATATTGTCATAAAAATAAAGTACCTTTATTTTTAGTATAACTGTGTATTGTGTTTTCTTATGATATTGTGCATATGACACTAAGTGGTACTGTAGTAGCTTCACACGTCTCCTAGTTCAGCCTAAGCTGCTCTGCTAAGCTACCATTATCTATCAGCCTAAGCTGCTAGACACCCTATACACTAATAAGGGATAACTGGGCCTGGTGCAAGGTGCAAGTACCCCTTGGTACTCACTACAAGCCAGTCCAGCCTCCTACAACTCCCCTTTCCTTTGTCCAGTTTCACGCCAGAGCATGGCTGGGGGATCCCTGAACCGGTGTAGACTGGCTAATGCAGAGATGGGCACCATCTGTGCCCATCAAAGAATTTCCAGAGGCTGGGGGAGGCTACTCCTCTCCAGCCCTGACACTTTTTTCCAAAGGGAGAGGGTGTAACACTCTCTCTCTGAGGAAGTCGTTTGCTCTGCCTTCCTGGGCCAGGCCTGGCTGGACCCCAGGAGGGCAGAAACATGTCTGAGGTATTGGCAGCAGCTGCAGTGAAACCCCGGGAAAGGTAGATTGGCAGTACCCGGGTCTGTGCTAGAGACTCAGGGGATCATGGAATTGTCTCCCCAATGCCACTGGCATTGGGGTGACAATTCCATGATCTTAGACATGTTACATGGCCATGTTCGGAGTTACCATTGTGACGCTGTACATAGGTAGTGACCTATGTACAGTGCACGCGTGTAATGGTGTCCCCGCACTCACGAATTCCGGGGAATATGCCCTGAACGATGTGGGGGCACCTTGGCTAGTGCCAGGGTGCCCACACACTAAGTAACTTTGCACCCAACCTTCACCAGGTGAAGGTTAGACATATAGGTGACTTATAATTTACTTAAGTGCAGTGGTAAATGGCTGTGAAATAACGTGGACGTTATTTCACTCCGGCTGCAGTGGCAGGCCTGTGTAAAAATTGTCAGAGCTCCCTATGGGTGGCAAAAGAAATGCTGCAGCCCATAGGGATCTCCTTGAACCCCAATACCCTGGGTACCTCAGTACCATATACTAGGAAATGATAAGGGTGTTCCAGTATGCCAATGTGAATTGGTGAAATTGGTCACTAGCCTGTTAGTGACAATTTGGAAAGCAGAGAGAGCATAACCACTGAGGTTCTGGTTAGCAGAGCCTCAGTGAGACAGTTAGTCATCACACAGGGAGCACATACAGGGCACACTTATGAGCACTAGGGCCCTGTCTGGCAGGGTTCCAGTGACACATACACTAAAACAACATATATACAGTGAAATATGGGGGTAACATGCCAGGCAAGATGGTACTTTCCTACACCCTCACGGAACTTTGCTATTACAGAACGGGTCGCAAACGCTTGTGCTGCACTTCGGTAATAGAGATGTAGAAGAAGAGCTATCACTACAGGGCGTTCCCTCATTTGCATAGGGGAGTGGAACCATGCAAATGTGGATCTCTTTGGCTCTGCACCCATTATCGACACGGGCACAGAGACAAACATGCCTTTAGGAGGCGCAATGAAAGTGCACAACAAAAATGTGACATACTTTCAGTGTACCTCCTAAAGGTAGCCCTCAGGAGGGATGAAAAGTGGTCCCAAAGGCACCCCAGAGATTCCCCTGAAGTCGGGAGCACTCACTCACTGCACTCACCTGCAAGGGGATCTCTAATCCTTCTTAAAAGTGCAGGTGGGATGTTGCCTGCACAGAGTAACACAGAGAAGCTTTTAAACAGCTGCTTCGTAGTTCTCTTGAATGAGCTGCTTTGGGGGCAGCACAAGTTTGCAGCTACCCTGAGGGCAGCACATTCAACAAAACAGAGATCACTCACACTGTTCGCACTTGGCGCACCTACTTAAAGGTGTGCCATGGTACAAACAGGAAAAGTGTGCAATATCTGCATTAAGGCCCAAGATGAATATTCCTGACTGCAGAGCAAGTGGTAGATGCTAAGACCCCCTGGGTAAGTGGAACAAAAAGAAGTGTGGGTGGGATTAGTTGTTACTGCCTTCCTCTTTCAGAAAAACTATGGTTTTGTGATGAGTTCAAATAGGGTTTGGCAGAGCAGAAGCCAAAGTATATTTCTGCAGACCTTCCACTCCATCAAACATGCTGCTGCTCTTCTAATGTGGGAATGGGAAACTGCTAGGTTTTCCTCAGTGAGCCTCGGCACCTCTCGAAAACCCATGACATGGAGGCCTATCAGGTACATCGCCAATGTGCATGCTCTGTTTACCAGAAGCCTTCTGAAGCATACTTCTGTGGCTCTCACGCACAAAAAAATCCTGGAACCTCGGACCATTGGCTTTTTTGCATTTCAAAAACAAATACCTGCTTAGGAGGTTTGTTTGTGAAATACAAAAAAAAAAAAAATCAGACAGGCCATGATGGTATCACAGTTGGCCAGCACTGCAGTTTTGATAAAAGTGCTATTGCTGTGTCACCTGGAACACTTTCATCAAAACAATCCCCACCAATCTAGTATGGATCTTTAAATAAGGCAAGCGGTCGCAGCCTAGAGCGCGGAGTCGAGGTCCTCTGTCGCATCATTGTTCTGTTGAACCCTTTATTCCCATATCATACTACAATGAGTTCATGAAATACGTGAAAATACTCACACATTGTTTTATTACATCGTTGGTTCAGAATGCAACCCTTGAAGCCTTTTTTGATCCACACTATACTAAGCATTCAAATTGTTCTTACCTGCCCAAACGATTTCTTAATTTCATGATGATCCAAACCAAAAGCACCAATAAAGATTAATGGTGGAAGGAATACTTGTAAAGTCAAGTAACAGCCGGTATCTTCAATGTCGCCTGCTAGCTTTTCAAACTGGCAAATAAAAACAATGAAATGATGCAGCTGTTTAATGATAAAGCTACACAAAAGCATAACTCTTTAAACGTTATGGATGTCTCAAAATCATTTAATATGGTGAAGTATAAATGTTAGCCCAAAATAACATATTTAAAGCAAAATGAGTAGGCATGAACTTTTTGAAGGACAGTGTGCTCCCGCTCGAAAAATGCTAAAGAAATGAGACCAACTGTTTTATTAGACATGCCAATAAACAGAGAAGTGTGCTAAAACACAAGATGTTTAGAATGAGTTCTAACAGCCACTAATAGATTTACTACAATACCTATGTGGCATGCTAAACATGCCCAAAGCCACACAGTGGTGTAAGGAGAGCATCGGAACGCAGCTTTGAAAAACATGATGGCAAAACAAATAATTGCCTGAATACGTTTATTTAAATTGTGAGAAAGTCCAAGGGTTTTAAATGCAATAAAAATAATGTCATGGAACTGCACATGACTGCCTAATGGCTGTTTGGTTCGATTTTCCATCCTGCTTTTTTTACGGTAGATTCACATTGATATGGTATGGTTGAATATCTACTTGAAAAAAAATGGGACAAAATGGAATGTTAAACAGATCTCAAAATCGCAGGCATAGAAAGTATACCTCGGGTTAAATTGGTCTACCGAGCTAGTGATCAAGTTACACATACTAACAGGTTCAGAAAGCATGTAATGGAAAAAGTTACTTACCTAAAATTACAGTTCTTCAGCGTTCGTGCCTTTCCCAGATTCACAGGCTAGGATCATTCCCAGCCAGCAGTAATAGCAGAACACTGGGTGAAGGGCCTAAAAGACTTAATTGTAACTTCCGTAACAGAACAACATAATTGAAAAAGACCCAAACTTAAGCCATAGAAATGAGAGCAGACTGAACACTACTACCCCCACTGGCGCCATACCTCAGATTTATAGGACGAGTGTGAAAGAATACAGCTTGAGAATGAAACTCACACAAGGAGAGTCAGCCGCAAGAAAATCTATGAAAGATGTCAACCCTGGAGGACTGTAGCTACAGATATGTAACTTGTTAAATTCTCTACTGCATCTTTGATAGATTCACTTACTTGAAACAGAACAGCAATCAGTATTTTCCAAATATAACAGTGAGTATCTGTAGGAAAGTGCCATCTTGCCTGGCATGTTACCCCCATATTTCACTGTATATATGTGGTTTTAGTGTATGTGTCACTGGGACCCTGCCAGCCAGGGCGCCAGTGCTCATAAGTGTGCCCTGTATGTGTTCCCTGTGTGATGACTAACTGTCTCACTGAGGCTCTGCTAACCAGAACCTCAGTGGTTATGCACTCTCTGCTTTCCAAATTGTCACTAACAGGCTAGTGACCAATTTCACCAATTTACATTAGCATACTGGAACACCCTTATAATTCGCTAGTATATGGTACTGAGGTACCAGGGTATTGGGTTTCCAGGAGATCCCTATGGGCTGCAGCATTTCTTTTGCCACCCATAGGGAGCTCTGACAATTCTTACACAGGCCTGCCACTGCAGCCTGAGTGAAATAACGTCCACGTTATTTCACAGACATTCACCACTGCACTTAAGTAACTTATAAGTCACCTATATGTATAACCTTTACGTGGTAAAGGTTGGGTGCTAAGTTACTTAGTGTGTGGGCACCCTGGCACTAGCCAAGGTGCCCCCACATCGTTCAGGGCAAATTCCCCGGACTTTGTGAGTGCGGGGACACCATTTTACGCGTGCACTATACATAGGTCACTACCTATGTATAGCGTCACAATGGTAACTCCGAACATGGCCATGTAACATGTCTAAGATCATGGAATTGTCACCCCAATGCCATTCTGGCATTGGGGAGACAATTCCATGATCCCCCGAGTCTCTAGCACAGACCCGGGTACTGCCAAACTACCTTTCCCAGGGTTTCACTGCAGCTGCTCCTGCTGCCAACCCCTCAGACAGGTTTCTGCCCTCCTGGGGTCCAGCCAGGCTTGGCCCAGGAAGGCAGAACAAAGGACTTCCTCATAGAGAGGGTGTTACACCCTCTCCCTTTGGAAAAAAGGTGTCAGGGCTGGGGAGGAGTAGCCTCCCCCAGCCTCTGGAAATGCTTTGCTGGGCACAGATGGTGCCCATCTCTGCATAAGCCAGTCTACACTGGTTCAGGGATCCCCCAGCCCTGCTCTGCCACAAAACTGGACAAAGGAAAGGGGAGTGACCACTCCCCTGACCTGCACCTCCCAGGGGAGGTGCCCAGAGCTCCTCCAGTGTGCTCCAGACCTCTGCCATCTTGGCAGCTGGCACACTGGACTGCACTGAGTGGCCAGTGCCAGCAGGTGACATCAGAGACTCCTCCTGATAGGCTCTTACCTGTGTTGCTAGCCTATCCTCCTTCCTAGGTAGCCAAACCTCCTTTTCTGGCTATTTAGAGTCTCTGCTTTGGGGAATTCTACAGATAACAAATGCAAGAGCTTATCAGAGTTCCCCTGCATCTCTCTCTTCACCTTCTGCCAAAGGATCGACCGCTGACTGCTCAGGACGCCTGCAAAATCGCAACAAAGTAGCAAAGACGACTACTGCAACCTTGTATCGCTGATCATGCCGCTTTCTCACCTGTTTCCTGGTGGTGCATGCTCTAGGGGTAGCCTGCCTTTTTCTTGCACCAGGAGCTCTGAAGAAATCTCCCGTGGGACGACGGAATCTTCCCCCTGCAACCGCAGGCAACAAAAGACTGCATCACCGGTCCTCTGGGTCCCCTCTCAGCACGACGAGCGTGGTCCCTGGAACTCAGCAACTCCGTCCAAGTGACTCCCACAGTCCAGTGACTCTTCAGTCCAAGTTTGGTGGAGGTAAGTCCTTGCCTCCCCACGCTAGACTGCATTGCTGGGTACCGCGTGATTTGCAGCTGCTCCGGCTCCTGTGCACTCTTCCAGAATTTCCTTCGTGCACAGCCAAGCCTGGGTCCCCGACACTCTAACCTGCAGTGCACAACCTCCGGAGTTGTCCTCCGGCATCGTGGTACTTCCTTTTGTGTCTTCGCTTGAGCTCCGGTTCACTCCTCTTCCAAGTGCCTGTTCCGGTACTTCTGTGGGTGCTGCCTGCTTCTGTGAGGGCTCCTTGACTTGCTGGGTGCCCCCTCTGTCTCCTCATCCAAGTGGCGACATCCCTCCTGGGCCACAGCAGCATCCAAAAACCCTAACCGCGACCCTTGCAGCTAGCAAGGCTTGTTTGCGGTCGTGCTGCATGGGAACACCTCTGCAAGCTTCTTCACGACGTGGGACATCCATCCTCCAAAGGGGAAGTTCCTACTCCTCTTCGTTCGTGCAGAATCCACAGCTTCTACCATCCGGTGGCAGCTTCTTTGCACCCTCAGCTGGCATTTCCTGGGCATCTGCCCACTCTCAACTTTGTCGCGACTCTTGGACTTGGTCCCCTTGTTCCACAGGTACTCTCATCCGGAAATCCACTTTTTTGCTTTGCTGGTGTTGGTCTTCCTTGCAGAATTCCCCTATCACGACTTCTGTGCTCTCTGGGGAATATAGGTGCACTTTACACCTACTTTTCAGGGTCTTGGGGTGGGCTATTTTTCTAACCCTCACTGTTTTCTTACAGCCCCAGCGACCCTCTACAAGCTCACATAGGTTTGGGGTCCATTTGTGGTTCGCATTCCACTTTTGGAGTATATGGTTTGTGTTGCCCCTATACCTATGTGCTCCTATTGCAATATACTGTAACTTTACATTGCTTGCATTACTTCCTTTTGCTATTACTGCATATTTTTGGTATTGTGTACATATATCTTGTGTATATTTGGCATCCTCATACTGAGGGTACTCACTGAGATACTTTTGGCATATTGTCATAAAAATAAAGTACCTTTATTTTTAGTATATCTGTGCATTGTGTTTTCTTATGATATTGTGCATATGACACCAGTGGTATAGTAGGAGCTTTGCATGTCTCCTAGTTCAGCCTAAGCTGCTCTGCTATAGCTACCTACTATCAGCCTAAGCTGCTAGAAACACCTCTTCTACACTAATAAGGGATAACTGGACCTGGTACAGAGTGTAAGTACCCCTTGGTACCCACTACAAGCCAGGCCAGCCTCCTACAGTATCTACTGGTAAAACATTTATATTATTATATTTATAAACAGACAACTATGCATATGGAGACCAGCAAAAATTAGAAAGAGGCCCACCTTACTGAAAAATATGTCCCAAAACTGCTTGAGTCAGGTGCTGACTCACTCAACGTATCTGCCCCCAGACTGAAGTGTTTCGTAAAAGCATGATAACCAGGCTGCCATTCTCAAAAATGTAAGTATAGCGTGCTGCTGCTGCTGTTGCTACCTCTGTTACTGAAGGGGTTGTTACTATACTAGAAAGGGGTTGACCTGCCTTTGAGTGACAATATTTCTTGCCATGTCCTGCTTGGAACGCTAGTCCATCTTTTGGAAACGTTTAAGCCTATCAATGTAAAAATTGAAACAACTGTAGATATTCAGAGAATGAGGTAACCTATCTGCAGGACTTCTTTTTTGGAAAGAGACTTTCAAGACCAAAGGCTCATTTCGTTGAAAACCGTTGCCATTTTAGATATAATTTTATATCGGTGTGTAATATAATTCTGTCCTTATGAAATTTTAGGAATTAGTGTTTGTCAATTCCTGACTCCAGCTCACTAAAGGGAGGTCAATGTCAGCACAGCAGCTATTTTAATCACAGGAATACAATAACTGGTTTGTGAATAAGTGGAAAATGGTTTTATATCGGTTAGCTCGGTACCTTGTAAAGTTCCATCTAGTAGGCAGTGGCCTCACCCCTGAAAATGCTGTAAAAAGTGTTTTAACTTGCCAGAAGAAAAGTACCAGCTCGATCCCTGGAATAACTTTAATGTACTTGTTTTAAGAGTCAGAGATTTTAAGCCACTGAGCATCCATCATGTAATAATAAGTTGCTTTTCAAAATATGGAATCCTAGTGGGTCACAATTCAACATACCTCTTGAAAATTTAAGAGGTAGGACGCGAATCAGGCAGTACCACGATTCGCTTCCATCACAGGGATTGTGGCATGCTGGGTTAAGTACACCACCATGCCTGTGATAGTTTTTCAATAAAGTATTTTGTTTTAAATGCAGCCCAGTTCCCATTAAAAAAAAATGTGATGCATTAAAAAAAATCCAAAATTTTAGTAGCCTACGCCTAAAAATGTTTTTGTCAACATCCACAAATGGGAAGAGGTCCCTCAGAAAATCCTTCACGTTTGGTATGGCGTTACCATTACCTTTATGTAGTTAGTAAAATGTTAATGTTTAGAGACGGGATTTTGGTCACAAAACAATCATTCACCTCATTGTAAATCGCTATTTGGAAGAAATGTCCTAAATACGCCCCTTCCAAATATCAAATCAGTATATACTTGCAAATTCAAATTGCAATTCAGTAACATGCTGCCGAATTGCAATTTGGGTTTTGTACATTCCATATAATAATCATGTCTCAGAATTTGGGCATCAGAGTCTTTGCTACCACAAAATCCCTTCACATATCTGGCTCAAGTGTCTTGCAGTTCAAACTGCAGCCCATGAACTCCCTCCTGGGCAACCCTAGAACATCTTGCAACTTCACCATTTAGAAAAGACTGCTTCCCAAAGTACTGGTTGAGTTGCTGTAGCTTAAGGATTGAGAGCTGCTCTCCACATTTTCTCGTATGAGAAAGAAGCTGGAATAAAACTACTTTCATCCTTTATTAGCTAGAGGTGCTGATGTACCATTTTCCTCAGAGAACAATGTGGCAGTGTGTGAGCAGATTCTAATGTTTGGGCAAATTAAACTTAATCAAGCACCCCTTTGCCTCATGTAAAAGGCAACCCACTGTGAACATCAAGATGAAATTCTTTTGTCAACAGGGGCCAGCGGGGAGGAGTAAGGATGTATAGCAACGGGTGCTTGTGAGATATAAATGACAGTGTAGGTCTTGATGCTTCAACTGACTGTTCGTTGACTTTGTAGGCTGAGGCTTATAGACCACGGAACTACAAGAGGATCTAGCTTGTTGGTAATATGGCCGATGGTAATAAAGCGTCTGCCATTTTTGTGAGGTTGAAAGCACCCTAAGCTCCGAGAATGGAGAGCTGTTGATAATAAAGCAGGCATCTACAGATGGGTTGTCTGTGTCTGCTTTGATTGATTGTAGGACCTCATTCATATGCTGCACAAAGACTCTCTGCTACACAACATGTCTTAAATCCAGTTTTTGACCTCTTGTGTGCTTCGGGACACTGGTATGAGATGCCATGTTGCGCTGCCTGCCAGCACCCACTCTTTATAGTACCATAGGACAATCGAATTCCCCCTGGGGCTGGTAGAAAACACTTTACAGTGGACTCATTACTGTCACAAACTGTTCCAGATCCAGGGTGAGAAACACATCAAAGAAGGTGCTCTCGTGTAAATGGAAACGGGCCTGAAGCAGTGAAGGAAAACTTACGAGGCTGAGATAACTAAACACTGAACTACATGTAAAGTATAGTGTGAAGTGAAGTCCATCCTTAACACCCCAGAGCACCCCAAAATGCCTCAAAAATGTGTCAGCAATCTAGTTTTCAAGCAGCAAAATGGGCAAGACAGACAACCTGAGCTCACATTTTATTCACTCTAACGGCTGAAGCGAAAAAGATCACAACTTGGAAAAGAACGATACACCCTAGACACAGGACACACAGGAAGACTAGTATATTAAAACAGAGCTGCGAGAAATGAAACAAGGTCTGCAGACAACTGATGGGGAACATACTCACTAACTTTTCTAATAGACGACATGTCAGAACGAAGAGACAAGCAAGGTTTGAAAACAGACTTGGCAGAGAAGCACATTTTGGACATTGAAGATGAGCCGCAGCAGGGATCAAATTTAAAAATGAATACCTAGAACCACACTTGAGTGGCAATAAGTTTCGAATCACTGGTAGAGTAATTCTCCAACACTGTCAATGTGGAATCTTAAGGTGAATTCTGCTTGGTAAACATATTTGGCAGGGAGCCCTTTCATTCCCAATTGTCACTCAGTTGCTAAATAATAAGGATCGGAAAGTGGATCTTCGACTGACCCACCACAAGCTCATTCAATAGGGTTCCAACTATCTCTTTCTCAGACTTCACTCCATGGGTATAGCAATTAGAGGAGCAACACCAGTTGGAGGCAAATTGTTATCCAGCTCTTCCCCTTCTGCCCCTTGATTTATGTAGGCCGTCGCATACATTAAATCCAAATGTAAGAAACTTGAATGTTCTTGGAGGACAAGTTACAGTACTCCAGAGAATGCAGCTTACAAACAGACTTTATGTGGGGGAATTGGGAAGGCTCAAATTGATTTCTTTTGCCAATCAGATTGTGGCTGACTCCAATACTCTAAAATAGAATTTTACTATTGTTCACTCATTCCTGGTGCCCAAAGCCTGTACTCAGCATTTCTCACCATCGACAGTCTTATGTGAAAACATTTCCCAGTTCTTTCAGTAGAAAATCAACAAGGTCTCTGCTGAATTTCCGGCAGATGACTCACAACTTCTACTTTTGGAGCTGGCCTGCCCAAGATGGCAGCTTCAGGCACCTCTTCTCATCTTATGAGCCCATCTCTTTGGACACTTCTGGATAGGCTATTCTGAGTTGCCATTCAGGATCACCATTGGAACCTTATCCACCGGCATTGCATCGAAAGCTCTGATTACTATCAACTCATTTGTTAGCAATCTTCTGAATAATTCCCTTCCCTGCACTTTTGGTCCCTAAGCCTTGGAAAAATGCCTATGTTCCACCTCTCCTACAAAACGCCTTCTGCAGAGCCTGAGGTTCTCTATAACTATGTGCCTACCTCCACAGAAAATCACCAGCTTACTCATGTTCTCAAAGCAAATAATCTTTTACTTGACTAACAATTCAGCTTCAGACCTTGTCATAGTACCGAATCTGCTCTACTTGAAGACTCTGATTTTATAAAACTGTGTCGGGATAAGGGGTGCACAACAATAGTGGTCTTATACGATCTGCCAAGAGCCTTCAATGAGGTTTCTCATTAACTACTGCTTTAGTGCATAGCTGCCTGCAGCAGTGTTGGTTCGAAGCTACAGTTGCCGAGGTCCTTTCTATCTGACAATTTCAATCAGTCTCGCTTCCTCCTTTTTCATCCAAAAGAAGCCACTAACGTATGACATCCTTCCCCTCAGGGTTATGCCTTGGGTGATACACTTTTTGTTGTCTATATATCTCTCCTTGCTGATATTATTCAGCCTCTTAGATTTCAGGTTGTGTTGTTTGTGGACGGCACCAAGCAATTGGTGTCCTTTTCTGAGGCCAGCAGTAATTTACAACTCTTTTAAATTTTCCTGGTGAGAGGGACAGACTAGATGAAGTTCAGCTGTTTAAAGCTTAATACATCTAAAACTGAAGTTATGTTTTTCTGGTGTTCCTCCTCTCTCTGCATCTAAAGCTGAAGTTATGCTTTACTGGTGTTCCTACCCTCTCTGGTCAGGCGCATGGTTGCCTGCAGTACTGGGCACCTCGCCATCCCCTGTGGATCATGCCAGGAACCTGAGGGTCAGATTTGATAAAGATGTTTTATTCACACAGCAGGTTAAGACTGTGACCCTCATTACAACCCTGGCGGTGGGTGAAAAAGTGGCAGTAATACTGCCAACAGACCATGGCGGTGATATCTCCGATAGACAGCTAATGTACCACACCAACCACCACAGCGGAAACAACAGCCACCACGGCAGTAGCCGCCTACAGCCAGGCGGAAGTCAAAGTTCTGCCCACCATATTAAGACCCTGCAAACCGCCACCTTTTCCGGGGCGGTACCAACGCCATCAAAAGCCTGGCGGAAACAGAGCACAAAAGCCAAAGGACTCACCATTGGAGACAATGGGAAGAACCACACCGCAATGGAACACGAACTGCAGGTCTTCTCGATGATCTTCTACGTTATGCTGCACCTGGAACACCGACGACGAAGATGAGTACAGCCGCCTAGCACACAAGGGAGGGTGAGAGGAAAAAGAGAGTGACACACAAACGCACAACACACACCATTCACACAAAAACCACACACACACAACCAACTGCAATACAAAAACAATTTGACCCTGAAAAACTGCAGAATAATGCAGGGACAACAAGAATTGACGAAAGTCATTGTAATTAGTTCAACATCAAAATTAAGAATACGATTTGGCCATGAAATAGATATGTACACTTGCATCAAAAAGGGACACTGTCCAGTCCACAGTACAAACACCCCACATGGACACAGAGCACAGTCCAAGGGCCAACTCGAAACCTGACTAAATCTGGATAGAATATTGCAGAGGCATCAGTTTACAAATAGGCAGGCACCTCAGTGGGGGAGTGTAGGAGGCTGGACTGGCTTGTAGTGAGTACCACGGGGTACTTACACCTTGCACCAGGCCCAGTTATCCCTTATTAGTGTATAGCATGTCTAGCAGCTTAGGCTGATAGATAATGGTAGCTTAGCAGAGCAGCTTAGGCTGAACTAGGAGACGTGTGAAGCTACTACAGTACCACTTAGTGTCATATGCACAATATCATAAAAAAACACAATACACAGTTATACTAAAAATAAAGGTACTTTATTTTTATGACAATATGCCAAAGTATCTTAGAGTGTACCCTCAGTGAGAGGATAGAAAATATACACAAGATATATATACACAATAGCAAAAATATGCAGTATAGTCTTAGAAAACAGTGCAAACAATGTATAGTTACAATAGGATGCAATGGGGAAACATAGGGATAGGGGCAACACCAACCATATACTCCAAAAGTGGAATGCGAACCACAAATGGACCCCAAACCTATGTGACCTTGTAGAGGGTCGCTGGGACTATTAGAAAATAGTGAGAGTTAGAAAAATAACCCTCCCCAAGACCCTGAAAAGTGAGTGCAAAGTGCACTAAAGTTCCCCTAAGGACAAAGAAGTCTTGTTAGAGGAATAAAGCAGGAAAGACACAAACCAACAATGCAACAACGCTGGATTTCCAATCTGGGGTACCTGTGGAACAAGGGGACCAAGTCCAAAAGTCACAAGCAAGTCGGAGATGGGCAGATGCCCAAGAAATGCCAGCTGCGGGTGCAAAGAAGCTTCTACTGGACAGAAGAAGCTGCGGTTTCTGCAGGAACGCAAAGGGCTAGAGACTTCCCCTTTGGAGGACGGATCCCACTCGCCTTGTAGAGTCGTGCAAAAGTGTTTTCCCGCCGAAAGAACGCCAACAAGCCTTGCTAGCTGCAAATCGTGCGGTTAGCGTTTTTGGATGCTGCTGTGGCCCAGGAGGGACCAGGAGGTCGCAAATTGGACCAGGAGGTAGAGGGGATGTCGAGCAAGATAAGGAGCCCTCTTAGCAGCAGGTAGCACCCGGAGAAGTGCCAGAAACAGGCACTACGAGGATGCGTGAAAAGGTGCTCACCCGAAGTCGCACAAAGAAGTCCCACGTCGCCGGAGAACAACTTAGGAGGTCGTGCAATGCAGGTTAGAGTGCCGTGGACCCAGGCTGGACTGTGCACAAAGGATTTCCGCCGAAAGTGCACGGAGGCCGGAGTAGCTGCAAAAGTCGCGGTTCCCAGCAATGCAGTCTAGCGAGGTGAGACAAGGACTTACCTCCACCAAACTTGGACTGAAGAGTCACTGGACTGTGGGGGCCACTTGGACAGAGTTGCTGGATTCGAGGGACCTCGCACGTCGTGCTAAGAGGAGACCCAAGGGACCGGTAATGCAGCTTTTTGATGCCTGCGGTTGCAGGGGGAAGATTCCGTCGACCCACGGGAGATTTCTTCGGAGCTTCTAGTGCAGAGAGGAGGCAGACTACCCCCACAGCATGCACCACCAGGAAAACAGTCGAGAAGGCGGCAGGATCAGTGTTACAGAGTTGCAGTAGTCGTCTTTGCTACTATGTTGCAGGTTTGCAGGCTTCCAGCGCGGTCAGCAGTCGATTCCTTGGCAGAAGGTGAAGAGAGAGATGCAGAGGAACTCGGATGAGCTCTTGCATTCGTTATCTAAAGTTTCCCCAGAGACAGAGACCCTAAATAGCCAGAAAAGAGGGTTTGGCTACTTAGGAGAGAGGATAGGCTACTAACACCTGAAGGAGCCTATCAGAAGGAGTCTCTGACGTCACCTGGTGCCACTGGCCACTCAGAGCAGTCCAGTGTGCCAGCAGCACCTCTGTTTCCAAGATGGCAGAGGTCTGGAGCACACTGGAGGAGCTCTGGACACCTCCCAGGGGAGGTGCAGGTCAGGGGAGTGGTCACTCCCCTTTCCTTTGTCCAGTTTCACGCCAGAGCAGGGCTAAGGGGTCCCTGAACCGGTGTAGACTGGCTTATGCAGAATTGGGCACATCTGTGCCCAAGAAAGCATTTCTAGAGGCTGGGGGAGGCTACTCCTCCCCTGCCTTCACACCATTTTCCAAAGGGAGAGGGTGTAACACCCTCTCTCAGAGGAAGTCCTTTGTTCTGCCATCCTGGGACAAGCCTGGCTTGACCCCAGGGGGGCAGAAACCTGTCTGAGGGGTTTGCAGCAGCAGCAGCTGCAGTGAAACCCCAGGAAAGGCAGTTTGGCAGTACCAGGGTCTGTGCTACAGACCACTGGGATCATGGAATTGTGCCAACAATGCCAGGATGGCATAGAGGGGGCAATTCCATGATCTTAGACATGTTACATGGCCATATTCGGAGTTACCATTGTGAAGCTACATATAGGTAGTGACCTATATGTAGTGCACGCGTGTAATGGTATCCCCGCACTCACAAAGTCCGGAGAATTGGCCCTGAACAATGTGGGGGCACCTTGGCTAGTGCCAGGGTGCCCTCACACTAAGTAACTTTGCACCTAACCTTTACCAGGTAAAGGTTAGACATATAGGTGACTTATAAGTTACTTAAGTGCAGTGTAAAATGGCTGTGAAATAACGTGGACGTTATTTCACTCAGGCTGCAGTGGCAGGCCTGTGTAAGAATTGTCAGAGCTCCCTATGGGTGGCAAAAGAAATGCTGCAGCCCATAGGGATCTCCTGGAACCCCAATACCCTGGGTACCTCAGTACCATATACTAGGGAATTATAAGGGTGTTCCAGTGAGCCAATGTAAATTGGTAAAATTGGTCACTAGCCTGTTAGTGACAATTTGGAAAGAAATGAGAGAGCATAACCACTGAGGTTCTGATTAGCAGAGCCTCAGTGAGACAGTTAGGCACCACACAGGGAACACATACATATAGGCCACAAACTTATGAGCACTGGGGTCCTGACTAGCAGGGTCCCAGTGACACATAACAAACATACTGAAAACATAGGGTTTTCACTATGAGCACTGGGCCCTGGCTAGCAGGATCCCAGTGAGACAGTGAAAACACCCTGACATACACTCACAAACAGGCCAAAAGTGGGGGTAACAAGGCTAGAAAGAGGCTACTTTCTCACAGGGAGGGGGGGTCACCTCAGCCGGATGCAGTAACAAGCCTACTGGTTCTGGAGGGGGCAACATGCCCTGTGCTTTGTCCTGGGGAGTGCAAGGCCACAGTCTCTCGAGTGGGTGTCTTTATAGGAGGCTGGCCTGGCTTGTAGTGGGTACCAAGGGGTACTTACACCTTGCACCAGGTCCAGGTATCCCTTATTAGTGTAGAGGGGTGTCTAGCAGCTTAGGCTGATAGAAAAGGTAGCTTAGCAGAGCAGCTTAGGCTAAACTAGGAGACGAGTGAAGCTCCTACAGTACCACTAGAGTTGTATGCACAATATCATAAGAAAACACAATACACAGATATACTAAAAATAAAGGTACTTTATTTTTATGACAATATGCCAAAGTATCTCAGTGAGTACCCTCAATATGAGGATAGCAAATATGCACAAGATATATGTACACAATACCAAAATATGCAGTAATAGCAATAGAAAACAGTGCAAGCAATGTATAGTCACAATAGAATGCAATGGGAGCACATAGGGATAGGGGCAACACAAACCATATACTCTAGAAGTGGAATGCGAACCACGAATGGACCCCAAACCTATGTGAGCTTGTAGAGGGTCACTGGGACTGTAAGAAAACAGTGAGGGTTAGAAAAATAGCCCACCCCAAGACCCTGAAAAGTGGGTGCAAAGTGCACCTAAGTTCCCCAGAGAGCACAGAAGTCGTGATAGGGGAATTCTGCCAGGAAGACAAACACCAGCAATGCAACAACAATGGATTTCCAGACGAGAGTACCTGTGGAACAAGGGGACCAAGTCCAAGAGTCACAATCAAGTCGGGAGTGAGCAGATGCCCAGGAAATGCCAGCTGTTGGTGCAAAGAAGCTGCCACCGGATGGTAGAAGCTGTAGATTCTACCAGAACGACAAGGGCTAGAAACTTCCCCTTTGGAGGATGGATGTCCCACGTCGTGAAGAAGCTTGCAGAGGTGTTTCCGTGCAGAAAGACCGCAAACAAGCCTTGCTAGCTGCAAGGGTCGCGGTTAGGGTTTTTGGATGCTGCTGTGGCCCAGGAGAGACCAGGATGTCACCAATTGCGTGAGGAGACAGAGGGGGCGTCCAGCAAGACAAAGAGCCCACTCAGAAGCAAGCAGCACCCGCAGAAGTGCCGGAACAGGCACTACAAAGTGGAGTGAACCGGAGCTCACCCGAAGTCACAAAGGAAGGTCCCACGACACCGGAGGACAACTCAGGAGGTCGTGCACTGCAGGTTAGAGTGTCGGGGACCCAGGCTTGGCTGTGAACAAAGGAAATCCTGGAAGAGTGCACAGGAGCCGGAGCAGCTGCAAATCACGCGGTACCCAACAATGCAGTCTTGCTTGGGGAGGCAAAGACTTACCTCCACCAAACTTGGACTGAAGAGTCACTGGACTGTGGGAGTCACTTGGACAGAGTTGCTGAGTTCAAGGGACCTCGCTCGTCGTGCTGAGAGGAGACCCAGAGGACCAGTGATGCAGTCTTTTGGTGCCTGCGTTAGCAGGGGGAAGATTCCGTCGACCCACGGGAGATTTCTTCAGAGCTTCTAGTGCAGAGAGGAGGCAGACTAACCCCACAGCATGCACCACCAGGAAAACAGTTGAGAAGGCGGCCGGATCAGCGTTACAAGGTCGCAGTAGTCGTCTTTGCTACTTTGTTGCAGTTTTGCAGGCTTCCAGAGCAGTCAGCGGTCGATTCCGTGGCAGAAGGTGAAGAGAGAGATGCAGAGGAACTCTGATGAGCTCTTGCATTCGTTATCTAAAGAATTCCCCAAAGCAGAGACCCTAAATAGCCAGAAAAGGAGGTTTGGCTACTTAGGAGAGAGGATAGGCTAGCAACACCTGGAGGAGCCTATCAGAAGGAGTCTCTGACGTCATCTGCTGGCACTGGCCAGTCAGAGCAGTCCAGTGTGCCAGCAGCACCTCTGTTTCCAAGATGGCAGAGGTCTGGAGCACACTGGAGGAGCTCTGGGCACCTCCCAGGGGAGGTGCAGGTCAGGGGAGTGGTCACTCCCCTTTCCTTTGTCCAGTTTCGCGCCAGAGCAGGGCTGGGGATCCCTGAACCGGTGTAGACTGGCCTATGCAGAGATGGGCACCATCTGTGCCCATCAAAGCATTTCCAGAGGCTGGGGGAGGCTACTCCTCCAATGCCTTAACACCTTTTTCCAAAGGGAGAGGGTGTAACACCCTCTCTCTGAGGAAGTCCTTTGTTCTGCCTTCCTGGGCCAAGCCTGGCTGGACCCCAGGAGGGCAGAAACCTGTCTGAGGGGTTGGCAGCAGCAGCAGCTGCAGTGAAACCCCGGGAAAGGTAGTTTGGCAGTACCCGGGTATGAGCTAGAGACTCAGGGGATCATGGAATTGTCTTTCCAATGCCAGAATGGCATTGGGGTGACAATTCCATGATCTTAGACATGTTACATGACCATGTTCGGAGTTACCATTGTGATGCTATACATATGTCGTGACATATGTATAGTGCACGCGTGTAATGGTGTCCCTGCACTCACAAAGTCCGGGGAATTTGCCCTGAACAATGTGGGAGCACCTTGGCTTGTGCCAGGGTGCCCACACACTAAGTAACTTAGCACCCAACCTTTACCAGGTAAAGGTTAGACATATAGGTGACTTATAAGTTACTTAAGTGCAGTGGTAAATGGCTGTGAAATAACGTGGACGTTATTTCACTCAGGCTGCAAGGGCAGGCCTGTGTAAGAATTGTCAGAGCTCCCTATGGGTGGCAAAAGAAATGCTGCAGCCCATAGGGATCTCCTGGAACCCCAATACCCTGGGTACCTCAGTACCATATACTAGGGAATTATAAGGGTGTTCCAGTATGCCAATGTAAATTGGTGAAATTGGACACTAGCCTGTTAGTGACAATTTGGAAAGAAATGAGAGAGCATAACCACTGAGGTTCTGGATAGCAGAGCCTCAGTGAGACAGTGAGTCATAACACAGGTAACACATACAGGGCACACTTATGAGCACTGGGGCCCTGGCTGGCAGGTTCCAAGTGACACATACAACTAAAACAACATATATACAGTGAAATATGTGGGTAACATGCCAGGCAAGATGGTACTTTCCTACAGTCTTCCCCACTGGTTCTGGAGAGGGCAACATGCCCTGTGCTTTATCCTGGGGAGTGCAAGGCCACAGTCTCTCGAGTGGGTGGATACCACACTGGTTCTGGAGGGGCAAAATGCCCTGTGCTTTGTCCTGGGGAGTGCAAGGCAACCGTCTCTTGAGTGGGTGTCTTCCCCACTGATTCTGGAGGGGGCAGCCTGCACATTAGCCCCTGGAGGGTGGACTACATGGCATCCGCCGGCCATGATGGCTGCACTGTGGTGGTGGTTGTGGGAAGCTCCTGGGCAGCTCCTGCACTCTGTGATGGCTGCATGCTGGTGGTGGTGGTTGTGGGAGGCTCCTGGTCAGCCCCTGCACTCTGTGATTGTTGCATGGTGGTGGTGGTTTTGAGAGGCTCCTGGTCAGCCCCTGCACTCTGTGATGGCTGCATGCTGGTGTTGGTTGGGGGGAGCTCCTGGTCAGCCCATGCACTTTGTGATGGCAGCACATCCACGGCTGGCAGTGGGGGCCCTGTGACAGCTGTTGGTGGTGGCGGTGTTTCCCTCACAGCTTCCGCTGGTGTAGAAGGCCCCTTCTCCTCCTGGTCATGGGCTGGGGATCCCTTAACCTTCCTGACAGGTTTAGATGGGCTCTTCCTCTCTCTGCCTGCTGGTGCAGGCTCTTTTCCCTTCTTCCCAGCTGGTGCAGGCTCCTTCCCCTTCTTCCCAGCTGGTGCAGGCTCCTTCCCCTTCTTCCCAGCTGGTGCAGGCTCCTTCCCCTTCCTCACAGCTGGTGCTGGACTTCCTGGTTGTGCTGCCTCCTTCCCCTTCAGTGTTGTTGTTCTGGTATCCCTACCACCACGAGTAGATGGTGCTACTACTTGCCCCCTGGCCTGGTTAGCTGAGGTTCTGGGCTGTGTCCTTGATACAATGCCCATACGTGCGGGACGGGAGGGAGGGTTTGGGAAGAGGTCAATTTGGGAAAGGAAACGTTTTTTAGGGACATTGGGGCAGGAGGAGGGAAGAGTAACGGGAGTGGAGGATGAGGGAGTGGTCATCGGAGGTGTATGTCTGCTGGATTTGGGTGCATGTGCATGGGTTGTGTGCTGTTGTGAGGTGGATGGCTGTTGGGTGTCTGAGTGCTTGCGTTTGTGTCCCTTAGGAGTGGGGTGACAGACACTTTGGGAGAGGACACAGGGGACGCATGCATGGATGCTGTGGAGGTGTCTGCCAATGAGGAGTGTGTTCTGCTTGGTGTGGTGATAATGCTGGTAGTGGATATTGATGTAGTGCATGCAGGTGTGAGTGTAGACGTAACTGGGTGGGAGGCGGAGGAGGGGGAGGCAGTGGAGACAATAGATGATGTTGTGTCTGCAATTGAATGGTGTTTGTGTGAGTGCCTGTGGGAATAACTATGGTGCTTGTGTTTGCCTGCGCCACTCTTGTGTGTTGTCTTGTGTGCATGCTCGTGCTTGGGATGGGTTGGAGTTCAGGAAAATGGGACTGGGAAGTGGAAGCTTTAGGGGCGACGGTAGAAACAGGGACAATGGCTGCCATCAGAGGGGAGGCCAGAGCCTGAATCTATCTCTGTTGGGCCACCAGTCCACTGTGAATGCCCTCCAGGAATGCATTAAATTGCTGCATTTGTTATGCCAGTCCCTGGATGGCATTCACAATGGTTGGTTGCCCTACAGAGATGGACCTCAGGAGGTCAATAGCCTCCTCACTCGGGGTAGCAGGGCTCACTGGGGCAGGGCGTGAGGTGCCTGGGGCGAAGGGGATTCCCACCCTCCTGGGTGAGCGGGCATGGGCAACTCGCTCAGAAGCTACTGGGAGGGCGGTGCTGGTACACCACCAGGGAGCTCCCATCAGTGGCGGTATCAGAGTCTGTATTGTCCCCTCCAGTCTCTGCCGTGGTGCTCCCCTCGCCCTCTGTCCCACAAGTTCCCTCACCATCGGTGGACTCTGCCTCCAGGGTCCTGTGGGATGCAGCTCCCTCTGTCGCTGGTGGATTTTCTCCTCTGCCTGATGATGCTAATGCACATAAGGACAGGATGGTAAAAGCAGAAAGGCAGGGAGGGAGACAAAGGATACACAGGGTCAATGACTGCACCAAGACCACCGTTGGCGTAAACAGCACCCTCACACACAGGGAACAGGCCTAAGCACTATGCATTGCACTACCAGTGAAATGCCTAGTCACCAAGGCATTAGGAGGGGCACACACCGCCAACTGCAGTACACATGGGACTCACAATGCCCTGCCCAGAAGTGAATACTAACAAGCTAGGTAAGCAGTATTATCCATTCAACCCTTAGCTTCCAGAGTACCTACGCTGCTATGTCTGGCCTGGCCTAAGGGGCACCCACTGACACACAACCACCACCCGGCTACCACCCCACCAGCCGTAAATTGTAATGATAGCCACTGTACTCACCCCTTTGTGGCTGCTGTGATGCCCTCAAGTGCCCATCCAGCTCAGGGTAGGCCACCGGCAGTATGCGGGCCATCGGGGGGGGTCAGGGTCCGACTGGTACCCGTTCCTCGTTGGAAGGCCATCCCCAGCTGGGCCTCTGTGGTCTTTCGTGCCCAGCATCTCACATCCTCCCACCGTTTGTGACAGTGGGTGCTCCGCCTTCCACAGACCCCCACCCCCAGGGTCCGCACCTTCTTGGCGATACCACGCCATATTCCCTTCTTTTGATGGGCGCTGACCTGCAGAGGCAATACAGACAGGAAAACACCATAAAAGTAACAGTCCAGCCTGTCACACAAATGGCCCACCGTACCCGTTTCCATCACCATTGGCACACACATAGCCCAGTTCACAACATGTACACCGCCAAGAGGACGTCCTCCCACCCCCCCTTACACAATGCCTTCACACACAACTCCATGCATTCATGCCACATGCATTGTGCCCACAGTGTACTCACCTGTCGTTATGGAGGCCCATACAGCAGTCCGTACTGGGGTAGGACCCCATCCACCAGTCGCTCCAACTCCTCAGAAGTGAAGGATGGGGCCCTTTCCCTGGTCACACTGGCCATGATGGGTTCCAGACACAGGTCACAGCAGCACATGCAGTGTAGGTCCTCTCCTATGGAAGGTCAGGAAACAAGTGAGGAATGTGAATTAAAATGGACGTCACCTCCACCGCGGTGCACACCGTCACCACCGGCACACATACCTATTGGCCACTTTACCCCATAGTGCCTAATAAGAACCAATGAGGAATTGCATAGCGGTTCACGGCCGCCTACCGCCATGGCGCACAACGTCGGCAGCATTACCTCACTTCCAGCTGTCCCACCACACAGGACAGACGGTCGCCATTTTAGGGGGGGTAAACAGGCCTATTGATAATTGCTGCGTCACAGGATAAATAGGCACATACTTTTTAAATTACACTGTCCCAAAACATGTTTGCAGGATGTGGACTGCTGTTGTGGTATAGTTCTTCAAATTGTGACAGCCTACTCACTCTCGTGTCCCTTAGATACCTACTGCTGTGGATGAATAGGAGATGGAGAAATACCTCTGTGTACAGACCCCTGGTGGACTTCGCTGCACTGGAGGACACGCACATTATACTCACCTATAGACTGGACAGGGCCACAATCAAAGAGCTGGAACCTGACCTGATATCAGCTATCTGTCATCCCACTGGGATACCCCCTCTTGTGCAGGTTCTATCAGTGCTCAAATCTTTCCAAGTGACAGTGGGCTTGCAGCAGGAATGTCATAGCCAATGTTCTCAATCGTGCTAGCAAGAGGGTTGTCGGCCCTGATATGGGACATATCCCCAATATAATTGGGGCAATTGACGGAACACATATTGCATTTGTACCCCCCCCCGGCAAATGTGCAGATGGTGTACCTGGCGGACCAGTACATCTCCCACGTCAATGCTATATATCCTGGGTCGGTGCATGATGCCTTTGTCCTAAGGAATAGCAGCATCCCAAATGTGATGTCCAAACTACAGAGGCACAGGGTGTGCCTAATAGGTGAGCCCTGGTTCCCACCCAGTATAAGTTGGTGTATGCCTATGCTGTTGGCCATATAGGATAGTGTGTGGCTAAACGTTGTCCCTCAATATTTGCAGGTGACTCTGGATACCCAAACCTATCATGGCTGCTGACTCCAGTGAGGAATGCCAGGACAAGGGCAGAAGAACATTATAATGAGGCATGCTGCAAGTTGCACAACCTGGCCCTCAGATGCCATGTACCTTTTCTGCATAGAGGAGGAGACTGGAGATGCCCTTGTGGCAGCAGTGGACCCTGAGGACAGTGAGGATGAGGAGGCAGAGGATGAGGATGTGGACAACAGAACATTGGTGACACATCAGTACTTTCAATGACACACAGGTCAGACAGTGTTACTTCACATTTCTATGACTATTGGTGTATTTTGTGTGGCATTGGCATGCTGGCATGACCCACTTCTTTGCCCTACGTACTGTTACCTATGGATATTCATTTTACAGATGTTGGTGATATGACAACATTCTCCTGATGTGATCACAACAGCCAGCTACAGGTCATTAATTTCATTCTCATACTATTTACAGTTCATTTGCAATGGTTGTAGCTGTTTCAATCATTACAAATTTGCAATACATGAAATACTAGTAGTTAAGTTTTATCCAAGGGTGTTTATTGTTATGCTAAAATATAGAGGGGAAAGTGCAATGGAATGGGGTGATGATGGAGGAAAGTCCAGGGTATTGTTCCAGTCTGTTTGTAGCACAGGTTCTTTGTCCATGGGGACATAGGAAGGGGAGCAATGGCAGTTTAAGGTGGACAAGGTAACTAAGTGGGACACAAGGGTGACAATCAGGAGAGTCTCATTTCCTGGCGGTGGTCTTGGCAAGTGTCCCTGGCTTCTGTCTGGTTCGCAGGGAACGTTTGCGGGGTGGTTCACCTTCTGCAGGGAGAGGGGCGCTGGTGGCCTGTTGGTCCTGTGGCGGGGCCTCCTGGCCACTAGCGGAAGTGGAGGGCTGTTCGATGACTGGTTGGTGGCAGGGGCCCGCTGGTGTGCTGTTGCCTCCCTCATGATGTTGGCCATGTCTGTCAGCACCCCTGCTATGGAGATCAGGGTATTGTTAATGGCCTACAAGTCGTCCCTGATCCCCTGATACTGTCCCTCCTGCAGCCGCCTGTTCTCCTGTACGTTGTCTAGGCTCTGGCCCATCGTGTCCTGGGAATGTTGGTAGGCACCCAGGATCTCAGATAGTGCATCCTGGAGAGTCGGTTCCCTGGTCCTGGCCTCCCCCTTGAACACAGCAGTCCTCCCAGTGTCCCTGTCGGCCTGTTCCTCTGTCCCCAGAGAATGGTTTGCCCACTGCCACTGACCCCAGATCCCTGATTGTCCTGTGGCTGAGGTGTGGTCTGGGGTCACTGTACAGGTGGGCACACTGCTGATTAACGTGTCTTGGGGACAGAGGTGTGGGTACACTGGGTAGGTGCTGTGGTGTTGGTTCCTGATGGGGGAGGCTCTGGGGTGGTCTGTGAGTGGGCTTGGGTGACCGGCTGTCCAGTGGTGCCTGATGGGCCAGGTAGATCGTCCAGATCCAGAAGTCCATAGTTACTGTCATCACTGTGGGCCTCTTCTGTTGGGGGACTGGAGAGTGGTGGCACCTCCTCTCCAGTGACATTGGCTGGGGTACCTGTGAGGATATAAATGATGTATTATGCTTTAAGTGTCTGACATTTGTACTTCTGTAGCTTCCCCTCTATGTTTGTTGATCCCCCTGCCAGCTTTTGATTGTGTATGGTGGTTCATTGTGGTTTTGTTAGTTTCCCTATGCTGTGCATGCTTTAATGAAGTTTGTCCATAAGAGTGTCCATGCAAGGGGGTGCGGGGTCCATGCATTGGTACAGCATGCAGGGCCTGGCATTGGGATTAGTCAGATGTGATGGTGGAGTGTGTGGGATGTAGTGGAGTGACGGGAGTGAGGGTGAGGCTGTGTGATGGCATGCAGGCATGGGGAGTGATAATTGTTAAAAGTTGACTTACCAGTGTCCAGTCCTCCGCCAACTCCAGCAAGTCCCTCAGGAAGCAGCATTGCCAGTACCTGCTCCTCTCATGCTGTGAGTTGTGGGAGAGGAGGTGGGGGTCCACCGCCAGTCCTCTGTATGGCTAGCTGGTGTCTTGCTGCTATGGAACGTACCTTCCCCTGTAGGTCGTTCCACCTCTTCCCGATGTCGTCCCTTGTTCTTGGGTGCTGTTCCACGGCGTTGACCCTGTCCACAATTCTCCTCCATAGCTCCATCTTCCTTGCTATTGATATCTGCTGCACCTGTGCTCCAAAGAGCTGTGGCTCTACCCTGACAATTTCCTCCACCGTGACCCTTAACTCCTCCTCAGTGAAATGGGAGTGCCTTTGTGGTGCCATGGTTGTTGTGTGATGTGTGTTGGTGAAGATGTGTTGGGGTGTGTGATGTGGAGTGTGTGAGGGATGTATGGGTGTCAGTGGTATGTGTTTCTAGTTGTCTCTGTGCTATTCTTCTCAGTCTCATGGTGGCAATAGTTGTTGGTAAAGGGTTGTGGGTAATGTGGGTGTGCGTTTTATAGTGGTGTGGGTGTGTAGGTGTGGTGTGTGCATCAGTGTCAGGTGTGTGTTTTTCGTATTGGCCAATGTAGTGTTGCTGAGCGCAGCGGTATGTACTGACAATGGTTTACCACAATTGAATGTGTACCGTGGTGATTCGTGGGTCATAATGTGATGGGTGTTATTCTGTTGGCATAACAGAGTGGATTTTGGGACCACCACCTTAACACTGATCTTTGTGCTGGCGGATTTGTGTATGTGGCTGTAGTCTGTTGGATTGTTGTGTTTGTGTCATAATATAGTGAACTGATATTCAGCAGCGCGGCGGTAAGTTGGCAGCCGCCAGCGCAGCAGTAAGTGGGATTTACCGCCATTGTTATAATGAGGGCCTGTATTTGGTATCTTTTTTTCAATTCTAAATTTTGTAAAATCTTTTTTAGACTGGTTTCTAAATCTACTAGAAAAGCTATTGTACACTCCTTAATCACTTTTCACCTTGACTATGTGAACAGTCTGTACCTGGGCCTTTCTACTTACCTTCTGCAATGCCTTCAGTTGATCCATAATGAGGCAGCTTTACTTCTTTTAAACACTCCCAGACATGAATCCATCTCCGGGCATTTCAAATAAACGACTTCCGGTCCATCAGTGTATGTCATTTAGATGTCTCTTGCTTACCTTCCATCACAAACATCCTGCCTATTTGAAGAAGAGAATTCTGGCTGAAATTCCCTTAAGATCTTTGAGATCTTCTAACCACATTCCTACTGCGCATCATACTCGCCTGGGGCCAATCTTTTTCCTACCTGGCCCCTATATTTGGAAAGCACTACATCTCAACATCTGGGCCTCCACTGATTAAAAAAACAGGTGAAAATGAGGCCTTTCCAGTCTTGTTAATTCAGTTGCTGTTGCACTAATTTACTTACTTCAAGTAATAGCGCCATGACTTCTTTTAGACAGCTGTGTGCTTTATAGATGGGATATTCAGTCTTTCATTCATGGATACAGGAAACCAGAAGAGCATTCAACTACCACAAGAAAAAACTAAAAACCATGATATACAGCATGCCATGCTATCGATATAGGGAAATAATAGGAATATAATTGATAGACATATATAAAAATGTAAAATCCTAAACCCCAATACAAATATTTTAGGTGAGGGATAGTTTTAAAACCTATGTAAATAGTGAACCTCTGCAGAAATATATAGGTCATAGTGAACATTAGTTTTAAGAAACACTGAGAGGTTGACAGAAGAAAATGGTTTTGCATCATTGTAGGAAAGTACCCTCTTTTTGGCATGTTACCCCCAATTTCTGCCTAATGTCAGTGTGTTTGACTGTGTCACTGGGATCCTGCTAGCCAGGACCCCAGATCCTATGGTTTTTGGCCTGCTTGTCAGTATGTTTCACTGTTTTTGTCAGTATGCTTGACTGTGTCACTGGAGTCCTGCTAACAAGGACCCCAGTGCTTATGCTCTCTCTCCTCCCAAATTGGTCACTACATGCTGGTAACCCAGTATTTCATCCCATATTGACATACTGGTCACCCCTTATAAGTCCCTAGTATAGGGGATCCTTAAGGGCTGCAGCATTACTTTTGCCACCCATAGGGAGCCCATACAAAGGCTTCTAAAGGACTGTCATTGTACCTGTGTGAAATGTTTCATGCATCATTTCACAGCCACTTACACTGCACAAGGTCACTTATAAGTCACCTATATGTCAGGCCTTCCAACCCTGAAGGTTGGGTGCAAAGTAACTGTGTGTGAGGGCACCCCTACACTAGCAGAGGTGCCCCAATGTCATCAGGACCATTTTCTCAGACTTCGCGAGTTCAGGGATGCCATTTTACGCGTGCCCTGGACATAGGTCAAAATACCTATGTCCAGCCTCACAATGGTAACTCTGAATATGGCTATGTAAGGTGTCTAACATCTGGGAAGTGTACCCCAATACTGATTCTAGTATTGGTTTTACAACTCCATGCACTCTGGGGGCTCCAAAGTGGACCCCCAGTACTGCCATATCAGCCTTCTGAGGTTTTCCAGGCAGCCCCAGCTGCTGCAACCTCACAGACAGCTTTCTGCCCTCCCGTTGATTGAGCAGCCCAAACCCAGGAAGGCAGAACAAAGGATTTCCTTTGGGAGAGGGGTGTTACACTATCTCCCTTTGGAAATATTTGTTACAGGCATGGAAGGGGTAGCCTCCAAGAGCCTCTGGACACACTTTGAAGGGCACAGATGGTGCCCTCCTTGCATAATCCAGTCTACACCGATTCAGGGACCCCCAGTCCCTGCTCTGGTGTGAAAGTGGACAAAGGAAAGGGGAGTGACCACTCCCCTGTCCATCACCACCCCAGGGGTGGTGCCCAGAGTGTCCCTGGGTTTTGCCATCTTGGATTCCAAGATGGTAGGGCACCCTGGGAGCATCTGAGTGGCCAGTGCCAGCAAGTGATGTCAGAGCCCTCCCGTGATAGGTGCTTATCTGTGTAGCTAGCCAATCCCCCTTTCAGGGCTATTTAGGGTCTCTCCTCTGGGTGTTTCTTCAGATTCAGATTTCAAGACTCCAGCAGGAATCCTCTGCATCCTTTACTTCATCTTCTACCGACAGAACCTCAGCTGAATCCTCCAGGAACTCTACAAACTGCAACAAATAAGCAAAGACGACTCATGAAACATTGCATCTTCAGCTCCTGGCAGCAACTACAACTGTTTCCAGGTTGTGCATCCTCTGAGGACTGCCTGTCTTCAGCCTGCACCAGAAGAACCAAACGAACCTCTGGTGGAGTGTGAGAAGGTAGCCTCTTTCTAGCCTTGTTACCCCCACTTTTGGCCTGTTTGTGAGTGTATGTCAGGGTGTTTTGTCACTGTTTTCACTGTCTCACTGGGAACCTGATAGCCAGGCCTCAGTGCTCATAGTGAAAACACCATGTTTTCAGTATGGTTGTTATGTGTCACTGGGATCCTGCTAGTCAGGACCCCAGTGCTCATAGGTTTGTGGCCTATATGTATGTGTCACTGGGACCCTGTCACACAGGGCCCCAGTGCTCATAGGTGTGCATGTATATGTTCCCTGTGTGGTGCCTAACTGTCTCACTGAGGCTCTGCTAACCAGAACCTCAGTGGTGATGCTCTCTCATTACTTTCAAATTGTCACTAACAGGCTAGTGACCATTTTTACCAATTTACATTGGCTTACTGGAACACCCTTATAATTCCCTAGTATATGGTACTGAGGTACCCAGGGTATTGGGGTTCCAGGAGATCCCTATGGGCTGCAGCATTTCTTTTGCCACCCATAGGGAGCTCTGACAATTCTTACACAGGCCTGCCACTGCAGCCTGAGTGAAATAACGTCCACGTTATTTCACAGCCATTTTACACTGCACTTAAGTAACTTATAAGTCACCTATATGTCTAACCTTTACCTGGTAAAGGTTAGGTGCAAAGTTACTTAGTGTGAGGGCACCCTGGCACTAGCCAAGGTGCCCCCACATTGTTCAGAGCCAATTCCCTGAACTTTGTGAGTGCGGGGACACCATTACACGCGTGCACTACATATAGGTCACTACCTATATGTAGCTTCACCATGGTAACTCCGAATATGGCCATGTAACATGTCTATGATCATGGAATTGCCCCCTCTATGCCATCCTGGCATTGTTGGTACAATTCCATGATCCCAGTGGTCTGTAGCACAGACCCTGGTACTGCCAGACTGCCCTTCCTGGGGTTTCTCTGCAGCTGCTGCTGCTGCCAACCCCTCAGACAGGCAGCTGCCCTCCTGGGGTCCAGCCAGGCCTGGCCCAGGATGGCAGAACAAAGTACTTCCTCTGAGAGAGGGTGTGACACCCTCTCCCTTTGGAAAATGGTGTGAAGGCAGGGGAGGAGTAGCCTCCCCCAGCCTCTGGAAATGCTTTGTTGGGCACAGATGTGCCCAATTCTGCATAAGCCAGTCTACACCGGTTCAGGGACCCCTTAGCCCCTGCTCTGGCGCGAAACTGGACAAAGGAAAGGGGAGTGACCACTCCCCTGACCTGCACCTCCCCTGGGAGGTGTCCAGAGCTCCTCCAGTGTGCTCCAGACCTCTGCCATCTTGGAAACAGAGGTGCTGCTGGCACACTGGACTGCTCTGAGTGGCCAGTGCCACCAGGTGACGTCAGAGACTCCTGCTGATAGGCTCCTTCAGGTGTTAGTAGCCTTTCCTCTCTCCTAGGTAGCCAAACCCTCTTTTCTGGCTATTTAGGGTCTCTGTCTCTGGGGAAACTTCAGATAACGAATGCATGAGCTCAGCCGAGTTCCTCTGCATCTCCCTCTTCACCTTCTGATAAGGAATCGACCGCTGACCGCGCTGGAAGCCTGCAAACCTGCAACATAGTAGCAAAGACGACTACTGCAACTCTGTAACGCTGATCCTGCCGCCTTCTCGACTGTTTTCCTGCTTGTGCATGCTGTGGGGGTAGCCTGCCTCCTCTCTGCACCAGAAGCTCCGAAGAAATCTCCCGTGGGTCGACGGAATCTTCCCCCTGCAACCGCAGGCACCAAAAAGCTGCATCTCCGGTCCCTTGGGTCTCCTCTCAGCACGACGAGCGAGGTCCCTCGAATCCAGCGACACCGTCCAAGTGACCCCCACAGTCCAGTGACTCTTCAGCCCAAGTTTGGTGGAGGTAAGTCCTTGCCTCACCTCGCTGGGCTGCATTGCTGGGAACCGCGACTTTGCAAGCTTCTCCGGCCCCTGTGCACTTCCGGCGGAAATCCTGTGTGCACAGCCAAGCCTGGGTCCACGGCACTCTAACCTGCATTGCACGACTTTCTAAGTTGGTCTCCGGCGACGTGGGACTCCTTTGTGCAACTTCGGCGAGCACCGTTTCACGCATCCTCGTAGTGCATGTTTCTGGCACTTCTCCGGGTGCTACCTGCTTCAGTGAGGGCTCTTTGTCTTGCTCGACGTCCCCTCTCTCTGCAGGTCCAATTTGCGACCTCCTGGTCCCTCCTGGGCCCCAGCAGCGTCCAAAAACGCCAAACGCACGATTTGCGTGTAGCAAGGCTTGTTGGCGTCCATCCGGCGGGAAAACACTTCTGCACGACTCTCCAAGGCGTGGGGGATCCATCCTCCAAAGGGGAAGTCTCTAGCCCTTGTCGTTCCTGAAGTATTCACAGTTCTTCAGCCTAGTAAGAGCTTCTTTGCACCAACCGCTGGCATTTCTTGGGCATCTGCCCATCTCCGAGCTGCTTGTGACTTTTGGACTTGGTCCCCTTGCTCCACAGGTACCTTCAGACAGGAATCCATCGTTGTTGCATTGCTGATTTGTGTTTTCCTTGCATTCTCCCTCTAACACGACTATTTTGTCCTTAGGGGAACTTTGGTGCACTTTGCACTCACTTTTCAGGGTCTTGGGGTGGGTTATTTTGCTAACTCTCACTATTTTCTAATAGTCCCAGCGACCCTCTACAAGGTCACATAGGTTTGGGGTCCATTCGTGGTTCGCATTCCACTTCTGGAGTATATGGTTTGTGTTGCCCCTATCCCTATGTTTCCCCATTGCATCCTATTGTAACTATACATTGTTTGCACTGTTTTCTAAGACTATACTGCATATTTTTGCTATTGTGTATATATATCTTGTGTATATTTCCTATCCTCTCACTGAGGGTACACTCTAAGATACTTTGGCATATTGTCATAAAAATAAAGTACCTTTATTTTTAGTATAACTGTGTATTGTGTTTTCTTATGATATTGTGCATATGACACTAAGTGGTACTGTAGTAGCTTCACACGTCGCCTAGTTCAGCCTGAGCTGCTTTGCTAAGCTACCATTATCTATCAGCCTAAGCTGCTAGACACCCTATACACTAATAAGGGATAACTGGGCCTGGTGCAAGGTGCAAGTACCCCTTGGTACTCACTACAAGCCAGTCCAGCCTCCTACATGGAGTGACAGAGTCACTTCCCTGCTTCAGCAAGCACCTTGTTACACCCACTTTTGGCCTGTTTGTGAGTATATGTCAGGGTGTTTTCACTGTCTCACTGGGATCCTGCTAGCCAGGTCCCAGTGCTCATAAGTTTGTGGCCTATGTGTGTTCCCTGTGTGATGCCTAAATGTCTCACTGAGGCTCTGCTAACCAGAACCTCAGTAGTTATGCTCTCTCTGCTTCCAAATTTGTCACTAACAGGCTAGTGACTAAATTTACCAATTCACATTGGCATACTGGTACACCCATATAATTCCCTAGTATATGGTACTGGGGTACCCAGGGTATTGGGGTTCCAGGAGATCCCTATGGGCCAGCATTTCTTTTGCCACCCATAGGGAGCTCTGACAATTCTTACACAGGCCTGCCATTGCAGCCTGCGTGAAATAACATCCACGTTATTTCACAGCCATTTACCACCGCACTTAAGTAACTTATAAGTCACCTATATGACTTAGGTGCAAAGTTACTTAGTGTGTGAGCACCCTGGCACTAGCCAAGGTGCCCCCACATCGTTCAGGGCAAATTCCTCGGACTTTGTGAGTGCGGGGACACCATTACATGTGTGCACTACACATAGGTCACTACCTATGTGTAGCGTCACAATGGTAACTCCGAACATGGCCATTTAACATGTCTAAGATCATGGAATTGTCACCCCAATGCCATTCTGGCATTGGGGTGACAATTCCATGATCCCCCGGGTCTCTAGCATAATACCCGGGTACGGCCAAACTGCCTTTCCGGGGTCTCCACTGCAGCTGCTGCTGCTGCCAACCCCTCAGACAGGTTTCTGCCCTCCTGGGGTCCAGGCAGCCCTGGCCCAGGAAGGCAGAACAAAGGATTTTCTCTAAGAGAGGGTGTAACACTCTCTCCCTTTGGAAATAGGTGTCAGGGCTTGGGAGGAGTAGCCTGCCCCACCCTCTGGAAATGCTTTGATGGGCACAGATGGTGCCTATCTCTGCATAAGCCAGTCTACACCGGTTTAGGGATCCCCCAGCCCTGCTCTGGCGCAAAACTGGACAAAGGAAAGGGGAGTGACCACTCCCCTGACCTGCACCTCCCAGGGGAGGTGTCCAGAGCTCTTCCAATGTGTCCCAGACCTCTGCCATCTTGGATGCAGAGGTGTTGGGGCACAATGGACAGCTCTGAGTGGCCAGTGCCAGCAGGTGACGTCAGAGACCCCTCCTGATAGGTGCTTACATTTCTCAGTAGCCAATCCTCCTCTGTGGGCTATTTAGGGTCTCTCCTCTGGACATTATTCAGATAACGAATGCAAGAGCTCACCAGAGTTCCTCTGCACTTCCCTCTTTGACTTCTGCCAAGGATCGACCGCTGACTGCTCCAGGATGCCTGCAAAACCACAACAAATTAGCAAGAAGACTACCAGCAACATTGTAGCGCCTCATCCTGCCGGCTTTCTCAACTGTTTCCTGGTGGTGCATGCTCTGAGGGCTGTCTGCCTTCACCCTGCACTGGAAGCCAAGAAGAAATCTCCCGTGGGTCGACAGAATCTTCTCCCTGCCAACGCAGGCACCAAACTTCTGCATCACCGGTCCTCTGGGTCCCCTCTCATCCTGACGAGCGTGGTCCCTGGAACACAGGAGCTGGGTCCAAGTGTCTCCCACAGTCCAGTGGCCCTTCTGTCCAAATTTGGTGGAGGTAAGTCCTTGCCTCCCCACGCCAGACAGTAATCCTGTGTACTGCGTGATCTGCAGCTGCTCAGGCTTCTGTCCACTTTTCCAAGACTTCCTTTGTGCACATCCTAACCCAGGTCCCCAGCACTCTGTCCTGCATTGCCCAACTCGTTGAGTTGCACTCCGACGTTGTGGGACCCTCCTTTGTGACTTTGAGTCGACCGCTGTCCTCAGATCTTCTAAGTGCCTGTTCCGGTACTTCTGCAGGTGCTGCCTGCTTCTGCAGGGGCTCTCTGAGTTGCTGAGGCCCCCTCTGTCTCCTCCTCCAAGGGGCGGCCTCCTGGTCCTTCCTGGGCCTTAGCAGCACCCAAAATTCTCAAACATGACTCTTGCAGCTAGCAAGGCTTGCTTGCAGTATTTCTGCAAGGAAGCAACTCTGCATCCTCCAGCACGCCGTGGGGCATCTTCTGACCAAAGGAGAAGTTCCTGGCACCTTCCATTGCTGCAGAATCTTTGGGTTCTTCCACCCAGAGGCAGCCCTTTTGCACCTTCATCCGGGGTTTAGTGGGCTCCTGCCTCCCCTGGACACTTGCATGGCTCTTGGACTTTGTCCCCTTCCTTTACAGGTCCTCAGGTCCAGGAATCTGTCTTCAGTGTTTTGCTGGCAGTTGTTGTTCTTGCAGAATCCCCTATCTCGACTTCACAGTCTTTCTAGGGTGGTAGGGCAACGTTACTCCTACTTTTCAGGGTCTTGGGGTTGGGTATCTTGGACACCGTTAGTGTTTTCTAACAGTCCCAGCGATCCTCTACAACTTACACTAGGCCTGGGGTCCATTCGTGGTTTGCATTCCACTTTTGGAGTATATGGTTTGTGTTGCCCCTAGGCCTATTTCTACCTATTGCATTCTATTGTGATTCTACATTGTTTGCACTACTTTTCTAACTGTTACTTACCTGCTTTTAGTTGGACTTAACTGCAGGTCAATATGTTTTTATATAGAAAAATATTCCTTTCTCAATTTATTTTAGAACCACAAGATTCAGAATTTAGAATTTAGATTCAGAAGTTAGGTAAGTACATAAATTGTAAGGTACGTCACACTGGTAGCTATGGAACTTTGAATTAAAACAGTAGTATAGACAGTTTTGGCAAAAATGGCAATAAGCTATTTTAAAAGTGTACAGAGTGCAAAAATCACAATTTCCTGGGGGAAGGAAGTATTGGTTAGTTTCTCAGGTAAGTAAAGCACTTACAAGTTCAGTATTTTGGGCATAGGCAGCCCACCGCTGAGGGTTCAAGGCAACCCCAAACCCTCAGCACCAGCAACACAGAGCTGGTCAGGTGCAGAGGTCAAAGGAGGGTCCAAATATCGTAGGTGCCTATGGAGAAAGGGGTGCTCCGGTTCTAGTCTGCTAGCAGGTAAGTACCTGCGTCCTCGGGGAGCAGACCAAGGGGGTTTTGTAGAACACTGGGGGGGTCCCAAACATGCATACAAAATACACCCTCAGCGGCACAGGGGTGGCTGGGTGCAGTGTGTGAACAAGGCGTTGGGTTGTAGACAGGAAACAATGGAGCGACCGGGTGATGCAGGAAGGTCACAGGGGGGCTTCTCGGGCCAGGCACCTACTGGGCTAGGATGACGGTTGCCTTGTGGTCGCGCCTGCTCTGGTGGTTTGTTCCTCTCGGTCCTTGGGGCTGCGGGTGCAGTGCTTCTCCAAGCATTGGGTTCCTTTGTTTCTGGGCAGTTGCGGCCAGAGGGAGCCTCTGGATGCTCTCTGCAGGCGTTGCCTACACCCTCTTTGTGCCTCCTCCCTGAGGGGAGGGGGCACAACCCTATTCCTATTGGGGGAATCCTCCAAAACAAGATGGAGGATTTCTTAAGGCAGGGTTCACCTCAGCTTAGGACACCTTAGGGCCTGTCCTGACTGGTGAGTGACTCCTCCTTGTTTTTCTCATTATCTCCTCCGAACTTGCCACACACACTGTATCCTGCACCTCTTTTTATGCAGAATAAAACTTGTTAGTCCTGTAACTGCACAAGGTAATATAACTAGATTTGACAGCACCCCTGAAGTCCAACAAGTCCTGACAGAAAAACAATAGATAGTGGAAGAGATATCAAGAATGAAGACGGGAGGGTGAAAGGGGGCTCAAATAGAGAGGGAAAAAGGCGTATTGCACCAAGGCATTTTTGGAAGGTCTTACCCATCATCCGAATGTAGTAGCTATTTAGCTAACCCTCTACTCCTGATTATGCAAGCAGACCAGGTTTTAGCATTACGGGATCAGTATTTGTCCATGACAAATGGCCCACTAGAGCCAAGTTCACACGTAGAGCCATTTCCTTATGGAATGGTACCAAGACAAATGGTCACCTAACATCTGATAGGACAATAGGCCAGTATCAAGAAATATGCAATGAAAACATACAGAGATATACATAGACCGGAATTACCACACACCCTAGAACAGCAATGAAATGAACACAGTTTTCCCTTTGTTTCAGAGGAAATGGGACAGTAAAGGTCGGGAGTAATCTCAATTGCAAGATCACCACCTACAACGCAGATATGCAGGGTGGCACCTACAGCCTGATGGATCACTACTGGATGTATGGGGCCCGGCTCCACATGCAACTACCCCTAAACTGGAATGGCCTCTACTCCCTTGTGACTTTATACAGCACCTCCCTGGTGAACATCTCCCAGTTACATGACCATCCCATGGGTGGTCCAACAACTTGCTTCATCAGCACCGGACAAAAAGAACTGGGGAATACTATGGTACTACAGTTTGGAAAGAAGTCCCACAGGAATATAGGCTACTGTGAGAAGGTAGCCTCTTTCTAGCCTTGTTACCCCCACTTTTGGCCTGTTTGTGAGTGTATGTCAGAGTGTTTGTCACTGTTTTCACTGTCTCACTGGGATCCTGATAGCCAGGCCTCAGTGCTCATAGTGAAAACACTATGTTTTCAGTATGTTTGTTATGTGTCACTGGGATCCTGCTGGTCAGGACCCCAGTGCTCATAAGTTTGTGGCCTATATGTATGTGTCACTGGGACCCTGTCACACAGGGCCCCAGTGCTCATAGGTGTGCATGTATATGTTCCCTGTGTGGTGCCTAACTGTCTCACTGAGGCTCTGCTAACCAGAACCTCAGTGGTTATGCTCTCTCATTACTTTTAAATTGTCACTAACAGGCTAGTGACCAATTTTACCAATTTACATTGGATTACTGGAACACCCTTATAATTCCCTAGTATATGGTTACTGAGGTACCCAGGGTATTGGGGTTCCAGGAGATCCCTATGGGCTGCAGCATTTCTTTTGCCACCCATAGGGAGCTCTGACAATTCTTACACAGGCCTGCCACTGCAGCCTGAGTGAAATAACGTCCACGTTATTTCACAGCCATTTTACACTGCACTTAAGTAACTTATAAGTCACCTATATGTCTAACCTTTACCTGGTAAAGGTTAGGTGCAAAGTTACTTAGTGTGAGGGCACCCTGGCACTAGCCAAGGTGCCCCCACATTGTTCAGAGCCAATTCCCTGAACTTTGTGAGTGCGGGGACACAATTACACGCGTGCACTACATATAGGTCACTACCTATATGTAGCTTCACCATGGTAACTCCGAATATGGCCATGTAACATGTCTATGATCATGGAATTGCCCCCTCTATGCCATCCTGGCATTGTTGGTACAATTCCATGATCCCAGTGGTCTGTAGCACAGACCCTGGTACTGCCAAACTGCCCTTCCTGGGGTTTCACTGCAGCTGCTGCTGCTGCCAACCCCTCAGACAGGCATCTGCCCTCCTGGGGTCCAGCCAGGCCTGGCCCAGGATGGCAGAACAAAGAACTTCCTCTGAGAGAGGGTGTAACACCCTCTCCCTTTGGAAAATGGTGTGAAGGCAGGGGAGGAGTAGCCTCCCCCAGCCTCTGGAAATGCTTTGTTGGGCACAGATGTGCCCAATTCTGCATAAGCCAGTCTACACCGGTTCAGGGACCCCTTAGCCCCTGCTCTGGCGCGAAACTGGACAAAGGAAAGGGGAGTGACCACTCCCCTGACCTGCACCTCCCCTGGGAGGTGTCCAGAGCTCCTCCAGTGTGCTCCAGACCTCTGCCATCTTGGAAACAGAGGTGCTGCTGGCACACTGGACTGCTCTGAGTGGCCAGTGCCACCAGGTGACGTCAGAGACTCCTTGTGATAGGCTCCTTCAGGTGTTAGTAGCCTCTCCTCTCTCCTAGGTAGCCAAACCCTCTTTTCTGGCTATTTAGGGTCTCTGTCTCTGGGGAAACTTTAGATAACGAATGCATGAGCTCAGCCGAGTTCCTCTGCATCTCCCTCTTCACCTTCTGATAAGGAATCGACCGCTGACCGCGCTGGAAGCCTGCAAACCTGCAACATAGTAGCAAAGACGACTACTGCAACTCTGTAACGCTGATCCTGCCGCCTTCTCGACTGTTTTCCTGCTTGTGCATGCTGTGGGGGTAGTCTGCCTCCTCTCTGCACCAGAAGCTCCGAAGAAATCTCCCGTGGGTCGACGGAATCTTCCCCCTGCAACCGCAGGCACCAAAAAGCTGCATTTCCGGTCCCTTGGGTCTCCTCTCAGCACGACGAGCGAGGTCCCTCGAATCCAGCGACACCGTCCAAGTGACCCCCACAGTCCAGTGACTCTTCAGCCCAAGTTTGGTGGAGGTAAGTCCTTGCCTCACCTCGCTGGGCTGCATTGCTGGGAACCGCGACTTTGCAAGCTTCTCCGGCCCCTGTGCACTTCCGGCGGAAATCCTGTGTGCACAGCCAAGCCTGGGTCCACGGCACTCTAACCTGCATTGCACGACTTTCTAAGTTGGTCTCCGGCGACGTGGGACTCCTTTGTGCAACTTCGGCGAGCACCGTTTCACGCATCCTCGTAGTGCCTGTTTCTGGCACTTCTCCGGGTGCTACCTGCTTCAGTGAGGGCTCTTTGTCTTGCTCGACGTCCCCTCTCTCTGCAGGTCCAATTTGCGACCTTCTGGTCCCTCCTGGGCCCCAGCAGCGTCCAAAAACGCCAAACGCACGATTTGCATGTAGCAAGGCTTGTTGGCGTCCATCCGGCGGGAAAACACTTCTGCACGACTCTCCAAGGCGTGGGGGATCCATCCTCCAAAGGGGAAGTCTCTAGCCCTTGTCGTTCCTGCAGTATTCACAGTTCTTCAGCCTAGTAAGAGCTTCTTTGCACCAACCGCTGGCATTTCTTGGGCATCTGCCCATCTCCGAGCTGCTTGTGACTTTTGGACTTGGTCCCCTTGCTCCACAGGTACCTTCAGACAGGAATCCATCGTTGTTGCATTGCTGATTTGTGTTTTCCTTGCATTCTCCCTCTAACAAGACTATTTTGTCCTTAGGGGAACTTTGGTGCACTTTGCACTCACTTTTCAGGGTCTTGGGGAGGGTTATTTTTCTAACTCTCACTATTTTCTAATAGTCCCAGCGACCCTCTACAAGGTCACATAGGTTTGGGGTCCATTCGTGGTTCGCATTCCACTTCTGGAGTATATGGTTTGTGTTGCCCCTATCCCTATGTTTCCCCATTGCATCCTATTGTAACTATACATTGTTTGCACTGTTTTCTAAGACTATACTGCATATTTTTGCTATTGTGTATATATATCTTGTGTATATTTCCTATCCTCTCACTGAGGGTACACTCTAAGATACTTTGGCATATTGTCATAAAAATAAAGTACCTTTATTTTTAGTATAACTGTGTATTGTGTTTTCTTATGATATTGTGCATATGACACTAAGTGGTACTGTAGTAGCTTCACACGTCTCCTAGTTCAGCCTAAGCTGCTCTGCTAAGCTACCATTATCCATCAGCCTAAGCTGCTAGACACCCTATACACTAATAAGGGATAACTGGGCCTGGTGCAAGGTGCAAGTACCCCTTGGTACTCACTACAAGCCAGTCCAGCCTCCTACATTGGTTGTGCAGTGGTGGGATAAGTGCTTGAGACTACTTACCACTCTTGTCATTGTACTTTTCATAAGAGAAAAATATACAAAACAAGGTCAGTGTATATACACATAGCCAAAAAGTTTTGCATTTCCTCTTTTCACTCTTTTCTAAGTGCTGAAAAGTACTTCTAAAACTTTCAAAAAGTTCTTAAAAGTTTAAAAAGTTTTTTCTGTCTTTCCAAAAAGTTCTGAAAACTTTTTTCTCTTTTTCTATCACTTTAACTCTCTCTAAAAATGTCTGGCACAGGCCAAAGTGTTGAACTGTCCAAACTTGCATATGATCACCTTAGCTGGAAAGGAGCAAGGAGTCTCTGCATAGAGAGAGGTTTGAGTGTAGGGAAGAATCCCTCCTTAGAACTGTTAATTAATATGCTTAGAGTACAGGATAAGGCCATAAGTGCCCAATCTGGTGAAAAAGTAGCTAATGGTTCTCAATCTGATCCAGGGACTCCCCCAGGAAAAGGTTCAGGAAAGAAACTTCTCAGCCTGCCCATTACTAGACAGTCTAGCATAGTTGGTACAGAGGTTGAATCACACCATACTGATGGTGTGCTCTCACATTATACTGGTAGCCAAGCTGTTAGGGTGCACTCTGTAAGGGACAGGTCTCCTTCTGTTCATTCCCATCATACCTCTGTATCTAGAAATGTCCCTCCCACCCACCCTGATGACAGATTGTTAGAAAGGGAGCTCAATAGATTGAGAGTGGAACAAACCAGACTGAAGCTCAAGAAGCAACAGCTGGATTTGGATAGACAGTCTTTAGAATTAGAGAAGGAAAGACAGAAGTTGGGTTTAGATACCCATGGTGGCAGCAGCAGTATTCCCCATAGGCATCCTGCAAAAGAGCATGATTCCAGGAATCTGCACAAGATAGTTCCCCCTTATAAGGAGGGGGATGACATTAACAAGTGGTTTGCTGCACTTGAGAGGGCCTGTGCTGTACAGGATGTCCCTCAAAAGCAGTGGGCTGCTATCCTATGGCTATCATTTAGTGGAAAAGGTAGGGATAGGCTCCTTACTGTGAAAGAAAATGATGCCAATAATTTTACAGTTCTTAAGAATGCACTCCTGGATGGTTATGGCTTAACCACTGAACAGTACAGGATAAAGTTCAGAGAGACCAAAAAGGAGTCTTCACAAGACTGGGTTGATTTCATTGACCAGGCAGTGAAGGCCTTGGAGGGGTGGTTACATGGCAGTAAAGTTACTGATTATGAAAGCCTGTATAACACAATCCTGAGAGAGCATATACTTAATAATTGTGTGTCTGATTTGTTGCACCAGTACCTGGTAGACTCTGATCTGACCTCTCCCCAAGAATTGGGAAAGAAGGCAGACAAATGGGTCAGAACAAGGGTGAACAGAAAAGTTCATACAGGGGGTGACAAAGATGGCAATAAGAAGAAAGATGGTGAAAAATCTCAAGATAAGCATGGGGATAAGGGTAAAACCAAAGATCCCACTTCAAATCTTAAACACTCTTCAGAGGGTGGGGATAAAACTAATTCCTCCTCTTCTTCTCAACCTGCACACATTAAAAAGCCTTGGTGCTTTGTGTGTAAAAACAGAGGCCATAGGCCAGGGGATAAGTCCTGTCCAGGTAAACCCCCTGAGCCTACCACCACTAATACATCAAGCTCTAGTGCCCCTAGCAGTAGTGGTACTAGTGGTGGGACTGCTGGCAACAGTCAAGTTAAGGGTGTAGTTGGGTTCACTTTTGGGTCCATAGTAGAAACTGAAGTAGTCACTCCCAAGACAGTTTCTGTCACACCTAGTGGCATTGGCCTTGCCACACTGGCTGCTTGTCCCCTTACAATGGATAAGTACAGGCAGACAGTTTCAATAAATGGTGTTGAGGCCTTGGCCTACAGGGACACAGGTGCCAGTTTCACTTTGGTGACTGAAAACCTAGTGCCTCCTGAACAACACATCATTGGACAACAGTATAAGATTATTGATGTCCATAACTCCACTAAGTTTCTTCCCTTAGCTATAATTCAGTTTAGTTGGGGTGGAGTTACTGGCCCTAAGCAGGTGGTGGTATCACCTAGCTTACCTGTAGACTGTCTCGTAGGTAATGACCTAGAGGCCTCAGGTTGGGCTGATGTAGAGTTTTATGCCCATGCAGCCATGCTGGGCATCCCTGAGGAATTGTTCCCTCTCATTTCAAGTGAAATGAAAAAGCAAAGGAGAGAAGGCCTGAAAACTCAGGATCCCTCTCCATCAACAGGTAAAAAGGGTATCACAGTATCCCCTAACCACCCTACCATTCAGGATACCATTCCTGTGGTGGGAGAAACCTCTCCTGGGGTGGCACCTGTTCCAAGGGAATCATCAGCTGGCATAGCTGGACTCCCTGAGGTAGAAGTACCTCTCTGTGGGATAACTAACATTGGTGACAAAAAGAGCACCATTTTAGTTAACATGGAGCATCCCTCCAACCCTCCCAGAGAAACTTTAGTGCAGAAACCCTGTACTGCCTCACAACACTTAGGACAGCATCCCTGCCCTAGTGTGGAGCTCATAGGACAGCATCCCTGCCCTGCTCCAACTCAAGAGAAACAGCATCCCTGTTCTCTCTTCCAGCCAAATGGACAAAGTTTTTGCCCAGCTATGGCTTTACTGAGACAGCATCCCTGTCTGGCATTTCCATCATTACAAATAGGTTCAGTGGATAATTCCCACTGCTCTAAACTAAAACTTACTGATAGAAACTCTGAAAATACATCTTCACATTGTTGGTTAGCTAAAAAACTTCAAACAGGGTGGTTTACATCCCCACAGGGAAGTAACCATATAGTGGATGATAAAGGGAGTAACCAGTCTATTGCAGAGCTACTCTCTACTTATCACCACTTAGACAATAAAGTCTCAACTGGCCAAGGTTAGCCTTATTGTCCTTCGTTTGGGGGGGGGTTGTGTGAGAAGGTAGCCTCTTTCTAGCCTTGTTACCCCCACTTTTGGCCTGTTTGTGAGTGTATGTCAGAGTGTTTGTCACTGTTTTCACTGTCTCACTGGGATCCTGATAGCCAGGCCTCAGTGCTCATAGTGAAAACACTATGTTTTCAGTATGTTTGTTATGTGTCACTGGGATCCTGCTGGTCAGGACCCCAGTGCTCATAAGTTTGTGGCCTATATGTATGTGTCACTGGGACCCTGTCACACAGGGCCCCAGTGCTCATAGGTGTGCATGTATATGTTCCCTGTGTGGTGCCTAACTGTCTCACTGAGGCTCTGCTAACCAGAACCTCAGTGGTTATGCTCTCTCATTACTTTTAAATTGTCACTAACAGGCTAGTGACCAATTTTACCAATTTACATTGGATTACTGGAACACCCTTATAATTCCCTAGTATATGGTTACTGAGGTACCCAGGGTATTGGGGTTCCAGGAGATCCCTATGGGCTGCAGCATTTCTTTTGCCACCCATAGGGAGCTCTGACAATTCTTACACAGGCCTGCCACTGCAGCCTGAGTGAAATAACGTCCACGTTATTTCACAGCCATTTTACACTGCACTTAAGTAACTTATAAGTCACCTATATGTCTAACCTTTACCTGGTAAAGGTTAGGTGCAAAGTTACTTAGTGTGAGGGCACCCTGGCACTAGCCAAGGTGCCCCCACATTGTTCAGAGCCAATTCCCTGAACTTTGTGAGTGCGGGGACACAATTACACGCGTGCACTACATATAGGTCACTACCTATATGTAGCTTCACCATGGTAACTCCGAATATGGCCATGTAACATGTCTATGATCATGGAATTGCCCCCTCTATGCCATCCTGGCATTGTTGGTACAATTCCATGATCCCAGTGGTCTGTAGCACAGACCCTGGTACTGCCAAACTGCCCTTCCTGGGGTTTCACTGCAGCTGCTGCTGCTGCCAACCCCTCAGACAGGCATCTGCCCTCCTGGGGTCCAGCCAGGCCTGGCCCAGGATGGCAGAACAAAGAACTTCCTCTGAGAGAGGGTGTAACACCCTCTCCCTTTGGAAAATGGTGTGAAGGCAGGGGAGGAGTAGCCTCCCCCAGCCTCTGGAAATGCTTTGTTGGGCACAGATGTGCCCAATTCTGCATAAGCCAGTCTACACCGGTTCAGGGACCCCTTAGCCCCTGCTCTGGCGCGAAACTGGACAAAGGAAAGGGGAGTGACCACTCCCCTGACCTGCACCTCCCCTGGGAGGTGTCCAGAGCTCCTCCAGTGTGCTCCAGACCTCTGCCATCTTGGAAACAGAGGTGCTGCTGGCACACTGGACTGCTCTGAGTGGCCAGTGCCACCAGGTGACGTCAGAGACTCCTTGTGATAGGCTCCTTCAGGTGTTAGTAGCCTCTCCTCTCTCCTAGGTAGCCAAACCCTCTTTTCTGGCTATTTAGGGTCTCTGTCTCTGGGGAAACTTTAGATAACGAATGCATGAGCTCAGCCGAGTTCCTCTGCATCTCCCTCTTCACCTTCTGATAAGGAATCGACCGCTGACCGCGCTGGAAGCCTGCAAACCTGCAACATAGTAGCAAAGACGACTACTGCAACTCTGTAACGCTGATCCTGCCGCCTTCTCGACTGTTTTCCTGCTTGTGCATGCTGTGGGGGTAGTCTGCCTCCTCTCTGCACCAGAAGCTCCGAAGAAATCTCCCGTGGGTCGACGGAATCTTCCCCCTGCAACCGCAGGCACCAAAAAGCTGCATTTCCGGTCCCTTGGGTCTCCTCTCAGCACGACGAGCGAGGTCCCTCGAATCCAGCGACACCGTCCAAGTGACCCCCACAGTCCAGTGACTCTTCAGCCCAAGTTTGGTGGAGGTAAGTCCTTGCCTCACCTCGCTGGGCTGCATTGCTGGGAACCGCGACTTTGCAAGCTTCTCCGGCCCCTGTGCACTTCCGGCGGAAATCCTGTGTGCACAGCCAAGCCTGGGTCCACGGCACTCTAACCTGCATTGCACGACTTTCTAAGTTGGTCTCCGGCGACGTGGGACTCCTTTGTGCAACTTCGGCGAGCACCGTTTCACGCATCCTCGTAGTGCCTGTTTCTGGCACTTCTCCGGGTGCTACCTGCTTCAGTGAGGGCTCTTTGTCTTGCTCGACGTCCCCTCTCTCTGCAGGTCCAATTTGCGACCTTCTGGTCCCTCCTGGGCCCCAGCAGCGTCCAAAAACGCCAAACGCACGATTTGCATGTAGCAAGGCTTGTTGGCGTCCATCCGGCGGGAAAACACTTCTGCACGACTCTCCAAGGCGTGGGGGATCCATCCTCCAAAGGGGAAGTCTCTAGCCCTTGTCGTTCCTGCAGTATTCACAGTTCTTCAGCCTAGTAAGAGCTTCTTTGCACCAACCGCTGGCATTTCTTGGGCATCTGCCCATCTCCGAGCTGCTTGTGACTTTTGGACTTGGTCCCCTTGCTCCACAGGTACCTTCAGACAGGAATCCATCGTTGTTGCATTGCTGATTTGTGTTTTCCTTGCATTCTCCCTCTAACAAGACTATTTTGTCCTTAGGGGAACTTTGGTGCACTTTGCACTCACTTTTCAGGGTCTTGGGGAGGGTTATTTTTCTAACTCTCACTATTTTCTAATAGTCCCAGCGACCCTCTACAAGGTCACATAGGTTTGGGGTCCATTCGTGGTTCGCATTCCACTTCTGGAGTATATGGTTTGTGTTGCCCCTATCCCTATGTTTCCCCATTGCATCCTATTGTAACTATACATTGTTTGCACTGTTTTCTAAGACTATACTGCATATTTTTGCTATTGTGTATATATATCTTGTGTATATTTCCTATCCTCTCACTGAGGGTACACTCTAAGATACTTTGGCATATTGTCATAAAAATAAAGTACCTTTATTTTTAGTATAACTGTGTATTGTGTTTTCTTATGATATTGTGCATATGACACTAAGTGGTACTGTAGTAGCTTCACACGTCTCCTAGTTCAGCCTAAGCTGCTCTGCTAAGCTACCATTATCCATCAGCCTAAGCTGCTAGACACCCTATACACTAATAAGGGATAACTGGGCCTGGTGCAAGGTGCAAGTACCCCTTGGTACTCACTACAAGCCAGTCCAGCCTCCTACAGCTACTCAATGATACCCAGCTGTTTTCTATCAGTATTCTACTGTTTGTTCAGGCAAAAGCAACTGCCCGCTGGCTCCAAGTGATGTGCTGGAAGTTAATGAAGACAATCAATGCAACTTAGGATGAATTCAATACTATCAAGAAAGAACTCATAGCTCTTCGAATGTTTGTAATGCAGGACAGATATGTATTCGACTTAATGACGGCCATGGAAGGGGGGTGTGTAAGAAGATCGGGTCGGCCTGCTATACTTATGTGCCAGCCAATGATGTGACCAATGGGACATTAAATAAGGCCATTCAGACATTGCATGACCTACATAAGAAAATGGTCGATGAAGAGGGTGCACCTGAAGGGTGGTTCAAGGGCTGGTTTGAATGGGTGCCCTCCTGGAAGTTGGGGTTGTTTAAGGCCTTGTTGCCTTTTATAGTGATATTGCTCTTGACGTGTCTTATTTTTCAGGTAATAATAGCATGTTGTAAAAAGATGACAGCTAAAATGTGAGGAGCCTTTATGGTTAGGAAAAGAGCTAAGGATGTTGAGGGATCGAATAGTGAGCATAAGGCGGTCCCCTAGTAGGTGGGACGGTGGAAAAGACTGAAGAATCAAGTAGAAGAGGAATGGGGTCTCATAGACATATATACAAATATAAAATCCCAAACCCCAAAACAAATATATTAGGTGAGGCATAGTTTTAAAACCTATGTGAATAGTGAACCTCTGTAAATAAAAAATTTAGGCCATAGTGCACATTAGTTTTAAGAAACACACTGAGAGGTTGACAGAAGACAATGGTTTTGCATTGTCATTGAGAACAGGGTGTAACCAAGGGCAGATTCTGCCTTAGCGCAAGCCCGTTGAGACTATGTTAAAGTCAGATAGGCTGGGCTGGGTCCAATGACATCAAACAAGAGCTGAGCACTCACTATGTGGAGAACCAAAAATGTTTTTCTATGTCATCTCGCTCTTATTCTGAGAACTACAAAAAAAAACACAACGGGGGCTTCTGCTAATCATGGACAAGCACACAATGTTTATAAACCCACCTTTGTTGACAATATCTTAATTGCCTAGATTGCTATTTACGTCATATAGGAATTTCTAACGCATGTTTTTTTGGCTTTTACAGCATATATATACACCACTGCTTGTAATCTACAACTTTGAATTTCAAACTTTGGTTTCTTTTTGAGGCTGGCTGAGGTTCTCAATTGTTTAAAACAACCATAATATTGTATACATTGTTCTGTCTTACTTTATTGATAGATTTTCCATCAACACTATATTCAGCCACATTAGATTTGCTATTAATTTAAAAACAATTGTTTTCAACAATTCCTATACAGCTCAACCTTTCTAAAGAACCATAGTAAAGATAAGAGTAAATGGTCCCACTGTGGTTCTCATACCCGAGACACCAACAGCATGGACCTGAATAACTGCAATAGATGGAAGAGCTTCCTGCACCAAATTTGACTGGTATATACTCAAAGACATCACCTAGCTAAAATGTGACTCTGATTTGTGCTGTGGAAAACCTTCCTACTTCTGATTCCAGTCGTTCTTTCTCCTTTTGAGAAAACGGTCAGTCCCATCTGTTTTGCTGAATTTTACTGCTGGTTATCAGACTCTGCACACTAGAATATGCGTTCTAACCCCCTTGATCACCATATTTAACTTTCCGACAATGCCATAGTATGTGGTGTAGACACTGCACCCACTATATGTAAAGTTAAATGTTATATGTGGGCTAAAACACTCATTACGCTATCCCCTAGTGTAAAAGAAAACATGGCCTTAGGTCTACCACTGTCGACTGACTGCTGCAGTTTAAACTGCAGTGCGACCTGTTAAAATGAGATTTTTTGACAAAAATATAGTTAAATTGAGATATCACTGTGATATTACCCAACATAGATATTTGCAGTTTAGACCAATCAGTAAATTCTCGCTTAAGGTTAGCCAAAATGGGAGTTACATTATTACCTACCATGTTAGTGAGGTGTGTATTTAAACAGACAAGAAGATATTAAAGACATGGATGGAGCCATTTAAATTACGAGTTCCCTATAGAGGCTTTAGTTGTAGTTAGTGTCACTGGGAGAGCTTCACACTTGGACTAGTAACTCTTATAGCCCGAAAAAATAGAGAAAGAATCTATGACTGACAGTAAAGCTGGTATATAGATGTATGGTTTGAGAACATTTCTAAGGCATCATCTGCAAAATAGACTGCGTAATACTCTCCCACTACCTAGTTCACGCCGGTCCCTGTAGATGGCAATGGCAAGTGGCTCAACTGCAATCAAAAAGGGTGAGAGAGGGCAACCCTGTATCGTGCCTTTTTAAAGTTTAAAGTAGGGAGGGGAGAGACTCCACTGCAATTTACTGAGGGCATAGGTTTGGTATAGAGCCAGCAATCCTTATCAATAAAAGATTTACCAAGTCCTGTTTAATCCATTACTCAGCACAAGGATGCCCATTCTTCTCGTTCAAATGTCTTTTCTGCATCGATGATATCAAAACCTTTTTATCCATATCTTTTTGTTTTGCAAGAGCAGATGGGAAAGTGATCTCAAGTGTTTCGTTGAAGATCATCGGGGTACACACCCTACTTGAAGTGGGTGAATTAACGAGTGGATGAAGTTTTTAAATCTATTAGCCAAGGTCTTTACCAGTATTTTTACATTTGTGTTAAAAACAAATGTAGGTCTGTAATTTGCACAATAAAATGGTTACTTTCCAGGTATGGGTACTAGTGAAATTTAAGCCTTATTAACCTAGGACATATGGCTCTGTGTCTCAGAGTTTTCTCCTAAAAGACTTCCCAATACTTGCATGATCAAGGACTCAGTTATTTAACAGAACTTAAACTTTCATCACCTGGTTCCTTGCTTGTTGCCATCTCATCTATTGCTTTCACAGTTTCTTCATCCATGATATTGCCTTCCACGATATTGGTGTGCTCGTCTAAGAGTTGCAGTATTACTAGAGTCCCATAAATTCAGCTTTGCCCTGACTGTACATAATCTCTGATGCCCATAGACATTCACAGAATGTTGCGTGGGTCTGTCAAAAGTATGCAGTGCTCATTTCTAATTGCAGGGAATGCTCTATGAGAATCAGTCTGTTTCTGCCAACTTTCTACTAGCTTTCTTGCCTCTTTTGTAGTTGCAAAAAAGGGTCATTTCAGCTTGAGATGTATTGACTGAATTCAAATCATGTTTGGCCTTAAGTTATTCTTTAAGTAGTGTCTGAGTCAAGTGCAAATTACAGGCCTTGGTAAGTTGTTGTACTGAAATGCATGTTCTGTTGTTCCTGCTCTTGGCACATAATGTTATTTGTTGCATCTTTCATCAACTTCCACCCATAGGTATGCCTTCCCAACTGCCCACAGCACTTTGGTATATGACACCATGCCTTTGTTTTTCTTTAATAAGAAGTATAAACTGCTTACCTGTAATCCTAGTTCTCTTCCAATGGGAATCCTCATCAACGTCAAGTATTGAATAGTCCCACCCACAATTAGGAACCCCAGAGTACTTTTTAAATATTATATATCTTCACTGAAAGAAACAGGTTACAGGGACGTTAAAGTTAGGAAATATAATTTTTGAAACCATAGGAATTCACTTAAAAAAACAAAGGTTACAGGGGCTCCGCAAGTAAATTCAATTTTGCCCGGAGGTGGTGGTCCCCGGGGTACAGGGGTCCCATAAAGACCCCCTTTATTTTTTTTTAACATTTGCCCCCAGGGGTGGTTGTGCCCTGCATACTACATTAAAGCCCTGGGAAGGTGGTGGTCAGCGGGAGGGTTTCTGAGACTTGGCCCACCATGTGGACATTAAACTAACGAAGAGCAAGAGACTGCACTTTGTTTTAAAAAACATTTTTACAAGCACCTCCCCCCCCCCCAGACGGATCACGCCGAAACTTTTCAGGCAACAGGCTGACGGGACTGGCAACTTATTTCGGAAAGTTTTGAGAAAACTCGTCAAGCAGTGCCAAAGATACTGGCAAGTAAAAAAAGTGAGTCACTAGGTAATAAATAAATATATATATATATATATATATATATATATATATATATATATACATACACATATACATTACCAATTAGCAGTCGCCACTAGGTAGTTATGGTAAGGAACTAGTTTCTACAGAAAAAGCATTTTTTGGTTTGCTAATAACTTTGATGCTGTTTGATGAATCTTCATGAAATATTCCAAGAAAATACAACACTCACTTCAGAATCAGTCTGGAAAGTTCTGGGGTGATCTATCAAGCAGGCGCTGAGAAAAAGGGAGGGTCCTGTAGGAAAGTACCATCTTGCCTGGCATGTTACCCCCATTTTTCACTGTATATATGTTGTTTTAGTTGTATGTGTCACTGGGACCCTGCCAGCCAGGGCCCCAGTGCTCATAAGTGTGCCCTGTATGTGTTACCTGTGTTATGACTAACTGTCTCACTGAGGATCTGCTATCCAGAACCTTAGTGGTTATGCTCTCTCATTTCTTTCCAAATTGTCCCTAACAGGCTAGTGACCAATTTCACCAATTTACATTGGCATACTGTAACACCCTTATAATTCCCTAGTATATGGTACTGAGGTACCCAAGGTATTGGGGTTCCAGGAGATCCCTATGGGCTGCAGCATTTTTTTTGCCACCCATAGGGAGCTCTGACAATTCTTACACAGGCCTGCCACTGCAGCCTGAGTGAAATAACGTCCACGTTATTTCACAGCCATTTACCACTGCATTTAAGTAACTTATAAGTCACCTATATGTCTAACCTTTACCTGGTAAAGGTTAGGTGCAAAGTTACTTAGTGTGTGGGCACCCTGGCACTAGCCAAGGTGCCCCCACATGGTTCAGGGCAAATTCCCCAGACTTTGTGAGTGCGGGGACACCATTACACGCGTGCACTACACATAGGTCACTACCTATGTGTAGCTTCACAATGGTAACTCCGAATATGGCCATGTAACATGTCTAAGATCATGGAATTGCCCCCTCTATGCCATCCTGGCATTGTTGGCACAATCCCATGATCCCACGGGTCTCTAGCACAGACCTGGGTACTAACAAACTGCCTTTTCAGGGGTTTCACTGCAGCTGCTGCTGCTGCAAACCCCTCAGACAGGTTTCTGCCCTCCTGGGGTCCAGCCAGGCTTGGCCCAGGATGGCAGAACAAGGGACTTCCTCAGAGAGAGGGTGTTACACCCTCTCCCTTTGGAAAAAGGTGTTAAGGCAGGGGAGGAGTAGCCTCCCCCAGCCTCTGGAAATACTTTCATGGGAACAGATGGTGCCCATTTCTGCATAAGCCAGTCTACACCGGTTCAGGGACCCCTCAGCCCTGCTCTGGCGCGAAACTGGACAAAGGAAAGGGGAGTGACCACTCCCCTGACCTGCACCTCCCCTGGGAGGTGCCCAGAGCTCCTCCAGTGTGCTCCAGACCTCTGCCATCTTGAAAACAGAGGTACTGCTGGCACACTGGACTGCTCTGAGTGGCTTACACCTTGCACCAGGCCCAGGTATCCCTTATTAGTGTATAGGGTGTCTAGCAGCTTAGGCTGATAGATAATGGTAGCTTAGCAGTGCAGCTTAGGCTGAACTAGGAGACGAGTGAAGCTCCTACAGTACCACTAGTGTCACTTGCACAATACACAGATATACTAAAAATAAAGGTACTTTATTTTTATGACAATACGCCAAAGTATCTCAGTGAGTACCCTCAGTATGAGGATAGCAAATATACACAAGATATATGTACACAATACCAAAAATATGCAGTATAGTCTTGGAAAACAGTGCAAACAATGTATAGTTACAATAGGATGCAATGGGGACACATAGGGATAGGGATAGGGATAGGGGCAACACAAACCATATACTCCAAAAGTGGAATGCAAACCACGAATGGACCCCAAACCTATGTGACCTTGTAGAGGGTCGCTGGGACTGTAAGAAAACAGTGAGGGTTAGAAAAATAGCCCACCCCAAGACCCTGAAAAGTGAGTGCAAAGTGCACTAAAGTTCCCCAAATAGCACAGAAGTCGTGCTATTGCTGGGCGCCCCTTCTGTCCCCTGCCCCAAATTGGTGACATCCTGGTCCCTCCTGGGCCACAGCAGCATCCAAAAACCCTAACTGCACGATTTGCAGCTAGCAAGGCTTGTTGGCGATCTTTCGGCGGGAAAATACTTCTGCACGACTCTACACGGCGTGGGGGATCCATCCTCCAAAGGGGAAGTCTCTAGCCCTTGTCGTTCCTGCAGAATCCTCAGCTTCTACCGTCCAGTAGCAGCTTCTTTGCACCCACAGCTGGCATTTCCTGGACATCTGCCCATCTCCGACTTGCTTGTGACTTTTGGATTTGGTCCCCTTTATCCACAGGTACCCTTGTTTGGAAATCCATCGTTGTTGCATTGCTGGTTTGTGTCTTTCCTGCAGAATTCCCCTATCACGACTTCTTTGTCCTTTGAGGAACTTTAGTGCACTTTGCACTCACTTTTCAGGGTCTTGGGGTGGGCTATTTTTCTAACCCTTAGTATTTTCTAATAGTCCCAGCGGCCCTCTACAAGGTCACATAGGTTTGGGGTCCATTCGTGGTTCGCATTCCACTTTTGGAATATATGGTTTGTGTTGCCCCTATCCCTATGTGTCCCCATTGCATCCTATTGTAACTATACATTGTTTGCACTGTTTTCTAAGACTATACTGCATATTTTTGGTATTGTGTACATATATCTTGTGTATATTTGCTATCCTCATACTGAGGGTACTCACTGAGATACTTTTGGCATATTGTCAAAAAAATAAAGTACCTTTATTTTTAGTATATCTGTGTATTGTGTTTTCTTATGATATTGTGCATATGACACTAGTGGTACTGTAGGAGCTTCACTCGTCTCCTAGTTCAGCCTCAGCTGCTCTGCTAAGCTACCATTATCTATCAGCCTAAGCTGCTAGACACCCTACACACTAATAAGGGATACCTGGGCCTGGTGCAAGGTGTAAGTACCCCTTGGTACTCACTACAAGCCAGTCCAGCCTCCTACATTGGTTGTGGAGCGGTTGGATAAGTGCTTTGAGACTACTTACCACTCTTGTCATTGTACTTTTCATAAGAGAAAAATATACAAAACAAGTTCAGTGTGTGTACACATAACTAAAAAGTTTTGCATTTCCTCTTTTCACTCTTTTCTAAGTGCTGAAAAGTACCTCTAAACTTTCTAAAAGTTCTTAAAAAGTTTTAAAAGTTTTTTTTTCTGTCTTTCCAAAAGTTCTGAAAAACTTTTTCTTCACTTTTTCTGTCACTTAAACTCTTTCTAAAATGTCTGGCACAGGCCAAAATGTTGATCTGTCCAAACTTGCATATGATCACATTAGTTGGAAAGGAGCAAGGAGTCTCTGTAGAAAGAGGTTTGAGTGTAGGGAAGAATCCTTCTTTGGAATTGTTGCTTAACATGCTTAGAGAACAAGATAAGGCCAAAACGGCCCCATCTGTTGAAAAAGTAGCTAATGGTTCCCAATCTGATCCAGGGACTCCCCAAGGAAAAGATTCAGGAAAGAAACTTCCCAGCCTGCCCATTACTAGACATAGTTGGTACTGATGTAGAGTCACACCATACAGATGGTGTTGTTTCACATCATAGCAAGAGTATTCCTTCTCACCACAGTAGAAGTGATGTTTCTGTTAACCAAGCTGTTAGGGTGCCTTCCGTAAGGGACAGGTCTCCTTCTGTCCATTCTCACCATACTTCTGTTTCAAGGCATGTTCCTCCCACCCACCATGATGACAGAATGTTAGAAAGGGAGCTCAATAAATTGAGAGTGGAACAAACCAGACTGAAGCTCAAGAAGCAACAGCTGGATTTGGATAGACAGACCTTAGAAGTAGAGAAGGAAAGACAGAAGTTGGGTTTAGAAACCCATGGTGGCAGCAGCAGTATTCCCCATAGTCATCCCGCAAAAGAGCATGATTCCAGGAATCTGCACAAGATAGTTCACCCTTATAAGGAGGGGGATGACATTAACAAGTGGTTTGCTGCACTTGAGAGGGCCTGTGCTGTACAGGATGTCCCTCAAAGGCAGTGGGCTGCTATTCTATGGCTATCATTTAGTGGAAAAGGTAGGGATAGGCTCCTTACTGTGAAAGAAAGTGAAGCCAATGATTACAAAGTTCTTAAGAATGCACTCCTGGATGGTTATAGCTTAACCACTGAACAGTACAGGATAAAGTTCAGAGAGACCAAAAAGGAGTCTTCACAAGACTGGGTTGATTTCATTGACCATTCAGTGAAGGCCTTGGAGTGGTGGCAACATGGCAGTAAAGTTACTGATTATGACAGCCTGTATAACTTGATCCTGAGAGAGCATATTCTTAATAATTGTGTGTCTGATTTGTTGCACCAGTACTTGGTGGACTCTGATCTGACCTCTCCCCAAGAATTGGGAAAGAAGGCAGACAAATGGGTCAGAACAAGGGTGAACAGAAACGTTCATACAGGAGGTGACAAAGATGGCAACAAGAAGAATGATGGTAAGTCTTCTGACAAAGGTGGGGACAAATCTAAAAATGAGTCTTCATCAGGCCCACAAAAACACTCTGGTGGGGGTGGTGGGTCCAAATCCTCTTCAAATAAAAACAAAGAAAAGAAACAATGGTGCTATTTATGTAAAATAAAAGGCCATTGGACAACAGATCCAAGTTGTCCAAAGAAAAGCACCAAGCCTCCTACCACTACAACCCCTACTTCTACACCTAGCGTCCCTACTAATAGCAGTGGTGGTGGGAGCAAACCTACTAATAGCCAATCTAAGGGAGTAGCTGGGCTCATCTTTGGTAACTTAGTTGGGGTTGGTCTGATTAGGGAGACCACAGAGGCTGTGTTAGTCTCTGAGGGGGCCATTGATTTAGCCACCTTAGTTGCTTGTCCCCTTAACATGGATAAGTACAAGCAACTACCCCTAATAAATGGTGTTGAGGTTCAGGCCTATAGGGACACAGGTGCCAGTGTCACAATGGTGATAGAGAAACTGGTCCACCCTGAACAACACCTACTTGGTCACCTGTACCAAGTAACCAATGCTCACAACAACACCCATAGCCACCCCATGGCTGTTTTAAATCTCAACTGGGGGGGGTTACTGGCCCAAAGAAAGTTGTGGTTGCCTCAGATTTACCTGTAGACTGTCTATTAGGGAATGATTTAGAGACATCAGCTTGGGCAGAAGTGGAGTTGGAGGCTCATGCAGCAATGCTGGGCATTCCAGGGCATATTTTTGCGTTGACCAGGGCTCAGGCCAAAAAGCAAAAAGGACGGGTAAACTTGGATCCTGGAACAATGGACCAAGTGCTCCCTAAAGCTAGGGCTAGTAGAAGTAAAGCACTACCTACTATCCCTCCCTCTACAGTGGATTCTTGTTCTGAGGAAGAAGAATTTCCACCCTGTGAAGAACCTACACCAGAGGAGCTGGAAGCAGACACTAATGAGCTTTCGGGTGAAGGGGGGCCTGCCAGGGAGGAGCTGAGTGTGGCACAGCAAACCTGTCCCACACTAGAGGGTCTAAGACAGCAAGCTGTCAAACAAGCAAATGGGGATGTCAGTGACTCTCACAGAGTTTACTGGGAGGACAACCTCTTGTACACTGAAGCAAGGGATCCAAAACCTGGAGCTGCCAGGAGATTGGTGATTCCTCAGGAGTACAGAAAGTTCCTCCTAACTCTTGCTCACGACATTCCCCTTGCTGGACATTTGGGGCAAATGAAAACTTGGGACAGGCTTGCTCCCTTGTTTCATTGGCCTAGAATGTCTGAGGACACAAAAGTTTTTTGTAAGTCCTGTGAAACCTGTCAAGCCAGTGACAAAACAGGTGGCACTCCAAAGGCACCCCTTATTCCACTGCCTGTGGTTGTGGTTCCCTTTGAAAGGGTAGGGGTTGACATAGTTGGCCCCCTTGACCCTCCTACTGCTTCAGGCAATAGGTTTATCTTGGTAGTAGTGGACCATGCCACCAGATATCCTGAAGCAATTCCTCTAAGGACCACTACAGCTCCTGCAGTGGCAAAGGCCCTCCTGGGAATCTTTTCCAGGGTGGGCTTACCAAAAGAGGTAGTTTCAGACAGAGGAAGCAATTTCATGTCTGCTTACTTGAAGGCCATGTGGAAGGAGTGTGGGGTGACATACAAGTTCACCACACCCTATCATCCACAAACAAATGGACTGGTGGAGAGATTTAACAAAACTCTCAAAGGCATGATTATGGGTCTCCCTGAAAAACTCCGCAGGAGATGGGATATCCTGTTACCATGCCTCCTTTTTGCCTACAGGGAGGTACCCCAGAAAGGAGTGGGCTTCAGCCCCTTTGAACTCCTCTTTGGACACCCTGTTAGGGGTCCACTAACACTTGTCAAGGAGGGTTGGGAACAACCTTTAAAAGCTCCAAAACAAGATATTGTGGATTATGTACTTGGCCTCAGATCAAGGATGGCTGAGTACATGAAAAAGGACAGTAAAAACCTTCAGGCCTACCAAGAGCTCCAGAAGCAATGGCATGACCAGAAGGCTGTTTTGGTTCAGTACCAACCAGGGCAGAAAGTGTGGGTCTTGGAGCCTGTGGCCCCAAGAGCACTCCAAGATAAATGGAGTGGACCCCACACAATTGTTGAGAAAAAGGGTGAAGTCACCTACTTAGTTGACTTAGGCACTGCCAGTAGTCCCCTTAGGGTGCTCCATGTCAATCGCCTAAAACCCTACTATGACAGGGCTGATCTCACCCTGCTCATGGCAACTGATGAGGGACAGGAGGAAGACAGTGATCCTCTTCCTGATCTCTTCTCTTCCACAGAACAAGATGCTCTGGTGGAGGGGGTAGTTTTGGCTGATTGTCTTACTGCTGAGCAGAAAGACCATTGCATAAATCTCCTGGGTCAGTTTTCTGAACTCTTCTCTACTGTGCCAGGTACCACATCTTGGTGTGAGCACACTATAGATACTGGAGACAGCTTGCCTGTCAAAAGTAAGATCTATAGGCAGCCTGACCATGTCAGGGACTGCATAAAGCAAGAGGTGCAGAAAATGTTAGAACTGGGAGTGGTTGAGCACTCTGAAAGTCCATGGGCTTCTCCTGTGGTACTTGTACCAAAACCTCATTCCAAAGATGGAAAGAAGGAAATGCGGTTTTGTGTAGACTACAGAGGTCTCAACCAGGTAACCAAAACTGATGCTCACCCTATACCCAGGGCAGATGAGCTCATAGATACACTGGCATCTGCCAAGTATCTAAGCACTTTTGATTTGACTGCAGGGTATTGGCAGATCAAATTATCAGAAGATGCTAAACCTAAAACTGCATTTTCAACCATTGGAGGCCATTACCAATTCACAGTAATGCCCTTTGGATTGAAAAATGCACCTGCCACTTTTCAGAGGTTGGTGAACACAGTCCTACAAGGGCTGGAAGCTTTTAGTGCAGCATATTTGGACGATATAGCTGTCTTTAGCTCCAGCTGGGATGATCACCTGGTCCACCTATGGAAAGTTTTGGAGGCCCTGCAAAAGGCAGGCCTCACTATCAAGGCTTCAAAGTGCCAGATAGGGCAGGGAAAGGTGGTTTATCTGGGACACCTTGTTGGTGGGGAACAGATTGCACCACTGCAGGGGAAAATCCAAACTATTATTGATTGGGTTCCCCCTACCACTCAGACTCAGGTGAGAGCCTTCCTAGGCCTCACTGGGTACTACAGGAGGTTCATTAAGAACTATGGCTCCATTGCAGCCCCTCTTAATGACCTCACATCCAAGAAAATGCCTAAAAAGGTATTATGGACAGCAAACTGTCAGAAAGCTTTTGAGGAGCTGAAGCAGGCCATGTGCTCTGCACCTGTCCTGAAAAGCCCTTGTTACTCTAAAAAATTCTATGTCCAAACTGATGCATCTGAATTAGGAGTAGGGGCAGTCCTATCACAACTTAATTCTGAGGGCCAGGATCAACCTGTTGCTTTTATTAGTAGAAGGTTGACCCCTAGAGAAAAGCGTTGGTCTGCCATTGAGAGGGAGGCCTTTGCTGTGGTCTGGGCACTGAAGAAGTTGAGACCACACCTGTTTGGCACTCACTTCATTGTTCAGACAGACCACAAACCTCTACTTTGGCTAACACAAATGAAAGGTGAAAATCCTAAATTGTTGAGGTGGTCCATATCCCTACAGGGAATGGACTATACAGTGGAACATAGACCTGGGAGTAGCCACTCCAATGCAAATGGACTCTCCAGATATTTCCACTTAGACAATGAAGACCCATCAGGGAATGACTAGTCTTATTGTCCTTCGTTTGGGGGGGGTGGGGGTTGTGTAGGAAAGTACCATCTTGCCTGGCATGTTACCCCCATTTTTCACTGTATATATGTTGTTTTAGTTGTATGTGTCACTGGGACCCTGCCAGCCAGGGCCCCAGTGCTCATAAGTGTGCCTGAATGTGTTACCTGTGTAGTGACTAACTGTCTCACTGAGGCTCTGCTATCCAGAACCTCAGTGGTTATGCTCTCTCATTTCTTTCAAATTGTCACTAACAGGCTAGTGACCAATTTTACCAATTTACATTGGCTTACTGGAACACCCATATAATTCCCTAGTATATGGTACTGAGGTACCCAGGGTATTGGGGTTCCAGGAGATCCCTATGGGCTGCAGCATTTCTTTTGCCACCCATAGGGAGCTCTGACAATTCTTACACAGGCCTGCCACTGCAGCCTGAGTGAAATAACGTCCACGTTATTTCACAGCCATTTACCACTGCACTTAAGTAACTTATAAGTCACCTATATGTCTAACCTTTACCTGGTAAAGGTTAGGTGCAAAGTTACTTAGTGTGCGGGCACCCTGGCACTAGCTAAGGTGCCCCCACATTGTTCAGGGTAAATTCCCCGGACTTTGTGAGTGCGGGGACACCATTACACGTGTGCACTACATATAGGTCACTACCTATATGTGGCTTCACAATGGTAACTCCGAATATGGCCATGTAACATGTCTATGATCATGGAATTGCCCCCTCTATGCCATCCTGGCATAGTTGGCACAATCCCATGATCCCAGTGGTCTGTGGCACAGACCCTGGTACTGCCAAACTGCCTTTTCAGGGGTTTCACTGCAGCTGCTGCTGCTGCCAACCCCTCAGACAGGTTTCTGCCCTCCTGGGGTCCAGCCAGGCCTGGCCCAGGATGGCAGAACAAAGGACTTCCTCTGAGAGAGGGTGTTACACCCTCTCCCTTTGGAAAATGGTGTGAAGGCAGGGGAGGAGTAGCCTCCCCCAGCCTCTGGAAATGCTTTCATGGGCCCAGATGGTGCCCATTTCTGCATAAGCCAGTCTACACCGGTTCAGGGACCCCTTAGCCCTGCTCTGGCGTGAAACTGAACAAAGGAAAGGGGAGTGACCACTCCCCTGACCTGCACCTCCCCTGGGAGGTGTCCAGAGCTCCTCCAGTGTGCTCCAGACCTCTGCCATCTTGGAAACAGAGGTGCTGCTGGCACACTGGACTGCTCTGAGTGGCCAGGGCCAGCAGGTGACGTCAGAGACTCCTTCTGATAGGCTCCTTCAGGTGTTGCTAGCCTATCCTCTCTCCTAAGTAGCCAAACCCTCTTTTCTGGCTATTTAGGGTCTCTGCTTTGGGGATTTCCTTAGATAACGAATGCAAGAGCTCATCAGAGTTCCTCTGCATCTCTCTCTTCACCTTCTGCCAAGGAATCGACTGCTGACCGCGCTGGAAGCCTGTAAAACTGCAACAAAGTAGCAAAGACGACTAATGCAACTCTGTAACGCTGATCCTGCTGCCTTCTCGACTGTTTTCCTGGTACTGCATGCTCTGGGGGTAGTCTGCCTCCTCTCTGCACTAGAAGCTCCGAAGAAATCTCCCGTGGGTCGACGGAATCTTCCCCCTGCAACCGCAGGCACCAAAGAACTGCATCACCGGTCCCCTGGGTCTCCTCTCAGCACAACGAGCGAGGTCCCTTGAATCCAGCAACTGTGTCCAAGTGACTCCCACAGTTCAGTGACTCTTCAGTCCAAGTTTGGTGGAGGTAAGTCCTTGCCTCCCCACGCCAGACTGCATTGCTGGGAACTGCGACTTTTGCAGCTACTCCGGCCTCTGTGCACTTCCGGCGGAAATCCTTTGTGCACAGCCAAGCCTGCGTCCACGGCACTCTAACCTGCATTGCACGACTTTCTAAGTTGGTCTCCGGCGACGTGGGACTCCTTTGTGCAACTTCGGGTGAGCACTGTTTCACTCTTCTTCGTAGTGCCTGTTCCGGCACTCCTGCGGGTGCGGCCTGCTTCTGAGAGGGCTCCTTGTCTTGCTCGACGCCCCCTCCATCCCCAGACGCAATTGGCGACATCCTGGTCCCTCCTGGGCCACAGCAGCATCCAAAAACGCTAACCTCATGACTTGCAGCTAGCAAGGCTTGTTGTCGGTCTTTCGGCGGGAAAACACTTCTGCACAACTCTCCACGGTGTGAGGGATCCATCCTCCAAAGGGGATGTCTCTAGCCCTTGTCGTTCCTGCAGAATCCTCAGCTTCTACTGTCCAGTAGCAGCTTCTTTGCACCCACAGCTGGCATTTCCTGGGCATCTGCCCATCTCCGACTTGCTTGTGACTTTTGGACTTGGTCCCCTTTTTCCACAGGTACCCTCGACTGGAAATCCATCGTTGTTGCATTGCTGGTTTGTGTCTTTCCTGCAGAATTCCCCTATCACGACTTCTTTGTCCTTTGGGGAACTTTAGTGCGCTTTGCACTCACTTTTCAGGGTCTAGGGGTGGGCTATTTTTCTAACCCTTACTATTTTCTAATAGTCCCAGCGGCCCTCTACAAGGTCACATAGGTTTGGGGTCCATTCGTGGTTCGCATTCCACTTTTGGAGTATATGGTTTGTGTTGCCCCTATCCCTATGTGCCCCCATTGCATCCTATTGCAACTATACATTGTTTGCACTGTTTTCTAATACTATACTGCATATTTTTGGTATTGTGTACATATATATTGTGTATATTTGCTATCCTCATACTGAGGGTACTCACTCAGATACTTTGGCATATTGTCATAAAAATAAAGTACCTTTATTTTTAGTATATCTGTGTATTGTGTTTTCTTATGATATTGTGCAAGTGACACTAGTGGTACTGTAGGAGCTTCACTCGTCTCCTAGTTCAGCCTAAGCTGCTCTGCTAAGCTGCCATTATCTATCAGCCTAAGCTGCTAGACACCCTATACACTAATAAGGGATACCTGGGCCTGGTGCAAGGTGTAAGTACCCCTTGGTACTCACTACAAGCCAGTCCAGCCTCCTACAGGTCCCAAAAAGCTTTTTTTCCCCATGCATTGTTCAGAAAGTGCTGGTTTTGTATTTGGTGTAAGTCCGTTCAGAGGTTTAAGAGAAATGAAAGAAAATCCAAATGTGTATATATAGGGACATGAACGCTTCACGAACCCTCCCATTCTAGTGATGGGATCTGACCGGCTGCCAACACTTCATCAAGGAAGTGTTAGCAATCTTGTTGGAACTCGGCTTCAGTAAAGTTAAGTGGATGGCTTCCTATGGTCAGTTTTTTATTATTAAAATAAACTGTCTTGATTTATATGATTTAACAAGACAAATATGATCATTTTTACCCTCTTTACCTCTCTATTGGCTGTATATAAAAAATTACATTTCCAGTGTTAATTCCCCTAGGATCTTTAGGCATGACTACAGCCAGGACCGCTGGAAGGAATTACACCAAATATGCCAGGCAGCTAGCTTTAGGTACACAAATTGTGCTTATTTGGTGTAAATCAGATCAGAAGTTTTCAAGATATTAAAGAGAAAACAAATGTATATATCTCTGGCTGCGACAACTTCGCGAAGATTAAGAGCTTGTATACAACAAATGGACAGCTCTGATTGGCTGCCAACACTTCAAACCAGTAAGTGTTGTCAGCCATCCTGTGACTCGGCTTCAGCCGATTCCCACTAAGAAATTTGAAAAAAAGGAAAAGGGGCCAGGGTAGGGACGCCTTGACCCTTTAGCTATGGTGGGCAGCCCCAGAACTAAAAATAATTTTTTGCATTGAAATTCGCAAATTTGTGGCAAAAACTAAAGAAAAAGAAACATGCGCAGGCTCTACCTCGCAGCATGAATAGGTCTCCCTGCCCACAGAGCTGCAGGCAGGGGGCAAAGGAAACTGCTCTCACAGAGAAGGAGCTGCTTCCCCCCAAAAAATAATCAGGCTGTGCCCCGGAGGAGGGATGAGGTCCCCGGGGCCGAGATCAGCCTGGGGAGGGGGGCTGCATGGCCCCTTCTCCCCCCCCCAAAAAAAATAAATGTTTGGGCCAAGCTCCAAGGAATGGGATTCCCTGAGCGAGATTGGTGTTGGGGGGACGGGGCTCGCATACCCCTGAAAAAAATTAAATGTTTAGTTCAGGCCCTGGGGGATGGGATCCCCAGGGCTGGGATTGATTTTCTCTAGTCCCCAGGGGATGGGGTCCCTGGGGCTGAGATCGGCCTGGGAAGAGGGGGCCATATGGGTGTAGGTTGTTATAGGGGTTGACCACAGGAACTGGCAGCAGACCGGGTCCTGCAGTCAAATCCTGCATTTGCCCCACAATCAGTCCATTCCCTTATGTGGAGTTGGACTGGACACCTTTATTGTAAAGATTACATATATTGTTTTGATTGTTCTTATAAGTTTTGCTGCAATGAAAAGATATCAATAGTAATTCCAGCACTTGGAATGAAAAATATCTTGTTTTAAGGAAGTTGATGTTTATGCACTATTAGATGTGGGGTTAAAAGCTGGGTAAAGAAGGGGGACAGCAGGGTGAAAAAGGCAGCTAATGGCAAAACACATCCCTGTTCCCCTTTGCCAAGAGGAATAAATTGGCCACACTTGCATCACAGAGTGCCTGTCATCCTTTTATCGAAGGGGAGAGTGTGGATTTTAGAGGAGGTGGCACGCGCCGTTACGGGCACCTAAACTTGGGAACTACTCAGAGTTCTCTATTCTTTTTTGCATAATTTATGTGTCGCTCTAACCATGAAAGGGATTTGTTTTGACTTATACTGGGTGCTCCCTTGTGTCTGGGCAAAGCTAAACCTCTCTGATGAGCTCTAACAAGAGTGAAAGATGTGTCAGGGGTTGCTTTCACCCATTCCAGGTTGGCTTGGATGGTATTTTACCAGTCCAAAGCTGTAACACTGTGCCTGGAGTGGTAAATGGCTTTTGTCATTTTACAGCTCGGCAAGGTTGACACTGTGTCAAACCTATGCTTAAAGACTGCTGTACAAATGGCAGAAGACTTTGTCCTTATCTAGCTCGGCGTGGATAGCACCGTACTGATCCTATGCTTCTAGATAAACAGACATTTGAGGTGAGCAAATCAAGAGTGTCGCTGGTGTTGCAGGGTGCTCCTTACTGGAGCTGCTCTCCACCTAAACTTGGGAACTACCCAGAGTTCTCTATTCTTTTTTGCATAGTTTATGCGTCACTCTAACCCTGAAAGGGATTTGTTTTGATATATATATATACATATATATATACATATCACTTAGTGAAGGTCACTCTTAGGTAGTTATAGCTAGGACCTAGTTTCTATAGAAAACGCGCTTTTCGTTTTGCTAATAACTTTGGTGCAGTTTGATGAATCGTCACAAACTTTTCCAAGAGAATATGACGCCTATTTCAGTGTCTGTCTGGAAAGTTTTGGGGCGGTCTGTCATGTAGAGGCTGAGAAAAAGGGGGTCCCAACCACTTTTTCGCCATGCCTTTTATTATAGGGATTTTGAACAGGAATAGCACCTCAAACCACTGGACAGAATTACACCAAATTTGGCAGAAAGGCAGCTCTTGGCCCAGAAAGTGACCTTTTTAGGGTCGAGCCTGCGTTGCAAGCGCTCGCGCATGCGTTTAGCAGGGAGACTCTTTTGTATTTAGAAAAGGGCTCGGAGCCCTGTCAACTTCATGTCAGTGTTTTTTATTGGTTGGTGGGCTTCCCTAATAAAATCTGTTTGCTTTCATTAGTGGAAGGCACGCATATGTCATGTCAGGACTCAGCTTTTAAATTTTGAATGCGGCGGGCTGCCCGCAGCGACAGGGACCGCCACCTCCCCGGGGCTTCAAAGTAGATGTCTGCGGGAAACCACCTGGACTCCCTGCAGCCCCTGGGACCACCACCTATCCGGGACACAAATTGTCATTATGTGCAGGGGTGCCTGGTCCCCCTGCTGCCCCAAGGACAGCCAACTTCCCTGGGCTCTAATCAAATGTAATGCAGGGGCCTCACACCCCCTGCAGCCCTACAGACCACCACCTCCCCGGGGATGAACTAAAAGCATGAAGGGGGTCAGTTACGGCCCCTCTGCATCGGGGGCCACTACCTCCTAGGGGCTATTTAAATTGGAGGGAGGGCCGCACAGCCCACCTCGTGGAGCCAATGATGGCCCTGGGGACCACTACCCCCAGGGCAGGCTCATGCTGTGTCCTGTGGTGCCCACCCCTTGGAAATAGCTGTTAGCTCTGACTTGGCGGGAGCTTTGACAGCTCCTGCTAAGTCAGGGTAAACACTTCGTTTTCTGCAAGTGAGAGCTGTCAAACAGCTCTCACTTGCAGAAAGTGAAGTTATCATCTGTTTCCCTGAAACAGATGAAAATATTGCTCCTGCAAGCAAGGAGCTGATATTTAAAGCAGCTCCCTGCTTGTGGGAGCAATGCTGGCTTCCGCAGGACGCAGGCAGCTAGCTAGGACGGCGGGGGCCTTGAGGCTCCCCCAATGGTCCTGTCACTCTCACTCTCGATCTTCCACGCCATAACGGGATAGAAGAGAGAGAGAATGACACTGCAATGGTCTCTCCATACAATCACTTCACAGAGTGAGACTAGAAAAATATTTGGAACTAATGTTATAGTTACGTTTGGATGCAGAGTGGACCAGAGTCTCTTCTGGCCTAATGGTTGAGGTCTTGTGCTGTTACTCAGTAGGCTGAAGGTTCAAATCCCTGTATCGGTTGGCAGTGTGTTTGTTTATTTACCAGTGCTTTGACTGTTAAACCTTCCTAGTGATCGAACATTCATGTTTCTTTCAAATCACATGCATGGGTTGGCTGTCATAGGTATACCTGAGAGAAGCAGAGTAAATAGCCACCTGTAGCCTAAAGGTTAAGGTCACAGACCCTCACTCTGAAAGTTGAGGGTTTATACTCCAGGTGTGTCTGTGGTCAATGTCCTTCTTTATTTTATTTTTTTTAATTCAAAAGTTTCAGGTTCTTACTGAAAGGTGATCTCACTTGTTTTAAATGATAAATACACTTTTCTTTATTCTTTTTTTCCTAATATATATAATTCTATGTATATCGTTCATCAAAGCCTAAAAAACTGCTCTCCCCTCTCTCTCCCCCTCTCTCTTGCACGTTCTCTCTGTCAATCTTTGTAGGAGGCTGGACTGGCTTGTAGTGAGTACCAAGGGGTACTTGCACCTTGCACCAGGCCCAGTTATCCCTTATTAGTGTATAGGGTGTCTAGCAGCTTAGGCTGATAGATAATGGTAGCTTAGCAGAGCAGCCTAGGCTGAACTAGGAGACGTGTGAAGCTACTACAGTACCACTCAGTGTCATATGCACAATATCATAAGAAAACACAATACACAGTTATACTAAAAATAAAGGTACTTTATTTTTATGACAATATGCCAAAGTATCTTAGAGTGTACCCTCAGTGAGAGGATAGGAAATATACACAAGATATATATACCCAATAGCAAAAATATGCAGTATAGTCTTAGAAAACAGTGCAAACAATGTATAGTTACAATAGGATGCAATGGGGAAACATAGGGATAGGGGCAACACAAACCATATACTCCAGAAGTGGAATGCGAACCACGAATGGACCCCAAACCTATGTGACCTTGTAGAGGGTCGCTGGGACTATTAGAAAATAGTGAGAGTTAGCAAAATAACCCACCCCAAGACCCTGAAAAGTGAGTGCAAAGTGCACCAAAGTTCCCCTAAGGACAAAATAGTCGTGTTAGAGGGAGAATGCAAGGAAAACACAAATCAGCAATGCAGCAACGATGGATTCCTGTCTGAAGGTACCTGAGGAACAAGGGGACCAAGTCCAAAAGTCACAAGCAGCTCGGAGATGGGCAGATGCCCAAGAAATGCCAGCGGTTGGTGCAAAGAAGCTCTTACTAGGCTGAAGAACTGTGAATACTGCAGGAACGACAAGGGCCAGAGACTTCCCCTTTGGAGGATGGATCCCCCACGCCTTGGAGAGTCGTGCAGAAGTGTTTTCCTGCCGGATGGACGCCAACAAGCCTTGCTACACGCAAATCGTGCGTTTGGCGTTTTTGGACGCTGCTGGGGCCCAGGAGGGACCAGAAGGTCGCAAATTGGACCTGCAGAGAGAGGGGACGTCGAGCAAGACAAAGAGCCCTCACTGAAGCAGGTAGCACCCGGAGAAGTGCCAGAAACAGGCACTACGAGGATGCGTGAAACGGTGCTCGCCGAAGTTGCACAAAGGAGTCCCACGTCGCCGGAGACCAACTTAGAAAGTCGTGCAATGCAGGTTAGAGTGCCGTGGACCCAGGCTTGGCTGTGCACACAGGATTTCCGCCGGAAGTGCACAGGGGCCGGAGAAGCTTGCAAAGTCGCGGTTCCCAGCAATGCAGCCCAGCGAGGTGAGGCAAGGACTTACCTCCACCAAACTTGGGCTGAAGAGTCACTGGACTGTGGGGGTCACTTGGACGGTGTCGCTGGATTCGAGGGACCTCGCTCGTCGTGCTGAGAGGAGACCCAAGGGACCGGAGATGCAGCTTTTTGGTGCCTGCGGTTGCAGGGGGAAGATTCCGTCGACCCACGGGAGATTTCTTCGGAGCTTCTGGTGCAGAGAGGAGGCAGACTACCCCCACAGCATGCACAAGCAGGAAAACAGTCGAGAAGGCGGCAGGATCAGCGTTACAGAGTTGCAGTAGTCGTCTTTGCTACTATGTTGCAGGTTTGCAGGCTTCCAGCGCGGTCAGCGGTCGATTCCTTATCAGAAGGTGAAGAGGGAGATGCAGAGGAACTCGGCTGAGCTCATGCATTCGTTATCTAAAGTTTCCCCAGAGACAGAGACCCTAAATAGCCAGAAAAGAGGGTTTGGCTACCTAGGAGAGAGGAAAGGCTACTAACACCTGAAGGAGCCTATCAGCAGGAGTCTCTGACGTCACCTGGTGGCACTGGCCACTCAGAGCAGTCCAGTGTGCCAGCAGCACCTCTGTTTCCAAGATGGCAGAGGTCTGGAGCACACTGGAGGAGCTCTGGACACCTCCCAGGGGAGGTGCAGGTCAGGGGAGTGGTCACTCCCCTTTCCTTTGTCCAGTTTCGCGCCAGAGCAGGGGCTAAGGGGTCCCTGAACCGGTGTAGACTGGCTTATGCAGAATTGGGCACATCTGTGCCCAACAAAGCATTTCCAGAGGCTGGGGGAGGCTACTCCTCCCCTGCCTTCACACCATTTTCCAAAGGGAGAGGGTGTCACACCCTCTCTCAGAGGAAGTTCTTTGTTCTGCCATCCTGGGCCAGGCCTGGCTGGACCCCAGGAGGGCAGCTGCCTGTCTGAGGGGTTGGCAGCAGCAGCAGCTGCAGAGAAACCCCAGGAAGGGCAGTCTGGCAGTACCAGGGTCTGTGCTACAGACCACTGGGATCATGGAATTGTACCAACAATGCCAGGATGGCATAGAGGGGGCAATTCCATGATCATAGACATGTTACATGGCCATATTCGGAGTTACCATGGTGAAGCTACATATAGGTAGTGACCTATATGTAGTGCACGCGTGTAATGGTGTCCCCGCACTCACAAAGTTCAGTGAATTGGCTCTGAACAATGTGGGGGCACCTTGGCTAGTGCCAGGGTGCCCACACACTAAGTAACTTTGCACCTAACCTTTACCAGGTAAAGGTTAGACATATAGGTGACTTATAAGTTACTTAAGTGCAGTGTAAAATGGCTGTGAAATAACGTGGACGTTATTTCACTCAGGCTGCAGTGGCAGGCCTGTGTAAGAATTGTCAGAGCTCCCTATGGGTGGCAAAAGAAATGCTGCAGCCCATAGGGATCTCCTGGAACCCCAATACCCTGGGTACCTCAGTACCATATACTAGGGAATTATAAGGGTGTTCCAGTAAGCCAATGTAAATTGGTAAAATTGGTCACTAGCCTGTTAGTGACAATTTGAAAGTAATGAGAGAGCATAACCACTGAGGTTCTGGTTAGCAGAGCCTCAGTGAGACAGTTAGGCACCACACAGGGAACATATACATGCACGCCTATGAGCACTGGGGCCCTGTGTGACAGGGTCCCAGTGACACATACATATAGGTCACAAACCTATGAGCACTGGGGTCCTGACAAGCAGGATCCCAGTGACACATAACAAACATACTGAAAACATAGTGTTTTCACTATGAGCACTGAGGCCTGGCTATCAGGATCCCAGTGAGACAGTGAAAACAGTGACAAACACCCTGACATACACTCACAAACAGGCCAAAAGTGGGGGTAACAAGGCTAGAAAGAGGCTACCTTCTCACAATCTTTCTCCCAATTTATCGCTCTTAATCCCACTTTCTGTGCGTGTCTCTTTCTCTTCCATCCCATAATGAAATGGAAGAGGGAGAGATTGTTATTGCAATGATCTCTCCACACAATGACTTCAAAGAATCAGAGTAGCAAGATGTTTGATAGGAATGTCATAGTTACGTTTGAATGCAGAGCTGAGCCACTTCTGGCCTAATAGCCAAAGTCTTGCGCTGTCACTCAGTAGGCTGAAGGTTCAAATCGCAGTATCGCTTGGCAGTGTGTCTGTTAATTTTCTAGTGTTTTCACTGTTAAACATTCCTAGTGATGGGACATTGAAGTATTTTTCCCCCTCAAAATCTGTGAGTTTAATGTCATAGCTAAGTCACTCCTGACCATTGCATAGTAAAGAGTAACCTCTGGCCTAGTGGTTAAGGTCTCAGACATGCATACTAAAGGTTAAGGGTTCTAGTCAAGGTGAGCCTCTGGTCACTTCCTGCTGTAGTTCCTTTTCAACTATGAATATTTAAGTTACATACTGAAACATGATCTCACTCTTTTTAATTGCCCAAAAATGTCTCATTCTAAGTATATAATTCATCAAAGCCTAAATTGCTCTCTCTTGCTCAAACTCTCACTTTCTCTGTCTCTCTCTCACTCTCGCAGGGGTGGGTGATTAGGGGGCTATGCCACAGGACAGGCCATGCCGCCAACCCCACCATGCACAACCAAAGGCCATGCGCAGCGTAAGGTTGGGTGTTTATAGGGAGTTGGCCTCTGGGCCTGGCTGCAATTACTAAGCATTTTAAAAAACTGAAAAAACAAAGGTTGCAGGAAAGGTATAGTTAGGAAATAAATATAAAATTTTAAAAACTGAGAAATTCAAAAAGGTTGCAGGTTTATTATAGTTAGGCTCACATTTTAACTGTACCAAACCACAGAACTTCACCTCAATTATCTCAAGTAACTACAATTTGTGCCCTAAGGTAAATATAACTTGCACCCTCACCATGCACTGCTAATATCCCCACAAATTACGGCACTCATGACATCTTTGATAACTGCATTGATAATATCAATGCAATATGTGCAGTAAAATTTGACGAAAAAACTGTACATGGTGGGGCCGCGAGATATAGTTACCTTAGGGCACGAGTTAAAGTTACTTGAGATAACTCTAACTAGAACAGATGCATTTCTATGATTTGGTACATTTAAAATGTGAGCCTAGGGGTGTGGCCAAGCAAGATGGCCGGTGGGATGCACTCTCTGTGAGCTCACTCTATCCCAGCCTGATCCTGGCATGATCCTTGGGTGCGTGAGAACACAGGTCCCCCCCTCGGAAAGGAAAGGTGCCCGACCTCTTTGGCACCCCATAAATTCAGCTCAGGCTCCGGGACCCCGAATTGGGGGCCATGTGGCCTGTGAGGATTGCGCCCAATGCGGAGCCAAGAGGAGTCGGGGTATGGCCGCCTCCGCCGGACAGTGGGGGAACTTGTTGCTGTGTCCTGGCGGTCGGGCGGCTCCCCGCGGAAGAGTTGTAGGCCCCGGCCCTTTGCTCTGTGCGGCCTGCTGCATGGACGGGCCAGATGTTGGGTCCAACGCAACCCAAGGAAGGCCCTGGAACGCACGATTGCGCACCTGTGGACAGCCCGGACCGGTGTTGGGGGACCGACTCCAAAAAGATGGTGAGAAGTGGAGGCCCAGAAAACGGGCAGAGGCCCAGTGCAGCGGGAACAGCGGAGGCCCAGCTGAACAGACTGCAGCGCGGCCCAGTGGGGGAGAGCTGTGGCTCCTCATGCGGGGAGCTAACTTGATGATGCACGGTCCTTGGCCTGGTCGCAGGCCCATGGGGTGAGGAGACATTGTGCTTGCTGTGTGGCACTCTTTGAGGGAGCACAGATGGATTGAGCAAGGGACTGCCTGCACGATGTAACGGCTCCACATGGCTGGGGGGCTGTGGAACCGAGAGACTGCTCTTGCCTGACCGAGTGGTGCTGCTCCTTCTTGGTGTTTTTACTCCTCCTCTGAGTCACTCGTGGTGCTGATACTGCGTGGCCTCTGGCTGGCAGCGAGATGGGGCGTTGCAGGGGAATACCATGGAACAATACACCATGCCGGTGCCTGTCTCACAGCGCCAGACTCATTCTGGAGAGCCATGAGATGTTCTGAGAACGCCAGTGACTACCAAGTGGCCTTTGCGGGCTGAAATCCTCGCCGCTATACAGGGCTCTAGAGTGTCCCTCGAGGGGAAGATAGAAACAGTGGTGGTGGAGGTAAACCTTCTATGGGCGGATCTCAGAAAGGTCTCTGAGAAGGTCAAGGTAGTGGAGTGTTCCATTGTGGAGCTACAGACGAAGGTGAGCACTCTGCGTAAACAGATGGTGCAGGTCAATTCCACGGTCGGAAGGCCTTTTCCCCTCGGGTGGCAGGCCTATTTTTGGCTGTGTGGGGCAGTTCGCGCTTAGGCCCTCACCACTTTTTGTCCACATAAGCTACCGACGCCAAATTTGCATCCTTTTTTGCCAACATCCTAGGCATTCTAGAGGTACCCAGACTTTGTGGGTTCCCTGAAGGAGCTCAAGAAATTAGCCAAAATACAGCAAAAATGTAAATGTTTTTTTAATAACTGGAAAAAGGGCTGCAGAAGAAGGTTTGTGGTTTTTTCCCTGAAAATGGCACCAACAAAGGGCTTGCAGTGCTGAAATCACAATCTTCCCAGCTTTCAGGAACAGGCAGACTTGAATCAGAAAACCACATTTTTCAAAACAATTATGGCATTTTACTGGGACATACCCCATTTTTACTATTTTTAGTGCTTTCATCCTTCTTCCGGTTTGTGGCACAAATGGGTGTGAAACCAATGCTGGATTCCAGAAAGCTAAACATTTCTGGAACGTAGACAAAATTCTGAGTTCATCAAGGGGTCTTTTGTGTAGCACCTACAAGGGTTTCCTCCTGAAAATAATAGCTGAAATACAATTATATTGAAACTGAGGTGAAAAAAACAGCCATTTTTTCCACATTTTACTCTGCAACCTTTTCCTGTGATGTCAGATTTTTTAAAGCAAATTACCGTTAGCTCTGCTCGACACCTCTGGTTGCAGGCATATATAGGGCTTGTAGATTCGTCACGGACCCTAGGTACCCAGAGCCAATATATGAGCTACACCTTGCAATGGGTTTTCATTCTAATACGGGTATACAGCAATTCATTTGCTGAAATATAAAGAGTGAAAAATAGGTATCAAGAAAACCTTTGTATTTCCAAAATGGGCACAAGATAAGGTGTTCAGAAGCAGTGGTTATTTGCACATCTCTGAATTCCGGGATGCCTATACTAGCATGTGAATTACAGGGCATTTCGCAAATAGATGTCTTTTTTACACACTGTCTTACATTTATTTACACACTGTCTTACATTTGGAAGGAAAAAATGCAGAGAAAGACAAATGGCAATAACACTTGTTTTGCTATTCTGTGTTCCCCTCAACTCTCCCGATAAAAATGGTACCTCACTTGGTTGGTTAGGCTTAATGCTCGCGACAGGAAACGCAACATGGACACTGTAGGAAAGTACCATCTTGCCTGGCATGTTACCCCCATATTTCACTGTATATATGTTGTTTTAGTTGTATGTGTCACTGGGACCCTGCCAGCCAGGGCCCCAGTGCTCATAAGTGTGCCCTGTATGTGTTACCTGTGTTATGACTAACTGTCTCACTGAGGCTCTGCTATTCAGAACCTCAGTGGTTATGCTCTCTCATTTCTTTCCAAATTGTCACTAACAGGCTAGTGACTGTAGGAGGCTGGACTGGCTTGTAGTGAGTACCAAGGGGTACTTGCACCTTGCACCAGGCCCAGTTATCCCTTATTAGTGTATAGGGTGTCTAGCAGCTTAGGCTGATAGATAATGGTAGCTTAGCAGAGCAGCTTAGGCTGAACTAGGAGACGTGTGAAGCTACTACAGTACCACTTACTGTCATATGCACAATATCATAAGAAAACACAATACACAGTTATACTAAAAATAAAGGTACTTTATTTTTATGACAATATGCCAAAGTATCTTAGAGTGTACCCTCAGTGAGAGGATAGGAAATATACACAAGATATATATACACAATAGCAAAAATATGCAGTATAGTCTTAGAAAACAGTGCAAACAATGTATAGTTACAATAGGATGCAATGGGGAAACATAGGGATAGGGGCAACACAAACCATATACTCCAAAAGTGGAATGCGAACCACGAATGGACCCCAGACCTATGTGACCTTGTAGAGGGTCGCTGGGACTATTAGAAAATAGTGAGAGTTAGAAAAATAACCCTCCCCAAGACCCTGAAAAGTGAGTGCAAAGTGCACTAAAGTTCCCCTAAGGACAAAGAAGTCGTGTTAGAGGAATAAGGCAGGAAAGACACAAACCAACAATGCAACAACTGTGGATTTCCAATCTAGGGTACCTGTGAAACAAGGGGACCAAGTCCAAAAGTCACAAGCAAGTCGGAGATGGGCAGATGCCCAGGAAATGCCAGCTGCGGGTGCAAAGAAGCTTCTACTGGACAGAAGAAGCTGAGGTTTCTGCAGGAACGAAAAGGGCTAGAGACTTCCCCTTTGGTGGACGGATCCCTCTCGCCGTGGAGAGTCGTGCAGAAGTGTTTTCCCGCCGAAAGAACGCCAACAAGCCTTGCTAGCTGCAAATCGTGCGCTTAGCGTTTTTGGACGCTGCTGAGGCCCAGGAGGGACCAGGAGGTTGCAAATTGGACCAGCAGAGAGAGGGGACATCGAGCAAGACAAGGAGCCCTCTCTGAAGCCGGTAGCACCCGGAGAAGTGCCAGAAACAGGCACTACGAGGATGCGTGAAACGGTGCTCGCCGAAGTTGCACAAAGGAGTCCCACGTCGCCGGAGACCAACTTAGAAAGTCGTGCAATGCAGGTTAGAGTGCCGTGGACCCAGGCTTGGCTGTGCACAAAGGATTTCCGCCGGAAGTGCACAGGGGCCGGAGTAGCTGCAAAGTCGCGGTTCCCAGCAATGCAGCCCAGCGAGGTGAGGCAAGGACTTACCGCCACCAAACTTGGACTGAAGAGTCACTGGACTGTGGGGGTCACTTGGACAGAGTCGCTGGATTCGAGGGACCTCGCTCGTCGTGCTGAGAGGAGACCCAAGGGACCGGTAATGCAGCTTTTTGGTGCCTGCGGTTGCAGGGGGAAGATTCCGTCGACCCACGGGAGATTTCTTCGGAGCTTCTGGTGCAGAGAGGAGGCAGACTACAACCACAGCATGCACAAGCAGGAAAACAGTCGAGAAGGCGGCAGGATCAGCGTTACAGAGTTGCAGTAGTCGTCTTTTCTACTATGTTGCAGGTTTGCAGGCTTCCAGCGCGGTCAGCAGTCGATTCCTTGGCAGAAGGTGAAGAGAGAGATGCAGAGGAACTCGGATGAGCTCTTGCATTCGTTATCTAAAGTTTCCCCAGAGACAGAGACCCTAAATAGCCAGAAAAGAGGGTTTGGCTACCTAGGAGAGAGGATAGGCTACTAACACCTGAAGGAGCCTATCAGAAGGAGTCTCTGACGTCACCTGGTGGCACTGGCCACTCAGAGCAGTCCAGTGTGCCAGCAGCACCTCTGTTTCCAAGATGGCAGAGGTCTGGAGCACACTGGAGGAGCTCTGGACACCTCCCAGGGGAGGTGCAGGTCAGGGGAGTTGTCACTCCCCTTTCCTTTGTCCAGTTTCGCGCCAGAGCAGGGGCTAAGGGGTCCCTGAACCGGTGTAGACTGGCTTATGCAGAATTGGGCACATCTGTGCCCAACAAAGCATTTCCAGAGGCTGGGGGAGGCTACTCCTCCCCTGCCTTCACACCATTTTCCAAAGGGAGAGGGTGTCACACCCTCTCTCAGAGGAAGTTCTTTGTTCTGCCATCCTGGGCCAGGCCTGGCTGGACCCCAGGAGGGCAGATGCCTGTCTGAGGGGTTGGCAGCAGCAGCAGCTGCAGTGAAACCCCAGGAAGGGCAGTTTGGCAGTACCAGGGTCTGTGCTACAGACCACTGGGATCATGGAATTGTACCAACAATGCCACGATGGCATAGAGGGGGCAATTCCATGATCTTAGACATGTTACATGGCCATATTCGGAGTTACCATTGTGAAGCTACATATAGGTAGTGACCTATATGTAGTGCACGCGTGTAATGGTGTCCCCGCACTCACAAAGTTCTGGGAATTGGCTCTGAACAATGTGGAGGCACCTTGGCTAGTGCCAGGGTGCCCTCACACTAAGTAACTTTGCACCTAACCTTTACCAGGTAAAGGTTAGACATATAGGTGACTTATAAGTTACTTAAGTGCAGTGTAAAATGGCTGTGAAATAACGTGGACGTTATTTCACTCAGGCTGCAGTGGCAGGCCTGTGTAAGAATTGTCAGAGCTCTCTATGGGTGGCAAAAGAAATGCTGCAGCCCATAGGGATCTCCTGGAACCCCAATACCCTGGGTACCTCAGTACCATATACTAGGGAATTATAAGGGTGTTCCAGTAAGCCAATGTAAATGACAATTCCATGATCCCCCGAGTCTCTAGCTCAGACCCGGGTACTGCCAAACTACCTTTCCAGGGGTTTCACTGCAGCTGCTGCCAACCCCTCAGACAGGTTTGTGCCCTCCTGGGGTCCAGCCAGGCTTGGCCCAGGAAGGCAGAACAAAGGACTTCCTCAGAAAGAGGGTGTTACACCCTCTCCCTTTGGAAAAAGGTGTCAGGGCTGGGGAGGAGTAGCCTCCCCCAGCCTCTGGAAATGCTTTGATGGGCACAGATGGTGCCCATCTCTGCATAAGCCAGTCTGCACTGGTTCAGGGATCCCTCAGCCCTGCTCTGGCGTGAAACTGGACAAATGAAAGGGGAGTGACCATTCCCCTGACCTGCACCTCCCCTGGGAGGTGTCCAGAGCTCCTCCAGTGTGCTCCAGACCTCTGCCATCTTGGAAACAGAGGTGCTGCTGGCACACTGGACTGCTCTGAGTGGCCAGTGCCAGCAGGTGACGTCAGAGACTCCTTCTGATAGGCTCCTTCAGGTTTTGCTAGCCTATCCTCTTTCCTAGGTAGCCAAGCCTCCTTTTCTGGCTATTTAGGGTCTCTGCTTTGGGGAATTCCTTAGATAACGAATGCAAGAGCTCATCAGAGTTCCTCTGCATCTCTCTCTTCACCTTCTGCCAAGTAATCGACTGCTGACCGCGCTAGAAGCCTGCAAAACTGCAACAAAGTAGCAACGACGACTACTGCGACCTTGTAACGCTGATCCTGCCGCCTTCTCGACTGTTTTCCTGGTGGTGCATGCTGTGGGGGTAGTCTGCCTCCTCTCTGCACTAGAAGCTCCGAAGAAATCTCCTGTGGGTCGACGGAATCTTCCCCCTGCAACCGCAGGCACCAAAGAACTGCATCACCGGTCCTCTGGGTCTCCTCTCTTCACGACGAGCGAGGTCCCTTGAACTCAGCAACTCTTTCCAAGTGACTCCCACAGACCAGTGACTCTTCAGTCCAAGTTTGGTGGATGTAAGTCCTTGCCTCCCCACGCTAGACTGCATTGCTCGCAACCACGTGTTTTGCAGCTACTCCGGCTCCTGTGCACTCTTCCAGGATTTCCTTTGTGCACAGCCAAGTCTGGGTCCCCGACACTCTAACCTGCAGTGCACGACTTCCTGAGTTGTCCTCCGGCGTCGTGGGACCTTCCTTTGTGACTTCGAGTGAGCTCCGGTTCACTCCACTTCACAGTGCCTGTTCCGGCACTTCTGCGGGTGCTGCTTGCTTCTGAGTGGGCTCTTTGTCTTGCTGGATGCCCCCTCTGTCTCCTCACGCAATTGGCGACATCCTGGTCCCTCCTGGGCGACAGCTGCATCCAAAAACCCTAACCACGACCCTTGCAGCTAGCAAGGCTTCTTTGCGGTCTTTCTGCGGGAAAACACTTCTGCACGACTCTTCACGACGTGTGACATCCATCCTCCAAAGGGGAAGTTTCTAGCCCTTGTAGTTCTTGCAGAATTCTCAGCTTCTACCACCCGGTGGCAGCTTCTTTGCACCCACAGCTGGCATTTCCTGGGCATCTGTCCACTCCCGACTTGATCGTGACTTTTGGACTTGGTCCTCTTGTTCCACAGGTACTCTCGTCTGGAAATCCATTGTTGTTGCATTGCTGGTGTTGGTCTTTCCTGCAGAATTCCCCTATCATGACTTCTGTGCTCTTTAGGGAACTTAGGTGCACTTTGCACCCACTTTTCAGGGTCTTGGGGTGGGCTATTTCTCTAACCCTCACTGTTTCCTTACAGTCCCAGCGACCCTCTAAAAGGTCACATAGGTTTGGGGTTCATTTGTGGTTCGCATTCCACTTCTAGAGTATATGGTTTGTGTTGCCCCTATCCCTATGTGCCCCCATTGCATTCTATTGTGACTATACATAGTTTGCACTGTTTTCTATTGCTATTACTGCATATTTTGGTATTGTGTACATATATCTTGAGTATATTTGATATCCTCATACTGAGGTTACTCACTGAGATACTTTGGCATATTGTCATGAAAATAAAGTACCTTTATTTTTAGTATATCTGTGTATTGTGTTTTCTGATGATATTGTGCATATGACACTAGTGGTACTGTAGGAGCTTCACTCGTCTCCTAGTTCAGCCTAAGCTGCTCTGCTAAGGTACCTTTTCTATCAGCCTAAGCTGCTAGACACCCCTCTACACTAATAAGGGATACCTGGGCCTGGTGCAAGGTGTAAGTACCCCTTGGTACTCACTACAAGCCAGTCCAGCCTCCTATATTGGTTGTGCAGCGGTGGGATAAGTACTTTGCAACTACTTACCACTTTTGTCATTGTACTTTTCATAAGAGACAAATATACAAAACAAGTTCAGTGTATGTACACCTAACCAAAAGGTTTTGCTTTTCTTCTGTCACTTCTTTGCTAAGTGCTGAAAAGTACCTCTAGAACTTTCAAAAAGTTCTTAAAAAGTTTTTAAAGGTTTTTTTTCTGTCTTTTAAAAAGTTCTGAAAAACTTTTTTCTCACTTTTTCTACCCCTTAAACACTTTCTAAAATGTCTGGTACAGGCCAAACTGTTGATGTATCCAAACTTGCTTATGATCACCTTAGCAGGAAAGGAGCAAGGAGTCTCTGCATTGAAAGAAACGTAGTGGTAGAGAAGAATCCCTCTAGAGAACTATTGGTTAATATGCTCATTGAACAAGATAAGACCAGAGTTGGCACTTCTGTTGAGAAATTAGCTGATGGTTCCCAATCTGACCCTGGTGCACCCCTAGCAAAGGATTTAGAAGGGAACCTTCCCAACCTGCCCATTAGCAGACCACCTAGCATAGCTGGTACTGATGTGAATTCACACCATAGTAATAGTGTTACCTCACATCACAGTAAGAGTGTTCCTTCTCATCATAGTAGGAGTGTTACTTCTGTTAGCCAGGTTGTTAGGGTGCCATCTGTTAGGGCCAGGTCTCCTTCTGTTCATTCTCACCATACTTCTGTTTCAAGACATGCCTCACCCACCCACCCTGATGACAGAGTGTTAGAAAGGGAGCTCAATAGATTGAGAGTCCAGGCTGAAGATCAAGAAGCAACAGCTGGATTTAGATAGGCAGTCCTTGGAGATAGAAAGAGAAAGACAGAAATTGGGGTGTGAACCCCATGGTGGCAGCAGCAGTATTCCCAATAGTCATCCTGCAAGAGAGCATGATTCTAGGAATCTGCACAAGATAGTTCCTCCTTACAAGGAGGGGGATGACATTAACAAGTGGTTTGCTGCACTTGAGAGGGCCTGTGTTGTACAGGAGGTCCCTCAAAGGCAGTGGGCTGCTATCCTATGGCTATATTTCAGTGGAAAGGGTAGGGATAGGCTCCTTACTGTAAAGGAAAGTGATGCCAATAATTTCACAGTTCTTAAAAATGCACTCCTAGATGATTATGGCTTAACCACTGAACAGTACAGGATGAAGTTCAGAGAAACCAAAAAGGAATCTTCACAAGACTGGGCAGACTTTGTTGACCATTCAGTAAAGGCCTTGGAGGGGTGGTTACAAAGCAGTAACATTTCTGACTATAAAAGCCTGTATAACTTAATCCTGAGATAGCCTATTCTTAATAATTGTGTGTCTGATTTGTTACACCAGTACCTGGTAGACTCTGATCTGACCTCTCCCCAAGAATTGGGAAAGAAGGCAAATGGGTCAGAACAAGGGTGAACAGAAAAGTTCATACAGGGGGTGACAAAGATCGCAAGAAGAAGGATGGTAAGTCTTCTGACAAGGGTGGGGACAAATCTAAAAATGAGTCTTCATCAGGCCCACAAAAACACTCTGGTGGGAGTGGTGGGCCCAAATCCTCTTCAAATCAAAACAAAGAAAAGAAACCATGGTGCTATTTATGTAAAATAAAAGGCCATTGGACAACAGATCCCAGTTGTCCAAAGAAAAGCACCAAGCCTCCTACCACTACAACCCCTACTGCTACACCTAGTGCCCCTAGTAATAGCAGTGGTGGTGGGAGCAAACCTACTAATAGCCAATCCAAGGGAGTAGCTGGGCTCACTTTTGGTAACTTAGTTGGGGTTGGTCTGATTAGGGAGACCACAGAGGCTGTGTTAGTCTCTGAGGGGGCTATTGATTTAGCCACCTTGGTTGCTTGTCCCCTTAACGTGGATAAGTACAAGCAACTACCCCTAATAAATGGTGTTGAGGTCCAGGCCTACAGGGACACAGGTGCCAGTGTTACAATGGTAATAGAGAAACTGGACCACCCTGAACAACACCTACTTGGTCACCAGTACCAAGTAACCGATGCTCATAACAACACTCTTAGCAACCCCATGGCTGTTGTGAATCTCAACTGGGGGGGAGTTACTGGTCCAAAGAAAGTTGTGGTTGCCTCAGATTTACCTGTAGACTGTCTATTAGGGAATGATTTAGAGACATCAGCTTGGGCAGAGGTGGAGTTGGAGGCTCATGCAGCAATGCTGGGCATTCCAGGGCATATTTTTGCTTTGACCAGGGCTCAGACCATAAAGCAAAAAGGACAGGGTGACTTGGATCCTGGAAGAATGGACCAAGTGCTCCCTAAAGCTAGGGTTAGTAAAGGTAAAACACTATCTACTATCCCTCCCTCTACAGTGGATTCTAATTCTGAGGAAGAAGAATTTCCACCCTGTGCAGAACCTACAACAGAGGAGCTGGAAGCAGACACTGCTGAGCTTTTGGGTGAAGGGGGGCCTGCCAGGGAGGAGCTGAGTGTGGCACAGCATACCTGTCCCACACTAGAGGGTCTAAGGCAGCAAGCTGTCAAACAAGCAAATGGGGATGTCAATGACTCTCACAGAGTTTACTGGGAGGATAACCTTTTGTACACTGAAGCAAGGGATCCAAAACCTGGAGCTACCAGGAGATTAGTGATTCCTCAGGAGTACAGAAAGTTCCTCCTAACTCTAGCCCACAACATTCCTTTAGCTGGACATTTGGGGAAAATGAAAACTTGGGACAGGCTTGTCCCTTTGTTTCATTGGCCTAGAATGTCAGAGGACACAAAGGAATTTTGTAAGTCCTGTGAAACCTGTCAAGCCAGTGGCAAGACAGGTGGCACTCCAAAGGCACCCCTTATTCCACTGCCTGTGGTTCGGGTTCCCTTTGAAAGGGTAGGGGTTGACATAGTTGGCCCCCTTGACCCTCCTACTGCTTCAGGCAATAGGTTTATCTTGGTGGTAGTGGACCATGCCACCAGATATCCTGAAGCAATTCCTCTAAGGACCACTACAGCTCCTGCAGTGGCAAAGGCCCTCCTGGGAATCTTTTCCAGGGTGGGCTTCCCAAAAGAGGTGGTATCAGACAGGGGAAGCAATTTCATGTATGCTTACTTAAAGGCCATGTGGAAGGAATGTGGTGTGACATACAAGTTCACCACACCCTATCATCCACAAACAAATGGACTGGTGGAGAGATTTAACAAAACTCTCAAAGGTATGATAATGGGACTACCTGAAAAACTCCGCAGGAGATGGGATATCCTGTTACCTTGCCTCCTTTTTGCTTACAGGGAGGTACCCCAAAAAGGAGTGGGCTTCAGCCCCTTTGAACTCCTATTTGGACACCCTGTAAGAGGTCCTCTAACACTTGTTAAGGAGGGTTGGGAACAACCTTTAAAAGCTCCAAAGCAAGGCATAGTGGACTATGTACTTGGCCTAAGATCTAGGATGGCTGACTACATGAAAAAGGCCAGTAAAAACCTTCAGGCCAGCCAAGAGCTCCAAAAGCAATGGCATGACCAGAAGGCTGTTTTGGTTCAGTACCAACCAGGGTAGAAAGTGTGGGTCTTGGAGCCTGTGGCCCCAATAGCACTCCAAGACAAATGGAGTGGACCCCACATAATTGTTGAGAAAAAGGGTGAAGTCACCTACTTAGTTAACTTAGGCACTGCCAGGAGTCCCCTTAGGGTGCTCCATGTCAATCGCCTGAAACCCTACTATGACAGGGCTGATCGCACCCTGCTCATGGCAACAGATGAAGGACAGGAAGAAGAGAGTGACCCTCTCCCTGATCTCTTCTCTTCCACAGAACAAGATGCTCTAGTGGAAGGTGTAGTTTTAGCAGATTGTCTTACTGCTGAGCAGAAGGACCACTGCATAAATCTCCTGGGTCAGTTTTCTGAACTCTTTTCTACTGTGCCAGGCACCACTTCTTGGTGTGAGCACTCTATAGATACTGGAGACAGCTTGCCTGTCAAAAGTAAGATCTATAGGCAGCCTGACCATGTCAGAGACTACATAAAGCAAGAGGTGCAGAAAATGCTTGAACTGGGAGTGGTTGAGCACTCTGAAAGTCCATGAGCCTCTCCTGTGGTACTTGTACCAAAACCTCATTCCAAAGATGGAAAGAAGGAAATGCGGTTTTGTGTAGACTACAGAGGTCTCATCCAGGTAACCAAAACTGATGCTCACCCTATACCCAGGGCAGATGAGCTAATAGATACACTGGCATCTGCCAAGTATCTAAGCACTTTTGATTTGACTGCAGGGTATTGGCAGATCAAGTTATCAGAAGATGCAAAAGCAAAAACTGCATTTTCAACCATTGCAGGCCATTACCAATTCACAGTAATGCCTTTTGGATTGAAAAATGCACCTGCCACTTTTCAGAGGTTGGTGAATATGGTCCTGCAAGGGCTGGAAGCTTTTAGTGCAGCAAATCTAGATGATATAGCTGTCTTTAGCTCCAGCTGGGATGATCACCTGGTCCACCTATGGAAAGTTTTGGAGGCCCTGCAAAAGGCAGGCCTCACTATCAAGGCTTCAAAGTGCCAGATAAGGCAGGGGAAAGTGGTTTATCTGGGACACCTGGTAGGTGGAGAACAGATTGCACCACTTCAGGGGAAAATCCAAACTATTATAGATTGGGTTCCCCCTACAACTCAGACTCAGGTGAGAGCCTTTTTAGGCCTCACTGGGTACTACAGGAGGTTCATAAAGAACTATGGCTCCATTGCAGCCCCTCTTAATGAACTCACATCTAAAAAAATGCCTAAGAAGGTATTATGGACAGCAAACTGTCAGAAAGCTTTTGTGGAGCTGAAGCAGGCCATGTGCTCTGCACCTGTCCTGAAAAGCCCCTGTTACTCCAAAAAATTCATTATCCAAACTGATACATCTGAATTAGGGGTAGGGGCAGTCTTATCACAACTTAATTCTGAGGGCCAGGATCAACCTGTTGCTTTTATCAGCAAGAGGTTGACCCCTAGAAAAAAGTGTTGGTCTGCCATAGAGAGGTAGGTCTTTGCTGTGGTCTGGGCACTGAAGAAGTTGAGGCCATACCTGTTTGGCACTCACTTCATTGTTCAGACAGACCACAAACCTCTACTTTGGGTAAAACAAATGAAAGGTGAAAATCCTAAATTGTTGAGGTGGTCCATATCCCTACAGGGAATGTACTATACAGTGGAACATAGACCTGGGAGTACCCACTCCAATGCAGATGGACTCTCCAGATATTTCCACTTAGACAATGAAGACTCATCAGGTCATGGCTAGTCTTAATGTCTTTTGTTTGGGGGGGGGTTGTGTAGGAAAGTACCATCTTGCCTGGCATGTTACCCCCATATTTCAATGTATATATGTTGTTTTAGTTGTATGTGTCACTGGGACCCTGCCAGCCAGGGCCCCAGTGCTCATAAGTGTGCCCTGTATGTGTTACCTGTGTTATGACTAACTGTCTCACTGAGGCTCTGCTATTCAGAACCTCAGTGGTTATGCTCTCTCATTTCTTTCCAAATTGTCACTAACAGGATAGTGACCAATTTCACCAATTTACATTGGCATACTGGAACACCCTTATAATTCCCTAGTATATGGTAATGAGGTACCCAGGGTATTGGGGTTCCAGGAGATCCCTATGGGCTGCAGCATTCCTTGTGCCACCCATAGGGAGATCTGACAATTCTTACACAGGCCTGCCAGTGCAGCCTGAGTGAAATAACGTCCACGTTATTTCACAGCCATTTACCACTGTACTTAAGTAACTTATAAGTCACCTATATGTCTAACCTTTACCTGGTAAAGGTTGGGTGCTAAGTTACTTAGTGTGTGGGCACCCTGGCACTAGCCAAGGTGCTCCCACATTGTTCAGGGCAAATTCCCCGGACTTTGTGAGTGCGGGGACACCATTACACGCGTGCACTATACATGTGTCACAACATATGTATAGCGTCACAATGGTAACTGCGAACATGGCCATGTAACCTGTCTAAGATCATGGAATTATCTCCCCAATTCCAGGATGACATTGGGCAGACAATTCCATGATCCCCCGAGTCTCTAGCTCAGACCCGAGTACTGCCAAACTACCTTTCCCGGGGTTTCACTGCAGCTGCTGCTGCTGTCAACCCTTCAGACAGGTTTCTGACCTCCTGGGGTCAAGCCAGGCTTGGCCCAGGAAGGCAGAACAAAGGACTTCCTCAGAGAGAGGGTGTTACACCCTCTCCCTTTGGAAAAAGGTGTCAGGGCTGGGGAGGAGTAGCCTCCCCCAGCCTCTGGAAATGCTTTGATGGGCACAGATGGTGCCCATCTCTGCATAAGCCAGTCTGCACCGGTTCGGGGATCCCTCAGCCCTGCTCTGGCGCGAAACTGGACAAAGGAAAGGGGAGTGACGACTCCCCTCACCTGCACCTCCCAGGGGAGGTGCCCAGAGCTCCTCCAGTGTGTCCCAGACCTCTGCCATCTTGGAAACAGAGGTGTTGGCGGCACACTGGACTGCTCTGAGTGGCCAGTTCCAGCAGGTGACGTCAGAGGCTCCTTCTGATAGGCTCTTACCTCTCTTGGTAGCCAATCCTCCTTCCTGGGTAGCCAAACCTCCTTTTCTGGCTATATAGGGTCTCTGCTTTGGGGAATTCACCAGATAATGAATGCAAGATCTCATCAGAGTTCCTCTGCATCTCCCTCTTCACCTTCTGCCAAAGGATTGACCACTGACCGCTCAGGACGCCTGCAAAACCGCAACAAAGTAGCAAGACGATTACTAGCAACCTTGTATCGCCTCATCCTGCCAGCTTTTTCTACTGTTTCCAGGTGGTGCATGTTCTGGGGGTAGCCTGCCTCCTCCCTGCAGCAGGAGCTCTGAACAAATCTCCCGTGGGTCGACAGAATCTTCCCCCTGCTAACACAGGCACCAAAAGACTGCATCACTGGTCCTCTAGGTCCCCTCTCATCCTGACAAGCGTGGTCCCTGGAACTCAGCAACTCTATCCAAGTGACTCCCACAGTCCAGTGACTCTTCAGTCCAAGTTTGGTGGAGGTAAGTCCTTGCCTCCCCACGCTAGACTGCATTGCTGGGTACTGCGTGATTTGTAGCTGCTCCGGCTCCTGTGCACTCTTCCAGGACTTCCTTCGTGCACAGCCAAGCCTGGGTCCCCGACACTCCTTCCTGCAGTGCACAACCTTCTGAGTTGTCCTCCGGCATCGTGGGACTCCCTTTTGTGACTTCGCGTGGACTCCGGTTCACTCTTCTTACAAGTGCCTGTTCAGGTACTTCTGCGGGTGTTGCCTGCTTCTGTGAGGTCTCCCTGAGTTGCTGGGCGCCCCCTCTGTCTCCTCCTCCAAGTGGCGACATCCTGGTCCCTCCTGGGCCACAGCAGCCCCCAAAAGCCTCTACCACGACCCTTGCAGCTAGCAAGGCTTGTTTGCGGTCTTTCTGCAAACTTCATCGTGACGTGGGACATCCGTCTGCCAAAGGAGAAGTCCCTAGCTCTCTTCTTTCTTGCAGAACTCCAAGCTTCTTCCATCCGGTGGCAGCTTCCTTGCACCCTCAGCTGGCATTTCCTGGGCTCCTGCCCACTCTTTACACTGTCGCAACTATTGGACTTGGTCCCCTTGTCTTACAGGTACTCAGGTCTGGAAATCCACTGTTGTTGCATTGCTGGTGTTTGTTCTTCCTGCAGAATTCCCCTATCACGACTTCTGTGCTCTCTGGGGTAGTAGGTGCACTTTACACCTACCTTTCAGGGTCTTGGGGTGGGCTATTTTTTCTAATCCTCACTGTTTTCTTACAGTCCCAGCGACCCTCTACAAGCTCACATAGGTTTGGGGTCCATTCGTGGTTCGCATTCCACTTTTGGAGTATATGGTTTGTGTTGCCACTATACCTATGTGCTCCTATTGCAATCTACTGTAATTCTACACTGTTTGCATTACTTTTCTTGTTAATACTTGCCTAATTTTGGTTTGTGTACATATATCTTGTGTATATAACTTATCCTCATACTGAGGGTACTCACTGATATACTTTTGGCATATGGTCATAAAAGGAAAGTACCTTTATTTTTAGTACTTCTGTGTATTGTGTTTTCTTACGATATTGTGCATATGACACCAGTGGTATAGTAGGAGCTTTACATGTCTCCTAGTTCAGCCTAAGCTGCTTTGCCATAGCTACCTTCTATCAGCCTAAACTGCTAGAAACACCTCTTCTACACTAATAAGGGATAACTGGACCTGGCACAAGGTGTAAGTACCTCTGGTACCCACTACAAGCCAGGCCAGCCTCCTACACTCAGCTTTTAAATTTTGAATGCCGCGGGCTGTCCGCAGTGACAGGGCCCCCCACCTCCCCGGGGCTTCAAAGTAGATGGATGCGGGAAACTACCTGGCCTCCCTGCAGCCCCTGGGACCACCACCTACCCGGGACAGAAATTGTTGTTAAGTGCAGGGGTGCCTGGCTCCCCTGCTGCCCCAAGGACAGACAACTTCCCTGGGCTCTCATCAAATGTAATGTGGGGGCCTCACACCCCCTACAACACTACAGACCACCACCTCCCCGGGGATGAACTAAAAGCATGAAGGGGTCAGTTACTGCCCCTCTGCATCGGGGGCCACTACCTTCTCGGGGCTATTTAAATTGGAGGGAAGGCCGCACAGCCCACTTCGTGGAGCCAATGATGGCCCTGGGGACCACTACCCCCAGGGCAGGCTTACGCTGTGTCCTGTGGTGCCCACCCCTTGGACATAGCTGTTTGCTCTGACTTGGCGGGAGCTTTGACAGCTCCTGCTAAGTCAGGGTAAACACTTCGTTTTCTGCAAGTGAGAGCTGTCAAACAGCTCTCACTTGCAGAAAGTGAAGTTATCATCTGTTTCCCTGAAACAGGTGAAAATATTGCTCCCGCAAGCAAGGAGCTGCTATTTAAAGCAGCTCCCTGCTTGTGGGAGCAATGCTGGCTCCCGCAGGATGCAGGCAGCCAGCTAGGGCTGCGGGAGCCTTGAGGCTCCACCAGTGGTCCTGTCACTCTCACTCTCGATCTTCCACCCCATGAAGGGATGGAAGAGAGAGAGATTGACACAGCAATGGTCTCTCCATACAATCACTTCACAGAGTGAGACTAGAAAAATATTTGGAACTAATGTTATAGTTACGTTTGGATGCAGAGTGGAACAGAGTCTCCTCTGGCCTAATTGTTGAGGTCTTGTGGTGTCACTCAGTAGGCTGAAGGTTCAAATCCTAGTATTGCTTGGCAGTGTGTTTGTTTATTTACCAGTGCTTTGACTGTTAAACCTTCCTAGTGATCGAACATTCATGTTTCTTTCAAATCACATGCATGGGTTGACTGTCATAGGTATACCTGGAAGCATCACAGTAAATAGTCACCTATAGCCTAAAGGTTAATGTCACAGACCCTCACTCTGAAAGTTGGGGGTTATACTCCAGGTGTGTCTGTGGTCAATTTCCTTCTTTATTATTTTTTTTAAATTCAAAAGTTTCAGGTTCTTACTGAAAGGTGATCTCACTTGTTTTAAATGATAAATACACTTTTCTTTTTTATTGTTTCCTAATATATCTCATTCTATGTATATCGTTCATCAAAGCCTAAAAAACTGCTCTCCCCTCTCTCTCCCTCTCTCTTGCAAGTTCTCTCTGTCAATCTTTCTCCCAATTTTGGTCTCTTAATCCCATTTTCTGTTTTCGTCGCTTTCTCTTCCATCCCATAATGAGATGGAAGAGAGAGAGAGATTGTTATTGCAATGATCTCTCCACACAATGACTTCAAAGAATCAGTCTAGCAAGATGTTTGATAGGAAAGTCATAGTTACGTTTGAATGCAGAGCAGAGCCACTTCTGCCCTAATGGCCAAAGTCTTGTGCTGTCACTCAGTAGGCTGAAGGTTCAAATCGCAGTATCACTTGGCAGTGTGTCTGTTTATTTTCTAGTGTTTTCACTGTTAAACATTCCTAGTGATGGGACATTGAAGTATTTTTCCACTCAAAATCTGTGAGTTTAATGTCATAGCTAAGTCACTGCTGACCACTGCATAGTAAAGAGTAATCTCCAGCCTAGTGGTTAAGGTCTCAGACATGCATACTAAAAATTAAGGGTTCTAGTCAAGGTGAGCCTTGTAGGAGGCTGGACTGGCTTGTAGTGAGTACCAAGGGGTACTTGCACCTTGCACCAGGCCCAGTTATCCCTTATTAGTGTATAGGGTGTCTAGCAGCTTAGGCTGATAGATAATGGTAGCTTAGCAGAGCATCTTAGGCTGAACTAGGAGACGTGTGAAGCTACTACAGTACCACTTAGTGCCATATGCACAATATCATAAGAAAACACAATTGTGAGAAGGTAGCCTCTTTCTAGCCTTGTTACCCCCACTTTTGGCCTGTTTGTGAGTGTATGTCAGGGTGTTTGTCACTGTTTTCACTGTCTCACTGGGATCCTGATAGCCAGGCCCCAGTGCTCATAGTGAAAACACTATGTTTTCAGTATGTTTGTTATGTGTCACTGGGACCCTGCTAGTCAGGACCCCAGTGCTCATAAGGTTGTGGCCTATATGTATGTGTCACTGGGACCCTGTCACACAGGGCTCCAGTGCTCATAGGTGTGCATGTATGTGTTCCCTGTGTGGTGCCTAACTGTCTCACTGAGGCTCTGCTAACCAGAACCTCAGTGGTTATGCTCTCTCATTACTTTTAAATTGTCACTAACAGGCTAGTGACCAATTTTACCAATTCACATTGGCTTACTGGAACACCCTTATAATTCCCTAGTATATGGTACTGAGGTACCCAGGGTATTGGGGTTCCAGGAGATCCCTATGGGCTGCAGCATTTCTTTTGCCACCCATAGGGAGCTCTGACAATTCTTACACAGGCCTGCCACTGCAGCCTGAGTGAAATAACGTCCACGTTATTTCACAGCCATTTTACACTGCACTTAAGTAACTTATAAGTCACCTATATGTCTAACCTTTACCTGGTAAAGGTTAGGTGCAAAGTTACTTAGTGTGAGGGCACCCTGGCACTAGCCAAGGTGCCCCCACATTGTTCAGAGCCAATTCACTGAACTTTGTGAGTGCGGGGACACCATTACACACGTGCACTACATATAGGTCACTACCTATATGTAGCTTCACCATGGTAACTCCGAATATGGCCATGTAACATGTCTATGATCATGGAATTGCCCCCTCTATGCCATCCTGGCATTGTTGGTACAATTCCATGATCCCAGTGGTCTGTAGCACAGACCCTGGTACTGCCAGACTGCCCTTCCTGGGGTTTCACTGCAGCTGCTGCTGCTGCCAACCCCTCAGACAGGCAGCTGCCCTCCTGGGGTCCAGCCAGGCCTGGCCCAGGATGGCAGAACAAAGAACTTCCTCTGAGAGAGGGTGTGACACCCTCTCCCTTTGGAAAATGGTGTGAAGGCAGGGGAGGAGTAGCCTCCCCCAGCCTCTGGAAATGCTTTGTTGGGCACAGATGTGCCCAATTCTGCATAAGCCAGTCTACACCGGTTCAGGGACCCCTTAGCCCCTGCTCTGGAGCGAAACTGGACAAAGGAAAGGGGAGTGACCACTCCCCTGACCTGCACCTCCCCTGGGAGGTGTCCAGAGCTCCTCCAGTGTGCTCCAGACCTCTGCCATCTTGGAAACAGAGGTGCTGCTGGCACACTGGACTGCTCTGAGTGGCCAGTGCCACCAGGTGACGTCAGAGACTCCTGCTGATAGGCTCCTTCAGGTGTTAGTAGCCTTTCCTCTCTCCTAGGTAGCCAAACCCTCTTTTCTGGCTATTTAGGGTCTCTGTCTCTGGGGAAACTTTAGATAACGAATGCATGAGCTCAGCCGAGTTCCTCTGCATCTCCCTCTTCACCTTCTGATAAGGAATCGACCGCTGACCGCGCTGGAAGCCTGCAAACCTGCAACATAGTAGCAAAGACAACTACTGCAACTCTGTAACGCTGATCCTGCCGCCTTCTCGACTGTTTTCCTGCTTGTGCATGCTGTGGGGGTAGCCTGCCTCCTCTCTGCACCAGAAGCTCCGAAGAAATCTCCCGTGGGTCGACGGAATCTTCCCCCTGCAACCGCAGGAACCAAAAAGCTGCATTACCGGTCCCTTGGGTCTCCTCTCAGCACGACGAGCGAGGTCCCTCGAATCCAGCGACGCTGTCCAAGTGACCCACACAGTCCAGTGACTCTTCAGCCCAAGTTTGGTGGAGGTAAGTCCTTGCCTCACCTCGCTGGGCTGCATTGCTGGGAACCGCGACTTTGCAGCTGCTCCGGCCCCTGTGCACTTCCGGCAGAAATCCTTTGTGCACAGCCAAGCCTGGGTCCACGGCACTCTAACCTGCATTGCACGACTTTCTAAGTTGGTCTCCGGCGACGTGGGACTCCTTTGTGCAACTTCGGCGAGCACCGTTTCACGCATCCTCGTAGTGCCTGTTTCTGGCACTTCTCCGGGTGCTACCTGCTTCAGTGAGGGCTCTTTGTCTTGCTCGACGTCCCCTCTCTCTTTAGGTCCAATTTGCGACCTCCTGGTCCCTCCTGGGCCCCAGCAGCGTCCAAAAACGCCAAACGCACGATTTGCGCCTAGCAAGGCTTGTTGGCGTCCTTTCGGCGGGAAAACACGTCTACACGACTCTCCACGGCGAGAGGGATCCGTCCACCAAAGGGGAAGTCTCTAGCCCTTTTCGTTCCTGCAGAAACCTCAGCTTCTTCTGTCCAGTCGAAGCTTCTTTGCACCCGCAGCTGGCATTTCCTGGGCATCTGCCCATCTCCGACTTGCTTGTGACTTTTGGACTTGGTCCCCTTGTTCCACAGGTACCCTAGATTGGAAATCCACAGTTGTTGCATTGCTGGTTTGTGTCTTTCCTGCATTATTCCTCTAACACGACTACTTTGTCCTTAGGGGAACTTTAGTGCACTTTGCACTCACTTTTCAGGGTCTTGGGGAGGGTTATTTTTCTAACTCTCACTATTTTCTAATAGTCCCAGCGACCCTCTACAAGGTCACATAGGTTTGGGGTCCATTCGTGGTTCGCATTCCACTTTTGGAGTATATGGTTTGTGTTGCCCCTATCCCTATGTTTCCCCATTGCATCCTATTGTAACTATACATTGTTTGCACTGTTTTCTAAGACTATACTGCATATTTTTGCTAGTGTGTATATATATCTTGTGTATATTTCCTATCCTTGTCATAAAAATAAAGTACCTTTATTTTTAGTATAACTGTGTATTGTGTTTTCTTATGATATTGTGCATATGACACTAAGTGGTACTGTAGTAGCTTCACACGTCTCCTAGTTCAGCCTAAGCTGCTCTGCTAAGCTACCATTATCTATCAGCCTAAGCTGCTAGACACCCTATACACTAATAAGGGATAACTGGGCCTGGTGCAAGGTGCAAGTACCCCTTGGTACTCACTACAAGCCAGTCCAGCCTCCTACAACAATACACAGTTATACTAAAAATAAAGGTACTTTATTTTTATGACAATATGCCAAAGTATCTTAGAGTGTACCCTCAGTGAGAGGATAGGAAATATACACAAGATATATATACACAATAGCAAAAATATGCAGTATAGTCTTAGAAAACAGTGCAAACAATGTATAGTTACAATAGGATGCAATGGGGAAACATAGGGATAGGGGCAACACAAACCATATACTCCAAAAGTGGAATGCGAACCACGAATGGACCCCAAACCTATGTGACCTCGTAGAGGGTCGCTGGGACTATTAGAAAATAGTGAGAGTTAGAAAAATAACCCTCCCCAAGACCCTGAAAAGTGAGTGCAAAGTGCACTAAAGTTCCCCTAAGGACAAAGAAGTTGTGTTAGAGGAATAATGCAGGAAAGACACAAACCAACAATGCAACAACGCTGGATTTCCAATCTGGGGTACCTGTGGAACAAGGGGACCAAGTCCAAAAGTCACAAGCAAGTCGGAGATGGGCAGATGCCCAGGAAATGCCAGATGTGGGTGCAAAGAAGCTTCTACTGGACAGAAGAAGCTGTGGTTTCTGCAGGAACGAAAAGGGCTAGAGACTTCCCCTTTGGTGGACGGATCCCTCTTGCGGTGGAGAGTCGTGCAGAAGTGTTTTCCCGCCGAAAGAATGCCAACAAGCCTTGCTAGATGCAAATCGTGCGGTTAGCGTTTTTGGACGCTGCTGTAACCCAGGAGGGACCAGGAGGTCGCAAATTGGACCAGAAGGTAGAGGGGACGTCGAGCAAGAAAAGGAGCCCTCTCAGCAGCAGGTAGCACCCAGGAAAGTGCCAGAAACAGGCACTACGAGGATGCATGAAACGGTGCTCACACGAAGTCGCACAAAGGAGTCCCACGTCGCCGGAGACCAACTTATAAAGTCGTGCAATGCAGGTTAGAGTGCCGTGGACCCAGGCTTGGTTGTGCACAAAGGATTTCCGCCGGAAGTGCACAGGGGCCGGAGTAGCTGCAAAAGTCGCGGTTCCCAGCAATGCAGTCTAGCGAGGTGAGGCAAGGACTTACCTCCACCAAACTTGGACTGAAGAGTCACTGGACTGTGGGGGCCACTTGGACACAGTTGCTGGATTCGAGGGACCTCGCTCGTCCTGCTGAGAGGAGACCCAAGGGACCGGTAATGCAGCTTTTTGGTGCCTGCGGTTGCAGGGGGAAGATTCCGTCGACCCACGGGAGATTTCTTCGGGGCTTCTAGTGCAGTGAGGAGGCAGACTACCCCCACAGCATGCACCACCAGGAAAACAGTTGAGAAGGCGGCAGGATCAGCGTTACAGAGTTGCAGTAGTCGTCTTTGCTACTATGTTGCAGGTTTGCAGGCTTCCAGCGCGGTCAGCAGTCGATTCCTTGGCAGAAGGTGAAGAGAGAGATGCAGAGGAACTCGGATGAGCTCTTGCATTCGTTATCTAAAGTTTCCCCAGAGACAGAGACCCTAAATAGCCAGAAAAGAGGGTTTGGCTACTTAGGAGAGAGGATAGGCTACTAACACCTGAAGGAGCCTATCAGAAGGAGTCTCTGACGTCACCTGGTGGCACTGGCCACTCAGAGCAGTCCAGTGTGCCAGCAGCACCTCTGTTTCCAAGATGGCAGAGGTCTGGAGCACACTGGAGGAGCTCTGGACACCTCCCAGGGGAGGTGCAGGTTAGGGGAGTGGTCACTCCCCTTTCCTTTGTCCAGTTTCGCGCCAGAGCAGGGCTAAGGGGTCCCCTGAACCGGTGTAGACTGGCTTATGCAGAATTGGGCACATCTGTGCCCAAGAAAGCATTTCCAGAGGCTGGGGGAGGCTACTCCTCCCCTGCCTTCACACCATTTTCCAAAGGGAGAGGGTGTAACACCCTCTCTCAGAGGAAGTCCTTTGTTCTGCCATCCTGGGCCAGGCCTGGCTGGACCCCAGGAGGGCAGATGCCTGTCTGAGGGGTTGGCAGCAGCAGCAGCTGCAGTGAAACCCCAGGAAGGACAGTTGGCAGTACCAGGGTCTGTGCTACAGACCACTGGGATCATGGGATTGTGCCAACTATGCCAGGATGACATAGAGGGGGCAATTACATGATCATAGACATGTTACATGGCCATATTCGGAGTTACCATTGTGAAGCTACATATAGGTAGTGATCTATATGTAGTGCACGCGTGTAATGGTGTCCCCGCACTCACAAAGTCCGGGGAATTGGCCCTGAACAATGTGGGGGCACCTTGGCTAGTGCCAGGGTGCCGTCACACTAAGTAACTTTGCACCTAACCTTTACCAGGTAAAGGTTAGACATATAGGTGACTTATAAGTTACTTAAGTGCAGTGTAAAATGGCTGTGAAATAACGTGGACGTTATTTCACTCAGGCTGCAGTGGCAGGCCTGTGTAAGAATTGTCAGAGCTCCCTATGGGTGGCAAAAGAAATGCTGCAGCCCATAGGGATCTCCTGGAACCCCAATACCCTGGGTACCTCAGTACCATATACTAGGGAATTATAAGGGTGTTCCAGTAAGCCAATGTAAATTGGTAAAATTGGTCACTAGCCTGTTAGTGACAATTTGAAAGAAATGAGAGAGCATAACCACTGAGGTTCTGATTAGCAGAGCCTCAGTGAGACAGTTAGTCACTACACAGGTAACACATTCAGGCACACTTATGAGCACTGGGGCCCTGGTGAACAGGGTCCCAGTGACACATACAACTAAAACAACATATATACAGTGAAAAATGGGGGTAACATGCCAGGCAAGATGGTACTTTCCTACACAACCCCCCCCCCCCCCAAAAGAAGGACAATAAGACTAGCCATGACCTGATGAGTCTTCATTGTCTAAGTGGAAATATCTGGAGAGTCCATCTGCATTGGAGTGGCTACTCCCAGGTCTATGTTCCACTGTATAGTCCATTCCCTGTAGGGATATGGACCACCTCAACAATTTAGGATTTTCACCTTTCATTTGTTTTAGCCAAAGTAGAGGTTGGTGGTCTGTCTGAACAATGAAGTGAGTGCCAAACAGGTATGGCCTCAACTTCTTCAGTGCCCAGACCACAGCAAAGGCCTCCCTCTCAATGGCAGACCAACGCTTTTCTCTAGGGGTCAACCTCCTACTAATAAAAGCAACAGGTTGATCCTGGCCCTCAGAATTAAGTTGTGATAGGACTGCCCCTACTACTAATTCAGATGCATCAGTTTGGACATAGAATTGTTTAGAGTAACAGGGGCTTTTCAGGACAGGTGCAGAGCACATGGCCTGCTTCAGCTCCTCAAAAGCTTTCTGACAGTTTGCTGTCCATAATACCTTTTTAGGCATTTTCTTGGATGAGAGGTCATTAAGAGGGGCTGCAATGGAGCCATAGTTCTTAATGAACCTCCTGTAATACCCAGTGAGGCCTAGGAAGGCTCTCACCTGAGTCTGAGTAGTAGGGGGAACCCAATCAATAATTGTTTGGATTTTCCCCTGCAGTGGTGCAATCTGTTCCCCACCAACAAGGTGTCCCAGATAAACCACCTTCCCCTGCCCTATCTGGCACTTTGAAGCCTTGATAGTGAGGCCTGCCTTTTGCAGGGCCTCCAAAACTTTCCATAGGTGGACCAGGTGATCATCCCAGCTGGAGCTAAAGACAGCTATATCGTCCAAATATGCTGCACTAAAAGCTTCCAGCCCTTGTAGGACTCTGTTCACCAACCTCTGAAAAGTGGCAGGTGCATTTTTCAATCCAAAGGGCATTACTGTGAATTGGTAATGGCCTCCAATGGTTGAAAATGCAGTTTTAGGTTTAGCATCTTCTGATAATTTGATCCGCCAATACCCTGCAGTCAAATCAAAAGTGCTTAGATACTTGGCAGATGCCAGTGTATCTATGAGCTCATCTGCCCTGGGTATAGGGTGAGCATCAGTTTTGGTTACCTGGTTGAGACCTCTGTAGTCTACACAAAACCGCATTTCCTTCTTTCCATCTTTGGAATGAGGTTTTGGTACAAGTACCACAGGAGAAGCCCAAGGACTTTCAGAGTGCTCAACCACTCCCAGTTCTAACATTTTCTGCACCTCTTGCTTTATGCAGTCCCTGACATGGTCAGGCTGCCTATAGATCTTACTTTTGACAGGCAAGCTGTCTCCAGTATCTATAGTGTGCTCACACCAAGAAGTGGTACCTGGCACAGTAGAGAAGAGTTCAGAAAACTGACCCAGGAGATTTCTGCAATGGTCTTTCTGCTCAGCAGTAAGACAATCTGCCAAAACTACCCCTTCCACAAGAGCATCTTGTTCTGTGGAAGAGAAGAGATCAGGTAGAGGATCACTGTCTTCTTCCTGTCCCTCATCAGTTGCCATGAGCAGGGTGAGATCAGCCCTGTCATAGTAGGGTTTCAGGCGGTTTACATGGAGTACCCTAAGGGGACTCCTTGCAGTGCCTAAGTCAACTAAATAGGTGACTTCACCCTTTTTCTCAACAATTGTGTGGGGTCCACTCCATTTATCTTGGAGTGCTCTTGGGGCCACAGGCTCCAAGACCCACACTTTCTGCCCTGGTTTGTACTGAACCAAAACAGCCTTCTGATCATGCCATTGCTTCTGGAGCTCTTGGCTGGCATGAAGGTTTTTGCTGGCCTTTTTCATGTACTCAGCCATCCTTGATCTGAGGCCAAGTACATAATCCACAATATCCTGCTTAGGAGCTTTTAAAGGTTGTTCCCAACCCTCCTTTACAAGTGTGAGTGGACCCCTAACAGGGTGTCCAAAAAGAAGTTCAAAGGGGCTGAAGCCCACTCCTTTCTGGGGTACCTCCCTGTAGGCAAAAAGGAGGCATGGTAATAGGATATCCCATCTCCTGCTGAGTTTTTCAGGGAGACCCACAATCATGCCTTTGAGAGTTTTATTAAATCTCTCCACCAGTCCATTTGTTTGTGGATGATAAGGTGTTGTGAACTTATAAGTTACACCACACTCCTTCCACATGGCCTTTAAGTATGCAGACATGAAATTGCTTCACCTGTCTGATACTACTTCCTTTGGGAAGCCCACCCTGGAAAATATTCCCAGGAGGGCCTTTGCCACTGCAGGTGCTGTAGTGGTCCTTAAAGGAATAGCTTCAGGATATCTTGTGGCATGGTCCACTACCACCAAGATGAATCTATTGCCTGAAGCAGTAGGAGGGTCAAGGGGGCCAACTATGTCAACCCCTACCTTTCAAAGGGAACCCCAACCACAGGCAGTGGGATAAGGGGTGCCTTTGGGGTGCCACCTGTCTTGCCACTGGCTTGACAGGTTTCACAGGACTTACAAAATTCTTTTGTGTCCTCAGACATCCTAGGCCAATGAAACAAGGGAACAAGCCTGTCCCAAGTTTTCATTTGTCCTAGATGCCCAGCTAGGGGAATGTCGTGTGCTAGAGTTAGGAGGAACTTTCTTAACTCCTGAGGAATCACTAATCTCCTGGCAGCTCCAGGTTTAGGATCCCTATGCTCAGTGTACAAGAGGTTGTCCTCCCAGTAAACTCTGTGAGAGTCACTGACATCCCCATTAGCCTGTTTGACAGCTTGCTGTCTTAGACCCTCTAATGTGGGACAGGTTTGCTGTGCCACATTCAGCTCCTCCCTGGCAGGCCCCCCTTCACCCAAAAGCTCAGCAGTGTCTGCTTCAAGCTCCTCTGGTGTAGGTTCTGCACAGGGAGGGAATTCTTCTTCCTCAGAAGTTGAATCCACTGTAGAGGGAGGGATAGTAAGAAGTGGTTTGATTCTACTAGCCCTAGCTTTAGGGAGCACTTCGTCCATTGTTCCAGGAACCAAGCTTCCCTGTCCTTTTTGCTTTTTGGCCTGAGCCCTGGTTAAAGCAAAAATAATCCCTGGGATGCCCAGCATTGCTGCATGGGCCTCCAACTCCACATCTGACCAAGCTGATGTCTCCAAATCATTTCCTAGTAGACAGTCTACAGGTAAATCTGTGTCTACCACAACTTTCTTTGGACCAGTAACCCCCCCCCAGTTGAGATTAACAACAGCCATGGGGTGGCTAAGTGTGTTGTTGTGAGCATCGGTTACTTGGTACTGGTGACCAAGTAGGTGTTGTTCAGGGTGGACCAGTTTCTCTATGACCATAGTCACACTGGCACCAGTGTCCCTGTAGGCCTGAACCTCAACACCATTTATTAGGGGTAGCTGCTTGTACTTATCCATATTAAGGGGACAAGCAACTAAGGTGGCTAAATCAATAGCCCCCTCAGAGACTAACACAGCTTCTGTGGCCTCCCTAACAAGGCCAACCCCAACTAAGTTACCAATAGTGAGCCCAGCTACTCCCTTGGATTGGCTATTAGTCGGTTTGCTCCCACCACCACTGCTATTAGTAGGGACACTAGGGGTAGCAGTAGGGGTTGTAGTGGTAGGAGCATTGGTGCTTTTCTTTGGACAACTGGGATCTGTTGTCCAATGGCCTTTTATTTTACATAAATAGCACCATGGTTTCTTTTCCTTGTTCTGATTAAAAGAGGATTTGGGCCCACCACCCCCACCAGAGTGTTTTTGTGGGCCTGATGAAGACTCATTTTTAGATTTGTCCCCACCCTTGTCAGAAGACTTACCATCCTTCTTTTTGTTGCCACCTTTGTCACCCCCTGTATGAACTTTTCTGTTCACCCTTGTTCTGACCCATTTGTCTGCCTTCTTTCCCAATTCTTGGGGAGAGGTCAGATCAGAGTCCACCAAGTACTGGTGCAACAAATCAGACACACAATTATTAAGAATATGCTCTCTCAGGATTAAGTTATACAGGCTGTCATAATCAGTAACTTTACTGCCATGTAACCACCCCTCCAAGGCCTTCACTGAATGGTCAATGAAATCAACCCAGTCTTCTGAAGACTCCTTTTTGGTCTCTCTGAACTTTATCCTGTATTGTTCAGTGGTTAAGCCATAACCATCCAGGAGTGCATTCTTAAGAACTTGGAAATTATTGGCATCATTTTCTTTCACAGTAAGGAGCCTATCCCTACCTTTTCCACTAAATGATAGCCATAGGATAGCAGCCCACTGCCTTTGAGGGACATCCTGTACAACACAGGCCCTCTCAAGTGCAGCAAACCACTTGTTAATGTCATCCCCCTCCTTATAAGGGGGAACTATCTTGTGCAGATTCCTGGAATCATGCTCTTTTACAGGATGACTATGGGGAATACTGCTGCTGCCACCGTGGGTTTCTAAACCCAGTTTCTGTCTCTCCTTCTCTACTTCTAAGGTCTGTCTATCCAAATCCAGCTGTTGCTTCTTGAGCTTCAGTCTGGTTTGTTCCACTCTCAATCTATTGAGCTCCCTTTCTAACAATCTGTCATCAGGGTGGGTGGGAGGGACATGTCTTGAAACAGAAGTATGGTGAGAATGGACAGAAGGAGACCTGTACCTTACAGAGGGCACCCTAACAGCTTGGCTGACAGTGTAATGTGAGAGCACATCATCTGTATGATGTGACTCCACCTCAGTACCAACTATGCTAGACTGTCTTGTAATGGGAAGGCTAAGAAGTTTCTTTCCTGAACCTTTACCTGGGGGAGTCCCTGGATCAGATTGGGAACCATTAGCTACTTTTTCAACGGATGAGGCACTTTTAGCCTTATCTTGTTCTCTAAGCATGTTAAGTAACAATTCCAAGGAAGGATTCTTCCCTACACTCAAACCTCTCTCTATGCAGACACTCCTTGCTCCTTTCCAGCTAAGGTGATCATATGCAATCTTAGACAGGTCAACATTTTGGCCTGTGCCAGACATTTTTAGAGAGAGTTAAAGTGATAGTAACAGAGAAAAAAGTTTTCAGAACTTTTAGAAAGACAGAAAAAAAACTTTTTAGAAAGTTAGAAGTACTTTTCAGCACTTAGAAAAGAGTGAAAAGAGGAAATGCAAAACTTTTTGGCTATGTGTATATACACTGAACTTGTTTTGTATATTTTTCTCTTATGAAAAGTACAATGACAAGAGTGGTAAGTAGTCTCAAAGCACTTATCCCACCGCTGCCACCAATGTAGGAGGCTGGACTGGCTTGTAGTGAGTACCAAGGGGTACTTGCACCTTGCACCAGGCCCAGTTATCCCTTATTAGTGTATAGGGTGTCTAGTAGCTTAGGCTGATAGATAATGGTAGCTTAGCAGAGCAGCTTAGGCTGAACTAGGAGACGTGTGAAGCTACTACAGTACCACTTAGTGTCATATGCACAATATCATAAGAAAACAAAATACACAGTTATACTAAAAATAAAGGTACTTTATTTTTATGACAATATGCCAAAGTATCTTAGAGTGTACCCTCAGTGAGAGGATAGGAAATATACACAAGATATATGTACACAATACCAAAAATATGCAGTATAGTCTTAGAAAACAGTGCAAACAATGTATAGTTACAATAGGATGCAATGGGGAAACATAGGGATAGGGGCAACACAAACCATATACTCCAAAAGTGGAATGCGAACCACGAATGGACCCCAAACCTATGTGACCTTGTAAAGGGTCGCTGGGACTATTAGAAAATAGTGAGAGTTAGAAAAATAACCCTCCCCAAGACCCTGAAAAGTGAGTGCAAAGTGCACTAAAGTTCCCCTAAGGACAAAGAAGTCGTGTTAGAGGAATAATGCAGGAAAGACACAAACCAACAATGCAACAACGCTGGATTTCCAATCTGGGGTACCTGTGGAACAAGGGGACCAAGTCCAAAAGTCACAGGCAAGTCGGAGATGGGCAGATGCTCAGGAAATGCCAGCTGTGGGTGCAAAGAAGCTTCTACTGGACAGAAGAAGCTGTGGTTTCTGCAGGAACGAAAAGGGCTAGAGACTTCCCCTTTGGTGGACGGATTCCTCTCGCCGTGGAGAGTTGTGCAGAAGTGTTTTCCCGCCGAAAAAACGCCAACAAGCCTTGCTAGCTGCAAATCGTGCGGTTAGCGTTTTTGGACGCTGCTGTGGCCCAGGAGGGACCAGGAGGTTGCAAATTGGACCAGGAGGTAGAGGGGACGTCGAGCAAGACAAGGAGCCCTCTTAGCAGCAGGTAGCACCAGGAGAAGTGCCAGAAACAGGCACTACGAGGATGCGTGAAACGGTGCTCACCCGAAGTCGCACAAAGGAGTCCCACGTCGCCGGAGACCAACTTAGAAAGTCGTGCAATGCAGGTTAGAGTGCCGTGGACCCAGGCTTGGCTGTGCACAAAGGATTTCCGCTGGAAGTGCACAGGGGCCGGAGTAGCTGCAAAAGTCGCGGTTCCCAGCAATGCAGTCTAGCGAGGTGAGGCAAGGACTTACCTCCACCAAACTTGGACTGAAGAGTCACTGGACTGTGGGGGCCACTTGGACAGAGTTGCTGGATTCGAGGGACCTCGCTCGTCGTGCTGAGAGGAGACCCAAAGGACCTTTAATGCAGCTTTTTGGTGCCTGCGGTTGCAGGGGGAAGATTCCGTCGACCCACGGGAGATTTCTTCGGGGCTTCTAGTGCAGAGAGGAGGCAGACTTCCCCCACAGCATGCACCACCAGGAAAACAGTCGAGAAGGCGGCAGGATCAGCGTTACAGAGTTGCAGTAGTCGTCTTTGCTACTATGTTGCAGGTTTGCAGGCTTCCAGCGCGGTCAGCAGTCGATTCCTTGGCAGAAGGTAAAGAGAGAGATGCAGAGGAACTCGGTTGAGCTCTTGCATTCATTATCTAAAGTTTCCCCAGAGACAGAGACCCTAAATAGCCAGAAAAGAGGGTTTGGCTACTTAGGAGAGAGGATAGGCTACTAACACCTGAAGGAGCCTATCAGAAGGAGTCTCTGACGTCACCTGGTGGCACTGGCCACTCAGAGCAGTCCAGTGTGCCAGCAGCACCTCTGTTTCCAAGATGGCAGAGGTCTGGAGCACACTGGAGGAGCTCTGGACACCTCCCAGGGGAGGTGCAGGTCAGGGGAGTGGTCACTCCCCTTTCCTTTGTCCAGTTTCGCGCCAGAGCAGGGCTAAGGGGTCCCCTGAACCGGTGTAGACTGGCTTATGCAGAATTGAGCACATCTGTGCCCAAGAAAGCATTTCCAGAGGCTGGGGGAGGCTACTCCTCCCCTGCCTTCACACCATTTTCCAAAGGGAGAGGGTGTAACACCCTCTCTCAGCGGAAGTCCTTTGTTCTACCATCCTGGGCCAGGCCTGGCTGGACCCCAGGAGGGCAGATGCCTGTCTGAGGGGTTGGCAGCAGCAGCAGCTGCAGTGAAACCCCAGGAAGGGCAGTTTGGCAGTACCAGGGTCTGTGCTACCGACCACTGGGATCATGGGATTGTGCCAACTATGCCAGGATGACATAGAGGGGGCAATTCCATGATCATAGACATGTTACATGGCCATATTCGGAGTTACCATTGTGAAGCTACATATAGATAGTGACCTATATGTAGTGCACGCATGTAATGGTGTCCCCGCACTCACAAAGTCTGGGGAATTGGCCCTGAACAATGTGGGGGCACCTTGGCTAGTGCCAGGGTGCCCTCACACTAAGTAACTTTGCACCTAACCTTTACCAGGTAAAGGTTAGACATATAGGTGACTTATAAGTTACTTAAGTGCAGTGTAAAATGGCTGTGAAATAACGTGGACGTTATTTCACTCAGGCTGCAGTGGCAGGCCTGTGTAAGAATTGTCAGAGCTCCCTATGGGTGGCAAAAGAAATGCTGCAGCCCATAGGGATCTCCTGGAACCCCAATACCCTGGGTACCTTAGTACCATATACTAGGGAATTATAAGGGTGTTCCAGTAAGCCAATGAAATTGGTAAAATTGGTCACTAGCCTGTTAGTGACAATTTGAAAGAAATGAGAGAGCATAACCACTGAGGTTCTGGTTAGGAGAGCCTCAGTGAGACAGTTAGTCACTACACAGGTAACACATTCAGGCACACTTATGAGCACTGGGGCCCTGGAGAACAGGGTCCCAGTGACACATACAACTAAAACAACATATATACAGTGAAAAATGGGGGTAACATGCCAGGCAAGATGGTACTTTCCTACAGGGACCGACTCCAAAAAGATGGTGTGAAGTGGAGGCCCAGGAAACAAGCAGAGGCCCAGTGCAGAGGGAACAGTGGAGGCCCAGCTGAACAGACTGCAGCGCGGCCCAGTGGGGGAGAGCTGTGGCTCCTCATGCGGGGATCTAACTTGATGATGCACATTCCTTGGCCTGGTCGCAGGCCCATAGGGTGAGGAGACATTGTGCTTGCTGTGTGGCACTCTTTGAGGGAGCACAGATGGACTGAGCAAGGGACTGCCTGCACGATGTAACGGCTCCACATGGCTGGGGCGCTGTGGAACCGAAGACTGCTCTTGCCTGACCGAGTGGTGCTGCGCCTTCTTGGTGCTCTTACTCCTCCTCTGAGTCACTTGTGGTGCTGATACTGTGTGGCCTCTGGCTGGCAGTGAGATGGGGCGTTGCAGGGGAATACCATGGAATAATACACCATGCCGGTGCCTGTCTCACAGCGCCAGACTCGTTTTGGAGAGCCATGAGATGTTCTGAGAACGCCAGTGACTACCAAGTGGCCTTCGGGGGCTGAAATCCTCGCCGCTATACAGGGCTCTAGAGTGGCCCTCGAGGGGAAGATAGAAACAGTGGTGGTGGAGGTAAACCTTCTACGGGTGGATCTCAGAAAGGTCTCTGAGAAGGTCAAGGTAGTGGAGTGTTCCATCGTGGCGCAACAGACGGAGGTAAGCACTCTGCGTAAGGCCTTTTCCCCTCAGGTGGCAGGCCTATTTTTGGCTATGTGGGGCAGTTCGCACTTAGGCCCTCACCACTTTTTGTCCACATAAGCTACCCACGCCAAATTTGTGCCCTTTTTTGCCAACATCCTAGGCATTCTAGAGGGACCCAGACTTTGTGGGTTCCCCTAAAGGAGCCCAAGAAATTAGCCAAAATACAGCAAAAACTTCATTTTTTTTTAATAACTGGAAAAAGGGCTGCAGAAGAAGGTTTGTGGTTTTTTCCCTGAAAATGGCACCAACAAAGAGTTTGCAGTGCTGAAATCACAATCTTCCCAGCTTTCAGGAAGAGGCAGACTTGAATCAGAAAACCACATTTTTCAAAACAATTTTGGCATTTTACTGGGACATACCCCATTTTTACTATTTTCAGTGCTTTCATCCTCCTTCCAGTTAGTGGCACAAATGGGTATGAAACCAATGCTGGATTCCAGAAAGCTAAACATTTCTGGAACGTTGTCAAATTCTTAATTCATCAAGGGGTCATTTGTGTAGAACCTACAAGGGTTTCCTACTGAAAATAATAGCTGAAATAAAATTATATTGAAATTGAGGTGAAAAAACAGCCATTTTTTCCACTTTTTCCTGCGATGTCAGATTTTTTAAAGCAAATTACCGTTAGGTCTGCTGGACTCCTCTGGTTGCAGGCATATATAGGGCTTGTAGGTTCATCACGAACCCTAGGTGCCCAGAGCCAATAAATGAGATACACCTTGCAATGGGTTTTTATTCTATACCAGGTATACAGCAATTCATTTGCTGAAATATAAAGAGTAAAAAATAGGTATCAAGAAAACCTTTGTATTTCCAAAATGGGCACAAGATAAGGTGATGAGAAGCAGTGGTTATTTGCACATCTCTGAATTGCGGGGTGCCCATACTAGCATGTGAATCACAGGGCATTTCGCAAATATATGTCTTTTTTACACACTGTCTTACATTTATTTACACACTGTCTTACATTTGGAAGGAAAAAATGCAGAGAAAGACAAAGGGCAATAACACTTGTTTTGCTATTCTGTGTTGCCCCCAACTCTCCTGATAAAAATGGTACCTCACTTGCGTGGTTAGGCCTAATGCTCGTGACAGGAAAGGCAACATGGACACATCACATTTTTACATTGAAATCTGACATGTTTTTTGCTAAGTACCTAGCTGTAGATTTTGACCTCTAGCTCAGCCAGCACCTACGGAAACCTATCAAACCTGCGCATTTTTGAAAACTAGACACCTAAGGGAATCCAAGATGGGGTGACTTCTGGGGCTCTCACCAGGTTCTGTTACCCAGAATCCTGTGCAAACCCATGGGGAGTGACCCTTGCTCAAGGGACTGCCCCACCAAACAAAACCCACACATCCTAGCCCAGTCGGTGGCTGGCCCGAAAAGCTCCCCTGTGCCCTGCCTGACACCTAATTTGATTACTGCACCCGGCCGCCCCTGTGCCGCTGAGTTTGTGTTTTGTGGGCTTGTGTGTGTCCCCTCCCAGGGCTCTACAAACCCCCCTGGTCTATTCCCCGAGGACGCAGGTACTTACCTGCTAGCAGACTGTGTTGCTGGTGCTGTGGCTTTGGGGTAGCCTTGAACCCCCAAAGGTGGGCTGCTTACACCCAGGAGACTGATTGTGCAAGTGCTTTACTTACCTGAGAAAACTAACCAAACTTACCTCCCCAGGAATTGTTGATTTTTGCAGTGTCCACTTTTAAAATAGCCTACTGCCATTTTAACCAAAACTGTGTGTACTACTGTTTTAAATCAAAGTTCTATACTTACCTGTGTGAAGTACCTTGCATTTTATGTACTTACCTCAAATCTTGAATCTTGTAGTTCTAAAATAAATTAAAGAAAATATATTTTTCTATGTAAAACTATTGGCCTTGAGTTAAGTCTTTGACTGTGTGTTCCTCATTTATTGCCTGCGTGTGTACAACAAATGCTTAACACTACCCTCTGATAAGCCTACTGCTCGATCACACTACCACATAATAGAGCATTGGTATTATCTAATCTTGCCACTATCAACCTCTAAGGAACCCTTGGACTCTGTACACACTATCTCTCACTTTGAGATAGTATATACAGAGCCAACTTCCTACATTATATACTCTGTTGTATTTTAGACCGCTTCTAAAGTATTCAGTGTTTCATGTAAATACATACAACATATATTGTGTTGGACCTTGTTAATTTTGGTTCCAATGAAGTAAATTAGATTTTTATTATCTGTATTTCAGATAAAAGACGTTACCAGGATTGCCATACTTTGAAATTAGATAAAAGATCTTATTATTGATTATGTATATCACTAATTTCATTTGGTATGACTTGAAGATTTTCTTTTTTGAAAATATTTATTTCAACTAGTCTGATCATCTATTTAAACCTTCAGCGTACTATTAGTTCTCTTTTCACTTATACACTACATTTTTTTGAGAATCTTTTATTCTGACTTTTCACGGTCTTCTATAAGTGATTTCATTTTACACAATGTCACTCTTCTTTTTCTTGTTACTAATTTTTTCTCAATTGTTTTTTCTTTGTGAATTATTAATTTATATTAGCTGAGAAATAATTGGGTAGCTACATTAATGAACCTTGTCACAGAGCCTAATTTATAAGTGTTTAGTAATGTTTATATGATGCATTATTCTTCATTCTCTTCCCCTTCATTTCTTTTCTCTCTTTTTTTTTTTGTACTCACACTGTTTATGGTTTAGCTCATCCTTATGATAGTGATTGCTGGATATTGATTTTAGTTCTTAGTCAGTGGCCCTAATGAAGTGATGTGTGTCACGCAACATGTGTTGGCCTACGGTTGCTCTGAAATGTTTGGACAAAAAATAATATTTTTGAAATCTTCCTCACTCCCCTTCTTTTTTGTGGACATTGACTGATTTTTTAATGGAACTTGTAAAGAGTCCTTTTGTTATTCCTTACTTATACATCTTTCTAAAAAGCCATTAAAATGTTTTTCCATCTGCAGGCCGCCTGATATTGTCTGGCATAAATTTGATCTTTGTCCTCTATCCAAATTCTGTGATTATTTTGTAACAGCAGTACTAAAGAGTAAACCAACATATTTGAAATACACAAAACACATCCTAAATTTGATCAATGAAGTCAACAAGCAGGGCAGAAGGGAATTAATTACTCAAGACACTCGACCCGGAGGCACGCTATGCAAGCATTCTGCAAGGGCCTACCCTTATGGTCATTGAGGATCTGACACTAGAAACTGACTGGAATTCTTGCACACCAATCAAATTCTTCATGGAGTGCACAATTGTAGCTCTCAAGGAGATTTACTTTCAGTATGAGAAACCCTAAACCCTGTACTTACAAGTCCGAGGGACCTTTACAGTCAGCACCTTTGCCCTGATTCTGGCTGGCCTAACCATGTATAAATACCTAACTCCAATCCATACACCAATGAGGTTTAACTCTGGCACTGCTACTTTGGCACTGTTACATTGGAAAGGCTCTGAAGAATTTGCAAAATGGGTTATTTCCCTGGCTCCTTCCTTTAGGTTCACACATACTTGTTCATTGGAAGAAACTTGTTCGCTACATTTGTCTGTAAGGAATGATGATAGCACCAAAACCGATAACAAGAAAATGGATCTCAAAAGCTTTCTTCTTTTTGGGAGTCACCACCTGAGGGCCCTTAGTATGAATGTACCATATAGCCAGTTTATGTGTCTCCATTGTAACTGTATTAAAACCACAGATTTCAAAACGCAATCTTTGGACCTTGCAGAGAAACTAAGGAAACAGGACTATCCCAAAACCATCACCCGAAAAGCATGAAGACGGCTAGACATAATAACAGGTACGCCTTCCTGGAAAATGCAGCCATGGGGGAGCTGCCCAAATTAACCTGTGTAACCACTTTTATCCATCAGTCTAATTGAATTCAGAAAATTATCCAAGAAGATGTAGTATTTTGAACTTAGACAAATTGGCATTTGAGGAATCTCTACTTTTGTTCAAGGGATCAAGTAATCTAAGAGAAATGCTAGTACACAATAGATCCAACAAGAAGTACACATTTTGGTATTAAGCAACTCTGGGGTCTTCCGCCCGTCCACTATCCCTGTGGCTATAGCAGTGTGAGCAACTTTACAAACCAGATTAAAGAAATCGTTCTGGGTTTGAGGGTGAAATGGCATCTTACTAGATATACACGCTGCAACACTAAAACTAGTGGCTATCTGATCATCTGCCCCCGTGGGTTACATTATGTACGTATGAAGACCAGTTAAGACCAGGGTCAAAGAAAATAGGAGGCACATCCAATGGAGCAGTATAACTACAAAACTGACAGTAACCTTTTGGAATCCAAGCACACTCCAGAAGATATCAGATGTGTTACCTTGGAAACAGCTGAGGACAGCATGAAAGAATGTATATTTGAAAAAGAACAGAGATGGGTTTTCAAACTGCAAACCCAACTCAAAGGGCTTAATGATGATATACCCTGGTCACTTATTTTTAAATAGACTTATACGCTGTACCAACTGATCCTCCCTTACAATCACTTTAGTTTTGGGTGGGAGAGCTCCCCATGGAATGTCTGAAGATTTTTTCACATAATTTCCATCTTTTTGTTCATTTGATTGAGCACTGAGACCAATTTCTCAGAGCAATTAAGAACAATCCCAATCAACCTCCAGCACTGTCACTGTTACTACTTCAGCAATCTATTATTTTTTAATTTTAGCAAGTTAACATTTACAAAGCAGCATTGCACGTTTTTTCGTATTGCTTTTATCTTTATCAAACACCCTTTCAACCTGATACTATAGTCAGGGTCCTTTTTTATTAACTCTAAATTATTCCTCCTTTCTTCACCCCACATAGGGACTCTCTTCTGGGGATCTTTGGTGATATCACCATCCCTCAGCTTTTCTCTAAACACAGTCCCCCCGGGCATGTACTGATGTATTTGTGTATCTGTATTTTTCCAATATCTCTATGGTGGGAAGAGATACTAACGCAGATTCCAAGAAATAATTAGGGGCCTGATTAAGAGTAAGGCAGTCTGAAGACCGTCGTACTGACTTTGGCGGTGCGACCGCCTCATCCTGTGGTGGTCCTACCACCCCATTTTGACGGTGCCCGTAAGACCACCACAGGATTGCCGCCAACTTCTGCCCCACCTCCACTGTGGTTGGGAGAGCAACGGAATATAGAGGCGGTGCCGGCAGTGGCATATGACGATCTGACTTTCCAACGACCTTTTCATGGCGGGGACACTGCCATAAAAAGGTTGACAGAAAGGCAGAGAAGGGCCCGCAGGGGGACCCCTGCATCAATCTTGCCCATGTTGTGGGCTGTGCACTGGCACACCTCCCAGCAGGATTGGAATGCACACTGTCTGCCGTAGCAACAGTGACCATACAGACTGTACTGGCGGTGTAGTCAGTGTAGCTGGCATTGGCCTCAGCTCTCCCTTAGAGCCAAAGTCAATGCCACCGCACTGACTGCGCCACCAGCCCCGCAAGAACAATGTAATGCGGTGGTAGGGGAGGCCTGGCCCAGCGCATTAGCGGTACAGCGGTCCGACTGCCAGGGTCATAATTAGACACTAATGCCCTCATTATGACATTGGTGATACGTCCAGCTTACCGCAATGCTGACTGCCACCAACATACTACCGGCGCGGCGGAATACCACCAGCTATATTATGACACACACATAGCAAACAGTCACTATACAGACACACACACAAGTCTGCCAGCCCACAGGTCAGTGATAAACTGGCGGCATCCAAACCAACACCGTTACGCCAACAGAACTACGCCCATCACATTATGACCCACGAATCACCGCAGCAGACATACAACTGGGGCAAACCATTGGCGGTACATACCGCCGCGCTCAAAATACACACACACACAAAACAACACCACATTGGACAATTCAAAATACACACACCTGACACCCATACACACACCACACCCACATACCCACACCAGTAGTATAAAACTCACACCCACACTACCCACAACCCCTTACGACTAAAAAAATTGCCAACTGAGAGAGAGACCAAGAGCACCCACAGAACTAGGGCCACAGAACACCATCACCCACACACCATCCACGCACCTAACAGCACACACCCCAACACATCACCCCACACACCCTCACCCACACCACTCACACTACACCCATGGCACCACAAAGAAACTCCAGGTTCTCAGAGGAGGAGCTAAGGGTCATGGTGGAGGAAATCATCCGGGTAGAGCCACAACTCTTCGGATCACCCGTGCAGCAGACATCCATTGCCAGGAAGATGGAGCTATGGCAGACAATCGTGGACAGGGTCAACGCCATCGGACAGCACCCCAGAACAAGGGATGACATCAGGAAGAGGTGGAACGACCTATGGAGGAAGGTGCGTTCCGTGGTAGCAAGACACCAAATTGCAGTACAGAGGACTGGTAGCGGACCCCCACCTCCTCCCCACAACTAAAACATGGGAGGAGCAAGTCTTGGCAATCATGCATCCTGAGGGCCTGGCAGGAGTAGCAGGAGGACTGGACTCTGGTAAGTCAAATCATTACTACTATCACCCCCCTACCTGCATGCCATCACAAACCCCCACCTGCACTCCCATCACAGCACCACCTCCCACACAACCCACCATCACAACCCACCCGTCCCCAAATCAAGCCCTGCATACAAAACCAATGCATTTACACCAATCACAGACCTGCATGGGCACCAATCACTAAAGCATGCACACTATAGACAATCACCTAGCCCACCTAATCACTACTCACACAAGGCAAAGCCAAAGCTGCCAGGGCGATAACAACCATATAGGGCAACACACCCATGCACAAGATGTCACATGCAGAAATAATTGTAACACAAAAGAGAGTAAAGGGAGTAATTCAACCCCACACATGCTCCCGAAAAGACTAATGAACCACTAAAGGTGTGGGGTGATAAGTTAGGAAGAACTGGGTTAATGGACCCTGTTCATGAGGCGCTGGCTCGGCGCGTACATTCTGGGTAAAGGGCTAAAGATAGAGTGTATGTGGTTGTGGCTGTATCTACAAGAGGGAGTTTTCTTTATGGACTAGGTGGTCTCACACACAATATAGTGTCTTGCTTCATCATTTGACCACCTAGCCCCACCCAGGTAAGATGATTCTGCCTGGGCGGACTCAACCTCGCAGAAACAATAACACTGCATTTACATCCCCACAGGTCCCACATCCAACGTCACCAGAGAGGAGGTGCCAGCAACATCCAGTCCCCCTCAGAAGAGGCCCACAGTGATGACAGCAGCTCATCAGGGACCTTCGGACAGTCGGTTACCCAGGCACAGTCCCACACCACCACAGAGCTTCCCCCCTCAGGAAACACCAGCACAGCACCCACCCAGTGGGCCCATACCTCTGTCCCCAGGACACGTCAATCAGCAGTGTGTCCACCACTACAGGGACCCCAGGGCACACCACAAACAGGATGATCAGAGACCTGGGGTCAGTGGCAGTGGGCACACAGTTCAGGGGACAGAGGCACAGGACAACAGGGAATCTGGGAGGACTGCTGTGCGACAGGGGGAGGACAGGCCCAGGGAACCGACTCTCCAGGAGGCACTCACCAACATCCTGGGAGCATACCACCATTCCCAGGGGATGATGGGCCAGATACTGGACAAGTTGCAGGAGACCCAGCGGCTGCAGGAGGGACAGTACCTGGTGATCAGGGAAGACCTGAAGGACATCCACACTACCCTGGTCACTATTGCAGGTGTGCTGGCAGACACGGCCAACACCATGGGGGAGGCAGTGGCACACCAACGGGCCCCTGACACTAGTCACACCGATGAACAGCCCTCCATCTCTGCTGCCGCTAGTGGATAGGAGGCCCCGCCACAGGACCAACAGGCCACCAGCACCCCTCTCTCTGCAGAAGGAGAACCACCCCACAAAACGTTCCTGCGATCCAGGCAGAAGCCAGAGACTATTGCCAAGACCCCAGCCAGGAAATAAGACTCTCCTGAATGTCACCCTTGTGTCCCAGTCTGTCACCCTGTCCACCTTGAACTGCCATTGATCCCCTTCCTATGCCCCCTTGGACAATGCACCTGTGATACAAATAGACTGGACTCTAACCTGGACTTTCCTCCACCATCACCCCAGCCCATTGCAATACCCCCTCCACTTATTAGCACTGAAATAAACACCATTGGAAATAATACAAGTATGGAATCTGGCAAATGATTGAACTATGTATTCGTTTAACAATCTGTAAACATTGCATTTTAACTGTACAGTAATGTATACATAGGTATGACCTGTAGTTGGCTGAAGTCAACACACCAGGAACCAGAGTGGGGAACAAATATCTGCAAATAGAGATGCCAAAGGGTACAGTGAGTGGCCATAGAAGTGGGGAAATCAGCCTGCAAGTGACAATGTCAAACACAAAACTGTCAATGTTAAATGGATTTACAGTGTCTTACCCGTTTGTCACTGGAAGTATTGCCGTATTATTGCAGTTCTGTTGTCCTCATCCTCATCCTCAGCCTCCTCATCTTCACTGTCCACAGGGTCCACTACTGACACATGGCCATCTCCAGCCTCATCCTTCAGCAGAAAAGGCACCTGGCGTCTCAAGGTAAGGTTATGTAACATGCAGCATGCAACGATGATCTGGCAGACCTTCTTGGGTGAGTAGTACAGGGATCCACCTGCAAGATGGAGGCAACGAAACCTGGCCTTCAGGAGGCCAAAGGTCCTCTCGATAATCCTTCTTGTCTGCCGATGTGCCTCATTGTAACGTTCCTCTGCCCTTGTCCTGGGATACCTCACAGGGGTCAGTAGTCATGAGAGGCTGGGGAAACAAGAGTCACCTGCAAATATCGAGGGACAACTGTTAGACACACACTAACCCATAGGGCCCACACCATACCCCTACACCAACATCCACTGGGTGGGAACCAGGGCTCACCTATTAGCCACACCATGTGCCTCTGGAGTTGGGCCATCACATTTGGGATGCTTCTTTTCCTCAGGATAAAGACATCATGCACCAACCCAGGATACTTAGCATTGACATGGGAGATGTACTGATGTACTGGTCTGCCAGGCACACTATCTGCACATTCATCGAGTAAAAGCTCTTTCTATTCCTGAACACCTGTTAATTTCTCCCGGGGGGGGAGGGGCAAATGCAATATGTGTACCATCAATAGCCCCAATAATGTTGGGGATATGTCCCATTGCATAGAAGTCAGCTTTTACTATGGCCAAATCCTCCACCTATGGGAATACGATGTAGCTGCACATGTGTTTTATCAGGGCAGACAACAGTCTGGTCAGTACGTCTGAGAACATTGGCTGTGACATTCCTGCTGCCAAGCCCACTGTCACTTGGAAAGAACCAGTTGCCAAGAAATGGAGCACAGATAGGACTTGCACAAGAGAGGGGATCCCGGTGGGGTGACGGATAGCAGATATCAGGTCAGGCTCCAATTGGGCACACAGCTCTGTGATTGTGGCCCTGTCAAGTCTATAAGTGAGGATAATGTGCCTGTCCTCCATTGTTGCCAAGTCCATCAGGTGTCTGTACATATCCTATTCATCCGCAGCGGTTGTAATCTAGGTGGCAAAACGGTGAGCAGCTGGTCAGTATACCATATTTCCAAACACTACACTGCATTGCATGTTGTGCTTTAACTGCATATTGTTGTATAGGCCCAAATGGTGCATATGTGTACTGTGCCGCAGTTTGGTGCCTCCCCCCCCCCCTCACCGAAATGGCGTCCGCCTGTCCTGAATGGAGGGACATGTGGAAGTGACGTAATTCCCCTGGAGTTGTGCGCCGTGGCGGGAGGCGGTCGAGTACCGCCTGCAACTCCTCATTGCTTATTAATGGCACCCATGGGGTACAGTGGCCAACGATGCGGTATACACCGCCGCAGACGTGACCGCCAATTTCTATCTGTTGACTCACTTGCTACCTGACCTTCAACAGGAGAGGACCTACACTGCAAGTGCTGCTGTGACCTGTGTCTGGAACTGACCATGGCTCGAGTCACTGGGGATAGAGCCCCTGCCTTCACCGCTGCTGAGTTGGAGAGACTGGTGGATGGGGTCCTACCCCAGTACCGAACGCTGTATGGGCCTCCAGACCAACAGGCGAGTACACTGTGAGCACGATGCATGGGGCATGAATGCATGGAGTGCTGTGTGTGAGGGCCTTGTGTAAGGGGGGAGTTAGTGTAAGGGTACTGGGCAGCATGCTGCATGTATAGTGGGCAATGTCTGTGCGTAAGGGGATGTGAGGGCTATGGTGGGACATGAGTGTAACAGGCCGGACGGTCTGACCGATACCCTTGTCCATGTGTATTTTGATGCAGGTCAGCGCCCATCAGAAAAAGGGTATATGGCGTGCCATCACCAAGGATGTGTGGCTCCTGGGGGTCTACGGCAGGCGGAGCTCCCACTGTCGGAAACGGTGGGAGGACCTGAGATGCTGGACAAGGAAGACAGCGGAGGCACAACTGGGGATTGTGAGAAAGTAGCCTCTTTCTAGCCTTGTTACCCCCACTTTTGGCCTGTTTGTGAGTGTATGTCAGGGTGTTTTCACTGTCTCACTGGGATCCTGCTAGCCAGGGCCCAGTGCTCATAGTGAAAACCCTATGTTTTCAGTATGTTTGTTATGTGTCACTGGGACCCTGCTAGTCAGGACCCCAGTGCTCATAAGTTTGTGGCCTATATGTGTGTGTTCCCTGTGTGGTGCCTAACTGTATCACTGAGGCTCTGCTAATCAGAACCTCAGTGGTTATGCTCTCTCATTTCTTTCCAAATTGTCACTAACAGGCTAGTGACAATTTTTACCAATTTACATTGGCTTACTGGAACACCCTTATAATTCCCTAGTATATGGTACTGAGGTACCCAGGGTATTGGGGTCCCAGGAGATCCCTATGGGCTGCAGCATTTCTTTTGCCACCCATAGGGAGCTCTGACAATTCTTACACAGGCCTGCCACTGCAGCCTGAGTGAAATAACGTCCACGTTATTTCACAGCCATTTTACACTGCACTTAAGTAACTTATAAGTCACCTATATGTCTAACCTTTACCCGGTAAAGGTTAGGTGCAAAGTTACTTAGTGTGAGGGCACCCTGGCACTAGCCAAGGTGCCCCCACATTGTTCAGAGCCAATTCCCTGAACTTTGTGAGTGCGGGGACACCATTACACGCGTGCACTACATATAGGTCACTACCTATATGTAGCTTCACAATGGTAACTCTGAATATGGCCATGTAACATGTCTATGATCATGGAATTGCCCCCTCTATACCATCCTGGCATAGTTGGCACAATCCCATGATCCCAGTGGTCTGTAGCACAGACCCTGGTACTGCCAAACTGCCCTTCCTAGGGTTTCACTGCAGCTGCTGCTGCTGCCAACCCCTCAGACAGGCATCTGCCCTCCTGGGGTCCAGCCAGGCCTGGCCCAGGATGGCAGAACAAAGAACTTCCTCTGAGAGAGGGTGTTACACCCTCTCCCTTTGGAAAATGGTGTGAAGGCAGGGGAGGAGTAGCCTCCCCCAGCCTCTGGAAATGCTTTCTTGGGCACAGATGTGCCCAATTCTGCATAAGCCAGTCTACACCGGTTCAGGGACCCCTTAGCCCCTGCTCTGGCGCGAAACTGGACAAAGGAAAGGGGAGTGACCACTCCCCTGACCTGCACCTCCCCTGGGAGGTGTCCAGAGCTCCTCCAGTGTGCTCCAGACCTCTGCCATCTTGGAAACAGAGGTGCTGCTGGCACACTGGACTGCTCTGAGTGGCCAGTGCCACCAGGTGACGTCAGAGACTCCTTCTGATAGGCTTCTTCAGGTGTTAGTAGCCTATCCTCTCTTCTAAGTAGCCAAACCCTCTTTTCTGGCTATTTAGGGTCTCTGTGTCTGGGGAAACTTTAGATAACGAATGCAAGAGCTCATCAGAGTTCCTCTGCATCTCTCTCTTCACCTTCTGCCAAGGAATCGACTGCTGACCGCGCTGGAAGCCTGCAAACCTGCAACATAGTAGCAAAGACGACTACTGCAACTCTGTAACGCTGATCCTGCCGCCTTCTCGACTGTTTTCCTGCTTGTGCATGCTGTGGGGGTAGTCTGCCTCCTCTCTACACCAGAAGCTCCGAAGAAATATCCCGTGGGTCGACGGAATCTTCCCCCTGCAACCGCAGGCACCAAAAAGCTGCATTACCGGTCCCTTGGGTCTCCTCTCAGCACGACGAGCGAGGTCCCTCGAATCCAGCGACTCTGTCCAAGTGGCCCCCACAGTCCAGTGACTCTTCAGTCCAAGTTTGGTGGAGGTAAGTCCTTGCCTCACCTCGCTGGGCTGCATTGCTGGGAACCGCGACTTTTGCAGCTACTCCGGCCCCTGTGCACTTCCGGCGGAAATCCTTTGTGCACAGCCAAGCCTGGGTCCACGCACTCTAACCTGCATTGCACGACTTTCTAAGTTGGTCTCCGGCGACGTGGGACTCCTTTGTGCGACTTCAGGTGAGCACCATTTCACACATCCTTGTAGTGCCTGTTTCTGGCACTTCTCCGGGTGCTACCTGCTGCTGAGAGGGCTCCTTGTCTTGATCGACGTCCCCTCTCTCTCCTGGTCCAATTTACGACATCCTGGTCCCTCCTGGGTCACAGCAGCGTCCAAAAACCCTAACCGCACGATTTGCAGCTAGCAAGGCTTGTTGGCGTTCTTTTGGCAGGAAAACACTTCTGCACGACTCTCCACGGCGAGAGAAATCCGTCCACCAAAGGGGAAGTCTCTAGCCCTTTTTGTTCCTGCAGAAACCGCAGCTTCTTCTGTCCAGTAGAAGCTTCTTTGCACCCGCAGCTGGCATTTCCTGGGCATATGCCCATCTCCGACTTGCTTGTGACTTTTGGACTTGGTCCCCTTGTTCCACAGGTACCCTAGATTGGAAATCCACAGTTGTTGCATTGTTCGTTTGTGTCTTTCCTGCATTATTCCTCTAACACGACTTCTTTGTCCTTAGGGGAACTTTAGTGCACTTTGCACTCACTTTTCAGGGTCTTGGGGAGGGTTATTTTTCTAACTCTCACTATTTTCTAATAGTCCCAGCGACCCTCTACAAGGTCACATAGGTTTGGGGTCCATTCGTGGTTCGCATTCCACTTTTGGAGTATATGGTTTGTGTTGCCCCTATCCCTATGTTTCCCCATTGCATCCTATTGTAACTATACATTGTTTGCACTGTTTTCTAAGACTATACTGCATATTTTTGCTATTGTGTATATATATCTTGTGTATATTTCCTATCCTCTCACTGAGGGTACACTCTAAGATACTTTGGCATATTGTCATAAAAATAAAGTACCTTTATTTTTAGTATAACTGTGTATTGTGTTTTCTTATGATATTGTGCATATGACACTAAGTGGTACTGTGGTAGCTTCACACGTCTCCTAGTTCAGCCTAGGCTGCTCTGCTAAGCTACCATTATCTATCAGCCTAAGCTGCTAGACACCCTATACACTAATAAGGGATAACTGGGCCTGGTGCAAGGTGCAAGTACCCCTTGGTACTCACTACAAGCCAGTCCAGCCTCCTACATTGGTTGTGCAGTGGTGGGATACGTGCTTGAGACTACTTACCACTCTTGTCATTGTACTTTTCATAAGAGAAAAATATACAAAACAAGGTCAGTGTATATACACATAGCCAAAAAGTTTTGCATTTCCTCTTTTCACTCTTTTCTAAGTGCTGAAAAGTACTTCTAAACTTTCAAAAAGTTCTTAAAAGTTTAAAAAGTTTTTTCTGTCTTTCCAAAAAGTTCTGAAAACTTTTTTCTCTTTTTCTATCACTTTAACTCTCTCTAAAAAATGTCTGGCACAGGAAAAAATGTTGAACTGTCCAAACTTGCATATGATCACCTTAGCTGGAAAGGAGCAAGGAGTCTCTGCATAGAGAGAGGTTTGAGTGTAGGGAAGAATCCTTCCTTAGAACTGTTAATTAACATGCTTAGAGTACAGGATAAGGCCATAAGTGCCCAATCTGTAGAAAAAGTAGCTAATGGTTCTCAATCTGATCCAGGGACTCCCCCAGGAAAAGGTTCAGGAAAGAAACTTCTCAGCCTGCCCATTACTAGACAGTCTAGCATAGTTGGTACATAGGTTGAATCACACCATACTGATGGTGTGCTCTCACATTATGCTGGTAGCCAAGCTGTTAGGGTGCCCTCTGTAAGGGACAGGTCTCCTTCTGTTCATTCCCATCATACCTCTGTATCTAGAAATGTCCCTCCCACCCACCCTGATGACAGATTGTTAGAAAGGGAGCTCAATAGATTGAGAGTGGAACAAACCAGACTGAAGCTCAAGAAGCAACAGCTGGATTTGGATAGACAGTCTTTAGAAATAGAGAGGGAAAGACAGAAGTTGGGTTTAGATACCCATGGTGGCAGCAGCAGTATTCCCCATAGTCATCCTGCAAAAGAGCATGATTCCAGGAATCTGCACAAGATAGTTCCCCCTTATAAGGAGGGGGATGACATTAACAAGTGGTTTGCTGCACTTGAGAGTGCCTGTGTTGTACAGGATGTCCCTCAAAGGCAGTGGGCTGCTATCCTATGGCTATCATTTAGTGGAAAAGGTAGGGATAGGCTTCTTACTGTGAAAGAAAATGATGCCAATAATTTCCAAGTTCTTAAGAATGCACTCCTGGATGGTTATGGCTTAACCACTGAACAGTACAGGATAAAGTTCAGAGAGACCAAAAAGGAGTCTTCACAAGACTGGGTTGATTTCATTGACCATTCAGTGAAGGCCTTGGAGGGGTGGTTACATGGCAGTAAAGTTACTGATTATGAAAGCCTGTATAACACAATCCTGAGAGAGCATATACTTAATAATTGTGTGTCTGATTTGTTGCACCAGTACCTGGTAGACTCTGATCTGACCTCTCCCCAAGAATTGGGAAAGAAGGCAGACAAATGGGTCAGAACAAGGGTGAACAGAAAAGTTCATACAGGGGGTGACAAAGATGGCAATAAGAAGAAAGATGGTGAAAAATCTCAAGATAAGCATGGGGATAAGGGTAAAACCAAAGATCCCACTTCAAATCTTAAACACTCTTCAGAGGGTGGGGATAAAACAAATTCTTCCTCTTCTTCCCAACCTGCACACATTAAAAAGCCTTGGTGCTTTGTGTGTAAAAATAGAGGCCATAGGCCAGGGGATAAGTCCTGTCCAGGTAAACCCCCTGAGCCTACCACCACTAATACATCAAGCTCTAGTGCCCCTAGCAGTAGTGGTACTAGTGGTGGGACTGCTGGCAACAGTCAAGCAAAGGGTGTAGTTGGGTTCACTTATGAGTCCATAGTGAAAACTGATGTCATCAGTCCCGAGACAGTTTCTGTCACACCTAGTGGCATTGGCCTTGCCACACTGGCTGCTTGTCCCCTTACAATGGATAAGTACAGGCAGACAGTTTCAATAAATGGTGTTGAGGCCTTGGCCTACAGGGACACAGGTGCCAGTTTCACTTTGGTGACTGAAAACCTAGTGCCTCCTGAACAACACATCATTGGACAACAGTATAAGATTATTGATGTCCATAACTCCACTAAGTTTCTTCCCTTAGCTATAATTCAGTTTAGTTGGGGTGGAGTTACTGGCCCTAAGCAGGTGGTGGTATCACCTAGCTTACCTGTAGATTGTCTCTTAGGTAATTGTGAGAAGGTAGCCTCTTTCTAGCCTTGTTACCCCCACTTTTGGCCTGTTTGTGAGTGTATGTCAGGGTGTTTGTCACTGTTTTCACTGTCTCACTGGGATCCTGATAGCCAGGCCTCAGTGCTCATAGTGAAAACACCATGTTTTCAGTATGGTTGTTATGTGTCACTGGGATCCTGCTGGTCAGGACCCCAGTGCTCATAGGTTTGTGGCCTATATGTATGTGTCACTGGGACCCTGTCACACAGGGCCCCAGTGCTCATAGGTGTGCATGTATATGTTCCCTGTGTGGTGCCTAACTGTCTCACTGAGGCTCTGCTAACCAGAACCTCAGTGGTTATGCTCTCTCATTACTTTCAAATTGTCACTGACAGGCTAGTGACCATTTTTACCAATTTACATTGGCTTACTGGAACACCCTTATAATTCCCAAGTATATGGTACTGAGGTACCCAGGGTATTGGGGTTCCAGGAGATCCCTATGGGCTGCAGCATTTCTTTTGCCACCCATAGGGAGCTCTGACAATTCTTACACAGGCCTGCCACTGCAGCCTGAGTGAAATAACGTCCACGTTATTTCACAGCCATTTTACACTGCACTTAAGTAACTTATAAGTCACCTATATGTCTAACCTTTACCTGGTAAAGGTTAGGTGCAAAGTTACTTAGTGTGAGGGCACCCTGGCACTAGCCAAGATGCCCCCACATTGTTCAGAGCCAATTCACTGAACTTTGTGAGTGCGGGGACACCATTACACGCGTGCACTACATATAGGTCACTACCTATATGTAGCTTCACCATGGTAACTCCGAATATGGCCATGTAACATGTCTATGATCATGGAATTGCCCCCTCTATGCCATCCTGGCATTGTTGGTACAATTCCATGATCCCAGTGGTCTGTAGCACAGACCCTGGTACTGCCAGACTGCCCTTCCTGGGGTTTCTCTGCAGCTGCTGCTGCTGCCAACCCCTCAGACAGGCATCTGCCCTCCTGGGGTCCAGCCAGGCCTGGCCCAGGATGGCAGAACAAAGAACTTCCTCTGAGAGAGGGTGTGACACCCTCTCCCTTTGGAAAATGGTGTGAAGGCAGGGGAGGAGTAGCCTCCCCCAGCCTCTGGAAATGCTTTGTTGGGCACAGATGTGCCCAATTCTGCATAAGCCAGTCTACACCGGTTCAGGGACCCCTTAGCCCCTGCTCTGGCGCGAAACTGGACAAAGGAAAGGGGAGTGACCACTCCCCTGACCTGCACCTCCCCTGGGAGGTGTCCAGAGCTCCTCCAGTGTGCTCCAGACCTCTGCCATCTTGGAAACAGAGGTGCTGCTGGCACACTGGACTGCTCTGAGTGGCCAGTGCCACCAGGTGACGTCAGAGACTCCTTGTGATAGGCTCCTTCAGGTGTTAGTAGCCTTTCCTCTCTCCTAGGTAGCCAAACCCTCTTTTCTGGCTATTTAGGGTCTCTGTCTCTGGGGAAACTTTAGATAACGAATGCATGAGCTCAGCCGAGTTCCTCTGCATCTCCCTCTTCACCTTCTGATAAGGAATCGACCGCTGACCGCGCTGGAAGCCTGCAAACCTGCAACATAGTAGCAAAGACGACTACTGCAACTCTGTAACGCTGATCCTGCCGCCTTCTCGACTGTTTTCCTGCTTGTGCATGCTGTGGGGGTAGTCTGCCTCCTCTCTGCACCAGAAGCTCCGAAGAAATCTCCCGTGGGTCGACGGAATCTTCCCCCTGCAACCGCAGGCACCAAAAAGCTGCATCTCCGGTCCCTTGGGTCTCCTCTCAGCACGACGAGCGAGGTCCCTCGAATCCAGCGACACCGTCCAAGTGACCCCCACAGTCCAGTGACTCTTCAGCCCAAGTTTGGTGGAGGTAAGTCCTTGCCTCACCTCGCTGGGCTGCATTGCTGGGAACCGCGACTTTGCAAGCTTCTCCGGCCCCTGTGCACTTCCGGCGGAAATCCTGTGTGCACAGTCAAGCCTGGGTCCACGGCACTCTAACCTGCATTGCACGACTTTCTAAGTTGGTCTCCGGCGACGTGGGACTCCTTTGTGCAACTTCGGCGAGCACCGTTTCACGCATCCTCGTAGTGCCTGTTTCTGGCACTTCTCCGGGTGCTACCTGCTTCAGTGAGGGCTCTTTGTCTTGCTCGACGTCCCCTCTCTCTTCAGGTCCAATTTGCGACCTCCTGGTCCCTCCTGGGCCCCAGCAGCGTCCAAAAACGCCAAACGCACGATTTGCGTGTAGCAAGGCTTGTTGGCGTCCATCCGGCGGGAAAACACTTCTGCACGACTCTCCAAGGCGTGGGGGATCCATCCTCCAAAGGGGAAGTCTCTAGCCCTTGTCGTTCCGGCAGTATTCACAGTTCTTCAGCCTAGTAAGAGCTTCTTTGCACCAACCGCTGGCATTTCTTGGGCATCTGCCCATCTCCGAGCTGCTTGTGACTTTTGGACTTGGTCCCCTTGTTCCACAGGTACCTTCAGACAGGAATCCATCGTTGTTGCATTGCTGAGTTGTGTTTTCCTTGCATTCTCCCTCTAACACGACTATTTTGTCCTTAGGGGAACTTTGGTGCACTTTGCACTCACTTTTCAGGGTCTTGGGGAGGGTTATTTTTCTAACTCTCACTATTTTCTAATAGTCCCAGCGACCCTCTACAAGGTCACATAGGTTTGGGGTCCATTCGTGGTTCGCATTCCACTTCTGGAGTATATGGTTTGTGTTGCCCCTATCCCTATGTTTCCCCATTGCATCCTATTGTAACTATACATTGTTTGCACTGTTTTCTAAGACTATACTGCATATTTTTGCTATTGGGTATATATATCTTGTGTATATTTCCTATCCTCTCACTGAGGGTACACTCTAAGATACTTTGGCATATTGTCATAAAAATAAAGTACCTTTATTTTTAGTATAACTGTGTATTGTGTTTTCTTATGATATTGTGCATATGACACTAAGTGGTACTGTAGTAGCTTCACACGTCTCCTAGTTCAGCCTAAGCTGCTCTGCTAAGCTACCATTATCTATCAGCCTAAGCTGCTAGACACCCTATACACTAATAAGGGATAACTGGGCCTGGTGCAAGGTGCAAGTACCCCTTGGTACTCACTACAAGCCAGTCCAGCCTCCTACATTGGTTGTGCAGTGGTGGGATAAGTGTTTTGAGACTACTTACCACTCTTGTCATTGTACTTTTCATAAGAGAAAAATATACAAAACAAGGTCAGTGTATATACACATAGACAAAAAGTTTTGCATTTCCTCTTTTCACTCTTTTCTAAGTGCTGAAAAGTACTTCTAAAACTTTCAAAAAGTTCTTAAAAGTTTAAAAAGTTTTTTCTGTCTTTCCAAAAAGTTCTGAAAACTTTTTTTCTCTTTTGTCTATCACTTTAACTCTCTCTAAAAATGTCTGGCACAGGCCAAAAAGTTGAACTGTCCAAACTTGCATATGATCACCTTAGCTGGAAAGGAGCAAGGAGTCTCTGCATAGAGAGAGGTTTGAGTGTAGGGAAGAATCCTTCCTTAGAACTGTTAATTAATATGCTTAGAGTACAGGATAAGGCCATAAGTGCCCAATCTGTAGAAAAAGTAGCTAATGGTTCTCAATCTGATCCAGGGACTCCCCCAGGAAAAGGTTCAGGAAAGAAACTTCTCAGCCGGCCCATTACTAGACAGTCTAGCATAGTTGGTACAGAGGTTGAATCACATCATACTGAGGATGTGCTCTCACATTATACTGGTAGCCAAGCTGTTAGGGTGCCCTCTGTAAGGGACAGGTCTCCTTCTGTTCATTCCCATCATACCTCTGTATCTAGAAATGTCCCTCCCACCCACCCTGATGACAGATTGTTGGAAAGGGAGCTCAATAGATTGAGAGTGGAGCAAACCAGACTGAAGCTCAAGAAGCAACAGCTGGATTTGGATAGACAGTCTTTAGAAATAGAGAGGGAAAGACAGAAAATGGGTTTAGATACCCATGGTGGCAGCAGCAGTATTCCCCATAGTCATCCTGCAAAAGAGCATGATTCCAGGAATCTGCATAAGATAGTTCCCCCTTACAAGGAGGGGGATGACATTAACAAGTGGTTTGCTGCACTTGAGAGGGCCTGTGCTGTACAGGATGTCCCTCAAAAGCAGTGGGCTGCTATCCTATGGCTATCATTTACTGGAAAAGGTAGGGATAGGCTCCTTACTGTAAAAGAAAATGATGCTAACAATTTCCAAGTTCTTAAGAATGCACTCCTGGATGGTTATGGCTTAACCACTGAACAGTACAGGATAAAGTTCAGAGATACCAAAAAGGAGTCTTCACAAGACTCGGTTGATTTCATTGACCAGGCAGTGAAGGCCTTGGAGGGGTGGTTACATGGCAGTAAAGTTACTGATTATGAAAGCCTGTATAACACAATCCTGAGAGAGCATATACTTAATAATTGTGTGTCTGATTTGTTGCACCAGTACCTGGTAGACTCTGATCTGACCTCTCCCCAAGAATTGGGAAAGAAGGCAGACAAATGGGTCAGAACAAGGGTGAACAGAAAAGTTCATACAGGGGGTGACAAAGATGGCAATAAGAAGAAAGATGGTGAAAAATCTCAAGATAAGCATGGGGATAAGGGTAAAACCAAAGATCCCACTTCAAATCTTAAACACTCTTCAGAGGGTGGGGATAAAACAAATTCTTCCTCTTCTTCCCAACCTGCACACATTAAAAAGCCTTGGTGCTTTGTGTGTAAAAACAGAGGCCATAGGCCAGGGGATAAGTCCTGTCCAGGTAAACCCCCTGAGCCTACCACCACTAATACATCAAGCTCTAGTGCCCCTAGCAGTAGTGGTACTAGTGGTGGGACTGCTGGCAACAGTCAAGCAAAGGGTGTAGTTGGGTTCACTTATGGGTCCATAGTGGAAACTGATGTAATCAGTCCCAAGACAGTTTCTGTCACACCTAGTGGCATTGGCCTTGCCACACTGGCTGCTTGTCCCCTTACAATGGATAAGTACAGGCAGACAGTTTCAATAAATGGTGTTGAGGCCTTGGCCTACAGGGACACAGGTGCCAGTTTCACTTTGGTGACTGACAACCTAGTGCACCCTGATCAACACATCATTGGACAACAGTATAAGATTATTGATGTCCATAACTCCACTAAGTTTCTTCCCATAGCTATAATTCAGTTTAGTTGGGGTGGAGTTACTGGCCCTAAGCAGGTGGTGGTATCACCTAGCTTACCTGTAGACTGTCTCTTAGGTAATGACCTAGAGGCCTCAGGTTGGGCTGATGTAGAGTTTTATGCCCATGCAGCCATGCTGGGCATCCCTGAGGAATTGTTCCCTCTCATTTCAAGTGAAATGAAAAAGCAAAGGAGAGAAGGCCTGAAAACTCAGGAACCCTCTCCATCAACAGGTAAAAAGGGTATCACAGTATCCCCTAACCACCCTACCATTCAGGATACCATTCCTGTGGTGGGAGAAACCTCTCCTGGGGTGGCACCTGTTCCAAGGGAATCATCAGTTGGCAAAACTGTACTCCCTGAGGTGGAAGTACCTCTCTGTGGGATAACTAACATTGGTGAGAAAAAGAGCACCATTTTAGTTAACATGGAGCATCCCTCCAACCCTCCCAGAGAAACTTTAGTGCAGAAACCCTGCACTGCCTCACAACACTTAGGACAGCATCCCTGCCCTAGTGTGGAGCTCATAGGACAGCATCCCTGCCCTGCTCCAACTCAAGAGAAACAGCATCCCTGTTCTCTCTTCCAGCCATATGGACAAAGTTTTTGCCCAGCTATGGCTTTTCTGAGACAGCATCCCTGTCTGGCATTTCCATCACTACAAATAGGTTCAGTGGACAATTCCCACTGCTCTAAACTAAAACTTACTGATAGAAACTCTGAAAATACATCTTCACATTGTTGCCTAGCTAAAAAACTTCAAACAGGGTGGTTTACATCTCCACAGGGAAGTAACCATATAGTGGATGATAAAGGGAGTAACCAGTCTATTGCAGAGCTACTCTCTACTTATCACCACTTAGACAATAAAGTCTCAACTGGCCAAGGTTAGCCTTATTGTCCTTCGTTTGGGGGGGGGTTGTGTGAGAAGGTAGCCTCTTTCTAGCCTTGTTACCCCCACTTTTGGCCTGTTTGTGAGTGTATGTCAGGGTGTTTGTCACTGTTTTCACTGTCTCACTGGGATCCTGATAGCCAGGCCTCAGTGCTCATAGTGAAAACACCATGTTTTCAGTATGGTTGTTATGTGTCACTGGGATCCTGCTGGTCAGGACCCCAGTGCTCATAGGTTTGTGGCCTATATGTATGTGTCACTGGGACCCTGTCACACAGGGCCCCAGTGCTCATAGGTGTGCATGTATATGTTCCCTGTGTGGTGCCTAACTGTCTCACTGAGGCTCTGCTAACCAGAACCTCAGTGGTTATGCTCTCTCATTACTTTCAAATTGTCACTGACAGGCTAGTGACCATTTTTACCAATTTACATTGGCTTACTGGAACACCCTTATAATTCCCAAGTATATGGTACTGAGGTACCCAGGGTATTGGGGTTCCAGGAGATCCCTATGGGCTGCAGCATTTCTTTTGCCACCCATAGGGAGCTCTGACAATTCTTACACAGGCCTGCCACTGCAGCCTGAGTGAAATAACGTCCACGTTATTTCACAGCCATTTTACACTGCACTTAAGTAACTTATAAGTCACCTATATGTCTAACCTTTACCTGGTAAAGGTTAGGTGCAAAGTTACTTAGTGTGAGGGCACCCTGGCACTAGCCAAGATGCCCCCACATTGTTCAGAGCCAATTCACTGAACTTTGTGAGTGCGGGGACACCATTACACGCGTGCACTACATATAGGTCACTACGTATATGTAGCTTCACCATGGTAACTCCGAATATGGCCATGTAACATGTCTATGATCATGGAATTGCCCCCTCTATGCCATCCTGGCATTGTTGGTACAATTCCATGATCCCAGTGGTCTGTAGCACAGACCCTGGTACTGCCAGACTGCCCTTCCTGGGGTTTCTCTGCAGCTGCTGCTGCTGCCAACCCCTCAGACAGGCATCTGCCCTCCTGGGGTCCAGCCAGGCCTGGCCCAGGATGGCAGAACAAAGAACTTCCTCTGAGAGAGGGTGTGACACCCTCTCCCTTTGGAAAATGGTGTGAAGGCAGGGGAGGAGTAGCCTCCCCCAGCCTCTGGAAATGCTTTGTTGGGCACAGATGTGCCCAATTCTGCATAAGCCAGTCTACACCGGTTCAGGGACCCCTTAGCCCCTGCTCTGGCGCGAAACTGGACAAAGGAAAGGGGAGTGACCACTCCCCTGACCTGCACCTCCCCTGGGAGGTGTCCAGAGCTCCTCCAGTGTGCTCCAGACCTCTGCCATCTTGGAAACAGAGGTGCTGCTGGCACACTGGACTGCTCTGAGTGGCCAGTGCCACCAGGTGACGTCAGAGACTCCTTGTGATAGGCTCCTTCAGGTGTTAGTAGCCTTTCCTCTCTCCTAGGTAGCCAAACCCTCTTTTCTGGCTATTTAGGGTCTCTGTCTCTGGGGAAACTTTAGATAACGAATGCATGAGCTCAGCCGAGTTCCTCTGCATCTCCCTCTTCACCTTCTGATAAGGAATCGACCGCTGACCGCGCTGGAAGCCTGCAAACCTGCAACATAGTAGCAAAGACGACTACTGCAACTCTGTAACGCTGATCCTGCCGCCTTCTCGACTGTTTTCCTGCTTGTGCATGCTGTGGGGGTAGTCTGCCTCCTCTCTGCACCAGAAGCTCCGAAGAAATCTCCCGTGGGTCGACGGAATCTTCCCCCTGCAACCGCAGGCACCAAAAAGCTGCATCTCCGGTCCCTTGGGTCTCCTCTCAGCACGACGAGCGAGGTCCCTCGAATCCAGCGACACCGTCCAAGTGACCCCCACAGTCCAGTGACTCTTCAGCCCAAGTTTGGTGGAGGTAAGTCCTTGCCTCACCTCGCTGGGCTGCATTGCTGGGAACCGCGACTTTGCAAGCTTCTCCGGCCCCTGTGCACTTCCGGCGGAATTCCTGTGTGCACAGTCAAGCCTGGGTCCACGGCACTCTAACCTGCATTGCACGACTTTCTAAGTTGGTCTCCGGCGACGTGGGACTCCTTTGTGCAACTTCGGCGAGCACCGTTTCACGCATCCTCGTAGTGCCTGTTTCTGGCACTTCTCCGGGTGCTACCTGCTTCAGTGAGGGCTCTGTGTCTTGCTCGACGTCCCCTCTCTCTTCAGGTCCAATTTGCGACCTCCTGGTCCCTCCTGGGCCCCAGCAGCGTCCAAAAACGCCAAACGCACGATTTGCGTGTAGCAAGGCTTGTTGGCGTCCATCCGGCGGGAAAACACTTCTGCACGACTCTCCAAGGCGTGGGGGATCCATCCTCCAAAGGGGAAGTCTCTAGCCCTTGTCGTTCCGGCAGTATTCACAGTTCTTCAGCCTAGTAAGAGCTTCTTTGCACCAACCGCTGGCATTTCTTGGGCATCTGCCCATCTCCGAGCTGCTTGTGACTTTTGGACTTGGTCCCCTTGTTCCACAGGTACCTTCAGACAGGAATCCATCGTTGTTGCATTGCTGAGTTGTGTTTTCCTTGCATTCTCCCTCTAACACGACTATTTTGTCCTTAGGGGAACTTTGGTGCACTTTGCACTCACTTTTCAGGGTCTTGGGGAGGGTTATTTTTCTAACTCTCACTATTTTCTAATAGTCCCAGCGACCCTCTACAAGGTCAGATAGGTTTGGGGTCCATTCGTGGTTCGCATTCCACTTCTGGAGTATATGGTTTGTGTTGCCCCTATCCCTATGTTTCCCCATTGCATCCTATTGTAACTATACATTGTTTGCACTGTTTTCTAAGACTATACTGCATATTTTTGCTATTGGGTATATATATCTTGTGTATATTTCCTATCCTCTCACTGAGGGTACACTCTAAGATACTTTGGCATATTGTCATTAAAATAAAGTACCTTTATTTTTAGTATAACTGTGTATTGTGTTTTCTTATGATATTGTGCATATGACACTAAGTGGTACTGTAGTAGCTTCACACGTCTCCTAGTTCAGCCTAAGCTGCTCTGCTAAGCTACCATTATCTATCAGCCTAAGCTGCTAGACACCCTATACACTAATAAGGGATAACTGGGCCTGGTGCAAGGTGCAAGTACCCCTTGGTACTCACTACAAGCCAGTCCAGCCTCCTACAGTAATGACCTAGAGGCCTCAGGTTGGGCTGATGTAGAGTTTTATGCCCATGCAGCCATGCTGGGCATCCCTGAGGAATTGTTCCCTCTCATTTCTACTGAAATGAAAAAGCAAAGGAGAGAAGGCCTGAAAACTCAGGATCCCTCTCCATCAACAGGTAAAAAGGGTATCACAGTATCCCCTAACCACCCTACCATTCAGGATACCATTCCTGTGGTGGGAGAAACCTCTCCTGGGGTGGCACCTGTTCCAAGGGATTCATCAGCTGGCAAAGCTGGACTCCCTGAGGTAGAAGTACCTCTCTGTGGGATAACTAACATTGGTGACAAAAAGAGCACCATTTTAGTTAACATGGAGCATCCCTCCAACCCTCCCAGAGAAACTTTAGTGCAGAAACCCTGCACTGCCTCACAACACTTAGGACAGCATCCCTGCCCTAGTGTGGAACTTATAGGACAGCATCCCTGTCCTGCTCCAACTCAAGAGAAACAGCATCCCTGTTCTCTCTTCCAGCCATATGGACAAAGTTTTTGCCCAGCTATGGCTTTTCTGAGACAGCATCCCTGTCTGGCATTTCCATCACTACAAATAGTTTCAGTGGACAATTCCCACTGCTCTAAACTAAAACTTACTGATAGAAACTGTGAGAAGGTAGCCTCTTTCTAGCCTTGTTACCCCCACTTTGGGCCTGTTTGTGAGTGTATGTCAGGGTGTTTGTCACTGTTTTCACTGTCTCACTGGGATCCTGATAGCCAGGCCTCAGTGCTCATAGTGAAAACACTATGGTTTCAGTATGTTTGTTATGTGTCACTGGGATCCTGCTGGTCAGGACCCCAGTGCTCATAGGTTTGTGGCCTATATGTATGTGTCACTGGGACCCTGTCACACAGGGCCCCAGTGCTCATAGGTGTGCATGTATATGTTCCCTGTGTGGTGCCTAACTGTCTCACTGAGGCTCTGCTAACCAGAACCTCAGTGGTTATGCTCTCTCATTACTTTCAAATTGTCACTAACAGGCTAGTGACCATTTTTACCAATTTACATTGGCTTACTGGAACACCCTTATAATTCCCTAGTATATGGTACTGAGGTACCCAGGGTATTGGGGTTCCAGGAGATCCCTATTGGCTGCAGCATTTCTTTTGCCACCCATAGGGAGCTCTGACAATTCTTACACAGGCCTGCCACTGCAGCCTGAGTGAAATAACATCCACGTTATTTCACAGCCATTTTACACTGCACTTAAGTAACTTATAAGTCACCTATATGTCTAACCTTTACCTGGTAAAGGTTAGGTGCAAAGTTACTTAGTGTGAGGGCACCCTGGCACTAGCCAAGGTGCCCCCACATTGTTCAGAGCCAATTCACTGAACTTTGTGAGTGCGGGGACACCATTACACGCGTGCACTACATATAGGTCAATACCTATATGTAGCTTCACCATGGTAACTCCGAATATGGCCATGTAACGTGTCTATGATCATGGAATTGCCCCCTCTATGCCATCCTGGCATTGTTGGTACAATCCCATGATCCCAGTGGTCTGTAGCACAGACCCTGGTACTGCCAGACTGCCCTTCCTGGGGTTTCACTGCAGCTGCTGCTGCTGCCAACCCCTCAGACAGGCAGCTGCCCTCCTGGGGTCCAGCCAGGCCTGGCCCAGGATGGCAGAACAAAGAACTTCCTCTGAGAGAGGGTGTGACACCCTCTCCCTTTGGAAAATGGTGTGAAGGCAGGGGAGGAGTAGCCTCCCCCAGCCTCTGGAAATGCTTTGTTGGGCACAGAGGTGCCCAATTCTGCATAAGCCAGTCTACACCGGTTCAGGGACCCCTTAGCCCCTGCTCTGGCGCGAAACTGGACAAAGGAAAGGGGAGTGACCACTCCCCTGACCTGCACCTCCCCTGGGAGGTGTCCAGAGCTCCTCCAGTGTGCTCCAGACCTCTGCCATCTTGGAAACAGAGGTGCTGCTGGCACACTGGACTGCTCTGAGTGGCCAGTGCCACCAGGTGACGTCAGAGACTCCTTGTGATAGGCTCCTTCAGGTGTTGCTAGCCTATCCTCTCTCCTAGGTAGCCAAACCCTCTTTTCTGGCTATTTAGGGTCTCTGTCTCTGGGGAAACTTCAGATAACGAATGCATGAGCTCAGCCGAGTTCCTCTGCATCTCTCTCTTCACCTTCTGATAAGGAAACGACCGCTGACCGCGCTGGAAGCCTGCAAACCTGCAACATAGTAGCAAAGACGGCTACTGCAACTCTGTAACGCTGATCCTGCCGCCTTCTCGACTGTTTTCCTGCTTGTGCATGCTGTGGGGGTAGTCTGCCTCCTCTCTGCACCAGAAGCTCCGAAGAAATCTCCAGTGGGTCGACGGAATCTTCCCCCTGCAACCGCAGGCACCAAAAAGCTGCATTACCGGTCCCTTGGGTCTCCTCTCAGCACGACGAGCGAGGTCCCTCGAATCCAGCGACTCTGTCCAAGTGACCCCCACAGTCCAGTGACTCTTCAGTCCAAGTTTGGTGGAGGTAAGTCCTTGCCTCACCTCGCTGGACTGCATTGCTGGGAATCGCGACTTTGCAGCTACTCCGGCCCCTGTGCACTTCCGGCGGAAATCCTTTGTGCACAGCCAAGCCTGGGTCCACGGCACTCTAACCTGCATTGCACGACTTTCTAAGTTGGTCTCCGGCGACGTGGGACTCCTTTGTGCAACTTCGGCGAGCACCGTTTCACGCATCCTCGTAGTGCCTGTTTCTGGCACTTCTCTGGGGGTACCTGCTTCAGTGAGGGCTCGTTGTCTTGCTCGACGTCCCCTCTCTCTTCAGGTCCAATTTGCGACCTCCTGGTTCCTCCTGGGCCCCAGCAGCGACCAAAAACGCCAAACGCACGATTTGCGGCTAGCAAGGCTTGTTGGCGTTCTTTTGGCGGGAAAACACTTCTGCACGACTCTCCAAGGCGAGCGGGATCCGTCCACCAAAGGGGAAGTCTCTAGCCCTTTTTGTTCCTGCAGAAACCTCAGCTTCTTCTGTCCAGTCGAAGCTTCTTTGCACCCGCAGCTGGCATTTCCGGGGCATCTGCCCATCTCCGACTTGCTTGTGACTTTTGGACTTGGTCCCCTTATTCCACAGGTACCCTAGATTGGAAATCCACAGTTGTTGCATTGCTGGTTTGTGTCTTTCCTGCATTATTCCTCTAACACGACTATTTTGTCCTTAGGGGAACTTTAGTGCACTTTGCACTCACTTTTCAGGGTCTTGGGGAGGGTTATTTTTCTAACTCTCACTATTTTCTAATAGTCCCAGCGACCCTCTACAAGGTCACATAGGTTTGGGGTCCATTCGTGGTTCGAATTCCACTTTTGGAGTATATGGTTTGTGTTGCCCCTATCCCTATGTTTCCCCATTGCATCCTATTGTAACTATACATTGTTTGCACTGTTTTCTAAGACTATACTGCATATTTTTGCTATTGTGTATATATATCTTGTGTATATTTCCTATCCTCTCACTGAGGGTACACTCTGAGATACTTTGGCATATTGTCATAAAAATAAAGTACCTTTATTTTTAGTATAACTGTGTATTGTGTTTTCTTATGATATTGTGCATATGACACTAAGTGGTACTGTAGTAGCTTCACACGTCTCCTAGTTCAGCCTAAGCTGCTCTGCTAAGCTACCATTATCTATCAGCCTAAGCTGCTAGACACCCTATACACTAATAAGGGATAACTGGGCCTGGTGCAAGGTGCAAGTACCCCTTGGTACTCACTACAAGCCAGTCCAGCCTCCTACAGAAACTCTGAAAATACATCTTCACATTGTTGCTTAGCTAAAAAACTTCAAACAGGGTGGTTTACATCCCCACAGGGAAGTAACCATATAGTGGATGATAAAGGGAGTAACCAGTCTATTGCAGAGCTACTCTCTACTTATCACCACTTAGACAATAAAGTCTCAACTGGCCAAGGTTAGCCTTATTGTCCTTCGTTTGGGGGGGGGGGGTTGTGTGAGAAAGTAGCCTCTTTCTAGCCTTGTTACCCCCACTTTTGGCCTGTTTGTGAGTGTATGTCAGGGTGTTTTCACTGTCTCACTGGGATCCTGCTAGCCAGGGCCCAGTGCTCATAGTGAAAACCCTATGTTTTCAGTATGTTTGTTATGTGTCCCTGGGACCCTGCTAGTCAGGACCCCAGTGCTCATAAGTTTGTGGCCTATATGTGTGTTTTCCCTGTGTGGTGCCTAACTGTCTCACTGAGGCTCTGCTAATCAGAACCTCAGTGGTTATGCTCTCTCATTTCTTTCCAAATTGTCACTAACAGGCTAGTGACTATTTTTACCAATTTACATTGGCTTACTGGAACACCCTTATAATTCCCTAGTATATGGTACTGAGGTACCCAGGGTATTGGGGTCCCAGGAGATCCCTATGGGCTGCAGCATTTCTTTTGCCACCCATAGGGAACTCTGACAATTCTTACACAGGCCTGCCACTGCAGCCTGAGTGAAATATCGTCCACGTTATTTCACAGCCATTTTACACTGCACTTAAGTAACTTATAAGTCACCTATATGTCTAACCTTTACCCGGTAAAGGTTAGGTGCAAAGTTACTTAGTGTGAGGGCACCCTGGCACTAGCCAAGGTGCCCCCACATTGTTCAGAGCCAATTCCCTGAACTTTGTGAGTGCGGGGACACCATTACACGTGTGCACTACATATAGGTCACTACCTATATGTAGCTTCACAATGGTAACTCCGAATATGGCCATGTAACATGTCTATGATCATGGAATTGCCCCCTCTATACCATCCTGGCATAGTTGGCACAATCCCATGATCCCAGTGGTCTGTAGCACAGACCCTGGTACTGCCAAACTGCCCTTCCTGGGGTTTCACTGCAGCTGCTGCTTCTGCCAACCCCTCAGACAGGCATCTGCCCTCCTGGGGTCCAGCCAGGCCTGGCCCAGGATGGCAGAACAAAGAACTTCCTCTGAGAGAGGGTGTTACACCCTCTCCCTTTGGAAAATGGTGTGAAGGCAGGGGAGGAGTAGCCTCCCCCAGCCTCTGGAAATGCTTTCTTGGGCACAGATGTGCCCAATTCTGCATAAGCCAGTCTACACCGGTTCAGGGACCCCTTAGCCCCTGCTCTGGCGCGAAACTGGACAAAGGAAAGGGGAGTGACCACTCCCCTGACCTGCACCTCCCCTGGGAGGTGTCCAGAGCTCCTCCAGTGTGCTCCAGACCTCTGCCATCTTGGAAACAGAGGTGCTGCTGGCACACTGGACTGCTCTGAGTGGCCAGTGCTACCAGGTGACGTCAGAGACTCCTTCTGATAGGCTCCTTCAGGTGTTAGTAGCCTATCCTCTCTCCTAAGTAGCCAAACCCTCTTTTCTGGCTATTTAGGGTCTCTGTCTCTGGGGAAACTTTAGATAACGAATGCAAGAGCTCATCAGAGTTCCTCTGCATCTCTCTCTACACCTTCTGCCAAGGAATCGACTGCTGACCGCGCTGGAAGCCTGCAAACCTGCAACATAGTAGCAAAGACGACTACTGCAACTCTGTAACGCTGATCCTGCCGCCTTCTCGACTGTTTTCCTGCTTGTGCATGCTGTGGGGGTAGTCTGCCTCCTCTCTGCACCAGAAGCTCCGAAGAAATCTCCTGTGGGTTGACGGAATCTTCCCCCTGCAACCGCAGGCACCAAAAAGCTGCATTACCGGTCCCTTGGGTCTCCTCTTAGCACGACGAGCGAGGTCCCTCGAATCCAGCAACTCTGTCCAATTGGCCCCCACAGTCCAGTGACTCTTCAGTCCAAGTTTGGTGGAGGTAAGTCCTTGCCTCACCTCGCTGGGCTGCATTGCTGGGAACCGCGACTTTTGCAGCTACTCCGGCCCCTGTGCACTTCCGGCGGAAATCCTTTGTGCACAGCCAAGCCTGGGTCCACGGCACTCTAACCTGCATTGCACGACTTTCTAAGATGGTCTCCGGCGACGTGGGACTCCTTTGTGCGACTTCGGGTGAGCACCGTTTCACGCATCCTCGTATTGCCTGTTTCTGGCACTTCTCCGGGTGCTACCTGCTGCTGAGAGGGCTCCTTGTCTTGCTCGACGTCCCCTCTCTCTCCTGGTCCAATTTGCGACCTCCTGGTCCCTCCAGGGCCACAGCAGCGTCCAAAAACGGTAACCGCACGATTTGCAGCTAGCAAGGCTTGTTGGCGTTCTTTCGGCGGGAAAACACTTCTGCACAACTCTCCACGGCGAGATGGATCCGTCCACCAAAGGGGAAGTCTCTAGTCCTTTTCGTTCCTGCAGAAACCGCAGCTTCTTCTGTCCTGTAGAAGCCTCTTTGCACCCGCAGCTGGCATTTCCTGGGCATATGCCCATCTCCGACTTGCTTGTGACTTTTGGACTTGGTCCCCTTGTTCCACAGGTACCCTAGATTGGAAATCCACAGTTGTTGCATTGTTGGTTTGTGTCTTTCCTGCATTATTCCTCTAACACGACTTCTTTGTCCTTAGGGGAACTTTAGTGCACTTTGCACTCACTTTTCAGGGTCTTGGGGAGGGTTATTTTTCTAACTCTCACTATTTTCTAATAGTCCCAGCGACCCTCTACAAGGTCACATAGGTTTGGGGTCCATTCGTGGTTCGCATTCCACTTTTGGAGTATATGGTTTGTGTTGCCCCTATCCCTATGTTTCCCCATTGCATCCTATTGTAACTATACATTGTTTGCACTGTTTTCTAAGACTATACTGCATATTTTTGCTATTGTGTATATATATCTTGTGTATATTTCCTATCCTCTCACTGAGGGTACACTCTAAGATACTTTGGCATATTGTCATAAAAATAAAGTACCTTTATTTTTAGTATAACTGTGTATTGTGTTTTCTTATGATATTGTGCATATGACACTAAGTGGTTCTGTAGTAGCTTCAACCGTCTCCTAGTTCAGCCTAAGCTGCTCTGCTAAGCTACCATTATCTATCAGCCTAAGCTGCTAGACACCCTATACACCAATAAGGGATAACTGGGCCTGGTGCAAGGTGCAAGTACCCCTTGGTACTCACTACAAGCCAGTCCAGCCTCCTACAGGGATGGCCTCCCAACGAGGAACAGGTGCCTGTCAAACCCTGACCCCCCTGATGGCCCGTATATTGGCGGTGGCCTATCTGGAGCTGGATGGGCGCTTGAGAGCATCACAGCAGCCACAAGGGGGTGAGTACAGTTTCCCAATTTACTACTTGCGCGAGGTGGGGTGGCATCAATGTGGGGGATGTGGGCCTGTGGGTGCCCATAGGCCAGGTCGGACATTGAAGGGTAGGTCCCATGTTGGGCAGGGTATGATATGAACAACCTCCAACCTAGCTAGTAGGCATCCACTACCATGCAGGGCTCTATGGGTCTCAGGTATGTTGCTATTGGTTGTTTGGTGTCCCTATCCAAGGACTGGTGTCTAGCATTGTGACTGTTAGTGCATTGCCTAGTGCCTAGGGCTGTTCCCTGTATGTGAGTGTGTTGTGTACGCCAACAGTGATGTTGGTGCCGCCATCCATTGACCAAGTGTATCCTTTGTCTCTTCCCCCTCCTTTCTGTTTAGTAACCCTGTCCTTTTGTGCATTAGCATCATCTGGCGGAGGAGCAGAGGCACCGGGGATGGAGGGAGCTGCATTCCCACATGGCCCAGGAGGCCGAATCCACTGACGGTGAGAGCACCGGTGGGACAGAGGGCGAGGGGAGCACCACGGCGGAGGCTGAAGGGGACAGTTCGGACAGTGATACCTCCTCCGATGGAAGCTCCCTGGTGGTGCCCACCCCAACTACAGGTACAGCCGCCACCCCCTGTACCAGCACCGCCCTCCCAGCAGCCCCTCAGCTTGTTTCCTGTGCCTGCTCAACCAGAAGGGTAGGCATCTCCTTCGCCCCAAGCACCTCAGGCCCTGCCCCAGTCAGCAATGCTGCCCATAGTGAGGAGGTTATTGACCTCCTGTGAGCCATCTCTGTTGGGCAGTGAACCATAGTGAATGCCATCCAGGGGCTGGCAGCCCATATGCAACAAACAAATTCCTGGAGGGCATTCACTCTGGCATGGCGGCCCAACAGAGATCAATCCAGGCTCTGGCTTTCTCTATGATGGCAACCATTGTCCCTGTTTCTAGCCTCCACCCTCCAACTTCTTCTACCCAGTCCCATTCCCCTCAACCCCATCCTATCCCAAGCACAAAGGGGGACCAGCATGCACCCACGACAACACACAGGAGTGGCTCAGGCAAACACAAGCACTACACATCATCCCACATGCACTCACACAAACACCATCCAGAATCAGACATACCAACATCCACTGCCTCCACTGTGGCCCCCTCCTCCTCGTCGCCGACCTCCTTCCCAGTTGCGTCTTCACTCACACCTGCATGCACTACATCCTTTTCCACTACCTCCATCACCAGCACGCCTATCACTACATACCCCTCACTGGCAGTCTCCTTCCGCACATCCATGCACACGTCCCATGTCCTCTCCCACTGTGTCTGTGCCCCCTCCTCCCAAACTACACAAATGCAAGCACTCAGACACCCAACAGCCATCCACCTCATAACAGCCCATGCACCTGCACCCAAACACAGCAGACTGACACCTCCTACAACCCCTTCCTCTTCCACCACTCCCAAACCTTCACCCTCTTCCTGCCCCAATGTCCCTAAGAAGCTTTTCCTCACCACGTTGACCTCTTCCCTACCCCCTCCCCGTCCTTCACGTTTGGCCAGGGTGGTCAGAACCCAGACGAGCACCTCAGCCACACAGTCCACGGCCACAGTAGGGTCCACAGCTACTGCAGGTGGGAGGGGATCCTGGCCACCAGCCAGCAGCACAGAACGTGTGCCAGCACACGGAAGGGCAAGGAGGCACACTCAACAGCTGGGAAAGCGAAGGGCAAGGAGGCACCACCAGCTGGGAAAGAAAAGGGCTAGGAGGTACCACCAGCTAGGAGAGAAAAGGGCAAGGAGCAATCCCCGGCTGCTGACAGGAAGGGCAAGGGGCCTGCACCTCCAGGCAGAAAGGACAGGAGGTCTGATGCTTGGACTAATGCTGAGCCCCCACCACCAACCATGGCGGTTCAGCTGCCCAGGCTGCAGGGGAAGGGCTGGAGCCTCCCCCCCCCCACACTGCCAGCACCGCCACCAGCACCAATGTCAGCAGCAGCAGTCCCAGTGGGCAGCCATCTGAGATTGCAGGGGATGGGCTGGAGCCTCCCCCCACCACTGCCAGCCCGACACCAGTCCCGCCACTGCCACCACTGAGCAGCCATCACCGCCGGCGGGCAGTGTGTAGTCCTGACTCCACACTCCACAGGCTGTTGTGCGTCCTGGCCCCTGCAAATCCTGTAGGTGTGACACCCAGGAGTACCTGTGGAACAAGGGGACCAAGTCCAAAAGTCACGATCAAGTCGGGAGTGGGCAGATGACCAGGAAATGCCAGCTGTGGGTGCAAAGAAGTTGCCACCGGATGGTAGAAGCTATGGATTCTGCAAGAACGATAAGGGCTAGAAACTTCCCCTTTGGAGCACGGATGTCCCACGTCGTGAAGAGTCGTGCAGAGGTGTTTCCGTGCAGAAAGACCGCAAACAAGCCTTGCTAGCTGCAAGGGCCGCGGGGAGGGTTTTTGGATGCTGCTGTGGCCCAGGAGGGACCAGGATGTTGCCAATTGCGTGAGGAGACAGAGGGGGCGTCCAGCAAGACAAGGAGCCCACTCAGAAGCAAGCAGCACCCGGAGAAGTGCCGGAACAGGCACTACAAAGTGGAGTGAATCGGTGCTCACCCGAAGTTGCACAAGAGGGTCCCACGAAGCCGGAGGACAACTCAGGAGGTCGTGCAATGCAGGTTAGAGTGCCGGGGACCCAGGCTTTGCTGTGCACAAAGGAAATCCTGGAAGAGTGCACAGGAGCCGGAGTAGCTGCAAAACACGCAGTTCCCAGCAATGCAGTCTAGCGTGGGGAGGCAAGGACTTACCTCCACCAAACTTGGACTGAAGAGTCACTGGACTGTGGGAGTCACTTGGACAGAGTTGCTGAGTTCAAGGGACCTCGCTCGTTGTGCTGAGAGGAGACCCAGGGTACAGGTGATGCAGTTCTTTGGTGCCTGCGGTAGCAGGGGGAAGATTCCGTCGACCCACTGGAGATTTCTTTGGAGCTTCTAGTGCAGAGAGGAGGCAGACTACCCCCACAGCATGCACCACCAGGAAAACTGTTGAGAAGGCAGCAGGATCAGCGTTACAAGGTCGCAGTAGTCGTCTTTGCTACTTTGTTGCAGTTTTGCAGGCTTCCAGCGCGGTCAGCAGTCGATTCCTTGGCAGAAGGTGAAGAGAGAGATGCAGAGGAACTCTGATGAGCTCTTGCATTCGTTATCTAACGAATTCCCCAAAGCAGAGACCCTAAATAGTCAGAAAAGAGGGTTTGGCTACTTAGGAGAGAGGATAGGCTAGCAACACCTGAAGGAGCCTATCAGAAGGAGTCTCTGACGTCATCTGCTGGCCCTGGCCACTCAGAGCAGTCCAGTGTGCCAGCAGCACCTCTGTTTCCAAGATGGCAGAGGTCTGAAGCACACTGGAGGAGCTCTGGGCACCTCCCAGGGGAGGTGCAGGTCAGGGGAGTGGTCACTCCCCTTTCCTTTGTCCAGTTTCACGCCAGAGCAGGGCTGAGGGGTCCCTGAACCGGTGTAGACTGGCTTATGCAGAAATGATCACCATCTGTGCCCATGAAAGCATTTCCAGAGGCTGGGGGAGGCTACTCCTCCCCTGCCTTAACCTCTTTTTCCAAAGGGAGAGGGTGTAACACACTCTCTATGAGGAAGTCCTTTGTTCTGCCTTCCTGGGCTTGGCCTGGCTGGACCCCAGGAGGGCAGAAACCTGTCTGAGGGGTTGGCAGCAGCTGCAGTGAAACCCCTGAATAGGCAGTTTGGCAGTACCAGGGTCTGTGCTACAGACCCGTGGGATCATGGGATTGTGCCAACAATGGCAGGATGGCATAGAGGGGGCAATTCCATGATCTTAGATATGTTACATGGCCATATTCGGAGTTACCATTGTGAAGCTACACATAGGTAGTGACCTATGTGTAGTGCACTTGTGTAATGGTGTCCCCGCACTCACAAAGTCTGGGGAATTTGCCCTGAACTATGTGGGAGCACCTTGGCTAGTGCCAGGGTGCCCACACACTAAGTAACTTAGCGCCCAACCTTTACCAGGTAAAGGTTAGACATATAGGTGACTTATAAGTTACTTAAGTGCAGTGGTAAATGGCTGTGAAATAACGTGGACGTTATTTCACTCAGGCTGCAGTGGCAGGCCTGTGTAAGAATTGTCAGAGCTCCCTATGGGTGGCAAAAGAAATGCTGCAGCCCATAGGGATCTCCTGGAACCCCAATACCCTGGGTACCTTAGTACCATATACTAGGAAATTATAAGGGTGTTCCAGTATGCCAATGTGAATTGGTGAAATTGGTCACTAGCCTGTAAGTGCAAATTGGAAAGAAATGAGAGAGCATAACCACTGAGGTTCTGGATAGCAGAGCCTCAGTGAGACAGTTAGTCATAACACAGGTAACACATTCAGGCACACTTATGAGCACTGGGGCCCTGGCTGGCAGGGTCCCAGTGACACATGCAACTAAAACAACATATATACAGTGAAAAATGGGGGTAACATGCCAGGCAAGATGGTACTTTCCTACACAACCCCCCCCCCCCAAACGAAGGACAATAAGACTAGTCATTACCTGATGGGTCTTCATTGTCGAAGTGGAAATATCTGGAGAGTCCATCTGCATTGGAGTGGGTACTCCCAGGTCTATGTTCCACTGTATAGTCCATTCCCTGTAGGGATATGGACCACCTCAACAATTTAGGGTTTTCACCTTTCATTTGTTTTAGCCAAAGTAGAGGTTTGTGGTCTGTCTGAACAATGAAGTGAGTGCCAAACAGGTATGGCCTCAACTTCTTCAGTGCCCAGACCACAGCAAAGGCCTCCCTCTCAAAGGCAGACCAACGCTTTTCTCTAGGGGTCAACCTTCTACTAATAAAAGCAACAGATTGATCCTGGCCCTCAGAATTAAGTTGTGATAGGACTGCCCCTACTCCTAATTCAGATGCATCAGTTTGGACATAGAATTTTTTAGAGTAACAAGGGCTTTTCAGGACAGGTGCAGAGCACATGGCCTGCTTCAGCTCCTCAAAAGCTTTCTGACAGTTTGCTGTCCATAACACCTTTTTAGGCATTTTCTTTGAAGAGAGGTCATTAAGAGGGGCTGCAATGGAGCCATAGTTCTTTATGAACCTCCTATAGTACCCAGTGAGGCCTAAAAAGGCTCTCACTTGAGTCTGAGTAGTAGGGGGAACCCAATCTATAATAGTTTGGATTTTCCCCTGTAGTGGTGCAATCTGTTCCCCACCAACTAGGTGTCCCAGATAAACCACCTTCCCCTGCACTATCTGGCACTTTGAAGCCTTGATAGTGAGGCCTGCCTTTTGCAGGGCCTCTAAAACTTTCCATAGGTGGACCAGGTGATCATCCCAGCTGGAGCTAAAGACAGCTATATCGTCCAGATATGCTGCACTAAAAGCTTCCAGCCCTTGCAGGATTGTGTTCACCAACCTTTGAAAAGTGGCAGGTGCATTTTTCAATCCAAAAGGCATTACTGTGAATTAGTAATGGCCTCCAATGGTTGAAAATGCAGTTTTAGCTTTTGCATCTTCTGATAATTTGATCTGCCAATACCCTGCAGTCAAGTCAAAAGTGCTTAGATACTTGGCAGATGCCAGTGTATCTATGAGCTGATCTGCCCTGGGAATAGGGTGAGCATCAGTTTTGGTTACCTGGTTGAGACCTCTGTAGTCAACACAAAACCTCATTTCCTTCTTTCCATCTTTGGAATGAGGTTTTGGTACAAGTACCACAGGAGAGGCCCATGGACTTTCAGAGTGCTCAACCACTTCCAGTTCTAACATTTCCTGCACCTCTTGCTTTATGCAGTCTCTGACATGGTCAGGCTGCCTATATGTAGGAGGCTGGACTGGCTTGTAGTGAGTACCAAGGGGTACTTGCACCTTGCACCAGGCACAGTTATCACTTATTAGTGTATAGGGTTTCTAGCAGCTTAGGCTGATAGATAATGGTAGCTTAGCAGAGCAGCTTAGGCTGAACTAGGAGACGTGTGAAGCTACTACAGTACCACTTAGTGTCATATGCACAATATCATAAGAAAACACAATACACAGTTATACTAAAAATAAAGGTACTTTATTTTTATGACAATATGCCAAAGTATCTTAGAGTGTACCCTCAGTGAGAGGATAGGAAATATACACAAGATATATATACACAATAGCAAAAATATGCAGTATAGTCTTAGAAAACAGTGCAAACAATGTATAGTTACAATAGGATGCAATGGGGAAACATAGGGATAGGGGCAACACAAACCATATACTCCAAAAGTGGAATGCGAACCACGAATGGACCCCAAACCTATGTGACCTTGTAGAGGGTCGCTGGGACTATTAGAAAATAGTGAGAGTTAGAAAAATAACCCTCCCCAAGACCCTGAAAAGTGAGTGCAAAGTGCACTAAAGTTCCCCTAAGGACAAAGAAGTCGTGTTAGAGGAATAATGCAGGAAAGACACAAACCAACAATGCAACAACTGTGGATTTCCAATCTAGGGTACCTGTGGAACAAGGGGACCAAGTCCAAAAGTCACAAGCAAGTCGGAGATGGGCAGATGCCCAGGAAATGCCAGCTGCGGGTGCAAAGAAGCTTCTACTGGACAGAAGAAGCTGAGGTTTCTGCAGGAACGAAAAGGGCTAGAGACTTCCCCTTTGGTGGACGGATCCGTCTCGCCGAGGAGAGTCGTGCAGACGTGTTTTCCCACCGAAAGAACGCCAACAAGCCTTGCTAGCTGCAAATCGTGCGTTTGGCGTTTTTGGACGCTGCTGGGGCCCAGGAGGGACCAGGAGGTCGCAAATTGGACCTGAAGAGAGAGGGGACGTCGAGCAAGACAAAGAGCCCTCACTGAAGCAGGTAGCACCCGGAGAAGTGCCAGAAACAGGCACTACGAGGATGCGTGAAACGGTGCTTGCCGAAGTTGCACAAAGGAGTCCCACGTCGCCGGAGACCAACTTAGAAAGTCGTGCAATGCAGGTTAGAGTGCCGTGGACCCAGGCTTGGCTGTGCACAAAGGATTTCCGCCGGAAGTGCACAGGGGCCGGAGTAGCTGCAAAGTCGCGGTTCCCAGCAATGCAGCCCAGCGAGGTGAGGCAAGGACTTACCTCCACCAAACTTGGGCTGAAGAGTCACTGGACTGTGGGGGTCACTTGGACAGAGTCGCTGGATTCGAGGGACCTCGCTCGTCGTGCTGAGAGGAGACCCAAGGGACCGGTAATGCAGCTTTTTGGTGCCTGCGGTTGCAGGGGGAAGATTCCGTCGACCCACGGGAGATTTCTTTGGAGCTTCTGGTGCAGAGAGGAGGCAGACTACCCCCACAGCATGCACAAGCAGGAAAACAGTCGAGAAGGCAGCAGGATCAGCGTTACAGAGTTGCAGTAGTCGTCTTTGCTACTATGTTGCAGGTTTGCAGGCTTCCAGCGCGGTCAGCAGTCGATTCCTTATCAGAAGGTGAAGAGAGAGATGCAGAGGAACTCGGATGAGCTCTTGCATTCGTTATCTAAAGTTTCCCCAGAGACAGCGACCCTAAATAGCCAGAAAAGAGGGTTTGGCTACCTAGGAGAGAGGATAGGCTACTAACACCTGAAGGAGCCTATCAGCAGGAGTCTCTGACGTCACCTGGTGGCACTGGCCACTCAGAGCAGTCCAGTGTGCCAGCAGCACCTCTGTTTCCAAGATGGCAGAGGTCTGGAGCACACTGGAGGAGCTCTGGACACCTCCCAGGGGAGGTGCAGGTCAGGGCAGTGGTCACTCCCCTTTCCTTTGTCCAGTTTCGCGCCAGAGCAGCGGCTAAGGGGTCCCTGAACCGGTGTAGACTGGCTTATGCAGAATTGGGCACATCTGTGCCCAAGAAAGCATTTCCAGAGGCTGGGGGAGGCTACTCCTCCCCTGCCTTCACACCATTTTCCAAAGGGAGAGGGTGTAACACCCTCTCTCAGAGGAAGTCCTTTGTTCTGCCATCCTGGGACAAGCCTGGCTTGACCCCAGGGGGGCAGAAACCTGTCTGAGGGGTTGGCAGCAGCAGCAGCTGCAGTGAAACCCCAGGAAAGGCAGTTTGGCAGTACCAGGGTCTGTGCTACAGACCACTGGGATCATGGAATTGTACCAACAATGCCAGGATGGCATAGAGGGGGCAATTCCATGATCTTAGACATGTTACATGGCCATATTCGGAGTTACTATTGTGAAGCTACATATAGGTAGTGACCTATATGTAGTGCACGCGTGTAATGGTGTCCCCGCACTCACAAAGTCCGGGGAATTTGCCCTGAACAATGTGGGGGCACCTTGGCTAGTGCCAGGGTGCCCTCACACTAAGTAACTTTGCACCTAACCTTTACCAGGTAACGGTTAGACATATAGGTGACTTATAAGTTACTTAAGTGCAGTGTAAAATGGCTGTGAAATAACGTGGACGTTATTTCACTCAGGCTGCAGTGGCAGGCCTGTGTAAGAATTGTCAGAGCTCCCTATGGGTGGCAAAAGAAATGCTGCAGCCCATAGGGATCTCCTGGAACCCCAATACCCTGGGTACCTCAGTACCATATACTAGGGAATTATAAGGGTGTTCCAGAAAGCCAATGTAAATTGGTAAAATTGGTCACTAGCCTGTTAGTGACAATTTGAAAGAAATGAGAGAGCATAACCACTGAGGTTCTGGTTAGCAGAGCCTCAGTGAGACAGTTAGGCACCACACAGGGAACACATACATATAGGCCACAACCTTATGAGCACTGGGGTCCTGACTAGCAGGGTCCCAGTGACACATAACAAACATACTGAAAACATAGGGTTTTCACTATGAGCACTGGGCCTTGGCTAGCAGGATCCCAGTGAGACAGTGAAAACACCCTGAAATACACTCACAAACAGGCCAAAAGTGGGGGTAACAAGGCTAGAAAGAGGCTACTTTCTCACACTATAGATCTTACTTTTGACAGGCAAGCTGTCTCCAGTATCTATAGTGTGCTCACACCAAGAAGTGGTACCTGGCACAGTAGAGAAGAGTTCAGAAAACGGACCCAGGAGATTTATGCAGTGGTCTTTCTGCTCAGCAGTAAGACAATCTGCTAGTACAACACCTTCCACTAGAGCATCTTGTTCTGTGGAAGAGAAGAGATCAGGGAGAGGATCACTGTCTTCTTCCTGTCCCTCATCAGTTGCCATGAGCAGGGTGAGATCAGCCCTGTCATAGTAGGGTTTCAGGCGATTGACATGGAGCACCCTAAGGGGACTCCTGGCAGTGCCTAAGTCAACTAAGTAGGTGACTTCACCCTTCTTTTCAACAATTATGTGGGGTCCACTCCATTTATCTTGGAGTGCTCTTGGGGCCACAGGCTCCAAGACCCACACTTTCTGCCCTGGTTGGTACTGAACCAAAACAGCCTTCTGATCATGCCATTGCTTCTGGAGCTCTTGGCTGGCCTGAAGGTTTTTACTGGCCTTTTTCATGTACTCAGCCATCCTTGATCTGAGGCCAAGTACATAATCCACAATATCCTGCTTAGGAGCTTTTAAAGGTTGTTCCCAACCCTCCTTTACAAGTGTGAGTGGACCCCTAACAGGGTGTCCAAAAAGAAGTTCAAAGGGGCTGAAGCCCACTCCTTTCTGGGGTACCTCCCTGTAGGCAAAAAGGAGGCATGGTAGAAGGATATCCCATCTCCTGCGGAGTTTTTCAGGGAGACCCATAATCATGCCTTTGAGAGTTTTGTTAAATCTCTCCACCAGTCCATTTGTTTGTGGATGATAGGGTGTTGTGAACTTGTACGTTACACCACACTCCTTCCACATGGCCTTTAAGTATGCAGACATGAAATTGCTTCCCCTGTCTGATACCACTTCCTTTGGGAAGCCCACCCTGGAAAATATTCCTAGGAGGGCCTTTGCCACTGCAGGTGCTGTAGTGGTCCTTAAAGGAATAGCTTCAGGATATATTGTGGCATGGTCCACTACCACCAAGATAAACCTATTGCCTGAAGCAGTAGGAGGGTCAAGGGGGCCAACTATGTCAACCCCTACCCTTTCAAAGGGAACCCCAACCACAGGCAGTGGGATAAGGGGTGCCTTTGGGGTGCCACCTGTCTTGCCACGGGCTTGACAGGTTTCACAGGACTTACAAAATTCCTTTGTGTCCTCAGACATTCTAGGCCAATGAAACAGGGGAACAAGCCTGTCCCAAGTTTTCATTTGTCCTAGATGCCCAGCTAGGGGAATGTCATGTGCCAGGGTTAGGAGGAACTTTCTGTACTCCTGAGGAATCACTAATCTCCTGGCAGCTCCAGGTTTAGTATCCCTATGCTCAGTGTACAAGAGGTTGTCCTCCCAGTAAACTCTGTGAGAGTCACTGACATCCCCATTAGCCTGTTTGACAGCTTGCTGTCTGAGACCCTCTAATGTGGGACAGGTTTGCTGTGCCACACTCAGCTCCTCTCTGGCAGGCCCCCCTTCACCCAAAAGCTCAGCAGTGTCTGCTTCCAGCTCCTCTGGTGTAGGTTCTGCACAGGGAGGGAATTCTTCTTCCTCAGAAGTTGAATCCACTGTAGAGGGAGGGATAGTAGGAAGTGGTTTGCTTCTACTAGCCCTAGCTTTAGGGAGCACTTGGTCCATTGTTCCAGGATCCAAGCTTCCCTGTCCTTTTTGCTTTTTGGCCTGAGCCCTTGTCAAAGCAAAAATATGCCCTGGGATGCCCAGCATTGCTGCATGGGCCTCCAACTCCACATCTGACCAAGCTGATGTCTCCAAATCATTTCCTAGTAGGCAGTCTACAGGTAAATCTGTGGCTACCACAACTTTCTTTGGACCAGTAACCCCCCCCCCAGTTGAGATTAACAACAGCCATGGGGTGGCTAAGTGTGTTTGTGAGCATCGGTTAGTTGGTACTGGTGACCAAGTAGGTGTTGTTCAGGGTGGACCAGTTTCTCTATGACCATAGTCACACTGGCACCAGTGTCCCTGTAGGCCTGAACCTCAACACCATTTATTAGGGGTAGCTGCTTGTACTTATCCATATTAAGGGGACAAGCAACTAAGGTGGCTAAATCAATAGCCCCCTCAGAGACTAACACAGCCTCTGTGGCCTCCCTAACAAGGCCAACCCCAACTAAGTTACCAATAGTGAGCCCAGCTACTCCCTTGGATTGGCTATTAGTAGGTTTGCTCCCACCACCACTGCTATTAGTAGGGACACTAGGGGTAGCAGTAGGGGTTGTAGTGGTAGGAGCATTGGTGCTTTTCTTTGGACAACTGGGATCTGTTGTCCAATGGCCTTTTATTTTACATAAATATCACCATGGTTTCTTTTCCTTGTTCTGATTAAAATAGGATTTGGGCCCACCACCCCCACCAGAGTGTTTTTGTGGGCCTGATGAAGACTCATTTTTAGATTTGTCCCCACCCTTGTCAGAAGACTTACCATCCTTCTTTTTGTTGCCATCTTTGTCACCCCCTGTATGAACTTTTCTGTTCACCCTTGTTCTGACCCATTTGTCTGCCTTCTTTCCCAATTCTTGGGGAGAGGTCAGATCAGAGTCCACCAAGTACTGGTGCAACAAATCAGACACACAATTATTAAGAATATGCTCTCTCAGGATCAAGTTATACAGGCTGTCATAATCAGTAACTTTACTGTCATGTAACCACCCCTCCAAGGCCTTCACTGAATGGTCAATGAAATCAACCCAGTCTTGTGAAGACTCCTTTTTGGTCTCTCTGAACTTTATCCTGTATTGTTCAGTGGTTAAGCCATAACCATCCAGGAGTGCATTCTTAAGAACTTGGATATTATTAGCATCATTTTCTTTCACAGTAAGGAGCCTATCCCTACCTTTTCCACTAAATGATAGCCATAGGATAGCAGCCCACTGCCTTTGAGGGACATCCTGTACAACACAGGCCCTCTCAAGTGCAGCAAACCACTTGTTAATGTCATCCCCCTCCTTATAAGGGGGAACTATCTTGTGCAGATTCCTGGAATCATGCTCTTTTGCAGGATGACTATGGGGAATACTGCTGCTGCCACCATGGGTATCTAAACCCAACTTCTGTCTTTCCTTCTCTAATTCAAAAGACCGTCTATCCAAGTCCAGCTGTTGCTTTTTAAGCTTCAGTCTGGTTTGTTCCACCCTCAACTTATTGAGTTCCCTCTCTAACATTCTGTCATCAGGGTTGGTGGGAGGGACATTTCTAGAAACAGAGCTATGATGGGAATGAACAGAAGGAGACCTGTCCCTTACAGAAGCCACCCTAACAGCTTGGTTTACAGAAACATTACTACCAGTATGGTGAGAATAAATGCTTTTGCTATGATGTGAGACAACACTATTTATATGGTGTGGCTCATCATCATTACCATCTATGCTAGATTGTCTAGTAATGGGCAGGCTAGGAAGTTTCTTTCCTGAATCTTTTCCTGGGGGAGTCCCTGAATCAGATTGAGAACTATTAGGTACTTTTTCAACAGATGGGGCACCTATGGCCTTATCCTGTTCTCTAAGCATGTTAAGTAACAGTTCCAAGGAAGGATTCTTCCCTACACTCAAACCTCTCTCTATACAGAGACTCCTTGCTCTTTTCCAGCTAAGGTTGTCATATGCAAGTTTGGACAGATCAACACTTTGGCCTGTGCCAGACATTTTTTCGAGAGAGTTAAAGTGATAGAAAAAGAGAAAAAAGTTTTCAGAACTTTTTGGAAAGACAGAAAAAAACTTTTTAAACTTTTAAGAACTTTTTGAAAGTTTAGAAGTACTTTTCAGCACTTAGAAAAGAGTGAAAAGAGGAAATGCAAAACTTTTTGGCTATGTGTATATACACTGACCTTGTTTTGTATATTTTTCTCTTATGAAAAGTACAATGACAAGAGTGGTAAGTAGTCTCAAGCACTTATCCCACCACTGCACAACCAATGTAGGAGGCTGGACTGGCTTGTAGTTAGTACCAAGGGGTACTTGCACCTTGCACCAGGCCCAGTTATCCCTTATTAGTGTATAGGGTGTCTAGCAGCTTAGGCTGATAGATAATGGTAGCTTAGCAGAGCAGCTTAGGCTGAACTAGGAGACGTGTGAAGCTACTACAGTACCACCTAGTGTCATATGCACAATATCATAAGAAAACACAATACACAGTTATACTAAAAATAAAGGTACTTTATTTTTATGACAATATGCCAAAGTATCTTAGAGTGTACCCTCAGTGAGAGGATAGGAAATATACACAAGATATATATACACAATAGCAAAAATATGCAGTATAGTCTTAGAAAACAGTGCAAACAATGTATAGTTACAATAGGATGCAATGGGGAAACATAGGGATAGGGGCAACACAAACCATATACTCCAAAAGTGGAATGCGAACCACGAATGGACCCCAAACCTATGTGACCTTGTAGAGGGTCGCTGGGACTATTAGAAAATAGTGAGAGTTAGAAAAATAACCCTCCCCAAGACCCTGAAAAGTGAGTGCAAAGTGCACTAAAGTTCCCCTAAGGACAAGGTAGTCGTGTTAGAGGAATAATGCAGGAAAGACACAAACCAGCAATGCAACAACTGTGGATTTCCAATCTATGGTACCTGTGGAACAAGGGGACCAAGTCCAAAAGTCACAAGCAAGTCGGAGATGGGCAGATGCCCAGGAAATGCCAGCTGCGGGTGCAAAGAAGCTTCGACTGGACAGAAGAAGCTGAGGTTTCTGCAGGAACGAAAAGGGCTAGAGACTTCCCCTTTGGTGGACGGATCCACCTCGCCTTGGAGAGTCGTGCAGAAGTGTTTTCCCGCCGGAAGGACGCCAACAAGCCTTGCTAGACGCAAATCATGCGTTTGGCGTTTTTGGACGCTGCTGGGGCCCAGGAGGGACCAGGAGGTCGCAAATTGGACCTGAAGAGAGAGGGGACGTCGAGCAAGACAAAGAGCCCTCACTGAAGCAGGAAGCACCCGGAGAAGTGCCAGAAACAGGCACTACGAAGATGCGTGAAACGGTGCTCGCCGAAGTTGCACAAAGGAGTCCCACGTCGCCGGAGACCAACTTAGAAAGTCGTGCAATGCAGGTTAGAGTGCCGTGGACCCAGGCTTGGCTGTGCACGAAGGATTTCCGCCGGAAGTGCACAGGGGCCGGAGTAGCTGCAAAGTCGCGGTTCCCGGCAATGCAGCCCAGCGAGGTGAGGCAAGGACTTACCTCCACCAAACTTGGGCTGAAGAGTCACTGGACTGTGGGGGTCACTTGGACAGAGTCGCTGGATTCGAGGGCCCTCGCTCGTCGTGCTGAGAGGAGACCCAAGGGACCGGTAATGCAGCTTTTTGGTGCCTGCGGTTGCAGGGGGAAGATTCCGTCGACCCACGGGAGATTTCTTCGGAGCATCTGGTGCAGAGAGGAGGCAGACTACCCCCACAGCATGCACAAGCAGGAAAACAGTCGAGAAGGCGGCAGGATCAGCGTTACAGAGTTGCAGTAGTCGTCTTTGCTACTATGTTGCAGGTTTGCAGGCTTCCAGCGCGGTCAGCAGTCGATTCCTTATCAGAAGGTGAAGAGGGAGATGCAGAGGAACTCGGATGAGCTCTTGCATTCGTTATCTAAAGTTTCCCCAGAGACAGAGACCCTAAATAGCCAGAAAAGAGGGTTTGGCTACTTAGGAGAGAGGATAGGCTACTAACACCTGAAGGAGCCTATCAGCAGGAGTCTCTGACGTCACCTGGTGGCACTGGCCACTCAGAGCAGTCCAGTGTGCCAGCAGCACCTCTGTTTCCAAGATGGCAGAGGTCTGGAGCACACTGGAGGAGCTCTGGACACCTCCCAGGGGAGGTGCAGGTCAGGGGAGTGGTCACTCCCCTTTCCTTTGTCCAGTTTCGCGCCAGAGCAGGGGTTAAGGGGTCTCTGAACCGGTGTAGACTGGCTTATGCAGAATTGGGCACATCTGTGCCCAACAAAGCATTTCCAGAGGCTGGGGGAGGCTACTCCTCCCCTGCCTTCACACCATTTTCCAAAGGGAGAGGGTGTCACACCCTCTCTCAGAGGAAGTTCTTTGTTCTGCCATCCTGGGCCAGGCCTGGCTGGACCCCAGGAGGGCAGATGCCTGTCTGAGGGGTTGGCAGCAGCAGCAGCTGCAGTGAAACCCCAGGAAGGGCAGTTTGGCAGTACCAGGGTCTGTGCTGCAGACCACTGGGATCATGGAATTGTACCACCAATGCCAGGATGGCATAGAGGGGGCAATTCCATGATCATAGACATGTTACATGGCCATATTCGGAGTTACCATGGTGAAGCTACATATAGGTAGTGACCTATATGTAGTGCACGCGTGTAATGGTGTCCCCGCACTCACAAAGTTCAGGGAATTGGCTCTGAACAATGTGGGGGCACCTTGGCTAGTGCCAGGGTGCCCTCACACTAAGTAACTTTGCACCTAACCTTTACCAGGTAAAGGTTAGACATATAGGTGACTTATAAGTTACTTAAGTGCAGTGTAAAATGGCTGTGAAATAACGTGGACGTTAATTCACTCAGGCTGCAGTGGCAGGCCTGTGTAAGAATTGTCTGAGCTCCCTATGGGTGGCAAAAGAAATGCTGCAGCCCATAGGGATCTCCTGGAACCCCAATACCCTGGGTACCTCAGTACCATATACTAGGGAATTATAAGGGTGTTCCAGTAAGCCAATGTAAATTGGTAAAAATGGTCACTAGCCTGTCAGTGACAATTTGGAAAGAAATGAGAGAGCATAACCACTGAGGTTCTGATTAGCAGAGCCTCAGTGAGACAGTTAGTCACTACACAGGTAACACATTCAGGCACACTTATGAGCACTGGGGCCCTGGGTTACCACGGTCCCAGTGACACATACAACTAAAACAACATATATACAGTGAAAAATGGGGGTAACATGCCAGGCAAGATGGTACTTTCCTACAGTGATGCAGTTCTTTGGTGCCTGCGGTAGCAGGGGGATGATTCCGTCGACCCACAGGAGATTTCTTCGGAACTTCTAGTGCAGAGAGGAGGCAGACTACCCCCACAGCATGCACCACCAGGAAAACAGTCGAGAAGGCAGCAGGATCAGCGTTACAGAGTTGCAGTAGTCGTCTTTGCTACTTTGTTGCAGTTTTGCAGGCTTCCAGCGCGGTCAGCAGTCGATTCCTTGGCAGAAGGTGAAGAGAGAGATGCAGAGGAACTCTGATGAGCTCTTGCATTCCTTATCTAAGGAATCCCCAGAGACAGAGACCCTAAATAGCCAGAAAAGAGGGTTTGGCTACTTAGGAGAGAGGATAGGCTAGCAACACCTGAAGGAGCCTATCAGAAGGAGTCTCTGACGTCACCTGGTGGCACTGGCCACTCAGAGCAGTCCAGTGTGCCAGCAGCACCTCTGTTTCCAAGATGGCAGAGGTCTGGAGCACACTGGAGGAGATCTGGACACCTCCCAGGGGAGGTGCAGGTCAGGGGAGTGGTCACTCCCCTCTCCTTTGTCCAGTTTCGCGCCAGAGCAGGACTAAGGGGTCCCTGAACCGGTGTAGACTGGCTTATGCAGAAATGGGCACCAAATGTGCACATGAAAGCATTTCCAGAGGCTGGGGGAGGCTACTCCTCCCCTGCCTTCACACCATTTTCCAAGGGGAGAGGGTGTAACACCCTCTCTCAGAGGAAATCCTTTGTTCTGCCATCCTGGGACAAGCCTGGCTCGACCCCAGGAGGGCAGAAACCTGTCTGAGGGGTTGGCAGCAGCAGCAGCTGCAGTGAAACCCCTGAAAAGGCAGTTTGGCAGTACCAGGGTCTGTGCTGCAGACCACTGGGATCATGGGATTGTGCCAACTATGCCAGGATGGCATAGAGGGGGCAAATCCATGATCATAGACATGTTACATGGCCATATTCGGAGTTACCATTGTGAAGCTACATATAGGGAGTGACCTATATGTAGTGCACGCGTGTAATGGTGTCCCCGCACTCACAAAGTCCGGGGAATTTGCCCTGAACAATGTGGGGGCACCTTGGCTAGTGCCAGGGTGCCCTCACACTAAGTACCTTTGCACCTAACCTTTACCAGGTAAAGGTTAGACATATAGGTGACTTAGAAGTTACTTAAGTGCAGTGGTAAATGGCTGTGAAATAACGTGGACGTTATTTCACTCAGGCTGCAGTGGCAGGCCAGTGTAAAAATTGTCAGAGTTCCCTATGGGTGGCAAAAGAAATGCTGCAGCCCATAGGGATCTCCTGGAACCCCAATACCCTGGGTACCTCAGTACCATCTACTAGGGAATTATAAGGGTGTTCCAGTAAGCCAATGTAAATTGGTAAAATTGGTCACTAGCCTGTTATTGACAATTTGAAAGCAATGAGAGAGCATAACCACTGAGGTTCTGGATAGCAGAGCCTCAGTGAGACAGTTAGTCACTACACAGGTAACACATTCAGGCACACTTATGAGCACTGGGGCCCTGGCTGGCAGGGTCCCAGTGACACATACAACTAAAACAACATATATACAGTGAAAAATGGGGGTAACATGCCAGGCAAGATGGTACTTTCCTACAGTTATGCTCTCTCATTTTTTTCCAAATTGTCACTAACAGGCTAGTGACCAATTTCACCAATTTACATTGGCATACTGGAACACCCTTATAATTCCCTAGTATATGGTAGTGAGGTACCCAGGGTATTGGGGTTCCAGGAGATCCCTATGGGCTGCAGCATTTCTTTTGCCACCCATAGGGAGCTCTGACAATTCTTACACAGGCCTGCCACTGCAGCCTGAGTGAAATAACGTCCACGTTATTTCACAGCCATTTACCACTGCACTTAAGTAACTTATAAGTCACCTATATGTCTAACCTTTACCTGGTAAAGGTTGGGTGCAAAGTTACTTAGTGTGTGGGCACCCTGGCACTAGCCAAGGTGCCTCCACATGGTTTAGGGCAAATTCCCCGGACTTTGTGAGTGCGGGGACACCATTACACGCGTGCACTACACATAGGTCACTACCTATGTGTAGCTTCACAATGGTAGCTCCGAATATGGTCATGTAACATGTCTAAAATCATGGAATTGCACACTCTATGCCATTCTGGCATTGTTGGCACAATCCCATGATCCCACGGGTCTGTAGCACAGACCCTGGTACTGCCAAACTGCCTTTTCAGGGGTTTCACTGCAGCTGCTGCCAACCGTTCAGACAGGTTTCTGCCCTCCTGGGGTCCAGCCAGGCTTGGCCCAGGATGGCAGAACAAAGGAGTTCCTCAGAGAGAGGGTGTTACACCCTCTCCCTTTGGAAAAAGGTGTTAAGGCAGGGGAGGAGTAGCCTCCCACAGCTTCTGGAAATGCTTTCATGGGCACAGATGGTGCCCATTTCTGCATAAGCCAGTCTACACCGGTACAGGGACCCCTCAGTCCTGCTCTGGCGCGAAACTGGACAAAGGGAAGGGGAGTGACCACTCCCCTGACCTGCACCTCCCCTAGGAGGTGCCCAGAGCTCCTCCAGTGTGCTCCAGACCTCTGCCATCTTGGAAACAGAGCTGCTGCTGGCACACTGGACTGCTCTGAGTGGCCAGGGCCAGCAGGTGATGTCAGAGACTCCTTCTGATAGGCTCCTTCAGGTGTTGCTAGCCTATCCTCTCTCCTAAGTAGCCAAACCCTCTTTTCTGGCTTTTTAGGGTCTCTGCTTTGGGGAATTCCTTAGATAACGAATGCAAGAGCTCATCAGAGTTCCTCTGCATCTCTCTCTTCACCTTCTGCCAAGGAATCGATTGCTGACCGCGCTGGAAGCCTGCAAAACTGCAACAAAGTAGCGAAGACGACTACTGCATCTCTGTAACGCTGATCCTGCCGCCTTCTCGACTGTTTTCCTGGTGGTGCATGCTGTGGGGGTAGTCTGCCTCCTCTCTGCACTAGAAGCTCCGAAGAAATCTCCCGTGGGTCGACGGAATCGTCCCCCTGCAACCACAGGCACCGAAGAACAGCATGACCGGTCCACTGGGTCTCCTCTCAGCACGACGAGCGAGGTCCCTTGAATCCAGCAACTGTGTCCAAGGGAATCCCACATTCCAGTGACTCTTCAGTCCAAGTTTGGTGGAGGTAAGTCCTTGCCTCCCCACGCCAGACTGCATTGATGGGAACCGCGACTTTTGCAGCTACTGCGGCCTCTGTGCACTTCCGGCGGAAATCCTTTGTGCACAGCCAAGCCTGGGTCCACGGCACTCTAACCTGCATTGCACGACTTTCTAAGTTGTCCTCCGGCGGCGTGGGTCTCCTTTGTGCAACTTTGGGTGAGCACCGTTTCACTCCTCTTCGTAGTGCCTGTTCCGGCACTTCTGCGGGTGCTGCCTGCTTCTGAGAGGGCTCCTTGCCTTGCTCGACGCCCCCTCTGTCCCCAGACGCAATTGGCGACATCCTGGTCCCTCCTGGGCCACAGCAGCATCCAAAAACCCTAACCGCACGATTTGCAGCTAGCAAGGTGTAGGAGGCTGGACTGGCTTGTAGTGAGTACCAAGGGGTACTTACACCTTGCACCAGGCCCAGGTATCCCTTATTAGTGTATAGGGTGTCTAGCAGCTTAGGCTGATAGATAATGGTAGCTTAGCAGAGCAGCTTAGGCTGAACTAGGAGACAAGTGAAGCTCCTACTGTACCACTAGTGTCACTTGCACAATATCGTAAGAAAACACAATACACAGATATACTAAAAATAAAGTTACTTTATTTTTATGACAATATGCCAAAGTATCTCAGAGTGTACCCTCAGTATGAGGATAGCAAATATACACAAGATATATGTACACAATACCAAAAATATGCAGTATAGTCTTAGAAAACAGTGCAAACAATGTATAGTTACAATAGGATGCAATGGGGACACATAGGGATGGGGCAACACAAACCATATACTCCAAAAGTCGAATGCGAACCACGAATGGACCCCAAACCTATGTGACCTTGTAGAGGGTCGCTGGGACTATAAGAAAATAGTAAGGGTTAGAAAAATAGCCCACCCCAAGACCCTGAAAAATGAGTGCAAAGTGCACTAATGTTCCCCCAAGGACAAAGAAGTCGTGATAGGGGAATTCTGCAGGAAAGACACAAACCAGCAATGCAAGAACGATGGATTTCCAGTCGAAGGTACCTGTGGAACAAGGGGACCAAGTCCAAAAGTCACAAGCAAGTCGGAGATGGGCAGATGCCCAGGAAATGCCAGCTGTGGGTGCAAAGAATCTGCTACTGGACAGTAGAAGCTGAGGTTTCTGCAGGAACGACAAGGGCTAGAGACTTCCCCTTTGGAGGATGGATCTCCAACGCAGTGGAGAGTTGTGTAGAAGTGTTTTCCCGCCTAAAGACCGCCAACAAGCCTTGCTGGCTGCAGATCGTGCGGTTAGGGTTTTTGGATGCTGCTGTGGCCCAGGAGGGACCAGGATGTCGCCAATTGCGTCTGGGGACAGAGGGGGCATAGAGCAAGACAAGAAGCCCTCTCAGAAGCAGGCAGCACCCGTAGAAGTGCCAGAAACAGGCACTACGAAGAGGAATGAAACAGTGCTCACCCGAAGTTGCACAAAGGAGTCCCACGTCGCCGGAGGGCCACTTAGAAAGTTGTGCAATGCAGGTTAGAGTGCCGTGGACCCAGGCTTGGCTGTGCACAAAGGATTTCTGCCGGATGTGCACAGAGGCCGGAGTAGCTGCAAAAGTCGCGGTGCCAAGCAATGCAGTCTGGCGTGGGGAGGCAAGGACTTACCTCCACCAAACTTGGACTGAAGAGTCACTGGACTGTGGGAGTCCCTTGGACACAGTTGCTGGATTCAAGGGACCTCGATCGTCGTGCTGAGAGGAGACCCAGGGGACCGGTGATGCAGTTCTTTGGTGCCTGCGGTAGCAGGGGGAAGATTCCGTCGACCCACGGGAGATTTCTTCGGAGCTTCTAGTGCAGAGAGGAGGCAGACTACCCCCACAGCATGCACCAACAGGAAAACAGTCGAGAAAGCGGCAGGATCAGCGTTACAGAGTTGCAGTAGTCGTCTTTGCTACTTTGTTGTAGTTTTGCAGGCTTCCAGCGCGGTCAGCAGTCGATTCCTTGGCAGAAGGTGAAGAGAGAGATGCAGAGGAACTCTGATGAGCTCTTGCATTCGTTATCTAAGGAAATCCCCAAAGCAGAGACCCTAAATAGCCAGAAAAGAGGGTTTGGCTACCTAGGAGAGAGGATAGGCTAGCAACACCTGAAGGAGCCTATCAGAAGGAGTCTCTGACGTCACCTGCTGCCCCTGGCCACTCAGAGCAGTCCAGTGTGCCAGGAGCACCTCTGTTTCCAAGACGGCAGAGGTCTGGAGCACACTGGAGGAGCTCTGGGCACCTCCCAGGGGAGGTGCAGGTCAGTGGAGTGGTCACTCCCCTTTCCTTTGTCCAGTTTCGTGCCAGAGCAGGGCTAAGGGGTCCCTGAACCGGTGTAGACTGGCTTATGCAGAAATGGGCACCATCTGTGCCCATGAAAGCATTTGAGGAGGCTGGGGGAGGCTACTCCTCCCCTGCCTTCACAGCTTTTTCCAAAGGGAGAGGGTGTAACACCCTCTCTCTGAGGAAGTTCTTTGTTCTGCCTTCCTGGGCCAAGCCTGACTGGACCCCAGGAGGGCAGAACCCTGTCTGAGGGGTTGGCAGCAGCTGCAGTGAAACCACTGAAAAGGCAGTTTGGCAGTACCCGGGTCTGAGCTACAGACCCGTGGGATCATGGGATTGTGCCAACAATGCCAGGATGGCATAGAGGGGCAATTCCATGATCTTAGACATGTTACATGGCCATATTCGGAGTTACCATTGTGAAGCTACACATAGGTATTGACCTATGTGTAGTGCACGCGTGTAATGGTGTCCCCGCACTCACAAAGTCCGGGGAATTTGCCCTGAACAATGTGGGAGCACCTTGGCTAGTGCCAGGGTGCCCACACACTAAGTAACTTTGCACCTAACCTTTACCAGGTAAAGGTTAGACATATAGGTGACTTATAAGTTACTTAAGTGCAGTGAAAATGGCTGTGAAATAATGTGTGCATTATTTCACTCAGGCTGCAGTGGCAGGCCTGTGTAAGAATTGTCAGAGCTCCCTATGGGTGGCAAAAGAAATGCTGCAGCCCATAGGAATCTCCTGGAACCCCAATACCCTGGGTACCTCAGTACCATATACTAGGGAATTATAAGGGTGTTCCAGTATGCCAATGTGAATTGGTGAAATTAGTCACTAGCCTGTTAGTGACAATTTGGAAAGTAATGAGAGAGCATAACCACTGAGGTTCTGGCTGGCAGGGTCCCAGTGACACATACAACTAAAATAACGAGTTACTTACCTTCGGTAGCGACTTTTCTGGTGGATACATTAGCTACCTGTGGATTCCTCACCTAATGAATACTCCCATGGCGCCAGCATTCGACGGAAATCTTCTTACTAGTCTCTGCACGTCGACGAGGACGTCACTCTAGCCCACGCGACGCCGTCTGACGTCATACAGGCAATAAGAGGTCCTCGACGACGTGCGGACGTCAGTACCAATCATTTTTTACGTGCATGAGAACAACCAGGCAATGCAATGAAAGAGCAAGGCAACATCCCATTACATTGTAAAAATACACAACATTGCATGAATAACTGTAAATCTTTTATATATATATATAACTCTCTCTTTTTAAAATATATATACACATCAAGTATATACACAAAGATATATACATATATACATATATAAATATAATATATACAACATCTATTGCACCCTCAAAGAACAAGAGGAGCGTACTCAAGGATTACTTGGTAAGACCAGAAAGGCAACGGGGAGGCGGGTGGTACCGTGAGGAATCCACAGGTAGCTAATGTATCCACCAGAAAAGTTGTTACCGAAGGTAAGTAACTCGTTCTTCTGATGGATACAACTACCTGTGGATTCCTCACCTAATGAATAGAGTCCCAAAGCAGTACCACGCCCGGCGGTGGGTGCCTAAATGGTCTAACCAAGAAATCCTGCAGCACTGACCGTGCAAAATGGCCGTCCCTTCTAACCTCAGAATCCAAACAGTAATGTTTTGCAAAAGTGTGAAGGGACAACCAAGTTGCGGCCTTGCAGATGTCGACCACAGGAACACCTCTGGCCAAGGCCGAAGTGGCCGACTTAGCTCTGGTGGAATGAGCTCTAATGCCCTCAGGAGGATCCTTCTTTGCCAAAGAGTAACAGATTTTAATGCAAAGAACAACCCACCTGGATAGTGTTCTCTTGTAGACTGCCTTTCCTCTCCTTTTGCCCACGTATCCAATAAACAGCTGATCCTCCAGCCTGAAATCCTTTGTTCTATCAATAAAGAAGCTCAACGCTCTCCTTGGGTCCAGACGGTGCAGTCTTTCTTCCTCTTTGGAAGGATGAGGCGGAGGATAGAACGTGGACAAAGTAATTGCCTGAGCCAAATGGAAGGGTGAAACAACCTTCGGGAGGAAAGCAGCCTTGGTCCTCAACACCACCTTATCCCCATAAAAAGTTGTATAAGGGGGCTTTACTGATAAGGCCTGCAACTCACTCACTCTCCTTGCTGATGTTATAGCTATCAGGAAGACTGTTTTTAAAACCAAATACCTTAAGGGGCAAGAATGCATAGGTTCAAAAGGGGACCCCATAAGGAAAGTCAGGACCAAGGACAAATCCCATTGCGGCATAACGAATGGCTTTGGAGGATATTTATTTAGAAGACCTTTCAAGAATCTAATAACAATAGGGGATTTAAATAAAGATGGTTGGTCTGGAAGACATATGAAGGCTGACAAGGCCGATAAATAACCCTTAATGGTAGCCACTGCACAACCTTTCTGCGCTAGAGACAGAGCAAAAGACAAAACGTCCGATAGATGAGCATGCAAAGGATCAATCTGCCTCTCTCCACACCACGCAACAAATTTAGACCATCTATTAGCGTAGATAGATTTAGTGGAGTGTCGCCTGGCCGCTAATATAACATCCACTACCTCAGGCGGGAGAGAGAAGGAACTCAGGTTGACCCGTTCAATCTCCAGGCATGTAGGTGCAGACTCTGGAGGTTGGGGTGTAGAACCTGCCCCTGCGACTGCGAGAGGAGGTCTGCCCTGAAAGGGAGACGGAGCGGAGGGCACATTGAGAGTTGGAGAAGGTCGGAGTACCATACCCTCCTTGGCCAATCCGGAGCTATTAGGATGACTAGAGCCCGGTCCTGGCGAATCTTCCTCAATACTCGAGGAATCAAGGGTATGGGAGGAAACGCGTAAAGCAACTGGCCGCACCAGGTTATTTGAAACGCGTCCCCCAACGCTCCCTGCATCGGATACTGGAGGCTGCAGAATAACGGACAATGCACGTTCTCTCGAGTGGCAAACAGATCTATCCGAGGAAACCCCCACCTCTGGAAGATTAAACGGACTTGATCTGGATGGAGACGCCACTCGTGGTCTGCCGAGAAATGGTGACTGAGACTGTCCGCACGCACATTCAAGACTCCGGCCAGATGGTTTGCTATCAAGCAAATCTGATGGTCCTTTGCCCAGGACCATAGTCGAAGAGATTCTCTGCAGAGAAGGTACGACCCCACTCCTCCCTGCTTGTTTACGTACCACATCGTGGTAGTATTGTCCGTTAGGACCTGTACCGACTGACCACGAAGGGAAGGGAGGAAGGCCTTGAGAGCCAGACGTACAGCCCGTAACTCTAACAGATTGATGTGAAACATCTGTTCCTCTGGAGACCAAAGACCTTTGATCTCCAGATCCCCCAGATGAGCTCCCCACCCTAGAGTGGAAGCATCCGTTATGACTGTGGCCACTGGTGGCGACTGCTGGAACGGCTTTCCTTGTGAAAGATTGTTGCTTGCAATCCACCACTTCAAATCCACAGCAGCATCTCTGGAGATCTTGACAGTACCCTCTAGATCCCCTTTGTGTTGAGACCACTGCCTTCGGAGGCACCACTGAAGAGCCCTCATGTGCCAGCGAGCATGCGTGACCAACAGAATGCAGGAGGCAAACAGACCGAGCAGACGAAGGACCTTGAGGACTGGAACTACCGCTCCATTTCGAAACATTGGAACCAAATCCTGAATATCTTGAATCCGCTGAGGCGGAGGAAAGGCCCGACCCAATGTTGTATCTAGTACTGCCCCTATGAACAGGAGGCGCTGAGAGGGCTCTAGGTGAGATTTGGGCTCGTTCACCGAAAAACCCAGGTCGAACAACAACTGGGTTGTTGACTGCAGATGATGCGACACAAGCTCCGGGGACTTGGCTTTGATCAACCAGTCGTCCAAGTAAGGGAATACTGCTATCCCCTTCCTTCTGAGTTCTGCAACCACCGACATCACCTTCGTGAAGACTCGAGGTGCTGAAGTAAGACCAAACGGAAGGACCGCAAACTGATAGTGCTGCGATCCCACCACAAACCGGAGATACTTCCTGTGTGACTTGAGTATCGGGATATGAAAGTAAGCATCCTGCAAGTCGACAGACACCATCCAGTCTTCCTTGTTCAACGCCAAAAGCACCTGTGCTAGGGTCAGCATCTTGAACTTTTCCTGCTTGAGGAACGAATTCAAGATCCTCAGGTCCAGAATTGGTCTCAAACGACCATCCTTCTTGGGTATCAGGAAATACCTTGAGTAACATCCTCGACCCCTTTCCTGCTCTGGGACCAACTCCACCGCGCCCTTTGAAAGGAGGACTTGTACCTCCTGTTCTAGCAACAGGAGGTGTTCTTCTGAACAATAAGAAGGGCAGGGCGGGATGAGGGGTGGGAACTCCCGAAAGGGAAGGGTGTAGCCTTTTCCACAATACTGAGAACCCACGTGTCCGTTGTAACAGACTTCCATTTTGTGAGAAAATGCTGTAATCTTCCCCCTACAGGAGAGGAGTGAGTGGGAAATGGCAGAAGCCTAAGGCTGCTTCCCCTGCTGCACCCCGCCAGAGGATGAGGAAGAGGCAGAGTGCTGCTGAGAGGCTCCTCTGGTGCGGACCCTACCTCTCCCCCTAAAAGATCTATAGGGATGGGAAGAGGCAGGTTGCTGATATCTTCCCCGAAAGGAAGAGGAGGAAGAGCCACGCCCAAATCCACGAAACCTCCTGAAAAATCTGGAAGAGGCCGTGGCAGAAGGAGCTTGGAGCCCTAACGACTTAGCCGTGGCCCTGCTTTCCTTAAAACGTTCCAAGGCCGAATCAGCCTTGGCCCCAAACAGTTTGTCCCCATCAAACGGGAGATCCAACAATGTGGACTGTACATCCGCAGAAAAGCCCGAGTTACGGAGCCAGGCCTGTCTCCTTGCCACCACAGTTGTGCCCATTGCTCTGGCTACCGAGTCGGTGGTATCCAGTCCCGTCTGGATAATCTGGGTCGCAGCAGCCTGGGCATTTGAAGCAAGATCCAAAAGCAGGTCCAAAAAACTAGCTGCCTTCCGTACCACTGCATGAAAGGAAGCAGCCTCCTCAGTATATTCTCCCGGGGACGAAAGATCCCACTCAGGGGAAGTGTCCAGCCCACTGGCCGACTCCAGACCACGCAGCCCATCACCCGAGTCCTCTAGCTCTCCTTCCTCCAGGGCTCGTTGGTACTCCTGCTCCTCTAATACACGGAGAGCACGTCTCCTCGAATGAAGTCGTTGTTCAATACGCGGAGTCGACAATGCCTCCGCCGAAGTCGAAGATCGGCGCCGATCTTCAGAAGCCACCGACGCCGTGTCCGGCGCCACAGGTAACTTCGGCGCCGACGAAAGAGCAGCTGAAGCAGATGGACCCACCGGAGTCACAGGCCGAAATCCCGACGTCGACGGGATGGAAATCCCCGGGGCCAATCCTTCTGAAGCCACCGGAGCGGCCACCGGCGCCGACACTGGCGCCGAGCCCACGTTCCCAAAAGGGAGAAAGGGCATAAAGGGTGCCGGCCGAAGAGGCGCAGGATCACCCAAAGAAAAGGCCAAAGGCCCAGCCGGAGCACCCCCTGGAGCCATCTGTTGGAAGATGGCATACATCGCATTCAAGAATGCGGAACTATCGGCTCCAGGGGTGGGAAAAGCCGGATACTGAGGTGCCTGTCTCGGAGGCGACCCCGACGCCGGCCTCGACGTCTGCGCCGGAGAAAACACCTGAGGCTCCAATACCTCAATCACCGACGCCTGTCCAGGTGAAGTTGAAGACGCCAACCGGCGGACTAATCTCCCATGTCCTTCGGCGCCGATCCGAAGACCTGGAACGAGTCTCCTTCGAATGACGCCGAGATTCTCTACGGCCCTGGGAGTCTCGATGACGCCGATGTCTTGGAGAAGAAGACTTCTTGTGATGCTTCTCCTTCGATTTTGCCATAAACAGCTTCGCCTCACGTTCTTTGAGGGCCTTCGGATTCATGTGCTGGCATGAATCACAAGTCGAGACGTCGTGGTCGGAACTCAAACACCAAAGGCAATCGGAATGAGGATCCGTCACCGACATCTTGCCTCCACACTCACGACAAGGCTTGAATCCAGAATTTCTCTGCGACATTATTACCACAGCGAAAGGCTACGCAGCAAAAATACACTGTAACCACAAAAGTAACGGTTGCTCCCTCGAAGATAACCGTTTTGAATGCACGGAAAAAAGGGAACTGACGTCCGCACGTCGTCGAGGACCTCTTATTGCCTGTATGACGTCAGACGGCGTCGCGTGGGCTAGAGTGACGTCCTCGTCGACGTGCAGAGAATAGTAAGAAGATTTCCGTTGAATGCTGGCGCCATGGGAGTATTCATTAGGTGAGGAATCCACAGGTAGTTGTATCCATCAGAACAACATATATACAGTGAAAAATGGGGGTAACATGCCAGGCAAGATGGTACTTTCCTACACAAGGCTTGTTGGCGGTCTTTCTTCAGGAAAACACTTCTGCACGACTCTCCACGGCGTGGGGGATTTGTCCTCCAAAGGGGAAGTCTCTAGCCCTTGTCATTCCTGCAGAATCCTCAGCTTCTACTGTCAAGTAGCAGCTTCTTTGCACCCACAGCTGGCATTTCCTGGGCATCTGCCCATCTCCGACTTGCTTGTGACTTTTGGACTTGGTCCCCTTGTTCCACAGGTACCCTCGACTGGAAATCCATCGTTGTTGCATTGCTGGTTTGTGTCTTTCCTGCAGAATTCCCCTATCACGACTTCTTTGTCCTTGGGGGAACTTTAGTGCAATTTGCACTCACTTTTCGGGGTCTTGGGGTGGGCTATTTTTCTAACCCTTACTATTTTCTAATAGTCCCAGCGACCCTCTACAAGGTCACATATGTTTGGGGTCCATTTGTGGTTCGCATTCCACTTTTGGAGTATATGGTTTGTGTTGCCCCTATCCCTATGTGTCCCCATTGCATCCTATTGTAACTATACATTGTTTGCACTGTTTTCTAAGACTATACTGCATATTTTTGGTATTGTGTACATATATCTTGTGTATATTTGCTATCCTCATACTGAGGGTACACTCTGAGATACTTTGGCATACTGTCATAAAAATAGAGTACCTTTATTTTTAGTATATCTGTGTATTGTGTTTTCTTATGATATTGTGCAAGTGACACTGGTGGTACTGTAGGAGCTTTACTCGTCTCCTAGTTGAGCCTAAGCTGCTCTGCTAAGCCACCATTATCTATCAGCCTAAGCTGCTAGACACCCTATACACTAATACGGGATACCTGGGCCTGGTGCAAGGTGTAAGTACCCCTTGGTACTCACTACAAGCCAGTCCAGCCTCCTACATTGGTTGTGCAGTGGTGGGATACGTGCTTTGTAACTACTTACCACTTTTGTCATTGTACTTTTCATAAGAGAAAAATATACAAAACAAGTTCAGTGTGTGTACACATAGCCAAAAAGTTTTGCATTTCCTCTTTTCACTCTTTTCTAAGTGCTGAAAAGTACCTCTAAACTTTCTAAAAGTTCTTAAAAAGTTTAAAAAGTTTTTTTTCTGTCTTTCTAAAAAGTTCTGAAAAACTTGTTCTCTCTTTTTCTATCACTTAAACTCTTTCTAAAATGTCTGGCACAGGCCAAACTGTTGATCTGTCCAAACTTGCATATGATCACCTTAGCTGGGAACGAGCAAGGAGTCTCTGCATAGAAAGAGGTTTGAGTGTAGGGAAGAATCCTTCTTTGGAATTATTGATTAACATGCTTAAAGAACAAGATAATGCCAGAAGGGCTCCATCTGTTGAAAAAGTAGCTAATGGTTCCCAATTTGATCCAGGGACTCCCCTAGAAAAAGATTTAGGAAAGAAACTTCCTAGCCTGCCCATTACTAGACAGCCTAGTATAGTTGGTACTGATGTAGAGTCACACCATACAGATAGTGTTGTCTCACATCATAGCAAGAGTATTCCTTCTCACCACAGTAGAAGTGATGTTTCTGTTAACCAAGCTGTTAGAATGCCTTCTGTAAGGGATAGGTCTCCTTCTGTTCATTATCACCATACCTTTGTTTCTAGACATGTCGCTCCCACCCACCCTGATGACAGATTGTTAGAAAGGGAGCTCAATAGATTGAGAGTGGAACAAACCAGACTGAAGCTCAAGAAGCAACAGCTGGATTTGGATAGACAGTGCTTAGAAGTGGAGAGAGAAAGACAGAAATTGGGTTTAGAACCCCATGGTGGCAGCAGCAGTATTCCCAATAGTCATCCTGCAAAAGAGCATGATTCCAGGAATCTGCACAAGATAGTTCCCCCTTATAAGGAGGGGGATGACATTAACAAGTGGTTTGCTGCACTTGAGAAGGCCTGTGTTGTACGGGATATCCCTCAAAGGCAGTGGGCTGCTATCCTATGGCTATCATTTAGTGAAAAGGGTAGGGATAGGCTCCTTACTGTAAAAGAAAGTGATGCCAATCATTTTACAGTTCTTAAGAATGCACTCCTGGATGGTTATGGCTTAACCACTGAACAGTACAGGATAAAGTTCAGAGAGACCAAAAAGGAGTCTTCACAAGACTGGGTTGATTTTGTTGACCATTCAGTGAAGGCCTTGGAGGGGTGGTTACATGGCAGTAAAGTTACTGATTATGAAAGCCTCTATAACATAATCCTGAGAGAGCATATTCTTAATAATTGTGTGTCTGATTTGTTGCACCAGTACTTGGTGGACTCTGATCTGACCTCCCCCCAAGAATTGGGAAATAAGGCAGACAAATGGGTCAGAACAAGGGTGAACAGAAAAGTTCATACAGGGGGTGACAAAGATGGCAATAAGAAGAAGGATGGTAAGTCTTCTGACAAAGGTGGGGACAAATCTAAAAATGAGTCTTCATCAGGCCCACAAAAAAACTCTGGTGGGGGTGGTGGGCCCAAATCCTCTTCAAATCAAAACAAAGAAAAGAAACCATGGTGCTATTTATGTAAAATAAAAGGCCATTGGACAACAGATCCCAGTTGTCCAAAGAAAAGCACCAAGCCTCCTACCACTACAACCCCTACTGCTACACCTAGTGTCCCTACTAATAGCAGTGGTGGTGGGAGCAAACCTACTAATAGCCAATCCAAGGGAGTAGCTGGGCTCACTATTGGTAACTTAGTTGGGGTTGGTCTGATTAGGGAGACCACAGAGGCTGTGTTAGTCTCTGAGGGGGCTATTGATTTAGCCACCTTGGTTGCTTGTCCCCTTAACATGGATAAGTACAAGCAACTACCCCTAATAAATGGTGTTGAGGTTCAGGCCTACAGGGACACAGGTGCCAGTGTTACAATGGTTTTAGAGAAGCTGGTCCACCCTGAACAACACCTACTTGGTCACCAGTACCAAGTCACCGATGCTCACAACAACACACTTAGCCACCCCATGGCTGTTGTAAATCTCAACAAGGGGGGGGGGGGTTACTGGTCCAAAGAAAGTTGTGGTAGCCTCAGATTTACCTGTAGACTGTCTACTAGGAAATGATTTGGAGACATCAGCTTGGTCAGATGTGGAGTTGGAGGCCCATGCAGCAATGCTGGGCATCCCAGGGCATATTTTTGCTTTAATCAGGGCTCAGGCCAAAAAGCAAAAAGGACAGGGCGACTTGGATCCTGGAACAATGGACCAAGTGCTCCCTAAAGCTAGGGCTAGTAGAAGTAAAGCACAACCTACTATCCCTCCCTCTACAGTAGATTGTTGTTCTGAGGAAGAAGAATTTCCACCCTGTGCAGAACCTACACCAGAGGAGCTGGAAGCAGACACTGCTGAGCTTTTGGGTGAAGGGGGGCATGCCAGGGAGGAACTGAGTGTGGCACAGCAGACCTGTCCCACACTAGAGGGTCGAAGACAGCAAGCTGTCAAACAAGCAAATGGGGATGTCAGTGACTCTCACAGAGTTTACTGGGAGGACAACCTCTTGTACACTGAAGCAAGGGATCCAAAACCTGGAGCTGCCAGGAGATTGGTGATTCCTCAGGAGTACAGAAAGTTCCTCCTAACTCTTGCTCACGACATTCCCCTTGCTGGACATTTAGGGCAAATGAAAACTTGGGACAGACTTGTTCCCTTGTTTCATTGGCCTAGAATGTCTGAGGACACAAAAGATTTTTGTAAGTCCTGTGAAACCTGTCAAGCCAGTGGCAAGACAGGTGGCACTCCAAAGGCACCCCTTATTCCACTGTCTGTGGTTGGGGTTCCCTTTGAAAGGGTAGGGGTTGACATAGTTGGCCCCCTTGACCCTCCTACTGCTTCAGGCAATAGGTTTATCTTGGTGGTAGTGGACCATGCCACCAGATATCCTCTAAGGACCACTACAGCTCCTGCAGTGGCAAAGGCCCTCCTGGGAATCTTTTCCAGGGTGGGCTTCCCAAAAGAGGTAGTTTCAGACAGAGGAAGCAATTTCCTGTCTGCTTACTTGAAGGCCATGTGGAAGGAGTGTGGTGTGACATACAAGTTCACCACACCCTATCATCCACAAACAAATGGACTGGTGGAGAGATTTAACAAAACTCTCAAAGGCATGATTATGGGACTCCCTGAAAAACTCCGCAGGAGATGGGATATCCTTTTACCATGCCTCCTTTTTGCTTACAGGGAGGTACCCCAGAAAGGAGTGGGCTTCAGCCCCTTTGAACTTCTTTTTGGACACCCTGTGAGAGGTCCACTAACACTTGTCAAGGAGGGTTGGGAACAACCTTTAAAAGCTCCAAAGCAAGATATAGTGGATTATGTACTTGGCCTCAGATCAAGGATGGCTGAGTACATGAAAAAGGCCAGTAAAAACCTTCAGGCCAGCCAAGAGCTCCAGAAGCAATGGCATGACCAGAAGGCTGTTTTGGTTCAGTACCAACCAGGGCAGAAAGTGTGGGTCTTGGAGCCTGTGGCCCCAAGAGCACTCCAAGATAAATGGAGTGGACCCCACACAATTGTTGAGAAAAAGGGTGAAGTCACCTACTTAGTTGACTTAGGCACTGCCAGGAGTCTCCTTAGGGTGCTCCATGTCAATCGCCTGAAACCCTACTATGACAGGGCTGATCTCACCCTGCTCATGGCAACTGATGAGGGACAGGAAGAAGACAGTGATCCTCTCCCTGATCTCTTCTCTTCCACAGAACAAGATGCTCTGGTGGAAGGGGTTGTACTGGCAGATTGTCTTACTGCTGAGCAGAAAGACCACTGCATAAATCTCCTAGGTCAGTTTTCTGAACTCTTCTCTACTGTGCCAGGTACCACTTCTTGGTGTGAGCACACTATAGATACTGGAGACAGCTTGCCTGTCAAAAGTAAGATCTATAGGCAGCCTGACCATGTCAGAGACTGCATAAAGCAAGAGGTGCAGAAAATGTTAGATCTAAGAGTGGTTGAGCACTCTGAAAGTCCATGGGCTTCTCCTGTGGTACTTGTACCAAAACCTCATTCCAAGGATGGAAAGAAGGAAATGCAGTTTTGTGTAGACTACAGAGGTCTCAACCAGGTAACCAAAACTGATGCTCACCCTATACCCAGGGCAGATGAGCTCATAGATACACTGGCATCCGCCAAGTATCTAAGCACTTTTGATTTGACTGCAGGGTATTGGCAGATCAAATTGTCAGAAGATGCTAAACCTAAACTGCATTTTCAACCTTTGGAGGCCATTACCAGTTCACAGTAATGCCTTTTGGATTGCAAAAAGGCACCTGCCACTTTTCAAAGGTTGGTGAACACAGTCCTACAAGGGCTGGAAGCTTTCAGTGCAGCATATTTGGACGATATAGCTGTCTTTAGCTCCAGCTGGGATGATCACCTGGTCCACCTATGGAAAGTTTTGGAGGCCCTGCAAAAGGCAGGCCTCACTATCAAGGCTTCAAAGTGCCAGATAGGGCAGGGAAAGGTGGTTTACCTGGGACACCTAGTTGGTGGGGAACAGATTGCACCACTTCAGGGGAAATTCCAAACTATTATTGATTGGGTTCCCCCTACTACACAGACTCAGGTGAGAGCCTTTTTAGGCCTCACTGGGTACTACAGGAGGTTCATAAAGAACTATGGATCCATTGCAGCCCCTCTTAATGACCTCACATCTAAGAAAATACCTAAAAAGGTATTATGGACAGCAAACTGTCAGAAAGCTTTTGAGGAGCTGAAGCAGGCCATGTGCTCTGCACCTTTCCTGAAAAGCCCTTGTTACTCTAAAACATTCTATGTCCAAACTGATGCATCTGAATTAGGAGTAGGGGCAGTCCTATCACAACTTAATTCTGAGGGCCAGGATCAACCTGTTGCTTTTATTAGAAGGAGGTTGACCCCTAGAGAAAAGCGTTGGTCTGCCATTGAGAGGGAGGCCTTTGCTGGGGTCTGGGCACTGAAGAAGTTGAGGCCATACCTGTTTGGCACTCACTTCATTGTTCAGACAGACCACAAACCTCTACTTTGGCTAAAACAAATGAAAGGTGAAAATCCTAAATGGTTGAGGTTGTCCATATCCCTACAGGGAATGGACTATACAGTGGAACATAGACCTGGGAGTACCCACTCCAATGCAGATGGACTCTCCAGATATTTCCACTTAGACAATGAAGACGCATCAGGTAATGACTAGTCTTATTGTCCTCCGTTTGGGGGGGGGGGTTGTGTAGGAAAGTACCATCTTGCCTGGCATGTTACCCCCATTTTTTACTGTATATATGTTGTTTTAGTTGTATGTGTGTAGGAAAGTACCATCTTGCCTGGCATGTTACCCCCATTTTTCACTGTATATATGTTGTTTTAGTTGTATGTGTCACTGGGACCCTGGTAACCCAGGGCCCCAGTGCTCATAAGTGTGCCTGAATGTGTTACCTGTGTAGTGACTAACTGTCTCACTGAGGCTCTGCTAACCAGAACCTCAGTGGTTATGCTCTCTCATTTCTTTCCAAATTGTCACTGACAGGCTAGTGACCATTTTTACCAATTTACATTGGCTTACTGGAACACCCTTATAATTCCCTAGTATATGGTACTGAGGTACCCAGGGTATTGGGGTTCCAGGAGATCCCTATGGGCTGCAGCATTTCTTTTGCCACCCATAGGGAGCTCTGACAATTCTTACACAGGCCTGCCACTGCAGCCTGAGTGAAATAACATCCACGTTATTTCACAGCCATTTTACACTGCACTTAAGTAACTTATAAGTCACCTATATGTCTAACCTTTACCTGGTAAAGGTTAGGTGCAAAGTTACTTAGTGTGAGGGCACCCTGGCACTAGCCAAGGTGCCCCCACATTGTTCAGAGCCAATTCCCTGAACTTTGTGAGTGCGGGGACACCATTACACGCGTGCACTACATATAGGTCACTACCTATATGTAGCTTCACAATGGTAACTCCGAATATGGCCATGTAACATGTCTATGATCATGGAATTGCCCCCTCTATGCCATCCTGGCATAGTTGGCACAATCCCATGATCCCAGTGGTCTGTAGCACAGACCCTGGTACTGCCAAACTGCCCTTCCTGGGGTTTCACTGCAGCTGCTGCTGCTGCCAACCCCTCAGACAGGCATCTGCCCCCCTGGGGTCCAGCCAGGCCTGGCCCAGGATGGCAGAACAAAGAACTTCCTTTGAGAGAGGGTGTGACACCCTCTCCCTTTGGAAAATGGTGTGAAGGCAGGGGAGGAGTAGCCTCCCCCAGCCTCTGGAAATGCTTTCTTGGGCACAGATGTGCCCAATTCTGCATAAGCCAGTCTACACCGGTTCAGGGACCCCTTAGCCCCTGCTCTGGCGCGAAACTGGACAAAGGAAAGGGGAGTGACCACTCCCCTGACCTGCACTTCCCCTGGGAGGTGTCCAGAGCTCCTCCAGTGTGCTCCAGACCTCTGCCATCTTGGAAACAGAGGTGCTGCTGGCACACTGGACTGCTCTGAGTGGCCAGTGCCACCAGGTGACGTCAGAGACTCCTGCTGATAGGCTCCTTCAGGTGTTAGTAGCCTATCCTCTCTCCTAGGTAGCCAAACCCTCTTTTCTGGCTATTTAGGGTCTCTGTCTCTGGGGAAACTTTAGATAACGAATGCAAGAGCTCATCCGAGTTCCTCTGCATCTCTCTCTTCACCTTCTGATAAGGAAACGACTGCTGACCGCGCTGGAAGCCTGCAAACCTGCAACATAGTAGCAAAGACGACTACTGCAACTCTGTAACGCTGATCCTGCCGCCTTCTCGACTGTTTTCCTGCTTGTGCATGCTGTGGGGGTAGCCTGCCTCCTCTCTGCACCAGAAGCTCCGAAGAAATCTCCCGTGGGTCGACGGAATCTTCCCCCTGCAACCGCAGGCACCAAAAAGCTGCATCACCGGTCCCTTGGGTCTCCTCTCAGCACGCCGAGCGAGGTCCCTCGAATCCAGCGACTCTGTCGAAGTGACCCCCACAGTCCAGTGACTCTTCAGCCCAAGTTTGGTGGAGGTAAGTCCTTGCCTCACCTCGCTGGGCTGCATTGCTGGGAACCGCGACTTTGCAGCTACTCCGGCCCCTGTGCACTTCCGGCGGAAATCCTTTGTGCACAGCCAAGCCTGGGTCCACGGCACTCTAACCTGCATTGCACGACTTTCTAAGTTGGTCTCCGGCGACGTGGGACTCCTTTGTGCAACTTCGGCGAGAACTGTTTCACGCATCCTCGTAGTGCCTGTTTCTGGCACTTCTCCGGGAGCTACCTGCTTCTGTGAGGGCTCTTTGTCTTGCTCGACGTCCCCTCTCTCTTCAGGTCCAATTTGCGACCTCCTGGTCCCTCCTGGGCCCCGGCAGCGTCCAAAAACGCCAAACACACGATTTGCGACTAGCAAGGCTTGTTGGCGTCTTTTCAGCGGGAAAACACTTCTGCACGACTCTCCAAGGCGAGACGGATCCGTCCACCAAAGGGGAAGTCTCTAGCCCTTTTCGTTCCTGCAGAAACCTCAGCTTCTTCTGTCCAGTCGAAGCTTCTTTGCACCCGCAGCTGGCATTTCCTGGGCATCTGCCCATCTCCGACTTGCTTGTGACTTTTGGACTTGGTCCCCTTGTTCCACAGGTATCCTAGATTGGAAATCCACAGTTGTTGCATTGCTGGTTTGTGTCTTTCCTGCATTATTCCTCTAACACGACTACTTTGTCCTTAGGGGAACTTTAGTGCACTTTGCATTCACTTTTCAGGGTCTTGGGGAGGGTTATTTTTCTAACTCTCACTATTTTCTAATAGTCCAAGCGACCCTCTACAAGGTCACATAGGTTTGGGGTCCATTCGTGGTTCGGATTCCACTTTTGGAGTATATGGTTTGTGTTGCCCCTATCCCTATGTTTCCCCATTGCATCCTATTGTAACTATACATTGTTTGCACTGTTTTCTAAGACTATACTGCATATTTTTGCTATTGTGTATATATATCTTGTGTATATTTCCTATCCTCTCACTGAGGGTACACTCTAAGATACTTTGGCATATTGTCATAAAAAGAAAGTACCTTTATTTTTAGTATAACTGTGTATTGTGTTTTCTTATGATATTGTGCATATGACACTAAGTGGTACTGTAGTAGCTTCACACGTCTCCTAGTTCAGCCTAAGCTGCTCTGCTAAGCTACCATTATCTATCAGCCTAAGCTGCTAGACACCCTATACACTAATAAGGGATAACTGGGCCTGGTGCAAGGTGCAAGTACCCCTTGGTACTCACTACAAGCCAGTCCAGCCTCCTACAATGTGTCACTGGGACCCTGCCAGCCAGGGCCCCAGTGCTCATAAGTGTGCCTGAAAGTGTTAGCTGTGTTATGACTCAACTTCTTCAGAGCCCAGACCACAGCAAAGGCCTCCCTCTCAATGGCAGACCAACGCTTTTCTCTAGGGGTCAACCTTCTACTAATAAAAGCAACAGGTTGATCCTGGCCCTCAGAATTAAGTTGTGATAGGACTGCCCCTACTCCTAATTCAGATGCATCAGTTTGGACATAGAATTTTTTAGAGTAACAAGGGCTTTTCAGGACAGGTGCAGAGCACATGGCCTGCTTCAGCTCCTCAAAAGCTTTCTGACAGTTTGCTGTCCATAATACCTTTTTAGGCATTTTCTTGGATGTGAGGTCATTAAGAGGGGCTGCAATGGAGCCATAGTTCTTAATGAACCTCCTGTAATACCCAGTGAGGCCTAGGAAGGCTCTCACCTGAGTCTGAGTGGTAGGGGGAACCCAATCAATAATAGTTTGGATTTTCCCCTGAAGTGGTGCAATCTGTTCTCCACCAACAAGGTGTCCCAGATAAACCACCTTACCCTGCCCTATCTGGCACTTTGAAGCCTTGATAGTGAGGCCTGCCTTTTGCAGGGCCTCCAAAACTTTCCAAAGGTGGACCAGGTGATCATCCCAGCTGGAGCTAAAGACAGCTATATCATCCAAATATGCTGCACTGAAAACTTCCAGCCCTTGCAGGACTGTGTTCACCAACCTCTGAAAAGTGGCAGGTGCATTTTTCAAACCAAAAGGCATTACAGTAAACTGGTAATGTCCTCCAATGGTAGAAAATGCAGTCTTAGGTTTAGCATCTTCTGACATTTTGATCTGCCAATACCCTGCAGTCAAATCAAAAGTGCTTAGATACTTGGCAGATGCCAGTGTATCTATTAGCTCATCTGCCCTGGGTATAGGGTGAGCATCAGTTTTGGTTACCAAGTTGAGACCTCTATAGTCTACACAAAACCTCATTTCCTTCTTTCCATCTTTAGAATTGGGTTTTGGTACCAGTACCACAGGAGAAGCCCATGGACTGTCAGAGTGCTCAACCACTCCTAGTTCCAACATCTTCTGAACTTCTTGCTTTATGCAGTCCCTGACATGGTCAGGCTGCCTATAGATCTTACTTTTGACAGGTAAACTGTCTCCAGTATCTATAGTGTGCTCACACCAAGAAGTGGTGCCTGGCACAATGGAGAAGAGTTCTGAAAATTGTCCTAGGAGATTTATGCAATTATCTTTCTGCTCAGCAGTAAGACAATCAGCCAAAACTACACCTTCCACAAGAGCATCTTGTTCTGTGGAAGAGAAGAGATCAGGTAGAGGATCACTGTCTTCTTCCTGTCCCTCATCTGTTGCCATGAGCAGGGTGAGATCAGCCCTGTCATAGTAGGGTTTCAGGCGGTTGACATGGAGCACCCTAAGGGGACTCCTGGCAGTGCCTAAGTCAACCAAGTAGGTGACTTCACCCTTCTTTTCAACAATTGTGTGGGGTCCACTCCATTTATCTTGGAGTGCTCTTGGGGCCACAGGCTCCAAGACCCACACTTTCTGCCCTGGTTGGTACTGAACAAAACAGCCTTCTGATCATGCCATTGCTTCTGGAGCTCTTGGCTGGCCTGAAGGTTTTTACTGGCCTTTTTCATGTACTCAGCCATCCTTGATCTGAGGCCAAGTACATAATCCACAATATCCTGCTTAGGAGCTTTTAAAGGTTGTTCCCAACCCTCCTTTACAAGTGTGAGTGGACCCCTAACAGGGTGTCCAAAAAGAAGTTCAAAGGGGCTGAAGCCCACTCCTTTCTGGGGTACCTCCCTGTAGGCAAAAAGGAGGCATGGTAGAAGGATATCCCATCTCCTGCGGAGTTTTTCAGGGAGTCCCATAATCATGCCTTTGAGAGTTTTATTAAATCTCTCCACCAGTCCATTTGTTTGTGGATGATAGGGTGTTGTGAACTTGTAAGTTACACCACACTCCTTCCACATGGCCTTTAAGTATGCAGACATGAAATTGCTTCCTCTGTCTGATACTACTTCCTTTGGGAAGCCCACCCTGGAAAATATTCCCAGGAGGGCCTTTGCCACTGCAGGAGCTGTAGTGGTCCTTAAAGGAATTGCTTCAGGATATCTTGTGGCATGGTCCACTACCACCAAGATAAACCTATTGCCTGAAGCAGTAGGAGGGTCAAGGGGGCCAACTATGTCAACCCCTACCCTTTCAAAGGGAACCCCAACCACAGGCAGTGGGATAAGGGGTGCCTTTGGAGTGCCACCTGTCTTGCCACTGGCTTGACAGGTTTCACAGGACTTACAAAATTCTTTTGTGTCCTCAGACATCCTAGGCCAATGAAACAATGGTACCTATCTGTCCCAAGTTTTCATTTGACCTAGGTGCCCAGCTAAGGGAATGTCATGTGCCAGTGTTAGGAGGAACTTTCTGTACTCCTGAGGAATCACTAATCTCCTGGCAGCTCCAGGTTTAGGATACCTATGCTCAGTGTACAAGAGGTTGTCCTCCCAGTAAACTCTGTGTGAGTCACTGACATCCCCATTAGCCTGTTTGACAGCTTGCTGTCTGAGACCCTCTAATGTGGGACAGGTTTGCTGTGCCACACTCAGCTCCTCTCTGGCAGGCCCCCCTTCACCCAAAAGCTCAGCAGTGTCTGCTTCCAGCTCCTCTGGTGTAGGTTCTGCACAGGGAGGGAATTCTTCTTCCTCAGAAGTAGAATCCACTGTAGAGGGAGGGATAGTAGGAAGTGGTTTGCTTCTACTAGCCCTAGCTTTAGGGAGCACTTGGTCCATTGTTCCAGGATCCAAGCTTCCCTGTCCTTTTTGCTTTTTGGCCTGAGCCCTTGTCAAAGCAAAAATATGCCCTGGGATGCCCAGCATTGCTGCATGGGCCTCCAACTCCACATCTGACCAAGCTGATGTCTCCAAATCGTTCCCTAATAGACAGTCTACAGGTAAATCTGAAGCTACCACAACTTTCTTTGGACCAGATACCCCCCCCCAGTTGAGATTTACAACAGCCATGGGGTGGCTTTGTGTTATGTTGTGAGCATTGGTTACTTGGTACTGGTGTCCAAGTATGTGTTGTTCAGGGTGCACCAGTTTCTCAATCACCATTGTGACACTGGCACCTGTGTCCCTGTAGGCCTGGACCTCAACACCATTTATTAGGGTTAGTTGCTTGTACTTCTCCAAGTTATGGGGGCAAGCAACCAAAGTGGCTAAGTCAATAGCCCCTTCAGAGACTAAAGTAGCCTCTGTGGTCTCCCTAATCAGACCAACCCCAACTAAATTACCAAAAGTGAGCCCAGCTACTCCCTTGGATTGGCTATTAGTAGGTTTGCTCCCACCACCACTGCTATTAGTAGGGACACTAGGTGTAGCAGTAGGGGTTGTAGTGGTAGGAGCTGTGGTGCCTTTCTTTGGACAACTGGGATCTGTTGTCCAATGGCCTTTTATCTTACATAAATAGCACCATGGTTTCTTTTCCTTGTTCTGATTAAAGGAGGATTTGGGCCCACCACCCCCACCAGAGTGTTTTTGTGGGCCTGATGAAGACTCATTTTTAGATTTGTCCCCACCCTTGTCAGAAGACTTACCATCCTTCTTTTTGTTGCCATCTTTGTCACCCCCTGTATGAACTTTTCTGTTCACTCTTGTTCTGACCCATTTGTCTGCCTTCTTTCCCAATTCTTGGGGAGAGGTCAGATCAGAGTCCACCAAGTACTGGTGCAACAAATCAGACACACAATTATTAAGAATATGCTCTCTCAGGATCAAGTTATACAGGCTGTCATAATCAGTAACTTTACTGCCATGTAACCACCCCTCCAAGGCCTTCACTGCCTGGTCAATGAAATCAACCCAGTCTTGTGAAGACTCCTTTTTGGTATCTCTGAACTTTATCCTGTACTGTTCAGTGGTTAAGCCATAACCATCCAGGAGTGCATTCTTAAGAACTTGGAAATTGTTAGCATCATTTTCTTTTACAGTAAGGAGCCTATCCCTACCTTTTCCAGTAAATGATAGCCATAGGATAGCAGCCCACTGCTTTTGAGGGACATCCTGTACAACACAGGCCCTCTCAAGTGCAGCAAACCACTTGTTAATGTCATCCCCCTCCTTGTAAGGGGGAACTATCTTATGCAGATTCCTGGAATCATGCTCTTTTGCAGGATGACTATGGGGAATACTGCTGCTGCCACCATGGGTATCTAAACCCATCTTCTGTCTTTCCCTCTCTATTTCTAAAGACTGTCTATCCAAATCCAGCTGTTGCTTCTTGAGCTTCAGTCTGGTTTGTTCCACTCTCAATCTATTGAGCTCCCTTTCTAACAATCTGTCATCAGGGTGGGTGGGAGGGACATTTCTAGATACAGAGGTATGATGGGAATGAACAGAAGGAGACCTGTCCCTTACAAGGGGCACCCTAACAGCTTGGCTACCAGCATAATGTGAGAGCACATCATCAGTATGATGTGATTCAACCTCTGTACCAACTATGCTAGACTGTCTAGTAATGGGCAGGCTGAGAAGTTTCTTTCCTGAACCTTTTCCTGGGGGAGTCCCTGGATCAGATTGAGAACCATTAGCTACTTTTTCTACAGATTGGGCACTTATGGCCTTATCCTGTACTCTAAGCATATTAATTAACAGTTCTAAGGAAGGATTCTTCCCTACACTCAAACCTCTCTCTATGCAGAGACTCCTTGCTCCTTTCCAGCTAAGGTGATCATATGCAAGTTTGGACAGTTCAACTTTTTGGCCTGTGCCAGACATTTTTAGAGAGAGTTAAAGTGATAGATAAAGAGAAAAAAGTTTTCAGAACTTTTTGGAAAGACAGAAAAAACTTTTTAAACTTTTAAGAACTTTTTGAAAGTTTAGAAGTACTTTTCAGCACTTAGAAAAGAGTGAAAAGAGGAAATGCAAAACTTTTTGGCTATGTGTATATACACTGACCTTGTTTTGTATATTTTTCTCTTATGAAAAGTACAATGACAAGAGTGGTAAGTAGTCTCAAAGCACTTATCCCACCGCTGCACAACCAATGTAGGAGGCTGGACTGGCTTGTAGTGAGTACCAAGGGGTACTTGCACCTTGCACCAGGCCCAGTTATCCCTTATTAGTGTATAGGGTGTCTAGCAGCTTAGGCTGATAGATAATGGTAGCTTAGCAGAGCAGCTTAGGCTGAACTAGGAGACGTGTGAAGCTACTACAGTACCACTTAGTGTCATATGCACAATATCATAAGAAAACACAATACACAGTTATACTAAAAATAAAGATACTTTATTTTTATGACAATATGCCAAAGTATCTTAGAGTGTACCCTCAGTGAGAGGATAGGAAATATACACAAGATATATATACACAATAGCAAAAATATGCAGTATAGTCTTAGAAAACAGTGCAAACAATGTATAGTTACAATAGGATGCAATGGGGAAACATAGGGATAGGGGCAACACAAACCATATACTCCAGAAGTGGAATGCGAACCACGAATGGACCCCAAACCTATGTGACCTTGTAGAGGGTCGCTGGGACTATTAGAAAATAGTGAGAGTTAGCAAAATAACCCTCCCCAAGACCCTGAAAAGTGAGTGCAAAGTGCACCAAAGTTCCCCTGAGGACAAAATAGTCGTGTTAGAGGGAAAATGCAAGGAAAACACAAATCAGCAATGCAACAACGATGGATTCCTGACTGAGGGTACCTGTGGAGCAAGGGGACCAAGTCCAAAAGTCACAAGCAACTCGGAGATGGGCAGATGCCCAAGAAATGCCAGCGGTTGGTGCAAAGAAGCTCTTATTAGGCTGAAGAACTGTGAATACTGCAGGAACAACAAGGGCTAGAGACTTCCCCTTTGGAGGATGGATCCCCCAAGCCTTGGAGAGTCGTGCAGAAGTGTTTTCCCGCCGGATGGACGCCAACAAGCCTTGCTCCCCGCAAATCGTGCGTTTGGCGTTTTTGGACGCTGCTGGGGCCCAGGAGGGACCAGGAGGTCGCAAATTGGACCTGCAGAGAGAGGGGACGTCGAGCAAGACAAAGAGCCCTCACTGAAGCAGGTAGCACCCGGAGAAGTGCCAGAAACAGGCACTACGAGGATGCGTGAAACGGTGCTCGCCGAAGTTGCACAAAGGAGTCCCACGTCGCCGGAGACCAACTTAGAAAGTCGTGCAATGCAGGTTAGAGTGCCGTGGACCCAGGCTTGGCTGTGCACAAAGGATTTCCGCCGGAAGTGCACATGGGCCGGAGTAGCTTGCAAAGTCGCGGTTCCCAGCAATGCAGCCCAGCGAGGTGAGGCAAGGACTTACCTCCACCAAACTTGGGCTGAAGAGTCACTGGACTGTGGGGGTCACTTGGACGGTGTCGCTGGATTCGAGGGACCTCGCTCGTCGTGCTGAGAGGAGACCCAAGGGACCGGTAATGCAGCTTTTTGGTGCCTGCGGTTGCAGGGGGAAGATTCCGTCGACCCACGGGAGATTTCTTCGGAGCTTCTGGTGCAGAGAGGAGGCAGACTACCCCCACAGCATGCACAAGCAGGAAAACAGTCGAGAAGGCGGCAGGATCAGCGTTACAGAGTTGCAGTAGTCGTCTTTGCTACTATGTTGCAGGTTTGCAGGCTTCCAGCGCGGTCAGCGGTCGATTCCTTATCAGAAGGTGAAGAGGGAGATGCAGAGGAACTCGGCTGAGCTCATGCATTCGTTATCTAAAGTTTCCCCAGAGACAGAGACCCTAAATAGCCAGAAAAGAGGGTTTGGCTACCTAGGAGAGAGGAAAGGCTACTAACACCTGAAGGAGCCTATCAGCAGGAGTCTCTGACGTCACCTGGTGGCACTGGCCACTCAGAGCAGTCCAGTGTGCCAGCAGCACCTCTGTTTCCAAGATGGCAGAGGTCTGGAGCACACTGGAGGAGCTCTGGACACCTCCCAGGGGAGGTGCAGGTCAGGGGAGTGGTCACTCCCCTTTCCTTTGTCCAGTTTCGCGCCAGAGCAGGGGCTAAGGGGTCCCGGAACCGGTGTAGACTGGCTTATGCAGAATTGGGCACATCTGTGCCCAACAAAGCATTTCCAGAGGCTGGGGGAGGCTACTCCTCCCCTGCCTTCACACCATTTTCCAAAGGGAGAGGGTGTCACACCCTCTCTCAGAGGAAGTTCTTTGTTCTGCCATCCTGGGCCAGGCCTGGCTGGACCCCAGGAGGGCAGCTGCCTGTCTGAGGGGTTGGCAGCAGCAGCAGCTGCAGTGAAACCCCAGGAAGGGCAGTCTGGCAGTACCAGGGTCTGTGCTACAGACCACTGGGATCATGGAATTGTACCAACAATGCCAGGATGGCATAGAGGGGGCAATTCCATGATCATAGACATGTTACATGGCCATATTCGGAGTTACCATGGTGAAGCTACATATAGGTAGTGACCTATATGTAGTGCACGCGTGTAATGGTGTCCCCGCACTCACAAAGTTCAGTGAATTGGCTCTGAACAATGTGGGGGCACCTTGGCTAGTGCCAGGGTGCCCTCACACTAAGTAACTTTGCACCTAACCTTTACCAGGTAAAGGTTAGACATATAGGTGACTTATAAGTTACTTAAGTGCAGTGTAAAATGGCTGTGAAATAACGTGGACGTTATTTCACTCAGGCTGCAGTGGCAGGCCTGTGTAAGAATTGTCAGAGCTCCCTATGGGTGGCAAAAGAAATGCTGCAGCCCATAGGGATCTCCTGGAACCCCAATACCCTGGGTACCTCAGTACCATATACTAGGGAATTATAAGGGTGTTCCAGTAAGCCAATGTAAATTGGTAAAAATGGTCACTAGCCTGTCAGTGACAATTTGGAAAGAAATGAGAGAGCATAACCACTGAGGTTCTGATTAGCAGAGCCTCAGTGAGACAGTTAGTCACTACACAGGTAACACATTCAGGCACACTTATGAGCACTGGGGCCCTGGGTTACCAGGGTCCCAGTGACACATACAACTAAAACAACATATATACAGTGAAAAATGGGGGTAACATGCCAGGCAAGATGGTACTTTCCTACACAACCCCCCCCCAAACGAAGGACAATAAGACTAGCCATTACCTGATGAGTCTTCATTGTCTAAGTGGAAATATCTGGAGAGTCCATCTGCATTGGAGTGGCTACTCCCAGGTCTATGTTCCACTGTATAGTCCATTCCCTGTAGGGATATGGACCACCTCAACAATTTAGGATTTTCACCTTTCATTTGTTTTAGCCAAAGTAGAGGTTTGTGGTCTGTCTGAACAATGAAGTGAGTGCCAAACAGGTATGGCCTCAACTTCTTCAGAGCCCAGACCACAGCAAAGGCCTCCCTCTCAATGGCAGACCAACGCTTTTCTCTAGGGGTCAACCTTCTACTAATAAAAGCAACAGGTTGATCCTAGCCCTCAGAATTAAGTTGTGATAGGACTGCCCCTACTCCTAATTCAGATGCATCAGTTTGGACATAGAATTTTTTAGAGTAACAAGGGCTTTGCAGGACAGGTGCAGAGCACATGGCCTGCTTCAGCTCCTCAAAAGCTTTCTGACAGTTTGCTGTCCATAATACCTTTTTAGGCATTTTCTTGGATGTGAGGTCATTAAGAGGGGCTGCAATGGAGCCATAGTTCTTAATGAACCTCCTGTAATACCCAGTGAGGCCTAGGAAGGCTCTCACCTGAGTCTGAGTGGTAGGGGGAACCCAATCAATAATAGTTTGGATTTTCCCCTGAAGTGGTGCAATCTGTTCCCCACCAACAAGGTGTCCCAGATAAACCACCTTACCCTGCCCTATCTGGCACTTTGAAGCCTTGATAGTGAGGCCTGCCTTTTGCAGGGCCTCCAAAACTTTCCAAAGGTGGACCAGGTGATCATCCCAGCTGGAGCTAAAGACAGCTATATCATCCAAATATGCTGCACTGAAAGCTTCCAGCCCTTGCAGGACTGTGATCACCAACCTCTGAAAAGTGGCAGGTGCATTTTTCAGACCAAAAGGCATTACAGTAAACTGGTAATGTCCTCCAATGGTAGAAAATGCAGTCTTAGATTTAGCATCTTCTGACAATTTGATCTGCCAATACCCTGCAGTCAAATCAAAAGTGCTTAGATACTTGGCAGATGCCAGTGTATCTATGAGCTCATCTGCCCTGGGTATAGGGTGAGCATCAGTTTTGGTTACCAAGTTGAGACCTCTATAGTCGACACAAAACCTCATTTCCTTCTTTCCATCTTTAGAATTGGGTTTTGGTACCAGTACCACAGGAGAAGCCCATGGACTGTCAGAGTGCTCAACCACTCCTAGTTCCAACATCTTCTGAACTTCTTGCTTTATGCAGTCCCTGACATGGTCAGGCTGCCTATAGATCTTACTTTTGACAGGTAAACTGTCTCCAGTATCTATAGTGTGCTCACACCAAGAAGTGGTGCCTGGCACAATGGAGAAGAGTTCTGAAAATTGTCCTAGGAGATTTATGCAATTATCTTTCTGCTCAGCAGTAAGACAATCAGCCAAAACTACACCTTCCACAAGAGCATCTTGTTCTGTGGAAGAGAAGAGATCAGGTAGAGGATCACTGTCTTCTTCCTGTCCCTCATCTGTTGCCATGAGCAGGGTGAGATCAGCCCTGTCATAGTAGGGTTTCAGGCGGTTGACATGGAGCACCCTAAGGGGACTCCTGGCAGTGCCTAAGTCAACCAAGTAGGTGACTTCACCCTTCTTTTCAACAATTGTGTGGGGACCACTCCATTTATCTTGGAGTGCTCTTGGGGCCACAGGCTCCAAGACCCACACTTTCTGCCCTGGTTGGTACTGAACCAAAACAGCCTTCTGATCATGCCATTGCTTCTGGAGCTCTTGGCTGGCCTGAAGGTTTTTACTGGCCTTTTTCATGTACTCAGCCATCCTTGATCTGAGGCCAAGTACATAATCCACAATATCCTGCTTAGGAGCTTTTAAAGGTTGTTCCCAACCCTCCTTTACAAGTGTGAGTGGACCCCTAACAGGGTGTCCAAAAAGAAGTTCAAAGGGGCTGAAGCCCACTCCTTTCTGGGGTACCTCCCTGTAGGCAAAAAGGAGGCATGGTAGAAGGATATCCCATCTCCTGCGGAGTTTTTCAGGGAGACCCATAATCATGCCTTTGAGAGTTTTATTAAATCTCTCCACCAGTCCATTTGTTTGTGGATGATAGGGTGTTGTGAACTTGTAAGTTACACCACACTCCTTCCACATGGCCTTTAAGTATGCAGACATGAAATTGCTTCCTCTGTCTGATACTACTTCCTTTGGGAAGCCCACCCTGGAAAATATTCCCAGGAGGGCCTTTGCCACTGCAGGAGCTGTAGTGGTCCTTAAAGGAATAGCTTCAGGATATCTTGTGGCATGGTCCACTACAACCAAGATAAACCTATTGCCTGAAGCAGTAGGAGGGTCAAGGGGGCCAACTATGTCAACCCCTACCCTTTCAAAGGGAACCCCAACCACAGGCAGTGGGATAAGGGGTGCCTTTGGAGTGCCACCTGTCTTGCCACTGGCTTGACAGGTTTCACAGGACTTACAAAATTCTTTTGTGTCCTCAGACATCCTAGGCCAATGAAACAATGGTACCAATCTGTCCCAAGTTTTCATTTGACCCAGGTGCCCAGCTAAGGGAATGTCATGTGCCAGTGTTAGGAGGAACTTTCTGTACTCCTGAGGAATCACTAATCTCCTGGCTGCTCCAGGTTTAGGATCCCTTTGCTCAGTGTACAAGAGGTTGTCCTCCCAGTAAACTCTGTGTGAGTCACTGACATCCCCATTAGCCTGTTTGACAGCTTGCTGTCTGAGACCCTCTAATGTGGGACAGGTTTGCTGTGCCACACTCAGCTCCTCTCTGGCAGGCCCCCCTTCACCCAAAAGCTCAGCAGTGTCTGCTTCCAGCTCCTCTGGTGTAGGTTCTGCACAGGGAGGGAATTCTTCTTCCTCAGAAGTAGAATCCACTGTAGAGGGAGGGATAGTAGGAAGTGGTTTGCTTCTACTAGCCCTAGCTTTAGGGAGCACTTGGTCCATTGTTCCAGGATCCAAGCTTCCCTGTCCTTTTTGCTTTTTGGCCTGAGCCCTTGTCAAAGCAAAAATATGCCCTGGGATGCCCAGCATTGCTGCATGGGCCTCCAACTCCACATCTGACCAAGCTGATGTCTCCAAATCGTTCCCTAATAGACAGTCTACAGGTAAATCTGAAGCTACCACAACTTTCTTTGGACCAGATACCCCCCCCCAGTTGAGATTTACAACAGCCATGGGGTGGCTTTGTGTTATGTTGTGAGCATCGGTTACTTGGTACTGGTGTCCAAGTATGTGTTGTTCAGGGTGCACCAGTTTCTCAATCACCATTGTGACACTGGCACCTGTGTCCCTGTAGGCCTGGACCTCAACACCATTTATTAGGGTTAGTTGCTTGTACTTCTCCAAGTTATGGGGGCAAGCAACCAAAGTGGCTAAGTCAATAGCCCCTTCAGAGACTAAAGTAGCCTCTGTGGTCTCCCTAATTAGACCAACCCCAACTAAATTAACAAAAGTGAGCCCAGCTACTCCCTTGGATTGGCTATTAGTAGGTTTGCTCCCACCACCACTGCTATTAGTAGGGACACTAGGTGTAGCAGTAGGGGTTGTAGTGGTAGGAGCTGTGGTGCCTTTCTTTGGACAACTGGGATCTGTTGTCCAATGGCCTTTTATTTTACATAAATAGCACCATGGTTTCTTTTCCTTGTTCTGATTAAAGGAGGATTTGGGCCCACCACCCCCACCAGAGTGTTTTTGTGGGCCTGATGAAGACTCATTTTTAGATTTGTCCCCACCCTTGTCAGAAGACTTACCATCCTTCTTTTTGTTGCCATCTTTGTCACCCCCTGTATGAACTTTTCTGTTCACTCTTGTTCTGACCCATTTGTCTGCCTTCTTTCCCAATTCTTGGGGAGAGGTCAGATCAGAGTCCACCAAGTACTGGTGCAACAAATCAGACACACAATTATTAAGAATATGCTCTCTCAGGATCAAGTTATACAGGCTGTCATAATCAGTAACTTTACTGCCATGTAACCACCCCTCCAAGGCCTTCACTGCCTGGTCAATGAAATCAACCCAGTCTTGTGAAGACTCCTTTTTGGTATCTCTGAACTTTATCCTGTACTGTTCAGTGGTTAAGCCATAACCATCCAGGAGTGCATTCTTAAGAACTTGGAAATTATTAGCATCATTTTCTTTTACAGTAAGGAGCCTATCCCTACCTTTTCCAGTGAATGATAGCCATAGGATAGCAGCCCACTGCTTTTGAGGGACATCCTGTACAGCACAGGCCCTCTCAAGTGCAGCAAACCACTTGTTAATGTCATCCCCCTCCTTATAAGGGGGAACTATCTTGTGCAGATTCCTGGAATCATGCTCTTTTGCAGGATGACTATGGGGAATACTGCTGCTGCCACCATGGGTATCTAAACCCATCTTCTGTCTTTCCCTCTCTATTTCTAAAGACTGTCTATCCAAATCCAGCTGTTGCTTCTTGAGCTTCAGTCTGGTTTGCTCCACTCTCAATCTATTGAGCTCCCTTTCTAACAATCTGTTATCAGGGTGGGTGGGAGGGACATTTCTAGATACAGAGGTATGATGGGAATGAACAGAAGGAGACCTGTCCCTTACAAGGGGCACCCTAACAGCTTGGCTACCAGCATAATGTGAGAGCACATCATCAGTATGATGTGATTCAACCTCTGTACCAACTATGCTAGACTGTCTAGTAATGGGCAGGCTGAGAAGTTTCTTTCCTGAACCTTTTCCTGGGGGAGTCCCTGGATCAGATTGAGAACATTAGCTACTTTTTCTACAGATTGGGCACTTATGGCCTTATCCTGTACTCTAAGCATATTAATTAACAGTTCTAGGGAAGGATTCTTCCCTACACTCAAACCTCTCTCTATGCAGAGACTCCTTGCTCCTTTCCAGCTAAGGTGATCATATGCAAGTTTGGACAGTTCAACTTTTTGGCCTGTGCCAGACATTTTTAGAGAGAGTTAAAGTGATAGACAAAGAGAAAAAAAAATTCAGAACTTTTTGGAAAGACAGAAAAAACTTTTTAAACTTTTAAGAACTTTTTGAAAGTTTAGAAGTACTTTTCAGCACTTAGAAAAGAGTGAAAAGAGGAAATGCAAAACTTTTTGGCTATGTGTATATACACTGACCTTGTTTTGTATATTTTTCTCTTATGAAAAGTACAATGACAAGAGTGGTAAGTAGTCTCAAAGCACTTATCCCACCGCTGCACAACCAATGTAGGAGGCTGGACTGGCTTGTAGTGAGTACCAAGGGGTACTTGCACCTTGCACCAGGCCCAGTTATCCCTTATTAGTGTATAGGGTGTCTAGCAGCTTAGGCTGATAGATAATGGTAGCTTAGCAGAGCAGCTTAGGCTGAACTAGGAGACGTGTGAAGCTACTACAGTACCACTTAGTGTCATATGCACAATATCATAAGAAAACACAATACACAGTTATACTAAAAATAAAGGTACTTTATTTTTATGACAATATGCCAAAGTATCTTAGAGTGTACCCTCAGTGAGAGGATAGGAAATATACACAAGATATATATACACAATAGCAAAAATATGCAGTATAGTCTTAGAAAACAGTGCAAACAATGTATAGTTACAATAGGATGCAATGGGGAAACATAGGGATAGGGGCAACACAAACCATATACTCCAGAAGTGGAATGCGAACCACGAATGGACCCCAAACCTATGTGACCTTGTAGAGGGTCGCTGGGACTATTAGAAAATAGTGAGAGTTAGAAAAATAACCCTCCCCAAGACCCTGAAAAGTGAGTGCAAAGTGCACTAAAGTTCCCCTAAGGACAAAATAGTCGTGTTAGAGGGAGAAGGCAAGGAAAACACAAATCAGCAATGCAACAACGATGGATTCCTGTCTGAGGGTACCTGTGGAACAAGGGGACCAAGTCCAAAAGTCACAAGCAGCTCGGAGATGGGCAGATGCCCAAGAAATGCCAGCGGTTGGTGCAAAGAAGCTCTTACTAGGCTGAAGAACTGTGAATACTGCAGGAACGACAAGGGCTAGAGACTTCCCCTTTGGAGGATGGATCCCCCACGCCTTGGAGAGTCGTGCAGAAGTGTTTTCCCGCCGGATGGACGCCAACAAGCCTTGCTACACGCAAATCGTGCGTTTGGCGTTTTTGGACGCTGCTGGGGCCCAGGAGGGACCAGGAGGTCGCAAATTGGACCTGCAGAGAGAGGGGACGTCGAGCAAGACAAAGAGCCCTCACTGAAGCAGGTAGCACCCGGAGAAGTGCCAGAAACAGGCACTACGAGGATGCGTGAAACGGTGCTCGCCGAAGTTGCACAAAGGAGTCCCACGTCGCCGGAGACCAACTTAGAAAGTCGTGCAATGCAGGTTAGAGTGCCGTGGACCCAGGCTTGGCTGTGCACGAAGGATTTCCGCCGGAAGTGCACAGGGGCCGGAGTAGCTTGCAAAGTCGCGGTTCCCAGCAATGCAGCCCAGCGAGGTGAGGCAAGGACTTACCTCCACCAAACTTGGGCTGAAGAGTCACTGGACTGTGAGGGTCACTTGGACGGTGTCGCTGGATTCGAGGGACCTCGCTCGTCGTGCTGAGAGGAGACCCAAGGGACCGGAAATGCAGCTTTTTGGTGCCTGCGGTTGCAGGGGGAAGATTCCGTCGACCCACGGGAGATTTCTTCGGAGCTTCTGGTGCAGAGAGGAGGCAGACTACCCCCACAGCATGCACAAGCAGGAAAACAGTCGAGAAGGCGGCAGGATCAGCGTTACAGAGTTGCAGTAGTCGTCTTTGCTACTATGTTGCAGGTTTGCAGGCTTCCAGCGCGGTCAGCGGTCGATTCCTTATCAGAAGGTGAAGAGGGAGATGCAGAGGAACTCGGCTGAGCTCATGCATTCGTTATCTAAAGTTTCCCCAGAGACAGAGACCCTAAATAGCCAGAAAAGAGGGTTTGGCTACCTAGGAGAGAGGAAAGGCTACTAACACCTGAAGGAGCCTATCAGCAGGAGTCTCTGACGTCACCTGGTGGCACTGGCCACTCAGAGCAGTCCAGTGTGCCAGCAGCACCTCTGTTTCCAAGATGGCAGAGGTCTGGAGCACACTGGAGGAGCTCTGGACACCTCCCAGGGGAGGTGCAGGTCAGGGGAGTGGTCACTCCCCTTTCCTTTGTCCAGTTTCGCGCCAGAGCAGGGGCTAAGGGGTCCCTGAACCGGTGTAGACTGGCTTATGCAGAATTGGGCACATCTGTGCCCAACAAAGCATTTCCAGAGGCTGGGGGAGGCTACTCCTCCCCTGCCTTCACACCATTTTCCAAAGGGAGAGGGTGTCACACCCTCTCTCAGAGGAAGTTCTTTGTTCTGCCATCCTGGGCCAGGCCTGGCTGGACCCCAGGAGGGCAGCTGCCTGTCTGAGGGGTTGGCAGCAGCAGCAGCTGCAGTGAAACCCCAGGAAGGGCAGTCTGGCAGTACCAGGGTCTGTGCTACAGACCACTGGGATCATGGAATTGTACCAACAATGCCAGGATGGCATAGAGGGGGCAATTCCATGATCATAGACATGTTACATGGCCATATTCGGAGTTACCATGGTGAAGCTACATATAGGTAGTGACCTATATGTAGTGCACGCGTGTAATGGTGTCCCCGCACTCACAAAGTTCAGTGAATTGGCTCTGAACAATGTGGGGGCACCTTGGCTAGTGCCAGGGTGCCCTCACACTAAGTAACTTTGCACCTAACCTTTACCAGGTAAAGGTTAGACATATAGGTGACTTATAAGTTACTTAAGTGCAGTGTAAAATGGCTGTGATATAACGTGGACGTTATTTCACTCAGGCTGCAGTGGCAGGCCTGTGTAAGAATTGTCAGAGCTCCCTATGGGTGGCAAAAGAAATGCTGCAGCCCATAGGGATCTCCTAGAACCCCAATACCCTGGGTACCTCAGTACCATATACTAGGGAATTATAAGGGTGTTCCAGTAAGCCAATGTAAATTGGTAAAAATGGTCACTAGCCTGTCAGTGACAATTTGGAAAGAAATGAGAGAGCATAACCACTGAGGTTCTGATTAGCAGAGCCTCAGTGAGACAGTTAGTCACTACACAGGTAACACATTCAGGCACACTTATGAGCACTGGGGCCCTGGGTTACCAGGGTCCCAGTGACACATACAACTAAAACAACATATATACAGTGAAAAATGGGGGTAACATGCCAGGCAAGATGGTACTTTCCTACACTCCCCACGCTAGACTGCATTGCTGGTTACCGCGTGATTTGCAGCTGCTCCGGCTCCTGTGCACTCTTCCAGGATTTCCTTTGTGCACAGCCAACCCTGGGTCCCTGACACTCTAACCTGCAGTGCACAACCTCCTGAGTTGTCCTCCAGTGTCGTGGGATCTCCTTTTGTGACTTCGGGTGAGCTCCGGTTCACTCTTCTTCGTAGTGCCTGTTCCGGCACTTATGCGGGTGCTGCCTGCTTCTGTGAGGGCTCCCTATCTTGCTGGGCGCCCTCCTCAAACAATTGGCGACATCCTGGTCCCTCCTGGGCCACAGCAGCATCCAAAAACCCTCACTGCGACCCTTGCAGCTAGCAAGGATGTTTGCGGTCTTTCTGCACGAAAACACATCTGCAAGCTTCTTCATGAAGTGGGACATCCATCCTCCAAAGGGGAAGTTCCTAGTCCTCTTCGTTCTTGCAGAATCCACAGCTTCTACCATCCGGTGGCAGCTTCTTTGCACCCTCAGCTGGCATTTCCTGGGCATCTGCCCAATCTCGACTTTGTCACGACTCTTGGACATGGTCCCCTTGTTCCACAGGTACTCTCGTCCGGAAATCCATCGTTGTTGCATTGCTGGTGTTGGTCTTCCTTGCAGAATTCCACTATCACGACTTCTGTGTTCTCTGGGGAACTTAGGTGCACTTTACACCCACTTTTCAGGGTCTTGGGGTGGGCTATTTTTCTAATCCTCACTGTTTTCTTACAGTCCCATCGACCCTCTACAAGCTCAAATAGGTTTGAGGTCCATTCGTGGTTCGCATTCCACTTTTAGAGTATATGGTTTGTGTTGCCCCTATACCTATGTGCTCTCATTGCAATCTATAGTGACTGTACATTGCTTGCATTGCTTTCTATTGCTATTACTGCATAATTGTGGTATTGTGTACATATATCTTGTGTATATTTGGCATCCTCATACTGAAGGTACTCACTGAGATACTTTTGGCATACTGTCATAAAAATAAAGTACCTTTATTTTTAGTATATCTGTGTTTTGTTTTTTCTTATGATATTGTGCATAGGACACCAGTGGTATAGTGGGAGCTTTGCATGTCTCCTAGTTCAGCCTAAGCTGCTCTGCTAAGCTACCCTTTTCTATCAGCCTAAGCTGCTAGACACCTCTTCTACACTAATAATGGATAACTGGACCTGGTGCAGAGTGTAAGTACCCCTTGGTACTCACTACAAGCCAGGCCAGCCTCCTACATTGGTGGTGAGAGGTGGGATAAGTACATGCAACTACTTACCACTTTGTCATTTTGTACTTTTTATAAGAGAAAAATATATAAAACAAGTTCAGTGTATGTACACCTAACCAAAAAGTTTTGCTTTTCTTCTCTTACTCTATTGCTAAGTGCTGAAAAGTACCTCTAAACTTTCAAAACGTTTCCTAAAAGTTGAAAAACGTGTTTTTCTGTTTCCTTAAAAAGTTCTGAAACTTTTTCTTTCTTTTTCTGTCCCTTAAACCTTTTTCTATCATGTCTGGTACAGGTCCTACTCTTGATCTGTCCAGCACTGCTTATGACCACCTTAGCTGGAAAGGTGCAAGGAGTCTCTGCATTGATAGAGGTTTAGGGGTAGGGAAGAATCCCTCTTGAGAATAGTTGATTAATACGCTCATTGAAAATGATAAGGCCTTAGGTGGCACATCAGGTGAGAAATTAGCAGATGGTTCACACTCTGATTCTGGGGTAGCCCCAGTAAGAATGTTAGATGGTATTCTTTCCAACCTGCCCCTTAGCAGGCCACCTAGCATCACTGTTACTAATGTGAGCTCTCATCAGAGTAGGGGTTTCACTCCTGCAGGCCAGGTTGTTAGAGTGCCAACTATTAGGGACAGGTCTCCCTCTGTTCATTCACACCATTCTTCTGTGTCAAGGCATGCCCAACCCACCCACCCTGATGACAGAATGTTAGAAAGGGAGCTCAATAGATTGAGAGTGGAAGAGACCAGGCAGAATCTTAAACAGCATCAGCTGGTTCTAGACAAGGAAACTTTAGTCTTAGAAAAAGAAAGGCAGAGGTTGAGGTTTGGACCCCATGGTGGCAGCAGCAGTATTACAGATAGTAATCCTGTAAAAAAGCATGATTCTAGGAATCTGCATAAGATAGTTCCCCCTTACAAGGAGCGGGATGACATTAACAAGTGGTTTGCTGCACTTGAGAGGGCCTGTGTTGCACAGGGGGTCCCTCAAAGGCAGTGGGCTGCTATCCTATGGCTATCTTTCAGTGGAAAGGGTAGGGATAGGCTCCTTACTGTGAACGAAAGTGATGCCAATAATTTTACAGTTTTAAAGAATGCACTCCTAGATGGTTACGGCTTAACCACTGAACAGTACAGGATCAAGTGCAGAGAAACCAAAAAGGAGTCTTCACAAGACTGGGTAGACTTTGTTGACCATTCAGTGAAGGCCTTGGAGGGGTGGTTACATGGCAGTAAAGTTTCTGACTATAAAAGCCTGTATAACTTAATCCTGAGAGAGAATATTCTTAATAACTGTGTGTCTGACTTGTTACACCAATATCTAGTGGACTCAGATCTGACCTCTCCCCAAGAATTGGGAAAGAAGGTAGACAAATGGGTCAGAACAAGAGTGAACAGAAAAGTTCATACAGGGGGTGACGAGGATGGCAAGAAGAAGGATGGTAAGTCTTCAGACAAGGGTGGGGACAAATCTAAAAATGAGTCTTCATCAGGCCCACAAAAACACTCTGGTGGGGTGGTGGGTCCAAATCCTCTTCTAATCAAGGAAAGAAACCATGGTGCTATTTATGTAAAGTAAAAGGCCATTGGACAACTGATGCCAGTTGTCCAATGAAAAGCACCAAGCCTCCGACTACCACCACCCCTACTACTACACCTAGTGCCCCTAGTAATAGCAGTGGTGGTGGGAGCAAACCTACTAATAGCCAATCCAAGGGAGTAGCTGGGCTCACTTTTGGTAATTTAGTTGGGGTTGGTCTTGTTAGGGAGACCACAGAGGCTGTGTTAGTCTCTAAGGGTGCCATTGATTTGGCCACCTTGGTTGCTTGTCCCCTTAATATGGATAAGTACAAGCAACTTCCCCTAATAAATGGTGTTGAGGTTCAGGCCTACAGGGACACAGGTGCCAGTCTTACCATGGTAATAGAGAAACTGGTCCACCCTGAACAAAACCTACTTGGTCACCAGTACCAAGTGACTGATGTTCATAACAACACTCTTAGCCACCCCATGGCTGTTGTGAATCTCAACTGGGGGGGGGGGGTTACTGGTCCAAAGAAAGTTGTGGTTGCCTCAGATTTACCTGTAGACTGTCTACTAGGGAACGATTTAGAGACATCAGCTTGGGCAGAAGTGGAGTTGGAGGCTCATGCAGCAATGCTGGGCATTCCTGGGAATATTTTTGCTTTGACCAGGTGTGAGAAAGTAGCCTCTTTCTAGCCTTGTTACCCCCACTTTTGGCCTGTTTGTGAGTGTATGCCAGGGTGTTTTCACTGTCTCACTGGGATCCTGCTAGCCAGGGCCCAGTGCTCATAGTGAAAACCCTATGTTTTCAGTATGTTTGTTATGTGTCACTGGGACCCTGCTAGTCAGGACCCCAGTGCTCATAAGTTTGTGGCCTATATGTGTGTGTTCCCTGTGTAGTGCCTAACTGTCTCACTGAGGCTCTGCTAATCAGAACCTCAGTGGTTATGCTCTCTCATTTCTTTCTAAATTGTCACTAACAGGCTATTGACCAATTTTACCAATTTACATTGGCTTACTGGAACACCCTTATAATTCCCTAGTATATGGTACTGAGGTACCCAGGGTATTGGGTTTCCAGGAGATCCCTATGGGCTGCAGCATTTCTTTTGCCACCCATAGGGAGCTCTGACAATTCTTACACAGGCCTGCCACTGCAGCCTGAGTGAAATAACGCCCACGTTATTTCACAGCCATTTTACACTGCACTTAAGTAACTTATAAGTCACCTATATGTCTAACCTTTACCTGGTAAGGAATCCCAAGAGACAGAGACCCTAAATAGCCTGGTTAAAAGTTACTGCAAAGTTACTTAGTGTGAGGGCACCCTGGCACTAGCCAAGGTGCCCCCACATTGTTCAGAGCCAATTCCCTGAACCTTGTGAGTGCGGGGACACCATTACACGCGTGCACTACATATAGGTCACTACCTATATGTAGCTTCACAATGGTAACTCCGAATATGGCCATGTAACATGTCTATGATCATGGAATTGCCCCCTCTATGCCATCCTGGCATAGATGGCACAATCCCATGATCCCAGTGGTCTGTAGCACAGACCCTGGTACTGCCAAACTGCCCTTCCTGGGGTTTCACTGCAGCTGCTTCTGCTGCCAACCCCTCAGACAGGCATCTGCCCTCCTGGGGTCCAGCCAGGCCTGGCCCAGGATGGCAGAACAAAGAACTTCCTCTGAGAGAGGGTGTAACACCCTCTCCCTTTGTAAAATGGTGTGAAGGCAGGGGAGGAGTAGCATCCCCCAGCCTCTGGAAATGCTTTGTTGGGCACAGATGTGCCCAATTCTGCATAAGCCAGTCTACACCGGTTCAGGGGACCCCTTAGCCCTGCTCTGGCGCGAAACTGGACAAAGGAAAGGGGAGTGACCACTCCCCTGACCTGCACCTCCCCTGGGAGGTGTCCAGAGCTCCTCCAGTGTGCTCCAGACCTCTGCCATCTTGGAAACAGAGGTTCTGCTGGCACACTGGACTGCTCTGAGTGGCCAGTGCCACCAGGTGACGTCAGAGACTCCTTGTGATAGGCTCCTTCAGGTGTTGCTAGCCTATCCTCTCTCCTAGATAGCCAAACCCTCTTTTCTGGCTATTTAGGGTCTCTGTCTCTTGGGATTCCTTAGATAACGAATGCAAGAGCTCATCCGAGTTCCTCTGCATCTCTCTCTTCACCTTCTGCCAAGGAATCGACTGCTGACCGCGCTGGAAGCCTGCAAACCTGCAACATAGTAGCAAAGATGACTACTGCAACTCTGTAATGCTGATCCTGCCGCCTTCTCGACTGTTTTCCTGCTTGTGCATGCTGTGGGGGTAGTCTGCCTCCTCTCTGCACCAGAAGCTCCGAAGAAATCTCCCGTGGGTCGACGGAATCTTCCCCCTGCAACCGCAGGCACCAAAAAGCTGCATTACCGGTCCCTTGGGTCTCCACTCAGCACGACGAGCGAGGTCCCTCGAATCCAGCGACTCTGTCCATGTGACCCCCACAGTCCAGTGACTCTTCAGTCCAAGTTTGGTGGAGGTAAGTCCTTGCCTCACCTCGCTGGGCTGCATTGCTGGGAACCGCGACTTTTGCAGCTACTCCGGCCCCTGTGCACTTCCGGCGGAAATCCTTTGTGCACAGCCAAGCCTGGGTCCACGTCACTCTAACCTGCATTGCACGACTTTCTAAGTTGGTCTCCGGCGACGTGGGACTCCTTTGTGCGACTTCGGGTGAGCACCGTTTCACGCATCCTCGTAGTGCCTGTTTCTGGCCCTTCTCCGGGTGCTACCTGCTGCTGAGAGGGCTCCTTTTCTTGCTCGACGTCCCCTCTCTCTCCTGGTCCAATTTGCGACCTCCTGGTCCCTCCAGGGCCACAGCAGCGTCCAAAAATGCTAACCGCACGACTTGCAGCTAGGAAGGCTTGTTGGCGTTCTTTCGGCGGGAAAACACTTCTGCACGACTCTCCACGGCGAGAGGGATCCGTCCACCAAAGGGGAAGTCTCTAGCCCTTTTCGTTCCTGCAGAAACCTCAGCTTCTTCTGTCCAGTAGAAGCTTCTTTGCACCCGCAGCTGGCATTTCCTGGGCATCTGCCCATCTCCGACTTGCTTGTGACTTTTGGACTTGGTCCCCTTGTTCCACAGGTACCCTAGATTGGAAATCCACAGTTGTTGCATTGTTGGTTTGTGTCTTTCCTGCATTATTCCTCTAACACAACTTCTTTCTCCTTAGGGGAACTTTAGTGCACTTTGCACTCACTTTTCAGGGTCTTGGGGAGGGTTATTTTTCTAACTCTCACTATTTTCTAATAGTCCCAGCGACCCTCTACAAGGTCACATAGGTTTGGGGTCCATTCGTGGTTCGCATTCCACTTTTGGAGTATATGGTTTGTGTTGCCCCTATCCCTATGTTTCCCCATTGCATCCTATTGTAACTATACATTGTTTGCACTGTTTTCTAAGACTATACTGCATATTTTTGCTATTGTGTATATATATCTTGTGTATATTTCCTATCCTCTCACTGAGGGTACACTCTAAGATACTTTGGCATATTGTCATAAAAATAAAGTACCTTTATTTTTAGTATAACTGTGTATTGTGTTTTCTTATGATATTGTGCATATGACACTAAGTGGTACTGTAGTAGCTTCACCCGTCTCCTAGTTCAGCCTAAGCTGCTCTGCTAAGCTACCATTATCTATCAGCCTAAGCTGCTAGACACCCTATACACTAATAAGGGATAACTGGGCCTGGTGCAAGGTGCAAGTACCCCTAGGTACTCACTACAAGCCAGTCCAGCCTCCTACATTGGTTGTGCAGCGGTGGGATAAGTGCTTTGAGACTACTTACCACTCTTGTCATTGTACTTTTCATAAGAGAAAAATATACAAAACAAGGTCAGTGTATATACACATAGCCAAAAAGTTTAGCATTTCCTCTTTTCACTCTTTTCTAAGTGCTGAAAAGTACTCCTAACTTTCTAAAAAGTTCTAAAAAGTTTAAAAAGTTTTTTTCTCTGTCTTTCTAAAAGCTCTGACAAACTTTTTATCTTTTACTATCACTTTAGCTCTCTCTAAAAATGTCTGGCACAGGCCAAAATGTTGATCTGTCCAAACTTGCATATGACCACCTTAGCTGGAAAGGAGCAAGGAGTCTCTGTGTAGAGAGAGGTTTGAGTGTAGGGAAGAATCCTTCCTTAGAACTGTTAATTAACATGCTTAGAGAACAGGATAAGGCTAGAAGTGCCCCATCTGTTGAAAAAGTAGCTAATGGTTCTCAATCTGATCCAGGGACTCCCCCAGGAAAAGATTCTGGAAAGAAACTTCCTAGCCTGCCCATTACTAGACAGTCTAGCATAGTTGGTAATGATGATGAGCCACACCATACAAATAGTGTTGTCTCACATCATAGCAAAAGCATTTATTCTCACCATACTGGTAGTGATGTTTCTGTTAGCCAAGCTGTTAGGGTGGCCTCTGTAAGGGACAGGTCTCCTTCTGTCCATTCTCACCATACTTCTGTTTCAAGGCATGTCCCTCCCACCCACCCTGATGACAGATTGTTAGAAAGGGAGCTCAATAGATTGAGAGTGGAACAAACCAGACTGAAGCTCAAGAAGCAACAGCTGGATTTGGATAGACAGACTTTAGAAGTAGAGAAGGAGAGACAGAAACTGGGTTTAGAAACCCATGGTGGCAGCAGCAGTATTCCCCATAGTCATCCTGCAAAAGAGCATGATTCCAGGAATCTGCACAAGATAGTTCCCCCTTATAAGGAGGGGGATGACATTAACAAGTGGTTTGCTGCACTTGAGAGGGCCTGTGTTGTACAGGATCTCCCTCAAAGGCAGTGGGCTGCTATCCTATGGCTATCATTTAGTGGAAAAGGTAGGGATAGGCTCCTTACTGTGAAAGAAAGTGATGCCAATAATTTTACAGTTCTTAAGAATGCACTCCTGGATGGTTATGGCTTAACCACTGAACAATACAGGATAAAGTTCAGAGAGACCAAAAAGGAGTCTTCACAAGACTGGGTTGATTTCATTGACCATTCAGTGAAGGCCTTGGAGGGGTGGTTACATGGCAGTAAAGTTACTGATTATGAAAGCCTGTATAACACAATCCTGAGAGAGCATATACTTAATAATTGTGTGTCTGATTTGTTGCACCAGTACCTGGTAGACTCTGATCTGACCTCTCCCCAAGAATTGGGAAAGAAGGCAGACAAAAGGGTCAGAACAAGGGTGAACAGAAAAGTTCATACAGGGGGTGACAAAGATGGCAACAAAAAGAAGGATGGTAAGTCTTCTGACAAGGGTGGGGACAAATCTAAAAATGAGTCTTCATCAGGCCCACAAAAACACTCTTCAGGGGGTGGGGATAAAACAAATTCTTCCTCTTCTTCTCTACCTACACAATTTAAAAAGCCTTGGTGCTTTGTGTGTAAAAATAGAGGCCATAGGCCAGGGGATAAGTCCTGTCCAGGTAAACCCCCTGAGCCTACCACCACTAATACATCAAGCTCTAGTGCCCCTAGCAGTAGTGGTACTAGTGGTGGGACTGCTGGCAACAGTCAAGTTAAAGGTGTAGTTGGGTTCACTTATGGGTCCATAGTAGAAACTGGGGTAGTCAGTCCCAAGACAGTTTCTGTCACACCTAGTGGCATTGGCCTTGCCACACTGGCTGCTTGTCCCCTTACAATGGATAAGTACAGGCAGACAGTTTCAATAAATGGTGTTGAGGCCTTGGCCTACAGGGACACAGGTGCCAGTATCACTTTGGTGACTGAAAACCTAGTGCATCCTGATCAACACATTATTGGACAACAGTATAAGATTATTGATGTCCATAACTCCACTAAGTTTCTTCCCTTAGCTATAATTCAGTTTAGTTGGGGTGGAGTTACTGGCCCTAAGCAGGTGGTAGTATCACCTAGCTTACCTGTAGATTGTCTCTTAGGTAATGACCTAGAGGCCTCAGGTTGGGCTGATGTAGAGTTTTATGCCCATGCAGCCATGCTGGGCATCCCTGAGGAATGGTTCCCTCTCATTTCTACTGAAATGAAAAAGCAAAGGAGAGAAGGCCTAAAAACTCAGGATCCCTCTCCATCAACAGGTAAAAAGGGTATCACAGTATCCCCTAACCACCCTACCATTCAGGATACCATTCCTGTGGTGGGAGAAACCTCTCCTGGGGTGGCACCTGTTCCAAGGGAATCATCAGCTGGCAAAGCTGGACTCCCTGAGGTAGAAGTACCTCTCTGTGGGATAACTAACATTGGTGAGAAAAAGAGCACCATTTTAGTTAACATGGAGCATCCCTCCAACCCTCCCAGAGAAACTTTAGTGCAGAAACTCTGCACTGCCTCACAACACTTAGGACAGCATCCCTGCCCTAGTGTGGAGCTGATAGGACAGCATCCCTGCCCTGCTCCAACTCAAGAGAAACAGCATCCCTGTTCTCTCTTCCAGCCATATGGACAAAGTTTTTGCCCAGCTATGGCTTTACTGAGACAGCATCCCTGTCTGGCATTTCCATCATTACAAATAGGTTCAGTGGATAATTCCCACTGCTCTAAACTAAAACTTACTGATAGAAACTCTGAAAATACATCTTCACATTGTTGCTTAGCTAAAAAACTTCAAACAGGGTGGTTTACATCCCCACAGGGAAGTAACCATATAGTGGATGATAAAGGGAGTAACCAGTCTATTGCAAAGCTACTCTCTACTTATCACCACTTAGACAATAAAGTCTCAACTGGCCAAGGTTAGCCTTATTGTCCTTCGTTTGGGGGGGGGTTGTGTGAGAAAGTAGCCTCTTTCTAGCCTTGTTACTCCCACTTTTGGCCTGTTTGTGAGTGTATGCCAGGGTGTTTTCACTGTCTCACTGGGATCCTGCTAGCCAGGGCCCAGTGCTCATAGTGAAAACCCTATGTTTTCAGTATGTTTGTTATGTGTCACTGGGACCCTGCTAGTCAGGACCCCAGTGCTCATAAGTTTGTGGCCTATATGAGTGTGTTCCCTGTGTAGTGCCTAACTGTCTCACTGAGGCTCTGCTAATCAGAACCTCAGTGGTTATGCTCTCTCATTTCTTTCTAAATTGTCACTAACAGGCTAGTGACCAATTTTACCAATTTACATTGGCTTACTGGAACACCCTTATAATTCCCTAGTATATGGTACTGAGGTACCCAGGGTATTGGGGTTCCAGGAGATCCCTATGGGCTGCAGCATTTCTTTTGCCACCCATAGGGAGCTCTGACAATTCTTACACAGGCCTGCCACTGCAGCCTGAGTGAAATAACGCCCACGTTATTTCACAGCCATTTTACACTGCACTTAAGTAACTTATAAGTCACCTATATGTCTAACCTTTACCTGGTAAAGGTTAGGTGCAAAGTTACTTAGTGTGAGGGCACCCTGGCACTAGCCAAGGTGCCCCCACATTGTTCAGAGCCAATTCCCTGAACTTTGTGAGTGCGGGGACACCATTACACGCGTGCACTACATATAGGTCATTACCTATATGTAGCTTCACAATGGTAACTCCGAATATGGCCATGTAACATGTCTATGATCATGGAATTGCCCCCTCTATGCCATCCTGGCATAGTTGGCACAATCCCATGATCCCAGTGGTCTGTAGCACAGACCCTGGTACTGCCAAACTGCCCTTCCTGGGGTTTCACTGCAGCTGCTGCTGCTGCCAACCCCTCAGACAGGCATCTGCCCTCCTGGGGTCCAGCCAGGCCTGGCCCAGGATGGCAGAACAAAGAACTTCCTCTGAGAGAGGGTGTGACACCCTCTCCCTTTGGAAAATGGTGTGAAGGCAGGGGAGGAGTAGCCTCCCCCAGCCTCTGGAAATGCTTTGTTGGGCACAGATGTGCCCAATTCTGCATAAGCCAGTCTACACCGGTTCAGGGGACCCCTTAGCCCTGCTCTGGCGCGAAACTGGACAAAGGAAAGGGGAGTGACCACTCCCCTGACCTGCACCTCCCCTGGGAGGTGTCCAGAGCTCCTCCAGTGTGCTCCAGACCTCTACCATCTTGGAAACAGAGGTGCTGCTGGCACACTGGACTGCTCTGAGTGGCCAGTGCCATCAGGTGACGTCAGAGACTCCTTGTGATAGGCTCCTTCAGGTGTTGCTAGCCTATCCTCTCTCCTAGGTAGCCAAACCCTCTTTTCTGGCTATTTAGGGTCTCTGTCTCTTGGGATTCCTTAGATAACGAATGCAAGAGCTCATCCGAGTTCCTCTGCATCTCTCTCTTCACCTTCTGCCAAGGAATCGACTGCTGACCGCGCTGGAAGCCTGCAAACCTGCAACATAGTAGCAAAGACGACTACTGCAACTCTGTAACGCTGATCCTGCCGCCTTCTCGACTGTTTTCCTGCTTGTGCATGCTGTGGGGGTAGTCTGCCTCCTCTCTGCACCAGAAGCTCCGAAGAAATCTCCAGTGGGTCGACGGAATCTTCCCCCTGCAACCGCAGGCACCAAAAAGCTGCATTACCGGTCCCTTGGGTCTCCTCTCAGCACGACGAGCGAGGTCCCTCGAATCCAGCGACTCTGTCCAAGTGACCCCCACAGTCCAGTGACTCTTCAGTCCAAGTTTGGTGGAGGTAAGTCCTTGCCTCACCTCGCTGGGCTGCATTGCTGGGAACCGCGACTTTTGCAGCTACTCCGGCCCCTGTGCACTTCCGGCGGAAATCCTTTGTGCACAGCCAAGCCTGGGTCCACGGCACTCTAACCTGCATTGCACGACTTTCTAAGTTGGTCTCCGGCGACGCGGGACTCCTTTGTGCAACTTCGGGTGAGCACCGTTTCATGCATCCTCGTAGTGCCTGTTTCTGGCACTTCTCCGGGTGCTACCTGCTGCTGAGAGGGCTCCTTGTCTTGCTCGACGTCCCCTCTCTCTCCTGGTCCAATTTGCGACCTCCTGGTCCCTCCAGGGCCACAGCAGCGTCCAAAAACGCTAACCGCACGATTTGCAGCTAGCAAGGCTTGTTGGCGTTCTTTCGGCGGGAAAACACTTCTGCACGACTCTCCACGGCGAGAGGGATCCGTCCACCAAAGGGGACGTCTCTAGCCCTTTTTGTTCCTGCAGAAACCTCAGCTTCTTCTGTCCAGTAGAAGCTTCTTTGCACCCGCAGCTGGCATTTCCTGGGCATCTGCCCATCTCCGACTTGCTTGTGACTTTTGGACTTGGTCCCCTTGTTCCACAGGTACCCTAGATTGGAAATCCACAGTTGTTGCATTGTTGGTTTGTGTCTTTCCTGCATTATTCCTCTAACACGACTTCTTTGTCCTTAGGGAAACTTTACTGCACTTTGCACTCACTTCTCAGGGTCTTGGGGAGGGTTATTTTTCTAACTCTCACTATTTTCTAATAGTCCCAGCGACCCTCTACAAGGTCACATAGGTTTGGGGTCCATTCGTGGTTCGCATTCCACTTTTGGAGTATATGGTTTGTGTTGCCCCTATCCCTATGTGTCCCCATTGCATCCTATTGTAACTATACATTGTTTGCACTGTTTTCTAAGACTATACTGCATATTTTTGCTATTGTGTATATATATCTTGTGTATATTTCCTATCCTCTCACTGAGGGTACACTCTAAGATACTTTGGCATATTGTCATAAAAATAAAGTACCTTTATTTCTAGTATAACTGTGTATTGTGTTTTCTTATGATATTGTGCATATGACACTAAGTGGTACTGTAGTAGCTTCACACGTCTCCTAGTTCAGCCTAAGCTGCTCTGCTAAGCTACCATTATCTATCAGCCTAAGCTGCTAGACACCCTATACACTAATAAGGGATAACTGGGCCTGGTGCAAGGTGCAAGTACCCCTTGGTACTCACTACAAGCCAGTCCAGCCTCCTACACCAGGGCTCAGGCCAAAAAGCAAAAAGGACAGGGTGACTTGGATCCTGGAACAATGGACCAAGTGCTCCCTAAAGCTAGGGTTAGTAAAGGTAAAACAATACCTACTATCCCTCCCTCTACATAAGATTCTACTTCTGAGGAAGAAGAATTTCCCCCCTGTGCAGAACATTCACCAGAGGAGCTGGAAGCAGACACTGCTGAGCTTTTGGGTGGAGGGGGGCCTGCCAGGGAGGAGCTGAGTGTGGCACAGCAGACCTGTCCCACACTAGAGGGTCTAAGACAGCAAGCTGTCAAACAGCAAAATGGGGATGTCAGTGACTCTCACAGAGTTTACTGGGAGGACAACCTCTTGTATACAGAGGCAAGGGACCCAAAACCTGGAGCTGCAGGAGATTGGTTATTCCCCTGCAATACAGAGAGTTCCTCCTAACTCTAGCCCATGACATTCCCTTGGCTGGACATTTGGGGCAAATGAAAACATGGGATAGGCTTGTCCCCCTGTTTCATTGGCCTAGAATGTCAGAGCACACAAAATAATTTTGTAAGTCCTGTGTCACCTGTCAAGCCAGGGGCAAAACAGGTGGCACCCCAAAGGCTCCCCTTATTCCACTGCCTGTGGTTGGGGTTTCCTTTGAAAGGGTAGGGGTTGACATAGTTGGCCCCCTTGACCCTCCTACTGCTTCAGGCAATAGGTTTATTTTGGTGATAGTGGACCATGCCACCAGATATCCTGAAGCAATTCCTCTAAGGACCATTACAGCTCCTGCAGTGGCAAAGGCCCTCCTGGGAATCTTTTTCAGGGTTGGTTTCCCAAAAGAGGTGGCATCAGACAGGGGAAGCAACTTTTTGTCTGCATACTTGAAGGCCATGTGGAAGGAACGTGGTGCAACATACAAATTCACCACACCTTATCATCCACAAAAAAAAATGGACTGGTTAAGAGGTTTAACAAAACTCTCAAAGGAATGATAATGGGACTACCTGAAAAACTCAGGAGGAGATGGGATGTCCTGTTACCTTGCCTCCTTTTTGCTTACAGGGAGGTACCCCAAAAAGGAGTGAGCTTCAGCCCCTTTGAACTCCTATTTGGACGCCCTGTAAGAGGTCCTCTAACACTTGTAAAGGAGGGTTGGGAACAACCTTTAAAAGCTCCTAAGCAAGACATAGTGGACTATGTACTTGGCCTAAGATCCAGAATGGCTGAGTATATGAAAAAGGCCAGTAAAAACCTTCAGGCCAGCCAAGAGCTCCAAAAGCAATGGCATGACCTGAAGGCTGTTCTGATTCAGAACCGACCAGGGCAGAAAGTGTGGGTCTTGGAACCTGTGGCCCCAAGAGCACTCCAAGACAAATGGAGTGGACCCCACATTATTGTTGAAAAGAAGGGAGAAGTCACCTACTTGGTTGACTTAGGCACTGCCAGGAGTCCCCTTGAGTACTCCATGTCAATCGCCTGAAACCCTACTATGACAGGGCTGATCTCACCCTGCTCATGGCAACAGATGAAGGACAGGAAGAAGAGAGTGACCCTCTCCCTGATCTCTTCTCTTCCACAGAACAAGATGCTCTAGTGGAAGGTGTAGTTTTGGCAGATTGTCTTACTGCTGAGCAGAAAGACCACTGCATAAATCTCCTGGGTCAGTTTTCTGAACTCTTTTCTACTGTGCCAGGCACCACTTCTTGGTGTGAGCACACTATAGATACTGGAGACAGCATGCCTGTCAAAAGTAAGATCTATAGGCAGCCTGACCATGTCAGGGACTGCATAAAACAAGAGGTTCAGAAAATACTTGAACTGGGAATGGTTGAGCACTCTGAAAGTCCATGGGCCTCTCCTGTGGTACTTGTACCAAAACCTCATTCCAAAGATGGGAAAAGGGAAATTAGATTTTGTGTAGATTACAGAGGTCTCAACCCGGTAACTAAAACTGATGCTCACCCTATACCCAGGGCGGATGAGCTAATAGATACACTGGCATCTGCCAAGTATCTAAGCACCTTTGATTTGACTGCAGGGTATTGGCAGATCAGAGGATGCTAAAGCAAAAACTGCATTTTTGACTATTGGAGGGCACTACCAATTCATAGTAATGCCCTTTGGTTTGAAAAATGCACCTGCCACTTTTCAGAGGTTGGTGAATACAGTCCTGCAAGGGTTGGAGGCTTTTAGTGCAGCATATCTAGATGATATAGCTGTCTTTAGCTCCAGCTGGGTTGAACACCTGGTCCACCTATGGAAAGTTTTGGAGGCCCTGCAAAAGGCAGGCCTCACTATCAAGGCTTCAAAGTGCCAGATACAGCAGGGGAAAGTGGTCTATCTGGGACACCTTGTAGGTGAAGAACAGATTGCACCACTTCAGGGGAATATCCAAACTATCATAGATTGGGTTCCCCCTACAACTCATACCCAGGTGAGAGTCTTCTTAGGCCTCACTGTGTATTACAGGAGGTTCATAAAGAACTATGGCTCCATAGCAGCCCCTCTTAATGACCTCACTTCTAAGAATATGCCTAAAAAGGTATTGTGGACAGCTGGCTGTCAGAAAGCTTTGAGGAGCTGAAACAGGCCATGTGCTCTGTACCTGTCCTAAAAAGCCCATGTTACTCCAAGAAATTCATTGTTAAAACTGATGCATCTGAATTAGGGGTAGAGGCAGTCTTATCACAACTCAATTCTGAGGGCCAGGATCAACCTGTTGCTTTTATCAGCAGGAGGTTGGCCCCTAGAGAAAAGCGTTGGTCTGCCATAGAGAGGAAGGCCTTTGCTGTGGTCTTGGCACTGAAGAAGTTGAGGCCATACCTGTTTGGCGCTCACTTAATTGTTCAGAATTGTTCCTATACCTATGTGCTCCTATTTCAATCTACTGTAGCAATGCCAGCAATGCAACAACAGTGGATTTCCAGACCTGAGTACCTGTAAGAAAAGGGGACCAAGTCCAAGAGTCGCAACAGTGTCGAGAGTGGGCAGGAGCCCAGGAAATGTCAGGTGAGGGTGCAAGGAAGCTGCCACCTGTTGGAAGAAGCTTGGTGTTCTGCAAGAACGAAGAGGAGTCGGAACTTCCCCTTTGGAGGATGGATGTCACACGTTGTGAAGAAGCTTGCAGAGGTGTTCCCACGCAGAAAGACCGCAAACAAGCCTTGCTAGCGGCAAGGGTCGCGGTTTGGGTTTTTGGATGCTGCTGTGGCACAGGAGGGACCAGGATCTCGCCACTTGGATGAGGAGACAGAGGGGGCACCCAGCAAGTCAGGGAGCCTTCACAGAAGCAGGCAGCACCCGCAGAAGTACCTGAACAGGCACTTAGAAGAAAAGTGAACCGTAGTCCACCCAAAGTCACAAAAGGGAGTCCCACGACACCAGAGGACAACTCAGAAGGTTGTGCACTGCAGGTTAGAGTGTCGGGGACCCAGGCTTGGCTGTGCACGAAGGGAATCCTGGAAGAGTGCACAGGAGCCGGAGCAGCTGCAAATCACGCAGTACCCACCAATGCAGTCTAGCGTGGGGAGGCAAGGACTTACCTCCACCAAACTTGGACTGAAGAGTCACTGGACTGTGGGAGTCACTTGGACAGAGTTGCTGAGTTCCAGGGACCACGCTCGTCGTGCTGAGAGGGGACCCAGAGGACCGGTGATGCAGTCTTTTGTTGCCTGCGGTTGCAGGGGGAAGATTCCGTCGACCCACAGAGATTTCTTCAGAGCTCCTGGTGCAGAGAGGAGGCAGGCTACCCCCAGAGCATGCACCACCTGGAAACAGTCGAGAAAGCCAGGAGGATGACGCGATACAAGGTTGCTAGTAGTCGCCTTGCTACTTTGTTGCGGTTTTGCAGGTGTCATGAGCAGTCAGCGGTCGATCCTTTGGCAGAAGGTGAAGAGGGAGATGCAGAGGAACTCTGGTGAGCTCTTGCATTCGTTATCTGAAGAATTCCCCAAAGCAGAGACCCTAAATAGCCAGAAAAGGAGGTTTGGCTACTTAGGAAGGAGGATAGGCTAGTAAGAAAGGTAAGAGCCTATAAGAAGGAGTCTCTGACGTCACCTGCTGGCCCTGGCCACTCAGAGCAGTCTAGTGTGCCAGCACAACTTTGAATCCAAGATGGCAGAGGTCTGGGGCATGCTGGTCACTCCCCTTTCCTTTGTCCAGTTTTGCACCAGAGCAGGGCTGAGGCATCCCTGAACCGGTGCAGACTGGCTTATGCAGAGATGGGTACCATCTGTGCCCATCAAAGCATTTCCAGAGGCTGGGGGAGGCTACTCCTCCCTAGCCCTGACACCTTTTTCCAAAGGGAGAGGGTGTAACACCCTCTCTCTGAGGAAGTCCTTTGTTCTGCCTTCCTGGGACAGGCCTGCCTGGACCCCAGGAGGGCAGAAACCTGTCTGAGGGGTTGGCAGCAGTAGCAGCTGCAGTGAAACCCCGGGAAAGGTAGTTTGGCAGTACCCGTGTCTGAGCTAGAGACTCGGGGGATCATGGAATTGTCTCCCCAATGCCAGAATGGCATTGGGGTGACAATTCCATGATCCTAGACATGTTACATGGCCATGTTCGGAGTTACCATTGTGACGCTACACATATGTCGTGACATATGTATAGTGCATGCATGTAATGGTGTCCCCGCACTCACAGAGTCCGGGGAATTTGCCCTGAACGATGTGGGAGCACCTTGGCTAGTGCCAGGGTGCCCACACACTAAGTAGCTTAGCACCCAACCTTTACCAGGTAAAGGTTAGACATATAGGTGACTTATAAGTTACTTAAGTGCAGTGGTAAATGGCTGTGAAATAATGTGGACGTTATTTCACTCAGGCTGCACTGGCAGGCCTGTGTAAGAATTGTCAGATCTCCCTATGGGTGGCACAAGAAATGCTGCAGCCCATAGGGATCTCCTGGAACCCCAATACCCTGGGTACCTCAGTACCATATACTAGGGAATTATAAGGGTGTTCCAGTATGCCAATGTAAATTGGTGAAATTGGTCACTAGCCTGTTAGTGACAATTTGGAAAGGAAATGAGAGAGCATAACCACTGAGGTTCTGGATAGCAGAGCCTCAGTGAGACAGTTAGTCATAACACAGGTAACACATACAGGGCACACTTATGAGCACTGGGGCCCTGGCTGGCAGGGTCCCAGTGACACATACAACTAAAACAACATATATACAGTGAAATATGGGGGTAACATGCCAGGCAAGATGGTACTTTCCTACAGTCCCCGCACTCACAAAGTCCGGAGAATTTGCCCTGAACAATGTGGGGGCACCTTGGCTAATGCTAGGCTGCCCACACTCTCAGTAACTTTGCACCCAACCTTCACCAGGTGAAGGTTAGACATATAGGTGACTTATAATTTACTTAAGTGCAGTGGTAAATGGCTGTGAAATAACGTGGACGTTATTTCACGCAGGCTGCAGTGGTAGGCCTGTGTAAGAATTGTCAGAGCTCCCTGTGGGTGGTAAAAGAAATGCTGCAGCCCATAGGGATCTCCTGGAACCCCAATACCGTGGGTACCTCAGTACCATATAAAAGGGAATTATATGGGTGTACCCGTATGCCAATGTAAATTCGTAAATTTAGTCACTAGCCTGTTAGTGACAAATTTGGAAAGCAGAGAGAGCATAACCACTGAGGTTCTGGTTAGCAGAGCCTCAGTGAGACAGTTAGGCATCACACAGGGAACACATACAGGGCACACACAATGAGCACTGGGGCCCTGCCTGGCAGGGTCCCAGTGACACATGGACTAAAACAACATACATACAGTGAAATATGGGGGTAACATGCCAGGCGAGATGGTACTTTCCTACACTATATGTGGCTAGATTTGTACTACATATGGAGGAAGTGTTTGTCTATTAAGTCAACCAAAGTGTTTTTTGTAAAGCAGACATTCTGAGCTCATATATTTGAAGGTGCTCTCACATGTGATAAAGAAGAAAATGGCAGCTCACTGAATTAAAAAATGTACCAAGGATCACATAATTTCAAACCATGTTATGGGTCGAGAGCATTATAATTAGGTTGAGTACATTATTTAAGTCACTAGACTTTCAGGTCTAGTAAAAGATTTGTGTTTTTTCGAGGCCTGCTGTGTATGTGTAGGAAAGTACCATCTTGCCTGGCATGTTACCCCCATTTTTCACTGTATATATGTTGTTTTAGTTGTATGTGTCACTGGGACCCTGTCACCCAGGGCCCCAGTGCTCATAAGTGTGCCTGAATGTGTTACCTGTGTAGTGACTAACTGTCTCACTGAGGCTCTGCTAATCAGAACCTCAGTGGTTATGCTCTCTCATTTCTTTCAAATTGTCACTAACAGGCTACTGACCAATTTTACCAATTTACATTGGCTTACTGGAACACCCTTATAATTCCCTAGTATATGGTACTAAGGTACCCAGGGTATTGGGGTTCCAGGAGATCCCTATGGGCTGCAGCATTTCTTTTGCAACCCATAGGGAGCTCTGACAATTCTTACACAGGCCTGCCACTGCAGCCTGAGTGAAATAACGTCCACGTTATTTCACAGCCATTTTACACTGCACTTAAGTAACTTATAAGTCACCTATATGTCTAACCTTTACCTGGTAAAGGTTAGGTGCAAAGTTACTTAGTTTGAGGGTACCCTGCCACTAGCCAAGGTGCCCCACATTGTTCAGGGCTATTCCCCTGACTTTGTGAGTTTGGGGACACCATTACACGCGTGCACTACATATAGGTCACTATATATGTAGCTTCACAATGGTAACTCCGAATATGGCCATGTAACATGTCTATGATCATGGAATTGCCCCCTCTATGCCATCCTGGGATAGTTGGCACAATCCCATGATCCCAGTGGTCTGTAGCACAGACCCTGGTACTGCCAAACTGCCTTTTCTGGGGTTTCACTGCAGCTGCTGCTGCTGCCAACCCCTCAGACAGGTTTCTGCCCTCCTGGGGTCAAGCCAGGCTTGTGCCAGGATGGCAGAACAAAGGACTTCCTCTGAGAGAGGGTGTTACACCCTCTCCCTTTGGAAAATGGTGTGAAGGCAGGGGAGGAGTAGCCTCCCCCAGCCTCTGGAAATGCTTTCATGGGCACATTTGGTAGCCATTTCTGCATAAGCCAGTCTACACTGGTTCAGGGACCCCTTAGCCCTGCTCTGGCGCGAAACTGGACAAAGGAAAGGGGAGTGACCACTCCCCTGACCTGCACCTCCCCTGGGAGGTGTCCAGAGCTCCTCCAGTGTGCTCCAGACCTCTGCCATCTTGGAAACAGAGGTGCTGCTGGCACACTGGACTGCTCTGAGTGGCCAGAGCCACCAGGTGACGTCAGAGACTCCTTCTGATAGGCTCCTTCAGGTGTTACTAGCCTATCCTCTCTCCTAGGTAGCCAAACCCTCTTTTCTGGCTATTTAGGGTCTCTGTCTCTGGGGAAACTTGAGATAACGAATGCAAGAGCTCATCCGAGTTCCTCTGCATCTCTCTCTTCACCTTCTGCCAAGGAATCGACTGCTGACCGCGCTGGAAGCCTGCAAAACTGCAACATAGTAGCAAAGACGACTACTGCAACTCTGTAACGCTGATCCTGCCGCCTTCTCGACTGTTTTCCTGGTGGTGCATGCTGTGGGGGTAGTCTGCCTCCTCTCTGCACTAGAAGCTCCGAAGAAATCTCCTGTGGGTCGACGGAATCTTCCCCCTGCAACCGCAGGCACCAAAAAGCTGCATTACCGGTCCCTTGGGTCTCCTCTCAGCACGACGAGCGAGGTCCCTCGAATCCAGCAACTGTGTCCAAGTGACCCCCACAGTCCAGTGACTCTTCAGTCCAAGTTTAGTGGAGGTAAGTCCTTGCCTCCCCACGCCAGACTGCATTGCTGGGAACCGTGACTTTTGCAGCTACTCCGGCCCCTGTGCACTTCCGGCGGAAATCCTTTGTGCACAGCCAAGCCTGGGTCCCCGGCACTCTAACCTGCATTGCACGACTTTCTAAGTTGGTCTCCGGCGACGTGGGACTCCTTTGTGTGACTTCGGGTGAGCACCGTTTCACGCATCCTCGTAGTGCCTGTTTCTGGCACTTCTCTGGGTGCTACCTGCTGCTGAGAGGGCTCCTTGTCTTGCTCGACGTCACCTCTGTCTCCTGGCGCAATTTGCGATATCCTGGTCCCTCCTGGACCACAGCAGCGTCCAAAAACACTAACCGCACGATTTGCAGCTATCAAGGCTTGTTGGCGGTCTTTCGGCAGGAAAACACTTCTGCACGACTCTCCATGGCGTGAGGGATCCGTCCTCCAAAGGGGAAGTCTCTAGCCCTTGTCGTTCCTGCAGAAACCTTAGCTTCTTCTGTCCAGTAGAAGCTTCTTTGCACCCACAGCTGGCATTTCCTGGGCATCTGCCCATCTCCGACTTGCTTGTGACTTTTGGACTTGGTCCCCTTGTTCCACAGGTACCCTCGAATGGAAATCCATTGTTGTTGCATTGCTGGTTTGTGTCTTTCCTGCAGTATTCCCCTATCACGACTTCTTTGTCCTTTGGGGAACTTCAGTGCACTTTGCACTCACTTTTCAGGGTCTTGGGGTGGGCTATTTTTCTAACCCTCATTATTTTCTAATAGTCCCAGCGACCCTCTACAAGGTCACATAGGTTTGGGGTCCATTCGTGGTTCGCATTCCACTTTTGGAGTATATGGTTGGTGTTGCCCCTATCCCTATGTGTCCCCATTGCATCCTATTGTAACTATACATTGTTTGCACTGTTTTCTAAGACTATACTGCATATTTTTGGTATTGTGTACATATATCTTGTGCATATTTCCTATCCTCTCACTGAGGGTACACTCTGAGATACTTTGGCATATTGTCATAAAAATAAAGTACCTTTATTTTTAGTATAACTGTGTATTGTGTTTTCTTATGATATTGTGCAAGTGACATTAGTGGTACAGTAGGAGCTTCACTCGTCTCCTAGTTCAGCCTAAGCTGCTCTGCTAAGCTACCATTATCTATCAGCCTATGCTGCTAGACACCCTATACACTAATAAGTGATAACTGGGCCTGGTGCAAGGTGCAAGTACCCCTTGGTACTCACTACAAGCCAGTCCAGCCTCCTACATTGGTTGGGCAGCGGTGGGATAAGTGCTTTGAGACTACTTACCACTCTTGTCATTGTACTTTTCATAAGAGAAAAATATACAAAACAAGTTAAGTGTGTGTACACATAACTAAAAAGTTTTGCATTTCCTCTTTTCACTCTTTTCTAAGTGCTGAAAAGTACATCTAAACTTTCTAAAAAGTTCTAAAAAGTTAAAAAAGTTTTTTTTCTGTCTTTCTAAAAGCTCTGACAAACTTTTTTCTCTTCTTCTATCACTTTAACTCTCTCTAAAAATGTCTGGCACAGGCCAAAATGTTGATCTGTCCAAAATTGCATATGATCACCTTAGCTGGAAAGGAGCAAGGAGTCTCTGCATAGAGAGAGGTTTGAGTGTAGGGAAGAATCCTTCCTTGGAATTGTTACTTAACATGCTTAGAGAACAAGATAAGGCTAAAAGTGCCCCATCTGTTGAAAAAGTAGCTAATGGTTCCCAATCTGATCCAGGGACTCCCCCAGGAAAAGATTCAGGAAAGAAACTTTTTAGCCTGCCCATTACTAGACAGTCTAGCATAGTTGGTACAGAGGATGGGTCACATCATACAGATTGTGTGCTCTCACATTACACTGTTAGCCAAGCTGTTAGGGTGCCCTCTGTAAGGGACAGGTCTCCTTCTGTCCATTCTCATCATACTTCTGTGTCTAGAAATGTCCCTCCCACCAACCCTGATGACAGACTGTTAGAGAGGGAACTCAATAAGTTGAGGGTGGAACAAACCAGACTGAAGCTTAAAAAGCAACAGCTGGATTTGGATAGACAGTCTCTAGAACTAGAAAAGGAAAGACAGAAGTTGGGTTTTGAAACCCATGGTGGCAGCAGCAGTATTCCCCATAGTCATCCTGCAAAAGAGCATGATTCCAGGAATCTGCATAAGATAGTTCCCCCTTATAACGAGGGGGATGACATTAACAAGTGGTTTGCTGCACTTGAGAGGGCCTGTGTTGTACAGGATGTCCCTCAAAGGCAGTGGGCTGCTATCCTATGGCTATCATTTAGTGGAAAAGGTAGGGATAGGCTCCTTACTGTGAAAGAAAGTGATGCCAATAATTTTACAGTTCTTAAGAATGCACTCCTGGATGGTTATGGCTTAACCACTGAACAATACAGGATAAAGTTCAGAGAGACCAGAAAGGAGTCTTCACAAGACTGGGTTGATTTCATTGACCATTCATTGAAGGCCTTGGAGGGGTGGTTACATGGCAGTAAAGTTACTGATTTTGAAAGCCTGTATAACTTGATCCTGAGAGAGCATATTCTTAATAATTGTGTGTCTGATTTGTTGCACCAGTACTTGGTGGACTCTGATCTGACCTCTCCCCAAGAATTGGGAAAGAAGGCAGACAAATGGGTCAGAACAAGGGTGAACAGAAAAGTTCATACAGGGGGTGACAAAGATGGCAAGAAGAAGGATGCTAAGTCTTCTGACAAGGGTGGGGACAAATCTAAAAATGAGTCTTCATCAGGCTCACAAAAACACTCTGGTGGGGGTGGTGGGCCCAAATCCTCTTCTAATCAAAACAAGGAAAAGAAACCATGGTGCTATTTATATAAAATAAAAGGCCATTGGACAACAGATCCCAGTTGTCCAAAGAAAAGCACCAAGCCTCCTACCACTACAACCCCTACTGCTACACCTAGTGTCCCTACTAATAGCAGTGGTGGTGGGTGCAAACCTACTAATAGCCAATCCAAGGGAGTAGCTGGGCTCACTTTTGGTAACTTAGTTGGGGTTGGTCTGGTTAGGGAGACCACAGAGGCTGTGTTAGTCTCTGAGGGGGCTATTGATTTAGCCACCTTAGTTGCTTGTCCCCTTAATATGGATAAGTACAAGTAGCTACCCCTAATAAATGGTGTTGAGGTTCAGGCCTACATGGACACTGGTGCCAGTGTGACTATGGTCATAGAGAAACTGGTCCACCCTGAACAACACCTACTTGGTCACCAGTGCCAAGTAACGGATGCTCACAACAACACACTTAGCCACCCCATGGCTGTTGTAAATCTCAACTGGGGGGGGGGGGGGGGGGAGGGTTACTGGTCCAAATAAAGTTGTGGTAGCCACATATTTACCTGTAGACTGTCTACTAGGAAATGATTTGGAGACATCAGCTTGGTCAGAGGTGGAGTTGGAGGCCCATGCAGCAATGCTGGGCATCCCAGGGCATATTTTTGCTTTAACCAGGGCTGAGGCCAAAAAGCAAAAAAGACAGGGAAGCTTGGATCCTGGAACAATAGACCAAGTGCTCCCTAAAGCTAGGGCTAGTAGAAGCAAACCACTTCCTACTATCCCTCCCTCTACAGTGGATTCTACTTCTGAGGAAGAAGAATTTCCACCCTGTGCAGAACCTACACAAGAGGAGCTAGAGGCAGACACTGCTGAGCTTCTGGGTGAAGGGGGGACTGCCAGGGAGGAGCTGAGTGTGGCACAGCAAACCTGTCCCACACTAGAGGGTCTAAGACAGCAAGCTGTCAAACAGGCTAATGGGGATGTCAGTGACTCTCACAGATGTTACTGGGAGGACAACCTCTTGTACACTGAGGCAAGGGATCCTAAACCTGGAGCTGCCAGGAGATTAGTGATTCCTCAGGTGTACAGAAAGTTCCTCCTAACTCTTGCCCACGACATTCCCCTAGCTGGGCATCTGGGACAAATGAAAACTTGGGACAGGCTTGTTCCCTTGTTTCATTGGCCTAGAATGTCTGAGGACAGAAAGGAATTGTGTAAGTCCTGTGAAACCTGTCAAGCCAGTGGCAAGACAGGTGGCACTCCAAAGGCACCCCTTATTCCACGGCCTGTGGTTGGGGTTCCCTTTGAAAGGGTAGGGGTTGACATAGTTGCCCCCCTTGACCCTCCTACTGCTTCAGGTAATAGGTTTATCTTGGTGGTAGTGGACCATGCCACAAGATATCCTGAAGCAATTCCTTTAAGGACCACTACAGCACCTGCAGTGGCAAAGGCCCTCCTGGGAATATTTTCCAGGGTGGGCTTCCCAAAGGAAGTGGTATCAGACAGAGGAAGCAATTTCATGTCTGCATACTTAAAGGCCATGTGGAAGGAGTGTGGTGTAACTTACAAGTTCACTACACCCTATCATCCACAAACAAATGGACTGGTGGAGAGATTTAACAAAACTCTCAAAGGCATGATTATGGGTCTCCCTGAAAAACTCCGCAGGTGATGGGATATCCTATTACCATGCCTCCTTTTTGCCTACAGGGAGGTACCCCAAAAAGGAGTGGGCTTCAGCCCCTTTGAACTCCTCTTTGGACACCCTGTTAGGGGTCCACTAACACTTGTCAAGGAGGGTTGGGAACAACCTTTAAAAGCTCCAAAGCAAGATATTGTGGATTATGTACTTGGCCTCAGATCAAGGATGGCTGAGTACATGAAAAAGGCCAGTAAAAACCTTCAGGCCAGCCAAGAGCTACAGAAGCAATGGCATGACCAGAAGGCTGTTTTGGTTCAGTACAAACCAGGGCAGAAAGTGTGGGTCTTGGAGCCTGTGCCCCAAGAGCACTCCAAGATAAATGGAGTGGACCCCACACAATTGTTGAGAAAAAGGGTGAAGTCACCTATTTAGTTGACTTAGGCACTGCCAGGAGTCCCCTTAGCTTGCTCCATGTCAACCGCCTGAAACCCTACTATGACAGGGCTGATCTCACCCTGCTCATGGCAACTGATGAGGGACAGGAAGAAGACAGTGATCCTCTACCTGATCTCTTCTCTTCCACAGAACAAGATGCTCTAGTGGAAGGTGTAGTTTTGGCTGATTGTCTTACTGCTGAGCAGAAAGACCATTGCATAAATCTCCTGGGTCAGTTTTCTGAACTCTTCTCTACTGTGCCAGGTACCACTTCTTGGTGTGAGCACACTATAGATACTGGAGACAGCTTGCCTGTCAAAAGTAAAATCTATAGGCAACCTGACCATGTCAGGGACTGCATAAAGCAAGAGGTGCAGAAAATGTTAGAACTAGGAGTGGTTGAGCACTCTGAAAGTCCATGGGCTTCTCCTGTGGTACTTGTACCAAAACCTCATTCCAAAGATGGAAAGAAGGAAATGCGGTTTTGTGTAGACTACAGAGGTCTCAACCAGGTAACCAAAACTGATGCTAACCCTATACCCAGGGCAGATGAGCTCATAGATACACTGGCATCTGCCAAGTATCTAAGCACTTTTGATTTTACTGCAGGGTATTGGCAGATCAAATTATCAGAAGATGCTAAATCTAAAACTGCATTTTCAACCATTGGAGGCCATTACCAATTTACAGTAATGCCTTTTGGATTGAAAAATGCACCTGCCACTTTTCAGAGGTTGGTGAACGCAAGGGCTGGAGGCTTTCAGTGCAGCATATTTGGACGATATAGCTGTCTTTAGCTCCAGCTGGGATGATCACCTGGTCCACCTATGGAAAGTTTTGGAGGCCCTGCAAAAGGCAGGCCTCACTATCAAGGCTTCAAAGTGCCAGATAGGGCAGGGTAAGGTGGTTTATCTGGGACACCTTGTTGGTGGGGAACAGATTGCACCACTACAGGGGAAAATCCAAACAATTATTGATTGGGTTCCCCCTACCACTCAGACTTAGGTGAGAGCCTTCCTAGGCCTCACTGGGTATTATAGGAGGTTCATTAAGAACTATGGCTCCATTGCAGCCCCTCTTAATGACCTCACATCCAAGAAAATGCCTAAAAAGGTATTATGGACAGCAAGCTGTCAGAAAGCTTTTGAGGAGCTGAAGCAGGCCATGTGCTCTGCACCTGTCCTGAAAAGCCCTTGTTACTCTAAAAAATTCTATGTCCGGACTGATGCATCTGAATTAGGAGTAGGGGCAGTCCTATCACAACTTAATTCTGAGGGCCAGGATCAACCTGTTGCTTTTATTAGTAGGAGGTTGACCCCTAGAGAAAAGCGTTGGTCTGCCATTGAGAGGGAGGCCTTTGCTGTGGTTTGGGCACTGAAGAAGTTGAGGCCATACCTGTTTGGCACTCACTTCATTGTTCAGACAGACCACAAACCTCTACTTTGGCTAAAACAAATGAAAGGTGAAAATCCTAAATTGTTGAGGTGGTCCATATCCCTACAGGGAATGGACTATACAGTGTAACATAGACCTGGGAGTAGCCACTCCAATGCAGATGGACTCTCCAGATATTTCCACTTAGACAATGAAGACTCATCAGGTCATGGCTAGTCTTATTGTCCTTCGTTTGGGGGGGGGGGTTGTGTAGGAAAGTACCATCTTGCCTGGCATGTTACCCCCATTTTTCACTGTATATATGTTGTTTTAGTTGTATGTGTCACTGGGACCCTGTCACCCAGGGCCCAAGTGCACATAAGTGTGCCTGAATGTGTTACCTGTGTAGTGACTAACTGTCTCACTGAGGCTCTGCTAACCAGAACCTCAGTGGTTATGCTCTCTCATTTCTTTCAAATTGTCACTAACAGGCTAGTGACCAATTTTACCAATTTACATTGGCTTACTGGAACACCCTTATAATTCCCTAGTATATGGTACTAAGGTACCCAGGGTATTGGGGTTCCAGGAGATCCCTATGGGCTGCAGCATTTCTTTTGCCACCCATAGGGAGCTCTGACAATTCTTACACAGTCCTGCCACTGCAGCCTGAGTGAAATAACGTCCACGTTATTTTACAGCCATTTTACACTGCACTTAAGTAACTTATAAGTCACCTATATGTCTAACCTTTACCTGGTAAAGGTTAGGTGGAAAGTTACTTAGTGTGAGGGCACCCTGGCACTAGCCAAGGTGCCCCCACATTGTTCAGGGCCAATTCCCCTGACTTTGTGAGTGCGGGGACACCATTACACGCGTGCACTACATATAGGTCACTACCTATATGTAGCTTCACAATGGTAACTCCGAATATGGCCATGTAACATGTCTATGATCATGGAATTGCCCCCTCTATGCCATCCTGGCATAGTTGGCACAATCCCATGATCCCAGTGGTCTGTAGCACAGACCCTGGTACAGCCAAACTGCCTTTTCTGGGGTTTCACTGCAGCTGCTGCTGCTGCCAACCCCTCAGACAGGTTTCTGCCCTCCTGGGGTCAAGCCAGGCTTGTCCCAGGATGGAAGAACAAAGGACTTCCTCTGAGAGAGGGTGTTACACCCTCTCCATTTGGAAAATGGTGTGAAGGCAGGGGAGGAGTAGCCTCCCCCAGCCTTTGGAAATGCTTTCATGGGCACATTTGGTGCCCATTTCTGCATAAGCCAGTCTACACCGGTTCAGGGACCCCTTAGCCCTGCTCTGGCGCGAAACTGGACAAAGGAAAGGGGAGTGACCACTCCCCTGACCTGCACCTCCCCTGGGAGATGTCCAGAGCTCCTCCAGTGTGCTCCAGACCTCTGCCATCTTGGAAACAGAGGTGCTGCTGGCACACTGGACTGCTCTGAGTGGCCAGTGCCACCAGGTGACGTCAGAGACTCCTTCTGATAGGCTCCTTCAGGTGTTGCTAGCCTATCCTCTCTCCTAGGTAGCCAAACCCTCTTTTCTGGCTATTTAGGGTCTCTGTCTCTGGGGAAACTTGAGATAACGAATGCAAGAGTTCATCCGAGTTCCTCTGCATCTCTCTCTTCACCTTCTGCCAAGGAATCGACTGCTGACCGCGCTGGAAGCCTGCAAAACTGCAACATAGTAGCAAAGACGACTACTGCAACTCTGTAACGCTGATCCTGCCGCCTTCTCGACTGTTTTCCTGGTGGTGCATGCTGTGGGGGTAGTCTGCCTCCTCTCTGCACTAGAAGCTCCGAAGAAATCTCCCGTGGGTCGACGGAATCTTCCCCCTGCAACCGGAGGCACCAAAAAGCTGCATTACCGGTCCCTTGGGTCTCCTCTCAGCACGACGAGCGAGGTCCCTCGAATCCAGCAACTGTGTCCAAGTGACCCCCACAGTCCAGTGACTCTTCAGTCCAAGTTTGGTGGAGGTAAGTCCTTGCCTCCCCACGCCAGACTGCATTGCTGGGAACCACGACTTTTGCAGCTACTCCGGCCCCTGTGCACTTCCGGCAGAAATCCTTTGTGCACAGCCAAGTCTGGGTCCACAGCACTCTAACCTGCATTGCACGACTTTCTAAGTTGGTCTCCGGCGACGTGGGACTCCTTTGTGTAACTTCGGGTGAGCACCGTTTCACGCATCCTCGTAGTGCCTGTTTCTGGCACTTCTCCGGGTGCTACCTGCTGCTGAGAGGGCTCCTTGTCTTGCTCGACGTCCCCTCTGTCTCCTGGCGCAATTTGCGACATCCTGGTCCCTCCTGGACCACAAACACTAACCGCACGATTTGCAGCTAGCAAAGCTTGTTGGTGGTCTTTCCGCAGGAAAACACTTCTGCACAACTCTCCACGGCGTGAGGGATCCGTCCTCCAAAGGGGAAGTCTCTAGCCCTTGTCGTTCCTGCAGAAACCTTAGCTTCTTCTGTCAAGTAGAAGCTTCTTTGCACCCAGAGCTGGCATTTCCTGGGCATCTGCCCATCTCCGACTTGCTTGTGACTTTTGGACTTGGTCCCCTTATTCCACAGGTACCCTCGACTGGAAATCCATCGTTGTTGCATTGCTGGTTTGTGTCTTTCCTGCAGTATTTCCCTATCACGACTTCTTTGTCCTTTGGGGAACTTCAGTGCACTTTGCACTCACTTTTCAGGGTCTTGGGGTGGGCTATTTTTCTAACCCTCACTATTTTCTAATAGTCCCAGCGACCCTCTACAAGGTCACATAGGTTTGGGGTCCATTCGTGGTTCGCATTCCACTTTTGGAATATATGGTTGGTGTTGCCCCTATCCCTATGTGTCCCCATTGCATCCTTTTGTAACTATACATTGTTTGCACTGTTTTCTAAGACTATACTGCATATTTTTGGTATTGTGTACATATATCTTGTGTATATTTCCTATCCTCTCACTGAGGGTACACTCTGAGATACTTTGGCATATTGTCATAAAAATAAAGTACCTTTATTTTTAGTATAACTGTGTATTGTGTTTTCTTATGATATTGTGCAAGTGACATTAGTGGTACTGTAGGAGCTTCACTCGTCTCCTAGTTCAGCCTAAGCTGCTCTGCTAAGCTACCATTATCTATCAGCCTATGCTGCTAGACACCCTATACACTAATAAGGGATAACTGGGCCTGGTGCAAGGTGCAAGTACCCCTTGGTACTCACTACAAGCCAGTCCAGCCTCCTACAGTATGTATGTGTTTTTGTGGACGGGCAATTGGATGAATTTAAGACTGAGTAAATGTATGAAAGAGGAACTCCATAAGAGAAAAGCTGAGTGAAGGACACTTTCCGTTATATGCCAGACCAAGTAAATTTGCCAATGCATGTTTATTTGTAAATAGAAATATGGAAAGGTTAGGATTCTGTGTCTACTGTAACAGTAACAGGTATATACTGTTATTGAAAAAAGTGGATTTAAATAGCAAAGGAGCAATTCAGTGTGAGAAATATTGTTTGTGAACCAGAAATATCACATCTGTTAAAAATCTTTGTAAAATTACAAATGTACAGATTTCCATACATTGTTTCAAATATTGTATTTGTATTACCGTGATAAAGACTGATTCTGTGTAGCAAAACTGAATACTTGTTCCATTGGACACACTACCTTTTTAAACTTGTGGTTTAATACACCTACGATTATTCCGAATAAGGCAAGTAGTATTGGGTGAACTGTCTCATATTTCTTCAGCAGACTTTTAGCACTCACTGTAAGATAAAAATATTGGTTCTGCATTACTACACTGCCAAAAGCCGCTAATGAGAAACACTACACCTTAAACATGGTTAGCTCATATTAATTTTTTACTTTTCTGTACTGAACACTTTTTACACACTGAACAAATGTAGAAAATCAGAATATCTACAATGCGCACAGTATGAAGCAATATACCTGTAACATTTGTTTACCAGTATGTGTGCTTTCCTTTAAGGTGCAGGATTTGTAATCTCCTGGTGTCTGTAAAGAGGATGCTAAACACATGCAGAAGTGTTTCTCTCATTTTCTTTAGCCCATTTACTGATATTTTTTTATTCTCAAAAGAAAAAAATGGGATTAAGTAGTTTCCTCAGATCTTGTTTTAAGCAAAATAATAAAAAGATTCATAAACAAATTCACACATGAAAACCGCCTTCTAGCAGGCCTGCAACTTTCAGATATACCGTGAGCCTACCCTCTCTCTATTAGAGGCAAATAAGCATTGGCAATGCAGGTAGGTCTCATCATTCAATGACAGGTGCAGAGCTACTGGCTTTGCTAGTGCCTGTATTTTTGCATACTTTATTTCCATAGCACTCGAGCCTGGTAGGCACCCATGCACCCACCCACATGCATAGGCAAGGATGGTCATCTTCTAATTCTAACTTCACGAAGTATAGCAAATCAATACAAGATGGTCATGAACTTGCACGAGCAGCCATTCTGGGATTATTTTTTATGTTTAAAAAAAAATAAATTCCAAGATGCTAGTCCATGGAACCGAACCATTTGATTGGTCTGCATCAAATTTTACAATCTCCTGGGTGTCCTCTAATGCATTGAACCAGGGAGGCAAAAGTTACTGAGCACACAGAAAAACAGATTTCCTGTTGACACAGGTGTGAACTTTAACTTTAAAGGTGAGAATGCACCTCTGTAATACATATCATTATTGGATTCCTTATTCTGCACACCTTTATGCTATTGCTACCATTTTGCTACACACATTCTGTACGGGGTCAGTGTACCTAGTACAATAGTATTGGAAGTCATTCATAAGTGTAGCAAGTAAAGGGGACTCCCTAACCTTCAGGATATTTGGCAAAATGTATTCTATGACCCAAAATGGGCTTTTCTGTCTGTATGATATAAAGAAGGGGTTTATGGGGGACTTTTCCCCACACAACTGGTAAATATGTCTTTATGTTATGGGAACCAAAAGAACACCTCTTAAATTGCATCAGAGGGATTGAAGAGCCCACAGCCTTCCACACATGACAAGCAGTGGGCGAACAAGTTACTCAACCTTGGTAATGCTCTTTCAGGGGGATACTTGATCTAACACTGGATTCTTTACCTTTAGAACACTCTCAGGCCCTAGACTGAATCCAAAAATATTCATATAATAATTCCCAAGCACAAGAGACGTGCACTATCCTCCAAGTTGATGAGCTGGTGCCTGTAGGAGGCTGGGCTGGCTTGTAGTGAGTACCAGGGCGTACTTGCACCTTGCACTAGGAACAGTTATCCCTTATTAGTGTATAGGGTGTCTAGCAGCTCAGGCTGATAGATAATGGCAGCTTAGCAGAGCAGCTTAGGCTGAACTAGGAGACGTGTGAAGCTACTACAGTACCACCTAGTGTCATATGCACAATATCATAAGAAAACACAATACACAGTTATACTAAAAATAAAGGTACTTTATTTTTATGACAATATGCCAAAGTATCTTAGAGTGTACCCTCAGTGAGAGGATAGGAAATATACACAAGATATATATACACAATAGCAAACATATGCAGTATAGTCTTAGAAAACAGTGCAAACAATGTATAGTTACAAAAGGATGCAATGGGGAAACATAGGGATAGGGGCAACACAAACCATATACTCCAAAAGTGGAATGCGAACCACGAATGGACCCCAAATCTATGTGACTTTGTAGAGGGTCGCTGGGACTATTAGAAAATAGTGAGAGTTAGAAAAATAACCCTCCCCAAGACCCTGAAAAGTGAGTGCAAAGTGCACTAAAGTTCCCCTAAGGACAAAGAAGTCGTGTTAGAGGAATAATGCAGGAAAGACACAAACCAGCAATGCAACAACTGTGGATTTCCAATCTAGGGTACCTGTGGAACAAGGGGACCAAGTCCAAAAGTCACAAGCAAGTCGGAGATGGGCAGATGCCCAGGAAATGCCAGCTGCGGGTGCAAAGAAGCTTCGACTGGACAGAAGAAGCTGAGGTTTCTGCAGGAACGAAAAGGGCTAGAGACTTCCCCTTTGGTGGACGGATCCCTCTCGCCGTGGAGAGTCGTGCAGAAGTGTTTTCCCGCCGAAAGAACGCCAACAAGCCTTGCTAGCTGCAAATCGTGCGTTTGGCGTTTTTGGACGCTGCTGGGGCCCCGGAGGGACCAGGAGGTCGCAAATTGGACCTGAAGAGAGAGGGGACGTCGAGCAAGACAAAGAGCCCTCACTGAAGCAGGTAGCACCCGGAGAAGTGCCAGAAACAGGCACTACGAGGATGCATGAAACGGTGCTCGCTGAAGTTGCACAAAGGGGTCCCACGTCGCCGGAGACCAACTTAGAAAGTCATGCAATGCAGGTTAGAGTGCCGTGGACCCAGGCTTGGCTGTGCACAAAGGATTTCCGCCGGAAGTGCACAGGGGCCGGAGTAGCTGCAAAGTCGCGGTTCCCAGCAATGCAGCCCAGCGAGGTGAGGCAAGGACTTACCTCCACCAAACTTGGGCTGAAGAGTCACTGGACTGTGGGGGTCACTTGGACAGAGTCGCTGGATTCGAGGGACCTCGCTCGTCGTGCTGAGAGGAGACCCAAGGGACCGGTAATGCAGCTTTTTGGTGCCTGCGGTTGCAGGGGGAAGATTCCGTCGACCCACGGGAGATTTCTTCGGAGCTTCTGGTGCAGAGAGGAGGCAGGCTACCCCCACAGCATGCAAAAGCAGGAAAACAGTCGAGAAGGCGGCAGGATCAGCGTTACAGAGTTGCAGTAGTCGTCTTTGCTACTATGTTGTAGGTTTGCAGGCTTCCAGCGCGGTCAGCAGTCGATTCCTTATCAGAAGGTGAAGAGAGAGATACTGAGGAACTCGGCTGAGCTCATGCATTCGTTATCTGAAGTTTCCCCAGAGACAGAGACCCTAAATAGCCAGAAAAGAGGGTTTGGCTACCTAGGAGAGAGGATAGGCTAGCAACACCTGAAGGAGCCTATCACAAGGAGTCTCTGACGTCACCTGGTGGCACTGGCCACTCAGAGCAGTCCAGTGTGCCAGCAGCACCTCTGTTTCCAAGATGGCAGAGGTCTGGAGCACACTGGAGGAGCTCTGGACACCTCCCAGGGGAGGTGCAGGTCAGGGGAGTGGTCACTCCCCTTTCCTTTGTCCAGTTTCGCGCCAGAGCAGGGGCTAAGGGGTCCCTGAACCGGTGTAGACTGGCTTATGCAGAATTGGGCACCTCTGTGCCCAACAAAGCATTTCCAGAGGCTGGGGGAGGCTACTCCTCCCCTGCCTTCACACCATTTTCCAAAGGGAGAGGGTGTCACACCCTCTCTCAGAGGAAGTTCTTTGTTCTGCCATCCTGGGCCAGGCCTGGCTGGACCCCAGGAGGGCAGCTGCCTGTCTGAGGGGTTGGCAGCAGCAGCAGCTGCAGTGAAACCCCAGGAAGGGCAGTTTGGCAGTACCAGGGTCTGTGCTACAGACCACTGGGATCATGGGATTGTGTTAACCATGCCAGGATGGCATAGAGGGGGCAATTCCATGATCATAGACATGTTACATGGCCATATTCGGAGTTACCATTGTGAAGCTACATATAGGTAGTGACCTATATGTAGTGCACGCGTGTAATGGTGTCCCCGCACTCACAAAGTTCAGGGAATTGGCTCTGAACAATGTGGGGGCACCTTGGCTAGTGCCAGGGTGCCCTCACACTAAGTAACTTTGCACCTAACCTTTACCAGGTAAAGGTTAGACATATAGGTGACTTATAAGTTACTTAAGTGCAGTGAAAAATGGCTGTGAAATAACGTGGACGTTATTTCACTCAGGCTGCAGTGGCAGGCCTGTGTAAGAATTGTCAGAGCTCCCTATGGGTGGCAAAAGAAATGCTGCAGCCCATAGGGATCTCCTGGAACCCCAATACCCTGGGTACCTCAGTACCATATACTAGGGAATTATAAGGGTGTTCCAGTAAGCCAATGTAAATTGGTAAAAATGGTCACTAGCCTGTTAGTGACAATTTGGAAAGAAATGAGAGAGCATAACCACTGAGGTTCTGATTAGCAGAGCCTCAGTGAGACAGTTAGTCACTACACAGGTAACACATTCAGGCACACTTATGAGCACTGGGGCCCTGGGTTACCAGGGTCCCAGTGACACATACAACTAAAACAACATATATACAGTGAAAAATGGGGGTAACATGCCAGGCAAGATGGTACTTTCCTACACAACCCCCCCCCAAACGAAGGACAATAAGACTAGCCATGACCTGATGAGTCTTCATTGTCTAAGTGGAAATATCTGGAGAGTCCATCTGCATTGGAGTGGCTACTCCCAGGTCTATGTTCCACTGTATAGTCCATTCCCTGTAGGGATATGGACCACCTCAACAATTTAGGATTTTCACCTTTCATTTGTTTTAGCCAAAGTAGAGGTTTGTGGTCTGTCTGAACAATGAAGTGAGTGCCAAACAGGTATGGCCTCAACTTCTTCAGAGCCCAGACCACAGCAAAGGCCTCCCTCTCAATGGCAGACCAACGCTTTTCTCTAGGGGTCAACCTTCTACTAATAAAAGCAACAGGTTGATCCTGGCCCTCAGAATTAAGTTGTGATAGGACTGCCCCTACTCCTAATTCAGATGCATCAGTTTGGACATAGAATTTTTTAGAGTAACAAGGGCTTTTCAGGACAGGTGCAGAGCACATGGCCTGCTTCAGCTCCTCAAAAGCTTTCTGACAGTTTGCTGTCCATAATACCTTTTTAGGCATTTTTTTGGATGTGAGGTCATTAAGAGGGGCTGCAATGGAGCCATAGTTCTTAATGAACCTTCTGTAATACCCAGTGAGGCCTAGGAAGGCTCTCACCTGAGTCTGAGTGGTAGGGGGAACCCAATCAATAATAGTTTGGATTTTCCCCTGAAGTGGTGCAATCTGTTCCCCACCAACAAGGTGTCCCAGATAAACCACCTTACCCTGCCCTATCTGGCACTTTGAAGCCTTGATAGTGAGGACTGCCTTTTGCAGGGCCTCCAAAACTTTCCATAGGTGGACCAGGTGATCATCCCAGCTGGAGCTAAAGACAGCTATATCGTCCAAATATGCTGCACTGAAAGCTTCCAGCCCTTGCAGGACTGTGTTCACCAACCTCTGAAAAGTGGCAGGTGCATTTTTCAAACCAAAAGGCATTACAGTAAACTGGTAATGTCCTCCAATGGTAGAAAATGCAGTCTTAGATTTAGCATCTTCTGATAATTTGATCTGCCAATACCCTGCAGTCAAATCAAAAGTGCTTAGATACTTGGCAGATGCCAGTGTATCTATAAGCTCATCTGCCCTGGGTATAGGGTGAGCATCAGTTTTGGTTACCAAGTTGAGACCTCTATAGTCTACACAAAACCGCATTTCCTTCTTTCCATCTTTAGAATTGGGTTTTGGTACCAGTACCACAGGAGAAGCCCATGGACTGTCAGAGTGCTCAACCACTCCTAGTTCCAACATTTTCTGAACTTCTTGCTTTATGCAGTCCCTGACATGGTCAGGCTGCCTATAGATCTTACTTTTGACAGGTAAACTGTCTCCAGTATCTATAGTGTGCTCACACCAAGAAGTGGTGCCTGGCACAGTAGAGAAGAGTTCTGAAAATTGTCCTAGGAGATTTATGCAATGGTCTTTCTGCTCAGCAGTAAGACAATCTGCCAAAACTACACCTTCCACAAGAGCATCTTGTTCTGTGGAAGAGAAGAGATCAGGTAGAGGATCACTGTCTTCTTCCTGTCCCTCATCAGTTGCCATGAGCAGGGTGAGATCAGCCCTGTCATAGTAGGGTTTCAGGCGGTTGACATGGAGCACCCTAAGGGGACTCCTGGCAGTGCCTAAGTCAACCAAGTAGGTGACTTCACCCTTCTTTTCAACAATTGTGTGGGGACCACTCCATTTATCTTGGAGTGCTCTTGGGGCCACAGGCTCCAAGACCCACACTTTCTGCCCTGGTTGGTACTGAACCAAAACAGCCTTCTGATCATGCCATTGCTTCTGGAGCTCTTGGCTGGCCTGAAGGTTTTTACTGGCCTTTTTCATGTACTCAGCCATCCTTGATCTGAGGCCAAGTACATAGTCCACAATATCCTGCTTAGGAGCTTTTAAAGGTTGTTCCCAACCCTCCTTTACAAGTGTGAGTGGACCCCTAACAGGGTGTCCAAAAAGAAGTTCAAAGGGGCTGAAGCCCACTCCTTTCTGGGGTACCTCCCTGTAGGCAAAAAGGAGGCATGGTAGAAGGATATCCCATCTCCTGCGGAGTTTTTCAGGGAGACCCATAATCATGCCTTTGAGAGTTTTATTAAATCTCTCCACCAGTCCATTTGTTTGTGGATGATAGGGTGTTGTGAACTTATACGTTACACCACACTCCTTCCACATGGCCTTTAAGTATGCAGACATGAAATTGCTTCCTCTGTCTGATACCACTTCCTTTGGGAAGCCCACCCTGGAAAATATTCCCAGGAGGGCCTTTGCCACTGCAGGTGCTGTAGTGGTCCTTAAAGGAATAGCTTCAGGATATCTTGTGGCATGGTCCACTACCACCAAGATAAACCTATTGCCTGAAGCAGTAGGAGGGTCAAGGGGGCCAACTATGTCAACCCCTACCCTTTCAAAGGGAACCCCAACCACAGGCAGTGGGATAAGGGGTGCCTTTGGAGTGCCACCTGTCTTACCACTGGCTTGACAGGTTTCACAGGACTTACAAAATTCCTTTGTGTCCTCAGACATCCTAGGCCAATGAAACAGGGGAACAAGCCTGTCCCAAGTTTTCATTTGTCCTAGATGCCCAGCTAAGGGAATGTCATGTGCCAGTGTTAGGAGGAACTTTCTGTACTCCTGAGGAATCACTAATCTCCTGGCAGCTCCAGGTTTAGGATCCCTATGCTCAGTGTACAAGAGGTTGTCCTCCCAGTAAACTCTGTGAGAGTCACTGACATCCCCATTAGCCTGTTTGACAGCTTGCTGTCTGAGACCCTCTAATGTGGGACAGGTTTGCTGTGCCACACTCAGCTCCTCTCTGGCAGGCCCCCCTTCACCCAAAAGCTCAGCAGTGTCTGCTTCCAGCTCCTCTGGTGTAGGTTCTGCACAGGGAGGGAATTCTTCTTCCTCAGAATTAGAATCCACTGTAGAGGGAGGGATAGTAGGAAGTGGTTTGCTTCTACTAGCCCTAGCTTTAGGGAGCACTTGGTCCATTGTTCCAGGATCCAAGCTTCCCTGTCCTTTTTGCTTTTTGGCCTGAGCCCTTGTCAAAGCAAAAATATGCCCTGGGATGCCCAGCATTGCTGCATGGGCCTCCAACTCCACATCTGACCAAGCTGATGTCTCCAAATCATTCCCTAATAGACAGTCTACAGGTAAATCTGAAGCTACCACAACTTTCTTTGGACCAGTTACCCCCCCCCAGTTGAGATTTACAACAGCCATGGGGTGGCTTTGTGTTATGTTGTGAGCATCGGTTACTTGGTACTGGTGTCCAAGTATGTGTTGTTCAGGGTGCACCAGTTTCTCAATCACCATTGTGACACTGGCACATGTGTCCCTGTAGGCCTGGACCTCAACACCATTTATTAGGGTTAGTTGCTTGTACTTCTCCAAGTTATGGGGGCAAGCAACCAAAGTGGCTAAATCAATAGCCCCTTCAGAGACTAAAGTAGCCTCTGTGGTCTCCCTAATCAGACCAACCCCAACTAAATTACCAAAAGTGAGCCCAGCTACTCCCTTGGATTGGCTATTAGTAGGTTTGCTCCCACCACCACTGCTATTAGTAGGGACACTAGGTGTAGCAGTAGGGGTTGTAGTGGTAGGAGCAGTGGTGCCTTTCTTTGGACAACTGGGATCTGTTGTCCAATGGCCTTTTATTTTACATAAATAGCACCATGGTTTCTTTTCCTTGTTCTGATTAAAGGAGGATTTGGACCCACCACCCCCATCAGAGTGTTTTTGTGGGGCTGATGAAGACTCATTTTTAGATTTGTCCCCACCCTTGTCAGAAGACTTACCATCCTTCTTTTTGTTGCCATCTTTGTCACCCCCTGTATGAACTTTTCTGTTCACTCTTGTTCTGACCCATTTGTCTGCCTTCTTTCCCAATTCTTGGGGAGAGGTCAGATCAGAGTCCACCAAGTATTGGTGCAACAAATCAGACACACAATTATTAAGAATATGATCTCTCAGGATCAAGTTATACAGGCTGTCATAATCAGTAACTTTACTGCCATGTAACCACCCCTCCAAGGCTTTCACTGCCTGGTCAATGAAATCAACCCAGTCTTGTGAAGACTCCTTTTTGGTCTCTCTGAACTTTATCCTGTACTGTTCAGTGGTTAAGCCATAACCATCCAGGAGTGCATTCTTAAGAACTTGGAAATTATTAGCATCATTTTCTTTCACAGTAAGGAGCCTATCCCTACCTTTTCCACTAAATGATAGCCATAGGATAGCAGCCCACTGCCTTTGAGGGACATCCTGTACAACACAGGCCCTCTCAAGTGCAGCAAACCACTTGTTAATGTCATCCCCCTCCTTATAAGGGGGAACTATCTTGTGCAGATTCCTGGAATCATGCTCTTTTGCAGGATGACTATGGGGAATACTGCTGCTGCCACCATGGGTATCTAAACCCAACTTCTGTCTTTCCTTCTCTAATTCAAAAGACTGTCTATCCAAATCCAGCTGTTGCTTTTTAAGCTTCAGTCTGGTTTGTTCCACCCTCAACTTATTGAGTTCCCTCTCTAACATTCTGTCATCAGGGTTGGTGGGAGGGACATTTCTAGAAACAGAGCTATGATGGGAATGAACAGAAGGAGACCTGTCCCTTACAGAAGCCACCCTAACAGCTTGGTTTACAGAAACATTACTACCAGTATGGTGAGAATAAATGCTTTTGCTATGATGTGAGACAACACTATTTATTTGGTGTGGCTCATCATCATTACCATCTATGCTAGATTGTCTAGTAATGGGCAGGCTAGGAAGTTTCTTTCCTGAATCTTTTCCTGGGGGAGTCCCTGAATCAGATTGGGAACTATTAGGTACTTTTTCAACAGATGGGGCACCTATGGCCTTATCCTGTTCTCTAAGCATGTTAAGTAACAGTTCCAAGGAAGGATTTTTCCCTACACTCAAACCTCTCTCTATACAGAGACTCCTTGCTCTTTTCCAGCTAAGGTTGTCATATGCAAGTTTGGACAGATCCACACTTTGGCCTGTGCCAGACATTTTTTAGAGAGAGTTAAAGTGATAGAAAAAGAGAAAAAAGTTTTCAGAACTTTTTGGAAAGACAGAAAAAAACTTTTAAAACTTTTAAGAACTTTTTGAGAGTTTCGAAGTACTTTTCAGCACTTAGAAAAGAGTGAAAAGAGGAAATGCAAAACTTTTTGGCTATGTGTATATACACTGACCTTGTTTTGTATATTTTTCTCTTATGAAAAGTACAATGACAAGAGTGGTAAGTAGTCTCAAGCACTTATCCCACCACTGCACAACCAATGTAGGAGGCTGGACTGGCTTGTAGTGAGTACCAAGGGGTACTTGCACCTTGCACCAGGACCAGTTATCCCTTATTAGTGTATAGGGTGTTTAGCAGCTCAGGCTGATAGATAATGGTAGCTTAGCAGAGCAGCTTAGGCTGAACTAGGAGACGTGTGAAGCTACTACAGTACCACCTAGTGTCATATGCACAATATCATAAGAAAACACAATACACAGTTATACTAAAAATAAAGGTACTTTATTTTTATGACAATATGCCAAAGTATCTTAGAGTGTACCCTCAGTGAGAGGATAGGAAATATACACAAGATATATATACACAATAGCAAAAATATGCAGTATAGTCTTAGAAAACAGTGCAAACAATGTATAGTTACAATAGGATGCAATGGGGAAACATAGGGATAGGGGCAACACAAACCATATACTCCAAAAGTGGAATGCGAACCACGAATGGACCCCAAACCTATGTGACCTTGTAGAGGGTCGCTGGGACTATTAGAAAATAGTGAGAGTTAGAAAAATAACCCTCCCCAAGACCCTGAAAAGTGAGTGCAAAGTGCACTAAAGTTCCCCTAAGGACAAAGAAGTTGTGTTAGAGGAATAATGCAGGAAAGACACAAACCAGCAATGCAACAACTGTGGATTTCCAATCTAGGGTACCTGTGGAACAAGGGGACCAAGTCCAAAAGTCACAAGCAAGTCGGAGATGGGCAGATGCCCAGGAAATGCCAGCTGCGGGTGCAAAGAAGCTTCGACTGGACAGAAGAAGCTGAGGTTTCTGCAGGAACGAAAAGGGCTAGAGACTTCCCCTTTGGTGGATGGATCCCTCTCGCCGTGGAGAGTCGTGGAGAAGTGTTTTCCCGCCGAAAGAACGCCAACAAGCCTTGCTAGCTGCAAATCGTGCGTTTGGCGTTTTTGGACGCTGCTGGGGCCCCGGAGGGACCAGGAGGTCGCAAATTGGACCTGAATAGAGAGGGGACGTCGAGCAAGACAAAGAGCCCTCACTGAAGCAGGTAGCACCCGGAGAAGTGCCAGAAACAGGCACTACAAGGATGCGTGAAACGGTGCTCGCCGAAGTTGCACAAAGGGGTCCCACGTCGCCGGAGACCAACTTAGAAAGTCGTGCAATGCAGGTTAGAGTGCCGTGGACCCAGGCTTGGCTGTGCACAAAGGATTTCCGCCGGAAGTGCACACGGGCCGGAGTAGCTGCAAAGTCGCGGTTCCCAGCAATGCAGCCCAGCGAGGTGAGGCAAGGACTTACCTCCACCAAACTTGGGCTGAAGAGTCACTGGACTGTGGGGGTCACTTGGACAGAGTTGCTGGATTCGAGGGACCTCGCTCGTCGTGCTGAGAGGAGACCCAATGGACCGGTAATGCAGCTTTTTGGTGCCTGCGGTTGCAGGGGGAAGATTCCGTCGACCCACGGCAGATTTCTTCGGAGCTTCTGGTGCAGAGAGGAGGCAGGCTACCCCCACAGCATGCACAAGCAGGAAAACAGTCGAGAAGGCGGCAGGATCAGCGTTACAGAGTTGCAGTAGTCGTCTTTGCTACTATGTTGCAGGTTTGCAGGCTTCCAGCGCGGTCAGCAGTCGATTCCTTATCAGAAGGTGAAGAGAGAGATGCAGAGGAACTCGGCTGAGCTCATGCATTCGTTATCTAAGGAATTCCCCAAAGCAGAGGCCCTAAATATCTGAAGTTTCCCCAGAGACAGAGACCCTAAATAGCCAGAAAAGAGGGTTTGGCTACCTAGGAGAGAGGATAGGCTAGCAACACCTGAAGGAGCCTATCACAAGGAGTCTCTGACGTCACCTGGTGGCACTGGCCACTCAGAGCAGTCCAGTGTGCCAGCAGCACCTCTGTTTCCAAGATGGCAGAGGTCTGGAGCACACTGGAGGAGCTCTGGACACCTCCCAGGGGAGGTGCAGGTCAGGGGAGTGGTCACTCCCCTCTCCTTTGTCCAGTTTCGCGCCAGAGCAGGGGCTAAGGGGTCCCTGAACCGGTGTAGACTGGCTTATGCAGAATTGGGCACCTCTGTGCCCAACAAAGCACTTCCAGAGGCTGGGGGAGGCTACTCCTCCCCTGCCTTCACACCATTTTCCAAAGGGAGAGGGTGTCACACCCTCTCTCAGAGGAAGTTCTTTGTTCTGCCATCCTGGGCCAGGCCTGGCTGGACCCCAGGAGGGCAGCTGCCTGTCTGAGGGGTTGGCAGCAGCAGCAGCTGCAGTGAAACCCCAGGAAGGGCAGTTTGGCAGTACCAGGGTCTGTGCTACAGACCACTGGGATCATGGGATTGTGTCAACCATGCCAGGATGGCATAGAGGGGGCAATTCCATGATCATAGACATGTTACATGGCCATATTCGGAGTTACCATTGTGAAGCTACATATAGGTAGTGACCTATATGTAGTGCACGCATGTAATGGTGTCCCCGCACTCACAAAGTTCAGGGAATTGGCTCTGAACAATGTGGGGGCACCTTGGCTAGTGCCAGGGTGCCCTCACACTAAGTAACTTTGCACCTAACCTTTACCAGGTAAAGGTTAGACATATAGGTGACTTATAAGTTACTTAAGTGCAGTGAAAAATGGCTGTGAAATAACGTGGACGTTATTTCACTCAGGCTGCAGTGGCAGGCCTGTGTAAGAATTGTCAGAGCTCCCTATGGGTGGCAAAAGAAATGCTGCAGCCCATAGGGATCTCCTGGAACCCCAATACCCTGGGTACCTCAGTACCATATACTAGGGAATTATAAGGGTGTTCCAGTAAGCCAATGTAAATTGGTAAAAATGGTCACTAGCCTGTTAGTGACAATTTGGAAAGAAATGAGAGAGCATAACCACTGAGGTTCTGATTAGCAGAGCCTCAGTGAGACAGTTAGTCACTACACAGGTAACCCATTCAGGCACACTTATGAGCACTGGGGCCCTGGGTTACCAGGGTCCCAGTGACACATACAACTAAAACAAAATATATACAGTGAAAAATGGGGGTAACATGCCAGGCAAGATGGTACTTTCCTACAGTGCCTGTATTTAGTTGATTGACCTCGGGTATAGTGCAAGGCTCTTGCGCTTAGGAATTATTACTTTAATAATCCCATCCTTCCACTACCTCAGATGTGGATCTACTCTGATAAATTATGGAGACAGTATGCCAGAAACATGGGACCTTTCAGGATATGTAGATGTCCACTGCACACAACAGGGAGACAGGAGGACAGTTAGGAACCTGTGGTTAGAGATCAACCAGAAACATTGTGAGGCAGATTCCACACCTTCATAAAAGATACCAAAAGGTCCTGAGGAGTGGAAATGTCCTGCAAGACCAAGCAAGCAAAATTACAGTCTATACATATCTGAATGTCAAGGAGATAGTGCTTGGTGAATGTGTGCATCACTGCCAGTAGGAAAGTAACATCTTGCCTGGCATGTTACCCCCATATTTCACTGTATATATGTTGTTTTGGTCTATGTGTCACTGAGACCCTGCCAGGCAGGGCCCCAGTGCTCATAAGTGTGCCCTGTATGTGTCCCCAGTGTGATAACTAACTGTCTCACTGAGGCTCTGCTAACCAGAACCTCAGTGGTTATGCTCTCTCTGCTTTCTAAATTGTCACTATCAGGCTAGTGACCAATTTCACCAATTCACATTGGCATACTGGAACACCCTTATAATTCCCTAGTATATGGTACTGAGGTACCCAGGGTATTGGGGTTTCGGGAGATCCCTATGGGCTGCAGCATTTCTTTTGCCACCCATAGGGAGATCTGACAATTCTTACACAGGCCTGCCAGTGCAGCCTGAGTGAAATAACGTCCAAGTTATTTCACAGCCATTTACCAATGCACTTAAGTAACTTATAAGTCACCTATATGTCTAACCTTCACCTGGTGAAGGTTGGGTGCAAAGTTACTTAGTGTGAGGGCAGCCTGGCACTAGCCAAGGTGCCCCCACATCGTTCAGGGCAAATTCCCCGGACTTTGTGAGTGCGGGGACACCATTACACGCGTGCACTGTACATACGTCGCTACCTATGTACAGCGTCACAATGGTAACTTTGAACATGGCCATGTAATATGTCTAGGATCATGGAATTGTCACCCCAATGCCATTCTGGCATTGGGGGGGAAATTCCATGATCCACCGGTCTCTAGCACAGAACCCAGATGTAGGAAAGTACCATCTTGCCTGGCATGTTACCCCCATATTTCACTGTATATATGTTGTTTTAGTTGTATGGGTCACTGGGACCCTGCCAGCCAGGGCCCCAGTGCTCATAAGTGTGCCCTGGATGTGTTCCCTGTGTAATGACTAACTGTCTCACTGAGGCTTTGCTAACCAGAACCTCAGTGGTTATGCTCTCTCTTTGCTTTCCAAATTGTCACTAACAGGCTAGTGACCAATTTCACCAATTCACATTGGCATACTGGAACACCCTTATAATTCCCTAGTATATGGTACTGAGGTACCCAGGGTATTGGGGTTCCAGGAGATCCCTATGGGCTGCAGCATTTCTTGTGCCAACCATAGGGAGCTCTGGCAATTCTTACACAGGCCTGCCACGGCAGCCTGAGTGAAATAACGTCCACGTTATTTCACAGCCATTTACCACTGCCCTTAAGTAACTTATAAGTCACCTATATGTCTAACCTTTACCTGATAAAGGTTGGGTGCTAAGTTACTTAGTGTGTGGGCACCCTGGCACTAGCCAAGGTGCCCCCACATCGTTCAGGGCAAATTCCCCGGACTTTGTGAGAGCAGGGACACCATTACACGTGTGCACTCTACATAGGTCACTACCTATGTATAGCGTCACAATGGTAACTCCGAACATGGCCATGTAACATGTCTAAGAGTCTCTAGCACAGACCCAGGTACTGCCAAACTACCTTTACCGGGGTTTTACTGCAGCTGCTGCTGCTGCCAACCCCTCAGACAGGTTTCTGCCCTCCTGGGGTCCAGCCAGGCTTGGCCCAGGAAGGCAGAACAAAGGACTTCCTCAGAGAGAGGGTGTTACACCCTCTCCCTTTGGAAAAAGGTGTCAGGGCTGGGGAGGAGTAGCCTGCCCCGGCCTCTGGAAATGCTTTGATGGGCACAGATGGTGCCCATCTCTGCATAAGCCAGTCTAGACCGGTTCAGGGATCCTCCAGCCCTGCTCTGGCGCGAAACTGGACAAAGGAAAGGGGAGTGACCGCTCCCCTGACCTGCACCTTTCCTGGGAGGTGCCCAGAGCTCCTCCAGTGTGCTCCAGACCTCTGCCATCTTGGAAACAGAGGTGCTGCTGGCACACTGGACTGCTCTGAGTGGCCAGTGCCAGCAGGTGACGTCAGAGACTCCTTCTGATAGGCTCTTACCTGTGTTGCTAGCCTATCCTCCTTCCTAAGTAGCCAAACTTCCTTTTCTGGCTATTTAGGGTCTCTGCTTTGGGGAATTCTTTAGATAACGAATGCAAGAGCTCATCAGAATTCCTCTGCATCTCTCTCTTCATCTTCTGCCAAGGAATGGACCGCTGACTGCTCTGGACGCCTGCAAAACCGCAACAAAGTAGCAAAGACGACTACTGCAACCTTGTATCACTGATCCTGCGGCCTTCTCAACTGTTTTCCTAGTGGTGCATGCTGTGGGGGTAGTCTGCCTCCTCTCTGCACTAGAAGCTCCGAAGAAATGTCCTGTGGGTCGATTGAATCGTCCCCCTGCAACCACAGGCACCAAAAGACTGCATCATCGGTCCTCTGGGTCCCCCCTCAGCACGACGAGCGTGGTCCCTGGAACTCAGCAACTCTATCCAAGTGACTCCCACAGTCCAGTGACTCTTCAGTCCAACTTTGGTGGAGGTAAGTCCTTGCCTCCCCACGCTAGACTGCATTGCTGGTTACTGCGTGATTTGCAGCTGCTCCGGCTCCTGTGCACTCTTCCAGCATTTCCTTTGTGCACAGCCAAGCCTGGGTCCCCGACACTCTAACCTGCAGTGCACAATCTCCTGAATTGTCCTCCGGCGTCGTGGGACCTTCTTTTGTGACTTCGGGTGAGCTCAGGCTCACTCTTTTTCGTAGTGCCTGTTCCGGCACTTCTGCGGGTGCTGCTTGCTTCTGAGTGGGCTCCTTGTCTTACTGGGCGCCCCCTCTGTCTCCTCACGCAATTGGCGACATCCTGGTCCCTCCTGGGCCACAGCAGCATCCAAAAACCCTAACCGCGACCCTTGCAGCTAGCAAGGCTTGTTTGCGGTCTTTCTGCGGGGGAACACCTCTGCAAGCTTCTTCATGACGTGGGACATCCATCCTACAAAGGGGAAGTTTCTAGTCCTCTTCGTTCTTGCAGAATCCACAGCTTCTACCATCCGGTGGCAGCTTCTTTGCACCCACAGCTGGCATTTCCTGGGCATCTGCCCACTCCCGACTTGAGTGTGACTCTTGGACTTGGTCCCCTTGTTCCACAGGTACTCTCGTCCGGAAATCCATCATTGTTGCATTGCTGGTGTTGGTCTTCCTTGCAGAATTCCCCTATCACGACTTCTGTGCTCTCTGGGGAACTTAGGTGCACTTTGCACCCACTTTTCAGGGTCTTGGGGTGGGCTATTTTTCTAACCCTCACTGTTTTCTTACAGTCCCAGCGACCCTCTACAAGGTCACATAGGTTTGGGGTCCATTTGTGGTTCGTATTCCACTTCTAGAGTATAAGGTTTGTGTTGCCCCTATCCCTATGTGCCCTCATTGCAATCTATTGTGACTGTACATTGCTTGCATTGCTTTCTATTGCTATTACTGCATATTTTTGGTATTGTGTACATATATCTTGTGTATATGTGCTATCCTCATACTGAGGGTACTCACTGAGATACTTTTGGCATATTGTCATAAAAATAAAGTACCTTTAGTTTTTGTATATCTGTGTTTTGTGTTTTCTTATGATATTGTACATATGACACCAGTGGTATAGTAGGAGCTTCACACGTCTCCTTGTTCAGCCTGTTGGCACAATCCCATGATCCCACGGGTCTGTAGCACAGACCCTGGTACTGCCAAACTGCCTTTTCAGGGGTTTCACTGCAGCTGCTGCTGCTGCCAACCCCTCAGACAGGTTTCTGCCCTCCTGGGGTCCAGCCAAGCTTGGCCCAGGATGGCAGAACCAAGGACTTTCTCAGTGAGAGGGCGTTACACCCTCTCCCTTTGGAAAAAGGTGTTAAGGCAGGGGAGGAGTAGCCTCCCCCAGCCTCTGGAAATGCTTTCATGGACACAGATGGTGCCCATTTCTGCATAAGCCAGTCTACACCAGTTCAGGGACCCCTCAGCCCTGCTCTGGCGTGAAACTGGACAAAGGAAAGGGGAGTGACCACTCCCCTGACCTGCACCTCCGATGGGAGGTGCCAAGAGCTCCTCCAGTGTGCTCCAGACCTCTGCCATCTTGGAAACAGAGCTGCTGCTGGCACACTGGACTGCTCTGAGTGGCCAGGGCCAGCAGGTGACGTCAGAGACTCCTTCTGATAGGCTCCTTCAGGTGTTGCTAGCCTATCCTCTCTCCTAAGTAGCCAAACCCTCTTTTCTGGCTATTTAGGGTCTCTGCTTTGGGGAATTCCTTAGATAACGAATGCAAGAGCTCATCAGTGTTCCTCTGCATCTCTCTCTTCACCTTCTGCCAAGGAATCGACTGCTGACCGCGCTGGAAGCCTACAAAACTGCAACAAAGTAGCAAAGACGACTACTGCAACTCTGTAACGCTGATCCTGCCGCCTTCTCGACTGTTTTCCTGGTGGTGCATGCTGTGGGGGTAGTCTGCCTCCTTTCTGCACTAGAAGCTCCAAAGAAATCTCCTGTGGGTCGACGGAATCGTCCCCCTGCAACCGCAGGCACCAAAGAACTGCATCACCAGTCCCCTGGGTCTCCTCTCAGCACGACGAGCGAGGTCCCTTGAATCCAGCAACTCTGTCCAAGTGACTCCCACAGTCCAGTGACTCTTCAGTCCAAGTTTGGTGGAGGTAAATCCTTGCCTCCCCTCGCCAGACTGCATTGCTGGGAACCGCAACTTTTGCAGCTACTCCGGCCTCTGTGCACTTCCGGCAAAAATCCATTGTGCACAGCGAAGCCTGGGTCCACGGCACTCTAACCTGCATTGCACGACTTTCTAAGTTGTCCTCCGGCGGCGTGGGACTCCTTTGTGCAACTTCGGGTGAGCACCGTTTCACTCCTCTTTGTAGTGCCTATTCCGGCACTTCTGCGGGTGCTGACTGCTTCTGAGAGGGCTTCTTATCTTGCTCGACGCCCCCTCTGTCCCCAGACACGATTGGCAACATCCTGGTCCCTCCTGGGCCACAGCAGCATCCAAAAACCCTAACCGCACGATTGGCAGCTAGCAAGGCTTGTTGGCGGTCTTTCTTCAGGAAAACACTTCTGCATGTCTCTCCACGGCGTGGGGCATCCGTCCCCCAAAGGGGAAGTTTCTAACCCTTGTCGTTCCTGCAGAATCCTCAGCTTCTACTGTCCAGTAGCAGCTTCTTTGCACCCACAGCTGGCATTTCCTGGGCATCTGCCCATCTCCGACTTGCTTGTGACTTTTGAACTTGGTCTCCTTGTTCCACAGTTACCCTCAACTGGAAATCCATTGTTGTTGCATTGCTGGTTTGTGTCTTTCCTGCAGAATTCCCCTATCACGACTACTATGTCCTTTAGGGAACTTTAGTGCACTTTGCACTCACTTTTCAGGGTCTTGGGGTGGGCTATTTTTCGACCCTCACTGTTTTCTTACAGTCCCAGCGACCCTCTACAAGGTCAAATAGGTTTGGGGTCCATTTGTGGTTCGCATTCCACTTTTGGAGTATATGGTTTGTGTGCCCCTATCCCTATGTGTCCCCATTGCATCCTATTGTAACTATACATTGTTTGCACTGTTTTCTAAGACTATACTGCATATTTTTGGTATTGTGTACATATATATTGTGTATATTTGCTATCCTCATACTGAGGGTACTCACTGAGATACTTTGGCATATTGTCATAAAAATAAAGTACCTTTATTTTTAGTATATCTGTGTATTGTGTTTTCTTATGATATTGTGCAAGTGACACTAGTGGTACTGTAGGACCTTCACTCGTCTCCTAGTTCAGCCTAAGCTGCTCTGCTAAGCTACCATTATCTATCAGCCTAAGCTGCTAGACACCCTATACACTAATAAGGGATACCTGGGCCTGGTGCAAGGTGTAAGTACCCCTTGGTACTCACCACAAGCCAGTCCAGCCTCCTACATTGGTTGTGCAGCGGTGGGATAAGTACTTTGCAACTACTTACCACTTTTGTCACTGTACTTTTCATAAGAGAAAAATATACAGAACAAGTTCAGTGTATGTACACCTAACCAAAAAGTTTTGCATTTCCTCTTTTCACTCTTTTATAAGTGCTGAAAAGTACATCTAAACTTTCTTAAAGTTCTTAAAAAGTTGAAAAAGTTTTTTTCTGTCTTTTCAAAAGTTCTGAAAAACTTTTTCTCTCTTTTTCTGTCACTTAAACACTGTCTAAAATGTCTGGAACAGGCCAAACTGTTGATCTGTCCAAACTTGCTTATGATCACCTTAGCTGGAAAGGAGCAAGGAGTCTCTGCATAGAAAGAGGTTTGAGTGTAGGGAAGAATCCCCCAGAGAACTATTGGTTAACATGCTTATAAAACAGGATAAGGCCAGAGGTGCCCCATCTGTTGAAAAAGTAGCTAATGGTTCCCAATCTGAACCAGGGACTCCCCTAGAAAAAGATTCAGGAAAGTAACTTCCTAGCCTGCCCATTACTAGACAGCCTAGCATAGTTGGTACTGATGTAGAGTCACACCATACTAATAGTGTTGTCTCACATCATAGCAAGAGTATTCCTTCTCACCACAGTAGAAGTGATGTTTCTGTTAACCAAGCTGTTAGGATGCCTTCTGTAAGGGATGGGTCTCCTTCTGTTCATTCTCACCATACTTCTGTTTCAAGGCATGTCCCTCCCACCCACCCTGATGACAGATTGTTAGAAAGGGAGCTCAATAGATTGAGAGTGGAACAAACCAGACTGAAGCTCAAGAAGCAACAGATGGATTTGGATAGACAGTGCTTAGAAGTGGAGAGAGAAAGACAGAAATTGGGTTTAGAAACCCATGGTGGCAGCAGCAGTATTCCCCATAGTCATCCTGCAAAAGAGTATGATTCTAGGAATCTGCACAAGATAGTTCCCCCTTATAAGGAGGGGGATGACATTAACAAGTGGTTTGCTGCACTTGAGAGGGCCTGTGTTGTACAGGATGTCCCTCAAAGGCAGTGGGCTGCTATCCTATGGCTATCATTTAGTGGAAAGGGTAGGGATAGGCTCCTTACTGTGAAAGAAAGTGATGCCAATAATTTTACAGTTCTTAAGAATGCACTCCTGGATGGTTATGGCTTAATCACTGAACAGTACAGGATGAAGTTCAGAGAGATGAAAAAGGAGTCTTCACAAGACTGGGTTGATTTTGTTGACCATTCAGTGAAGGCCTTGGAGGAGTGGTTACATAGCAGTAAAGTTACTGATTATGAAAGCCTGTATAACTTGATCCTGAGAGAGCATATTCTTAATAATTGTGTGTCTGATTTGTTGCACCAGTACTTGGTGGACTCTGATCTGACCTCTCCCCAAGAATTGGGAAAGAAGGCAGACAAATGGGTCAGAACAAGGGTGAACAGAAAAGTTCATACAGGGGGTGACAAAGATGGCAATAGGAAGAAGGATGGTAAGTCTTCTGACAAGGGTGGGGACAAATCTAAAAATGAGTCTTCATCAGGCACACAAAAACACTCTGGTGGGGGTGGTGGGCCCAAATCCTCTTCAAATCAAAACAAAGAAAAGAAACAATGGTGCTATTTATGTAAAATAAAAGGCCATTGGACAACAGATCCCAGTTGTCCAAAGAAAAGCGCCAAGCCTCCTACCACTACAACCCCTATTGCTACACCTAGTGTCCCTACTAATAGCAGTGGTGGTTGGAGCAAACCTACTAATAGCCAATCTAAGGGAGTAGCTGGGCTCACTATTGGTAACTTAGTTGGGGTTGGTCTGAATAGGGAGACCACAGAGGCTGTGTTAGTCTCTGAGGGGGCTATTGATTTAGCCACCTTGGTTGCTTGTCCCCTTTACATGGATAAGTACAATCAAGTACCCCTAATAAATGGTGTTGAGGTTCAGGCCTACAGGGACACAGGTGCCAGTGTTACAATGGCAATAGAGAAACTGGTCCACCCTGAACAACACCTACTTGGTCACCAGAACCAAGTAACCAATGCTCACAATAACACCCTTAGCCACCCCATGGCTGTTGTGAATCTCAACTGGGGGAGGGGGGGTTACTGGCCCAAAGAAAGTTGTGGTTGCCTCAGATTTACCTGTAGACTGTCTATTAGGGAATGATTTAGAGACATCAGCTTGGGCAGAAGTGGAGTTGGAGGCTCATGCAGCAATGCTGGGCATTCCAGGGCATATTTTTGCTTTAAACAGGGCTCAGGCCAAAAAGCAAAAAGGACAGGGTGACTTGGATCCTGGAAGAATGGACCAAGTGCTCCCTAAAGCAAGGGCTAGTAGAAGTAAAGCACTACCTACTATCCCTCCCTCTACAGTGGATTCTTGTTCTGAGGAAGAAGAATTTCCACCCTGTGCAGAACCTACACTAGAGGAGCTGGAAGCAGACACTGCTGAGCTTTTGGGTGAAGGGGGGCCTGCAAGGGAGGAGCTGAGTGTGGCACAGCAGACCTGTCCCACACTAGAGGGTCTAAGACAGCAAGCTGTCAAACAAGCAAATGGGGATGTCAGTGACTCTCACAGAGTTTACTGGGAGGGCAACCTCTTGTACACTGAAGCAAGGGATACAAAACCTGGAGCTGCCAGGAGATTGGTGATTCCTCAGGAATACAGAAAGTTCCTCCTAACTCTTGCTCACGACATTCCCTTAGCTGGACATTTGGGGCAAATGAAAACTTGGGACAGGCTTGTTCCCTTGTTTCATTGGCCTAGAATGTCAGAGGACACAAACGATTTTTGTAAGTCCTGTGAAACCTGTCAAGCCAGTGGCAAGACAGGTGGCACCCCAAAGACACCCCTTATTCCACTGCCTGTGGTTGGGGTTCCTTTGAAAGGGTAGGGGTTGACATAGTTGTCCCCCTTGACCATCCTACTGCTTCAGGCAATAGGTTTATCTTGGTGGTAGTGGACCATGCCACCAGATATCCTGAAGCAATTCCTCTAAGGACCACTACAGCTCCTGCAGTGGCAAAGGCCCTCCTGGGAATCTTTTCCAGGGTGGGCTTCCCAAAAGAGGTGGTATCAGACAGGGGAAGCAATTTCATGTCTGCTTACTTAAAGGCCATGTGGAAGGAGTGTGGTGTGACATACAAGTTCACCACACCCTATCATCCACAAACAAATGGACTGGTGGAGAGATTTAACAAAACTCTCAAAGGCAAGATTATGGGACTCCCTGAAAAACTCAGCAGGAGATGGGATATCCTTTTACCATGCCTCCTTTTTGCTTACAGGGAGGTACCCCAGAAAGGAGTGGGCTTCAGCCCCTTTGAACTTCTTTTTGGTCACCCTGTGAGAGGTCCTCTAACACTTGTTAAGGAGGGTTGGGAACAACCTTTAAAAGCTCCAAAGGAAGACATAGTGGACTATGTACTTGGCCTCAGATCAAGGATGGCTGAGTACATGAAAAAGGCCAGTAAAAACCTTCAGGCCAGCCAAGAGCTCCAGAAGCACTGGCATGATCAGAAGGCTGTTTTGGTTCAGTATCAACCAGGGCAGAACATGTGGGTCTTGGAGCCTGTGGCCCCAAGAGCACTCCAAGATAAATGGAGTGGACCCCACACAATTGTTGAGAAAAAGGGTGAAGTCACCTACTTAGTTGACTTAGGCACTGCCAGGAGTCCCCTTAGGGTGCTCCATGTCAATCGCCTGAAACCCTACTATGACAGGGCTGATCTCACCCTGCTCATGGCAACTGATGAGGGACAGGAAGAAGACAATGATCCTCTCCCTGATCTCTTCTCTTCCACAGAAAAAGATGCTCTAATGGAAGGGGTTGTACTGGCAGATTGTCTTACTGCTGAGCAGAAAGACCACTGCATAAATCTCCTGGGTCAGTTTTCTGAACTCTTCTCTACTGTGCCAGGTACCACTTCTTGGTGTGAGCACACTATAGATACTGGAGACAGCTTGCCTGTCAAAAGTAAAATCTATAGGCAGCCTGACCATGTCAGAGACTGCATAAAGCAAGAGGTGCAGAAAATGTTAGAACTAGGAGTGGTTGAGCACTCTGAAAGTCCATGGGCTTCTCCTGTGGTACTTGTACCAAAACCTCATTCCAAAGATGGAAAGAAGGAAATGCGGTTTTGTGTTGACTACAGAGGTCTCAACCAGGTAACCAAAACTGATGCTCACCCTATACCCAGGGCAGATGAGCTCATAGATACACTTGCATCCGCCAAGTATCTAAGCACTTTTGACTTGACTGCAGGGTATTGGCAGATCAAATTATCAGAAGATGCAAAAGCTAAAACTGCATTTTCAACCATTGGAGTCCATTACCAATTCACAGTAATGCCTTTTGGATTGAAAAATGCACCTGTCACTTTTCAAAGGTTGGTGAACACAGTCCTGCAAGTGCTGGAAGCTTTCAGTGCAGCATATCTGGACGATGTAGCTGTCTTTAGCTCCTGCTGGGATGATCACCTGGTCCACCTATGGAAAGTTTTAGAGGCCCTGCAAAAGGCAGGCCTCACTATCAAGGCTTCAAAGTGCCAGATAGGGCAGGGGAAAGTGGTTTATCTGGGACACCTGGTTGGTGGAGAACAGATTGCACCACTTCAGGGGAAAATCCAAACTATTATAGATTGGGTTCCCCCTACTACTCAGACTCAGGTGAGAGCCTTTTTAGGCCTCACTGGGTACTATAGGAGGTTCATAAAGAACTATGGCTCCATTGCAGCCCCTCTTAATGACCTCACTTCAAAGAAAATGCCTAAGAAGGTATTATGGACAGCAAACTGTCAGAAAGCTTTTGAGGAGCTGAAGCAGGCCATGTGCTCTGCACCTGTCCTGAAAAGCCCTTGTTACTCTAAAAAATGCTATGTCCAAACTGATGCATCTGAATTAGGAGTAGGGGCAGTCCTATCACAACTTAATTCTGAGGGCCAGGATCAACCTGTTGCTTTTATTAGTAGAAGGTTGACCCCTAGAGAAAAGCGTTGGTCTGCCATTGAGAGGGAGGCCTTTGCTGTGGTCTGGGCACTGAAGAAGTTGAGGCCACACCTGTTTGGCATTCACTTCATTATTCAGACAGACCACAAACCTCTACTATGGCTAAAACAAAGGAAAGGTGAGAATCCTAAATTGTTGAGGTGGTCCATATCCCTACAGGGAATGGACTATACAGTGGAACATAGACCTGGGAGTACCCACTCCAATGCAGATGGACTCTCCAGATATTTCCACTTAGACAAAGAAGACCCATCAGGTCCAACTAGTCTTATTGTACTTCGTTTGGGGGGGGGGGGGGGGTTGTGTAGGAAAGTACCATCTTGCCTGGCATGTTACCCCCATTTTTCACTGTATATATGTTGTTTTAGTTGTATGTGTCACTGGGACCCTGCCAGCCAGGGCCCCAGTGCTCATAAGTGTGCCTGACTGTGTTACCTGTGTTATGACTAACTGTCTCACCGAGGCTCTGCTATCCAGAACCTCAGTGGTTATGCTCTCTCATTTCTTTCCAAATTGTCACTAACAGGCTAGTGACCATTTTACCAATTTACATTGGCTTACTGGAACACCCTTATAATTCCCTAGTATATGGTACTGAGGTACCCAGGGTATTGGGGTTCCAGGAGATCCCTATGGGCTGCAGCATTTCTTTTGCCACCCATAGGGAGCTCTGACAATTCTTACACAGGCCTGCCACTGCAGCCTCAGTGAAATAACGTCCACGTTATTTCACAGCCATTTACCACTGCACTTAAGTAACTTATAAGTCACCTATATGTCTAACCTTTACCTGGTAAAGGTTAGGTGCAAAGTTACTTAGTGTGTGGGCACCCTGGCACTAGCCAAGGTGCCCCCACATTTTGCAGGACAAATTCCCCAGACTTTGTGAGTGCGGGGACACCATTACACGCGTGCACTACACATAGGTCACTACCTATGTGTAGCTTCACAATGGTAACCCCGAATATGGCCATGTCACATGTCTAAGATCATGGAATTGCCCCCTCTATGCCATCCTGGCATTGTTGGCACAATCCCATGATCCCACTGGTCTGTAGCACAGACCCTGGTACTGCCAAACCCTCAGACAAGTTTGTGCCCTCCTGGGGTCCAGCCAGGCTTGGCCCAGGATGGCAGAACAAAGGACTTCCTCAAAGAGAGGGTGTTACACCCTCTCCCTTTGGAAAAAGGTGTTAAGGCAGAGGAGGAGTAGCCTACCCCAGCCTCTGGAAATGCTTTCATGGGCACAGATGGTGCCCATTTCTGCATAAGCCAGTCTACACCGGTTCAGGGACCCCTCAGCCCTGCTCTGGCGCGAAACTGGACAAAGGAAAGGGGATTGACCACTCCCCTGACCAGCACCTCCCCTGGGAGGTGCCCAGAGCTCCTCCAGTGTGCTCCAGACCTCTGCCATCTTGGAAACAGAGGTGCTGCTGGCACACTGGACTGCTCTGAGTGGCCAGGGCCAGCAGGTGACGTCAGAGACTCCTTCTGATAGGCTCCTTCAGGTGTTGCTAGACTATCCTCTCTCCTAAGTAGCCAAACCCTCTTTTCTGGCTATTTAGGGTCTCTGCTTTGGGGAATTCCTTAGATAACGAATGCAAGAGCTCATCAGAGTTCCTCTGCATCTTTCTCTTTACCTTCTGCCAAGGAATCGACTGCTGACCGTGCTGGAAGCCTGCAAAACTGCAACAAAGTAGCAAAGACGACTACTGCAACTCTGTAACGCTGATCCTGCCGCCTTCTCGACTGTTTTCCTGGTGGTGCATGCTGTGGGGGTAGTCTGCCTTCTCTCTGCACTAGAAGCTCCGAAGAAATCTCCCGTGGGTTGACGGAATCTTCCCCCTGCAACCGCAGGCACCAAAGAACTGCATCTCCGGTCCTCTGGGTCTCCTCTCAGCACGACGAGCGAGGTCCCTTGAACTCAGCAACTCTGTCCACGTGACTCCCACAGTGAAGTGACTCTTCAGTTCAAGTTTGGTGGAGGTAAGTCCTTGCCTCCCCATGCTAGACTGCATTGCTGGGAATCACGTGTTTTGCAGCTACTCCGGCTTCTGTGCACTCTTTCAGGATTTCCTTTGTGCACAACCAAGCCTGGGTCCCCGGCACTCTAACCTGCAGTGCATGACCTCCTGAGTTGTCCTCCGGCGTCGTGGGACCTTCCTTTGTGACTTCGGGTGATCTCCGGTTCACTCCACTTTGTAGTGCCTGTTCTGGCACTTCTGCGGGTGCTGCTTGCTTCTGAGAGGGCTGGACCCAAAATAGGTGAACAAGCGCTCACCACTCCTTGATTTATTCACCATAGGAACTGTGAAAGGCCTCTGGTCAGCAGGTCATAAAGATCTTTTGGGGTTGTAAGGGCTTAACAGCCGCTATATCAGATGTAGGCCATTGTTGTGTATTGCCTGATGGGCTATGCAGAGGGCTTTGAATTGTATTCTTTTGGATATTGGCAGCCAGCGAAGAGACACCAAAATAGAGGAGACAGAGTGATGCTTTGATATTTTAGCAGAATATGTGAGGTGGCCTTTTGAACCACTTGGAGTCTTTCAACCACATTTTGAGGACTGCCCAAACATAGCGAGTTTCTGTAGTCCAGGCGAGATAGCACAAGTCCTTGAACTACCGTTCTGCAGGTGGCTCAATGTAGGCAACTCAGAAGCTTTCTAGGAGTACTGAGCAAGCCGAAGCAACTGGAGGCTAGTTTCCTAACTTGAACCTCCAATAGTGAATTTACTTTCAATCCAAAAGCCAAGACTTTTTATCTCTGGTTTATGGGGAGAGAGGGGCGATGTGGTGCTTGTCGAGGGAGTAGTGCAAGCATAGTTCATTCCACTGTGAGTGGCACTTCGGTTATATCCTCATTTAATTTTAGGGTGCTACTAGACATCCAGTCAGTTACTTGCTTTAAGGTGGCATTTAGTTGCTTGGAAAGTGCTGCTGTGTAAGGGGTTAAATGAGCTGTGTTTCATCTGCATATGGAACCATTAGGAAACCAAGCCCACTTATAATTTCTACAAGAGGGTGAGCATAAAGTTTGAACAGCATCAGGCTCAATAAGGAGCCCTGTGGAACTCCATGTTCCATTACATGCGATTCTAAGCAGAAGGGCTCCTCGCAGACTTTGAAGCTTCTATTGTTAAGAAATGAAGCAAACCATTTGAGAGCTGTTTCTGTAATGCCATCTTCTTCCAGTCTCTGGATTAGAATTGAGTGGGATACCAAATCGAAAGCAGAGATTAAATCCAACAGTATAACTCTGGCAGATATGCCTTGATCCAGAATTTTCTTCTGCTCATCGGTAACAGTTAACAGTGCTGTTTCCGTACTACTTCCAGCCCAGAAGCCATTTTGAATAGACTGTAAAATTCCCTGATCCTCCAAAAATGAGGCGAGATGTTTATTAACCAATTTTTCTACAATTTTACTTACACCTGAGAGCAAAGAGATTGGTCTGTAGTTTTCTGCTTGTGTGGAGTCTAAGTATGTTTTTTTAAGTGCGGCCTTGTAGCTGTGTATTTCAGGGGGATGGCACAACACTGCTCTCCAAAGAGTGGTTCAAAATGTTAGTCAGAACCAGAAAAATACAATTTCCATCTTTCATGAGAATGTCGGGAGGGGCTGGGTCTGGTGGAGTTCCTAATTTGATCTAAGTGATAATTCCTTCAATATCTTCATTACTGACATCTGGAAAACCTGACAATTTCTCCTTAGCAATATTTGCTGTGGTTTCGTTCGTCGAAGCACAAATATTATTGACTTTCTCAAGGAAATAGTTTGCTAACATGTTACATCGTGCCTCGGAGGCTAAGGCTCCCGACTGAGACATGGCTAATTGTATAAAGGAGTTAACAATTTTCAAAAGCTCTTTTGAATAGTTGGAGGCATTGTCTATCTTGATACTGAGGAAGGTGGTTCAAGCTTCTCTTATAGCACAGCAATATGTTTCCTATAGTTTCTTTTACTAGCTTTTACTTTTACTAGCTTCATAATATTGTTTTCTCCACTTTCTTTCCACTCTTTTCCATTCTCATTTTAAATCTATAAAAAAAACAGAAGGTCTAGTTTACCGTGAGCTACTGAATCAGCATGAAGTTCCAAGCCAGATCCCCAAACCATCGCCCAAGAGCGACTGGCCATGCTGAACAAACTGTCAAAGGAGACCGACTGCCAAGCAACAGAGCCACACTCCTAACAACTGAGGGCTGAACACGGATGACAAATTGTAGCTCTTACTTGGGTAAGACAGGCCGACAGGCACGGGAGGGAGGCATCTATAGACCTTGTTTTACCCATATGGCACTCCCACGTCTTAACCCCAGCTTTGCCGTTTGAACATAACTGACAGCTCATCACTGACTATAGACCTTCCTTACGGTTCCAATAGTTTTTCTGTTTTATTTCCTCCCTGATGCACTCACTCCCACACTCACTTCCAGTCATTACTATACCCTCAACAATTTGCAAGCCATGCTCCTGGCACAACACATACTGGCCTCCTTTCACTTAGCACTGTGACTCCCCCCATGACCATGGCCCCAACCTCTATCACCCACTACTTTCCAACTGTTAGAAATGGGGTCCCCAGTTGGCAGAGGTATACACCCTTGTCCAAATAGGGACAACAATCCTAGTCAGGGTAAGTCACACACAATCCTAATTATCCTGTGCCCACCCTCTGGTAGCTTTGCACTGAGCAGTCAGGCTTAACTTGGAAGACAATGTGTAAAGTATTTGTGCAATATATCATACAGTAACACAGTGAAAACACCACATAAATAATCCACATAGGTTTAAAAAAATCTTTATCTGGTTAAATTAAGGTCAAAACAACAAAGATTCAGTAAGCACAAGTTGAGATATCACATTTGCAAGTTTGAAAAGTCTTAAATCATAGAAATCAACCGTTGTCTCTTGGTTTCACAAAGTACCTGGTTTGCATAAAATATTACAAGCATGGGGACCCCAGAGGAAGAGATGCATGGAAAAATAGGGTGTGCGGTGGAATTTCCGGTGCGGCACAGATGATGAGTCATTTGTTTCCATGGTGCAGGGGGCTCTTTATTGATACCCGACATGCAGTCTTGGTTCCTCACTGCGATGCGGGGATCTTTTTGACACCCAGGGACGATGAGTGGAAATCCTGGGTGTACAGGACAAAGTCACAGGCGTTGCGTCGATCCGGTATGCGATGCAGCAAATTTTCTGTCGCACGGCAGCCGCTGCATCGATTCTTCACTTGGGAAGTAGGGTTGCATCATTCCGGTTCGGCTGTGCGTCGATCCAGTAGGGCTGTGTGTCAAAATTTCTGTTGCACGGCAGGCGCTGCGTCAATTCTTCACACGGACGTCGGACTGCGTTTTTCCGTTTTGGCTGTGTGGAGATATTCTCGTCGCAAGGCAAGCTGTGCGTCGTTATTCCAGCGGGCTGTGCATCAATTTTTGGCGCACAAGGAGTTCCTTTAAGAGATGAAGGCCCTCAGAAGACCGCCAACACACCGCCGCGGAACTCCGCCACAGCTATTACGACCCCCTGCTCGGAATCCGCCAAAATTGAGACACCCACACAAGCCCGCCACATCAAAGGTCAGAGATAAACTGGCGAAAACAAAACCTCTACCGTCACGCCAACAAACAGAAATACGCCCACACTATGACGACCCTCGAATCCACGCGGCGGTCTTTCAACCGCGGTATTCCATTGGCGGTACACACCGCCGCTCTCAAAATACACACACATTGACAAAACACTGCCACATTGGACAGTTCGAAAAACACACACCTGATACACATACACACACCACTCCCACACACCCATTACAATATAAAACTCACAACTGCATCACCCACAAACCCCTGCGACCAAAATACCGAAAGAAGGCCAGAGAGAGACACTACAAACTACTACCAAGCATCCACAGGCACACAATACCATCACCCACATAATTCCACGCACCTCACACAATACACCACTAAATATCACCCCACTTATCACTACACACACCACCCCACACATCACCCACACCACCCCATGGCACAGCAAAGACACCACAGGTTCTCTGAGGAGGAGCTCAGGGTCATGGTGGAGGAAATCGTCCGGGTAGAGCCACAGCTATTCGGATCACAGGTGCAGCACACCTCCATAGCTAGGAAGATGGAGCTATGGCAAAGAATAGTGGACAGGGTTAACGCAGTGGGACAGCACCCAAGAAATAGGGATGACATCAGGAAGAGGTACAACCTACGGGGGAAGGTGCGTACCGTGGTCTCAAGACACCACCTTGCGGTTCAGCGGACTGGCGGCGGACCCCCACCTCCACCCCCACAACTAACAGCATGGGAGGAGCAAGTCTTGGCGATTCTGCATCCTGAGGGCCTCGCAGGAGTAGATGGAGGAATGGACTCTGGTAAGTCAAATCTTAACTATTACATCCCCCACCCTACCTGCATGCCATCACATACCCTCACCCTTGCCCCCACCATCACTCCAACTCCTCACATAAGTGCCAATGTCACAAACCACACATCCCAACACCAAGCCCTGCATGCAGCAACAAAGCATGGACACCCATCACCAAAGCATGGCCACTGCACATACCCATACACCCCCCTAAACCACCATCACACAAGGTCCCACACAGGAATGCAAGCACTGGGGTACATGGTCAACCACCCATTGCACACCATGGCACACAGAGATGCAATAAACATCCTTTTATACCCCTGCAGGACCCCTACCCAACGTCACCGGACAGGAGGGTCCACACATGTCCACACCACCAACAGAAGAGGCCCACAGTGATGACAGCAGCTCTGTCCAATTGGATCTAGATGACCAGCCCGGCCCATCTGGGACCTCGGGACAGTTGGTTCCCCTCACACTAGCACAGGCCACCACAGAGCTTCCCCCCTCTGGAAACACCAGCACCCACCCAGCGGGCCATACCTCAGTCCCCAGGACACGTCAATCAGCAGTGTGTCCATGTATGAGGCTAGCCTGGCTTGTAGTGGGTACCAGAGGTACTTACACCTTGTGCCAGGTCCAGTTATCCCTTATTAGTGTGGAAGAGGTGTTTCTAGCAGCTTAGGCTGATAGAAGGTAGCTATGGCAAAGCAGCTAAGGCTGAACTAGGAGACATGCAAAGCTCCTACTATACCACTGCTGTCATATGCACAATATCATAAGAAAACACAATACACAGAAGTACTAAAAATAAAGGTACTTTATTTTTATGACAATATGCCAAAAGTATCTCAGTGAGTACCCTCAGTATGAGGATAAGATATATACACAAGACATATGTACACAAACCAAAATTATGCAGGTAATAGCACGAAAAGTAATGCAAGCAATGTAAAGTTACAGTAGATTGCAATAGGAGCACATAGGTATAGGGGCAACACAAACCATATACTCCAAAAGTGTAATGCGAACCACGAATGGACCCCAAACCTATGTGAGCTTGTAGAGGGTCACTGGGACTGTAAGAAAACAGTGAGGGTTAGAAAAATAGTCCACCCCAAGACCCTGAAAGGTAGGTGCAAAGTGCACCTACTAATCCCCAAAGAGCACAGAAGTCGTGATAGGGGGTTTCTGCAGGAGGAACAAACACCAGCAATGCAACAACAGTGGATTTCCGGACCTGAGTACCTGTAAGATAAGGGGACCAAGTCCAATAGTCGCAACAGTGTCGAGAGTGGGCAGGAGCCCAGGAAATGCCAGCTGAGGGTGCAAGGAAGATGCCACCTGTTGGAAGAAGCTTGGAGTTCTGCAAGAAAGAAGAGGACTAGGAACGTCTCCTTTGGAGGATGGATGTCCCACATCGTGATGAATCTTGCAGAGGTGTTCCCACGCAGAAAGACCGCAAACAAGCCTTGCTAGCTGCAAGGGTCGCGGTTAGGGTTTTTGGATGCTGCTGTGGCCCAGGAGGGACCAGGATGTCGCCACTTGGATGAGGAGACGGACGGGGCGCCCAGCAACGTAGGGAGCCCTCACCGAAGCAGGCAGCACCCGCAGAAGTACCTGAACAGGCAGTTAGAAGAAAAGTGAACCTGAGTCCACCCGAAGTCACAAAAGGGGGTCCCACAACGCCGGAGGACAACTCAGAAGGTTGTGCACTGCAGGTTAGAGTGTCGGGGACCCAGGCTTGGCTGTGCATGAAGGAAACCCGGCACAGGAGCCGGAGCAGCTGCAAATCACGCGATACCCAACAATGCAGTCTAGCATGGGGAGGCAAGGACTTACCTTCACCAAGCTTGGACTGAAGAGTCACTGGACTGTGGGAGTCACTTGGACAGAGTTGCTGAGTTCCAGGGACCACGCTCGTCGTGCTGAGAGGGGACCCAGAGGACCGGTGATGCAGTCTTTTGTTGCCTGCCTGCGGTTGCAGGGGGAAGATTCTGTCGACCCACTGGAGATTTCTTCAGAGCTCCTGGTGCAGAGAGGAGGCAGGCTACCCCCAGAGCATGCACCACCTGGAAAGAGTCGAGAAAGCCAGCAGGATTAAGCGATACCAGGTTGCTAGTAGTCGTCTTGCTACTTTGTTGCGGTTTTGCAGGCGTCCTGAGCAGTCAGCGGTCGATCCTTTGGCAGAAGGTGAAGAGGGAGATGCAGAAGAACTCTGGTGAGCTCTTGCATTCGTTAACTGGTGAGATCCCCAAAGCAGAGACACTAAATAGCCAGAAAAGGAGGTTTGGCTACCTAGGAAGGAGGATTGGATACCAAGAGAGGTAAGAACCTGTCAGAAGGAGCCTCTGACGTCACCTGCTGGCACTGACCACTCAGAGCAGTCCAGTGTGCCACAAACACCTCTGTTTCCAAGAAGGAAGAGGTCTGGGACACACTGGAGGAGCTCTGGGCACCTCCCCTGGGAGGTGCAGGTCAGGGGAGTGGTCATTCCCCTTTCCTTTGTCCAGTTTCGCACCAGGGCCGGGCTGGGGGATGCCTGAACCGGTGTAGACAGGCTTATGCAGAGATGGGCACCATCTGTGCCCATCAAAGCATTTCCAGAGGCTGGGGAAGGCTACTCCTCCCCAGCACTCACACCTATTTCTAAAGGGAGAGGGTGTTTTTCCCTCTCTCAGAGGAAGTCCTTTGTTCTGCCTTCTTGGGCCAGGCCTGCCTGGACCCCAGGAGGACAGAAACCTGTCTGAGGGCTTGGCAGCAGCAGCAGCTGCAGTGGAGACCGCGGAAAGGCAGTTTGGCAGTACCCGGGTTCTGTGCTAGAGACCCGGGGGATCATGGAATTGACCCTCCCCAATGCCAGAATGGCATTGGGGTGACAATTCCATGATCTTAGACATGTTACATGGCCATGTTCGGAGTTACCATTGTGACGCTGTACATAGGTAGTGACCTATGTACAGTGCACACCTGTAATGGTGTCCCAGCACTCACAAAGTCCGGGGAATTTGCCCTGAACGATGTGGGGGCACCTTGGCTAGTGCCAGGGTGCCCACACACTAAGTAACTTTGCACCCAACCTTCACCAGGTGAAGGTTAGACATATAGGTGACTTAAAAGTTACTTAAGTGCAGTGGTAAATGGCTGTGAAATAGTGTGGACGTTGTTTCACTAAGGCTGCACTGGCAGGCCTGTGTAAGAATTGTCAGAGCTCCCTATGGGTGGCATAAGAAATGCTGCAGCCCATAGGGATCTCCTGGAACCCCAATACCCTGGGTAGCTCAGTACCATATACTAGGGAATTATATGGGTGTACCAGTATGCCAATGTGAATTGGTAAATTTAGTCACTAGCCTGTTAGTGACAAATTTGGAAAGCAGAGAGAGCATAACCACTGAGGTTCTGGTTAGCAGAGCCTCAGTGAGACAGTTATGCATCACACAGGGAACACATACAGGGCACATGCTTATGGGTGCTGGGGCCCTGCCTGGCAGGGTCCCAGTGACACATAGACTAAAACAACATATATACAGTGAAATATGGGGGTAACATGCCAGGCAAGATGGTACTTTCCTACAGTCCACCACTACAGGGAAACCAGGCTAACCCACCACCCGAACAACAACAGGGACCTGGGGGCAGTGGCAGTGGGCACACGGTCCAGGGGACAGAGGCCCAGAAACACAGGGGAACTGGGAGGGCTGCTGTGCGACAGGGGGAGGACAGGCCCAGGGAACCCACTCTCCACGAGGCCCTCTCCAACATCATGGGAGCCTACCACCATTCCCAGGGGACGATGGCAACGGTACAGGCCAAGTTTCAGGAGACCCAGCGGCTGCAGGAGGAACAGTATTTGGGCTCCTAGGAGGAACTCAGATCCATCAGTTCCACCCTGGGCACCATCGTAGGGGTGCTGAAGGAAGTCCTCAACACCAGGGGGGACACTGCGGCACAACAAGGGGCCCCTGACACTAGCCTGGACGATGAACTGCCCACCACCTCCGCCGGCGCTAGTGGACAGGAGGCACCGCCACAGGACCACCACACCCCCTGCAGAGGGAGAACCACCACGCAAACGGTCCCTGAGATCCAGGACAAAGACAGAGAACAATGCCAAGACCCCCGCCAAGAAATGAGACCACCCTGATTGTCATCCTTCTGTCCCACCTTGTCACCCTGTCCATCCTCAAACTGCCCCAGCTCCACTTCCTATGCCCATTTGGGCAATGCACCTGTGAGACTAATAGACTGGACTCTGCCATGGACATTCCTCCACCATCACCCCTCACCATTTTACAGCACCCTCCAATACTGAGCACTTAAATAAACACCCTTAAAGCACAAAACAGTCTGGAGTCTATCCGTGATTTCGAAATAGTGTATTAGCAATTACAGTGTCAAAATGCTCTTTCAATTGTAATGTCAACATACCTATGTCACACTGCTCTAGTCCATGAGGAAACAAAGCAGATCTCACACAGTGGGACGCACATCTGTGAAATCATAAGGGAAAGTGACAACTCAGTGACCATACACTGGTTTGAAAATGACATACAGTAGAGAGGTAGTAGTGTTAAAGTACATGCAGTAGGCAGGTTTGTATTCTTACCTGTGTCTCACTGGAAGTATTGCAGGATCACCGAGTTCCTGTTGTTGATGTCCTCTTCTTCTGCTTCCTCGTTTTCACTGTCCACAGGACGCCACAGCTGCCACAACACCTCCATCTGGACCATCCTCCTGCAGAAAAGGGACCTGTCTTCGCAAAGCTAAGTTGTGAAGCATACAGCAGGCCATGATGATCTGGCACACCTTCTTTGGTGAGTAGAATAGGGATCCACCTGTCATATGGAGGCACCTGAACCTGGCCTTCAGGAGGCCGAAGGTCCGTTCTATAATCTTCCGAGTTCGCCCATGGGACTCATTGTAGCGTTCCTCTGCCCTTGTCCTGGTATTCCTCACTGGGGTCAGTAGCCATGACAGGTTGGGGTAACCAGAGTCACCTGCAAATGGCGAGGGACAACTGTTAGACACACACTTACCTGTAGGGATATCCCCAGACCCAGACAACCATTCCCACTGGCTTGCTTCCAGGTGCTCACCTAATAGCCACACACGGTGCCTCTGGAGTTGCCCCATCACATAAGGGATGCTGCTATTCCGCAGGATGTAAGCGTCATGCACTGAGCCAGGGAATTTGGCATTAACATGGGAGATGTACTGGTCGGCCAAACACACCATCTGCACATTCATTGAATGATAACTCTTCCGGCTTCTGTACACCTGTTCACTCCTGCGGGGGGGTACCAAAGCTACATGTGTTCCATCAATGGCACCTACGATGTTGGGGATATGTCCCAGGGCATAGAAATCACCTTTCACTGTAGGCAAATCCTCCACCTGAGGAAAAACGATGTAGCTCCGCATGTGTTTCAGCAGGGCAGACAACACTCTGGACAACACGTTGGAAAACATAGGCTGGGACATCCCTGATGCTATGGCCACTGTTCTTTGAAATGACCCACTTGCAAGGAAATGGAGTACTGACAGCACCTGCTCTAGAGGGGGGATTCCTGTGGGATGGTGGATAGCTGACATCAGGTCTGGCTCCAATTGGGCACACAGTTCCAGGATTGTGGTGCAATCAAGCCTGTAGGTGATGATCACATGTCTTTCCTCCATTGTCGACAGGTCCAACAGCGGTCTGTACACCGGAGGATGCTGCCATCTCCTCACATGTCCCAGCAGACGGTGCCTATGAAGGACAACAGCGAGCACAGAGTCAACCAACTCAGAGGGCTTACACTGAACATGATTCATAATCCGAAATTTGCATGTATAAGTGTTGATGCAAGGCATAGGTATGTGTCACGCAGTTAAAAATGAAGCCATGAGGGCCCCTGAAACCGGTAACTGTGCTGGCGTTGTACACCGTTGCAGGAAGGTGGTCAAAGACAGCGGCGCAATTCTGCATTGGTTAACATTGGTTCCTATGGGTCCCAGGAGCCAATGACGATGTACGCCGGCAGTGACGGTACGCACTACCGCGGACGTGACTGCCATTTTCTATCTGTTCAATCACTAGATACCTGACAGGAGAGGACCTACACTGCAAGTGCTGCTATGACCTCAGTCTGGAAGAGACAATGGCTCGTGCGTCTGGGGAAAGGGCCCCTGTCTTCAAATCGGAGGAGTTGGAGAAACTCGTGGGTGGGGTCCTCCCCCAGTACACGCAACTCTACGGTCCCCCAGACAAACAGGTAAGTACAATGGGAGCATGCTGTATGGGCTATGCCTGTGTGGAGTGGGGTGGATGAAGTATTGGGGGGGAGATTGAGGCGTGCATTAAACGACGGTGAGTGCTTTGCCACATGGCAAGGGTAGGGATGGGGGCCAATGACTGTGACGGTGCAGTTGGCAATAACTTTTGTTTTTCCCCTGTACAATTCCTGTAGGTCAGCGTCCACCAGAAGAAGGATGTTTGGCGTGCCATCGCCAAGGATGTCCGGACCCTGGGGGTCTATCACAGATGGAGCACCCACTGCCGTAATGGATGGGAGGACATTCGCCGCTGGAGCAAGAAGATGGCAGAGGCCCAGCTGGGGATGGCCTCCCAACGTGGGAGGGGTGCCCATCGCACCATGACCCCCCTGATGTTCAGGATCCTGGCGGTGGCGTACCCGGAGTTGGATGGGCGCTTGAGGGCATCACAGCAGCCACAAGGGGGTGAGTACACTCTCATTCAGCTGATTCAGCGCAAAGTGGAGGTGTCTGGGTGGGGGAGGTGGGCGAGTGTGCTAGTTAGGTCCCCTTCTTCTGGCAGACCCTGTGCCACCCCACCTGTGTACAGTGCCAACTACACCTAGTCAGGCTACTGTGATATCCATGTGTTCAGATGTCGGCCATAGCCTTCTAGGCCATGTCCCAGGGATTGAACAGTGGACCCCAAGTGCGCGGCGTAGTGCAGGGGGCTTCTGTGTCTGTCGTGTCCGCCAACGGTAGCGGTAATGCTTGCACTCAACATGTCTTTCTTCTGTCGCCCCCCCCCCTTTTTGTGGTCTCCCTGTTCTTGTGTGCATTAGCATCATCAGGCGGAGGAGCAGTGGCACCGGACCAGGAGGGAGCTGCATCCCACATGGACCTGGAGGACGAGACTACAGACTCGGAATTCACCAGTGGGACGGAGGGCGAGGGGAGCTCCACGGCGGGGACAGGAGCTGACACCAGTGATATGGACTCGTCCTCTGATGGGAGCTCCCTTGTGGTGGCGGCCGCATCTGTGCCCCCCGCATCCACAGGTACAGCCGCCACCCCCCCTACCAGCACCGCCCTCGCAGCAGCCCTCAGCGTTTGCCCCGTGCCCGCTCACCCAGGAAGGTGGGCATCACCTTCGCCACAGGCACCTCAGGCCCTGTCCCAGTCACCCCTGCTGCCCTCAGTGAGGAGGCCATTGACCTCCTCGGGTCCCTCACTGTTGGGTAGTCTACCATTTTGAATGCCATCCAGGGTGTAGAGAGGCAGTTGCAACAAACAAATGCATTCCTGGAGGGCATTCATTCTGGTCAGGCAGCCCTTCAGTGAGCTTTTCAGACTCTGGCCTCAGCACTGATGGCAGCTATTGTCCCTGTCTCTAGCCTCCCCCCTCCAACTTCCTCCACCCAGACCCACACCCCTGTACCTCAGCCTACCCTAAGCACACCATCAGACCAGCATGCACACACGTCAACACACAAGGGAAGCTCTGGCAAACAAAAGCACCACACATCCCACAGGCACTCACGCAAGCATCACACACATGCAGACACACCACCATCCACTGCTCCACTGTGTCCCCCTCCTCCTCGTCTCCCTCTTCCCTCTCAATCTTGTCTCCACTCACACCTGCATGCACTACTTCTACAGCCACTACTTCCATCACCAGCACACACACCACCACACCCCGCTCACATGCAGTCACCACCCTACTACCATTCACACGTCTCCTGTGTCCTCTCCCAGTGTGTCTGTGACGCCACCTCCCAAGATACACAAACGCAGGCACACACCCACCCAACAGCCATCCACCTCACGACAGCCTCCAGCGCATGCTCCGTCACCCAAAGTCAACAAACGAACACCTCCTACAACCACAACCTCTTCCTCCACTCCCAAAACCCCACCACCTACCCCTCCCAGTGTTCCCAAGACTTTTTCTGTCCACCCTTGACCTCTTTCCCTCACCTCCCCCACCCCGTCAGTCTCCTAGGGCCCGACTCTCCAGGTCCCAACCTAGCACCTCAGCCACAACATCTCCAGGACCAGTGGTGCCAGTAGTCACCGGATTCTGGAGTGCACCAGGCAACAGGGCAGCCAGTGTGGCAAGGAGCCACAGCACAGACAGTCCCCCACCTGTCATGCATCAAAAGTTGGCCAGTGCCCGGCGGGAGAAGACTCCAGCCACCAAAGCCGCTCCCAGGGGTACAGGTGGGAGTGTGGAGTCAGCTGCAATACCTTCCAAAGTGGGGAAGGGGCACAAGAAACTCAGCAAGTCTGGGAAGAGCAGCACGGCGGAGAAGACCGCCATCAGCCCCGCTGCCCAGGAGGCAACCGCCATCATCCCCGCTGCCCAGGAGGCCACCCCCATCATCCCCGCTGCCCAGGAGGCCACCGCCATCAGCCCCGCTGCCCAGGAGGCCACCGCCATCAGCCCTGCTGGGCCAGAAAGGACCGGCAGCACCAGCCCCGCTGGGCCAGACAGGACCGCCAGCCCCGCTAGGCCAGAAAGGACCGCCAGCACCAGCCCTACTGGGCCAGAAAGGACCACCAGCACCAGTCCCGCTGGGCCAGAAAGGAAGGCCAGCACCAGCCCGCTGGGCCAGACAGGACCGCCAGCACCAGCCCCGCTGGGCCAGACAGGACCGCCAGCACCAGCCCCGCAGGGCCAGAAAAGACCGCCAGCACCAGCCCCGCTGGGCCAGACTGGACTGCCAGCACCAGCCCCGCTGGGACAGACAGGACCGCCAGCAGCTGAGTCGCTGCCAAGGACCCCGCCGCAACAAGCACCGCTGAACGCGACACCGGCGCTACAAGCACTGCTGAACAGGACACCGCCGCCACAAGCACTGCTGGCCCATGAGCACCATGGGCACTGACCCTACTTTGTCCGCCACGAGCAGGGTAAAGCAGTCTGGGCACAAAGCCCCCTCCAGAACCATTGGAGACTGTTATCCACTTGAGATTGAACAGTGGGCAAACCACCCACTGTAGAGACTTGAGAGACTGTGGCTTTGCATTCCCTGGGATTGAACAGTGGGCATGGGGCCCCCTCGTGGATTTGGCGTTGTGCACTCAACCGGCTGAGGTTCCCCCCTTTCCCTTCCCCCTGAGGTGCCTGTTTTATTGCTATCTGATGCCCCTGCAGCGTTCTCTCCGTCATGTTCGTGTATTGAGTGTGGGCCTCGCCCATGCCGTGCGGGCCCAGTGTTCCACGGACTTCAATGGAGCAATACCTGGACTACTATTCTTGGTGTATATATTTGTTAATAGTGTATATATATTTTTGTGTACTGGATTTTAATATATTACAATGGTTACACTCATTTCCTTTTGTCTTTGCATTCTTCCGGGGAGTTTGGGGGGGTGTAACTGTAATGTATTATGCTGTATTAGTGTGTGTGTTGTAGTGGGTGAGGGTGGGGGTGGGGGTGTTGCGTGGGTGTGTCCCTGTTTTTTCCCTCCCCCTCCCCTGTGTCCTAGGTGCAGTACTCACCGTGGTCTTCGCCGCCGCCGTTCGTGCTCCTGGTAAAGGAGCAAGAAGATAAGGGCAGGGAAAATGTGCAGCTCTGGTTCCATGGCGTCCTGGTTCCTCGTGGGGTGTGTAGAGGTGAGCGTTTTCCCTTCGAAGTCCTGTTTCCGCCGTGTTGTTCGCAGTGAATCTGCCCCGGAAAAGGTGGTGGATTGGTAGGTTATAATACTGTGGGCGGTACATTGTCCTCCGCCTGTCTGTTGGCGGTGACGCCATGCTGTTTGTTTGTACCGCCATGGCGGTCAGAGTGTTAAAGTGGCTGTCTTTGTTGGTGGTTTCCGCCACGGTCGTAATTCCATTACCGCTGCTTTAACACCGTCCGCCAGGGTTGTAATGACCACCGAAGTCTATTGGCCCTGAGACTTCAGAAAGCAGGAGGCAAGCTCAATCCAAGCCCGTAAAGAGCACTTCTCAGCAAAGTCAGAGGGCAGCAGGGCAACAACAGGGCAGCAGTCCTTCTCAGCAAAGCCGTCCAGATGAGTCCTTTGGGCAGCCAGGCAGTTCCTCTTGACAGTCTGCATGTTCAGGTCCAGAAGTGTCTGAGTTGGTGGGGTCGGAGACCCAGTTTATATACCCAAAAATGCCTTTGAAGTGGAGGAGACTTCAAAGAGTGGTTTTGAAGTGCACAAGGTCCCCTTCCAGTACAGGTCTGTATGCCAGGGTCCCAGTAGGGGGTTTGACAGTCCACTGTGTGAGGGCAGCCCACTAGCCTTTGAAATTTAAGTGTCAGGCCCTCTACTCTCCCAGCCTAGGAAGGCCCATTCAGTATGCAGATGAGTGCAGGTGTGACTGAGTATCCTGTATTTGTGGTTGTCTGGGTGAAATGCACAAGGGAGCTGTCAACCAGCCCAACCCAGACGTGGATTGAAGACAGACTGTAAGGCACAGATGGATTTTCAGTGCAGAGAAATGTTCACTTTCCAAAAGTGACATTTCTAAAAAAAGTAACAGAAAAATCCAACTTCACCAATAAGCAGGATTTTGTATTACCGTTCTGGCCATACTAAATATGACCTGGTTAACCCTTTCGATCAGAATCTACCACTCAAGCAGTATATGAGGGTAGCCCTAATACTGAGCAGGCCTCACAGTAGTGGAAAATGAATTTAGGAGTTTTCCACTACCAGGACATATACAACACACAAGTACATGTCCTGACTTTTACCTACATAGCACCCTGCCCTACCTTGGGGGTGACATATGTAGAAAAAGGGGAGTTTAATGCTTGGCAAGTACTTTTAAATGCCAAATCGAAGTGGCAGTAAAACTGCACACATAGGCCTTGCAATGGCAGGCCTGAGACATGGTTAAGGGCTACTTATGTGGGTGGCACAATCAGTGCTGCAGGCCCACTAGTAGCATTCAATTTATAGGCCCCGGGCACATGTAGTGCACTTTACTAGGTACTTACAAGTAAATCAAATATGGCAATTGGGAATGAACCAATGTTATCATGTTTAAGGGAGAGAGCAAGTGCGCAGAGTCCTAAAACCAGCAAAAACAGTGTCAGAAAAGTGGAGGGAGGCAAGCAAAATGTTGGGGGATGACGATCCTAAGGCTGTCATGTCTAACACCAAAGACCGAAATAAAGATACTCGGCCTCAAGGTTAGGGGATTAAACCACCAGACTGAGAGCGGCTATACTATCGCTCCTACAACAGAGCAGTAGCAACACATGCCTCCTGCAAGAAACACACCTCTTGGTGACATGCAAATCGCATATGAAATCCTGCTAGTTTTCCCTTTTGGTCCTCGAGGTAGGCAAAAAAGGAAGGGGTAGCCATCTTCATTTCTCGCACCTTTAGGGGATCAGTGCTGGGTAAAGTACCAGAGACCAGGGAACGCATACTGGCATTCTGCATACAGATAGGTAGCCTCACCTTAATACTAGGTTCAACGCACCCAACGAAAAACAAGAACATTTTATCACGAACGTCCAACAAAACCCCAGATATAGCTATCTTGATGGGAGGGGATCTTAATCTTGTCAATAAATAATGACCTGGACAGATGCGGTCACAGATATGGTCAGACAGGTGTCTTCACAAAGGTTGGTCTAGCAAGGGTTCAAGACTGCAGTATCAAAGACCTCTGACGGAGCAAACACTCCAAGGTCAAAGACTACACCTTCTACCCATTAGTGCATTAAAATATATGTGCGTATTGACAACTTCCTAAGCAACCCTTTGCTCCAATCCCTCAATAGGGATGTGATCACTGATCCGAGGTCCCTGTCAGATCATGCCCCCATCTCTCTGACCCTCAAAATCCTAGTAGAGAGGAGGTCTTCAGGGTTGTGGAGGCTATGAGGTAGACTCATCCAACGCCCGACAACATACAGGAGATCACACAATGATCCCAAGCTACATGCAGGACAATGATAGCACCAAGACTGCAACCTGAACGCTGTAGGCAGAACTAAAGGCAGTCAGCAGATGGGACTTCATTGCCCTATCCACCAGTGATAACCAGCTCTGATGGAAGGAGCAGTTTCAATTAGACAAAAAGGTGAGAGCTAGAGGCTATTCACAAAGGCACAGGAGCCCCATGAGTCTGGCACCAACTAGATAAAGCTCAAGCACATTTACAATGACTAGACTTGACAGAGCGGAGTATGCCTACCTGTGCCTTTGACAAAAATTTGAAATCAGCTGTATTAAAGGAGGAAAGAGGCTCACGCATCGCCTTCGCACTAAATGGCAGGATTAGAGTTATTCAGGACAAGGAAGGCAACAAAGTCACAGAGGATGCCTCGTCGCTTTCACCTTTTGAGACTATCACACTCTCTTCTCCGCCCAAGACATTAACACAAACAAAATTCTACCTGGAGGGAGAATTGGTGGAAAAACTCACCCCTGCGCAAGCTGACCACCTTGAGTGACCAACTGAGCTTGCTGTTGCTGAGGTCATCACTGTTATAGCCAGGCAGAAAGCCCTCAAATCCCCAGGCCAAGACAGCTTCACACCACTGTTCTACAAAACCTTCTGTCAGGCACTAGCCCCATTCCTCACTAGCCTTGAATGTGTTTCAGACATTGGCACTCTCACACATTCCATGTTGGAGACCTCTATCACAGTCATACCCAAACCCTGAAAAAATAACCGGCTATGTGGGTCCTGTAGACCAATCTAGCTCATTAACGTTGACAGGAGAGGAACTCCTCCTTGCACTCAACGTTCAGAAAGTGTTCAAAAGATTACACTGGCCTTGCTTTAAGGCCACTTTGAGGCACTTTAGCTGGGGCACCAAATTTCACCGCTGGTTTATTTGTGGATATAATGCTCACAGAGCCCCAGTAAGAGTGAACGGTCTCCTCTTCTCTTCATATTATACATGGAGCCCCTGCCTCAACACATACGGTCAGACCGCACTATCACAGGAGCTTGCTTTGAAGGCACAACGCATACCGTTAGTCTATATGTATATTACGTGTTAATAGCGCTATCAGGACCTTTAACTTCTCTATCAAACTTAATCAAAGAACTACAGACCTTCAGTCAAGTATCAGGTTTTAAAGTTAATTTAACAAAATCACATATATTGAACCTCACACTAATGTAAGCCCACAAAGAACAACTGAGGGAGCGATAGCCCCTATCCTGAAAGGAGATACCCATCCCATATCTGGGAATAAAGCTTGTCCCAACAGCACTTAAAACAGCAGAGATAAACAACAGCTTTTTTCACAAACAGATCCGCATGGACCTGTCCACGTTGAAACATTATCACCTCTCCTGACTGGGGCGCATTGCCACCCTCAAGATGAACATCCTGCCAAGGTACTGTATATTTTTCAGGCCCTGACGCTCCTTAAGCACATCCCCCACCCCTCTAGATTGCACTACAGGCACTGCAGGCAGATATGGACAGATTTCTTATGGATGGGAAGAAGCCACGCATGAATCGACTCCTACATACAGATGACTTACAAAGGGAGGACTGGGAGTTCCCAGTATCACAGAATACTTCCAGATGACTAAGCTTAGCTTCCAGATAGAGTAGGGTTGGGAAGCCACCGAGAAACACTGGTGCTTCATGGACCAGGCAGTCACAGGGATTCATATCTGGAAAGTTCCCTGGCTCCACGGTAGGCATTGACCACAAAGCTTGTTTATCTCTCCCATAACCAAAGCTACAATGACAGTCTGAGCTAGGGTGGTGACATTTAATGGCCTCACAACCTTCCCACCCCCAATGACCCCCACATCTTCACTTACCCTGACTTCTCCCCAGGCTTACACTTGGACTACGCACTCTGATGATCCGGGGATGCAAAAGGACTGGATATCTGTTCAATGAGAACAGGGTCATCTCCTTTGAGAGCCTTAATAAGGAATACGACCTACAAGAAGCACCCCGGAAGCTTGATTTAGATCTTGATGGTGTTACCGCCAAGCCGCGTCTGCTGCGGACCTGAAAAGACCGTCAAGTCGACAGTGTTCTGCCCACCTTATTTAAATGTTACAGCTCTGCAAGCGGTGGACTGGTGACAGATTGCTGACGGAGAAATACAGTGTTGGGACCCAATGGACTTTGTACAATGGCAGTGGCTATGTAATAGAGGTATGTGACACACAGTCTCCCTTACCCATATGTGTCCCCCTGCATTACACAACGCACCACATGCAAGCACCATCATCCATTACAATGCCAACACAACCCTTCCATAATGCATACTGAAACACACTGACATACATCTGTCACAACACATACACACCATTGACACTGCACCCACACACAACACAACCATCACAACTACACACCCAGCTATAAAACTCACACAAAAGCACAACCACACACACACATCACAACGTCCGCCACAAGAAAAACACTCACCTGAATTTGTCACACGGTAACCCAAAATACACAACTACAGCGATCTCACATGCAAGTGACATGCATACTGACACAACACCACCACTCCCTCCAGCTCCCTCCACCTCAACCTGCCAATCCACAAACACACGCACACAGACAGACAGACAGACAGACCGAAAGACTGGCTCACATACACAAGAGATAGCACAAATCTACAGCCCCCTTGCAATGCGCACACATGGACACCGCTGACAAGTGTGACTGTACTGTCATTATGGTGCCAGCATTCATCTGGCAATGAATAATGACACATCAATGACAGTTGTGTATGTGTGCGATATGCATGTTTAGCCAGTGTCCCCAGCCATGTGTGACAATTATCTCCACAACATATGCATGTCACAGTGATTTAAAATGAATACCGTGACATGGACATGCCTACAGTGGCCCTTTCCTCCCTTGCAGTGCCCAACTAGTTCCCCTGGCAATGCAGCATCCCTACCTTTCTATACCAGCGACAGGGGCGTGTTTTTTTCTGTGGGTCAGTGGCAGCAGTGATGGCAGGTGTTGTCCAGTTGTGTCTAGTCGAAAACTGTGGTGGAGTCGGGGAAAAAGGGGAGGTCCCCCCCCCTTTCCCTTCAATCTGCCAACTCAGAAGTGGAGGTTGGACCACCGCTTTTTGCTTAGCATTAAAGCACATCTAAATCTGTATGGCGGGAAGGGTGACTGATGTCCCGCCGGCAGGCACTGTTCCTATCCCACCATTGAGGCGGGCAGTGTTTCTTGGCAGAGATGACAATTCGAATGCGGGCTTTCAGCTACGGGACCCTCCAACATCTAAATACGATGGGCGGACTGCCACACCGGCGGACAGGTTTTCAGTTGAAAACATGACAGCGGGAACATTACCTCCAACATCTAAATCAGGCCCGAAGTACCCTATTTGCAGATCCAACACTCAAGCCCCTGGCCAGCAGACATCTAATATCTTTCGAGAAATGCTCCATCAGGGGAGAAAATGACAAATGACTTACCTCACTTCTGGCACAGTCATCTCCAAAGGTAAAACCACGTGGCAGGGCAGATAGGAAGCCGAACTCAGGAGGATGCTGGCACCCAAGGAGCGGGCAGATATCTACCACCGAGCCCACCACACATCTCACAACACAACTGGGACAGAGGCTGCTACTAAAATCACTGCATACTGGTACATAACCCCTTCACGGTTTCAGAGATAGAGTCCTGAACGCAGTAAAGAGTGTTGGCAGGGCTGTGGAGGTACTGCCACATAACTTTGCCCACCCTGCAACTGCCTCAAATTATCCTGCTACTGGGGAAGGATTCTGGATGACATAGACCATGTCTTTGGCACCCATATTCAGTGCTTCCCAGCATAACCGATACTGGGTCTCCCAAACCCTATTGTATTTCCAGTGAAATCCCACAGAGGACGAAAAAATGGCTAAGGCACTTGGTACCATTCATCAAACAATCCTTTTGGTATGGGAGTCAGGCAAAGTCCCTGGTTACACTACCTGGCTTCACAGACTCAGGTACTTACTGGACATGGAGCAGCTCTCCCTCACTGCAATCCACACCTTGGAGTCGCACCAGAAGAAGTGGGTGGTTATACTAATCATTCCTGCAATGGTGTTCAATAAGCTGGCATGCTCCAAGTAACTCAAACTGATCCAATTACTCCCACCCGCCCCAGAAAGGGTCCTGGTTGCGGCTCCACAGTGATCCACACATGGTAATCAACAGTGGCAATACCAATTACTCATCGGCGGAGGAAAGGACATCTATATTCTTGCATACCGGGTAAGTGTACTTGGGGAGGAAAGTTTTTTTAGCTTTTTTTGAAGGAGGGGGAGTTTGAAGTGAAGTTCTGTTCTCCATGGGTCTTAATTTCCCTTCCACAGTTATCGCAGCCGGCCTCTGTGTTGTAGGCACCAAGGCTATGTCCTGTATATTTCCCTCACCCCTTCCCTTTGTTCACATTACAAAATCAATAAAACAGATTTGAACCATTAAAAAGTTTAAAAACTAAATTGAAGATGGCATATCTGACGGCTATCTTCCTAAGACATGAGTTATATAGCAAGGGTTTAGCTTCAAAAGTGCACTACCTTGCAAACTCCCTGTCAACTGAAAAAGTTGCATTTCCAGCTCGGATTTCGTAACTTTGGATGTACTAATTTCCCTCTCTTTGCTGAGAGAATGAAGCCTTGTACGACCTGATTTCTCTAATCTTTCATCTAAACAATGGCTGAATGTGCACAATGATACCTTACATTCTCTACAAGCAGACATGCTTGAGACTAAATATTTACAAACTAGGGATAACAAGACCAACCTAGTTATCAGAGTCACACACAGTCACTATGGTTATACCTATGTGAATTACAATGAAGAACAGACTGACCCAATTGCTTACAAGCCTCACTTGCATTCTGTGGCTGAAGCACATTTTGCTTCCATCAAAAAGATCCTGGCAGCTGTACAAACAGCTATTTTAAAGACACGCCCTCTGGCACAGAGAAAACATATCATTACTGTTTCTCCTGCAGCAGCACAAGAAGCTGCCACGAAGGCAAGCATTCCCAGTGCTCGCGCCGTACAGCCGAGATGGGTACAGTGGGCCTCTTCATTAAGTGCAGTGGATGTGAAGTTTCAGAATGATCCCCCTCTTCGAACATAAACTTTTCTCCAATATGAACAGGCTGTTGCTCTGACTCCAGCCACTCTACCCACTGAGTTCCATACGGATGGCTCTGCCCAACTTGTGGTTGGAACAAAAATACAAATACTCCACAGCCCGTGCAGCAGTACAAGGTGTTGTGAAGGATGGTGAGTTCATCCCACAGTGCATCCACACCAAAATCTTAGGCGACAGTACTGCACATGTAGAACTACATGCCCTGTTATTTGCATTGCAGAAGGCTGACTCATCAGTTCCCACACTTAGGCCCTCATTAGGAGTTTGGCGGGTGGAAACCAAACTCTTGCAGCTCAGGAGACTTCTTCTCGCTGGCCCTATTACGAGTTTCCTGCTGGCCCAGTGGGAAACCCACAACAACATTGATGTTGGCTTGTAAAACAGCCAGCGTCAATGCTGTTGTGCATCCGGTGCACCATCACCCGTCATGTAAATCATTATCTGCAAAGTAGACAGTGATTTGCGTGATTGGGCTGTGCAGGGGCCCCCGTCTCTGCCAGCATTTACATGGTGGTGAAACTGCTAGTGGAGAGGGGACTCGTAATTAAGACTGCTGGCGCCACCAGGCGGTCAGTCAGTGAAAAAGTGGCGGTGATGGCAGTCCAACCATGGCGCATTTGTCACAATCATAATGTGGAAGCTGGACCGCTGGATTGGCGCGGTCCGACCACCACCACGAGTCTGGCAGTTCTAGGACCTTAATGAGGGCCTTAGTGTCTGACTCATTTATTTGTTTGCAAGATTACATTGTTTAATTTGCAGTATTGGCGGCTGAATTCATTTGAGGATTCTAAGGGAAACCTTATAAAGAATAAATAGCTCCAGATAAAGGTAGTTGTCTTAGAAGATAAACTTCCATTGGTCAATATGAGGCACACTTTGGGCCATCAGCTTGATGGTGTTTACGGCAAAGGGAACTAAGTAGCTAATCTAGCTTCAAAGTCTGCAATTCAGACTGTTAGAGTAGCAGTCCTAACCAGATCTCTAACAAGAATCAACACAGCTATTTTAACAGCCATAAATGCAACCAACCAAGGTAGGAAACCTCCTGCAGGCTTTCCTCCAAAATAATCATACACGCTAATTCAGGTAACCTTCCTGAAGTCACACTACCAGGAGTGGGAGACAGAATAATACTTAATAATCTGTCTGGATTAGATGTAATTAAAGAAGCCCATGAGGAGGTGGCATCTGCTCATGCAGAAATAAAAACCACTGCAGCAATGCTACTGCAATGCTACTGATGGCCTAGCTTATATAAACAGGCAGGACTTATGTTAAGCAGTAGGACGTTTGTCAGCAGATTAAATCTTCAACTTTCATAAGACCCTCGCCAACTCCCTTCATGATCTAAAACATCCCCTTGTGGGTGATTTATTTGGATCACATCATCCCCTTTAATCAGCTAACTGACATAAGTACACATTGGTGGCGATCGATTCATGTTCTCAGTTCTCATGAGTTTGGCCACAGAGAAAAGCAAGGGCTTCAGCAGTAGTAAACAATTTGCAGTGCCTAGTGGCAACCGAGGTAGTTCATTCATTTCATTCAGATAACAGTCATGCGTTCACCTTTTAGGCTTAGAGGGACTCGGGCCAGATGTAGGTAGAAATGGTTTTGCGAGTTGCAAAACCATATGCAGAATGGTGTCCTTGACACCATCTGCGAATCGCAAGGGGGTCGTAAAGACCCACCTCATTAATATTAATGAGGTGGGTCGCAATTTGCGACCCCTTTGAGATTCCCTGCACTCACAGGGATGGTGGCCTGCTGGAGGCAGCAGACCTCCATTTCTGTGACTGCTTTTTTAATAAAGCAGTTTTTTTTGTGTGTATTGCAGCCCGTTTTCCTTAAAGGAAAACGAGTTGCAATACACTCGGGAAAATGAAACCATTTGGTTTCATTTTTTCAGAGTAGGCAGTGGTGCATTGGACCACTGCCTGCTCTGAAAAAAATATTTTTGGCGCCATTCACAAAGGGGAAGGGGTCCTATAGGGACCCCTTCCCTTTTGCGAATGAGTTAGCACCCACATCACATGGGTGCTAACTGCAAATTGCTTTGCGACCGCGTTCGCGGTCACAAAGCAATTCTGCATTGCGGTGCGAATCGCAAATAGGAAGGGAACACCCATTAAATGGGAATGTGCATCACGATGCCCGTTTTGCATGGCACAAAGTGCGAATTTCGCAGTTTGCGCCATGCAAAACGGTCCCTACATCTGGCCCCCAATGTCTATTATGGGAGTTTGTCTGCAATTCACCAACCCGTTTAAATCTGAATTGAACAGAGTTGTAGAGGGTGTAAATGGCATGATTAAACAAGCTTTGACTGCTAGGTCACTGAGTTAAGGTCTTAGCTGGTACCATTTGTAGGAAAGTACCATCTTGCCTGGCATGGTACCCCCATATTTCACTGTATATATGTTGTTTTAGTCTATGTGTCACTGGAACCCTGCCAGGCAGGGCCCCAGTGCTCGTACGTATGTGCCCTGTATGTGTTCCCTGTGTGATGCCTAACTGTCTCACTGAGGCTCTGCTAACCAGAACCTCAGTGGTTATGCTCTCTCTGCTTTCCAAATTTGTCACTAACAGGCTAGTGACTAATTTTACCAATTCACATTGGCATACTGGTACTCCCATATAATTCCCTAGTATATGGTACTGAGGTATTGGGGTTCCAGGAGATCCCTATGGGCTGCAGCATTTATTTTGCCATCCATAGGGAGATCTGACAATTCTTACACAGGCCTGCCAGTGCAGCCTGAGTGAAATAATGTCCACGTTATTTCACATCCATTTACCACTGCACTTAAGTAACTTATAAGTCACCTATATGTCTAACCTTCACCTGGTGAAGGTTGGGTGCAAAGTTACTTAGTGTGTGGGCACCCTGGCACTAGCCAAGGTGCCCCCACATCGTTCAGGGCAAATTCCCCGGACTTGTGAGTCCGGGGACACCGTTACACTTACACCGTTACACATGTCCACTGTACATAGGTCCCTACCTATGTACAGCGTCACAATGGTAACTCCGAACATGGCCATGTAACATGTCTAAGATCATGGAATTGTCACCCCAATGCCATTCTGGCATTGGGGGTCAATTCCATGATCCCCCGGGTGTAGGAAAGTACCATCTTGCCTGGCATGTTACCCCCATTTTTCACTGTATATATGTTGTTTTAGTTGTATGTGTCACTGGGACCCTGGTAACCCAGGGCCCCAGTGCTCATAAGTGTGCCTGTATGTGTTACCTGTGTAGTGACTAACTGTCTCACTGAGGCTCTGCTAATCAGAACCTCAGTGGTTATGCTCTCTCATTTCTTTCCAAATTGTCACTGACAGGCTAGTGACCATTTTTACCAATTTACATTGGCTTACTGGAACACCCTTATAATCCCCTAGTATATGGTACTGAGGTACCCAGGGTATTGGGGTTCCAGGAGATCCCTATGGGCTGCAGCATTTCTTTTGCCACCCATAGGGAGCTCTGACAATTCTTACACAGGCCTGCCACTGCAGCCTGAGTGAAATAACGTCCACGTTATTTCACAGCCATTTTACACTGCACTTAAGTAACTTATAAGTCACCTATATGTCTAACCTTTACCTGGTAAAGGTTAGGTGCAAAGTTACTTAGTGTGAGGGCACCCTGGCACTAGCCAAGGTGCCCCCACATTGTTCAGAGCCAATTCACTGAACTTTGTGAGTGCGGGGACACCATTACACGCGTGCGCTACATATAGGTCACTACCTATATGTAGCTTCACCATGGTAACTCCGAATATGGCCATGTAACATGTCTATGATCATGGAATTGCCCCCTCTATGCCATCCTGGCATTGTTGGTACAATTCCATGATCCCAGTGGTCTGTAGCACAGACCCTGGTACTGCCAGACTGCCCTTCCTGGGGTTTCTCTGCAGCTGCTGCTGCTGCCAACCCCTCAGACAGGCATCTGCCCTCCTGGGGTCCAGCCAGGCCTGGCCCAGGATGGCAGAACAAAGAACTTCCTCTGAGAGAGGGTGTGACACCCTCTCCCTTTGGAAAATGGTGTGAAGGCAGGGGAGGAGTAGCCTCCCCCAGCCTCTGGAAATGCTTTGTTGGGCACAGAGGTGCCCAATTCTGCATAAGCCAGTCTACACCGGTTCAGGGACCCCTTAGCCCCTGCTCTGGCGCGAAACTGGACAAAGGAAAGGGGAGTGACCACTCCCCTGACCTGCACCTCCCCTGGGAGGTGTCCAGAGCTCCTCCAGTGTGCTCCAGACCTCTGCCATCTTGGAAACAGAGGTGCTGCTGGCACACTGGACTGCTCTGAGTGGCCAGTGCCACCAGGTGACGTCAGAGACTCCTTGTGATAGGCTCCTTCAGGTGTTAGTAGCCTTTCCTCTCTCCTAGGTAGCCAAACCCTCTTTTCTGGCTATTTAGGGTCTCTGTCTCTGGGGAAACTTCAGATAACGAATGCATGAGCTCAGCCGAGTTCCTCTGCATCTCCCTCTTCACCTTCTGATAAGGAATCGACCGCTGACCGCGCTGGAAGCCTGCAAACCTGCAACATAGTAGCAAAGACGACTACTGCAACTCTGTAACGCTGATCCTGCCGCCTTCTCGACTGTTTTCCTGCTTGTGCATGCTGTGGGGGTAGTCTGCCTCCTCTCTGCACCAGAAGCTCCGAAGAAATCTCCCGTGGGTCGACGGAATCTTCCCCCTGCAACCGCAGGCACCAAAAAGCTGCATCTCCGGTCCCTTGGGTCTCCTCTCAGCACGACGAGCGAGGTCCCTCGAATCCAGCGACACCGTCCAAGTGACCCCCACAGTCCAGTGACTCTTCAGCCCAAGTTTGGTGGAGGTAAGTCCTTGCCTCACCTCGCTGGGCTGCATTGCTGGGAACCGCGACTTTGCAAGCTTCTCCGGCCCCTGTGCACTTCCGGCGGAAATCCTGTGTGCACAGCCAAGCCTGGGTCCACGGCACTCTAACCTGCATTGCACGACTTTCTAAGTTGGTCTCCGGCGACGTGGGACTCCTTTGTGCAACTTCGGCGAGCACCGTTTCACGCATCCTCGTAGTGCCTGTTTCTGGCACTTCTCCGGGTGCTACCTGCTTCAGTGAGGGCTCTTTGTCTTGCTCGACGTCCCCTCTCTCTGCAGGTCCAATTTGCGACCTCCTGGTCCCTCCTGGGCCTCAGCAGCGTCCAAAAACGCCAAACGCACGATTTGCGTGTAGCAAGGCTTGTTGGCGTCCATCCGGCGGGAAAACACTTCTGCACGACTCTCCAAGGCGTGGGGGATCCATCCTCCAAAGGGGAAGTCTCTAGCCCTTGTCGTTCCTGCAGTATTCACAGTTCTTCAGCCTAGTAAGAGCTTCTTTGCACCAACCGCTGGCATTTCTTGGGCATCTGCCCATCTCCGAGCTGCTTGTGACTTTTGGACTTGGTCCCCTTGTTCCACAGGTACCTTCAGACAGGAATCCATCGTTGTTGCATTGCTGATTTGTGTTTTCCTTGCATTCTCCCTCTAACACGACTATTTTGTCCTTAGGGGAACTTTAGTGCACTTTGCACTCACTTTTCAGGGTCTTGGGGAGGGTTATTTTTCTAACTCTCACTATTTTCTAATAGTCCCAGCGACCCTCTACAAGGTCACATAGGTTTGGGGTCCATTCGTGGTTCGCATTCCACTTTTGGAGTATATGGTTTGTGTTGCCCCTATCCCTATGTTTCCCCATTGCATCCTATTGTAACTATACATTGTTTGCACTGTTTTCTAAGACTATACTGCATATTTTTGCTATTGTGTATATATATCTTGTGTATATTTCCTATCCTCTCACTGAGGGTACACTCTAAGATACTTTGGCATATTGTCATAAAAATAAAGTACCTTTATTTTTAGTATAACTGTGTATTGTGTTTTCTTATGATATTGTGCATATGACACTAAGTGGTACTGTAGTAGCTTCACACGTCTCCTAGTTCAGCCTAAGCTGCTCTGCTAAGCTACCATTATCTATTAGCCTAAGCTGCTAGACACCCTATACACTAATAAGGGATAACTGGGCCTGGTGCAAGGTGCAAGTACCCCTTGGTACTCACTACAAGCCAGTCCAGCCTCCTACATTGGTTGTGCAGTGGTGGGATAAGTGCTTGAGACTACTTACCACTCTTGTCATTGTACTTTTCATAAGAGAAAAATATACAAAACAAGGTCAGTGTATATACACATAGCCAAAAAGTTTTGCATTTCCTCTTTTCACTCTTTTCTAAGTGCTGAAAAGTACTTCTAAACTTTCAAAGAGTTCTTAAAAGTTTAAAAAGTTTTTTTCTGTCTTTCCAAAAAGTTCTGAAAACTTTTTTCTCTTTGTCTATCACTTTAACTCTCTCTAAAAATGTCTGGCACAGGCCAAAAAGTTGAACTGTCCAAACTTGCATATGATCACCTTAGCTGGAAAGGAGCAAGGAGTCTCTGCATAGAGAGAGGTTTGAGTGTAGGGAAGAATCCTTCCTTAGAACTGTTAATTAATATGCTTAGAGTACAGGATAAGGCCATAAGTGCCCAATCTGTGGAAAAAGTAGCTAATGGTTCTCAATCTGATCCAGGGACACCCCCAGGAAAAGGTTCAGGAAAGAAACTTCTTAGCCTGCCCATTACTAGACAGTCTAGCATAGTTGGTACAGAGGTTGAATCACATCATACTGATGATGTGCTCTCACATTATACTGGTAGCCAAGCTGTTAGGGTGCCCTCTGTAAGGGACAGGTCTCCTTCTGTTCATTCCCATCATACCTCTGTATCTAGAAATGTCCCTCCCACCCACCCTGATGACAGATTGTTGGAAAGGGAGCTCAATAGATTGAGAGTGGAGCAAACCAGACTGAAGCTCAAGAAGCAACAGCTGGATTTGGATAGACAGTCTTTAGAAATAGAGAGGGAAAGACAGAAAATGGGTTTAGATACCCATGGTGGCAGCAGCAGTATTCCCCATAGTCATCCTGCAAAACAGCATGATTCCAGGAATCTGCATAAGATAGTTCCCCCTTACAAGGAGGGGGATGACATTAACAAGTGGTTTGCTGCACTTGAGAGGGCCTGTGCTGTACAGGATGTCCCTCAAAAGCAGTGGGCTGCTATCCTATGGCTATCATTTACTGGAAAAGGTAGGGATAGGCTCCTTACTGTAAAAGAAAATGATGCTAACAATTTCCAAGTTCTTAAGAATGCACTCCTGGATGGTTATGGCTTAACCACTGAACAGTACAGGATAAAGTTCAGAGATACCAAAAAGGAGTCTTCACAAGACTGGGTTGATTTCATTGACCAGGCAGTGAAGGCCTTGGAGGGGTGGTTACATGGCAGTAAAGTTACTGATTATGACAGCCTGTATAACTTGATCCTGAGAGAGCATATTCTTAATAATTGTGTGTCTGATTTGTTGCACCAGTACTTGGTGGACTCTGATCTGACCTCTCCCCAAGAATTGGGAAAGAAGGCAGACAAGTGGGTCAGAACAAGAGTGAACAGAAAAGTTCATACAGGGGGTGACAAAGATGGCAACAAAAAGAAGGATGGTAAGTCATCTGACAAGGGTGGGGACAAATCTAAAAATGAGTCTTCATCAGGCCCACAAAAACACTCTGGTGGGGGTGGTGGGCCCAAATCCTCCTTTAATCAGAACAAGGAAAAGAAACCATGGTGCTATTTATGTAAGATAAAAGGCCATTGGACAACAGATCCCAGTTGTCCAAAGAAAGGCACCACAGCTCCTACCACTACAACCCCTACTGCTACACCTAGTGTCCCTACTAATAGCAGTGGTGGTGGGAGCAAACCTACTAATAGCCAATCCAAGGGAGTAGCTGGGCTCACTTTTGGTAATTTAGTTGGGGTTGGTCTAATTAGGGAGACCACAGAGGCTACTTTAGTCTCTGAAGGGGCTATTGACTTAGCCACTTTGGTTGCTTGCCCCCATAACTTGGAGAAGTACAAGCAACTAACCCTAATAAATGGTGTTGAGGTCCAGGCCTACAGGGACACAGGTGCCAGTGTCACAATGGTGATTGAGAAACTGGTGCACCCTGAACAACACATACTTGGACACCAGTACCAAGTAACCGATGCTCACAACATAACACAAAGCCACCCCATGGCTGTTGTAAATCTCAACTGGGGGGGGGGTATCTGGTCCAAAGAAAGTTGTGGTAGCTTCAGATTTACCTGTAGACTGTCTATTAGGGAACGATTTGGAGACATCAGCTTGGTCAGATGTGGAGTTGGAGGCCCATGCAGCAATGCTGGGCATCCCAGGGCATATTTTTGCTTTGACAAGGGCTCAGGCCAAAAAGCAAAAAGGACAGGGAAGCTTGGATCCTGGAACAATGGACCAAGTGCTCCCTAAAGCTAGGGCTAGTAGAAGCAAACCACTTCCTACTATCCCTCCCTCTACAGTGGATTCTACTTCTGAGGAAGAAGAATTCCCTCCCTGTGCAGAACCTACACCAGAGGAGCTGGAAGCAGACACTGCTGAGCTTTTGGGTGAAGGGGGGCCTGCCAGAGAGGAGCTGAGTGTGGCACAGCAAACCTGTCCCACATTAGAGGGTCTCAGACAGCAAGCTGTCAAACAGGCTAATGGGGATGTCAGTGACTCACACAGAGTTTACTGGGAGGACAACCTCTTGTACACTGAGCAAAGGGATCCTAAACCTGGAGCTGCCAGGAGATTAGTGATTCCTCAGGAGTACAGAAAGTTCCTCCTAACACTGGCACATGACATTCCCTTAGCTGGGCACCTGGGTCAAATGAAAACTTGGGACAGATTGGTACCACTGTTTCATTGGCCTAGGATGTCTGAGGACACAAAAGATTTTTGTAAGTCCTGTGAAACCTGTCAAGCCAGTGGCAAGACAGGTGGCACTCCAAAGGCACCCCTTATCCCACTGCCTGTGGTTGGGGTTCCCTTTGAAAGGGTAGGGGTTGACATAGTTGGCCCCCTTGACCCTCCTACTGCTTCAGGCAATAGGTTTATCTTGGTGGTAGTGGACCATGCCACAAGATATCCTGAAGCTATTCCTTTAAGGACCACTACAGCTCCTGCAGTGGCAAAGGCCCTCCTGGGAATATTTTCCAGGGTGGGCTTCCCAAAGGAAGTAGTATCAGACAGAGGAAGCAATTTCATGTCTGCATACTTAAAGGCCATGTGGAAGGAGTGTGGTGTAACTTACAAGTTCACAACACCCTATCATCCACAAACAAATGGACTGGTGGAGAGATTTAATAAAACTCTCAAAGGCATGATTATGGGACTCCCTGAAAAACTCCGCAGGAGATGGGATATCCTTCTACCATGCCTCCTTTTTGCCTACAGGGAGGTACCCCAGAAAGGAGTGGGCTTCAGCCCCTTTGAACTTCTTTTTGGACACCCTGTTAGGGGTCCACTCACACTTGTAAAGGAGGGTTGGGAACAACCTTTAAAAGCTCCTAAGCAGGATATTGTGGATTATGTACTTGGCCTCAGATCAAGGATGGCTGAGTACATGAAAAAGGCCAGTAAAAACCTTCAGGCCAGCCAAGAGCTCCAGAAGCAATGGCATGATCAGAAGGCTGTTTTGGTTCAGTACCAACCAGGGCAGAAAGTGTGGGTCTTGGAGCCTGTGGCCCCAAGAGCACTCCAAGATAAATGGAGTGGACCCCACACAATTGTTGAAAAGAAGGGTGAAGTCACCTACTTGGTTGACTTAGGCACTGCCAGGAGTCCCCTTAGGGTGCTCCATGTCAACCGCCTGAAACCCTACTATGACAGGGCTGATCTCACCCTGCTCATGGCAACAGATGAGGGACAGGAAGAAGACAGTGATCCTCTACCTGATCTCTTCTCTTCCACAGAACAAGATGCTCTTGTGGAAGGGGTAGTTTTGGCTGATTGTCTTACTGCTGAGCAGAAAGATAATTGCATAAATCTCCTAGGACAATTTTCAGAACTCTTCTCCATTGTGCCAGGCACCACTTCTTGGTGTGAGCACACTATAGATACTGGAGACAGTTTACCTGTCAAAAGTAAGATCTATAGGCAGCCTGACCATGTCAGGGACTGCATAAAGCAAGAAGTTCAGAAGATGTTGGAACTAGGAGTGGTTGAGCACTCTGACAGTCCATGGGCTTCTCCTGTGGTACTGGTACCAAAACCCAATTCTAAAGATGGAAAGAAGGAAATGAGGTTTTGTGTAGACTATAGAGGTCTCAACTTGGTAACCAAAACAGATGCTCACCCTATACCCAGGGCAGATGAGCTAATAGATACACTGGCATCTGCCAAGTATCTAAGCACTTTTGATTTGACTGCAGGGTATTGGCAGATCAAAATGTCAGAAGATGCTAAACCTAAGACTGCATTTTCTACCATTGGAGGACATTACCAGTTTACTGTAATGCCTTTTGGTTTGAAAAATGCACCTGCCACTTTTCAGAGGTTGGTGAACACAGTCCTGCAAGGGCTGGAAGCTTTCAGTGCAGCATATTTGGATGATATAGCTGTCTTTAGCTCCAGCTGGGATGATCACCTGGTCCACCTGTGGAAAGTTTTGGAGGCCCTGCAAAAGGCAGGCCTCACTATCAAGGCTTCAAAGTGCCAGATAGGGCAGGGTAAGGTGGTTTATCTGGGACACCTTGTTGGTGGGGAACAGATTGCACCACTTCAGGGGAAAATCCAAACTATTATTGATTGGATTCCCCCTACCACTCAGACTCAAGTGAGAGCCTTCCTAGGCCTCACTGGGTATTACAGGAGGTTCATTAAGAACTATGGCTCCATGGCAGCCCCTCTTAATGACCTCACATCCAAGAAAATGCCTAAAAAGGTATTATGGACAGCAAACTGTCAGAAAGCTTTTGAGGAGCTGAAGCAGGCCATGTGCTCTGCACCTGTCCTGAAAAGCCCTTGTTACTCTAAAAAATTCTATGTCCAAACTGATGCATCTGAATTAGGAGTAGGGGCAGTCCTATCACAACTTAATTCTGAGGGCCAGGATCAACCTGTTGCTTTTATTAGTAGAAGGTTGACCCCTAGAGAAAAGCGTTGGTCTGCCATTGAGAGGGAGGCCTTTGCTGTGGTCTGGGCTCTGAAGAAGTTGAGGCCATACCTGTTTGGCACTCACTTCATTGTTCAGACAGACCACAAACCTCTACTTTGGCTAAAACAAATGAAAGGTGAAAATCCTAAATTGTTGAGGTGGTCCATATCCCTACAGGGAATGGACTATACAGTGGAACATAGACCTGGGAGTAGCCACTCCAATGCAGATGGACTCTCCAGATATTTCCACTTAGACAATGAAGACTCATCAGGTAATGGCTAGTCTTATTGTCCTTCGTTTGGGGGGGGGTTGTGTAGGAAAGTACCATCTTGCCTGGCATGTTACCCCCATTTTTCACTGTATATATGTTGTTTTAGTTGTATGTGTCACTGGGACCCTGGTAACCCAGGGCCCCAGTGCTCATAAGTGTGCCTGTATGTGTTACCTGTGTAGTGACTAACTGTCTCACTGAGGCTCTGCTAATCAGAACCTCAGTGGTTATGCTCTCTCATTTCTTTCCAAATTGTCACTGACAGGCTAGTGACCATTTTTACCAATTTACATTGGCTTACTGGAACACCCTTATAATCCCCTAGTATATGGTACTGAGGTACCCAGGGTATTGGGGTTCCAGGAGATCCCTATGGGCTGCAGCATTTCTTTTGCCACCCATAGGGAGCTCTGACAATTCTTACACAGGCCTGCCACTGCAGCCTGAGTGAAATAACGTCCACGTTATTTCACAGCCATTTTACACTGCACTTAAGTAACTTATAAGTCACCTATATGTCTAACCTTTACCTGGTAAAGGTTAGGTGCAAAGTTACTTAGTGTGAGGGCACCCTGGCACTAGCCAAGGTGCCCCCACATTGTTCAGAGCCAATTCACTGAACTTTGTGAGTGCGGGGACACCATTACACGCGTGCACTACATATAGGTCACTACCTATATGTAGCTTCACCATGGTAACTCCGAATATGGCCATGTAACATGTCTATGATCATGGAATTGCCCCCTCTATGCCATCCTGGCATTGTTGGTACAATTCCATGATCCCAGTGGTCTGTAGCACAGACCCTGGTACTGCCAGACTGCCCTTCCTGGGGTTTCTCTGCAGCTGCTGCTGCTGCCAACCCCTCAGACAGGCATCTGCCCTCCTGGGGTCCAGCCAGGCCTGGCCCAGGATGGCAGAACAAAGAACTTCCTCTGAGAGAGGGTGTGACACCCTCTCCCTTTGGAAAATGGTGTGAAGGCAGGGGAGGAGTAGCCTCCCCCAGCCTCTGGAAATGCTTTGTTGGGCACAGAGGTGCCCAATTCTGCATAAGCCAGTCTACACCGGTTCAGGGACCCCTTAGCCCCTGCTCTGGCGCGAAACTGGACAAAGGAAAGGGGAGTGACCACTCCCCTGACCTGCACCTCCCCTGGGAGGTGTCCAGAGCTCCTCCAGTGTGCTCCAGACCTCTGCCATCTTGGAAACAGAGGTGCTGCTGGCACACTGGACTGCTCTGAGTGGCCAGTGCCACCAGGTGACGTCAGAGACTCCTTGTGATAGGCTCCTTCAGGTGTTAGTAGCCTTTCCTCTCTCCTAGGTAGCCAAACCCTCTTTTCTGGCTATTTAGGGTCTCTGTCTCTGGGGAAACTTCAGATAACGAATGCATGAGCTCAGCCGAGTTCCTCTGCATCTCCCTCTTCACCTTCTGATAAGGAATCGACCGCTGACCGCGCTGGAAGCCTGCAAACCTGCAACATAGTAGCAAAGACGACTACTGCAACTCTGTAACGCTGATCCTGCCGCCTTCTCGACTGTTTTCCTGCTTGTGCATGCTGTGGGGGTAGTCTGCCTCCTCTGTGCACCAGAAGCTCCGAAGAAATCTCCCGTGGGTCGACGGAATCTTCCCCCTGCAACCGCAGGCACCAAAAAGCTGCATCTCCAGTCCCTTGGGTCTCCTCTCAGCACGACGAGCGAGGTCCCTCGAATCCAGCGACACCGTCCAAGTGACCCCCACAGTCCAGTGACTCTTCAGCCCAAGTTTGGTGGAGGTAAGTCCTTGCCTCACCTCGCTGGGCTGCATTGCTGGGAACCGCGACTTTGCAAGCTTCTCCGGCCCCTGTGCACTTCCGGCGGAAATCCTGTGTGCACAGCCAAGCCTGGGTCCACGGCACTCTAACCTGCATTGCACGACTTTCTAAGTTGGTCTCCGGCGACGTGGGACTCCTTTGTGCAACTTCGGCGAGCACCGTTTCACGCATCCTCGTAGTGCCTGTTTCTGGCACTTCTCCGGGTGCTACCTGCTTCAGTGAGGGCTCTTTGTCTTGCTCGACGTCCCCTCTCTCTGCAGGTCCAATTTGCGACCTCCTGGTCCCTCCTGGGCCCCAGCAGCGTCCAAAAACGCCAAACGCACGATTTGCGTGTAGCAAGGCTTGTTGGCGTCCATCCGGCGGGAAAACACTTCTGCACGACTCTCCAAGGCGTGGGGGATCCATCCTCCAAAGGGGAAGTCTCTAGCCCTTGTCGTTCCTGCAGTATTCACAGTTCTTCAGCCTAGTAAGAGCTTCTTTGCACCAACCGCTGGCATTTCTTGGGCATCTGCCCATCTCCGAGCTGCTTGTGACTTTTGGACTTGGTCCCCTTGTTCCACAGGTACCTTCAGACAGGAATCCATCGTTGTTGCATTGCTGATTTGTGTTTTCCTTGCATTCTCCCTCTAACACGACTATTTTGTCCTTAGGGGAACTTTAGTGCACTTTGCACTCACTTTTCAGGGTCTTGGGGAGGGTTATTTTTCTAACTCTCACTATTTTCTAATAGTCCCAGCGACCCTCTACAAGGTCACATAGGTTTGGGGTCCATTCGTGGTTCGCATTCCACTTTTGGAGTATATGGTTTGTGTTGCCCCTATCCCTATGTTTCCCCATTGCATCCTATTGTAACTATACATTGTTTGCACTGTTTTCTAAGACTATACTGCATATTTTTGCTATTGTGTATATATATCTTGTGTATATTTCCTATCCTCTCACTGAGGGTACACTCTAAGATACTTTGGCATATTGTCATAAAAATAAAGTACCTTTATTTTTAGTATAACTGTGTATTGTGTTTTCTTATGATATTGTGCATATGACACTAAGTGGTACTGTAGTAGCTTCACACGTCTCCTAGTTCAGCCTAAGCTGCTCTGCTAAACTACCATTATCTATCAGCCTAAGCTGCTAGACACCCTATACACTAATAAGGGATAACTGGGCCTGGTGCAAGGTGCAAGTACCCCTTGGTACTCACTACAAGCCAGTCCAGCCTCCTACACCGGGTCTCTAGCACAGAACCTGGGTACTGCCAAACTGCCTTTCAGGTGTCTCCACTGCAGCTGCTGCTGCTGCCAACCCCTCAGACAGGTTTCTGCCCTCCTGGGGTCCAGGCAGCCCCAGCCCAGGAAGGCAGAACAAAGGACTTCCTCTGAGAGAGGGTGTTACACCCTCTCCCTTTGGAAATAGGTGTGAAGGGCTGGGGAGGAGTAGACTCCCCCAGCCTCTGGAAATGCTTTGATGGGCACAGATGGTGTCCATCTCTGCATAAGCCAGTCTACACTGGTTCAGGGATCCCCCAGCCCTGCTCTGGCGCGAAACTGGACAAAGGAAAGGGGAGTGACCACTCCCCTGACCTGCACCTCCCAGGGGAGGGGCCCAGAGCTCCTCCAGTGTGTCCCAGACCTCTGCCATCTTGGAAACAGAGGTGCTGCTGGCACACTGGACTGCTCTGAGTGGCCGGTGCCAGCAGGTGACGTCAGAGGCTCCTTCTGATAGGCTTGTACCTCTTTTGGTAGCCAATCCTCCTTCCTAGGTATCCAAACCTCCCTTTCTGGCTATTTAGGGTCTCTGCTTTGGGGATCTCACCAGATAACGAATGCAATAGCTCATCAGAGTTCCTCTGCATCTCCCTCTTCACCTTCTGCCAAAGGATCGACCGCTGACTGCTCAGGACGCCTGCAAAACCGCAACAAAGTAGCAAGACGACTACTAGCAACCTTGTATCGCTTCATCCTGCCGGCTTTCTCGACTGTTTCCAGGTGGTGCATGCTCTGGGGGTAGCTTGCCTCCTCTCTGCACCAGGAGCTCTGAAGAAATCTCCTGTGGGTCGACGGAACCTTCCCCCTGCAAAAACAGGCACCAAAAGACTGCATCACAGGTCCTCTGGGTCCCCTCTCAGCACGACGATCCTGGTCCCTGGAACTCAGCAACTCTGTCCAAGTGACTCCCACAGCCCAGTGACTCTTCAGTCCAAGCTTGGTGGAGGTAAGTCCTTGTCTCCCCACGCTAGACTGCATTGCTGGCTACAACATGATTTGTAGATGCTCCAGCTCCTGTGCACTCTTCCAGGATTTCCTTCATGCACAGCCAAGCCTGGGTCCCTGACACTCTAACCTGCAGTGCACAACCTTCTGAGTTGTCCTCCGGTGTTGTGGGACTCCCTTTTGTGACTTCGCGTGGACTCTGGTTCACTCTTCTCAGGTACTTCTGCGGGTGCTGCCTGCTTCTGTGAGGGCTCCCTGACCAGCTGGGTGCCCCCTCTGTCTCCTCTTCCAAGTGGCGACATCCTGGTCCCTCCTGGGCCACAGCAGCACCCAAAAACCTCTACCGTGACCCTTGCAGCTAGCAAGGCTTGTTTGCGGTCTTTCTGCATGGGAGCACCTCTGCAAGTTTCATCGCAACATGGGACATCCATCCTCCAAAGGAGAAGTTCCTAGTCCTCTTTTTTCTTGCAGAACTCGAAGCGTCTTCCAACCGGTGGCAGCTTCCTTGCACCCTCAGCTGGCATTTCCCGGGCTCCTGCCCACTCTCAACACTGTCACGACTATTGGACTTGGTCCCCTTGTCTTATAGGTACTCAGGTCCAGAAATCCACTGTTGTTGCATTGCTGGTGTTTGTTCTTCCTGCAGAATCCCCCTATCATGACGTCTGTGCTCTCTGGGGGTAGTAGGTGCACTTTACACCTACCTTTCAATGTCTTGGGGTGGGCTATTTTTCTAACCCTCTCTGTTTTCTTACAGTCCCAGCGACCCTCTACAAGCTCACATAGGTTTGGGGTCCATTCGTGGATTCTCATTCTACTTTTGGAGTATATGGTTTGTGTTGCCCCTATACCTATGTCCTCCTATTGCAATCTACTGTAACTTTACACTGCTTGCCCAGCTCCTCTCACTCTACCTGTCCCCCCCCTCCCTCGCGCTTTCCCGCCGCGACCTCCTGCACGCCCCCGCCCCCCAGCTCCCATTCGCCCCCAGCTGACCCCTCCCCCCCCCTCCTACCTCTTATGGCGGCCGCTGCGCGACTGCGCAGCGGGCGCGCGCAGCGGGCACGCCGCTGGCGTGCCGGAGGCGCGCCAGAGGCAAGCCCGTCTGCGCCCGTCCGCGCCTGGCCCGCGCCCAGCGCCACGACCCCTGGTCCCCAGCTCCCCCAAGCCCCGCTGATCCGCTACGACCCCACCACCCTCCACGCCCTCAACCCAGGGCGCTCCAAAACCTGCTTCCTAGCTCACCCCAAACGCACCCATGGACCCTTCGCCTGCAACTCCTGCAAACGCATCTTCCACCACGCAACTACCACGACCACAAGCCCACGCGCCATCAGCCACCTCAAGTGCATCCTGGTCAACGCTCGTTCCGTCCACAAGCACGCCGTTGAACTTTGGGACCTCCTGGACTCCACAGCCCCGGACGTCGCCTTCATCACGGAGACATGGATGAACGCCTCCTCTGCTCCAGACATCGCTACCCGCCATCCCCGAAGGCTACAAGATCTCCAGAAAAGACCGCACCAACCAAGTAGGAGGAGGTGTCGCCATCATCTTCAAAGACTCCATCAGCGTCACCACCTCCACCGAAGACCCCCCCCTCGCCGCTGAACACCTGCATTTTCAGATTCGCACCGACCCAAGGACCACCCTCAGAGGATCCCTCGTCTACCGTCCTCCCGGACCTCGCGCCTCTTTCAGCGACGCCATCGCCGACTTCATCTCCCCGCACGCCCTCGCCTCACCGGACTACATCCTCCTAGGCGACCTCAACTTCCATCTGGAACAAAACAACGACCCCAACACCACCACCCTGCTCGACAACCTCGCCAACCTCGGCCTCAAACAACTGGTGAACACCGCCACCCACATCGCCGGACACACGCTCGACCCTATCTTCTCCGCCAGCAAACACGTCTTCTTCAGCCACACCTCTGCCCTGCACTGGACCGACCACAGCTGCGTCCACTTCACATTCCGACGCGAGACCTCCCACCTCCGCACTCAACCCATCCCTCGTCGACAGTGGAACAAGATCCCTGAAGAGCAACTCTTCTCCGCTCTCGCCGCCAACCAACCCACCCTCACCACCGACCCCAACGACGCAGCTCTCAACCTCACAAACTGGATCTCCAACTGCGCTGACAACCTTGCTCCCCTCAAACGCACGCATCGACAGACCAACACCAAAAAACCTCTCTGGTTCTCTGACACCCTCAAAGAATCAAAGAAAACTTGTCGTGCCCTTGAGAAGGCCTGGCGCAAGGACCACACCGCTGACAACATGACCGCCCTCAAGAACGCTACACGCGAACACCACCACCTGATCCGCACTGCCAAAAGGAACTTTTTCACCGACAGACTAGACAAAAACAGCCACAACAGCAGAGAACTCTTCAGCATCGTCAAAGAGTTCTCCAACCCCAGCGCCAGCGCCAACGCCGTCACGCCCTCACAGGATTTGTGCGAATCCCTCGCCACTTTCTTCCATCGCAAGATCAGCGACCTCCACGACAGCTTCGGACACCAGACCCAACCATACACCACTGAACCCGCTTCCCCGGACATCACCCTCAACAACTGGACCCACATCAACACGGAAGAAACCAAATCCATCATGAACTCTATCCACTCCGGCGCCCCTTCGGACCCCTGCCCGCACTTCATCTTTAACAAAGCCGACGACATCATCGCCCCGCACCTCCAGACCGTCATCAACTCTTCTTTTTCTTCTGCTACCTTCCCCGAATGCTGGAAGCACGCTGAAGTCAACGCCCTACTAAAGAAACCTACGGCTGACCCAAGCGACCTGAAAAACTTCCGCCCCATCTCTCTTCTACCTTTCCCAGCCAAGGTAATAGAAAAGACCGTCAACAAACAGCTGACCACCTTCCTGGAAGACAACAACCTGCTCGACCCTTCACAAACCGGATTCCGAACCAACCACAGCACGGAAACCGCCCTCATCTCAGTCACAGACGACATCAGAACCCTGATGGACAACGGTGAAACAGTCGCCCTCATTCTCCTCGACCTCTCGGCTGCCTTTGACACCGTCTGTCACCGCACCCTAATCACCCGCCTACGCTCCACCGGGATCCAAGGCCAGGCCCTGGACTGGATCGCCTCCTTCCTCGCTAACCGCTCCCAAAGAGTTTACCTCCCTCCGTTTCGCTCAGAACCCACCAAGATCATCTGCGGCGTACCTCAAGGCTCATCGCTCAGCCCGACACTCTTCAATGTCTACATGAGCCCCCTCGCCGACATCGTACGCAAGCACGACATCATCATCACCTCCTACGCCGACGACACCCAACTTGTACTCTCCCTCACCAAGGACCCCGCCAGCGCCAAGACCAACCTACAAGAGGGTATGAAGGACGTCGCAGATTGGATGAGGCTCAGCCGCCTAAAGCTGAACTCTGAAAAAACGGAAGTCCTCATCCTCGGCAACACCCCGTCCGCCTGGGACGACTCCTGGTGGCCCACGGCCCTCGGCACCGCACCGACCCCCGCAGACCACGCCCGCAACCTCGGCTTCATCTTGGACCCTCTTCTCACCATGACCAAGCAAGTCAACGCCGTGTCCTCCGCCTGCTTCCTCACTCTCCGCATGCTCCGCAAGATCTTCCGCTGGATCCCCGCCGACACCAGAAAAAACGTGACCCACGCCCTTGTCACGAGTCGCCTGGACTACGGCAACACCCTCTACGCTGGGACCACCGCCAAACTCCAAAACCGCCTGCAACGCATCCAAAACGCCTCGGCCCGCCTCATCCTCGACGTACCCCGCAACAGCCACATCTCCGCACACCTGAGACACCTGCATTGGCTCCCAGTCAGCAAAAGGATCACCTTCCGTCTTCTCACCCACGCACACAAAGCCCTCCACAACAAGGGACCGGAATACCTCAACAGACGCCTCAGCTTCTACGTCCCCACCCGCCCCCTCCGCTCCGCTGGCCTCGCACTTGCTGCCGTCCCTCGCACCCGCCGCTCCACGGCGGGTGGGAGATCTTTCTCCTTCCTGGCGGCCAAGACCTGGAACTCCCTCCCCACCAGCCTCAGGACCACCCAGGACCACTCCGCTTTCCGGAGACTCCTAAAGACTTGGCTGTTCGAGCAGCGATAACCCCCCCTTTCCCCCCTAGCGCCTTGAGACCCGCACGGGTGAGTAGCGCGCTTTACAAATGCTAATGATTTGATTTGATTTGCATTACTTTTCTTGCTATTACCTGCATAATTTTGGTTTGTGTACATATATCTTGTGTATATAACTTATCCTCATACTGAGGGTACTCCCTGAGATACTTTTGGTATATTGTCATAAAAATAAAGTACCTTTATTTTTAGTACTTCTGTGTGTTGTGTTTTCTTATGATATTGTGCATATGACACCAGTGGTATAGTAGGAGCTTTACATGTCTCCTAGTTCAGCCTAAGCTGCTTTGCCATAGCTACCTTCTATCAGCCTAAGCTGCTAGAAACACCTCTTCTACACTAATAAGGGATAACTGGACCTGGCACAAGGTGTAAGTACCTCTGGTACCCACTACAAGCCAGGCCAGCCTCCTACATTGGTTCTGCAGCGGTGGGATAAGTACTTGTAACTACTTACCACTTTGCCATCGTGTACTTTCCATAAGAGAATAATATACAAAACAGTTCAGTGTATATACACCAAACCAAAAGGTTTTGCGTTTCTCCTCTTAAAGTACTAAAATGTATTCTAAAAACTTCTAAAGTTTCTAAAAAGTTAGAAAAAGTTGTTTTCTCTGTTCTTTAAAAAGTTCTGAAACTTTTTCTTCCTTCTCACTGTCTCTGAACCTTTTGCTATGATGTCTGTGGTAGACTCTACTCTTAAAATGATCAATACTACTTATGACAATTTAAATTACAAGAGCCTAAGGAGTCTCTGCTTAGATAGAGGTTTAGTGACAGGAAAGAACCCTACAAAAGAGTTTCTATATAACATGCTTATTGTGAATGATGAGTCCCTACGAGGCACTTCAAATGAGAGGTTAATAGAAGGTTCCCATTCTGACTCAGGGGATCTCCTTGAGGGAGGTGGGGAGGGTTCTGTTCCAGATCTACCCCCTAGCAGGCCACCTTGTAATGCTGGTAGTAATGGAGGTTCCCATCATAGTAGGGGAGTCTTTATTCCTGGAGGCCAAGTTATTAGGGTTCAGTCAGTTAGGGGCAGATCTCCCTCTGTTGTTTCCAATTTATCTTCTGTGTCCAAGCATTCCCAACCCACCCACCCTGAAGACAACATGTTAGAAAGGGAACTCAAAAAGTTGAGGGTTGAAGAGACCAGACTGAAGCTTAAACAGCAACAGCTGGCCTTAGATAGGGAATCCCTAGACCTGGAGAAGGAGAGACAGAGATTGGGGTTTGGACCCCATGGTGACAGCAGCAGTATTCCTGATAGTAATCCTGTTAGAGAGCATGATTCCAGGAATCTGCACAAGATAGTCCCCCTTATAAGGAGGGGATGACATCAACAAGTGGTTTGCTGCACTTGAGAGGGCCTGTATGGTACAGGGGGTCCCTCAAAGGCAAGGGGCTGCTATATTGTGGCTATCTTACAATGGAAAGGGTAGGGATAGGCTCCTTACTGTTAGAGAAAGTGATGCTAACAATTTTGCAGTTTTGAAGGATGCACTCTTGGATGGATTTGGCTTAACCACGGAACAATACAGGATTAAGTTCAGAGACACCAGAAAAGAGTCCTCACAAGAATGGATGGACTTTGTCGACTGTTCAGTGAAGGCCTTGGAAGGGTGGTTACATGGCAGTAAAGTTTCTGCCTATGAAAGCCTGTATAACTTAATCCTGAGAGAGCATATTCTTAATAATTGTGTGTCTGATTTGTTGCACCAGTACTTGGTGGACTCTGATCTGACCTCTCCCCAAGAATTGGGAAAGAAGGCAGACAAATGGGTCAGAACAAGGGTGAACAGAAAAGTTCATACAGGGGGTGACAAAGATGGCAACAAAAAGAAGGATGGTAAGTCTTCTGACAAGGGTGGGGACAAATCTAAAAATGAGTCTTCATCAGGCCCACAAAAACACTCTGGTGGGGGTGGTGGGCCCAAATCCTCTTTTAATCAGAACAAGGAAAAGAAACCATGGTGCTATTTATGTAAAATAAAAGGCCATTGGACAACAGATCCCAGTTGTCCAAAGAAAAGCACCAATGCTCCTACCACTACAACCCCTACTGCGAACCCTAGTGTCCCTACTAATAGCAGTGGTGGTGGGAGCAAACCTACTAATAGCCAATCCAAGGGAGTAGCTGGGCTCACTATTGGTAACTTAGTTGGGGTTGGCCTTGTTAGGGAAGCCACAGAGGCTGTGTTAGTCTCTGAGGGGGCTATTGATTTAGCCACCTTAGTTGCTTGTCCCCTTAATATGGATAAGTACAAGCAGCTACCCCTAATAAATGGTGTTGAGGTTCAGGCCTACAGGGACACTGGTGCCAGTGTGACTATGGTCATAGAGAAACTGGTCCACCCTGAACAACACCTACTTGGTCACCAGTACCAAGTAACCGATGCTCACAACAACACACTTAGCCACCCCATGGCTGTTGTTAATCTCAACTGGGGGGGGGTTACTGGTCCAAAGAAAGTTGTGGTAGCCACAGATTTACCTGTAGACTGTCTACTAGGAAATGATTTGGAGACATCAGCTTGGTCAGATGTGGAGTTGGAGGCCCATGCAGCAATGCTGGGCATCCCAGGGCATATTTTTGCTTTGACAAGGGCTCAGGCCAAAAAGCAAAAAGGACAGGGAAGCTTGGATCCTGGAACAATGGACCAATTGCTCCCTAAAGCTAGGGCTAGTAGAAGCAAACCACTTCCTACTATCCCTCCCTCTACAGTGGATTCTACTTCTGAGGAAGAAGAATTCCCTCCTTGTGCAGAACCTACACCAGAGGAGCTGGAAGCAGACACTGCTGAGCTTTTGGGTGAAGGGGGGCCTGCCAGGGAGGAGCTGAGTGTGGCACGGCAAACCTGTCCCACATTAGAGGGTCTCAGACAGCAAGCTGTCAAACAGGCTAATGGGGATGTCAGTGACTCTCACAGAGTTTACTGGGAGGACAACCTCTTGTACACTGAGCATAGGGATCCTAAACCTGGAGCTGCCAGGAGATTAGTGATTCCTCAGGAGTACAGAAAGTTCCTCCTAACCCTGGCACATGACATTCCCCTAGCTGGGCATCTAGGACAAATGAAAACTTGGGACAGGCTTGTTCCCCTGTTTCATTGGCCTAGAATGTCTGAGGACACAAAGGAATTTTGTAAGTCCTGTGAAACCTGTCAAGCCCGTGGCAAGACAGGTGGCACCCCAAAGGCACCCCTTATTCCACTGCCTGTGGTTGGGGTTCCCTTTGAAAGGGTAGGGGTTGACATAGTTGGCCCCCTTGACCCTCCTACTGCTTCAGGCAATAGATTTATCTTGGTGGTAGTGGACCATGCCACAAGATATCCTGAAGCTATTCCTTTAAGGACCACTACAGCACCTGCAGTGGCAAAGGCCCTCCTGGGAATATTTTCCAGGGTAGGCTTCCCAAAGGAAGTAGTATCAGACAGGGGAAGCAATTTCATGTCTGCATACTTAAAGGCCATGTGGAAGGAGTGTGGTGTAACGTACAAGTTCACAACACCCTATCATCCACAAACAAATGGACTGGTGGAGAGATTTAATAAAACTCTCAAAGGCATGATTATGGGTCTCCCTGAAAAACTCCGCAGGAGATGGGATATCCTTCTACCATGCCTCCTTTTTGCCTACAGGGAGGTACCCCAGAAAGGAGTGGGCTTCAGCCCCTTTGAACTTCTTTTTGGACACCCTGTTAGGGGTCCACTCACACTTGTAAAGGAGGGTTGGGAACAACCTTTAAAAGCTCCTAAGCAGGATATTGAGGATTATGTACTTGGCCTCAGATCAAGGTTGGCTGAGTACATGAAAAAGGCCAGTAAAAACCTTCAGGCCAGCCAAGAGCTCCAGAAGCAATGGCATGATCAGAAGGCTGTTTTGGTTCAGTACCAACCAGGGCAGAAAGTGTGGGTCTTGGAGCCTGTGGCCCCAAGAGCATTCCAAGATAAATGGAGTGGACCCCACACAATTGTTGAAAAGAAGGGAGAAGTCACCTATTTAGTTGACTTAGGCACTGCCAGGAGTCCCCTTAGGGTGCTCCATGTCAACCCCCTGAAACCCTACTATGACAGGGCTGATCTCACCCTGCTCATGGCAACTGATGAGGGACAGGAAGAAGACAGTGATCCTCTACCTGATATCTTCTCTTCCACAGAACAAGATGCTTTGGTGGAAGGTGTAGTTTTGGCTGATTGTCTTACTGCTGAGCAGAAAGACAATTGCATAAACCTCCTAGATCAATTCTCTGAACTCTTCTCTACTGTGCCAGGTACCACTTCTTGGTGTGAGCACACTATAGATACTGGAGACAGCTTGCCTGTCAAAAGTAAGATCTATAGGCAGCCTGACCATGTCAGGGACTGCATAAAGCAAGAGGTCCAGAAAATGTTAGAACTAGGAGTGGTTGAGCACTCTGACAGTCCATGGGCTTCTCCTGTGGTACTGGTACCAAAACCCCATTACAAAGATGGAAAGAAGGAAATGAGGTTTTGTGTAGACTATAGAGGTCTCAACTTGGTAACCAAAACTGATGCTCACCCTATACCCAGGGCAGATGAGCTCATAGATACACTGGCATCTGCCAAGTATCTAAGCACTTTTGACTTGACTGCAGGGTATTGGCAGATCAAATTGTCAGAAGATGCTAAACCTAAGACTGCATTTTCAACCATTGGAGGACATTACCAGTTTACTGTAATGCCTTTTGGTTTGATAAATGCACCTGCCACTTTTCAGAGGTTGGTGAACACAGTCCTGCAAGGGCTGGAAGCTTTCAGTGCACCATATTTGGACGATATAGCTGTCTTTAGCTCCAGCTGGGATGATCACCTGGTCCACCTATGAAGAGTTTTGGAGGCCCTGCAAAAGGCAGGCCTCACTATCAAGGCTTCAAAGTGCCAGATAGGGCAGGGTAAGGTGGTTTATCTGGGACACCTTGTTGGTGGGGAACAGATTGCACCACTTCAGGGGAAAATCCAAACAATTATTGATTGGGTTCCCCCTACCACTCAGACTCAGGTGAGAGCCTTCCTAGGCCTCACTGGGTATTACAGGAGGTTCATTAAGAACTATGGATCCATTGCAGCCCCTCTTAATGACCTCACATCCAAGAAAATGCCTAAAAAGGTATTATGGACAGCAAACTGTCAGAAAGCTTTTGAGGAGCTGAAGCAGGCCATGTGCTCTGCACCTGTCCTGAAAAGCCCTTGTTACTCTAAAAAATTCTATGTCCAAACTGATGCATCTGAATTAGGAGTAGGGGCAGTCCTATCACAACTTAATTCTGAGGGCCAGGATCAACCTGTTGCTTTTATTAGTAGGAGGATGACCCCAAGAGAAAAGCGTTGGTCTGCCATAGAGAGGGAGGCCTTTGCTGTGGTCTGGGCTCTGAAGAAGTTGAGGCCATACCTGTTTGGCACTCACTTCATTGTTCAGACAGACCACAAACCTCTACTTTGGCTAAAACAAATGAAAGGTGAAAATCCTAAATTGTTGAGGTGGTCCATATCCCTACAGGGAATGGACTATACAGTGGAACATAGACCTGGGAGTAGCCACTCCAATGCAGATGGACTGTCCAGATATTTCCACTTAGACAATGAAGACTCATCAGGTCATGGCTAGTCTTATTGTCCTTCATTTGGGGGGGGGGGGTTGTGTAGGAAAGTACCATCTTGCCTGGCATGTTACCCCCATTTTTCACTGTATATATGTTGTTTAGTTGTATGTGTCACTGGGACCCTGGTAACCCAGGGCCCCAGTGCTCATAAGTGTGCCTGAATGTGTTACCTGTGTAGTGACTAAATGTCTCACTGAGGCTCTGCTAATCAGAACCTCAGTGGTTATGCTCTCTCATTTCTTTCCAAATTGTCACTAACAGGCTAGTGACCATTTTTACCAATTTACATTGGCTTACTGGAACACCCTTATAATTCCCTAGTATATGGTACTGAGGTACCCAGGGTATTGGGGTTCCAGGAGATCCCTATGGGCTGCAGCATTTCTTTTGCCACCCATAGGGAGCTCTGACAATTCTTGCACAGGCCTGCCACTGCAGCCTGAGTGAAATAACGTCCACGTTATTTCACAGCCATTTTACACTGCACTTAAGTAACTTATAAGTCACCTATATGTCTAACCTTTACCTGGTAAAGGTTAGGTGCAAAGTTACTTAGTGTGAGGGCACCCTGGCACTAGCCAAGGTGCCCCCACATTGTTCAGAGCCAATTCCCTGAACTTTGTGAGTGCGGGGACACCATTACACGCGTGCACTACATATAGGTCACTACCTATATGTAGCTTCACAATGGTAACTCCGAATATGGCCATGTAACATGTCTATGATCATGGAATTGCCCCCTCTATGCCATCCTGGCATAGTTGGCACAATCCCATGATCCCAGTGGTCTGTAGCACAAACCCTGGTACTGCCAAACTGCCCTTTCTGGGGTTTCACTGCAGCTGCTGCTGCTGCCAACCCCTCAGACAGGCATCTGCCCTCCTGGGGTCCAGCCAGGCCTGGCCCAGGATGGCAGAACAAAGGACTTCCTCTGAGAGAGGGTGTTACACCCTCTCCCTTTGGAAAATGGTGTGAAGGCAGGGGAGGAGTAGCCTCCCCCAGCCTCTGGAAATGCTTTCTTGGGCACAGATGTGCCCAATTCTGCATAAGCCAGTCTACACCGGTTCAGGGGACCCCTTAGCCCTGCTCTGGCGCGAAACTGGACAAAGGAAAGGGGAGTGACCACTCCCCTGACCTGCACCTCCCCTGGGAGGTGTCCAGAGCTCCTCCAGTGTGCTCCAGACCTCTGCCATCTTGGAAACAGAGGTGCTGCTGGCACACTGGACTGCTCTGAGTGGCCAGTGCCACCAGGTGACGTCAGAGACTCCTTCTGATAGGCTCCTTCAGGTGTTAGTAGCCTATCCTCTCTCCTAGGTAGCCAAACCCTCTTTTCTGGCTATTTAGGGTCTCTGTCTCTGGGGAAACTTTAGATAACGAATGCAAGAGCTCATCCGAGTTCCTCTGCATCTCTGTCTTCACCTTCTGCCAAGGAATCGACTGCTGACCGCGCTGGAAGCCTGCAAACCTGCAACATAGTATCAAAGACGACTACTGCAACTCTGTAACGCTGATCCTGCCGCCTTCTCGACTGTTTTCCTGCTTGTGCATGCTGTGGGGGTAGTCTGCCTCCTCTCTGCACCAGAAGCTCCGAAGAAATCTCCCGTAGGTCGACGGAATCTTCCCCCTGCAACCGCAGGCACCAAAAAGCTGCATTACCGGTCCCTTGGGTCTCCTCTCAGCACGACGAGCGAGGTCCCTCGAATCCAGCGACTCTGTCCAAGTGACCCCCACAGTCCAGTGACTCTTCAGTCCAAGTTTGGTGGAGGTAAGTCCTTGCCTCACCTCGCTGGGCTGCATTGCTGGGAACCGCGACTTTTGCAGCTACTCCGGCCCCTGTGCACTTCCGGCGGAAATCCTTTGTGCACAGCCAAGCCTGGGTCCACGGCACTCTAACCTGCATTGCACGACTTTCTAAGTTGGTCTCCGGCGACGTGGGACTCCTTTGTGCGACTTCGGGTGAGCACCGTTTCATGCATCCTTGTAGTGCCTGTTTCTGGCACTTCTCCGGGTGCTACCTGCTGCTGAGAGGGCTCCTTGTCTTGCTCGACGTCCCCTCTCTCTCCTGGTCCAATTTGCGACCTCCTGGTCCCTCCAGGGCCACAGCAGCGTCCAAAAACGCTAACCGCACGATTTGCAGCTAGCAAGGCTTGTTGGCGTTCTTTCGGTGGGAAAACACTTCTGCACGACTCTCCACGGCGAGAGGGATCCGTCCACCAAAGGCGAAGTCTCTAGCCCTTTTCGTTCCTGCAGAAACCTCAGCTTCTTCTGTCCAGTAGAAGCTTCTTTGCACCCGCAGCTGGCATTTCCTGGGCATCTGCCCATCTCCGACTTGCTTGTGACTTTTGGACTTGGTCCCCTTGTTCCACAGGTACCCTAGATTGGAAATCCACAGTTGTTGCATTGTTGGTTTGTGTCTTTCCTGCATTATTAATCTAACACGACTTCTTTGTCCTTAGGGGAACTTTAGTGCACTTTGCACTCACTTTTCAGGGTCTTGGGGAGGGTTATTTTTCTAAACTCTCACTATTTTCTAATAGTCCCAGCGACCCTCTACAAGGTCACATAGGTTTGGGGTCCATTCGTGGTTCGCATTCCACTTTTGGAGTATATGGTTTGTGTTGCCCCTATCCCTATGTTTCCCCATTGCATCCTATTGTAACTATACATTGTTTGCACTATTTTCTAAGACTATACTGCATATTTTTGCTATTGTGTATATATATCTTGTGTATATTTCCTATCCTCTCACTGAGGGTACACTCTAAAATACTTTGGCATATTGTCATAAAAATAAAGTACCTTTATTTTTAGTATAACTGTGTATTGTGTTTTCTTATGATATTGTGCATATGACACTAAGTGGTACTGTAGTAGCTTCACACGTCTCCTAGTTCAGCCTAAGCTGCTCTGCTAAGCTACCATTATCTATCAGCCTAAGCTGCTAGACACCCTATACACTAATAAGGGATAACTGGGCCTGGTGCAAGGTGCAAGTACCCCTTGGTACTCACTACAAGCCAGTCCAGCCTCCTACAGTGACTCCTTCAGTCCAAGATTGGTAGGGGTAAGTCCTTGCCTCACCATGCTATACTGCAAACCTGTGTACTGTGTGATTTGCAGCTGCTCCGGCTTCTGTGCACTCCTCCAAGGATTCCTTTGTGCATAGCCTAGCCCGGGTCCCCAGCACTCCATCCTGCAGTGCTCAACCCTCTGAGTTGGACTCCGACGTCGTGGGACCCTCCTTTGTGACTCTGAGCCAGCTTTGGTTCACAAATCTTCTAAGTGCCTTCTCCGGTACTTCTGTGGGTGATGCCTGCTTCTGTGGGGGCTCTCTGAGTTGCTGAGCGCCCCCGCTGTCTCCTCCTCCAAGGGGTGACATCCTGGTCCTTTCTGGTCCTCAGCAGCACCTAAAAACCTCTACCGCGACCCTTGCAGCTAGCAAGGCTTGTTTGTGGTATTTTGCGTGGGAACACTTCTGCAACCTTCAGCACGCCGTGGTACATCTTCCATCCAAAGGAGAAGTTCCTAGCTCTCTTTGTTGTTGAAGAATCCTAAGTTTCTTCCATCCGGAGGCAGCTTCCTTGCACCTTCATCCGGGGTTTCCTGGGCTCCTGACCCCCCCTGGACACTATCGCGACTCTTGGACTTGGTCCCCTTGCCTTGCAGGTCCTCAGGTCCAGGAATCCGTCTTCAGTGCTTTGCTGGTGTTTGTGGTTCTTGCAGAATCCCCCTATCACGACTATTGTGTCCTACTGGGGTAGTAGGTGTACTCTACTCCTACTTTTCAGGGTCTTGGGGTGGGGTATCTTGGACACCCTGACTGTTTTCTTACAGTCCCAGCGCCCTCTACAAGCTCCCATAGGTCTGGGGTCCATTCGTGATTTGCATTCCACTTTTGGAGTATATGGTTTGTGTTGCCCCTAGACCTATGTTCACCTATTGCATCCTAATGTAATTCTACACTGCATTACTTTTCTTACTCTTACTTACCTGTTTTGGGTTTGTGTACATAAAACTTGTGTATATTACTTACCTTCTAACTGAGGGTACTCACTGAGATACTTGTGGCATATTGTCATAAAAATAAAGTACCTTTATTTTCAGTAACTCTCTGTATTGTGTTTTCTTATGATATTCTGCTATATGATGTAAGTGGTATAGTAGGAGCTTTGCATGTCTCCTGGTTCAGCCTAAGCTTTGCCATATCTACCTTCTATCAGCCTAAGCTGCTAGAAACACCTCTGTTCTACTAATAAGGGATAACTGGACCTGGCACAGGGTGTAAGTACCATAAGGTACCCACTATAAGCCAGGCCAGCCTCCTACACAACTGCACCACTTGTGGTTCCTGAACTACTACCACACTTCTCGTCCCACAGAGTTCTTTATGCTGCAAACATTACAGCTTATCCTGTGCTGATCGAGTAGCCTAGGAAAAGGTTCCATATCAGATTATGGGACCCACTGAGATATTGTAATTGCCTTATGTGATAAAAGTTTGATGTCTGATTTACAGGCAAATGCTACTTTGAATAATGACGATCTTTATTTGAAATCAGTTAATTACAAAGAAATTGTATTGACAGCACCACTATGCACATTATTTTATACACAGTACTAGCTATCCTGGAGAAATTCACAATTACATACAATGTGAGGCTCCACCTTCAGATAGTCATTCTAATTTCTCATAGAAATTTTCATACTTTCAGAGTGCTGACTGATTACATCCTTCAGTCTTCTATCTTATCTAAAAGCCACAACAGCTTCCAAAAAATCTAATTGCTACTAACAAGCTGATTTATTTTATTGAGTTTAGTCAAATCCTGGCTATTCATGGACAAGTATTGGAAAGCAAATGTTGATGAGAACGGTATTTGGGGAACCAACCTTTGGCTAATCCAAGACAAAGAAGGCCTATTGTGAGCCTTAATAATATCAAAAGAAATGATATTTCTAAACAAAACTATCCAACAGACTACAAGTCTGGGATTTGAAACAATGATGGTCTAAAGAAACCTTCTATACTAGAAGCCAAGTTTACAATGTTCATTAGCTGGCAATTTTAAAGGAGTATGTCTGAATCAGACATAAATGATATGATACAAAATACAATCTATAATTCAATCCAATATCCTGTGGCAGGTTTAGCCTCATGGCTTTATGATTCCGATGCTTGCCTGGGGGGTTTTCTTTCCAAACACTCGTGGACCTAAAATAAATAGTCCTGACCCACAGTTTAATACATAAACACCTGCAGGAGATTCCACCTACAGTGCAGGTAACCTATCTCAACCAAGGCTAGGTAATTTTTAGTATTGTATCAGTAAAGGAACACTTTTCCATAATTAAAAATATACATGGATTTTTCTGACTTTCTTCTTAGACTACGCCCTAAAAGAAATAAATGATTTTTTGCCACAGGCATAGACAGCATTTACAATGATTTAAACAAGAATTCAAAGAATGAAGCTGCAGAAAGAATTAGGGAAATAGATCAAGAAAACCTGCAAACAGTTTTTAAAGTTATCAACAATGGAATGAACACGCTTTCTCAGAGAGTGTACTTCTTAAATCACAATTTTTCCATTGCCTTGCAAGTCATAAAATGACACTTAGGTTTATTACAAGGCAGGCAGGCTCAGTTAAGAGCAATTATACAAATTAATTGAGCACTATAAACCAGTGGTTCCCAACCTGTGGTCCAGGGACCCCTGGGGGTCCGCGAAGCCTCCTCAGGGGGTCCGCGACTACTTAGAAAATTAAATAATATTAACATTTTAGGTCCCCAGCTTTCAGTAATGACTCAGTGGGGCGTCCCCAGATTCCAAAAATGATGCAGTGGGGGTCCCCGGGTTCCACTAATGATAAAGTGGGGGTCCACAGAAGTGAAAAGGTTGGGAACCACTGCTAAAAACACTAAGATCAGGTGTCATTCCTTGGCAACCTTCAAATGAAATGGCACTGTTTGAAACATACAAATTGACACTTACTCAAAAAAAATGGCCAAAAAAGAACCTACATACATACTATTAAGTATAGAACAATTTAAATATGAACCATTTAATGCTGCTGAAACTCTATCTGTCACCTGGCTAATACTAGGCATTTTTCCTTGCCCGTTACAACATTCCATTTTCACAAATATAAATCCATTGGCTTGTATGAAACCATGCACAATTCACAATTGTTCCACTGATCGAAATGTCCTTTCTCCGACATCTGTTTTAAATGAGGATGAAGATGACCCTGTGTTGTCAGTAAAGCAAATTGCAGGAATCCCATTGGACACTCCCTTTTTGTGTGACACCATATAATTGCAAGGAATGTATAGCACTTAGAAGCCAGGGTTAAATTGTGTTTTATCTTTTTCCCCTATTACATGAATTTCCGTACATCATGAACTTCTCTATAATGGTTCTCATTTATTTCTCACACATTTCACTTGCTGTGTTTTGGAACCTGGCCAGCCATACCTGATAGCAGTTTCAGAAACAATATAGAGTTTTGGAAGGAGCTGTATCCTCCACTACGAAACAGCATTGGGAACATCCCTTGGCCTAGTATAAACATGACATTAATGTGTTTTGATGATCTTAACAAGCTCTTGCCTGTTCTATTGAAAAAGAAAGTCTGTTTGACTTCAGCGGTTGAAGTTCAGAATCTAAAGCCAGAACAGCATCAGAAATTCAGAGGCTGTTACATACACATTACGCAACAAATTTTACAGACATCTTACAAATGATATGTAATTAGCCTGTAACAACTGGTGATGTTTATATTTCAAGAACATTGGATTTGGTCTGGTGACTGGTTTTCAAGCAGTATTTGGATAGATTTCGTAATTATTTTGATTCTCTGTTCTCCAACTTTTTGGGGGAATTTCCAATCATCATGAGTCTAATCGGATGTGGTATCATCATCTTTTTCCTGTTCTAATACGGAAGTTAACAACATGAAGAACACATATCTAGCTGAAAAAAAAGCAGAGAAACACTAGCACACTACATGGGACATGCTTGGCTATCTGAACTCAGGGGGCACTGGATGCTCACACTTTGCAAAATGAATGCTGCACAAGTAAAACTTGTGTTCTGGTGTATAAACTGTCCAACTGAAATCATCTTGGACTTACAGTTAGAACAGCTGTTAATGGCCTATCTCTCTGTGAAAACAACTGCTCAACGTCTACATGAGCACCAGATACAATGCCAAGCAATGCATGTGTCCTTTCTACAAGCCCCCACTTATGACAGAGTAATATCACCAGTGACACTTTTCGATGCAGCTCTTGAGGAGCAACTTGACTCATTTTCTTTGACCCCACCCGAGGAGGAGCAGTAATTACCATCGAGTGCCTCAGATGAGCGGCCAATTGTTGGTTAGTCAAATACAACCGACTGTTCACTATGAATACGATCTGTATGGTTTTTGCAAAGATCACACACATGCTGCGTGTGCACCCGATGATGTAGACATGTCCACTGATGAGGAATGAACTCAATATACAAATCAATTAACAACAAGTACACAACAAACATACCACAAAAGCCTATATAAACTATGAACTAAAGGAAACCTTTTCATTTTAACCCCTACGCTGCCAGGCCTTTTCCCCCTCCTGTGCCAGGCCTTTTTTTGGCTATTTGGGGCAATTCGCGGTTAGGCCCTCATAACTTTTTGGCCACATAAGCTAGCCAATCCAAATTTGCGTCCTTTTTTTCCAACATCCTAGGGATTCTAGAGGTACCCAGACTTTTTAGGTTCCCCCGAAGGAGGCCAAGAAATTAGCCAAAATATAGTGAAAATTTTGTTTTTTTCAAACAAATGGGAAAAAGTGGCTGCAGAAGGAGGCTTGTGGTTTTTTCCCTGAAAATGGCATCAACTAAGGGTTTGTGGTGCTAAAATCACCAGCTTCCCAGCTTTCAGGAACAGGCAGACTTGAATCAGAAAACCTAAACATTTCTGAAAAGTAAACAAAATTCTGAATTCAGCAAGGGGTCATTTGTGTAGATCCTACAAGGGTTTCCTACAGAAAATAACAACTGAAAAAGAAAAATATTGAAATTGAGGTGAAAAAAACTGCAATTTTTCTCTACGTTTTACTCTGTAACTTTTTCCTGCAATGTCAGATTTTTTAAAGCAATATACCGTTACATCTACTGGACTCTTCTGGTTGTGGGGATATATAGGGCTTGTAGGTTCATCAAGAACCCTAGGTACCCAGAGCCAATAAATGAGCTGCACCGTGCAGTGCGTTTTCATTTTATACCGGGTATACAAGAATTCATTTGCTGAAATACAAAGAGTGAAAAATAGCTATCAAGAAAACCTTTGTACTTCCAAAATGGGCACAAGATAAGGTGTTGAGGAGCAGGTGTTATTTGCACATCTCTGAATTCCGGGGTGACCATACTAGAATGTGAATTACAGGGCATTTCTCAAATAGATGTCTTTTTGACACACTCTCTTATATTTGGAAGGAAAAAATGGAGAGAAAGACAAGGGGCAATAACACTTGTTTTGCTACTCTATGTTCCCCCAAGTCTCCCGATGAAAATGATACCTCACTTGTGTTGGTAGGCCTAGCGCCCGCGACAGGAAATGCCCCAAAACACAACGTGGAAACATCACATTTTTTTAAAGAAAACAGAGGTGTTTTTTGCAAAGTGCCTACCTGTAGATTTTGGCCTCTCGCTCAGCCGGCACCTAGGGAAACATACCAACCCTGTGCATTTTTTAAAACCAGACACCTAGGAGAATCCAAGACGGGGTGACTTGTGGGGCTCTGACCAGGTTCTGTTACCCAGAATCCTTTGCAAACCTCAAAATGTGGCTAACAAAACACGTTTTGCACTCATTTCGGTGACAGAAACTTCTGAAATCTGTGAGAAGCCACGAATTCCCATCCACCCAGCGTTCCCCCAAGTCTCCCGATAAAAATGGTACCTCACTTGTGTGGGTAGGCCTAGCGCCCACGAAAGGAAATGGCCCAAAACACAACGCGGACACATCACATTTTTTCATAGAAAACAGTGCCTACATGTGGATTTTGGCCTCTAGCTCGGCCGGCACCTGGGGAAACCTAGAAAACCAGCGCATTTTTGAAAACTAGAAACCTAGGGGAATCCAAGATGGGGTGACTTATGGGGCTCTGACCAGGTTCTGTTACCCATAATCCTTTGCAAACATCAAAACCTGGCCAAAAAAACACTTTTTTCCTCTCATTTCGGTGACAGAAAGTTCTGGAATCTGAGAGGAGCCACAAATGTCCTTCCACACAGCGTTCCCACAAGTCTCCCGATAAAAATGGTACCTCACTTGTGTGGGTAGGCCTAGCGCCCACGAAAGGAAATGGCCCAAAACACAACGTGGACACATTGTAGGAGGCTGGACTGGCTTGTAGTGAGTACCAAGGGGTACTTACACCTTTACTTACACCTTGCACCAGGCCCAAGTATCCCTTATTAGTGTATAGGGTGTCTAGCAGCATAGGCTGATACATAATGGTAGCTTAGCAGAGCAGCTTAGGCTGAACTAGGAGATGAGTGAAGCTCCTACAGTACCACTAGTGTCACTTGCACAATATCATAAGAAAACACAATACACAGATATACTAAAAATAAAGGTACTTTATTTTTATGACAATATGCCAAAGTATCTCAGAGTGTACCCTCAGTGTGAGGATAGCAAATATACACAAGATATATGTACACAATAGCAAAAATATGCAGTATAGTCTTAGAAAACAGTGCAAACAATGTATAGTTACAATAGGATGCAATGGGGACACATAGGGATAAGGGCAACACAAACCATATACTCCAAAAGTGGAATGCGAACCACGAATGGACCCCAAACTTATGTGACCTTGTAGAGGGTCGCTGGGACTATTAGAAAATAGTGAGGGTTAGAAAAATAGCCCACCCCAAGACCCTGAAAAGTGAGTGCAAAGTGCACTAAAGTTCCCCAAAGGACATAGAAGTCGTGATAGGGGAATTCTGCAGGAAAGACACAAACCAGCAATGCAACAATGATGGATTTCCAGTCGAGGGTACCTGTGGAACAAGGGGACCAAGTCCAAAAGTCACAAGCAAGTCGGAGATGGGCAGATGCCCAGGAAATGCCAGCTGTGGGTGCAAAGAAGCTGCTACTGGACAGTAGAAGCTGAGGATTCTGCAGGAACGACAAGGGCTAGAGACTTCCCTTTTGGAGGATGGATCCCCCACGCCGTGGAGAGTCATGCAGAAGTGTTTTCCCGCCGAAAGACCGCCAACAAACATTGCTAGTTGCAAATCGTGCGGTTAGGGTTTTTGGATGCTGCTGTGGCCCAGGAGAGACCAGGATGTCGCCAATTGCGTCTGGGGACAGAGGAGGCGTCGAGCAAGATAAGGAGCCCTCTCAGAAGCAGGCACCACCCGCAGAAGTGCCGGAACAGGCACTACAAAGAAGAGTGAAACGGAGCTCACCCGAAGTTGCACAAAGGAGTCCCACGTCGCCAGAGGGCCACCTAGAAAGTCGTGCAATGCAGGTTAGAGTGCCGAGGACCCAGGCTTGGCTGTGCACAAAGGATTTCCGCCGGAAGTGCACAGAGGCCGGAGTATCTGCAAAAGTCGCGGTTCCCAGCAATGCAGTCTGGCGTGGGAAGGCAAGGACTTACCTCCACCAAACTTGGACTGAAGAGTCACTAGACTGTGGGAGTCACTTGGACACAGTTGCTGGATTCAAGGGACCTCGCTCGTCATGCTGAGAGGAGACCCAGGGGACCGGTGATGCAGTTCTTTGGTGCCTGCGGTTGCAGGGGGAAGATTCCGTCGACCTACGGGAGATTTCTTCGGAGCTTCTAGTGCAGAGAGGAGGCAGACTACCCCCACAGCATGCACCACCAGGAAAACAGTCGAGAAGGCGGCAGGATCAGCGTTACAGAGTTGCAGTAGTCGTCTTTGCTACTTTGTTCCAGTTTTGCAGGCTTCCAGCGCGGTCAGCAGTCGATTCCTTGGCAGAAGTTGAAGAGAGAGATGCAGAGGAACTCTGATGAGCTCTTGCATTCGTTATCTAAGGAAATCCCCAAAGCAGAGACCCTAAATAGCCAGAAAAGAGGGTTTGGCTACTTAGGAGAGAGGATAGGCTAGCAACACCTGAAGGAGCCTATCAGAAGGAGTCTCTGACGTCACCTGCTGGCCCTGGCCACCCAGAGCAGTCCAGTGTGCCAGCAGCACCTCTGTTTCCAAGATGGCAGAGGTCTGGAGCACACTGGAGGAGGTCTGGGCACCTCCCAGGGGAGGTGCAGGTCAGGGGAGTGGTCACTCCCCTTTCCTTTGTCCAGATTCGCGCCAGAGCAGGGCTGAGGGGTCCCTGAACCGGTGTAGACTGGCTTATGCAGAAATGGGCACCATCTGTGCCCATGAAAGCATTTCCAGAGGCCGGGGCAGGCTACTCCTCCCCAGCCCTGACACCTTTTTCCAAAGGGAGAGGGTGTAACACCCTCTCTCTGAGGAAGTCCTTTGTTCTGCCATCCTGGGCCAAGCCTGGCTGGACCCCAGGAGGGCAGAAACCTGTCTGAGGGGTTGGCAGCAGTAGCAGCTGCAGTAAAACCCCTGAAAAGGCAGTTTGGCAGTACCAGGGTCTGTGCTACAGACCAGTGGGATCATGGGATTGTGCCAACTATGCCAGGATGACATAGAGGGGGCAATTCCATGATCATAGACATGTTACATGGCCATATTCGGAGTTACCATTGTGAAGCTACATATAGGTAGTGACCTATATGTAGTGCACGCGTGTAATGGTGTCCCCGCACTCACAAAGTCCGGGGAATTTGCCCTGAACAATGTGGGGGCACCTTGGCTAGTGCCAGGGTGCCCTCACACTAAGTAACTTTGCACCTAACCTTTACCAGGTAAAGGATAGACATATAGGTGACTTATAAGTTACTTAAGTGCAGTGGTAAATGGCTGTGAAATAACGTGGATGTTATTTCACTCAGGCTGCAGTGGCAGGCCTGTGTAAGAATTGTCAGAGCTCCCTATGGGTGGCAAAAGAAATGCTGCAGCCCATAGGGATCTCCTGAAACCCCAATTCCCTGGGTACCTTAGTACCATATACTAGGGAATTATAAGGGTGTTCCAGTAAGCCAATGTAAATTGGTAAAATTGGTCAGTAGCCTGTTAGTGACAATTTGAAAGAAATGAGAGAGCATAACCACTGAGATTCTGATTAGCAGAGCCTCAGTGAGACAGTTAGTCACTACACAGGTAACACATTCAGGCACACTTATGAGCACTGGGGCCCTGGGTGACAGGGTGCCAGTGACACATACAACTAAAACAACATATATACAGTGAAAAATGGGGGTAACATGCCAGGCAAGATGGTACTTTCCTACAGACTGGCATAAAGTGACCTACCTGCAGGCTCCTATGTGTCTTCTTGCTGAATCCAGGTAAATAAAAAAAAAAATGATTGTATTTAAAAAGCAGACACATTTTACCTACATCAGATGATACTACTTTATGGAGAGGTATTAAAATTTATTGAGTTTTTTCACACACACTTAGATACATTTCTGCCTTCCACTACCCCAATCAAAATGCAAGAAGGGGCCCGCACCAGTCAGGGCCCATGGGACCAGACTGAAAGGACCGAAGTTATGCCTGACATTTTAAACTATTGTATAGAGTTCAACTGACCATTTACTCGTTAGACCTTCACATGTTTTGAGATTGTCTTTAACTTTTGCACATGGGCCATTAATTACAACGAAAATTGTGTTGCAGCTTGCTGCCAGTATCCACACCCTAAGTATTAAGTATTAAGGGCATAGTTTCTGACATGCTAACCATGTCTGAGAACCAAGCTTTAATGACAGTGGGATTCTGGCCTTTGGTCAGCATTTGTTCTTCAGTTACCTCAGAGGGATACAGGATACAGAGAACCCCAGAAGGCTAGAGAGCCGAAGCAAGCAGACTATTTGGGAACTCGTGGAATGTTGCTATTTAGTTTATTTAAGTTGTATAATTGGAAAATAATGCTAATCAAAACTGCTAGACTTCTGTTTTACGTGTTATGTCACAGGCAAGTGAAGCCGTTCCCTAGAGAAGAATGAACCGGCCATGGGACTCTAGATTTCCAAGCACAGAGGATGCCCCACTCATGGCTGAGGGACACTGACATCACAGCTGGTGAATGATTTCGGAGTTGAGGGGGAAGGAGTGCAGGTGTGATGAAGGTGGGTGAACTACAAATAAAAAGGGAGAGCGCAGTCTCTGGGAGCACATGCATGAGCAGAGTCTTAAAAATATATGGCATGTAACTCATGCACCAAAGATCATGTTAGAACAGGATATGGTGCTATGTATTTATTAGACATGAGTTTTTAAGCATGAACTGAGAAACATTCCTGCCCCCACCCTGATGATAATGCTATTAGCTAACTAAGAGACAAGTCAGGGGTCGTGTGTACACTATGGCCCTCATTATGACCCTGGCGGTGGGTGATAAAGTGGTGGTAATACCGCCAACAGGCTGGCGGTAAGTACCACCAAATTATGACCATGGCAGTGATATCTCCCATAGACAGCCAATGTACCACACCAACTGCCACGGCGGAAACAACAGTCACCATGACGGTAGCCGCCAACAGCCAGGCGGATGACATAGTTCCCCCCACCATATTTTGACAAAGGAAACCGCCACCTTTTCCGGGGCTGTACCAACGCAAACAAAAGCCTGGCGGAAATAGAGCTCGGAAGCGAAAGGACTCACCACTGGAGAGACAGGAAAGAACCACCCCGCCTTGGAACCCGGACTGCAAGTTTTCCCGATGATCTTTTACGTCATACTCCACCTGGAACACCAACAGCGATGATCACGACAACAGTGAGTACAGCCGCCTAGCACACAAGGGAGGGTGGGAGGAAAAGGAGAGTGACACACACATGCAACACACACACCCGGCACACACACACACACACGATACACACAACCAGCTGCACTACAAAAACAAATTGTCCCCAAAAATCGGCAGAATAATGCAAGGACAACAGGAATTGACAAAAGAGATTGTAATCAGATCAAATTAAAAAATAATAAGTTGTTTTGGCTATGAAACAGATATGTACACATGTACAAAAAAGGGACACTGTCCAGTCCAAAGTTTAAAGGGCCCACATGGCAACAGGGCACAGTCTAAGGCCCAACTCGAATCCTGAACACATCCGGATAGTACACTGCAGGGGCATCAGTTTGCAAATAGGCAGACACCTCAGTTGGGGGGCGGCACCACAGCTGGATGCGTAAACAAGCCCATTGGTTCTGGAGGGCGCAACATGCCCATTGCTTTGTCCTGGGGAGTACAAGGCCACAGTCTCTCAAGTGGGTGTCTTGCAAACTGGTTCTGGAGGGGGCAGCTCACACAGTAGCACCTGGAGGGTGGACTACATAGCATCCGCCGGTGGTGATGGCTACATGGTGGTGGTGGTGGTTGTGGGAGGCTCCTGGGCAGCCCCTGCACTCACTGATGGCTGCATGGTGGTGGTGGTTGGGAGAGGCTCCTGGGCAGACCCTGCGCTCACAGATGGCTGCATGGTGGTGGTGGATGGGCGAGGCTCCTGGGCAGCCCCTGCTCTCACTGATGGCTGAATGGTGGTGGTGGTTTGGAGAGGCTCCAGGGCAACCCCTGCACTCACTGATGGCTGCATGATGGTGGTGGTTGGGGAGGCTCCTGGGCAGCCGCTACACTCACTGATGACTGCATTGTGGTGTTGATTGGGGGAGGCTCCTGGGCAGCCCCTGCACTAACTGATGGCTGCTCATCCATGGATGGTGGTGGGGGCCCCATGACCGCTGGTGGTGGTGGCAGTGTTAGCCTGACAGCTTCCACTGGCGTAGAGTACCTCTTGTTCTCCTGTACATGGGTTGGAGATACCTTACCCTTCCTGGCAGGGGTGGATTGGCTCTTCCCCTCTCTGCCTGGTGGTGCAGGCTCCTTCCCCCTTCCTCACAGCTGGTGTAGGCTCCTTCCCCTTCCTCACAGCTGGTGTAGGCTACTTCCCCTTCTTCACAGCTGGTGCAGGTTCCTTCCCCTTCCTCACAGCTGGTGCAGGACTCTTCCCTTTCATGCCAGGTGGTGCGGGCTCCTTCCCCTTCAGTGTTGTAGCTCTTGTAACCTTACCACCAAGAGTAGGTGGTGCTGCTACTATCCCCGTGGACTGTTTGGCTGAGGTGCTGGGCTGTGTCCTGGGTACCCTGCCCTTAGGGGTAGGGAAGGGGTCAATTTGGGAAAGGGAAAGCTTTTTAGGGACGTTGGGGTGGGAGAAGGGAGGAGAAATGGGAGTGGAGGATGAGGAAGTGGTTGTTGGATGTGTATGTCTGCTGGATTTGGGTACCGGTGCATGGGCTGTATGCTGTTGTGAGGTGGATGACTGTTGTTTGTCTGAGTGCTTGCGTTTGTGTCCTTTAGGACAGGGGGGACAGACACAGTGGGAGAGGGCACAGGAGACGTGTGCCTGGATGTTGTGGAGGTGTGTGAGAAAGTAGTCTCTTTCTAGCGTGGTTACCCCCACTTTTGGCCTGTTTGAGTGTGTGTCAGTGTGTTTTCACTGTGTCACTGGAATCCTGCTGGCCAGGACCCCAGAGCTCATATTTTGTGGCCTAATTTAATGTGTGTGTTGTCAGTTGTGCTTGACTGTGTCACTGAGGCTCTGCTAACCAGAACCTCAGTGCTTATGCTCTCTCTGCTTTTACATTTCTCACTGTAGGCTAGTGACTCCATTTACCAATTTTAATTGGCACACTGGACCCCCCTTATAAGTCGCTAGTATATGGTCCCTAGGTACCCAGGGCATTGGCGTTTCAGGAGATCCATTTGGGCTGCAGCATTTCTTTTGCCACCCATAGGGAGCTCAGACAAACCCTTGCACAGGCCTTCCATTGAAGCCTGCGTGAAATAACGTACACATTATTTCACAGACATTTTCACTGCACTTAAGTAACTTATCAGTCACCTATATGTCTAACCTTCACTTGCTGAAGGTTAAGTGCAAAGTTACTAAGTGTGAGGGTACCCTTGCACTAGCAAAGGTGCCCCACATAGTTCAGGGCCATTTCCCGGGACTTTGTGAGTGCGGGGACACCATTACACGTGTGCACTACATATAGGTCAATACCTATATGTAGCTTCACAATGGTAACTCCAAATATGGCCACGTAACATGTCTAAGATCATGGAATTGTCCCCTCATTCCAAATCTGGTATTGGGGAGCCCATTCCATCCATCCTGGGAGCTCCACCATGGACCCCCAGTACTGCCAAACCAGCTCTCTGAGGCTTGCACTGCAGCTACAGCTGCTGCCACCTCACAGAGAGGGTTCTGCCCTCCTGGGGTCTTGGCAGCCCAGTGCCAGGAAGGCAGAACAAAGCATTTCCTCTGAGAGCAGGGTGTTACACCCTCTCCCTTGGGAAATAGGTGTTACAGGCTGGGGAGGGGTAGCCTCCCCCAGCCTCAGGAAATGCTTTGAAGGCACAGATGGTGCCCTCCTTGCATACAGCGATTCAGGGACCCCTTCTCCCCTGCTCTGGTGGGAAACTGGACAAAGGAAAGGGGAGTAACCACTCCCCTGTCCATCACCACCTCAGCGCTCCTCCAGTATTTCCCAGACTTCAGCCATCTTGCTTTGCAAGGTGTGGGGGCTCTCTGGAGAGCTCTAAGTGGCCAGTGCCAGCAGGTGACGTTAGAGATCCCTCCTGATAGGTCCATACCTGATAAGGTAGCCAATCCCCTTCTCAGTGCTATTTAGGGTCTCTCCTGTGGGTTCTCTTCAGATTCTGCTTGCAAGTTTCCTTCAGGAATCCTCTGCAACAACTTCAGCATCCTCAGACCTCAGATCAACCGCAGCCTGCTCCAAGAAACAGTGTAACTGCAACAAAGTGTCTACAAGAGAAACTTTTCATCAGCAACCTCAGCTCAAGTCAGCAACTGCAACAGTTTCCACGGTGTGCATGCTCTGGGGACTCCCTGTTTTGATCCTGCACCAGAAGGACCGAAGACATCTCCAGTGGAGTGACAGAGTCACTCCCCTGCTCCAAGCAGGCACCTTCCAAGGCGATGACTGGTACCCTGGGATTCCTCTCACTGTGACAAGCTTGCTCCTAAGTACACAGAGGGTGGACCTCATCGACATAGACTGTCTTGCTGACGCAATTTGGAGGAGGTAAGACCTTGCCTTCCCTGAGAACGACGGTACCCCTGTGTTTTGTGTCTTCTTTGCCTCCTGAGGCCTCTGTGCACTCTTTGCAAAATTCCTTCGTGCACAACCTGGCCCAGGTCCCCAGCACTCCACCCTGTGACGCTCAACTCACTGAGTTGTTCTCCGGCGGCGTGGGACCTTCTTTTGTTGTGCTGCATCAACCGCATTTTGCGTCTCCTTTGAACCCAAATCCTGCGGCTTCTGGGGGTGCTGGCTGTCATCCCGAGGGCTCTCTAAAGTGCTGAGAGGCCCTTCTTCCTCCTCACACAGAGTTGAGGCCCCCAGGTCCCTCCTGGGTCCATCCAGCGCCATGTTGATGAAAAATTCACTTTTGCCATAGCCAAGGCTTGTTAGCGCCTTCCAACACGGAATCTTGTCTGCAGCTATCTACACGCCGTGGGACATCTTTTGCAACACGCAGAAACCCGCTGGCATCTTCCTAGGGTGAATTTCTGCAGTCTTCAACTAACTGGGGACTTCTTTAGCACCCTCTTCTGGGTTGGCAGGGGTTCCTGTCCTTTCTGGAACTTCTTTCGACTTCTGGACTTGGTCCCTTTCCTTTGCAGGTCTTCAGGTCCAATAATCCAGCAGTTGTTCTTTGCAGACTTGGTTGGCTGCTGCAAAATCCCAAAAATGACATGTAGTATGTCTTACGGAAACTTGCAGTACTTTACTCCTGCTTTTCTGGGCTCTGGGGTGGGGTAATTTACTTACCTTTACTGTATTCTTACTATCCCAGCGATTCTGCACACAATACACTTGTCTAGGGGGGAATTTGTGATTCACATTCCACTTTTTTAGTATATGACTTGTGTTGCCCCAGACCTCTTTTCTCCCATTGCATTTTATAGGATTTCCTACTGTCTCTAAGATATTTTTGGTATTGTGTCAACTAAATAAATACCTTTATTTTTGGTAACATTGAGTATTGTGTTTATTTGTGTATACGTACTGTGTAAATATAAGTGGTATTGCATGAGCTTTGCATGTCTCCTAGTTCAGCCTAAGCTGCTCTGCTATAGCTACCTCTATCAGCCTAAACTGCTAGACTAGAACAATAACAAGGGATAACTGAACCTGGTTTAAGGTGTAAATATCCAAGGTACCCACTACAAACCAGGCCAGCCTCCTACAGTTAACCAAACCTATTGTGGCTGCTGACCCCTGTGAGGAATGCCAGGACAAGGGCAGAAGAATGTTATAATGAGGCACATGGGCGAGCCAGAATAGAGAGGACCTTCGGCCTCCTGAAGGCCAGGTTCAGGAGCCTCCATCTGACAGGTGGATCCCTGTGATACTCACCCGAGAAAGACTGCCAAATTATAGTGGCATGCTGCATGTTGCACAACCTGGCCCTCAGACGCCATGTACCTTTTCTGCAGGAGGAGGAGACTGGAGATGCCCCTGTGGCAGCAGTGGACCCTGAGAACAGTGAGGATGAAGAGGCAGAGGATGAGGATGTGGACAACAGAACATTAGTGATCCGTCAGTACTTCCAATGACACAGGTGAGACAGTGCAACTTCACATTTCTATGACTATTGTATTCTGTGTGGCATTTGCATGCTGGCATTAACTCCATGTTTCCCCTACTTACTGTTACCTATGAATTGTCATTTTACAGATGTTGGTGATATGACAACAATGTTCTGATGTCATCACAACAGCCAGCAACAGCCAGCAACAGGTCATTCATTCTAAGCTCTCACTATGTATAGTTCATTTGCAATGGTCGTAGCAGTTTCAATCAATACAAATTTGCAATACATGAAATACTAGTAGTCAAGTTTTATCCAAGGGTACTTATTGTAGTGCTAAAAAATAGAAGGAAAGTGCAATGGAATGGGGTGATGATGGAGGAAAGTCCAGGGTATTGTTCCAGTCTGTTTGTAGCACAGGTTCTTTGTCCATGGGGACATAGTAAGGGAAGCAATGGCATTACAAGGTAGACAAGGTGACAGAGTGGGACACAAGGGGAACAATCAGAAGAGTCTCATTTCCTGGTGGAGGTCTTGGCAATTGTCTCTGGCTTCTGTCTGGTTCGCAGGGAACATTTGCGGGGTGGTTCACCTTCTGCAGGGGGAGGGATGCTGGTGGCCTGTGGGTCCTGTGGCAGGGCCTCCTGCCCACTAGCAGCAGCGGAAGTGGAAGGCTGGTCGATGGACTGGCTAGTGGTAGGGGTCCGCTGGTGTGCTGTAGCCTCCCTCATGATGTTGGCCAAGTCTGCCAGCACCCCTGCTATGGTGATCGAGGTGGTGTTGATGGCCTGCAAGTCCTCCCTGATCCCCTCATACTGTCCTTCTTGCAGCCGCCTGTTCTCCTGCACGTTGTCAAGGATCTGGCCCATTGTGTCCTGGGAATGTTGTAAGGCTCCCAGATTCTCAGAGAGTACCTCCTGGAGAGGTAGTTCCCTGCACAACAGTCCTCCCAGTGTCCCTGTTGGAACTGTGCCTCTGTACCCTAAACGGTGTGCCCACTGCCAGTGACCCCTGGTCCCTGATTGTCTTGGCAGTGAGATGTGGCCTGGGGTCCCTGTACAGATGGGCACACTGCTAATTGACGTGTCCTGGGGACAGAGGTGTGGGTACGCTGGGTGGGTGCTGTAGTGTTGGTTCCTGATGGGGGAGGCTCTGTGGTGGTCTGTGAGTGGCCTTGGGTGACCGACTGTCTAGTGGTCCCTGACGGGCCAGCAGGTCCTCCAGATCCTGAAGTCCAGAGTTACTGTCATCACTGGGGACCTCTTCTGTTGGGGAATGGATAGTGGTGGCACCTCCTCTCCACTGACATTGGCTGGGAATTCTGAGGGGATATAAATGATGTATTATGCTTCAAGTGTATGACATTTGTACTTCTGTAGCTTCCCCTCTATGGTTGGTGTTACCCTGACAGCTTTTGCTTGTGTATGGTGATGTATTGTGGAATTGTTAGTTTCCCTATTCTGTGCATGCTTTAGTGATGGATGTCCATGCAGGACTGGGAGGGGTGTCCATGCATTGGTATGGCATGCAGGGCTTGACATTGGGATTAGTGAGATATGTGGGTGAAGTGTGTGGGATGGAGTAGAGTGATGGGAGTGAGGGTGAAGGGGTGTGATGGCATGCAGGTATTGGGGGTGATAAGAGTTAAATGTTAACTTACCGGTGTCCAGTCTGCCTCCTACTCCAGCGAGTCTCTCAGGATGCAGTATAGGCAGTACCTGCTCCTCCCATGCTGTGAGTTGTGGGGGAGGAGGTGGGTGTCCACCGCCAGTCCTCTGTAAGGCGAGCTGGTGTCTTGCTGCAATGGAACGTACCTTCCCCGTAGGTCATCCCACCTCTTCCTGAGGTCGTCCCTTGTTTTTGGGTGCTGTCCTACGGCATTGACCCTGTCCACGATTCTCTGCCATAGTTCCATCTTCCTTGCAATGGAAATCTGCTGTACCTGTGCTCCAAAGAGTTGTGGCTCTACCCTGACAATTTCCTCCACCATGACTATTTACTCCTCCTCAGTGAGACGCAGGTGCCTTTGTGATGCCATGGGTGTAGGAAAGTACCATCTTGCCTGGCATGTTACCCCCATATTTCACTGTATATATGTTGTTTTAGTTGTATGTGTCACTGGGACCCTGCCAGCCAGGGCCCCAGTGCTCATAAGTGTGCCCTATATGTGTTACCTGTGTTATGACTAACTGTCTCACTGAGGCTCTGCTATTCAGAACCTCAGTGGTTATGCTCTCTCATTTCTTTCCAAATTGTCACTAACAGGCTAGTGAACAATTTCACCAATTTACATTGGCATACTGGAACACCCTTATAATTCCCTAGTATATGGTACTGAGGTACCCAGGGTATTGGGGTTCCAGGAGATCCCTATGGGCTGCAGCATTTCTTGTGCCACCCATAGGGAGATCTGACAATTCTTACACAGGCCTGCCAGTGCAGCCTGAGTGAAATAACGTCCACGTTATTTCACAGCCATTTACCACTGCACTTAAGTAACTTATGAGTCACCTATATGTCTAACCTTTGCCTGGTAAAGGTTGGGTGCTAACTTACTTAGGGGGTGATTCTGACCCTGGCGGTCGGTGATAAAGCGGCGGCCAACCCGCCAACAGGCTGGCGGTCCGAAAAATGGAATTCTGACCCTGGCGGGAACCGCCAACAGAGACCGCCACTTTAACACTCCGACCGCCACGGCGGGACAAACAAACAGCGCGGCGGTCACCGCCAACAGGCAGGCGGCAGACAATGTACCGCCCACCCTATCACAACTCACCAATCCGCCACCTTTTCCGGGGCGGGAGCACCGCCGATAAAAACACAGCGGAAACAGACTACGAACGGGAAAACGCTCACCTCTACGCACTCCACGAGGACGTAGGACAGCATGGAACCCGAATTGAACATCATACCTGCTCTCGTCTACCTGCTCATCTACCACGAGTACGAACTCCGCCGCAGACGTCAACGGTGAGTACTGCACCTACGACACACGGGAGGGGGTGAGGAGGAAAGGTTACGGGCACACACATATGCGACCCCCACCACCCCCCCAAGATGTACACACCAATGCAGAGCAACAAGTCACAGTGACACCACCCAAACACCCGTAAAAAATACAATCACATAACCAAATTGAGAATAAATATTTATGAACAAAATAGTCTCAGAAAAGTATTATCAACCATCAAAACTTTCTTCTGATAAACAAATTATTTACACAGCAGTGGATAACTGAAGCAAGTAGTCCTGCACATCTTACGAATCCATCATGTCCGTGGGCCAAAGTGTAGCGAAACAAGGGCAAAGCCCACACAGGAGACCTGAGTCCTTTGGAGAGAACACTGCAGGGGCATCTGGTGACAAAACTACAAGCACCTCAGGGGGAAGGGAAGTGGGGGGCACCACAGCCACATGAGTCCACGACGCCAGATCCACGAAGGGGCCACCATGCCCACTGTGCCATCCTGGGGAGTGCAAAGCCACAGTCTCTCAAGTCTCTCCAGTGGGTGGGTTGCCCACTGTGCCATCCTGGGGAGTGCAAAGCCACAGTCTCTCAAGTCTCTCCAGTGGGTGGGTTGCCCACTGTGCCATCCTGGGGAGTGCAAAGCCACAGTCTCTCAAGTCTCTCCAGTGGGTGGGTTGCCCACTGTGCCATCCTGGGGAGTGCAAAGACACAGTCTCTCAAGTCTCACAAGTGGGTGGGTTGCCCACTGTGCCATCCTGGGGTGTGCAAAGCCACAGTCCATCAGGTGGATAAATGTCCCCACTGGACAAGGAGGATGCATGGTGGGCACAGTGAACCCTGAACAGTGCCTGACAGGAAGGGCCCAGCGGAGCGGTGCTTGAGACGGCGGGGCCCAGCGGAGCGGTGCTTGTGATGAAGGGCACAGCGGAGCGGTGCTTGAGACGGCGGGGCCCAGCGGAGCGGTGCTTGACAGGAAGGGCCCAGCGGAGCGGTGCTTGAGACGGCGGGGCCCAGCGGAGCGGTGCTTGAGACGGCGGGGCCCAGCGGAGCGGTGCTTGACAGGAAGGGCCCAGCGGAGCAGTGCTTGACAGGAAGGGCCCAGCGGAGCGGTGCTTGAGACGGCGGGGCCCAGCGGAGCGGTGCTTGACAGGAAGGGCCCAGCAGAGCGGTGCTTGAGACGGCGGGGCCCAGCGGAGCGGTGCTTGAGACGGCGGGGCCCAGCGGAGCGGTGCTTGACAGGAAGGGCCCAGCGGAGCGGTGCTTGACAGGAAGGGCCCAGCGGAGCGGTGCTTGAGACGGCGGGGCCCAGCGGAGCGGTGCTTGAGACGGCGGGGCCCAGCGGAGCGGTGCTTGTGATGAAGGGCCCAGCGGAGCGGTGCTTGAGACGGCGGGGCCCAGCGGAGCGGTGCTTGACAGGAAGGGCCCAGCGGAGCGGTGCTTGAGACGGCGGGGCCCAGCGGAGCGGTGCTTGAGACGGCGGGGCCCAGCGGAGCGGTGCTTGACAGGAAGGGCCCAGCGGAGCGGTGCTTGACACGGCGGGGCCCAGCGGAGCGGTGCTTGAGACGGCGGGCCCTGTTCAGCGGTGCTTGTCTTCACGGCGGGGCCCTGTTCAGCGGTGCTCTTCTGCATGGCGGGGCCCTGTTCAGCGGTGCTTGTCTTCACGGCGGGGCCCTCTTCAGCGGTGCTTGTCTTCACGGCGGGGCCCTGTTCAGCGGTGCTCTTCTGCACGGCGGGGCCCTGTTCAGCGGTGCTTGTCTTCACGGCGGGGCCCTCTTCAGCAGTGCTTGTCTTCACGGCGGAGCCCTCTTCAGCGGTGCTTGTCTTCACGGCGGGGCCCTGTTCAGCGGTGCTTGTCTTCACGGCGGGGCCCTCTTCAGCGGTGCTTGTCTTCACGGCGGGGCCCTGTTCAGCGGTGCTCTTCTGCACGGCGGGGCCCTGTTCAGCGGTGCTTGTCTTCACGGCGGGGCCCTCTTCAGCGGTGCTTGTCTTCACAGCGGGGCCCTGTTCAGCGGTGCTCTTCTGCACGGCGGGGCCCTGTTCAGCGGTGCTTGTCTTCACGGCGGGGCCCTCTTCAGCGGTGCTTGTCTTCACGGCGGGGCCCTGTTCAGCGGTGCTTTTCTGCACGGCGGGGCCCTGTTCAGCGTGCTTGTCTTCACGGCGGGGCCCTCTTCAGCGGTGCTCTTCCAGTCAGTGTAGGGAGTCAGACCTGGCCTGGACAACCTGCTCACTCGCCCTCCGAACGTGCAGTGTCAGGCCCCTTCGGAGACGGAGTCCTGGGGCCTTTGGTGTCGTCCCTTGCAGCCGGGATGGGGCGTGTGGGGCCCTCCTGCTCCGCGCTCCTGCTGGCTGGCCTCTCCGCCTTGCTGCCCTTCCGCTCCTTAGATGGGGCTCTCGGGCCCTTGCCTCCCCTGGCTGTTGTGGCAGGTGAAGTGGCCTGAGTCACCTCCTTGGGGGCAGCCGTCTCAGTCCGCTCACGGCGGCCCTTCACTTTCCGGGTCCTCTTGCCTGGGGGGGGGCTGCCAGTCCCCTTGCTGCTCAGTTAAGTGTCACTGCCGCCAAAGGGTGGACTCCATATTCCATGCACCACTTGTACCTTGGAAGCTGGGCTGGTGGTGGCTGAGGTGCCTTTGGGACTTTTCCCAGATGGAGGGGGTGGGTCAGGGGAGGGAAAGAGGTCAACATTTGAGAGGTAATATTTCTTTGGACCAGGGTAAAGGGTAGGAGTAGTGGAGACAGAAGTGGAGGAAGAGGATGTGGTTGTAGGAGAGTCAGGTGTGCTGTCCTTGGGTGCAGGTGACTGAGACGTAGGCTGTCGTGAGGTGGTTGGCTGTTGTTTGGGTGTCTGCCTGCGTTTATGTGTCTTGGAAGAGGGGGTGACAGACACAGTGGGAGAGGACACAGGGGACGTGTACATGGCAGTGGGGGTGGTGACTGCACGTGTGAGGACTGTAGTGGAGGGTGTGCTGGTGATGGAAGAACTGGCTGATGTTGGTGTGCATGCAGGTGTGAGTGTAGACGTCACAGGGAGGGAGGAGGGAGGCGAGGAGGAGGGGGACACAGAGGTGGTAGTGACTGTTGGTATGTCTGCAACTGGGTGTTGCTTGGGTGAATGCTTGTGTGTTCTGTGGTGCTTATGTTTTGATGAGCTGGCCTTGGGTGTTGAGGTGTGTGCAGGCTGGTCAGATGGTGTGGATGGGACAGGCTGAGGAACAGGAGACAGAGAAAGGCTGGAGGCTGTTAGAAGAGGGAGACTGGAGACAGGGACAATGGCTGCCGTCAGTGCTGAGGCCAGAGAAGTGAAAGCTCGTTGATGGGCAGCCTGACCCGAATGAATGCCCTCCAGGTAGGCATTGCTCTGTTGCACCTCCCTTTGCACCCCCTGGATGGCATTCAAAAGGGTAGTCTGCCCAACAATAAGCGTCCTCACGAGGTCAATGAGCTCCGCACTGAGGGCAGCAGGGGTAACAGAGGCAGGGGCTGAGGTGCCTGGGGCGAAGGAGACGCGCGCCTTCCTGGGCGAACGGGCACGGAGCGAAGACTGAGGGGCTGCTGAGAGGGCGGTGCTGGTGCGCTGGGTGGCGGCTGTACCTGTTGTTGCTGGGGGCACAGATGTTGCCGCCCCCGCTAGGGAGCTCCCAAACGAGGACATGTCCGTGTCGCTGGTGTCTCCACCGGCCCCCGTTGTGGTGCTCCCCTCGCCCTCCGGATCACTGGTGCCCTCGGTGTCTGTGTCAGTGCCCACCGGGGCCTGGTGACCTGCAGCTCCCTCGTGCTCCGACGCCAATTCTCCTCCGCCTGATGATGCTAATGCACAAGAAACAAAGAATAAGGGTGGGGGGAGAAAGAAAACAAAGTTGAGTGCATGCCTTGTCAATAGCCTTGGCGGAGAGGACAGACACAGGTGCCTCATGCACTAAGCCGCGAACTTGGGGTACACTACTCTGTACTTCTGACTAGGCCAACAGGTCTAGGGACAACAGACGCGCTCATGGGTGATGTTGGACCATGGATAGCTGCACTTGGCACCCTACAGAGGTGGTGGGCGGGGGCACAGGGCCATGTCTAAGGGAGGGGACTACACTACAGAAAGCGCCCTGGCCTACTGTCACCCACAGCCCTACTCCCCCACCCAGACGCCTCCACTGCGCGTATAGATAGGAGAATGTGCTGATACTCACCCCCTTGTGTCTGCTGTGATGTCCTCAAGCGCCCATCCAAATCAGGGTAGGCCACCGCCAGGATCCGGGACATCAGGGGGGTCAGGGTACGACTGGCACCCCTCCTAGGTCGGGAGGCCATCCCCAGCAGTGACTCGGCGGTCTTTCGGATTCCGCGGCGGATATCCTCCCACCTCTTCCGACAGTGGGTGCCCCGTCTGGTGTAGACCCCCAGGGCCCGGACTTCCTTGGCGATGGCACGCCAAATATCGATTTTCTGATGGGCGCTCACCTGTTTGACATGTACAGGGTGGGAAAGAGAAAACGTCACATTTCTGCATGTTTGGAGTACATGCCCCCCCTCCCCACCCTTGCCATGTGGCCCATACTCTCATCAGTCGTGCGTTGCATTCCTAATTTTCTCCCCACCCCACCAACTGACAGCCACCCCACTCCACACAGGCATTACCCATTGAATGTGCACTCAGTGTACTCACCTGTTGGTCTGGAGGACCGTAGAGTAGCGCATACTGGGGGAGGACCCCATCCACGAGTTTCTCCAACTCTTCAGACGTGAAGGCAGGGGCCCTTTCCCCAGTCGCAGCAGCCATTGTCACTTCCAGACCGAGTTCACAGCAGCACTTGCAGTATAGGTCCTCTCCTGTGGATGATCAGGTCTCGAGTGATTAAGCAGATAGAAAATGGCGGTCACGCCCGCGGCGGTGCGTACCGCGGCGGTGCGTACCACGACCGCCGGCGCACATCGTCATTGGCTCCTGAATCCCATAGGGGTCAATGTTAACCAATGCGACTTCGTACAGCGGTCTTCGACCGCCTACCGCCACGGTGTGCCACGCCAGCGCATTGACCTCACATCCCATTGTCCCAGTTTAGAGGTCAGGCAGCCGCCATTTCAAGGGCCCACATGGCTTAAATTCTACTGCGTCACACAGGCCTAGGCCTTGCATTTGCACACATACAAACATAGCAGTCAAAACATTTTCGTGTACTGTGCAAGCTGTGTTGTACGTACCTGTGAGTTGATTGACTCAGTGCTCCATGTTGTCCTTCCTAGGCACCGTCCGCAGGGACTTGCGAGGAGAAGGAGGAATCCTCCCGTGTACCGGCCGCTGGTTGACCTGTCGACAATGGCAGAACGCCATATAATACTCCGATACCGACTTGACCGAGCCACTATACATGAACTGTGTGCCCAGCTGGAGCCAGACCTGATGTCACCCATCCGCCAACCCACAGGAATTCCCCCTCTAGTGCAGGTTCTATCAGTCCTCCATTTCTTTGCAAGTGGCTCATTCCAGACAACAGTGGCCATGTCATCTGGAATGTCTCAGCCTATGTTTTCAAAGATTGTGTCCAGAGTGTTGTCTGCCCTGATGAAACTCATGAGGAGCTACATCATATTCCCAGAAGAGGGTGATTTGGCCACAGTGAAGGGTGATTTCTATGCCCTTGGACATATCCCCAACATCATTGGTGCCATTGATGGGACCCATGTGGCATTAGTACCCCCAAATGACGATGAACAGGTGTACAGAAATATGAAAAATTACCATTCTATGAATGTGCAGGTTGTCTGTTTGGCAGACCAGTACATCTCCCATGTAAATGCCAAGTTCCCTGGGTCAGTGCATGACACGTATGTTATGCGTAATAGCAGCGTCCCCTATGTGATGGAACAGCTACAGAGACAGCGTGTGTGGCTAATCAGTGACTCTGGTTACCCCAACCTGCCGTGGCTATTGACCCCAGTGAGGAATCCCAGGACCAGGGCAGAGGAACGGTACAATGAGGCCCATGGGCGTACTAGGAGGGTCATTGAAAGGACCTTCGGCCTCCTGAAGGCCAGGTTTAGGTGCCTGCATAGGACAGGTGGATCCCTAATGTACTCACCAAAGAAGGTGTGCCACATCATCGTGGCCTGCTGTATGCTTCACAACCTGGCTTTGCGACGCCAGGTGCCTTTCCTGCAGGAGGATGGTCCAGATGGTGGTGTCGTAGAAGCCGTGGAGCCTGTGGAGAGTGAAGAAGAGGAAGACGACGGTGAGGAAACAGACAACAGGGAAGCTGTCATACAACAGTATTTTCAGTAGCACAGACGTAAGGTTCAGCCACGCCATTTCCCAGTTACTTAGAGCCTCATGCATCTCAACTTTATGTATTTCCCCCCAGCTCTTTTAAATAACATATTCTTTTTCCCTTCCCTTCTCAGTGCTTAATGACTCATAGCCCGACTTCTGCTTGGTTTGGCCATGCACTACAGCGTATTGACATTGGTATGTTGTCATCACTAACTGACATCACATATTGTGAACTGTTATGTGTTGTACGTTTTTTGAGAATACAGCATGACTCCAAACGGTTTTCTGTGCAATAATTGTTTTATTTTGTGTGCTTAGATAATGGTACATTATATGATGACGGTGATGGGTGGGGGTGGAGTGATGTCCATGGCAGAGTCCAGTTCTCAGTCTGACAGGTCTATTGTCCATATGCCTGTGGAAGGATGGAGCAGGGGCTGTTTGAGTTTGGAGAGGGTGGCAATGTGGGACAGTGGGATGACTTCTGGGGGTATCTCATGCTGGCGGTGGTCTTGGCATGCTACTCGGGGTTTTTTTTGGGTCTTAGGCTCCTCTTGCGGGGTGGTTGTTCTTCAGCAGGAGGTGGGGTTCTTGTGGCCTGTCGTTGTGTGTGGGCCTCCTGTCCACTAGCGCCGGCGGAGGTGGTAGGCTGTTCCTGGCTAGTGACAGTGGCCCTGTGTGGTGCCACATGGTCCCGCAACGTGTCTTCTATCCTGTTGAGGGCCTGGACCATGCTCCCCATGGCGGTAGCGATGGTGGTGAGTTGGTTGCTGAACCCCATGTAGCGTTCTTCCTGCTGTGCCTGTATCTCGGTGAACCTGGCCAGTACCGTCGCCATCGTCTCTTGGGAGTGGTGGTATGCTCCCATGATGGTAGTGAGGGCCTCTTGGAGAGTGGGTTCCCTGGGCCTCTCCTCCCCCCCCTGTCGCACGGCAGCCCTCCGAGTTGCCCTGTTTGCCTGGGCCTCTGTCCCCTGGACGGTGTGCCCACTACCACTGCCCCCAGGTCCCTGTTGTTGTTGGGGTGTTGGGTTAGCCTGGGTGCCCTGTAGTGGCAGACACACCGCTGCTTGACCTGTCCTAGAGACAGAGGCATGGGCCCGCTGGGTGGGAGCTGTGCTGTTGTTCCCAGGGGGGTTTGGGTCTGCTGTGGCCTGTGTCTGTGTTTGGGGAACCCACTGCCCAGAGGTCCCCGATGGTCCGGGCTGGTCATCAGGTTCCAGGTCGACAGAGCTGCTGTCCTCACTGGGGGCCTGTTCCGGGGGTGGGATGGACATTTGAGGACCCTCCTGACCGGTGTGTTGGCGTTCGGGTCCTGCATGGGGTGAGAGAGTATGGTTATTGTTTCTGTGTGTGAAAAAGCGTGCGAATTATGGGTGCCCTTGTCCCCCAGTGCAGGCATTCCCTTGTGGGTGGTGTTGTGAGGGTGGTTTGTGGGGGGGATGGGTATGTGCAGTGGTCATGCTTAGGTAATGGGTGTCCAATGTTTGTGGTGGCATGCAAGGGTTGGTGAGGGGTTGGGTGGGTTGTGCTAGGGATACATTCTCAGGGATGATGTGTGATGGTGGGTTGGGGGTGAGGGTGGGGGTGTGGGTTGGCATGCTGGTGGGGTGGGGGGGATGAAGTATATGAGATAGGACTTACCAGAGTCCATTCCTCCGGGTACTCCAGCGAGGCCCTCAGGATGCAGGATGTTTAATACTTCTTGCTCCCATGCTGTGAATTCTGGTGGGGTGGGTGGGGGTCCTCCGCCAGTCTTCTGCACCGCAATGTTGTGTCGCGACACCATCGAGCGCACCTTCCCCCGTAGGTCGTTCCATCGTTTGCGGATGTCGTCCCTATTTCTGGGATGCTGTCCCACCGCGTTGACCCTGTCCACGATCCGCTGCCATTGCTCCGCCTTCCTTGCTATGGTGGTGTGCTGCACCTGTGAGCCGAAGAGCTGGGGTTCCACTCTTAGGATTTCCTCCACCATCACCCTGAGTTCTTGGTCCGTAAAGCGTGGGTGTCTTTGTGGTGCCATGGGGTGGTGTGGATGAGGTGTGGGGTGGTGTATGTGGTGATGAGTGTGTTGGTGTGTGGTGCTTTGTGCTACTATGTGGTGTGTGTGATGTTGTAGTGTGCCTCTGTGTGTCTGGCTCTCTATTCTCTGATGTGTCTCTCTCTCCTTCGTCTCTGATTTTTGGTAGTAGGGGTTTGTGGGTGATGTGGGTGTGTGTTTTATATTGTATTGGATGTGTGGGAGTGTTGTTTGTATGTGTATCAGGTGTGTGTATTTCAAATTGTCCAATGTGGTAGTGTTTTGTAAAGGTGTGTGTATTTTGACCGCGGCGGTGTGTACCGCCAATAGACTACCGCGTTTGAAAGACCGCCGCGTGGATTTGTGGATCGTAATGGCATGGGCGTATTTCTGTTGGCGTGGCGGTGGAGGTTTGGTCATCTCCAGTTTATCGCTGGCCGCTGATGTGGCGGACTGCAATGGAGGTCGGATTTTTGGAGGTTTGGCAGTTGTGGGTCAGAATGACCGTGGCGGCTGACCGCGGCCGCGGCGGTATTGTGGCGGTCTTCTGACCGGCGGTAAGCGGCTTTTACCGCCGAGGTCAGAATGACCCCCTTAGTGTGTGGGCACCCTGGCACTAGCCAAGGTGCTCCCATATTGCTCAGGGCAAATCCCCCGGACTTTGTGAGTGCGGGGACACCATTACACGCGTGCACTATACATATGTCACAACATATGTATAGCGTCACAATGGTAACTCTGAACATGGCCATGTAACATGTCTAAGATCATTCTGGCATTGGAGAGACAATTCCATGACCCCCGAGTCTCTAGCTCAGACCCGGGTACTGCCAAACTGCCTTTCCCGGGGTTTCACTGCAGCTGCTGCTGCTGCCAACCCCTCAGACAGGTTTCTGCCCTCCTGGGGTCCAGCCAGGCTTGGCCCAGGAAGGCAGAACAAAGGACTTCCTCAGAGAGAGGGTGTTACACCCTCTCCCTTTGGAAAAAGGTGTTAGGGCTTGGGAGGAGTAGCCTCCCCAGCCTCTGGAAATGCTTTGATGGGCACAGATGGTGCCCATCTCTGCATAAGCCAGTCTGCACCGGTTCAGGGATTCCTCAGCCCTGCTCTGGCGTGAAACTGGACAAAGGAAAGGGGAGTGACCACTCCCCTGACCTGCACCTCCCCTGGGAGGTGCCCAGAGCTCCTCCAGTGTGCTCCAGACCTCTGCCATCTTGGAAACAGAGGTGCTGCTGGCACACTGGACTGCTCTGAGTGGCCAGTGCCAGCAGGTGACGTCGGAGATTCCTTCTGATAGGCTCCTTCAGGTGTTGCTAGCCTATCCTCTCTCCTAAGTAGCCAAACTTCCTTTTCTGGCTATTTAGGGCCTCTGCTTTGGGGAATTCCTTAGATAACGAATGCAAGAGCTCATCAGAGTTCCTCTGCATCTCTCTCTTCACCTTCTGCCAAGGAATCGACTGCTGACCGCGCTGGAAGCCTGCAAAACTGCCAATGCAGCCTCTTACAATGGGTGTTGTGTGATGTGTGTTGGTGAGGGTGTGTTGGGTAATGTGGTGGGGTGTGTGATGTGCAGTGCTGGTGAGGGGTGTATGGGTGTAAGTCGTGTGTGTGTTTAGTTGTCTCTGTGCTCTTTTTCCCAGTCTCTTGGTGGCAATTGTTGTTCGTAAGGGGTTGTGGGTAATGTGGCTGTGTGTTTTATAGTGGTGTGGGTGTGGTGTGTGTATGGTTGCCGGTGTGTGTATTTGATATTGGCCAATGTCGTGTTGTTTTGTATATGGGTGTCCATTCCGAGCACGGCGGTGTGTACCGCCAATGGTTTACACCGTTGAATGTCCGCCGTGGTGATTCGTGGGTCATAATGTGGTGGGCGTTGTTATGTTGGTGTAACGGTATGGGTTTTGGGACTGCCACTTTATCACTGACCTTTGGGCTGGCGGATTTGTGTATGTGGCTGTATTCTGTCGGATCAGTGTGGGGGGTGAGAAGATAATCGCCACTGTGGCGGTAAGTTGGCGGCCGTCAGCGTGGCGGTAAGCGGGAATTAACACCAATGTCATAATGTGAGCCTATATGTGGGATAGATTCTCACTGTAGATGGAGCAAACCTTTAGCCTATAATTAAATTAAACAAAAGTTTTATTTGTAGAGCAGATAAGCCGAATTCTTATTTTAAAAGATGCTCTCACATGTAATAATGAAGAACAAGGAGTCTCTGTGAAATAAAATATTTGCATAGGATCACACAACTTGAGACCACTTTATGGGTCCAGAGTATTATACCTAGATCGAGCATATTACTTAAGTCACTAAACCTGCTAGTCTGAAAACACTTTTATGATTTCTCTAGGTCTGATTGTCCCCCAAGAACCCTGTGTAGGAGGCTAGCCTGGTTTGTAGTGGGTATCTAAGGTAGAAACACTTTAGACCATGTCCAGTTCTCCCTTATTAGTGAAATGTAGGCAGTGTCAAGAAGCCAGGCTGTCTAGGGGTAGCTGAGCAGCCAAGGCTTATCTAGGAGACATGCAAAACTCATGCAATACCACTGTAGTCACACAGTACTTACACACATAAAATAAATGCAGAAGGCTGTGCGTCGCAGGGAAGAGTGCCGGAGAACAGGATTGCAAGGTGCACAAAGAACTTTGTGGAAGGATGCCAACAAGCCTTGTCAACTGCAAAACACGCGGTGCTCTTACCTCCACCAAAATTGGACAGCTGGACTTCAGAACCGTCGGAACCACTTGAGTACACCACTTGTGTTGGTGGTTCCACGCACTTCTTCAGGAGAGGCTACCCAAGTCACCGGTCGTCGCTGCAGAGGGGTGCCTGCTAAAGCAGGGAAGTGACTCCTTCAATTCAAGGGAGATTCCTTTGTTCTTCTGGTGAAGGCTGAAGCCAGGCAGTCCTCGGAGGATGCACAACCTGGAAACAGTTGCAGTTACTGACAGGAGCTGAAGATACAATGTTGTATAAGTCGTCTTTGCTTCTTTGTTGCAGTTTGTAGAGTTCCTGGAGGGTTCAGATGCAGTTTTGTCGCTAGAAGGTGAAGTAAAGGATGCAGAGGATTCCTCCTTGAGTCTTGTAATCGGAATCTGAGGAAACACTCTGAGGAGAGACCCTGAATAGCCCTGAAAGGGGGATTGGTCGGCTACACAGGTAAACACCTATCAGGAGAGGGCTCTGACATCACCTGCTGGCACTGGCCACTCAGATGCTCCCCGAGTGCCCCACCACCTTGGAATCCAAGATGGAAAAACCCAAGGACACTCTGGAGGAGCCCTGGACCCCACCCCTGGGGTAGTGATGGGCGGGGAAGTGGTCCCTCCGCTTTCCTTTGTCCAGTTACATAACAGAGCACGGACTGGGGTTCCCTGAACCGGGGTAGACTGGATTATACAAAAAGGGCACTATCTGTGATCTTCAAAGCATTTCCAGAGGCTCTGGGAAGCTACCCCTCCCATGCATGTAACATCTGTTTCCAAAGGGAGAGGGTGTAACACCCGTCTCCAAAACGAAAAGCTTTGTTCTGCCTTCTGGATTCGAGCTGCTTGAGCAACAGGAGGCCAGAAGCCTGTCTTTGAGGTAGTAGCAACTGGAAAACCTCGGAAGGCTGGTATGGCAGTACTGGGGTTCCATTGTGGAGCCCCCAGAGTGCATGGAATTATACAACCAATGCTAGAATCAGCATTGGGGTATTATTCCAAGATGTTAGACACATTACATGGCAATATTCGGAATTAGCATTGTGAAGCTGGACATAGGTATTAACCTATGTCCAGTGCACGTGTAAAATGGCATCCTCGCACTCACAAAGACTGGGAAAATGGTCCTGGACTACGTGGTGGCACCTCTGCTAGTGCACGCATGCCCTCACACACACAGGTACTTTGCACCTATCCTTTGGGGTTGGAAGGCCGGACATAAAGGCGACTTATAAGGGACCTGGTGCAGTGTAAATGGCAGTGAAATGGTGCATGCACCATTTCACACAGGCTGCAATGGCAGTCCTGTAGAAGCCTTTGCCTCAGCTCCATATGGGTGGCAAAAGTAATGCTGCAGCCCATAGGGATCCCTTGGCACCCCAATGCCCTGGGTACCTAGCTACCATATACTAGGGACTTATAAGGGGGCACCAGTATGCCAATTATGAGTGGAATACTGTGTTAGCAGTATCTAACAACCAAATTTAAAGGGGGGAGAGCATTAGCACTCGGGACCTGGTTAGCAGGATCCCAGTGACACAGTCAAACACAATCACAAACGGGCCAAAAAAGGGGGTAACTGTAAGAAAGTACCATCTTGCCTGGCATGCTACCCCCATATTTCACTGTATATATGTTGTTTTAGTCTATGTGTCACCGGGACCCTGCCAGGCAGGGCCCCAGTGCTCATAAGTATGTGCCCTGTATGTGTTCCCTGTGTGATGCCTAACTGTCTCACTGAGGCTCTGCTAACCAGAACCTTAGTGGTTATGCTCTCTCTGCTTTCCAAATTTCTCACTAACAGGCTAGTGACTAAATTTACCAATTCACATTGGCATACTGGTACACCCATATAATTCCCTAGTATATGTTACTGAGGTACCCAGGGTATTGGGGTTCCAGGAGATCCCTATGGGCTGCAGCATTTCTTTTGCCACCCATAGGGAGCTCTGACAATTCTTACACAGGCCTGCCAGTGCAGCCTGAGTGAAATAACGTCAACGTTATTTCACAGCCATTTACCACAGCACTTAAGTAACTTATAAGTCACCTATATGTCTAACCTTCACCTGGTAAAGGTTGGGTGCAAAGTTACTTAGTGTGTGGGCACCCTGGCACTAGCCAAGGTGCCCCCACATCGTTCAGGGCAAATTCCCCGGACTTTGTGAGTGCGGGGACACCATTACACGCGTGCACTGTACATAGGTCACTACCTATGTACAGCGTCACAATGGTAACTCCGAACATGGCCATGTAACATGTCTAAGATCATGGAATTGTCACCCCAATGCCATTCTGGTGACAATTCCATAATCCCCCGGGTCTCTAGCACAGAACCCGGGTACTGCCAAACTGCCCTTCCGGGGTCTCCACTGCAGCTGCTGCTGCTGCCAACCCCTCAGACAGGTTTCTGCCCTCCTGGGGTCCAGCCAGCCCTGGCCCAGGAAGGCAGAACAAAGGATTTCCTCTGAGAGAGGGTGTGACACCCTCTCCCTTTGGAAATAGGTGTGAAGGCTGGGAAGGAGTAGCCTCCCCAGCCTCTGGAAATGCTTTGATGGGCACAGGTGGTGCCCATCTCGGCATTAAGCCAGTCTGCACCAGTTCAGGGATCCCCCAGCCCTGCTCTGGCGCGAAACTGGACAAAGGAAAGGGGAGTGACCACTCCCCTGACCTGCACCTCCCAGGGGAGGTGCCCAGAGCTCCTCCAGTGTGTCCCATACCTCTGCCATCTTGGAAACAGAGGTGTTTGTGGCACACTGGACTGCTCTGAGTGGCCAGTGACAGCAGGTGACGTCAGAGGCTCCTTCTGATAGGCTCTTACCTCTGTTGGTAGCCAATCCTCCTTCCTAGGTAGCCAAACCTCCTTTTCTGGCTATTTAGGGTCTCTGCTTTGGGGATCTCACCAGATAACGAATGCAAGAGCTCACCAGAGTTCCTCTGCATCTCCCTCTTCACCTTCTGCCAAAGGATCGACCGCTGACTGCTCAGGACGCCTGCAAAACTGCAACAAAGTAGCAAGACGACTACTAGCAACCTTGTATCGCTTCATCCTGCCGGCTTTCTCGACTGTTTCCAGGTGGTGCATGCTCTGGGGGTAGCCTGCCTCCTCTCTACACCAGGAGCTCTGAAGAAATCTCCTGTGGGTTGACGGAATCTTCCCCCTGCAACCGCAGGCAACAAAGGACTGCATCAGCGGTCCTCTGGGTCCTCTCTCAGCACAACGAGCGTGGTCCCTGGAACTCAGCAACTCTGTCCAAGTGACTCCCACAGTCCAGTGACTCTTCAGTCCAAGTTAGGTGGAGGTAAGTCCTTGCCTCCACACGCTACACTGCATTGCTGGGTACCGCGTGATTTGCAGCTGCTCCGGCTCCTGTGGACGTTATTTCACTCAGACTGCACTGGCAGGCCTGTGTAAGAATCGTCAGATCTCCCTATGGGTGGCAAAAGAAATGCTGCAGCCCATAGGGATCTCCTGGAACCCTAATACCCTGGGTACCTCAGTACCATATACTAGGGAATTATAAGGGTGTTCCAGTATGCCAATGTGAATTGGTGAACTTGGTCACTAGCCTGTTAGTGACAATTTGGAAAGCAGAGCGAGCATAACCACTGAGGTTCTGGTTAGCAGAGCCTCAGTGAGACAGTTAGTCATCACACAGGGAACCCATACAGGGCACACTTATGAGCATTGGGGCACTGGCTGGCAGGGTCCCAGTGACACATACACTAAAACAACATATTTACAGTGAAATATGGGGGTAAGATGCCAGGCAAGATGGTACTTCCCTACAACAGCCAAGCCTGGGCCCCCGACACTCTAACCTGTAGTGCACAACCTTCTGAGTTGTCCTCCGGCGTCGTGGGACTCCCTTTTGTGACTTTGCGTGGACTCCGGTTCACTTTTCTTCTAAGTGCCTGTTTGGGTACTTCTGCAGGTGCTGTCTGCTTCTGTGAGGGCTCCCTACGTTGCTGGGCGCCCCCTCTTTCTCCTCATCCAAGTGGGGACATCCTGGTCCCTCCTGGGCCACAGCAGCATCCAAAAACCCTAACCGCGACCCTTGCAGCTAGCAAGGCTTGTTTGCGGTCTTTCTACGTGGGAACACCTCTGCAAGCTTCTTCACGACGTGGGACTTCCATCCTCCAAAGGGGAAGTTCCTAGTCCTCTTCGTTCTTGCAGAACACAAAGCTCTTCCAACAGATGGCAGCTTCCTTGCACCCTCAGCTGGCATTTCCTGGGCTCCTGCCCACTCTCGACACTGTTGCGACTCTTGGACTTGGTCCCCTTGTCTTACAGGTACTCAGGTACGGAGATCCACTGTTGTTGCATTGCTGGTGGTTGTTCTCCCTGCAGAATCCCCCTATCACAACTTCTGTGCTCTCTGGGGGTTGTAGGTGCACTTTACACCTACCTTTCAGGGTCTTGGGGTGGGCTATTTTTCTAACCCTCACTGTTTTCTTACATTCCCAGCGACCCTCCACAAGCTCACATAGGTTTGGGGTCCATTCGTGGTTCGCATTCCACTTTTGGAGTATATGGTTTGTGTTGCCCCTATACCTATGTGCTCCTATTGCAATCTTCTGTAATTTTACATTGCTTTCATTACTTCCTTTTGCTATTATCTGCATAATTTTGGTTTGTGTACATATATCTAGTGTATATAACTTATCCTCATACTGAGGGTACTCACTGAGATACTTTTGGCATATTGTCATAAAAATAAAGTACCTTTATTTTTAATACTTCTGTGTATTGTGTTTTCTTATGATATTGTGCATATGACACCAGTGGTATAGTAGGAGCTTTACATGTCTCCTAGTTCAGCCTAAGCTGCTTTGCCATAGCTACCTTCTATCAGCCTAAGCTGCTAGAAACACCTCTTCTACACTAATAAGGGATAACTGGACCTGGCACAAGCTGTAAGTACCTCTGGTACCCACTACAAGCCAGGCCAGCCTCCTACATGTGTGGGCCCTTATTTGTGAAGGACTTCATAAGTATAATGTTATCAGAAGCAGATGGAATCCAGAGGTTAAGGGGCAAGATATCTGCACTACATTAGAGTAGAGGGTTGTAGAGTCTAATAGTCTGCAAACTTCCCACTAGTAACATTAATTCAAGACTGAACAGTGATCCTTGGAAGGGTGGCTGAAGACAAGAGGAATAAGGTACAGTCCAAAAAGAAAAGATGCTTGTGGATGGGAGCAGGAAGGATTGATCAAAGGCAAAAAACAATGAAGTAACAAACAAAGTGAGAGTGAGACCGTCTGCATGGGTTCGGCTTAATACTACTTGAAACAGATTAAGAGACACACTAGGGTCAAAAAGATAGGTAGCTCACCTGGGTCAATTTTCTTGGCTCAGATATTGAAATCATTGGTGAAGAGAAACTGATAGTACAATAAGAGGGAGTAAATACATTTATGAATGAGTAAGACAATAAAAATTAGCGAGGGTGAGGCACAGTACAGCATTAAAGAGTGGCTGCACTGGTGAGAGCAGACTGCTCCACCTTCCCACAGTCACTCATCATTCATCCATGTGCCTACCCACCTACTATTACACATCTTTGCTGCACAATCAACTCACAGTCTCACTTCCACTTCTCAGAGCTGTTAGTATATGTAAGTAGAAGGTGATAGCACTCTGAGGATTAGTGGAGAACAACTGGAGTAACTGACTTCCAAAAATGGAAATGTGATTTTGCTTTGCTGGGAATGAAACTTCAAAATATGAGTTGCAATTTACAGGTACAGACTTTTAACACAACAGTGGAAAAGCATTCATAATTATGTAACCAGTTTAATTATGTAGCTATGCACTGAATTAACCCATTGGGTGCCATGGACGTAACGGTTATGCCCTCGGCCCTCGGGTGCTGAGGATATAAATGTTACGTCCTGCAACAGGCCCACGGGGGCCTGAAAAGATATTTCCTTTCCTCCGATGTCTCTCTGAGCATTTCTGCAGCATGATCGCACAGCGATCGTGCTGCAGAAATGCCCACTAGACACCAGGGAGTTGTTTATAAAGATAGCATAAGGGGAGCGGAGCCTTGGGCAAGGGTGTTTCCTGTAGGAGGCTGGCCTGGTCAAGACTCAGCGTTACCAAAACTAAAGGCCAAAGATATCTTCAACGCAATACTCCTTATGGAGGCAAGTAGTATACACAATATATACACTAGAGACCAAAATCAGGTAAGTAAATAGTCACAGAATAGTGCAAACAGTAGAAAATACCATAGAATGCAATAGGAAGAAATAGGCCTAGGGGCAACACAAACCATATACTAAGAAAGTGGAATGCGAATGACTAATTTCCCCCTAGGCAAGTGTAGTGTGTAGAGGGGCGCTGGGAGTGTAAGAAAACCACACAGGTGAGTAAAATACCCTTACCCTAGAGCCCAGGAAAGTAGGAGTAAAGTACTGCAAGTTTCCTCAGGACACACTACAGGTCATGATAAAGAGTTATTGCAAGAACCAAGCAAGACTGCAAGCAACAAATGATACATTCCTGGACCTGAAGACCTGTGAAGAGAGGAGACCAAGTCCAGAAGTTGCAGAAGATTCCAGGAAGGACAGGAGCCCCTACCAACGTAAAAGATGGTGCATAAGAGGATTCTGCAGTCTACAGAAGAGTACCAAAGAAGATGGCTGAAGGTTCCTGCGTGATTCAAAGGATGTCTCACATCGAGATGTTGGATGCAGGCGAGTTGCAGCGCTGGATTCGTCCAACAAGCCTTGATTCAAACAATGTTGTGGTTTGCGTCAAAATGGCGCTGCCTGGACCCAGGAGGGACCTGGGGGCCTCAACTCGGACTGAGGAGGCAGAGGGGGCTCCCAACACTGGACGGATCCCACAGATGACCAGGCAGCACCCACGGAGGTCCCAGGACACGGGGACAAAGAAGGTGCAAATTGCGGTTGCTGCAGCACTACAAAAGAAGGTCCCATGCCATCGTACTGGGGACCTGGGCCATGCTGTGCACAAAGGATTCTTGCAAATAGTGCACAGAGGCCTCAGGAGCTAGAGATGACGCAGTGCACAGGGGTACTGTCGCAAACCATGAAGGCAAGCTCTTACCTCCTCCAACTTTGGATAGCTGAACCTTAGGACAGTCTGGGTCTAAGGGGTCCACCACCTGTGTTCCAGGGAGCACGCTAGGTGTCAGGAGAGGAGTTCCAAAGAACTGGTCATCATCTTAGATGGTGCCTGCTGGAGCAGGGAAGTGACTACATCACTCCACAGGAGATTTCTTCGGTCCTTCTGGTGCAGGGTGAAGACAGGGAGTCCTCAGAGCGTGCACACCTTGGAAACTGTTGCAGTAGCTGGCTGGAGCTGAAGTTGCAGAGTCACAGTAGCCTTCTTGGATACTTTGGTGAAGTTACAGAAGTTCCTGGAGCAGTCTGCCTGCCTTTGATCCAACGGTCAAAGGATGAAGCAGGAGTTGCAGAGGATTCCTGGTGAAAACTTGCAAGCTGAATCTGAAAAGGAACCCACAGGAGACACCCTAAATAGCCCTGAGAGGTGGATTGGCTACCTAAACAGGTATGCCCCTATTAGGAGGTCTCTAACGTCACCTGCTAGCACTGGCCACTCACAGATCTCCAGAGTGTCCCCACACCTTAGAAAACAAGATGGCTAATGCCAGGGACACACTGGAGAAGCTCTGGGCACCACCCCTGGGGTGGTGATGGACAGGGGAGTAGTCAGGTGAGCGCATTACACGTTCGGTAACGCTGTTACGGGGAGGATTTTTTAAACTTTTAAATATATATATGTACAATTATATTGTTGGGGAACTGCTCTTGGGCTTCTTTTTTTTACCCTTTTTAATCCTTTTAGTCAGGTGTTGTTTGGCACTTTGCATCGGAAGTTAGGGTCTGTAAGAGCCCTTCTTCCGGTTATTAGAAACTTCCACCTCTCAGTTAGCAGTCTAGCTGAGGTGGGTCTTCTGGCCTGGCATCTTAAAATGACTGCAGCTGAGCGGCTGCATGCAGCGGGCGCGTCTAAGGCAAGCCCGTCTGCGTCCGAACAGGCCCAGGGGCCAGATATTCTGCCCTTTTTCCCAATTGTGCGGCCTTCCAGGGGTCTAGTTGCAAGGCAAAGAGTATTCTTTGCAAGCATAAGGTGCCAATCGATTATAAGTCAGTTTGGACTTGTAAGGAATGTAACTGGGTAGTACAAGCTCCCCTAACTCTGAAGGAGGCTAGAGTTCAGCACAGGAGACCTCTGAAGACTGGAATTTCAGCTTATGAGAATACGGCAGCCTACGGTCAGCCGCTCCGGTACGCTTTGGTAAATGTTCGCTCACTCCCTAGGCATAAATTGGAAATTTGTGAGTTGATAGACACTTAGCACATTGACTGTCTGTTTATGACAGAAACCTGGGGCAAATTAGAATCAGACCCTGACTTTATTGCAGCAACTCCCCCAGGGTATACCTATTATAGATTAGATAGACCCCAAAGTCGGGCCGAGGTCTGGCTATTATCTGTAGGGCCATTTTTATGTGCGTCTGGACCGGTCCCCCCGCTGAAACGTGTGAGATGATGGCCTTTAAGATTTCTCAGAACAATTGTATATTTTTGGAGGGCTTATTGATCTACCGACCGCCGGGACCGCTTAGAAATTTTGTTCAAACTTGGATGAATTTAATGGAACTTATGGTCATGTCCAATAAGGCAATGATATTAGGAGATTTTGATATCCACTTTGATGAGACCTGCAATCCGGTGGTCATGGATTTTTTAGATCTCATGGAAGCCCTGGATTGGACCCTCAGAGTCTCGTCAGCTACCCACATAGCAGGACACATATTAGATGGGGTTTTTGCTCGTACCTCGGTACAGTTGGCTCTAACTAATACCCAGTTAAGTTGCACTGATCATCACCTCTTGAGTTTTAAAACTGACACTACTCATCTCCCTTCCTTGTATAAAACAGAGAGCAAAGTAATCAGGCCATGGAAGCAGAAACAGATTTAAATTGGAAGAGTTGGCTCCTGTCTTAGAAGAGGGATGGGACAGGGCCAAGAAGTTGGCTTTCCCCTGTTAGACAGCTTCCATCAAGGTGTCGAAACGGCCATGACTCAACTGGCTCCTCTTAAGACCCTGGGGCCCTGTAGCCGGAAGAAGCCGAGTCAACCTTGGTTCACGAGCAAACTCAAATCTTTTCTGAGAAATTACGGGCAACAGGAGCGCCGGTGGAAACTAAACCCAGTCCCAGATGAAAGGGACGCATTAAAGTCCACCCTTAAAGTTTATAAAGCGGTGCGTTTTAAGGCTAAATCTAATTTTTATACTGCTAAAGTTAAGGAGGCTTTGAATGCCCCTAGAGAACTCTTTAAAGTGATAAAGGCATTATCTACTCCCTCTAGGCCATCTGATTTGGAAAACTCCCAGGAGTTTTGCGACAAGGTAGCTAGGCACTTTGAGAACACAATTCTTCAAATACATGCTAATTTTGTTCCTCATGAGGTTTCTAGGGAACACCTTTTAGTGGCGTTACCGGATTCTAAAGATAGTTGTAAAGTTCTATCTAACTTTCATATCCCGACTCAAGATAGTATCAGAAAGTTGATTCTTGAAATAAAGTCGGGTTCCCCTCCGGACCCTTGTCCCCCTTCTATTTTCAAATTGGCTCCAGACTTGATAGCTCGGGTTTAGTCCCGATTTTTCAGGAGGTTCTAAATTCTGGGACTTATCCCTCTCCATGGAAGGAGACTATAGTTGTCCCCCTGAAAAAGAAGCAAGATGGTGATAGCCAGGATCTAGATAACCTACGGCCAATGGCTCTTCTTCCTTTTTTGGCAAAGATTTTAGAGAAAGTCTTGAATAAGGAACTAGTAGAATTCTTAGCGGAAGTGGGAGGGCTATACTCCTCTCAACATGGTTTTAGAAAGGCGCACAGTACGGACACTGCCCTTATTTCATCCTCTGAGGTTATTCGGAGGTTGGCAGATGAAGGACAAGGGGTCATTCTAGTATTATTAGATCTATCGGCGGCGTTTGATACCATTTCTCCTCATCTACTGATGACCCGCTTTTTTCAAGTAGGGATTAGGAAGCGAGCCCTTAAGCTTCTGGAATCTTTTTTGACCAACAGATGGACTACTGTTGTGGTAACTTTAGATCTACACCTTATTTACTACCCTGCGGGACTCTGCAGGGATCTTCTTTGAGCCCTACTCTATTTAATGTGTATGTTGCCCCGCTGGCAAATTTGATTTGATCCTTTGGATTTATCCCCGCCTCCTATGCGGATGACACTCAGCTAATCATCCCAGTTAATAAGAACTAGGAGGAGGTTGCGGATCGGTTCAACAATTGTATGCAAGCAGTTAGCAATTGGATGAAGACTAAATGGCTTAAAATTAATGCTACCAAAACTGAAATTCTCTGTTTGGGGCCGGAAAATGAGCAATGGAATCCACGTTGGTGGCCCACAGATTACGGTACACCCCCAGGCCCCACTACTGTCAGTAAGAATTTGGGTATCATTTTTGATGATCACTTATCCTTCAAAAGTCAGGTGAACCACACCTTAAAAACATGCCTATGGCTTATTAAAATGCTAAGGAAAATCTTCCCTTATCTTCAATATGAATGGAGAGTTTCTGCTACTTTAGCTTTGGTTATGGCCAAAGTAGATTATTGCAATGCCCTTTTTCTAAATCTGGACAAAGCTTTGATTAACAAATTGCAACTGGTCCAGAATTCAGCTGCTAGGGCGGTTCTTAATCTCTCTCGTTGGGCATCAGTCAGCGGGAGCCTTAAACAACTTCATTGGCTCCCGGTGGCTCAGAGTATTATTTTTAAATCGCTCTGTTTGACTCACAAACCAGCTCACAGGGCTGGTCCTCGCTACTTTGCCACCAGGGTATGTTCCCAAGAGAAATCTCAGGTCTTCCAAGGCATATAGAATTCAGGTCCCTCGTACCTACAGAGCCAAACGGGGTGATAAAGCGTTTACTGAGGCTGCAGCAAAACGCTGGAACTCGCTTCCTCTGAATATCAGGAAAGAACCCTGCTACCTAAGGTTCAGGAAACTGGTCAAAACATGGCTCTTTCCCTGATAGCCTCCGTTTCTTTTTGGGGGGTTTTAAAGGTACATTATTTTAGTGACAATATGCCAAAAGTATCTCAGAGGATATACTCCCAGAGGATGTAAGTAATATACACAAAATATACACACACAAACAAAATCAGGTAAGTAACAGTTAGAAAAGTAGTGCAAACACTGTAGAACACAATAGAATGCAATAGGGAAAAATAGGCCTAGGGGCAACACAAACCATATACTCCAAAAGTGGAAAGTGAACCACGAATGGACCCCAGGCCTAGTGTAGTGTGTAGAGTGTCACTGGGAGTGTAAAAAAATACTAAGGGTGTCCAAGATACCCCACCCCAAGACCCTGAAAAGTAGGAGTAAAGTTACCCTACTACCTCAGAAAGACAGTAAAGTCGAGATATGGGATTCTGTAAAGACAAAAACTGACTGCAACGCACTGAAGAAGGATTCCTGGACCTGAGGACCTGTAAAGGAAGGAGACCAACTTCAAAAGTCACAAAAGTGACCAGGTGGGACAGGAGCCCACTAAAACTCGGTCGAAGGTGAAAAAGTGCTTCCTCCGGGTGGAAGAAGCCAAAGATTCTGCAACAATGGAAGGTGCCAGGAACTTCTCCTTTGCATAGAAGATGTCCCACGGTGTGCTGGAGGATGCAGAGTTGTTTCCACACAGAAGACCGCAAACAGGCCTTGCTAGCTGCAAGAGTCGCTGTTGAAGAAAATAGGTGCTGCCCAGGCCCAGGAAGGACCAGGAGGTCGCCCCTTGGAGGAGGTGACAGAGGGGGCGCTCAGCAACACAGAGAGCCCGTGCAGAAGCAGGCAGTACCTGCAGACGCATTTGAACAGGCGTTCAAGAAATCTGAGCACAGCGGCCATCTCAACACTATAAAAGAGGGTCCCACGAAGCCAGTGGTCAACTCAGTGAGTTGAGCAATACAGGACGGAGTGCTGGAGACCTGGGCTATGCTATGCACGAAGGACCTCTGGACTGTTGGGGTCACTTGGATCCAGCTCCTGTGTTCCAGGGACCACGCTCGTCAAGATGAGTGGGGACCCAGAGGACTGGTGATGCAGAAGTTTGGTGCCTGTGTTATCAGGGGGAAGATTCTGTCGACCCACGGGAGATTTCTTCTTGGCTTCCAGTGCAGGGTGAACGCAGACAGCCCTCAGACAATGCACCACCAGGAAACAGTCGAGAAAGTGGGCAGGATGAGGCGCTACAATGTTACAGGTAGTCGTCTTGCTACTTTGTTGCACTTTTGCAGGCGTCCTGGAGCAGTCAGGGATTGATCCTTGGCAAAAGTTGAAAAGAGAGATGCAGTGGAACTCTGGTGAGCTCTTGCATTCATTATCTGAAGAGAAACCCACAGGAGAGACCCTAAATAGCCCTCAGAGGAGGATTGGCTACCTTACCAGGTAGGAAGGGGTCTCTGACGTCACCTCCTGGCACTGGCCACTCAGAGGCCTCCATTGTGCCCTCACACCTCTGCATTCAAGATGGCACATGTCTGGGACACACTGGAGGAGCTCTGGGCACCTCCCTTGGGGAGGTGCAGGTCAGGGGTGTGGTCACCCCCCTTTCCTTTGTCCAGTTTTGCACCAGAGCAGGGCTAAGTGGATCCCTGAACTAGTGTAGACAGGCTTATGCAAGGAGGGCACCATCTGTGCCCTTCAAAGCATTTCCAGAGGCTCGGGGAGGCTACTCCTCCCCAGCCCTTCACACCTATTTCCAAAGGGAGAGATTGTAACACCTTCTCTCAGAGGAAATTCTTTGTTCTGCCTTGCTGGGACTGGTCTGCCCAGACCCAGGAGGGCAGAACCGTGTCTGAGGGTTGGCAGCAGCTGCAGCTGCCCTGAAAACCCCAGAGAGCAAGTTTGGCAGTACCCGGGTTCTATGCTAGAGCCCCAGGGATGCATGGAATCATGGTGACAATTCCATGATCCTAGATATTTTACATCGCCATGTTCAGAGTTACCATTGTGACGCTACATATACTGTAGGTATTGACCTATATGTAGTGGACGCTTGTAATGGTGTCCCCACACTCACAAAGTTTGGGGAAATTGCCCTGAACGATGTGGGGGCACCTTGGCTAGTGCCAGGGTGCCCTCACACTTAGTAACTTTGTACCTAACCTACACCAGGTTAGGGTTGGACATATAGATGACTTATAAGTTACTTACGTGCAGTGAAAGTGGCTGTGAAATAACGTGGACGTTATTTCACGCAGGCTGCAGTGGCAGGCCTGTGTAAGAATTGTCTGAGATCCCTATGGGTGGCAAAAGAAATGCTGCAGCCCATGTGGATCTCTTGGAACCCCAATATCCTGGGTACCTAGGAACCATATACTAGGGAATTATAAGTGTGTTCCAGTGTGCCAATGAGAACTGGTAAAATTAGTCACTAGCCTGCAGTGACAATTTTAACTGCAGAGAGAGCATAAACTCTGAGGTTCTGGTTAGCAGAGCCCTAGTGATACAGTTAGGCACCACACAGGGAACACATACAGGGCATACTTTATGAGCGCTGGGGTCCTGGCTAGCAGGATCCCAGTGACACAGGCAAATACAAACATACACACAAGTAAAAATGGGGGTAACATGCCAGGCAAGATGGTACTTTCCTACACAACCCCCCCCCCCCAAACGAGGAACAATAAGGCTAACCTTGCCTAGATGAGTCTTCATTGTCAAAGTGGAAATATCTGGAGAGTCCATCTGCATTGGAGTGGGTACTCCCAGATCTATGTTCCACTGTATAGTCCATTCCCTGTAGGGATATGGACCACCTCAACAATTTAGGGTTTTCACCTTTCATTTGTTTTAGACAAAGTAGAGGTTTGTGGTCTGTCTGAACTATAAAGTGAGTACCAAACAGGTATGGTCTCAACTTTTTCAGCGCCCACACCACAGCAAAGACCTCCCTCTCTATGGCAGAGCAATGCTTTTCTCTAGGGGTCAACCTCCTGCTGATAAAAGCAACAGGTTGATCCCGGCCCTCAGTATTAAGCTGCAATAGCACTGCCCCTACCCCCCATTCAGAAGCATCAGTCTGGACTATGAGCTTTTTGGAGTAGCAAGGGCTTTTTAGGACAGGTGCAGAGCACATGGCCTGTTTGAGCTCATTAAAAGCTTTTTGACAGCTAGCTGTCCACAATACCTTTTTAGGCATCTTTGCGCTAGTGAGATCATTAAGAGGGGCTGCAATGGAGCCATAATTCTTGATGAATCTCCTATAGTACCGTGTGAGGCCTAAAAAGGCTCTCACCTGGGTTTGAGTGGTAGGGGAGCCCATTCCTTAATGGTCTGGATCTTCCACTGCAGTGGTGCAATCTGTATTCCACCTACCAGGTGGCCCAGATAAACCACTTTCCCCTGCCCTATCTGCCATTTTTAGGCCTTGATAGTGTTGCCTGCCTTTTGCAGGCCCTCCAAAACTTTCCACAGGTGGACCAGGTGATCATCCCAGGTGGAGCTAAAGACAGCTATATCATCCAGATATGCTGCACTAAAAGCTTCCAACCCTTGCAGGACTGTGTTCACCAACCTTTGAAAAGTGGCAGGTGCATTCTTCAGACCAAAGGGCATCAGAGTGAACTGATAGTGCCCTCCAATGGTTGAGAATGCAGTTTTAGGTTTTACATGTTATGATAACTTAATCTGCCTTTGCAGAAGCCAGTGTATCAATCAGCTCATCTGCCCTGGGTATAGGGTGAGCATCTGTTTTGGTTACTTGGTTGAGCCATCTATAGTCAACACAAAACCTCATCTCTCTTTTTCCATCTTTAGTGTGAGGTTTTGGGACAAGCACAACTGGGCTAGCCCAGGGGCTTTCTGAAGGCTCAATCACTCCTAAGTCTAACATTTTCTGCACCTCTTGTTTAATGCAGTCCCTGACATGGTCAGGCTGCCTATACATCTTACGTTTGACAGGTAAACTGTCTCCAGTATTGATTGTGTGCTCACACTAAGTAGTGCTACCTGGCATTAGTGAGAAGAGTTCAGAAAATTGACTTAAAAGATTTACACTGTTATCTTTCTGCTCAACAGTGAGACAATCTGCCAACACCACTCCCTCCACTAAGCCATCTGCTTCAGTGGTGGAGAAGAGATCAGGGAGAGGGTCACTCTCTTCTTCCTATCCCTCATCAGTTGCCATGAGCAGGGTGAGATCAGCCCTGTTATAGTAGGGTTTTAGGCAGTTGACATGGAGCACCCTAAGGGGACTCCTGGCAGTGCCAATGTCTACCAAGTAGGTAACCTCACCCTTTTTCTCTGCAATCAGATGGGGTCCACTCCATTTGTCTTGGAGTGCTCTTGGGACCACAGGCTCCAATACCCACACCTTCTGTCCTGGGTGGTACTGGGTCAGGACAGCCTGCTGGTGATGCCATTGCTTTTGTAGCTCCTGGCTGGCCTGAAGGTTTTTACTGGCCGTTTTCATGTACTCAGCCATTCTGGATCTTAGGCCAACTACATAGTCCACTGTGTCTTGTTTAGGAGCTTTTAAAGGTTGTTCCCAACCCTCCTTCACAAGTGCAATGGGACCTCTTACAGGGTGCCCAACGAGGAGTTCAAACGGGCTGGGGCACACTCCTTTTTGGGGTACCTCCCTGTAAGCAAAAAGGAGGCAAGGTAACAGGACATCCCATCTCCTTCTGAGTTTTTCAGGGAGTCCCATTATCATACCTTTGATAGTTTTATTAAACCTCTCAACCAGACCATTTGCTTGTGGATGGAAAAGAGTTGTGAACGTGTAAGTGTAGGAAAGTACCATCTTGCCTGGCATGTTACCCCCATATTTCACTGTATATATGTTGTTTTAGTGTATGTGTCACCGGGACCCTGCCAGCCAGGGCCCCAGTGCTCATAAGTGTGCCCTGTATGTGTTACCTGTGTGATGACTAACTGTCTCACTGAGGCTCTGCTAACCCGATCCTCAGTGGTTATGCTCTCTCCGCTTTCCAAATTGTCACTAACAGGCTAGTGACCAATTTCACCAATTCACATTGGCATACTGGAACACCCTTATAATTCCCTAGTATATGGTACTGAGGTACCCAGGGTATTGGGGTTCCAGGAGATCCCTATGGGCTGCAGCATTTCTTTTGCCACCCATAGGGAGATCTGACAATTCTTACACAGGCCTGCCACTGCAACCTGAGTGAAATAACATCCACGTTATTTCACACCCATTTACCACTGCACTTAAGTAACTTATAAGTCACCTATATGTCTAACCTTCACCTGGTGAAGGTTGGGTGCAAAGTTACTTAGTGTGTGGGCACGCTGGCACTAGCCAAGGTGCCCCTACATCGTTCAGGGCAAATTCCCCGGACTTTGTGAGTGCGGGGACGCCATTACATGCGTGCACTGTACATAGGTCGCTACCTATGTACAGCGTCATAATGGTAACTCCGAACATGGCCATGTAATATGTATAGGATCATGGAATTGTCACCCCAATGCTCACCAGAGTTCCTCTGCACTTCTCTCTTCACCTTCTGCCAAAGGATCGACGGCTGACTGCTCAGGACGCCTGCAAAACCGTAACAAAGTAGCAAAGACGACTACTGCAACCTTGTATCGCTTCATCCTGCCGGCCTTCTCGACTGTTTCCAGGTGGTGTATGCTCTGGGGGTAGCCTGCTTCCTTCTTGCACCAGGAGCTCTGAAGAAATCTCCAGCGGGTCGACCGAATCTTCCCCCTGCAACCGCAGGCAACAAAAGACTGCATCACCGGTCCTCTGGGTCCCCTCTCAGCACAACGAGCATGGTCCCTGGAACTCAGCAACTCTGTCCAAGTGACTCCCACAGTCCAGTGACTCTTCAGTCCAAGTTTGGTGGAGGTAAGTCCTTGCCTCCCCACGCTAGACTGCATTGCTGGGTACCACGTGATTTGCAGCTGCTCCGGCTCCTGTGCACTCTTCCAGGATTTCCTTCGTGCACAGCCAAGCCTGGGTCCCCGACACTCTAACCTGCAGGGCACAACCTACTGAGTTGTCCTCCAGCGTCGTGGGACTCCCTTTTCTGACTTCGGGTGGACTCCGGTTCACTCCTCTTCTAAGTGCCTGATCTGGTACTTCTGCGGGTGCTGCCTGCTTCTGTGAGGGCTCCCTGACTTGCTGGGCGCCCCCTCTGTCTCCTCATCCAAGAGACGACATCCTGGTCCCTCCTGGGCCACAGCAGCATCCAAAAACCCTAACCATGACCCTTTCAGCTAGCAAGGCTTGTTTGCGGTCTTTCTGCGTGGGAACACCTCTGCAAGCTTCTTCACGACGTGGGACATCCATCCTCCAAAGGGGAAGTTCCTAGTCCTCTTCGTTCTTGCAGAACACCACGCTTCTCCCAACAGGTGACAGCTTCCTTGCACCCTCAGCTGGCATTTCCTGGGCTCCTGCCCACTCTCGACACTGTCGCGACTCTTGGACTTGGTCCCCTTGTCTTACAGGTACTCGGGTCCGGAAATCCACTGTTGTTGCCTTGCTGGTGTTGGTTTTCCTTGCAGAATCCCCCTATCACGACTTCTGTGCTTTCTGGGGGTTGTAGGTGCACTTTACACCTACCTTACAGGGTCTTGGGGTGGGCTATTTTTCTAACCTTCACTGTTTTCTTACAGTCCCAGCGACCCTCTACAAGCTCACATAGGTTTGGGGTCCATTCGTGGTTCGCATTCCACTTTTGGAGTATATGGTTTGTGTTGCCCCTATACCTATGTGCTCCTATTGCAATCTATTGTAACTTTACACTGCTTACATTACTTCCTTTTGCTACTGCTGCATATATTTGGTATTGTGTACATATATCTTGTGTATATTTGGCATCCTCATACTGAGGGTACTCACTGAGATACTTTTGGCATATTGTCATACAAATAAAGTACCTTTATTTTTAGCATATCTGTGTATTGTGTTTTCTTATGATATTGTGCATATGACAACAGTGGTAGAATAGGAGCTTTGCATGTCTCCTAGTTCAGCCTAAGCTGCTCTGCTATAGCTACCTTCTATCAGCCTAAGCTGCTAGAAACGCCTCTTCTACACTAATAAGGGATAACTGGACCTGGCACACGGTATAAGTACCTCTGGTACCCACTACCAGCCAGGCCAGCCTCCTACAACTAGGAGACATGCAAAGCTCCTACTATACCACTTATATCATATAGCACAATATCAGATGAAAACACAATACTCAGAGTTCCTAAAAATAAAGGTACTTTATTTTAGTGACAATATGCCAAAAGTATCTCAGAGAATACCCTCACTTAGGAGGTAAGTAATATACACAAGTTATATGTACACAAACCCAAAACAGGTAAGTAACAGTAAGAAAAGTAGTGCAAATAATGTAGAATCACAATAAAAGGCAATAGGTAGGAATAGGCCTAGGGGCAACACAAACCATATACTCCAAAAGTGAAATGCAAATCACGAATGGACCCCAGACCTATGGGAGCTTGTAGAGGGTCGCTGGGACTGTGATAAAACAGTAATGGTGTCCAAGATACCCCCCCCAAGACCCTGAAAGTAGGAGTAAATTACACCTACTACCCCAAAAGAGCACAATAGTCGTGATGGGGTATCCTGCAAGAACAACAGACACCAGCAAGGCACTGAAGGTGGATTCCTGGACCTGAGGACCTGCAAGGCAAGGGGACCAAGACCAAGAGTCGCAATAGTGTCCAGGGGGGGCAGGAGCCCAGAAACCCTGGATGAAGGTGCAAGGAAGCTGCCTCCGGATGGAAGAAGCTTGGAATTCTGCAAGAACGAAGAGGACTAAGAACTTCTAAGTGAGGGTACTCTCTGAGATACTTTTGGCATATTGTCATAAAAATAAAGTACCTTTATTTTTAGTAACTGTGTATTGTGTTTTCTTATGATATTGCGCATATGATATAAGTGGTATAGTAGGAGCTTTGCATGTCTCCTAGTTCAGCCTAAGCTGATTTGCCATGGCTACCTCTAACAGCCTAAGCTGCTAGAAACTCATCTAATCTACTAATAAGGGATAACTGGACCTGGTACAAGGTGTGAGTACCATCAGGTACCCACTATAAGCCAGGCCAGCCTCCTACACCAACCATATGCAAATTGTAACTTGTTGCAGGGAGGGAACATAAGCACATTACCAATGGTTAGCAGGGAAAAAGTCCTCAGAGTATTAACGCAAACAAAACAAGCATTTTCAATGCAACGGGTCTCGCATTTGCTCGAGTTAGAGCTATTAGCATTGTAAACTCCTAACCGGACTTTTCTTGCCACACAAATTAAAAGGAAGAAAATGCAATGCAATCACACTATGTAAAATGCAGCACGATCGTGCTGAAATTGAAAACTGAAAAACCGAGCGTGATCGCGCTATGTAAACTCCAGCGTGATCGCGCTGCGTAGAAAATAAACAGATAAAGTAGTCCGGAAACCATGCTGAAAACATCGAGCCTCGTATGTTTTTAGTAGTTTACTGGTGCTGTGTAGGTGGTCTAAACACCGGAAAAGGCATGACATATGCATGGCTTATACAAATGAAAGCATGCAGATTTTAAAAGGCAAGCCCACAAACCAATGAAAGTGACTGACGTGACATGGGTGTGGCTGGACACCCAAAGAGAGATTACTACCGGGGACGGAGCGCTTTGAGCTCACCCCAAGAATGGACATCAAAAAGACTTTACAACAGCATTGCAGGACGCCGGAATTGATAATGATGTCTCTCAAGTGCTAGTAAGCTTAAGTAATAAGAAAGTAAAAACAACAAAAACACTGGCAGTGAAGGGAAAACTACCTTGGGTAAGGTGTGCTCCTTGTGAAAGGTCTAAGTGCACCTAATCGGGATTTATAAAGTACAGCAAATCACCCGTGAGGGTTTCAAGGTGATGAAGTTGCTAGCTGCTTCGTTGTGCTCTGGTCATTCAGACAGCCATGTCTTGAGTTTGTGCACACAAAGTGGAGTTAGCCTGTGCCTGAAGTAGGCTAACTCACTGCCAATGCTGTATTGGGCAGAAGCAAAACGTGAATGACAAGAACAGAGCAATGGATGAAGAGACGTTGCTGAATCGCCTTTATGCATATAATTTTAGTAAAATCTAAAGGTCTTGGCTAAGGACAGACCTAAACGTGTAAATGGAATGGATTAAATCTATGGAAAGTTAATACACACCTTAAATTGGAAGGGCTGCAAACGAGAAGAAACCTCAGAGGAAAGAACTAAAAAGGATAATTCATGGAAGACTTGAGTTATTAAAAAAAAAAAAAAAAAACCTATGATGGGTGGCGATTGCCAACATTTGAAAGATTTATTAATCACATGGTTGTGAAAGTGAGGAGTAAAAACTTCTTACAACAAACACGTACATTATTTTTTTCCAGTGCTCTTCCCTGACTTCAGGGAACGATCACACCCATCGGATTATGGTGGATACCAAGGAGGAATTAAATTAAAATACGACACCGAGGTGTTGCTTTGTTCCAGTAGCGGGCGTTTGTCGTAGAGGCCACCACTATCCGCCTCACAATCCCGCACACTGATGCCCAAATCTCAGCCATGCCGGCACCCGAACGACTGCTTTGAGTAATGGCAATACAACACAAGCATTTTCAATGCAACGGGTCTCGCATTTGTTCGAGTTAGAGCTATTAGCGTTGTAAAGCAAAAAAAACATGCAGCGCGATCGCGATATGTAAAATGCAGCACGATCGCGCTGCGTGGAAAATAAACAGATAAAGTAGTCCGGACCCCAAGCTGAAAACATCAAGCCTCGTATGTTTTTAGTACTTTACCGGTACTGTGTAGGTGGGTTAAACACCGGAAAAGGCATAACGTATGCATGCCTTTCACACATGAAAGCAAGCGGATTTTAAAAGGCAAGCCCACGAATCAATGTAAGTGACTGACGTGGCATGGGCGTGGTTTGAAGCCCAAAGAGAGATTACAGAATGGAAGGAGCGATTTGCGCTCGCCCATAAAAAAGTACAGAAACATAGGGTAAAAAGGTGGGGTTGACCCGGCAAGAAGGCCCACGTCCAATAATAAGGCACAGTAGCTCCGGACAGAGATGACTTGGGAGACTCCCAGTGACAGATTTTACTAAAAATCTATGCCATAGCAAAGTGATGCAAAGTCTGGGTAGCGTACTTACTTTCCAGAGCAAAAACTGGCCGGTATTTAACCAGTTTCGTCTATATTTTACATAGCTGTTATGTTCACGTCAGTTAAAAATAATAACTAAAAAAAGCAGTGAAATCCATTGTTTTTTTCCGTTTTGAAGTAGGAACAAAAAAATACAAGCACACAGAGAAATTGATTAAAAAGATAAGTATGCTAAAAATAATTATTAGGATTTTACACAAATTTGTATTTGACTCAGCGCTTCTCCCTTCCAAAATAGCTAAACATAAACAAATGACCAGTATTTTGTTTCTGAAAACAGTAACAATCCTAGGACAGCATGCTGGTAGGCTTCAAACTTAGAACAGGCACATTTGGTGGCTACTTCAATGGCACCAATTGTTTTTCTAGACAAAATATATTTCTAAAACCATAAAATATACCATAAACTGACAAATATATTAAGTGGTAGGTAGCATTCATACCTGCCACCATATAGGTCATATATATGAAGAGGAGAAGGGCAGATACATCGTTTGACAGGATATGATCAATGACAGAGTGATCTTGGTCCTGAGTAAAGTTTTCAAATTCTGCGACATTTTCAATATCAGGGACCATCATTGCGTCCTTATCGTCTTCATTGGCCAATGCCAGGGCGCTTTCTGTGACCGCACCCTTTACCGCGTCCATGTTTTCCATAGGCGTTGTCCACAGCGTCTCTCACAAATAGTGATACGCGGACAACCGTCGATAGTATTTAAGGACGGTGACCCTTGCTTCAGCGCGAAAGCCGTTTCAACCGGCACTTTCAAAACTGATCGCACGTTTCAGTTTGTCAGCGGGTAGTTTCCACACCCCTACATCACCTACTGCCACAACCGCAAGATCACAGAAAGAACTGTGTGAAGAACTACGTTCCGCAGTTGTTGCTGGTATCGGTATAGGGGCGTGTTCAATGTTTTCAGGAACATTATATTTAAATAGTAATCCTGCGTTCCGCTATGCTGTGAGGTTTGCTTTAGCCAAAACACAATTTCTAAATGCAGTGACGCAACAGCGTCACGTGGAGTGACAGCACAGGAAGTAATGTTAAAGGAAGTGATATTCCCTCTTTATCACGTCCACGACTTAACAAGGAATGTGGATGTTTCACTGCAAAAGCAGAGCCATTGAATTTTTATGTGAAATAAACATACTTGTATCTGCTTGTCTAAACGCAAATCACGGTATGTTTTAGACAATGACCAAAGACTACATTTAACCCCTTCGCTGCCAGGCATTTTTCCCCTCCTGTGGCAAGCTTTTTTTTTGGGGGGGGGGGGGGCTATTTGGGGTAGTTCACGCTTAGGCGCTCATAGGTTTTTGTCCACATAAGCTACCCTCGCCAAAACTGCGTCCTTTTTTCCCCAACATCTTAAGGATTCCAAAGGTACCCAGAATTTGTAGGTTCCCCTGGAGGAGAGCAAGAAATTACAGCTAAAATTTGTTTTTTTTTGTAGAAAAATGGCAAAAAGTGCTGCAGAAGAAAGCATGTTTTTTCTCATGCAAATGGAAACAACAAAGGGTTTGTGGTGCTAAAATCACCATCTTCACAGCTTTCAGCCACAGACAGACATGAATCAGAAAACCACATTTTCCAACACAGTTTTGGCATTTTACTGGGACGTTGTAGGAAAGTACCATCATGCCTGGCATGTTACCCCCATTTTTACTGTATGTATGTTTCTTTTTGCCCATGTGTCACTGGGATCCTGCTAGTCAGGACCCCAGTGTTCATAAAGTATGCCCTGTATGTGTTCCTGTGTGGTGCCTAACTGTATCACTGAGGCTCTGCTAACCAGACCATCAGTGTGTATGCTCTCTCTGCTTTTACAATTGTCACTGCAGGCTAGTGACTAATTTTACAAATTCTCATTGGCACACTGGAACACCCTTATAATTCCCTAGTATATGGTACCTAGGTACCCAGGGTATTGGGGTTCCAGGAGATCCCTATGGGCTGCAGCATTTCTTTTGCCACCCATAGGGAGCTCAGACAATTCTTACACAGGACTGCCACTGCATCCTGAGTGAAATAACGTCCACGTTATTTCACAGCCTTTTTACACTGCACTTAAGTAACTTATAAGTCACCCTATAGGTCTAACCCTCACTTAGTGAAGGTTAGATGCAAAGTTACTTACTGTGTGGGCACCCTGGCACTAGCCAAGGTGCCCCCACATTGTTCAGGGCAATTTCCCCGGACTTTGTGAGTGCGGGGACACCATTACACGTGTGCACTACATATAGGTCAATACCTATGTGTAGCGTCACAATGGTAACTCCGAACATGGCCATGTAAAATGTCTAGGATCATGGAATTGTCACGCCAATACCATTCTGGTATTGGGGGCACAATTCCATGCATCCTCGGGTCTCCAGCACAGAGCCCGGGTACTGCCAAACTAGCTTTCCGGGGTCTCCACTGCAGCTACTGCTGATGCCAACCCCGCAGACAGGTTTCTGCCCCCCTAGGGCCTGGGAAGCCTGGTCCCAGGAAGGCAGTGCAGGAGGCTAGCCTGGTTTATAGTGGGTACCTTGTGGTACTTACACCCTGTGCCAGGTCCAGTTATACCTTATTAGTAGAATAGAGGTGTTTCTAGCAGGTTAGGCTGATAGAAGGTGTAGGAAAGTACCATCTTGCCTGACATGTTACCCCCATATTTCACTGTATGTATGTTGTTTTAGCCCTTGTGTCACTGGGATCCTGCCAGGCAGGACCCCAGTGCTCATAGTATGTACCCTGCATGTGTTCCCTGTGTGGTGCCTAAAGGTATCACTGAGGTTCTGCTAACCAGAACCTCAGTGTTTATGCTCTCTCTGCTTTCTAAATGTGTCACTGCAGGCTAGTGACTAAATTTACCAATTCTCATTGGCACACTGGTACACCCATATAATTCCCTGGTATATCGTACTTAGGTACCCAGGGTATTGGGGTTCCAGGAAATCCCTATTGGCTGCAGCATTTCTTTTGCCACCCATACGGAGCTCAGACAATTCTTACACAGGCCTGCCACTGCAGCCTGCGTGAAATAACGCCCACATTATTTCACAGCCATTTTCCACTGCACATACGTAACTCATATGTTACCTATATGTCTAACCTTCACCTGGTGAAGGTTGGGTGCCAAGTTACTTAGTGTGTGGGCACCCTGGCACTAGCCAATGTGCCCCCACAACGTACAGGGCAAATTCCCTGGACTTTGTGAGTGCGGGGACACCATTACACGTGTACACTATACATAGGTCACTACCGTCACAATGGTAACTCAGAACATGGCCATGTAACATGTCTAAGATCATGGAATTGTCACCCAATACCATTCTGGTATTGGGGGGACAATTCCATGACCCCCCTGGCCACTAGGACAGAACCATGGGTGCTGCCAAACTGCCTTTCAAGGGTTTCCACTGCAGCTGCTGCCAACCCCTCAGACAGGATTCTGCCCTCCTGGGGTCCAGGCAGCCCTGGCCCAGGAAGGCAGAACAAACAGAACAAAGGATTTCCTCTGAGAGAGGGTGTTACACCCTCTCCATTTGGAAATAGGTGTGAAGGGCTGTGGAGGAGTAGCCTCCCCCAGCCTCTGGAAATGCTTTGATGGGCACAGATGGTAACCATCTCTGCATAAGCCAGTCTGCACCGGTTCAGGGATCCCCCATGTAGGAAAGTACCATCTTGCCTGGCATGTTACCCCATATTTCACTGTATATATGTTGTTTTAGTTGTATGTGTCACTGGGACCGTGTCAGCCAGGGCCCCAGTGCTCATAAGTGTGCCCTGTATGTGTTCCCTGTGTGATTACTAACTGTCTCACTGAGGCTCTGCTAACCAGAACCTCAGTGGTTATGCTCTCTCTTTACTTTCTAAATTGTCACTAACAGGCGAGTGACCAATTTCACCAATTCACATTGGCCTACTGGAACACCCTTATAATTCCCTAGTATATGGTACTGAGGTACCCAGGGTATTGGGGTTCCAGGAGATCCCTATGGTCTGCAGCATTTCTTTTGCCATCCATTGGGAGCTCTGACAATTCTAACACAGGCCTGCCACTGCAGCCTGAGTAAAATAACGTCCACGTTATTTCACAGCCATTTACCACAAGTGTCACTTGCACAATATCATAAGAAAACACAATACACAGTTATACTAAAAATAAAGGTACTTTATTTTTATGACAATATGCCAAAGTATCTTAGAGTGTACCCTCAGTGAGAGGATAGGAAATATACACAAGATATATGTACACAATACCAAAAATATGCAGTATAGTCTTAGAAAACAGTGCAAACAATGTATAGTTACAATAGGATGCAATGGGGACACATAGGGATAGGGGCAACACAAACCATATACTCCAAAAGTGGAATGCGAACCACGAATGGACCCCAAACCTATGTGACCTTGTAGAGGGTCGCTGGGACTATTAGAAAATAGTGAGAGTTAGAAAAATAACCCTCCCCAAGACCCTGAAAAGTGAGTGCAAAGTGCACTAAAGTTCCCCAAAAGACAAAGAAGTCGTGATAGAGGAATAATGCAGGAAAGACACAAACCAACAGTGCAACAACGATGGATTTCCAATCTAGGGTACCTGTGGAACAAGGGGACAAAGTCCAAAAGTCACAAGCATGTCGGAGATGGGCATATGCCCAGGAAATGCCAGCTGTGGGTGCAAAGAAGCTTCTACTGGACAGAAGAAGCTGAGGTTTCTGCAGGAATGAAAAGGGCTAGAAACTTCCCCTTTGGTGGACGGATCCCTCTCACCGTGGAGAGTTGTGCAGAAGTGTTTTCCAGCCGAAAGAACGCACACAAGCCCTGCCAGCTGCAACTCGTGCGGTTAGCGTTTTTGGACGCTGCTGTGGCCCAGGAGGGACCAGGAGGTCGCAAATTGGACCAGGAGGTAGAGGGGACATCGAGCAAGACAGGGAGCCCTCTCAGCAGCAGGTAGCACCCAGAGAAGTGCCAGAAACAGGCACAACAAGGATGCGTGAAACGGTGCTCACTCGAAGTTACACAAAGGAGTCCCACGTCGCCGGAGACCAACTTAGAAAGTCGTGCAATGCAGGTTAGAGTGCCGTGGACCCAGTCTTGGCTGCGCACAAAGGATTTCCGCCGGAAGTGCACAGGGGCTGGAGTAGCTGCAAAAGTCGCGGTTCCCTGCAATGCAGTCTAGCGAGGTGAGGCAAGGACTTACCTCCACCAAACTTGGACTGAAGAGTCACTGGACTGTGGGAGTCACTTGGACAGAGTTGCTGGATTCGAGGGACCTCGCTCGTCGTGCTGAGAGGAGACCCAAGGGACTGGTAATGCAGCTTTTTGGTGCCTGCGGTTGCAGGGGGAAGATTCCGTCGACCCACGGGAGATTTCTTCGGAGCTTCTAGTGCAGAGAGGAGGCAGACTACCCCCACAGCATGCACCACCAGGAAAACAGTCGAGAAGGCGGCAGGATCAGCGTTACAGAGTTGCAGTAGTCGTCTTTGCTACTTTGTTGCAGTGTTGCAGGCTTCCAGCGCTGTCAGCAGTCGATTCCTTGGCAGAAGGTGAAGAGAGAGATGCAGAGGAACTCTGATGAGCTCTTGCATTCGTTATCTAAAGTTTCCCCAGAGACAGAGACCCTAAATAGCCAGAAAAGAGGGTTTGGCTACTTAGGAGAGAGGATAGGCTACTAACACCTGAAGGAGCCTATCAGAAGGAGTCTCTGACGTCACCTGGTGGCACTGGCCACTCAGAGCAGTCCAGTGTGCCAGCAGCACCTCTGTTTCCAAGATGGCAGAGGTCTGGAGCACACTGGAGGAGCTCTGGACACCTCCCAGGGGAGGTGCAGGTCAGGGGAGTGGTCACTCCCCTTTCCTTTGTCCAGTTTCGTGCCAGAGCAGGGCTAAGGGGTCCCTGAACCGGTGTAGACTGGTTTATGCAGAATTGGGCACATCTGTGCCCAAGAAAGCATTTCCAGAGGCTGGGGGAGGCTACTCCTCCCCTGCCTTCACACCATTTTCCAAAGGGAGAGGGTGTAACACCCTCTCTCAGAGGAAGTCCTTTGTTCTGCCATCCTGGGCCAAGCCTGGCTTGACCTCAGGGGGCCAGAAACCTGTCTGAGGGGTTGGCAGCAGCAGCAGCTGCAGTGAAACCCCAGGAAAGGCAGTTTGGCAGTACCAGGGTCTGTGCTACAGACCACTGGGATCATGGAATTGTGCCAACAATGCCAGGATGGCATAGAGGGGGCAATTCCATGATCTTAGACATGTTACATGGCCATATTCGGAGTTACCATTGTGAAGCTACATATAGGTAGTGACCTATATGTAGTGCACACATGTAATGGTGTCCCCGCACTCACAAAGTTCAGGGAATTGGCCCTGAACAATGTGGGGGCACCTTGGCTAGTGCCAGGGTGCCCTCACACTAAGTAACTTTGCACCTAACCTTTACCAGGTAAAGGTTAGACATATAGGTGACTTATAAGTTACTTAAGTGCAGTGTAAAATGGCTGTGAAATAACGTGGACGTTATTTCACTCAGGCTGCAGTGGCAGGCCTGTGTAAGAATTGTCAGAGCTCCCTATGGGTGGCAAAAGAAATGCTGCAGCCCATAGGGATCTCCTGGAACCCCAATACCCTGGGTACCTCAGTACCATATACTAGGGAATTATAAGGGTGTTCCAGTAAGCCAATGTAAATTGGTAAAATTGGTCACTAGCCTGTTAGTGACAATTTGAAAGAAATGAGAGAGCATAACCACTGAGGTTCTGATTAGCAGAGCCTCAGTGAGACAGTTAGTCACTACACAGGTAACACATTCAGGCACACTTATGAGCACTGGGGCCCTGGTGAACAGGGTCCCAGTGACACAAATACAACTAAAACAACATATATACAGTGAAAAATGGGGGTAAAATGCCAGGCAAGATGGTACTTTCCTACACAACCCCCCCCAAACGAAGGACAATAAGACTAGCCATGCCCTGATGAGTCTTCATTGTCTAAGTGGAAATATCTGGAGAGTCCATCTGCATTGGAGTGGCTACTCCCAGGTCTATGTTCCACTGTATAGTCCATTCCCTGTAGGGATATGGACCACCTCAACAATTTAGGATTTTCACCTTTAATTTGTTTTAGCCAAATTAGAGGTTTGTGGTCTGTCTGAACAATGAAGTGAGTGCCAAACAGGTATGGCCTCAACTTCTTCAGAGCCCAGACCACAGCAAAGGCCTCCCTCTCTATGGCAGACCAACGCTTTTCTCTAGGGGTCAACCTCCTACTAATAAAAGCAACAGGTTGATCTTGGCCCTCAGAATTAAGTTGTGATAGGACTGCCCCTACTCCTAATTCAGATGCATCAGTCTGGACACAGAATTTTTTAGAGTAACAAGGGCTTTTCAGGACAGGTGCAGAACACATGGCCTGCTTCAGCTCCTCAAAAGCTTTCTGACAGTTTGCTGTCCATAATACCTTTTTAGGCATTTTCTTGGATGTGAGGTCATTAAGAGGGGCTGCAATGGAGCCATAGTTCTTAATGAACCTCCTGTAATACCCAGTGAGGCCTAGGAAGGCTCTCACCTGAGTCTGAGTGGTAGGGGGAACCCAATCAATAATTGTTTGGATTTTCCCCTGACGTGGTGCAATCTGTTCCCCACCAACAAGGTGTCCCAGATAAACCACCTTACCCTGCCCTATCTGGCACTTTGAAGCCTTGATAGTGAGGCCTGCCTTTTGCAGGGCCTCCAAAACTTTCCATAGGTGGACCAGGTGATCATCCCAGCTGGAGCTAAAGACAGCTATATCGTCCAAATATGCTGCACTGAAAGCTTCCAGCCCTTGCAGGACTGTATTCACCAACCTCTGTAAAGTGGCAGGTGCATTTTTCAAACCAAAAGGCATTACAGTAAACTGGTAATGTCCTCCAATGGTTGAAAATGCAGTTTTAGGTTTAGCATCTTCTGACAATTTGATCTGCCAATACCCTGCAGTCAAGTCAAAAGTGCTTAGATACTTGGCAGATGCCAGTGTATCTATGAGCTCATCTGCCCTGGGTATAGGGTGAGCATCAGTTTTGGTTACCATGTTGAGACCTCTGTAGTCTACACAAAACCGCATTTCCTTCTTTCCATCTTTGGAATGGGGTTTTGGTACAAGTACCACAGGAGAAGCCCATGGACTTTGAGAGTGCTCAACCACTCCCAGTTCTAACATTTTCTGCACCTCTTGCTTTATGCAGTCCCTGACATGGTCAGGCTGCCTATAGATCTTACTTTTGACAGGCAAGCTGTCTCCAGTATCTATAGTGTGCTCACACCAAGAAGTGGTACCTGGCACAGTAGAGAAGAGTTCAGAGAATTGATCTAGGAGATTTATGCAATGGTCTTTCTGCTCAGCAGTAAGACAATCAGCCAAAACTACACCTTCCACAAGAGCATCTCGTTCTGTGGAAGAGAAGAGATCAGGTAGAGGATCACTGTCTTCTTCCTGTCCCTCATCAGTTGCCATGAGCAGGGTGAGATCAGCCCTGTCATAGTAGGGTTTCAGGCGGTTGACATGGAGCACCCTAAGGGGACTCCTGGCAGTGCCTAAGTCAACTAAATAGGTGACTTCTCCCTTTTTCTCAACAATTGTGTGGGGACCACTCCATTTATCTTGGAGTGCTCTTGGGGCCACAGGCTCCAAGACCCACACTTTCTGCCCTGGTTTGTACTGAACCAAAACAGCCTTCTGATCATGCCATTGCTTCTGGAGCTCTTGGCTGGCCTGAAGGTTTTTACTGGCCTTTTTCATATACTCGGCCATCCTTGATCTGAGGCCAAGTACATAATCCACAATATCTTGTTTTGGAGCTTTTAAAGGTTGTTCCCAACCCTCCTTGACAAGTGTGAGTGGACCCCTAACAGGGTGTCCAAAAAGAAGTTCAAAGGGGCTGAAGCCCACTCCTTTCTGGGGTACCTCCCTGTAGGCAAAAAGGAGGCATGGTAGAAGGATATCCCATCTCCTGCTGAGTTTTTCAGGGAGACCCATAATCATGCCTTTGAGAGTTTTGTTAAATCTCTCCACCAGTCCATTTGTTTGTGGATGATAGGGTGTAGTGAATTTATAAGTTACACCACACTCCTTCCACATGGCCTTTAAGTATGCAGACATGAAATTGCTTCCCCTGTCTGATACTACTTCCTTTGGGAAGCCCACCCTGGAAAATATTCCCAGGAGGGCCTTTGCCACTGCAGAAGCTGCAGTGGTCCTTAAAGGAATAGCTTCAGGGTATCTTGTGGCATGGGCCACTACCACCAAGATGAATCTATTGCCTGAAGCAGTAGGAGGGTCAAGGGGGCCAACTATGTCAACCCCTACCCTTTCAAAGGGAACACCAACCACAGGCAGTGGAATAAGGGGTGCCTTTGGGGTGCCACCTGTCTTGCCACTGGCTTGACAGGTTTCACAGGACTTACAAAATTCTTTTGTGACATCCTAGGCCAATGAAACAAGGGAACAAGTCTGTCCCAAGTTTTCATTTGTCCCAGATGCCCTGCTAGGGGAATGTCGTGGGCAAGAGTTAGGAGGAACTTTCTGTACTCCTGAGGAATCACTAATCTCCTGGCAGCTCCAGTTTTAGGATCCCTTGCCTCAGTGTACAAGAGATTGTCCTCCCAGTAAACTCTGTGAGAGTCACTGACATCCCCATTAGCCTGTTTGACAGCTTGCTGTCTCAGACCCTCTAATGTGGGACAGGTTTGCTGTGCCACGCTCAGCTCCTCTCTGGCAGGCCCCCCTTCACCCAAAAGCTCAGCAGTGTCTGCTTCAAGCTCCTCTGGTGTAGGTTCTGCACAGGGAGGGAATTCTTCTTCCTCAGAAGTTGAATCCACTGTAGAGGGAGGGATAGTAGGAAGTGGTTTGCTTCTACTAGCCCTAGCTTTAGGGAGCACTTGGTCCATTGTTCCAGGATCCAAGCTTCCCTGTCCTTTTTGCTTTTTGGCCTGAGCCCTGGTTAAAGCAAAAATATGCCCTGGGATGCCCAGCATTGCTGCATGGGCCTCCAACTCCACATCTGACCAAGCTGATGTCTCCAAATCATTTCCTAGTAGACAGTCTACAGGTAAATCTGTGGCTACCACAACTTTCTTTGGACCAGTAACCCCCCCCAGTTGAGATTTACAACAGCCAAGGGGTGGCTAAGTGTGTTGTTGTGAGCATCGGTTACTTGGTACTGGTGACCAAGTAGGTGTTGTTCAGGGTGGACCAGTTTCTCTATGACCATAGTCACACTGGCACCAGTGTCCCTGTAGGCCTGAACCTCAACACCATTTATTAGGGGTAGCTGCTTGTACTTATCCATATTAAGGGGACAAGCAACTAAGGTGGCTAAATCAATAGCCCCCTTAGAGACTAACACAGCCTCTGTGGCCTCCCTAACAAGGCCAACCCCAACTAAGTTACCAATAGTGAGCCCAGCTACTCCCTTGGATTGGCTATTAGTAGGTTTGCTCCCACCACCACTGCTATTAGTAGGGACACTAGGTGTAGCAGTAGGGGTTGTAGTGGTAGGAGTCTTGGTGCTTTTCTTTGGACAACTGAGATCTGTTGTCCAATGGCCTTTTACTTTACATAAATAGCACCATGGTTTCTTTTCTTTGTTTTGATTAAAGGAGGATTTTGACCCACCACCCCCACCAGAGTGTTTTTGTGGGCCTGATGAAGACTCATTTTTAGATTTGTCCCCACCCTTGTCAGAAGACTTACCATCCTTCTTTTTGTTGCCATCTTTGTCACCCCTGTATGAACTTTTCTGTTCACCCTTGTTCTGACCCATTTGTCTGCCTTCTTTCCCAATTCTTGGGGAGAGATCAGATCAGAGTCCACCAAGTACTGGTGCAACAAATCAGACACACAATTATTAAGAATATGCTCTCTCAGGATCAAGTTATACAGGCTTTCAAAGTCAGTCACTTTACTGCCATTTAACCACCCCTCCAAGGCCTTCACTGAATGGTCAATGAAATCAACCCAGTCTTGTGAAGACTCCTTTTTAGTTTCTCTGAACTTTATCCTGTATTGTTCAGTGGTTAAGCCATAACCATCCAGGAGTGCATTCTTAAGTAGGTGAAAATAATTGGCATCACTTTCTTTCACAGTAAGGAGCCTATCCCTACCTTTTCCACTAAATGATAGCCATAGGATAGCAGCCCACTGCCTTGGAGGGACATCCTGTACAACACAGTGTAGGAAAGTACCATCTTGCCTGGCATGTTACCCCCATTTTTCACTGTATATATGTTGTTTTAGTTGTATGTGTCACTGGGACCCTGGTAACCCAGGGCCCCAGTGCTCATAAGTGTGCCTGAATGTGTTACCTGTGTAGTGACTAACTGTCTCACTGAGGCTCTGCTAATCAGAACCTCAGTGGTTATGCTCTCTCATTTCTTTCCAAATTGTCACTGACAGGCTAGTGACCATTTTTACCAATTTACATTGGCTTACTGGAACACCCTTATAATTCCCTAGTATATGGTACTGAGGTACCCAGGGTATTGGGGTTCCAGGAGATCCCTATGGGCTGCAGCATTTCTTTTGCCACCCATAGGGAGCTCTGACAATTCTTACACAGGCCTGCCACTGCAGCCTGAGTGAAATAACGTCCACGTTATTTCACAGCCATTTTACACTGCACTTAAGTAACTTATAAGTCACCTATATGTCTAACCTTTACCTGGTAAAGGTTAGGTGCAGAGTTACTTAGTGTGAGGGCACCCTGGCACTAGCCAAGGTGCCCCCACATTGTTCAGAGCCAATTCACTGAACTTTGTGAGTGCGGGGACACCATTACACGCGTGCACTACATATAGGTCACTACCTATATGTAGCTTCACCATGGTAACTCCGAATATGGCCATGTAACATGTCTATGATCATGGAATTGCCCCCTCTATGCCATCCTGGCATTGTTGGTACAATTCCATGATCCCAGTGGTCTGTAGCACAGACCCTGGTACTGCCAGACTGCCCTTCCTGGGGTTTCACTGCAGCTGCTGCTGCTGCCAACCCCTCAGACAGGCAGCTGCCCTCCTGGGGTCCAGCCAGGCCTGGCCCAGGATGGCAGAACAAAGAACTTCCTCTGAGAGAGGGTGTGACACCCTCTCCCTTTGGAAAATGGTGTGAAGGCAGGGGAGGAGTAGCCTCCCCCAGCCTCTGGAAATGCTTTGTTGGGCACAGATGTGCCCAATTCTGCATAAGCCAGTCTACACCGGTTCAGGGACCCCTTAGCCCCTGCTCTGGCGCGAAACTGGACAAAGGAAAGGGGAGTGACCACTCCCCTGACCTGCACCTCCCCTGGGAGGTGTCCAGAGCTCCTCCAGTGTGCTCCAGACCTCTGCCATCTTGGAAACAGAGGTACTGCTGGCACACTGGACTGCTCTGAGTGGCCAGTGCCACCAGGTGACGTCAGAGACTCCTGCTGATAGGCTCCTTCAGGTGTTAGTAGCCTTTCCTCTCTCCTAGGTAGCCAAACCCTCTTTTCTGGCTATTTAGGGTCTCTGGGGAAACTTTAGATAACGAATGCATGAGCTCAGCCGAGTTCCTCTGCATCTCTCTCTTCACCTTCTGATAAGGAAACGACCGCTGACCGCGCTGGAAGCCTGCAAACCTGCAACATAGTAGCAAAGACGACTACTGCAACTCTGTAACACTGATCCTGCCGCCTTCTCGACTGTTTTCCTGCTTGTGCATGCTGTGGGGGTAGCCTGCCTCCTCTCTGCACCAGAAGCTCCGAAGAAATCTCCCGTGGGTCGACGGAATCTTCCCCCTGCAACCGCAGGCACCAAAAAGCTGCATTACCGGTCCCTTGGGTCTCCTCTCAGCACGACGAGCGAGGTCCCTCGAATCCAGCGACTCTGTCCAAGTGACCCCCACAGTCCAGTGACTCTTCAGCCCAAGTTTGGTGGAGGTAAGTCCTTGCCTCACCTCGCTGGGCTGCATTGCTGGGAACTGCGACTTTGCAGCTACTCCAGCCCCTGTGCACTTCCGGTGGAAATCCTTTGTGCACAGCCAGGCCTGGGTCCACGGCACTCTTACCTGCATTGCACGACTTTCTAAGTTGGTCTCCGGCGACGTGGGACTCCTTTGTGCAACTTCGGCGAGCACCGTTTCACGCATCCTCGTAGTGCCTGTTCTGGCACTTCTCCGGGTGCTACCTGCTTCAGGGAGGGCTCTTTTTCTTGCTCGATGTCCCCTCTCTCTGCCGGTCCAATTTGCGACCTCCTGGTCCCTCCTGGGCCCCAGCAGCATCCAAAAACGCCAAACGCACAATTTGCGTGTAGCAAGGCTTGTTGGTGTCCTTCCGGCGGGAAAACACTTCTGCACGACTCTCCAAGGCGAGAGGGATCCGTCCACCAAAGGGGAAGTCTCTAGCCCTTTTCGTTCCTGCAGAAACCTCAGCTTCTTCTGTCCAGTCGAAGCTTCTTTGCACCCACAGCTGGCATTTCCTGGGCATCTGCCCATTTCCGACTTGCTTGTGACTTTTGGACTTGGTCCCCTTGTTCCACAGGTACCCTAGATTGGAAATCCACAGTTGTTGCATTGCTGGTTTGTGTCTTTCCTGCATTATTCCTCTAACACGACTATTTTGTCCTTAGGGGAACTTTAGTGCACTTTGCACTCACTTTTCAGGGTCTTGGGGAGGGTTATTTTTCTAACTCTCACTATTTTCTAATAGTCCCAGCGACCCTCTACAAGGTCACATAGGTTTGGGGTCCATTCGTGGTTCGCATTCCACTTTTGGAGTATATGGTTTGTGTTGCCCCTATCCCTATGTTTCCCCATTGCATCCTATTGTAACTATACATTGTTTGCACTGTTTTCTAAGACTATACTGCATATTTTTGCTATTGTGTATATATATCTTGTGTATATTTCCTATCCTCTCACTGAGGGTACACTCTAAGATACTTTGGCATATTGTCATAAAAATAAAGTACCTTTATTTTTAGTATAACTGTGTATTGTGTTTTCTTATGATATGGTGCATATGATACTAAGTGGTACTGTAGTAGCTTCACACGTCTCCTAGTTCAGCCTAAGCTGCTCTGCTAAGCTACCATTATCTATCAGCCTAAGCTGCTAGACACCCTATACACTAATAAGGGATAACTGGGCCTGGTGCAAGGTGCAAGTACCCCTTGGTACTCACTACAAGCCAGTCCAGCCTCCTACATTGGTTGTGCAGTGGTGGGATAAGTGCTTGAGACTACTTACCACTCTTGTCATTGTACTTTTCATAAGAGAAAAATATACAAAACAAGGTCAGTGTATATACACATAGCCAAAAAGTTTTGCATTTCCTCTTTTCACTCTTTTCTAAGTGCTGAAAAGTACTCCTAAACTTTCAAAAAGTTCTTAAAAGTTTAAAAAGTTTTTTTCTGTCTTTCCAAAAAGTTCTGAAAACTTTTGTCTCTTTCTCTATCACTTTAACTCTCTCTAAAAAATGTCTGGCACAGGCCAAAGTGTTGATCTGTCCAAACTTGCATATGACAACCTTAGCTGGAAAAGAGCAAGGAGTCTCTGTATAGAGAGAGGTTTGAGTGTAGGGAAGAATCCTGCCTTGGAACTGTTAATTAACATGCTTAGAGAACAGGATAAGGCCAGAGGTGGCCCATCTGTTGAAAAAGTACCTAATAGTTCCCAATCTGATTCAGGGACTCCCCCAGGAAAAGATTCAGGAAAGAAACTTCCTAGCCTGCCCATTACTAGACAATCTAGCATAGATGGTAATGATGATGAGCCACACCAAAGAAATAGTGTTGTCTCACATCATAGCAAAAGCATTTATTCTCGTAATGTTTCTGTAAACCAAGCTGTTAAGTTGGCTTCTGTAAGGGACAGGTCTCCTTCTGTTCATTCCCATCATAGCTCTGTTTCTAGAAATGTCCCTCCCACCAACCCTGATGACAGAATGTTAGAGAGGGAACTCAATAAGTTGAGGGTGGAACAAACCAGACTGAAGCTTAAAAAGCAACAGCTGGATTTGGATAGACAGTCTTTTGAATTAGAGAAGGAAAGACAGAAGTTGGGTTTAGATACCCATGGTGGCAGCAGCAGTATTCCCCATAGTCATCCTGCAAAAGAGCATGATTCCAGGAATCTGCACAAGATAGTTCCCCCTTATAAGGAGGGGGATGACATTAACAAGTGGTTTGCTGCACTTGAGAGGGCCTGTGTTGAACAGGATGTCCCTCAAAGGCAGTGGGCTGCTATCCTATGGCTATCATTTAGTGGAAAAGGTAGGGATAGGCTCCTTACAGTGAAAGAAAATGATGCCAATAATTTCCAAGTTCTTAAGAATGCACTCCTGGATGGTTATGGCTTAGCCACTGAACAGTACAGGATAAAGTTCAGAGAGACCAAAAAGGAGTCTTCACAAGACTGCGTTGATTTCATTGACCAGGCAGTGAAGGCCTTGGAGGGGTGGTTACATGGCAGTAAAGTTACTGATTATGACAGCCTGTATAACTTAATCCTGAGAGAGCATATTCTTAATAATTGTGTGTCTGATTTGTTGCACCAGTACTTGGTGGACTCTGATCTGACCTCTCCCCAAGAATTGGGAAAGAAGGCAGACAAATGGGTCAGAACAAGAGTGAACAGAAAAGTTCATACAGGGGGTGACAAAGATGGCAACAAAAAGAAGGATGGTAAGTCTTCTGACAAGGGTGGGGACAAATCTAAAAATGAGTCTTCATCAGGCCCACAAAAACACTCTGGTGGGGGTGGTGGGTCCAAATCCTCCTTTAATCAGAACAAGGAAAAGAAACCATGGTGCTATTTATGTAAAATAAAAGGCCATTGGACAACAGATCCCAGTTGTCCAAAGAAAGGCACCACAGCTCCTACCACTACAACCCCTACTGCTACACCTAGTGTCCCTACTAATAGCAGTGGTGGTGGGAGCAAACCTACTAATAGCCAATCCAAGGGAGTAGCTGGGCTCACTTTTGGTAATTTAGTTGGGGTTGGTCTGATTAGGGAGACCACTGAGGCTACTTTAGTCTCTGAAGGGGCTATTGATTTAGCCACTTTGGTTGCTTGCCCCCATAACTTGGAGAAGTACAAGCAACTAACCCTAATAAATGGTGTTGAGGTCCAGGCCTACAGGGACACAGGTGCCAGTGTCACAATGGTGATTGAGAAACTGGTGCACCCTGAACAACACCTACTTGGACACCAGTACCAAGTAACCGATGCTCACAACATAACACAAAGCCACCCCATGGCTGTTGTAAATCTCAACTGGGGGGGGGGTAACTGGTCCAAAGAAAGTTGTGGTAGCTTCAGATTTACCTGTAGACTGTCTATTAGGGAATGATTTGGAGACATCAGCTTGGTCAGATGTGGAGTTGGAGGCCCATGCAGCAATGCTGGGCATCCCAGGGCATATTTTTGCTTTGACAAGGGCTCAGGCCAAAAAGCAAAAAGGACAGGGAAGCTTGGATCCTGGAACAATGGACCAAGTGCTCCCTAAAGCTAGGGCTAGTAGAAGCAAACCACTTCCTACTATCCCTCCCTCTACAGTGGATTCAACTTCTGAGGAAGAAGAATTCCCTCCCTGTGCAGAACCTACACCAGAGGAGCTGGAAGCAGACACTGCTGAGCTTTTGGGTGAAGGGGGGCCTGCCAGAGAGCAACTGAGTGTGGCACAGCAAACCTGTCCCACATTAGAGGGTCTCAGACAGCAAGCTGTCAAACAGGCTAATGGGGATGTCAGTGACTCTCACAGAGTTTACTGGGAGGACAACCTCTTGTACACTGAGCATAGGGATCCTAAACCTGGAGCTGCCAGGAGATTAGTGATTCCTCAGGAGTACAGAAAGTTCCTCCTAACACTGGCACATGACATTCCCTTAGCTGGGCATCTAGGACAAATGAAAACTTGGGACAGGCTTGTTCCCCTGTTTCATTGGCCTAGGATGTCTGAGGACACAAAAGAATTTTGCAAGTCCTGTGAAACCTGTCAAGCCAGTGGCAAGACAGGTGGCACCCCAAAGGCACCCCTTATCCCACTGCCTGTGGTTGGGGTTCCCTTTGAAAGGGTAGGGGTTGACATAGTTGGCCCCCTTGACCCTCCTACTGCTTCAGGCAATAGGTTTATCTTGGTGGTAGTGGACCATGCCACAAGATATCCTGAAGCAATTCCTTTAAGGACCACTACAGCTCCTGCAGTGGCAAAGGCCCTCCTGGGAATATTTTCCAGGGTGGGCTTCCCAAAGGAAGTAGTATCAGACAGAGGAAGCAATTTCATGTCTGCATACTTAAAGGCCATGTGGAAGGAGTGTGGTGTAACTTACAAGTTCACAACACCCTATCATCCACAAACAAATGGACTGGTGGAGAGATTTAATAAAACTCTCAAAGGCATGATTATGGGTCTCCCTGAAAAACTCCGCAGGAGATGGGATATCCTTCTACCATGCCTCCTTTTTGCCTACAGGGAGGTACCCCAGAAAGGAGTGGGCTTCAGCCCCTTTGGACTTCTTTTTGGACACCCTGTTAGGGGTCCACTCACACTTGTAAAGGAGGGTTGGGAACAACCTTTAAAAGCTCCTAAGCAGGATATTGTGGATTATGTACTTGGCCTCAGATCAAGGATGGCTGAGTACATGAAAAAGGCCAGTAAAAACCTTCAGGCCAGCCAAGAGCTCCAGAAGCAATGGCATGATCAGAAGGCTGTTTTGGTTCAGTACCAACCAGGGCAGAAAGTGTGGGTCTTGGAGCCTGTGGCCCCAAGAGCACTCCAAGATAAATGGAGTGGTCCCCACACAATTGTTGAAAAGAAGGGTGAAGTCACCTACTTGGTTGACTTAGGCACTGCCAGGAGTCCCCTTAGGGTGCTCCATGTCAACCGCCTGAAACCCTACTATGACAGGGCTGATCTCACCCTGCTCATGGCAACAGATGAGGGACAGGAAGAAGACAGTGATCCTCTACCTGATCTCTTCTCTTCCAAAGAACAAGATGCTCTTGTGGAAGGTGTAGTTTTGGCTGATTGTCTTACTGCTGAGCAGAAAGATAATTGCATAAATCTCCTAGGACAATTTTCAGAACTCTTCTCTACTGTGCCAGGCACCACTTCTTGGTGTGAGCACACTATAGATACTGGAGACAGTTTACCTGTCAAGAGTAAGATCTATAGGCAGCCTGACCATGTCAGGGACTGCATAAAGCAAGAAGTTCAGAAAATGTTGGAACTAGGAGTGGTTGAGCACTCTGACAGTCCATGGGCTTCTCCTGTGGTACTGGTACCAAAACCCAATTCTAAAGATGGAAAGAAGGAAATGCGGTTTTGTGTAGACTATAGAGGTCTCAACTTGGTAACCAAAACTGATGCTCACCCTATACCCAGGGCAGATGAGCTTATAGATACACTGGCATCTGCCAAGTATCTAAGCACTTTTGATTTGACTGCAGGGTATTGGCAGATCAAATTGTCAGAAGATGCTAAACCTAAGACTGCATTTTCTACCATTGGAGGACATTACCAGTTTACTGTAATGCCTTTTGGTTTGAAAAATGCACCTGCCACTTTTCAGAGGTTGGTGAACACAGTCCTGCAAGGGCTGGAAGCTTTCAGTGCAGCATATTTGGATGATATAGCTGTCTTTAGCTCCAGCTGGGATGATCACCTGGTCCACCTATGGAAAGTTTTGGAGGCTCTGCAAAAGGCAGGCCTCACTATCAAGGCTTCAAAGTGCCAGATAGGGCAGGGTAAGGTGGTTTATCTGGGACACCTTGTTGGTGGGGAACAGATTGCACCACTTCAGGGGAAAATCCAAACTATTATTGATTGGGTTCCCCCTACCACTCAGACTCAGGTGAGAGCCTTCCTAGGCCTCACTGGGTATTACTGGAGGTTCATTAAGAACTATGGCCCCATTGCAGCCCCTCTTAATGACCTCACTTCCAAGAAAATGCCTAAAAAGGTATTATGGACAGCAAGCTGTCAGAAAGCTTTTGAGGAGCTGAAGCAGGCCATGTGCTCTACACCTGTCCTGAAAAGCCCTTGTTACTCTAAAAAATTCTATGTCCAAACTGATGCATCTGAATTAGGAGTAGGGGCAGTCCTATCACAACTTAATTCTGAGGGCCAGGATCAACCTGTTGCTTTTATTAGTAGGAGGTTGACCCCTAGAGAAAAGCGTTGGTCTGCCATTGAGAGGGAGGCCTTTGCTGTGGTCTGGGCTCTGAAGAAGTTGAGGCCATACCTGTTTGGCACTCACTTCATTGTTCAGACAGACCACAAACCTCTACTTTGGCTAAAACAAATGAAAGGTGAAAATCCAAAATTGTTGAGGTGGTCCATATCCCTACAGGGAATGGACTATACAGTGGAACATAGACCTGGGAGTAGCCACTCCAATGCAGATGGACTCTCCAGATATTTCCACTTAGACAATGAAGACTCATCAGGTAATGGCTAGTCTTATTGTCCTTCGTTTGGGGGGGGGTTGTGTAGGAAAGTACCATCTTGCCTGGCATGTTACCCCCATTTTTCACTGTATATATGTTGTTTTAGTTGTATGTGTCACTGGGACCCTGGTAACCCAGGGCCCCAGTGCTCATAAGTGTGCCTGAATGTGTTACCTGTGTAGTGACTAACTGTCTCACTGAGGCTCTGCTAATCAGAACCTCAGTGGTTATGCTCTCTCATTTCTTTCCAAATTGTCACTGACAGGCTAGTGACCATTTTTACCAATTTACATTGGCTTACTGGAACACCCTTATAATTCCCTAGTATATGGTACTGAGGTACCCAGGGTATTGGGGTTCCAGGAGATCCCTATGGGCTGCAGCATTTCTTTTGCCACCCATAGGGAGCTCTGACAATTCTTACACAGGCCTGCCACTGCAGCCTGAGTGAAATAACGTCCACGTTATTTCACAGCCATTTTACACTGCACTTAAGTAACTTATAAGTCACCTATATGTCTAACCTTTACCTGGTAAAGGTTAGGTGCAGAGTTACTTAGTGTGAGGGCACCCTGGCACTAGCCAAGGTGCCCCCACATTGTTCAGAGCCAATTCACTGAACTTTGTGAGTGCGGGGACACCGTTACACGCGTGCACTACATATAGGTCACTACCTATATGTAGCTTCACCATGGTAACTCCGAATATGGCCATGTAACATGTCTATGATCATGGAATTGCCCCCTCTATGCCATCCTGGCATTGTTGGTACAATTCCATGATCCCAGTGGTCTGTAGCACAGACCCTGGTACTGCCAGACTGCCCTTCCTGGGGTTTCACTGCAGCTGCTGCTGCTGCCAACCCCTCAGACAGGCAGCTGCCCTCCTGGGGTCCAGCCAGGCCTGGCCCAGGATGGCAGAACAAAGAACTTCCTCTGAGAGAGGGTGTGACACCCTCTCCCTTTGGAAAATGGTGTGAAGGCAGGGGAGGAGTAGCCTCCCCCAGCCTCTGGAAATGCTTTGTTGGGCACAGATGTGCCCAATTCTGCATAAGCCAGTCTACACCGGTTCAGGGACCCCTTAGCCCCTGCTCTGGCGCGAAACTGGACAAAGGAAAGGGGAGTGACGACTCCCCTGACCTGCACCTCCCCTGGGAGGTGTCCAGAGCTCCTCCAGTGTGCTCCAGACCTCTGCCATCTTGGAAACAGAGGTGCTGCTGGCACACTGGACTGCTCTGAGTGGCCAGTGCCACCAGGTGACGTCAGAGACTCCTGCTGATAGGCTCCTTCAGGTGTTAGTAGCCTTTCCTCTCTCCTAGGTAGCCAAACCCTCTTTTCTGGCTATTTAGGGTCTCTGTCTCTGGGGAAACTTTAGATAACGAATGCATGAGCTCAGCCGAGTTCCTCTGCATCTCTCTCTTCACCTTCTGATAAGGAAACGACCGCTGACCGCGCTGGAAGCCTGCAAACCTGCAACATAGTAGCAAAGACGACTACTGCAACTCTGTAACGCTAATCCTGCCGCCTTCTCGACTGTTTTCCTGCTTGTACATGCTGTGGGGGTAGCCTGCCTCCTCTCTGCACCAGAAGCTCCGAAGAAATCTCCTGTGGGTCGACGGAATCTTCCCCCTGCAACCGCAGGCACCAAAAAGCTGCATTACCGGTCCCTTGGGTCTCCTCTCAGCACGACGAGCGAGGTCCCTCGAATCCAGCGACTCTGTCCAAGTGACCCCCACAGTCTAGTGACTCTTCAGCCCAAGTTTGGTGGAGGTAAGTCCTTGCCTCACCTCGCTGGGCTGCATTGCTGGGAACCGCGACTTTGCAGCTACTCCGGCCCCTGTGCACTTCCGGCGGAAATCCTTTGTGCACAGCCAAGCCTGGGTCCACGGCACTCTAACCTGCATTGCACGACTTTCTAAGTTGGTCTCCGGCGACGTGGGACTCCTTTGTGCAACTTCGGCGAGCACCGTTTCACGCATCCTCGTAGTGCCTGTTTGTAGGAAAGTACCATCTTGCCTGGCATGTTACCCCCATTTTTCACTGTATATATGTTGTTTTAGTTGTATGTGTCACTGGGACCCTGGTAACCCAGGGCCCCAGTGCTCATAAGTGTGCCTGAATGTGTTACCTGTGTAGTGACTAACTGTCTCACTGAGGCTCTGCTAATCAGAACCTCAGTGGTTATGCTCTCTCATTTCTTTCCAAATTGTCACTAACAGGCTAGTGACCATTTTTACCAATTTACATTGGCTTACTGAAACACCCTTATAATTCCCTAGTATATGGTACTGAGGTACCCAGGGTATTGGGGTTCCAGGAGATCCCTATGGGCTGCAGCATTTCTTTTGCCACCCATAGGGAGCTCTGACAATTCTTACACAGGCCTGCCACTGCAGCCTGAGTGAAATAACGTCCACGTTATTTCACAGCCATTTTACACTGCACTTAAGTAACTTATAAGTCACCTATATGTCTAACCTTTACCTGGTAAAGGTTAGGTGCAAAGTTACTTAGTGTGAGGGCACCCTGGCACTAGCCAAGGTGCCCCCACATTGTTCAGAGCCAATTCACTGAACTTTGTGAGTGCGGGGACACCATTACACGCGTGCACTACATATAGGTCACTACCTATATGTAGCTTCACCATGGTAACTCCGAATATGGCCATGTAACATGTCTATGATCATGGAATTGCCCCCTCTATGCCATCCTGGCATTGTTGGTACAATTCCATGATCCCAGTGGTCTGTAGCACAGACCCTGGTACTGCCAGACTGCCCTTCCTGGGGTTTCTCTGCAGCTGCTGCTGCTGCCAACCCCTCAGACAGGCAGCTGCCCTCCTGGGGTCCAGCCAGGCCTGGCCCAGGATGGCAGAACAAAGAACTTCCTCTGAGAGAGGGTGTGACACCCTCTCCCTTTGGAAAATGGTGTGAAGGCAGGGGAGGAGTAGCCTCCCCCAGCCTCTGGAAATGCTTTGTTGGGCACAGATGTGCCCAATTCTGCATAAGCCAGTCTACACCGGTTCAGGGACCCCTTAGCCCCTGCTCTGGCGCGAAACTGGACAAAGGAAAGGGGAGTGACCACTCCCCTGACCTGCACCTCCCCTGGGAGGTGTCCAGAGCTCCTCCAGTGTGCTCCAGACCTCTGCCATCTTGGAAACAGAGGTGCTGCTGGCACACTGGACTGCTCTGAGTGGCCAGTGCCACCAGGTGACGTCAGAGACTCCTTGTGATAGGCTCCTTCAGGTGTTAGTAGCCTTTCCTCTCTCCTAGGTAGCCAAACCCTCTTTTCTGGCTATTTAGGGTCTCTGTCTCTGGGGAAACTTCAGATAACGAATGCATGAGCTCAGCCGAGTTCCTCTGCATCTCCCTCTTCACCTTCTGATAAGGAATCGACCGCTGACCGCGCTGGAAGCCTGCAAACCTGCAACATAGTAGCAAAGACGACTACTGCAACTCTGTAACGCTGATCCTGCCGCCTTCTCGACTGTTTTCCTGCTTGTGCATGCTGTGGGGGTAGTCTGCCTCCTCTCTGCACCAGAAGCTCCGAAGAAATCTCCCGTGGGTCGACGGAATCTTCCCCCTGCAACCGCAGGCACCAAAAAGCTGCATTACCGGTCCCTTGGGTCTCCTCTCAGCACGACGAGCGAGGTCCCTCGAATCCAGCGATACCGTCCAAGTGACCCCCACAGTCCAGTGACTCTTCAGCCCAAGTTTGGTGGAGGTAAGTCCTTGCCTCACCTCGCTGGGCTGCATTGCTGGGAACCGCGACTTTGCAAGCTACTCCGGCCCCTGTGCACTTCCGGTGGAAATCCTTCGTGCACAGCCAAGCCTGGGTCCACGGCACTCTAACCTGCATTGCACGACTTTCTAAGTTGGTCTCCGGCGACGTGGGACTCCTTTGTGCAACTTCGGCGAGCACCGTTTCACGCATTCTCGTAGTGCCTGTTTCTGGCACTTCTCCGGGTGCTACCTGCTTCAGTGAGGGCTCTTTGTCTTGCTCGACGTCCCCTCTCTCTGCAGGTCCAATTTGCGACCTCCTGGTCCCTCCTGGGCCCCAGCAGTGTCCAAAAACGCCAAACGCACGATTTGCGTGTAGCAAGGCTTGTTGGCGTCCATCCGGCGGGAAAACACTTCTGCACGACTCGCCAAGGCGTGCGGGATCCATCCTCCAAAGGGGAAGTCTCTAGCCCTTGTCGTTCCTGCAGTATTCACAGTTCTTCAGCCTAGTAAGAGTTTCTTTGCACCAACCGCTGGCATTTCTTGGGCATCTGCCCATCTCCGAGCTGCTTGTGACTTTTGGACTTGGTCCCCTTGTTCCACAGGTACCCTCAGTCAGGAATCCATCGTTGTTGCATTGCTGATTTGTGTTTTCCTTGCATTTTCCCTCTAACACGACTATTTTGTCCTTAGGGGAACTTTAGTGCACTTTGCACTCACTTTTCAGGGTCTTGGGGAGGGTTATTTTTCTAACTCTCACTATTTTCCAATAGTCCCAGCGACCCTCTACAAGGTCACATAGGTTTGGGGTCCATTCGTGGTTCGCATTCCACTTCTGGAGTATATGGTTTGTGTTGCCCCTATCCCTCTGTTTCCCCATTGCATCCTATTGTAACTATATATTGTTTGCACTGTTTTCTAAGACTATACTGCATATTTTTGCTATTGTGTATATATATCTTGTGTATATTTCCTATCCTCTCACTGAGGGTACACTCTAAGATACTTTGGCATATTGTCATAAAAATAAAGTACCTTTATTTTTAGTATAACTGTGTATTGTGTTTTCTTATGATATTGTGCATATGACACTAAGTGGTACTGTAGTAGCTTCACACGTCTCCTAGTTCAGCCTAAGCTGCTCTGCTAAGCTACCATTATCTATCAGCCTAAGCTGCTAGACACCCTATACACTAATAAGGGATAACTGGGCCTGGTGCAAGGTGCAAGTACCCCTTGGTACTCACTACAAGCCAGTCCAGCCTCCTACACTGTTTCTGGCACTTTTCCGGGTGCTACCTGCTTCAGGGAGGGCTCTTTGTCTTGCTCGACATCCCCTCTCTCTGCCGGTCAAATTTGCGACCTCCTGGTCCCTCCTGGGCCCCAGCAGCGTCCAAAAACGCCAAACGCACGATTTGCGTGTAGCAAGGCTTGTTGGCGTCCTTCCGGCGGGAAAACACTTCTGCACGACTCTCCAAGGCGAGAGGGATCCGTCCACCAAAGGGGAAGTCTCTAGCCCTTTTCGTTTCTGCAGAAACCTCAGCTTCTTCTGTCCAGTCGAAGCTTCTTTGCACCCGCAGCTGGCATTTCCTGGGCATCTGCCCATCTCCGACTTGCTTGTGACTTTTGGACTTGGTCCCCTTGTTCCACAGGTACCCTAGATTGGAAATCCACAGTTGTTGCATTGCTGGTTTGTGTCTTTCCTGCATTATTCCTCTAACACGACTATTTTGTCCTTAGGGGAACTTTAGTGCACTTTGCACTCACTTTTCAGGGTCTTGGGGAGGGTTATTTTTCTAACTCTCACTATTTTCTAATAGTCCCAGCGACCCTCTACAAGGTCACATAGGTTTGGGGTCCATTCGTGGTTCGCATTCCACTTTTGGAGTATATGGTTTGTGTTGCCCCTATCCCTATGTTTCCCCATTGCATCCTATTGTAACTATACATTGTTTGCACTGTTTTCTAAGACTATACTGCATATATTTGCTATTGTGTATATATATCTTGTGTATATTTCCTATCCTCTCACTGAGGGTACACTCTAAGATACTTTGGCATATTGTCATAAAAATAAAGTACCTTTATTTTTAGTATAACTGTGTATTGTGTTTTCTTATGATATGGTGCATATGATACTAAGTGGTACTGTAGTAGCTTCACAAGTCTCCTAGTTCAGCCTAAGCTGCTCTGCTAAGCTACCATTATCTATCAGCCTAAGCTGCTAGACACCCTATACACTAATAAGGGATAACTGGGCCTGGTGCAAGGTGCAAGTACCCCTTGGTACTCACTACAAGCCAGTCCAGCCTCCTACACACAGGCCCTCTCAAGTGCAGCAAACCACTTGTTAATGTCATCCCCCTCCTTCTAAGGGGGGACTATCTTGTGCAGATTCCTGGAATCATGCTCTTTTACAGGATTATTATGGGGAATACTGCTGCTGCCACCATGGGTTTCTAAACCCAACTTCTGTCTTTCCCTCTCTATTTCTAAAGACTGTCTATCCAAATCCAGCTGTTGCTTTTTAAGCTTCAGTCTGGTTTGTTCCACCCTCAACTTATTGAGTTCCCTTTCTAACAATCTGTCATCAGGGTTGGTGGGAGGGATATTCCTAGATACAGAGGTATGAAGGAAATGAACAGAAGGATACCTGTCCTTTACAGAGGCCACCCTAACAGCTTGGCTGACAGTGTAATGTGAGAGCACATCATCTGGATGATGTGACTCCACCTCAGTACCAACTATGCTAGACTGTCTAGTAATGGGCAGGCTAAGAAGTTTCTTTCCTGAATCTTTTACTGGGGGAGTCCCTGGATCAGATTGGGAACCATTAGCTACTTTTTCAACAGATGTGGCCCCTTTGGCCTTATCTTGTTCTCTAAGCATGTTAAGTAACAATTCCAAGGAAGGATTCTTCCCTACACTCAAACCTCTCTCTATGCAGAGACTCCTTGCTCCTTACCAGCTAAGGTGATCATATGCAAGTTTGGACAGATCAACATTTTGGCCTGTGCCAGACATTTTTAGAGAGAGTTAAAGTGATAGAAAAAGTGAAAAAAGTTTTCAGAACTTTTTAGAAAGACAGAAAAAAACTTTTAAAACTTTTATGAACTTTTTGAAAGTTTAGAAGTACTTTTCAGCACTTTAGAAAAGAGTGAAAAGAGGAAATGCAAAACTTTTTAGCTATGTGTACACACACACTGAACTTGTTTTGTCTATTTTTCTCTTATGAAAAGTACAATGACAAGAGTGGTAAGTAGTCTCAAAGCACTTATCCCACCGCTGCACACCAATGTAGGAGGCTGGACTCGCTTGTAGTGAGTACCAAGGGGTACTTGCACCTTGCACCAGGCCCAGTTATCCCTTATTAGTGTATAGGGTGTCTAGCAGCTTAGGCTGATAGATAATGGTAGCTTAGCAGAGCAGCTTAGGCTGAACTAGGAGACGTGTGAAGCTACTACAGTACCACAAGTGTCACTTGCACAATATCATAAGAAAACACAATACACAGTTATACTAAAAATAAAGGTACTTTATTTTTATGACAATATGCCAAAGTATCTTAGAGTGTACCCTCAGTGAGAGGATAGGAAATATACACAAGATATATGTACACAATACCAAAAATATGCAGTATAGTCTTAGAAAACAGTGCAAACAATGTATAGTTACAATAGGATGCAATGGGGACACATAGGGATAGGGGCAACACAAACCATATACTCCAAAAGTGGAATGCGAACCACGAATGGACCCAAAACCTATGTGACCTTGTAGAGGGTCGCTGGGACTATTAGAAAATAGTGAGAGTTAGAAAAATAGCCCTCCCCAAGACCCTGAAAAGTGAGTGCAAAGTGCACTAAAGTTCCCCCAAAGACAAAGAAGTTGTGATAGAGGAATTCTGCAGGAAAGACACAAACCAACAATGCAACAACAATGGATTTCCAATCTAGGGTACCTGTGGAACAAGGGGACCAAGTCCAAAAGTCACAAGCAAGTCGGAGATGGGCATATGCCCAGGAAATGCCAGCTGTGGATGCAAAGAAGCTTCTACTGGACAGTAGACGCTGAGGATTCTGCAGGAACGACAAGGGCTAGAGACTTCCCCTTTGGAGGATGAATTCCGCACGCTGTGGAGAGTCGTGCAGAAGTGTTTTCCCGCCGAAAGACTGCCAACAAGCCTTGCTAGGTGCAAGTTGTGCGGTTAGCGTTTTTGGATGCTGCTGTGGCCCAGGAGGGACCAGGATGTCGCCAATTGCGTCTGGGGACAGAGGGTCATTGTGCAAGACAAGGAGCCCTTTCAGAAGCAGGCAGCACCCGCAGAAGTGCCAGAGCAGGCATTACAAAGAAGAGTGAAACGGTGCTCACCTGAAGTTGCACAAAGGAGTCCCACGTCGCCGGAGACCAACTTAGAAAGTCCTGCAATGCAGGTCAGAGTGCCGTGGACCCAGGCTTGGCTGTGCACAAAGGATTGCCGCCGGAAGTGTACAGAGGCCGGAGTAACTGCAAAAGTCGCAGTTCCCAGCAATGCAGTCTGGCGTGGGGAGGCAAGGACTTACCTCCACCAAACTTGGACTGAAGAGTCACTGGACTGTGGGAGTCACTTGGACAGAGTTGCTGGATACAAAGGACCTCGCTCGTCGTGCTGAGAGGAGACCCAGGGGACCGGTGATGCAGTTCTTTGGTGCCTGCGGTAGCAGGGGGAAGATTCCGTCGACCCACAGGAGATTTCTTCGGAGCTTCTAGTGCAGAGAGGACGCAGACTACCCCCACAGCATGCACCACCAGGAAAACAGTCGAGAAGGCGGCAGGATCAGCGTTACAGAGTTGCAGTAGTCATCTTAGCTACTTTGTTGCAGTTTTGCAGGCTTCCAGCGCGCTCAGCAGTCGATTCCTTGGCAGAAGGTGAAGAGAGAGATGCAGAGGAACTCTGATGAGCTCTTGCATTCGTTATCTAAGGAATTCCCCAAAGCAGAGACCCTAAATAGCCAGAAAAGAGGGTTTGGCTACTTAGGAGAGAGGATAGGCTAGCAACACCTGAAGGAGCCTATCACAAGGAGTCTCTGACGTCACCTGCTGGCCCTGGCCACTCAGAGCAGTCCAGTGTGCCAGCAGCACCTCTGTTTCCAAGATGGCAGAGGTCTGGAGCACACTGGAGGAGCTCTGGGCACCTCCCAGGGGAGGTGCAGGTCAGGGGAGTGGTCACTCCCCTTTCCTTTGTCCATTTTCACGCCAGAGCAGGGCTGAGGGGTCCCTGAACCGGTGTAGACTGGCTTATGCAGAAATGGGCACCATCTGTGCCCATGAAAGCATTTCCAGAGGCTGGGGGAGGCTACTCCTCCCCTGCCTTCACACCATTTTCCAAAGGGAGAGGGTGTAACACCCTCTCTCTGAGGAAGTCCTTTGTTCTGCCATCCTGGGCCAAGCCTGGCTGGACCCCAGGAGGGCAGAAACCTGTCTGAGGGGCTGGCAGCAGCAGCAGCTGCAGTGAAACCCCTGAAAAGTCAGTTTGGCAGTACCAGGGTCTGTGCTACAGACCACTGGGATCATGGGATTGTGCCAACTATGCCAGGATGGCATAGAGGGGGCAATTCCATGATCATAGACATGTTACATGGCCATATTCGGAGTTACCATTGTGAAGCTACACGTAGGTAGTGACCTATGTGTAGTGCACGCATGTAATGGTGTCCCCGCACTCACAAAGTACAGTGAATTTGCCCTGAACAATGTGGGGGCACCTTGGCTAGTGCCAGGGTGCCCTCACACTAAGTAACTTAGCACCCAACCTTTACCAGGTAAAGGTTAGACATATAGGTGACTTATAAGTTACTTAAGTGCAGTGGTAAATGGCTGTGAAATAACGTGGACGTTATTTCACTCAGGCTGCAGTGGCAGGCCTGTGTAAGAATTGTCAGAGCTCCCTATGGGTGGCAAAAGAAATGCTGCAGCCCATAGGGATCTCCTGGAACCCCAATACCCTGGGTACCTCAGTACCATATACTAGGGAACTATAAGGGTGTTCCAGTATGCCAATGTGAATTGGTGAAATTGGTCACTAGCCTGTTAGTGACAATTTGTACAGAGAGAGCATAACCACTGAGGTTCTGATTAGCAGAGCCTCAGTGAGACAGTTAGGCACCACACAGGGAACACATACATGTAGGTCACAAACTTATGAGCACTGGGGTCCTGGCTAGCAGGGTCCCAGTGACACATAACAAACATACTGAAATCATAGGGTTTTCACTATGAACACTGGGCCCTGGCTAGCAGGATCCCAGTGAGACAGTGAAAACACCCTGACATACACTCACAAACAGGCCAAAAGTGGGGGTAACAAGGCTAGAAAGAGGCTACTTTCTCACAACATACAACTAAAACAACATATATACAGTGAAAAATGGGGGTAACATGCCAGGCAAGATGGTACTTTCCTACAGTACCTCAGTACCATATACTAGGGAATTATAAGGGTGTTCCAGTATGCCAATGTGAATTGGTGAAATTGGTCACTAGCCTGTTGGTGACAATTTGGAAAGCAGAGAGAGCATAACCACTGAGGTTCTGGTTAGCAGAGCCTCAGTGAAACAGTTAGTCATCACACAGGGAACACATACAGGGCACATACGTATGAGCACTGGGGCCCTGCCTGGCAGGGTCCCAGTGACACATAGACTAAAACAACATATATACAGTGAAATATGGGGGTAACATGCCAGGCAAGATAGTACTTTCCTACAAGCGGTCAACTCAGAGTCACAAAGGAGGGTCCCACGACGTCGGAGTCTAACTCAGCGAGTTGGGCAATGCAGGACAGAGTGCTGGGGACCTGGGCTAGGGTGTGCACAAAGGAAGTCTTGGAAAAGTGCACAGAAGCCTGAGCAGCTGCAGATCATGCAGTACACAGGAATAGTGTCTGGAGTGGGGAGGCAAGGACTTACCTCCACCAAATTTGGACAGAAGGGCGACTGGACTGTGGGAGACACTTGGACCCATCTCCTGTGTTCCAGGGACCACGCTCATCAGGATGAAAGCGGACCCAGAGGACCGGTGATGCAGAGGTTTGGTGCCTGCGTTGGCAGGGGGAAGACTCCGTCGACCCACAGGAGATTTCTTCTTGGCTTCCAGTGCAGGGTGAAAGCAGACAGCCCTCAGTGCATGCCACACCAGGAAATAGTTGAGAAAGCCAGCAGGATGAGGCGCTGCAATGTTGCTGGTAGTCTTCTTGCTACTTTGTTGCGGTTATGTAGGCGTCCTGGAGCAGTCAGCGGTCGATCCTTGGCAGAAGTCAAAGAGGGAAGTGCAGAGGAACTCTGGTGAGCTCTTGCATTTATTATCTGAGGAATAGCCCAGAGGAGAGACCCTAAATAACCCACAGAGGAGGATTGGCTACTGAAAAAGGCAATCACCTATCAGGAGGGGTATCTGACGTCACCTGCTGGCACTGGCCACTCAGAGCTGTCCATTGTGCCCCAACACCTCTGCATCCAAGATGGCAGAGGTCTGGGACACACTCTAGGAGCTCTGGGCACCTCTCCTGCTAGGTCCTGGTCAGGGGAGTGGTCACTCCCCTTTCCTTTGTCCAGTTTCACGCCAGAGCAGGGCTGGGGAATCCCTGAACCGGTGTAGACTGGCTCATGCAGAGAGGGCACCATCTGTGCCCATCAAAGCATTTCCAAAGGCTGGGGGAGGCTACTCCTCCCCAGCCTTTCACACCTATTTCCAAAGGGTAAGGGTGTAACTCATTCTCTCAGAGGAAATCTTTTGTTCTGCCTTCCTGGGATCAGGCTGCCCAGGGCCCACGGGGGCAGAAACCTGTATGAGAGGTTGGCATCAGCAGTAGCTGCAGTAGAGACCCCGGAAAGGCAGATTGGCAGTACCCAGGTTCTGTGCTAGAGACCCGGGGATGCATGGAATTGTCCACCAATGCCAGAATGGTATTGGGGTGACAATTCCATGATCTTAGACATGTTACATGGCCATGTTCGGAGTTACCATTTTGACGCTCCATATAGGTAGTGACCTATATGTAGTGCACGTATGTTATTGTGTCCCCGCACTCACAAAGTTCGGGGAATTTGCCCTGAACAATGTGGGGGCACCTTGGCTAGTGCCAGGGTGCCCACACACTAAGTAACTTTGCACCTAAACTTCACCAAGTGAGGGTTAAACATATAGGTGACTTATAAGTTACTTATGTGCAGTGAAAAATGGCTGTGAAATAACGTGGACGTTATTTCACTCAGGCTGCAGTGGCAGTCCTGTGTAAGAATTGTCTGAGCTCCCTATGGGTGGCACAAGAAATGCTGCAGCCCATAGGGATCTCCTGGAACCCCAATACCCTGGGTACCTAGGTACCAAATACAAGGGAATTATAAGGGTGTTCCAGTGTGCCAATGATAATTGGTAAAATTAGTCACTAGCCTGTAGTGACAATTTAAAAAGCAGAGAGAGCATAAACACTGAGGGTTTGGTTAGGAGAGCCTCAGGGATACAGTTAGGCACCACACAGGGAACACAAACTTATGAGCACTGGGGTCCCGGCTAGCAGGATCCCAGTGACACATAACAAACATACTGACAACATATGATTTTCACTATGAGCACTGGGCCCTGGCTCGCAGGATCTCAGTGAGACAGCAAAAACACCCTGACATATACTCACAAACAGGCCAAAAGTGGGGGTAACAAGGCAAGAAAGAGGCTACCTTCCTATATCTAGTTTTCAAAACTGCACAGGTTTGTTAGGTTTCCCTAGGTGCCGGCTGAGCTAGAGGCCAAAATCCACAGCTAGGCACTTTGCAAAAAACACGTCATATTTCAATGTAAAAATGTGATGTGTCCATGTTGCCTTTCCTGTCGCTAGCATTAGGCCTACCCACGCAAGTGAGGTACCATTTTTATTGGGAGACTTTGGGGAACACAGAATAGCACAACAAGTGTTATTGCCCCTTGTCTTTCTCTACATTTTTTCCTTCCAAATGTAAGACAGTGTGTAAAAAATACATTTATTTGAGAAATGGCCTGTAATTCATATGCTAGTATGGGCACCCTGGAATTCAGAGATGTGCAAATAACTCAGCTGTTATTTTCGGTGGGAAAACCTTGTAAGATCTATACAAATGACCCCTTGCTGAATTCAGAATTTTGTCTTCTTTTCAGAAATGCTTAGCTTTCCGGGATCCAGTATTGGTTTCACACCCATTCTTTGTCACTAACTGGAAGGAGGCTGAAAGCACCAAAAATAGTAAAAATGAAGTATGTCCCAGTAAAATGCAAAAATTGTGTTGAAAAATTTGATTTTCTGATTCAAGTCTGCCTGTTCCTGAAAGCTGGGAAGATAGTGATTTTAGTACTGCAAACCCTTTGTTGGTGCTATTCACAGGGAAAAACCACAAGCCTTCTTTGGCAGCCCTTTTGTCCCATTTTTTTGAAAAAAACGAAATTTTTGCTGTATTTTGGCTACTTTCTTGGTCTCCTCCAGGGGAACCCACAAACTCTGGGTACCTTTAGAATCCCTAGGATGTTGGGAAAAAAGGACGCAACTTTTGCGTGGATAGCTTATGTGGACAAAACGTTATGAAGTCCTAAGCGCAAACTACCCCAAATAGCCAAAAAAGAGCTCAGCACTGGGTGTGCGGGGAAGGCCCAGCAGCTAAGAGGTTAATGTGCCTGTTCATGTGAACAAAGGCATGCACAAATGCATGCAGATTATATGTGTTTGTCTGTGCAACTTAGAAATCTAAATCCTGTGTTTTTATTACAAAAGGCAATTCTATTAGCACAGTCAAATCTTTTCTTTCTCAGAGAATGTTCCATGATAGGGTTTCCATGGAAACTTACTTTTGGGGCATCTGTTATAAAGCTACTCTTTCCCTTCCACCTGACCATTGTGCACTAAGTTTGCACTGTCAATTTGTTGACAGGTCCTGACATATTATAAGAGAGTTCTTATATGTACTATTTTAAAGAAGACCATAAGAATCATTAATACTGCATTTCCTGATTACACACAACTGAAGCAAACTGTGTATGTTCTAAAATTCCTGTTTTGTGAACATTTGATCAACCTTAGACCATATTGGTAATAAAGTGTGCACTGACAAACAAAATCTCATTACTGTCTCTACTCTATACATGAGCGGTCCACTGCACCTTAACATAGAGCTGATAAAGTTAACGGCTGTCAGACACATTAGTACAGATGTATTCACATTATTCAACTAATCCTCCATCAGCGAACTACAATACTCTTTTACAAAGATGTTTTCTTCCTCTTCATTTAGGTGCTTTCCTGTTGAGATTATTGATGTCACAACAGGTGCCTTTCTTGATGTTACTTAAGATGTCAACTTTACAGGAAGAATGCCAATTTAAAATGTGTGTACCATCATACCTTTTGCATACTGTTGCTAGAAATCTCATTGTTTCTTTGTACATTTTTCAATGAGTATTCATAGGACAACATATTTCTGTGGTCTAGAAATTTGAAGTTAAAGAATCTCGACATTCTAGTCTCCTAATTGTTTTGTTCCCAGCATTTCCGTGCCTATAAATGTAATTTTCCATAAGAAAAAACACAGTGTCTTTTGTACCCCATTAGCAGGTATATTAAGCTACTTACTGTATTAGTGTATGACTATCATACCTTATCCCTGGATATGTCATTTTCATTTCCCTCGTTTTTTCTAGCTAAATCGGAGTCTATATGAATACCAAGAGCTACATTTAATTTCCGAATTTCTGGACACTTGTAACCTTTTGAAATGTACCTATTTAATGGACGAACAAAATGTTTACAGCAATTAAAGTAATGCCATTCTGCCTGCAAATTGGTTGCGGTAATAGGACTAATTGGCAACAAAAAGCATTTACTGTGATTAGCCACATGTATCTAATGGTATCGCTAGTGGCAATAATTGCATACATATTAGCCCGTTTTATATCATTTGCCTTCTGACAAAGTTGATGTTTTCATTAAGAGACTTATTAGTTTGAAAGATGCACATTCATTACATTACATTCTAATGTCATTGAATGCTGTGTTTTATCTGACACTGTATTGTTTTCATATGGTTTTATGTAGACGAAATGAAATGTTTTCTGGTGCTTGTGGAATTTGTTCAAATGTGAAATATTGCACAAGGATGTGCTTGTGGAACTACCCCTTCTGAGCCTATACCCTGCATTCAAATATGATAAACAAAGCTTCAATAGCAGTTTAATGATGAAAACCTGATTATTTTTGTTTGATTGTTAATTTAATCTTTGTGACTTTACACTGTGGTGGAGTTACTTTACTGCGTCTCTGTAAAGGTGGTGCGCATAAAGGCTCAGCAGCCAATCTCATAAGCATGTGTGCAAGTCATGGTTTTGTGGTGCCTCACTGTAGGAAAGTACCATCTTGCCTGGCATGTTACCCCCATTTTTCACTGTATATATGTTGTTTTAGTTGTATGTGTCACTGGGACCCTGCCAGCCTGGGCCCCAGTGCTCACAAGTGTGCCCTGAATGTGTTACCTGTGTTATGACTAACTGTCTCACTGAGGCTCTGCTATCCAGAACCTCAGTGGTTATGCTCTCTCATTTCTTTCCAAATTGTCACTAACAGGCTAGTGACCAATTTCACCAATTGACATTGGCATACTGGAACACCCTTATAATTCCCGAGTATATGGTACTGAGGTACCCAGGGTATTGGGGTTCCAGGAGATCCCTATGGGCTGCAGCATTTCTTTTGCCACCCACAGGGATCTCTGACAATTCTTACACAGGCCTGCCACTGCAGCCTGAGTGAAATAACGTCCACGTTATTTCACAGCCATTTACCACTGCACTTAAGTAACTTATAAGTCATCTGTAGGAAAGTACCATCTTGCCTGGCATGTTACCCCCATTTTTCACTGTATATATGTTGTTTTAGTTGTATGTGTCACTGGGACCCTGCCAGCCAGGGCACCCAGTGCTCATAAGTGTGCCTGAAAGTGTTTCCTGTGTTATGACTAACTGTCTCACTGAGGCTCTGCTATCCAGAACCTCAGTGGTTATGCTCTCTCATTTCTTTCAAATTGTCACTAACAGGCTAGTGACCATTTTTACCAATTTACATTGGCTTACTGGAACACCCTTATAATTCCCTAGTATATGGTACTGAGGTACCCAGGGTATTGGGGTTCCAGGAGATCCCTATGGGCTGCAGCATTTCTTTTGCCACCCATATGGAGCTCTGACAATTTTTACACAGGCCTGCCACTGCAGCCTGAGTGAAATAACGTCCACGTTATTTCACAGCCATTTTACACTGCACTTAAGTAACTTATAAGTCACCTATATGTCTAACCTTTACCTGGTAAAGGTTAGGTGTAAAGTTACTTAGTGTGAGGGCACCCTGGCACTAGCCAAGGTGCCCCCACATTGTTCAGGGCAAATTCCCCGGACTTTGTGAGTGCGGGGACACCATTACACGCGTGCACTACATATAGGTCACTACCTATATGTAGCTTCACAATGGTAACTCCGAATATGGCCATGTAACATGTCTATGATCATGGAATTGCCCCCTCTATGCCATCCTGGCATAGTTGGCACAATCCCATGATCCCAGTGGTCTGTAGCACAGACCCTGGTACTGCCAAACTGCCCTTCCTGGGGTTTCACTGCAGCTGCTGCTGCTGCCAACCCCTCAGACAGGCATCTGCCCTCCTGGGGTCCAGCCAGGCCTGGCCCAGGATGGCAGAACAAAGGACTTCCTCTGAGAGAGGGTGTTACACCCTCTCCCTTTGGAAAATGGTGTGAAGGCAGGGGAGGAGTAGCCTCCCCCAGCCTCTGGAAATGCTTTGTTGGGCACAGATGTGCCCAATTCTGCATAAGCCAGTCTACACCGGTTAAGGGGACCCCTTAGCCCTGCTCTGGCGCGAAACTGGACAAAGGAAAGGGGAGTGACCACTCCCCTGACCTGCACCTCCCCTGGGAGGTGTCCAGAGCTCCTCCAGTGTGCTCCAGACCTCTGCCATCTTGGAAACAGAGGTGCTGCTGGCACACTGGACTGCTCTGAGTGGCCAGTGCCACCAGGTGACGTCAGAGACTCCTTCTGATAGGCTCCTTCAGGTGTTAGTAGCCTATCCTCTCTCCTAGGTAGCCAAACCCTCTTTTCTGGCTATTTAGGGTCTCTGTCTCTGGGGAAACTTTAGATAACGAATGCAAGAGCTCAGCCGAGTTCCTCTGCATCTCTCTCTTCACCTTCTACCAAGGAATCGACTGCTGACCGCGCTGGAAGCCTGCAAAACTGCAACATAGTAGCAAAGACGACTACTGCAACTCTGTAACGCTGATCCTGCCGCCTTCTCGACTGTTTTCCTGGTGGTGCATGCTGTGGGGGTAGTCTGCCTCCTCTCTGCACTAGAAGCTCCGAAGAAATCTCCCGTGGGTCGACGGAATCTTCCCCCTGCAACCGCAGGCACCAAAAAGCTGCATTACCGGTCCCTTGGGTCTCCTCTCAGCACGACGAGCGAGGTCCCTCGAATCCAGCAACTCTGTCCAAGTGGCCCCCACAGTCCAGTGACTCTTCAGTCCAAGTTTGGTGGAGGTAAGTCCTTGCCTCACCTCGCTAGACTGCATTGCTGGGAACAGCGACTTTTGCAGCTACTCCGGCCTCCGTGCACTTCCGGCGGAAATCCTTTGTGCACAGTCCAGCCTGGGTCCACGGCACTCTAACCTGCATTGCACGACCTCCTAAGTTGTTCTCCGGCGACGTGGGACTCCTTTGTGTAACTTAGGGTGAGCACCGTTTCACACATCCTTGTAGTGCCTGTTTCTGGCACTTCTCTGGGTGCTACCTGCTGCTGAGTGGGCTCCTTGTTTTGCTCGACGTCCCCTCTCTCTCCTGGTCCAATTTGCGACCTCCTGGTCCCTCCTGGGCCACAGCAGCATCCAAAAACACTAACCGCACAATTTGCAGTTAGCAAGGCTTGTTGGCGTTCTTTCGGCGGGAAAACACTTTTGCACAACTGTAGAAGGCGAGCGGGATCCGTCCTCCAAAGGGGAAGTCTCTAGCCCTTTGCGTTCCTGCAGAAACTGCAGCTTCTTCTGTCCAGTAGAAGCTTCTTTGCACCCGCAGCTGGCATTTCCTGGGCATCTGCCCATCTCCGACTTGCTTGTGACTTTTGGACTTGGTCCCCTTGTTCCACAGGTACCCCAGATTGGAAATCCAGCGTTGTTGCATTGTTGGTTTGTGTCTTTCCTGCATTATTCCTCTAACACGACTTCTTTGTCCTTAGGGGAACTTTAGTGCACTTTGCACTCACTTTTCAGGGTCTTGGGGAGGGTTATTTTTCTAACTCTCACTATTTTCTAATAGTCCCAGCGACCCTCTACAAGGTAACATAGGATTGGGGTCCATTCGTGGTTCGCATTCCACTTTTGGAGTATATGGTTTGTGTTGCCCCTATCCCTATGTTTCCCCATTGCATCCTATTGTAACTATACATTGTTTGCACTGTTTTCTAAGACTATACTGCATATTTTTGGTATTGTGTATATATATCTTGTGTATATTTCCTATCCTCTCACTGAGGGTACACTCTAAGATACTTTGGCATATTGTCATAAAAATAAAGTACCTTTATTTTTAGTATAACTGTGTATTGTGTTTTCTTATGATATTGTGCATATGACACTAAGTGGTACTGTAGTAGCTTCACACGTCTCCTAGTTCAGCCTAAGCTGCTCTGCTAAGCTACCATTATCTATCAGCCTAAGCTGCTAGACACCCTATACACTAATAAGGGATAACTGGGCCTGGTGCAAGGTGCAAGTACCCCTTGGTACTCACTACAAGCCAGTCCAGCCTCCTACAGCTGATGTCTCCAAATCATTTCCTAGTAGACAGTCTACAGGTAAATCTGTGGCTACCACAACTTTCTTTGGACCAGTAACCCCCCCCCCAGTTGAGATTAACAACAGCCATGGGGTGGCTAAGTGTGTTGTTGTGAGCATCGGTTACTTGGTACTGGTGACCAAGTAGGTGTTGTTCAGGGTGGACCAGTTTCTCTATGACCATAGTCACACTGGCTCCAGTGTCCCTGTAGGCCTGAACCTCAACACCATTTATTAGGGGTAGCTGCTTGTACTTATCCATAGTAAGGGGACAAGCAACTAAGGTGGCTAAATCAATAGCCCCCTCAGAGACTAACACAGCCTCTGTGGCCTCCCTAACAAGGCCAACCCCAACTAAGTTACCAATAGTGAGCCCAGCTACTCCCTTGGATTGGCTATTAGTAGGTTTGCTCCCACCACCACTGCTATTAGTAGGGACACTAGGGGTAGCAGTAGGGGTTGTAGTGGTAGGAGGCTTGGTGCTTTTCTTTGGACAACTGGGATCTGTTGTCCAATGGCCTTTTACTTTACATAAATAGCACCATGGTTTCTTTTCTTTGTTTTGATTAAAGGAGGATTTGGACCCACCACACCCACCAGAGTGTTTTTGTGGGCCTGATGAAGACTCATTTTTAGATTTGTCCCCACCCTTGTCAGAAGACTTACCATCCTTCTTTTTGTTGCCATCTTTGTCACCACCTGTATGAACTTTTCTGTTCACCCTTGTTCTGACCCATTTGTCTGCCTTCTTTCCCAATTCTTGGGGAGAGGTCAGATCAGAGTCCACCAAGTACTGGTGCAACAAATCAGACACACAATTATTAAGAATATCCTCTCTCAGGATCAAGTTATACAGGCTGTCATAATCAGTAATTTTACTGCCATGTAACCACCCCTCCAAGGCCTTCACTGAATGGTCAATGAAATCAACCCAGTCTTGTGAAGACTCCTTTTTGGTCTCTCTGAACTTTATCCTGTATTGTTCAGTGGTTACGCCATAACCATCCAGGAGTGCATTCTTAAGAACTTGGAAATTATTAGCATCATTTTCTTTCACAGTAAGGAGCCTATCCCTACCTTTTCCACTAAATGATAGCCATAGGATAGCAGCCCACTGCCTTTGAGGGACATCCTGTACAACACAGGCCCTCTCAAGTGCAGCAAACCACTTGTTAATGTCATCCCCCTCCTTATAAGGGGGAACTATCTTGTGCAGATTCCTGGAATCATGCTCTTTTGCAGGATGACTATGGGGAATACTGCTGCTGCCACCATGGGTTTCTAAACCCAACTTCTGTCTTTCCTTCTCTAGTTCAAAAGACTGTCTATCCAAATCCAGCTGTTGCTTTTTAAGCTTCAGTCTGGTTTGTTCCACCCTCAACTTATTGAGTTCCCTCTCTAACATTCTGTCATCAGGGTTGGTGGGAGGAACATTCCTAGATACAGAGGTATGATGGGAATGAACAGAAGGAGACCTGTCCCTTACAGAAGCCACCCTAACAGATTGGCTAACAGAAACATTACTACCGCTTTTGCCATGATGTGAGACAACACTATTTGTATGGTGTGGCTCATCATCATTACCAACTATGCTAGACTGTCTAGTAATGGGCAGGCTAGGAAGTTTCTTTCCTGAATCTTTTCCTGGGGGAGTCCCTGAATCAGATTGGGAACTATTAGGTACTTTTTCAACAGATGGGGCACCTATAGCCTTATCTTGTTCTCTAAGCATGTTAAGTAACAGTTCCAAGGAAGGATTCTTCCCTACACTCAAACCTCTCTCTACACAGAGACTCCTTGCTCCTTTCCAGCTAAGGTGGTCATATGCAAGTTTGGACAGATCAACATTTTGGCCTGTGCCAGACATTTTTAGAGAGAGTTAAAGTGATAGAAAAAGAGAAAAAAGTTTTCAGAACTTTTTAGAAAGACAGAAAAAAAACTTTTTAAACTTTTAAGAACTTTTTGAAAGTTTAGAAATACTTTTCAGCACTTAGAAAAGAGTGAAAAGAGGAAATGCAAAACGTTTTGGCTATGTGTGTATACACTGACCTTCTTTTGTATATTTTTCTCTTATGAAAAGTACAATGACAAGAGTAATAAGTAGTCTCAAAGCACTTATCCCACCACTGCACAACCAATGTAGGAGGCTGGACTGGCTTGTAGTGAGTACCAAGGGGTACTTGCACCTTGCACCACGCCCAGTTATCCCTTATTAGTGTATAGGGTGTCTAGCAGCTTAGGCTGATAGATAATGGTAGCTTAGCAGAGCAGCTTAGGCTGAACTAGGAGACGTGTGAAGCTACTACAGTACCACAAGTGTCACTTGCACAATATCATAAGAAAACACAATACACAGATATACTAAAAATAAAGGTACTTTATTTTTATGAAAATATGCCAAAGTATCTTAGAGTGTACCCTCAGTGAGAGGATAGAAAATATACACAAGATATATATGCACAATAGCAAAAATATGCAGTATAGTCTTAGAAAACAGTGCAAACAATGTATAGTTACAATAGGATGCAATGGGGAAACATAGGGATAGGGGCAACACAAACCATATACTCCAAAAGTGGAATGCGAACCACGAATGGACCCCAAACCTATGTGACCTTGTAGAGGGTCGCTGGGACTATTAGAAAATAGTGAGAGTTAGAAAAATAACCCCCCCCAAGACCCTGAAAAGTGAGTGCATAGTGCACTAAAGTTCTCCTAAGGACAAAGAAGTCGTGTTAGAGGAATAATGCAGGAAAGACACAAACCATCAATGCAACAACGCTGGATTTCCAATCTGGGGTACCTGTGGAACAAGGGGACCAAGTCCAAAAGTCACAAGCAAGTCGGAGATGGGCAGATGCCCAGGAAATGCCAGCTGTGGGTGCAAAGGAGCTTCTACTGGGCAGACGAAGCTGAGGTTTCTGCAGGAACGAAAAGGGCTAGAGACTTTTCCTTTGGTGGACGGATCCCTCTCGCCGTGGAAAGTCGTGCAGAAGTGTTTTCCCGCCGAAAGATCGCCAACAAGCCTTGCTAGCTGCAAATCGTTTAGTTAGCGTTTTTGGACGCTGCTGTGGCCCAGGAGGGACCAGGAGGTCGCAAATTGGACCAGGAGGTAGAGGGGACGTCGAGCAAGACAAGAAGCCCTCTTAGCAGCAGGTAGCACCCGGAGAAGTGCCAGAAACAGGCACTACGAGGATGCGTGAAACGGTGCTTACCCGAAGTTACACAAAGGAGTCCCACGTCGCCGGAGACCAACTTAGAAAGTCGTGCAATGCAGGTTAGAGTGCCGTGGACCCAGGCTTGGCTGTGCACAAAGGATTTCCGCCGGAAGTGCACAGGGGCCGGAGTAGCTGCAAAAGTCACGGTTCCCAGCAATGCAGTCTAGCGAGGTGAGGCAAGGACTTACCTCCACCAAACTTGGACTGAAGAGTCACTGGACTGTGGGGGTCACTTGGACAGAGTTGCTGGATTCGAGGGACCTCGCTCGTTGTGCTGAGAGGAGACCCAAGGGACCGGTAATGCAGCTTTTTGGTGCCTGCGGTTGCAGGGGGAAGATTCCGTCGACCCACAGGAGATTTCTTCGGAGCTTATAGTACAGAGAGGAGGCAGACTACCCCCACAGCATGCACCACCAGGAAAACAGTCGAGAAGGCGGCAGGATCAGCGTTACAGAGTTGCAGTAGTTGTCTTTGCTACTATGTTGCAGGTTTGCAGGCTTCCAGCGCGGTCAGCAGTCGATTCCTTGTCAGAAGGTGAAGAGAGAGATGCAGAGGAACTCGGATGAGCTCTTGCATTCGTTATCTAAAGTTTCCCCAGAGACAGAGACCCTAAATAGCCAGAAAAGAGGGTTTGGCTACCTAGGAGAGAGGATAGGCTACTAACACCTGAAGGAGCCTATCAGAAGGAGTCTCTGACGTCACCTGGTGGCACTGGCCACTCAGAGCAGTCCAGTGTGCCAGCAGCACCTCTGTTTCCAAGATGGCAGAGGTCTGGAGCACACTGGAGGAGCTCTGGACACCTCCCAGGGGAGGTGCAGGTCAGGGGAGTGGTCACTCCCCTTTCCTTTGTCCAGTTTCACGCCAGAGCAGGGGTAAGGGGTCCCCTGAACCGGTGTAGACTGGCTTATGCAGAATTGGGCACATCTGTGCCCAACAAAGCATTTCCAGAGGCTGGGGGAGGCTACTCCTCCCCTGCCTTCACATCATTTTCCAAAGGGAGAGGGTGTAACACCCTCTCTCAGAGGAAGTCCTTTGTTCTGCCATCCTGGGCCAGGCCTGGCTGGACCCCAGGAGGGCAGATGACTGTCTGAGGGGTTGGCAGCAGCAGCAGCTGCAGTGAAACCCCAGGAAGGGCAGTTTGGCAGTACCAGGGTCTGTGCTACAGACCACTGGGATCATGGGATTGTGCCAACTATGCCAGGATGGTATAGAGGGGGCAATTCCATGATCATAGACATGTTACATGGCCATATTCGGAGTTACCATTGTGAAGCTACATATAGGTAGTGACCTGTATGTAGTGCACGCGTGTAATGGTGTCCCTGCACTCACAAAGTCCGGGGAATTGGCCCTGAACAATGTGGGGGCACCTTGGCTAGTGCCAGGGTGCCCTCCCACTAAGTAATTTTGCACCTAACCTTTACCAGGTAAAGGTTAGACATATAGGTGACTTATAAGTTACTTAAGTGCAGTGTAAAATGGCTGTGAAATAACGTGGACGTTATTTCACTCAGGCTGCAGTGGCAGGCCTGTGTAAGAATTGTCAGAGCTCCCTATGGGTGGCAAAAGAAATGCTGCAGCCCATAGGGATCTCCTGGAACCCCAATACCCTGGGTACCTCAGTACCATATACTAGGGAATTATAAGGGTGTTCCAGTAAGCCAATGTAAATTGGTAAAAATAGTCACTAGCCTGTTAGTGACAATTTGGAAAGAAATGAGAGAGCATAACCACTGAGGTTCTGATTAGCAGAGCCTCAGTGAGACAGTTAGTCACTACACAGATAACACATTCAAGCACACTTATGAGCACTGGGGCCCTGGTGAACAGGGTCCCAGTGACACATACAACTAAAACAACATATATACAGTGAAAAATGGGGGTAACATACCAGGCAAGATGGTACTTTCCTACAACAGTTATACTAAAAATAAAGGTACTTTATTTTTATGACAATATGCCAAAGTATCTCAGACTGTACCCTCAGTGAGTGGATAGGAAATATACACAAGATATATGTACAGAATACCAGAAATATGCAGTAAAGTCTTAGAAAACAGTGCAAACAACGTAAAATTACAATAGGATGCAATGGGGACACATAGGGATAGGGGCAGCACAAACCATATACTCCAAAAGTGGAATGCGAACCACGAATGGACCCCAAACCTATGTGACCTTGTAGAGGGTCGCTGGGACTATTAGAAAATAGTGAGGGTTAGAAAAATAGCCCACCCCAAGACCCTGAAAAGTGAGTGCAAAGTGCACTAAAGTTCCCCAAACGACATAGAAGTTGTGATAGGGGAATTCTGCAGGGAAGACACAAACCAGCAATGCAACAACAATGGATTTCCCGTCGAGGGTACCTGTGGAACAAGGGGACCAAGTCCAAAAGTCACAAGCAAGTCGGAGATGGGGAGATGCCCTGGAAATGCCAGCTGTGGGTGCAAAGAAGCTTCTACTGGACAGGAGAAGCTTAGGTTTCTGCAGGAACTACAAGGGCTAGAGACTTCCCCTTTGGAGGACGGATCCCTCACGCCGTGGAGAGTTGTGCAGACGTGTTTTCCCGCCGAAAGACCGCCAACAAGCCTTGCTAGCTGCAAATCGTGCTGTTAGTATTTTTGGATGCTGCTGTGGCCCAGGAGGGATCAGGATGTCTCTAATTGCGTCAGGAGACAGAGGGGACGTCGAGCAAGACAAGGAGCCATCTCAGCAGCAGGCAGCACCCAGAGAAGTGCCAGAAACAGGCACTACGAGGATGTGAGAAACAGTGCTCACCCGAAGTTGCACAAAGGAATCCCACGTCGCCGGAGACCAACTTAGAAAGTCGTGCAATGCAGGTTAGAGTGCCGTGGACCCAGGCTTGGCTGTGCAGAAAGGATTGCCGCCGGAAGTGCACAGAGGCCGGAGTAGCTGCAAAAGTCGCGGTTCCCAGCAATGCAGTCTGGCGTGGGGAGGCAAGGACTTACCTCCACCAAACTTGGACTGAAGAGTCACTGTTCTGTGGGGGTTATAGGAGGCTGGACTGGCTTGTAGTGAGTACCAAGGGGTACTTGCACCTTGCACCAGGCCCAGTTATCCCTTATTAGTGTATAGGGTGTCTAGCAGCTTAGGCTGATAGATAATGGTAGCTTAGCAGAGCAGCTTAGGCTGAACTAGGAGACGTGTGAAGCTACTACAGTACCACCTAGTGTCATATGCACAATATCATAAGAAAACACAATACACAGTTATACTAAAAATAAAGGTACTTTATTTTTATGACAATATGCCAAAGTATCTTAGAGTGTACCCTCAGTGAGAGTATAGGAAATATACACAAGATATATATACACAATAGCAAAAATATACAGTATAGTCTTAGAAAACAGTGCAAACAATGTATAGTTACAATAGGATGCAATGGGGAAACATAGGGATAGGGGCAACACAAACCATATACTCCAAAAGTGGAATGCGAACCACGAATGGACCCCAAACCTATGTGACCTTGTAGAGGGTCGCTGGGACTATTAGAAAATAGTGAGAGTTAGAAAAATAACCCTCCCAAGACCCTGAAAAGTGAGTGCAAAGTGCACTAAAGTTCCCCTAAGGACAAAGAAGTCGTGTTAGAGGAATAATGCAGGAAAGACACAAACCAACAATGCAACAACTGTGGATTTCCAATCTAGGGTACCTGTGGAACAAGGGGACCAAGTCCAAAAGTCACAAGCAAGTCGGAGATGGGCAGATGCCCAGGAAATGCCAGCTGTGGGTGCAAAGAAGCTTCTACTGGACAGAAGAAGCTGAGGTTTCTGCAAGAACGAAAAGGGCTAGAGACTTCCCCTTTGGTGGACGGATCCCCCACGCCGTGGAGAGTCGTGCAAAAGTGTTTTCCCGCCGAAAGAATGCCAACAAGCCTTGCTAGCTGCAAATCGTGCGGTTAGCGTTTTTGGACGCTGCTGTAGCCCTGCAGGGACCAGGAGGTCGCAAATTGGACCAGGAGAGAGAGGGGACGTTGAGCCAGACAAGGAGCCCTCTCGGCAGCAGGTAGCACCCGGAGAAGTGCCAGAAACAGGCACTACGAGGATGCGTGAAACGGTGCTCACCCGAAGTCGCACAAAGGAGTCCCACGTCACCGGAGACCAACTTAGAAAGTCGTGCAATGCAGGTTAGAGTGCTGTGGACCCAGGCTTGGCTGTGCACAAAGGATTTCTGCCGGAAGTGCACAGGGGCCGGAGTAGCTGCAAAAGTCGCGGTTCCCAGCAATGCAGCCCAGCGAGGTGAGGCAAGGACTTACCTCCACCAAACTTGGACTGAAGAGTCACTGGACTGTGGGGGTCACTCGGACAGAGTCGCTGGATTCGAGGGACCTCGCTCGTCGTGCTGAGAGGAGACCCAAGACCGGTAATGCAGCTTTTTGGTGCCTGCGGTTGCAGGGGGAAGATTCCGTCGACCCACGGGAGATTTCTTCAGAGCTTCTGGTGCAGAGAGGAGGCAGACTACCCCCACAGCATGCACAAGCAGGAAAACAGTCGAGAAGGCGGCAGGATCAGCGTTACAGAGTTGCAGTAGTCGTCTTTGCTACTATGTTGCAGGTTTGCAGGCTTCCAGCGCGGTCAGCAGTCGATTCCTTGGCAGAAGGTGAAGAGAGAGATGCAGAGGAACTCGGCTGAGCTCATGCATTCGTTATCTAAAGTTTCCCCAGAGACAGAGACCCTAAATAGCCAGAAAAGAGGGTTTGGCTACTTAGGAGAGAGGATAGGCTACCAACACCTGAAGGAGCCTATCAGCAGGAGTCTCTGACGTCACCTGGTGGCACTGGCCACTCAGAGCAGTCCAGTGTGCCAGCAGCACCTCTGTTTCCAAGATGGCAGAGGTCTGGAGCACACTGGAGGAGCTCTGGACACCTCCCAGGGGAGGTGCAGGTCAGGGGAGTGGTCACTCCCCTTTCCTTTGTCCAGTTTCGCGCCAGAGCAGGGCTAAGGGGTCCCCTGAACCGGTGTAGACTGGCTTATGCAGAATTGGGCACATCTTTGCCCAACAAAGCATTTCCAGAGGCTGGGGGAGGCTACTCCTCCCCTGCCTTCACACCATTTTCCAAAGGGAGAGGGTGTCACACCCTCTCTCAGAGGAAGTTCTTTGTTCTGCCATCCTGGGTCAGGCCTGGCTGGACCCCAGGAGGGCAGATGCCTGTCCGAGGGGTTGGCAGCAGCAGCAGCTGCAGTGAAACCCCAGGAAGTGCAGTTTGGCAGTACCAGGGTCTGTGCTATAGACCACTGGGGTCATGGGATTGTGCCAACTATGCCAGGATGGCATAGAGGGGGCAATTCCATGATCATAGACATGTTAAATGGCCATATTCGGAGTTACCATTGTGAAGCTACATATAGGTAGTGACCTATATGTAGTGCACGCGTGTAATGGTGTCCCCGCACTCACAAAGTTCAGGGAATTGGCTCTGAACAATGTGGGGGCACCTTGGCTAGTGCCAGGGTGCCCTCACACCAAGTAACTTTGCACCTAACCTTTACCAGGTAAAGGTTAGACATATAGGTGACTTATAAGTTACTTAAGTGCAGTGTAAAATGGCTGTGAAATAACGTGGACGTTATTTCACTCAGGCTGCAGTGGCAGGCCTGTGTAAGAATTGTCAGAGCTCCCTATGGGTGGCAAAAGAAATGCTGCAGCCCATAGGGATCTCCTGGAACCCCAATACCCTGGGTACCTCAGTACCATATACTAGGGAATTATAAGGGTGTTCCAGTAAGCCAATGTAAATTGGTAAAAATGGTCACTAGCCTGTTAGTGACAATTTGGAAAGAAATGAGAGAGCATAACCACTGAGGTTCTGATTAGCAGAGCCTCAGTGAGACAGTTAGTCACTACACAGGTAACACATTCAAGCACACTTATGAGCACTGGGGCCCTGGGTTACCAGGGTCCCAGTGACACATACAACTAAAACAACATATATACAGTGAAAAATGGGGGTAACATGCCAGGCAAGATGGTACTTTCCTACAGGGGTCACTTGGACACAGTTGCTGGATTCAAGGGACCTCGCTCGTCGTGCTGAGAGAAGACCCAGTGGACCGGTAATGCAGCTTTTTGGTGCCTGCGGTTGCAGGGGGAAGATTCCGTCGACCCACGGGAGATTTCTTCGGAGCTTCTAGTGCAGAGAGGAGGCAGACTACCCCCACAGCATGCACCACCAGGAAAACAGTCGAGAAGGCGGCAGGATCAGCGTTACAGAGTTGCAGTAGTCGTCTTAGCTACTTTGTTGCAGTTTTGCAGGCTTCCAGCGCGGTCAGCAGTCAATTCCTTGGCAGAAGGTGAAGAGAGAGATGCAGAGGAACTCGGATGAGCTCTTGCATTCGTTATCTAAAGTTTCCCCAGAGACAGAGACCCTAAATAGCCAGAAAAGAGGCTTTGGCTACCTAGGAGAGAGGATAGGCTAGCAACACCTGAAGGAGCCTATCAGAAGGAGTCTCTGACGTCACCTGGTGGCACTGGCCACTCAGAGCAGTCCAGTGTGCCAGCAGCACCTCTGTTTCCAAGATGGCAGAGGTCTGGAGCACACTGGAGGAGCTCTGGACACCTTCCAGGGGAGGTGCAGGTCAGGGGAGTGGTCACTCCCCTTTCCTTTGTCCAGTTTCGCGCCAGAGCAGGGCTAAGGGGTCCCTGAACTGGTGTAGACTGGCTTATGCAAAAATGGGCACCATCTGTGCCCATGAAAGCATTTCCAGAGGCTTGGGGAGGCTACTCCTCCCCTGCCTTAACACCTTTTTCCAAAGGGAGAGGGGGTAACACCCTCTCTCTGAGGAAGTCCTTTGTTCTGCCATCCTGGGCCAATCCTGGCTGGACCCCAGGAGGGCAGAAACCTGTCTGAGGGGTTGGCAGCAGCTGCAGTGAAACCCCTGAAAAGGCAGTTTGGCAGTACCAGGGCCTGAGCTACAGACCCGTGGGATCATGGGATTGTGCCAACAATGCCAGGATGGCATAGAGGGGGCAATTCCATGATCTTAGACATGTTACATGGCCATATTCGGAGTTACCATTGTGAAGCTACACATAGGTATTGACCTATGTGTAGTGCACACGTGTAATGGTGTCCCCGCACTCACAAAGTCCGGGGAATTTGCCCTGAACTATGTGGGAGCACCTTGGCTAGTGTCAGGGTGCCCACACACTAAGTAATTTTTGCACCTAACCTTTACCAGGTAAAGGTTAGACAAATAGGTGACTTATAAGTTACTTAAGTGCAGTGAAAATGGCTGTGAAATAATGTGTGCATTATTTCACTCAGGCTGCAGTGGCAGGCCTGTGTAAGAATTGTCAGAGCTCCCTATGGGTGGCAAAAGAAATGCAGCAGCCCATAGGGATCTCCTGGAACCCCAATACCCTGGGTACCTCAGTACCATATACTAGGGAATTATAAGGGTGTTCCAGTATGCCAATGTGAATTGGTGAAATTGGTCACTAGCCTGTTAGTGACAATTTGGAAAGAAATGAGAGAGCATAACCACTGAGGCTCTGGATAGCAGAGCCTCAGTGAGACAGTTAGTCATAACACAGGTAACACTTTCAGGCACACTTATGAGCACTGGGGCCCTGGCTGGCAGGGTCCCAGTGACACATACAACTAAAACAACATATATACAGTGAAAAATGGGGGTAACATGCTAGGCAAGATGGTACTTTCCTACAGTCGTCTTGCTACTTTGTTGCGGTTTTGCAAGCGTCCTGGAGCAGTCAGCGGTCGATACTTGGCAGAAGTCGAAGAGGGAAGTGCAGAGGAACTCTGGTGAGCTCTTGCATGCGTTATCTCAAGAATACCCCAGAGGAGAGACCCTAAATAGCCAGAAAAGGAGGTTTGGCTGCCTAGAAAGGAGGTTTGGCTATCAAGAAGGGGTCTCTGATGTCACCTGCTGGCACTGGCCACTCAGAGAAGTCCAGTGTGCCTCCAACACCTCTGTTTCCAAGATGGAAGAGGTCTGGGACACACTGGAGGAGCTCTGGGCACATCCCCTGGGAGGTACTGGTCCCTTTCCTTTGTCCAGTTTTGTGCCAGAGCTGGGCTGAGGCATCCCTGAACCGGTGTAGACTGGCTTATGCAGAGATGGGCACCATCTGTGCCCATCAAAGCATTTCCAGAGGCTGGGGGAGGCTACTCCTCCCCTGCCCTTCACACCTATTTCCAAAGGGAGAAGGTGCAACACCCTCTCTCAGAGGAAGTCCTTTGTTCTGCCTTCCTCGGCCGGGGCTGCCCAGACCCCAGGAGGGCAGAATCCTGTCTGACGGGTTGGCAGCAGCAGTAGCTGCAGTGCAAACCCCGGAAAGGCAGTTTGGCAGCACTCAGGTTCTGTGCTAGAGACCCGGGGGATCATGGAATTGTCACCCCAATACCAGAATGGTATTGGCTTGACAATTCCATGATCTTAGACATGTTACATGGCCATGTTCGGAGTTACCATTGTGACGCTGTGCATAGGTAGAGACCTATGTACAGTGCACGCATGTAATGGTGTCCCGGCACTCACAAAGTTCAGGGAATTTGCCTTGAACGATGTGGGGGCACCTTGGCTAGTGCCAGGGTGCCCTCACACTAAGTAACTTTGCACCCAACCTTCACCAGTTGAAGGTTAGACATATAGTTGACTTATAAGTTACTTAAGTGCAGTGGAAAATGGCTGTGAAATAACGTGGACGTTATATTACTCAGGCTGCACTGGCAGGCCTGTGTAAGAATTGTCAGATCTCCCTATGGGTGGCAAAATAAATGCAGCAGCCCATAGGGATTTCCTGGAACCCCAATACCCTGGATACCTCAGTACCATATACCAGGCAATTATAAGGGTGTTCCAGTATGCCAATGTGAATTGGTGAAATTGGTCACTAGCCTGTTAGTGATAATTTGGAAAGCAGAGAGAGCATAACCACTGAGGTTCTGGTTAGCAGAGCCTCAGTGAGACAGTTAGTCATCACACAGGGAACACATACAGGGCACACTTATGAGCACTGGGGCCCTGCCAGTGACACATAGACTACAACAACATACATACAGTGAAATATGGGGGTAACATGCCAGGCAAGATGGTATTTTCCTACAGTGAGTACAACATCATTCAGCGGACTTTGCGCGCAGTGAAGGTGTCTGGGTGGGGGAGGAGGGCTGTGGGTTTCCCTAGGCCAGGGCGAGTTCCGTAGGCTTGGCCCCTCCGTAATGCAGGCCATGTGGCACCCCACCCCACCTCTGTAGAGTGCCAAGTACAGGTATACATGCCCCTGTGTCATCTATGTGTGCAGATGTCGACCATAGCCATGTAGGACATATCCCAGGAATTGCATCTGTAGAGCCCAACAGCGCGACGTAGTGCAGGGGGCTGCTGTGTCTGTATTGTCAGCCAATGGTAGCGGTAAGCCATGCACTCAACCTGTCTTTCTTCTGTCGTCCCCCCCTTTTTGTGGTCTCCCTGTTCTTGTGTGCATCAGCATCATCAGGCGAAGGTACAGTGGCACCGGAGCATGAGGGAGCTGCATCCCACATGGCCATGGAGGGCCACACCATGGACTCGGAATACACCAGTGGGACGGAGTGCGAGGGGAGCACCACAGCGGTCACAGGATCTGCAACCAGCGACACAAACTCGTCCTCCGATGGGAACTCCCTTGTGGTGGCGGCAAAATCTGTGCCCCCCACTTCTACAGGTACAGCCGCCACCACCCCTACCAGCACCACCCTCCCAGCAGCCCCTCAGCCTTCGCCCCGTGCCCGCTCACCCAGGAGGGTGGGCATCACCTTCGCCCCAGGCACCTCAGCCCCTGCCCCTGTCACCTCTGCTGCCCTCAGGGAGGAGGCCATTGACCTCCTCAGGTCCCTCACTGTTGGGCAGCCTAAAATTTTGAATGCCATCCAGGGTGCAGAAAGGGAATTGCAACACACAAATGCATTCCTGGAGGGCATTCATTCTGGTCAGGCTGCCCTTCATCGAACCCTGCAAACTCTGGCCTCAGCACTGATGGCAACCATTGTCCCTGTCTCTAGCCTTCCCCCTCCAACTTCCTCCACCCAGACCCAATCCCCTGTACCCTAGCCTATCCCAAGCACACCATCAGACCAGCCTGCACACACCTCACCACACAAGGGAAGCTCAGGCAAACATAAGCACCACACATCCCACAGGCACTGACGCAAGCATCACACACATACAGACACACCAACATCCACTGCCTCCACTGTGTCCCCCTCCTCGTCGTCTCCCTATTCCCTCCCAGTCTCGTCTACACTCTCACCTGCATGCACTACCACTACAGCCACTACGTCCCACACCAGCACACCCACCACCACACCCCGCTCACGTGCAGTCACCACCCCCACTCCTATTTACACATCCCCTGTGACGCCCCCTCCGAAGATACATAAACGCAGGCACACACCCACCCAACAGCCATCCACCTCACGACAGCCTCCAGCCCATGCACCTTCACCCAAAATCACCAAACGTACACCTCCTACAACCACTACCTCTTCCTTCCACTCCCAAACCCCCTCCAGCTACCCGTCCCAGTGTTCCTAAGAAACTTTTCCTGGCCAAGCTTGACCTCCTTCCCACACCCCCCTCAAACTCACAGGTCCTGTACTAGCACCTCAGCCAAAAAATCTCCGGGACCAGTGGTGCCTGTTACAGGTATGTGGAGTGCACTGGCTACCAGGCCAGCCAATGTGGCACGGAGCCACAGCACAGCCAGTCCCCCCCCTGTGAAGCACCAGAAGTTGGACAGTGCCGGGCAGGAGAGGGGGAAGACTCCAGCCAGCAAAGCTGCTCACAAGGGTCCCGGGGGAGTGTCGACTCCGCTGTGACTCCTCCCAAGGTGGGAAAGGGACAGAAGAAATCTCCAAAGTCTGGGAGAAGCAGCACGGCGGAGAAGACCTCCATCATCCCCGCTGCCCAGGAGGCCACCGCAAGCCCAATCGTCACTGGCCAGGAGGCCACCGCCAGAGTCACTGCCCAGGAGGCCAGCCCAATCGTCACTGGCCAGGAGGCCACCGCCAGAGTCACTGCCCAGGAGGCCAGCCCAATCATCACTGGCCAGGAGGCCACCGCCAGAGTCGCTTCCCAGGAGGCCAGCCCAATCGTCACTGCCCAGGAGGCAGCCCCATTGTCACTGCCCAGGAGGCCAGCCCCATCGTCACTGCCCAGGAGGCCACCGCCAGCCCCAGAGTCACTGGCCAGGAGGGCCCCGCAAGCCAAAGCCCAGCTGACCCATGAAGGGCCGCCAGCCACAGGCCTGCTAGGCAATGAAGGCCCGCCTTGGCAAGCACCGCTGAACAGGCCAGGGACCGCTGAACAAGGCAAAGACCGCCATGGCAAGCACCGCTGAACAGGGCAAGCACCGCTGAACAGGTCATAAACTGCCAACTCAAGCACCGCTGAACAGGGCAAAGACCTCCATGGCAAGCACCACTGAACAGGGCAAGCACTGCTGAACAGGTCAGAAACTGCCAACTCAAGCACCGCTGAACAAGTCAGAAACTGCCAACTCAAGCACCGCTTTACAGGGCAAGCACCGCTGAACAGGTCAGAAACTGCCAAATTAAACACCGCTGAACAGGGCAAAGACCGCCAAGAGGAGCACCGCTAGCCCATTAGCGGCAGGGGCAGTGACGTAACTGGGACCGTCACGGGGTGAGTGCTGCACTCTGGGCACCAGTCCCCCTCCAGAACCAGTGGAGACATGCATCCACTCCGTCTGCCCTGCACAGGATGAAGCACTCTAGGCACCAGTCCCCCTCCAGAACCAGTGAAGACATGCATCCACTTGAGAGACTGTGGCTTTGCACTCCCCAGGATGGTACAGTTTGCAAACCACCCACTATAGAGACTTGTGAGACTGTGGCTTTGCACTCCCCACGATTGAACAGTGGGCAAACCACCCACTGTAGAGACTTGAGAGACTATGGCTTTGCACTCCCCAGGATGGTACAGTGGGCAAGCCACCCAATGTAGAGGCTTGTGAGACTGTGGCTTTGCACTCCACAGGATTGAACAGTGGGCAAGCCACCCACTGTAGAGACTTGAGAGACTGTGGCTTTGCACTCCCCAGGATACATCAATGGGCATGGAGCCCCCTCATGGGTCTGGCGTGGTGCACTCTTCCGGGCTGAGGTGCCCCCCCTTCCCTTCCCCCTGAGGTGCCTGTTGTATTTCTATCTGATGCACCTGCATTGTTCTCTCCGTTTTGATCAGGTATCTAGTGTGGCTAGTGTGGGCCTCGCCCATGCATTTTGGGCCCAGTGGTCCACGGACAATGAATGGTGCATTACCTGCACTACTAATCGTGGTGTATATTTTGTTTAATGTGTATATATATATATATATATATAAATATTTGGTTACTGTATTTTGATATATTACAATGGTTCAACTCATTTCCTTTTGTCTTTGCATTCTTCCCGGGGGGGGGGGGGCTTGGGGGTTGTTACTGTAATGTTTGCATATGCATTGGTGTGTGTGTTGTAGTGGGTGAGGGTCGGGATGGGGATTGGGATGTTGGTTGTGTGTGTCCCTGTGTTTTTCCCTCCCCCTCCCCTATGTCGTAGGTGCAGGACTCACCGTGGTCTTCGCCGCCGGCGTTGATGATCCTCCTATAGGAGTAAGAAGACTATCCCTGACAGAATATGGAGTTCCGGCTCCATGGTGTCGTCGTTCCTCGTGGAGTGTGTAGAGGTGAGCGTTTTCTCTTTGAAATGGCTGTTTCTGACGTGTTTTTATCTGCGGTGAATCCACCCCGGAAAAGGTGGCGGATTGGTAGGTTATGATACTGTGGGCGGTACATTGTCCTCCGCCTGTCTGTTGGCAGTGACCGCCGCGCTGTTTGTCTGTACCGCCGTGGCGGTCGGAGTGTTAAAGTGGCTGTCTTTGTTAGCGGTTTCCGCCACGGTCCTAATTCCAATTTTTTAACCGCCGGCATGTTGGCGGTTTTACCGCCGCTTTAACACCGACCGCCAGGGTTGTAATGAGGGCCTAAGTAACTTGGCACCTAACCTTCACCAAGTGAGGGTTAGACATATACTGTAGGTGACTTATAAGTTACTTATAGTGGACGTTATTTCACTCAGGCTGCAGTGGCAGTCCTGTGTAAGAATTGCCTGAGCTCCCTATGGATGGCAAAAGAAATGCTGCAGCCGATAGGGATCTCCTGGAACCCCAATACCCTGGGTACCTAAGTACCATATACAAGGGAATTATATGGGTGTACCAGTGTGCCAATGAGAATTGGTAAAATGAGTCACTAGCCTGCAGTGACAAATTTAGAAATCAGAGAGAGGATAAACACTGTGGTTCTGGTTAGCAGAGCTTCAGTGATACAGTTAGGCACCACACAGGGAACATATACAGGGCACATACTATGAAATTTACAAATTCACATTGGCATACTGGTACACCCCGTAGGAGGCTGGCCTGGCTTGTAGTAGGTACCAGAGGTACTTACACCTTGTGCCAGGTCCAGTTATCCCTTATTAGTGTAGAAGAGGTGTTTCTAGCAGCTTAGGCTGATAGAAGGTAGCTATGGCAAAGCAGCTTAGGCTGAACTAGGAGACATGTAAAGCTCCTACTATACCACTGGTGTCATATGCACAATATCATAAGAAAACATAATACACAGAAGTACTAAAAATAGAGGTACTTTATTTTTATGACAATGTGCCAAAAGTATATCAGTGAGTACCCTCAGTATAAGGATAAGATACATACACAAGTTATATGTACACAAACCAAAATTAGGTAAGTAATAGCAAGAAAAGTAATGCAAGCAGTGTACAATTACAGTAGATTGCAATAGGAGCACATAGGTATAGGGGCAATACAAACCATATGCTCCAAAAGTGGAATGCGAACCACGAATGGACCCCAAACCTATGTGAGCTTGTAGAGGGTTGCTTGGAGTGTAAGAAAACAGTAAGGGTTAGAAAAATAGCCCACCCCAAGACCCAGAAAGGTAGGTGTAAAGTGCACCTACTACCCCCAGAGAGCACAGAAGTCGTGATAGGGGGTTTCTGCAGGAAGAACAAACACCAGCAATGCAACAAAAGTGGATTTCCAGACCTGAGTACCAGTAAGACAAGGGGACCAGGTCCAATAGTAGCGAAAGTGTCGATAGTGGGCAGGAGCCCAGGAAATGCCAGCTGAGGATGCAAGGAAGCTGCCACCGGATGTAAGAATCTTGGAGTTCTGCAAGAAAGAAGAGAGCTAGAGACTTCTCCTTTGGAAGACGGATGTCTCAAGTAGCGATGAAGCTTGCAGAGGTGTTCCCACGCAGAAAGATAGGAAACAAGCCTATCTAGCTGCAAGGGTCATGGTTAGGGTTTTTGGATGCTGCTGTGGCCCAGGAGGGACCAGGATGTCGCCACTTGGATGAGGAGACAGAGGGGGCACCCAGTAAGTCAGGGAGCCCTCACAGAAGCAGACAGCACCCAAAGAAGTACCTGAATAGGCACTTAGAAGAAAAGTGAACCGGAGTCCACCCGAAGTCACAAAAAGGAGTCCCACGATGGGGGAGGACAACTCAGAAGGTTGTGCACTGCAGGTTAGAGTGTCGGGGACCCAGGCTTGGCTGTGCACAAAGGAAATCCTGGAAGAGTGCACAGGAGCCGGAGGAGCTGCAAATCACGTGGTACCCAGCAATGCAGTCTAGCGTGGGAAGGCAAGGGCTTACCTCCACCAAACTTGGACTGAAGAGTCACTGGACTGTGGGAGTCACTTGGACAGAGTTGCTGAGTTGCAGGGACCACGCTTGTCGTGCTGAGAGGGGACCCAGAGGACCGGTGATGTAGTCTGTTGTTGCCTGCGGTTCCAGGGGGAAGATTCCGTCGACCCACCGGAGATTTCTTCAGAGATGCTGGTGCAGAGAGGAGGCCGGCTACCCCCAGAGCATGCACCACCTGGAAACAGTCGAGAAAGCCGGCAGGATGAGGCGATACAAGGTTGCTAGTAGTCATCTTGCTACTTTGTTACGGTTTTGCAGGCGTCCTGAGTAGTCAGCGGTCAATCCTTTGGTAGAAGGTGAAGAGGGAAATGCAGAGGAACTCTGGTGAGCTCTTGCATTCATTATCTGAAGAATTTCTCAAAGCAGAGACCCTAAATAGCCAGAAAAAGAGGTTTAGCTACCTAGGAAGGAGGATTGGCTACCAAGAGAGGTAGTAGCCTATCAGAAGGAGCCTTTGACATCACCTGCTGGCACTGGCCACTCAGAGCAGTCCAGTGTGCCCCCAACACCTCTGTTTCCAAGAAGGCAGAGGTCTGGGACACACTGGAGGAGCTCTGGGTACCTCCCCTGGGAGGTGCAGGTCAGGAGAGTTGTCACTCCCCTTTCCTTTGTCCAGTTTCACGCCAGAGCAGGGCTGGGGGATCCCTGAACCGGTGTGGAATGGCTTACGCAGAGATGGGCACCATCTGTGCCCATCAAAGCATTTCTCCTACCCAGCCCATCACACCTGTTTCCAGTGGGAGAGGGTGTGACACCCTCTCTCAGAGGAAATCTTTTGTTCTGCCTTCCTGGGCCATGGCTGCCTGGAACCCAGGGGGGCAGAAGCTTTCTCAGGGGTTGGCAGCAGCTACAGCTGCAGTGCAAACCCTGAAAAGGCAGTTTGGCAGTGCCTGGGTCCTGTGCTAGAGACCCAGGGGATCATGGAATTATCCCACCAATGCCAGAATGGCATTGGGGTGACAATTCCATGATCTTAGACATGTTACATGGCCATGTTCGGAGTTACCATTGTGACGCTGTACATAGGTAGTGAGCTATGTACAGTGCACACGTGTAATGGTGTCCCCGCACTCACAAAGTCCGGGGAATTTGCCCTGAACGATGTGGGGGCACCTTGGCTAGTACCAGGGTGCCCACACACTAAGTAACTGTGCACCCAACCTTCACCAGGTGAAGGTTAGACATATAGGTGATTCTGGCATTGGGGGGACAATTCCATGATCCCCTGGGTCTCTAGCACAGAACCTGGGTACTGCCAAGCTGCCTTTCCTGGGGTTTTCACTGCAGCTGCTGCCAACCCCTTAGACAGGTTTCTGCCCTCCTGGGGTCCAGCCAGGCCTGGCCCAGGAAGGCAGAACAAAGGACTTCCTCAGAGAGAGGGTGTTTGTAGGAAAGTACCATCTTGCCTGGCATGTTACCCCCATTTTTCACTGTATATATGTTGTTTTAGTTGTATGTGTCACTGGGACCCTGTTCACCAGGGCCCCAGTGCTCATAAGTGTGCCTGAATGTGTTACCTGTGTAGTGACTAACTGTCTCACTGAGGCTCTGCTAATCAGAACCTCAGTGGTTATGCTCTCTCATTTCTTTCCAAATTGTCACTAACAGGCTAGTGACCATTTTACCAATTTACATTGGCTTACTGGAACACCCTTATAATTCCCTAGTATATGGTACTGACGTACCCAGGGTATTGGGGTTCCAGGAGATCCCTATGGGCTGCAGCATTTCTTTTGCCACCCATAGGGAGCTCTGACAATTCTTACACAGGCCTGCCACTGCAGCCTGAGTGAAATAACGTCCACGTTATTTCACAGCCATTTTACACTGCACTTAAGTAACTTATAAGTCACCTATAAGTCTAACCTTTACCTGGTAAAGGTTAGGTGCAAAGTTACTTAGTGTGAGGGCACCCTGGCACTAGCCAAGGTGCCCCCACATTGTTCAGGGCCAATTCCCCGGACTTTGTGAGTGCGGGGACACCATTACACGCGTGCACTACATATAGGTCACTACCTATATATAGCTTCACAATGGTAACTCCGAATATGGCCATGTAACATGTCTAAGATCATGGAATTGCCCCCTCTATGCCATCCTGGCATTGTTGGCACAATTCCATGATCCCAGTGGTCTGTAGCACAGACCCTGGTACTGCCAAACTGCCTTTCCTGGGGTTTCACTGCAGCTGCTGCTGCTGCCAACCCCTCAGACAGGTTTCTGCCCCCCTGGGGTCAAGCCAGGCTTGTCCCAGGATGGCAGAACAAAGGACTTCCTCTGAGAGAGGGTGTGACACCCTCTCCCTTTGGAAAATGGTGTGAAGGCAGGGGAGGAGTAGCCTCCCCCAGCCTCTGGAAATGCTTTCTTGGGCACAGATGTGCCCAATTCTGCATAAGCCAGTCTACACCGGTTCAGGGACCCCTTAGCCCTGCCCTGGCGTGAAACTGGACAAAGGAAAGGGGAGTGACCACTCCCCTGACCTGCACCTCCCCTGGGAGGTGTCCAGAGCTCCTCCAGTGTGCTCCAGACCTCTGCCATCTTGGAAACAGAGGTGCTGCTGGCACACTGGACTGCTCTGAGTGGCCAGTGCCACCAGGTGACGTCAGAGACTCCTTCTGATAGGCTCCTTCAGGTGTTAGTAGCCTATCCTCTCTCCTAGGTAGCCAAACCCTCTTTTCTGGCTATTTAGGGTCTCTGTCTCTGGGGAAACTTTAGATAACGAATGCAAGAGCTCATCAGAGTTCCTCTGCATCTCTCTCTTCACCTTCTGCCAAGGAATCGACTGCTGACCGCACTGGAAGCCTGCAACACTGCAACAAAGTAGCAAAGACAACTACTGCAACTCTGTAACGCTGATCCTGCAGCCTTCTCGACTGTTTTCCTGGTGGTGCATGCTGTGGGGGTAGTCTGCCTCCTCTCTGCACTAGAAGCTCCGAAGAAATCTCCCGTGGGTCGACGGAATCTTCCCCCTGCAACCGCAGGCACCAAAAAGCTGCATTACCGGTCGTTTGGGTCTCCTCTCAGCACGACGAGCGAGGTCCCTCGAATCCAGCAACTCTGTCCAAGTGACTCCTACAGTCCAGTGACCCTTCAGTCCAAGTTTGGTGGAGGTAAGTCCTTCCCTCACCTCGCTAGACTGCATTGCTGGGAACCGCGACTTTTGCAGCTACTCTAGCCCCTGTGCACTTCCGGCAGAAATCCTTTGTGCACAGCCAAGCCTGGGTCCACGGCACTCTAACCTGCATTGCACGACTTTCTAAGTTGGTCTCCGGCGACGTGGGACTCCTTTGTGTAACTTCGGGTGAGCACCATTTAACGCATCCTTGTAGTGCCTGTTTCTGGCACTTCTCCGGGTGCTACCTGCTGCTGAGAGGGCTCTTTGTCTTGCTCGACATCCCCTCTATCTCCTGGTCCAATTTGCGACCTCCTGGTCCCTCCTGGGCCGCAGCAGCGTCCAAAAACGCTAACTGCAAGATTTGCAGCTAGCAAGGCTTGTTGGCGTTCTTTCGGCGGGAAAACACTTCTGCACGACTTTCCACGGCGAGAAGGATTCGTCCACCAAAGGGGAAGTCTCTAGCCCTTTTCGTTCCTGCAGAAAACTCAACTTCTTTTGTCCAGTAGAAGCTTCTTTGCATCCACAGCTGGCATTTCCTGGGCATATGCCCATCTCCGACTTGCTTGTGACTTTTGGACTTGGTCCCCTTGTTCCACAGGTACCCTAGATTGGAAATCCACCGTTGTTGCATTGTTGGGTTGTGTCTTTCCTGCATTATTCCTCTATCACGACTTCTTTGTCTTTGGGGGAACTTTAGTGCACTTTGCACTCACTTTTCAGGGTCTTGGGGAGGGCTAATTTTCTAACTCTCACTATTTTCTAATAGTCCCAGCGACCCTCTACAAGGTCACATAGGTTTGGGGTCCATTCGTGGTTCGCATTCCCCTTTTGGAGTATATGGTTTGTGTTGCCCCTATCCCTATGTGTCCCCATTGCATCCTATTGTAACTATACATTGTTTGCACTGTTTTCTAAGACTATACTGCATATTTTTGGTATTGTTTACATATAACTTGTGTATATTTGCTATCCTCTCACTGAGGGTACACTCTAAGATACTTTGGCATATTGTCATAAAAATAAAGTACCTTTATTTTTAGTATAACTGTGTATTGTGTTTTCTTATGATATTGTGCAAGTGACACTTGTGGTACTGTAGTAGCTTCACACGTCTCCTAGTTCAGCCTAAGCTGCTCTGCTAAGCTACCATTATCTATCAGCCTAAGCTGCTAGACACCCTATACACTAATAAGGGATAACTGGGCCTGGTGCAAGGTGCAAGTACCCCTTGGTACTCACTTCCATCCAGTCCAGCCTCCTACAGTGTTACACCCTCTCCCTTTGGAAATAGGTGTCAGGGCTGGGGAGGAGTAGCCTCCCCCAGCCTCTGGAAATGCTTTGATGGGCACAGATGGTGCCCATCTCTGCATAAGCCAGTCTATACCGGTTCAGGGATCCCCCAGCCCTGCTCTGGCTCGAAACTGGACAAAGGAAAGGGGCGTGACCACTCCCCTGACCTGCACCTCCCTGGGGAAGTGCCCCGAGCTCCTCCAGCGTGCCCCAGACCTCTGCTATCTTGGATTCAGGGGTGTGCTGGCACACTGGGCTGCTCTGAGTTGCCAAGGGCAGCAGGTGACGTCAGAGACTCCTTCTGATAGGCTCTTACCTTTCTTACTAGCCTATCCTCCTTCCTAGGTAGCCAAACCTCCTTTTCTGGCTATTTAGGGTCTCTGCTTTGGGGAATTCTTCAGATACCGAATGCAAGAGCTCACCAGAGTTCCTCTGCATCTCCCTCTTCACCTTCTGCCAAAGGATCGACTGCTGACTGCTGAGGACTCCCTTTTCTGACTTTGGGTGGACTCCGGTTCACTCCTCTTCCAAGTGCCAGTTCCGCTACTTCTGCGGGTGCTGACTGCTTCTGTGAGGGCTCTCTGACTTGCTGTGTGCCCCCTCTGTCTCCTCATCCAAGTAGCGACATCCTGGTCCCTCCTGGGCCACAGCAGCATCCAAAAACCCTAACCAGGACCCTTGCATCTAGCAAGGCTTGTTTGCGGTCTTTCTGCATGCGAACACCTCTGCAAGCTTCTTGACGACGTGCGACATCCATCCTCCAAAGGGGAAGTTCCTAGTCCTCTTCGTTCTTGCAGAACACAAAGCTTCTTCCATCTGGTGGCAGCTTCCTTGCACCCTCAGCTGGCATTTCCTGGGCATCTGCCCACTCTTGACACTGTCGCGACTCTTGGACTTGGTCCGCTTGTCTTACAGGTACTCAGGCCTGGAAATCCACTGTTGTTGCATTGCTGGTGTTGGTCTTCCTTGCAGAATCCCTCTATCACGACTTCTGTGCTCTCTGGGGGTTGTAGGTGCACTTTACACCTATCTTTCAGGGTCTTGGGGTGGGCTATTTTTCTAACCCTCACTGTTTTCTTATAGTCCCAGCGACCCTCTACAAGCTCACATAGGTTTGGGGTCCATTCGTGGTTCGCATTCCACTTTTGGAGTATATGGTTTGTGTTGCCCCTCCACCTATGTGCTCCTATTGCAATCTACTGTAACTTTACATTGCTTGCATTACTTCCTTTTGCTATTACTGCATATTTTTTGTATTGTGTACATACATCTTGTGTATATTTGGCATCCTCATACTGAGGGTACTCACTGAGATACTTTTGGCATATTGTCATAAAAATAAAGTACCTTTATTTTTAGTTTATCTGTGTATTGTGTTTTCTTATGATATTGTGCATATGACACCAGTGGTATAGTAGGAGCTTTGCACGTCTCCTAGTTCAGCCTAAGCTGCTCTGCTATAGCTACCTTCTATCAGCCTAGGCTGCTAGAAACACCTCTTCTACACTAATAAGGGATAACTGGACCTGGTACAGAGTGTAAGTACCACTTGGTACCCACTACAAGCCAGGCCAGCCTCCTACATTGGTTGTGCAGCGGTGGGATAAGTACTTGTAACTACTTACCACTTTGTCATTGTGTACTTTTCATAAGAGAATAATATAGAAAACAGTTCAGTGTATGTACATCTAACCAAAAAGTTTTGCTTTTCTCCTCTTAAACTTTTTACAAAGTTTTGAAACGTTTCTCTAAACTTCTCAAAGTTTTCTAAAAGTTAGAAAAAGCTTTTTTCTCTGTTCTTTAAAAATTTCTGAAACGTTTTCTTCCTCCTCACTGTCTCTAAACCTTTTTCTATCATGTCTGTAGAAGACTCTACTCTTAAAATGATCAATACTACTTATGACAATTTGAATTACAAGAGCCTAAGGAGTCTCTGCTTAGACAGAGGTTTAGTGATAGGAAAGAACCCTACAAAAGAGTTTCTATTTAACATGCTTATTGTGAATGATGAGTCCCAAGGAGGCACTTCAAATGAGAAGTTAATAGAAGGTTCCCATTCTGACTCAGGGGATCTCCTTGAGGGAGGTGGGGAGGTTTCTGTACCAGATCTGCCCCCTAGCAGGACACCCAGTAATGTTGTTAGTAATTGAGGTTCCCATCACAGTAGGGGAGTCTTTATTCCTGGAGGTTTAATTGCTAGGTTTCAGTCAGTTAGGGAAAGATCCCCCTCTATTGTTTCCAATTTATCTTCTGTGTCCAAGCATTCCCAACCCAACCACCCTGAAGACAACATGTTAGAAAGGGAACTCAAAAAGTTGAGGGTTGAAGAGACCAGACTGAAGCTTAAACAGCAACAGCTGGCCTTAGATAGGGAATCCCTATTCCTGGAGAAGGAGAGACAGAGATTGTTGTTTGGACCCCATGGTGGCAGCAGCAGTATTCCTGATAGTAATCCTGTTAGAGAGCATGATTCCAGGAATCTGCACAAGACAATCCCCCCTTACAAGGAGGGGGATGACATCAACAAGTGGTTTGCTGCACTTGGGAGGGCCTTTATGGTACAGGGGGTCCCTCAAAGGCAGCGGGCTGCTATATTGTGCCTATGTTTCACTGGAAAGGGTAGGGATAGGCTCCTTACTGTTAGAGAAAGTGATGCTAACAATTTTTCAGTTTTGAAGGATGCACTCTTGGATGGATTTGGCTTAACCACTGAACAATACAGGATTAAGTTCAGAGACACCAGAAAAGAGTCCTCACAAGACTGGACACAATTTGTAGACTGTTCAGGGAAGGCCTTGGAGGGGTGGTTACATGGCAGTAAAGTATCTGACTATGAAAGCCTGTATAATCTTATTCTGAGAGAGCATATTCTGAATAACTGTGTCTGACTTGTCACACCAATATCTAGTAGACTCAGATCTGACCTCTCCCCAAGAATTGGGAAAGAAGTCAGACAAATGGGTCAGAACAAGAGTGAACAGAAAAGTTCATACAGGAGGTGACAAGGATGGCAAGAAGAAGGATGGTAAGTCTTCTGACAAGGGTGGGGACAAAAGTAAAACTGAGTATTCATCAGGCCCACACAAATCCTCTGGTGGGGGTGATGGGTCCAAATCCTCTTCCAATATTCAACCTAAAAAGCCTTTTTCTTATTTGTGTAAAGTCAAAGACCATTGGACAACTGATGCCAGTTTTCCAACAAAAAAACACCCAACATCCCACTACCACAACCCCTGCTGCAAATTCTAGTGCCCCTAGTATTAGCAGTGGTGGTGGGAGCAAACCTACAAATAGCTAATCCAAGGGAGTTGCTGGGCTCACTATTGGTAATGTAGTAGGGGTTGGTCTTGTTAGGGAGACCATAGAGGCTGTGTTAGTCTCTGAAGGTGCCATTGATTTGGCCGCCTTGGTTGCTTGTCCCCTTAATATGGATAAGTACAAGCAACTTCCCCTAATAAATGGTGTTGAGGTTCAGGCCTACAGGGACACAGGTGCTAGTGTTACCATGGTGGTAGAGAAACTGGTGCACCCTGAACAACACCTACTTCGTCAGCAGTACCAAGTGACAGACGCTCATAACAACACTCTTAGCCACCCCATGGCTGTTGTGAACCTCAACTGGGGTGGGGGGGTACTGGTCCAAAGAAAGTTGTGGTTGCTTCAGATTTACCTGTAGACTGTCTACTAGGAAATGATTTAGAGACATCAGCTTGGGCAGAAGTGGAGTTGGAGGCTCATGCAGCAATGCTGGGCATTCCTGGGCATATTTTTGCTTTGACAAGGGCTCAGGCCAAAAAGCAAAAAAGACAGGGTAACTTGGATCTCGAAACAATGGACCAAGTGCTCCCTAAAGCTAGGAGTAGCAAGGGCAAATCCCTACCCACTATCCCTCCCTCTACAGATGATTCTCCTTCTGAGGAAGAAGAATTTCCTCCCTGTGCAGAACCTTCACCTGATGAGCTGGCAGCAGACACTGCTGAGCTTTTGGGTGGAGGGGCACCTGCCAGAGAAGAGCTGAGTGTGGCACAGCAAACCTGCCCCACATTAGAGGGTCTCAGACAGCAAGCTGTCAAACAGCAAAACGGGGATGTCAGTGACTCACATAGAGTTTACTGGGAGGACAACCTCTTGTACACCGAGGCAAGGGACCCAAAGCCTGGAGCAGCCAGGAGATTGGTCATTCCCCTGCAGTACAGAGAGTTCCTCCTAACTCTTGCACATGACATTCCTTTGGCTGGGCATTTGGGCCAGATCAAAACATGTGAAAGGCTTATCCCCCTGTTTCACTGGCCTAGGATGTCAGACGACACTAAAGATTTTTGCAAGTCTTGTGTGACCTGCCAAGCCAGTGGCAAGACTGGTGGCACTCCAAAGGCTCCCCTTATTCAACTGCCTGTGGTTAGGGTACTCTTTGAAAGGGTAGGGGTTGACATAGTTGGCACCCTTGACCCTCCTACTGCTTCAGGCAATAGGTTTATCTTGGTGGTTGTGGACCATACCACAAGATATCCTGAAGCAATTCCTCTAAGGACCACTACAGCTCCTGCAGTGGCAAAGACCCTCCTGGAAATCTTTTCCAGGGTGGGTTTCCCTAAAGAGGTTGTATCATACAGGTGTAGCAACTTCATGTCTGCATACTTGAAAGCAATGTGGAAGGAGTGTGGTGTTACCTACAAGTTCACCACTCCTTATCATCCACAGACTAATGGCCAGGTAGAGAGGTTTAAGAAAACTCTCAAAGGTATGATAATGGGACTCCCTGAGAAACTCAGGAGGAGATGGGATGTCCTGTTACCTTGCCTCCTTTTTGCTTACAGGGAGGTACCCCAGAAAGGAGTGGGCTTCAGCCCCTTTGAACTCCTCTTTGGACACCCTGTAAGAGGTCCACTAACACTTGTGAAGGAGGGTTGGGAACAACCTTTAAAAGCTCCCAAACGGGACATAGTGGACTATGTACTAAGATCCAGAATGGCTGAGTATATGAAAAAGGCCAGTAAAAACCTTCAGGCCAGCCAAGAGCTCCAGAAACAATGGCATGACCAGAAGGCTGTTCTGATCCAGTGCCAACCAGGAGAGAAGGTGTGGGTATTGGAGCCTGTGGCCCCAAGAGCACTCCAGGACAAATGGAGTGGACCCCATCTAATTGTTGAGAAAAAGGGCGAGGTCACCTATTTGGTAGACCTGGGCACTGCCAGTAGTCCCCTTAGGGTGATTCATGTCAACCGCCTAAAACCCTACTATGACAGGGCTGATCTCACCCTGCTCATGGCAGAGTGACCCTCTCCCTGATCTTTTCCACCACTGAAAATGATGCTTTAGTGGAGGGAGTAGTTTTGGCAGATTGTCTGACTGCAGAACAGAAAGACAACTGCATAAATCCCCTTGGACAATTTTCTGAACTCTTTTCAACTGTGCCAGCCACCACATCTTGGTGTGAACAATTGATACTGGAGACAGATTGCCTGTCAAAAGTAAAATTTATAGGCAGCCTGACCATGTCAGGGACTGCATAAAACAAGAGGTTCAGAAAATGCTTAATCTAGGAGTGGTTGAACCTTCTGAAAGTCCTGTGGTGCTTGTACCAAAGCCTCACTCAAAAGATGGAAAAAGGGAGAATGAGGTTTTGTGTAGACTACAGAGGTCTCAATCAGGTAACCAAAACTGATGCTCACCCTATACCCAGGGCAGATGAAATCATAGATACACTGGCATCTGCCAAGTATCTAAGCACTTTTGATTTGACTGCAGGGTACTGGCAGATCAAATTGGCAGATGATGCTAAACCTAAAACTGCATTTTCAACTATAAGAGGGCACTATCAATTTACAGTGATGCCCTTTGGTTTGAAGAATGCACCTGCCACTTTTCAGAGGTTGGTGAACACAGTCCTGCAAGGGTTGGAGGGTTTTAGTGCAGCATATCTAGATGATATAGCTGTCTTTAGCTCCACCTGGGATGAGCACCTGGTCCACCTTTGGAAAGTTTTGGAGGCCCTGCAAAAGGCAGGCCTCGCTATCAAGGCCTCAAAGTGCCAGATATGGCAGGGAAAGGTGGTTTATCTGGACACCTGGTAGGTGGAGAACAGATTGCACCACTGCAGGGGAAAATCCAGACAATCATGGATTGGGTTCCCCCTACAACACAGACCCAGGTGAGAGCCTTCTTAGGCCTCACTGGGTATTACAGGAGATTCATTAAAAACTATGGCTCCATAGCAGTCCCTCTTAATAATCTCACAAGTAAGAAGATGCCTAAAAAGGCATTATTGGCATCTAGCTGTCAGAAAGCTTTTGAGGAGCTGAAACAGGCCATGTGCTCTGCATCTGTCCTCAAAAGCCCATGTTACTCCAAGAAATTCATTGTTCAAACTGATGCATCTGAATTAGGGGTAGGGGCAGTCTTATCACACTGAATTCTGAGGGCCAGGATCAACCAGTTGCTTTTATCAGCAGGAGGTTGACCCCTAGAGAAAAGCGTTGGTCTGCCATAGAGAGGGAGGCCTTTGCTGTGGTCTGGGCACTGAAGAAGTTGAGGCCATACCTGTTTGGCACTCACTTCATTGTTAAGACAGACCACAAACCTCTACTTTGGCTAAAATAAATGAAAGGTGAAAACCCTAAATTGTTGAGGTGGTCCATATATCTACAGGGAATGGACTATACAGTGCAACATAGACCTGGGGGTACCCACTCCAATGCAGATGGACTCTCGAGCAGCAGTAACCCCTTCCCCCTAGCGCCTGAGACGCGCACGGGTGAGTAGCGCGCTTTATAAATGTTAATGATCCAGATATTTCCACTTAGACAATGAAGACTCATCAGGTCATGGTTAGTCTTATTGTCCTTCATTTGGGGGTTGGATTGTGTAGGAAAGTACCATCTTGCATGGCATGTTACCCCCCATATTTCACTGTATATATGTTGTTTTAGTTTATGTGTCACTGGGACCCTGCCAGGCAGGGCCCCAGTGCTCATAAGTACGTGCCGTGTATGTGTTACCTGGGTGATGCCTAACTGTCTCACTGAGGCTCTGCTAACCAGACCCTCAGTGGTTATGCTCTCTCTGCTTTCCAAATTTGTCACTAACAGGCTAGTGACTAAATTTACCAATTCACATTGGCATACTGGTACACCCTTATAATTCGCTAGTATATGGTACTGAGGTACCCAGGGTATTGGGGTTCCAGGAGATCCCTATGGGCTGCAGCATTTCTTTTGCTACCCATAGGGAGCTCTGACAATTCTTACATAGGCCTGTGTGAAATAACGTCCACGAGAGGTTATTCAGAATATGCTCTCTCAGAATAAGATTATACAGGCTTTCATAGTCAGATACTTTACTGCCATGTAACCACTCCTCCAAGGCCTTCACTGAACAGTCTACAAATTCTGTCCAGTCTTGTGAGGACTCGTTTCTGGTGTCTCTGAACTTAATCCTGTATTGTTAAGTGGTTAAGCCAAATCCATCCAAGAGTGCATCCTTCAAAACTGCAAAATTGTTAGCATCACTTTCTCTAACAGTAAGGAGCCTATCCCTACCCTTTCCAGTGAAACATAGCCACAATATAGCAGCCCACTGCCTTTGAGGGACCCCCTGTACCATAAAGGCCCTCCCAAGTGCAGCAAACCACTTGTTGATGTCATCCCCCTCCTTGTAAGGGGGGCTGTCTTGTGCAGATTCCTGGAATCATGCTCTCTAACAGGATTACTATCAGGAATACTGCTGCTGCCACCATGGGGTCCAAACCCCGATCTCTGTCTTTCCTTCTCCAGGAATAGGGATTCCCTATCTATGGCCAGCTGTTGCTGTTTAAGCTTCAGTCTGGTCTCTTCAACCCTCAACTTTTTGAGTTCCCTTTTCTAACACTTTATCCTGAGGATGGGTGGGTTGGGAATGCTTGGACATAGAAGACAAATTGGAAACAACAGAGGGCGATCTGTCCCTAACTGAATGGACCCTAGCAACTTGGCCTCTAGGAATAAAGACTTCCCTACTGTGATGGGAACCTCCATCACTACCAACATTACTGGGTGTCCTGCTAGGGGGCAGATCCTGATCAGAACCCTCCCTACCTCCCTCAAGGAGATCCCCTGAGTCAGATTGGGAACCTTCTATTAACTTCTCATTTGATGTGCCTCCTTGGGACTCATCATTCACAATAAGCATGTTAAATAGAAATTCTTTGGTAGGGTTCTTTCCTATCACTAAACCTCTCTCTAAGCAAAGACTCCTTAAGCTCTTGTAATTCAAATTGTCATAAGTTGTATTGACCATTTCAAGAGTTGACTCTACTACCGACATAATAGCAAAAGGTTTAGAGACAGTGAGAAGGAAGAAAACGTTTCAGAACTTTTTAAAGAACAGAGAAAAAATACTTTTTGTAACTTTTAAAAAACTTTTAGAAGTTGTAGAACACTTTTCAGCACTTTGTAAAAAGTTTGAGAGAAGAAAAGCAAAACCTTTTGGTTAGATGTACATACACTGAACTGTTTAGTATATTATTCTTTTATAAAATGTACACAATGACAAAGTGGTAAGTAGTTACAAGTACTTATCCCACCGCTGCACAACCAATGTAGGAGGCTGGCCTGGCTTGTAGTCGGTACCAGAGGTACTTACACCTTGTGCCAGGTCCAGTTATCCCTTATTAGTGTAGAAGAGGTGTTTCTAGCAGCTTAGACTGATAGAAGGTAGCTATGGCAAAGCAGCTTAGGCTGAACTAGGAGACATGTAAAGCTCCTACTATACCACTGGTGTCATATGCACAATATCATAAGAAAACACAATACACAGAATTACTAAAAATAAAGGTACTTTATTTTTATGACAATATGCCAAAAGTATACCAGTGAGTACCCTCAGTATGAGGATAAGTTATATACACAAGATATATGTACACAAACCACAATTAGGTAAGTAATAGCAAGAAAGGTAATGCAAGCAGTGTAGAATTACAGTAGATTGCAATAGGAGCACATAGGTATTGGGGCAACACAAACCATATACTCCAAAAGTGGAATGCGAACCACAAATGGATCCCAAACCTATGTGAGCTCGGACTTTAAGAAAACAGTGAGGGTTAGAAAAATAGCCCACCCCAAGACCCTGAAAGGTAGGTGTAAAGTGCACCTGCTACCCCCAGAGAAGACAGAAGTCGTGATAGGGGGATTCTGCAGGAAGGGCAAACACCAGCAATGCAACAACAGTGGATTTCCGGACCTGAGTACCTGTAAGACAAGGGGACCAAGTCCAATATTCATGACCGTGTCGAGAGTGGGCAGAAGCCCAGGAAATGCCAGCTGAGGGTGCAAGGAAGCTGCCACCCGATGGAAGAAGCTTTGAGTTCTGCAAGAAAGAAGACAGCTAGGGACTTCTCCTTTGGAAGACAGATGTCCCACATCACGTTGAAGTTTGCAGAGGTGTTCCCATGCAGAAAGACCGCAAACAAGCATTGCTAGCTGCAAGGGTTGCAATAGAGGTTTTTGGGTGCTGCTGTGGCCCAGAAGGGACCAGGATGATGCCACTTGGAGGAGGAGACAGAGGGAGCACCCAGCAACTCAGGAGGCCTCACAGAAGCAGGCAGCACACGCAAAAGTACCTGAACAGGCACTTGGAAGGAAAGTGAACCGGACTCCACGCGAAGTCACAAAAGGGAGTCCCACGACGCCGGAGGACAACTCAGAAGGTTGTGCACTGCAGAAAGGAGTGTGGGGGACCCAGGCTTGGCTGTGCATGAAGGAAATCCTGGAAGAGTGCACAGGAGCAGGAGCAGCTGCAAATCACGCTGTACACAGCAATGCAGTCTAGCGTGGAGAGGCAAGGACTTACCTCCACCAAACTTAGACTGAAGAGTCACTGGACTGTGGGTGTCACTTGGACAGAGTTGCTGAGTTCCAGGGACCACGATCGTCCGGCTGAGAGGGGACCCAGAGGACCAGTGAAGCAGTCTTTTGGTGCCTGCGTTAGCAGGTGGAAGGTTCCATCCACCCAAGGGAGACTTCATCAGAGCTCCTTGTGCAGGGAGGAGGCCGGCTACCCCCAGAGCATGCACCACCTGGAAACAGTCGAGAAAGCCGGCAGGATGAAGCGATACAAGGTTGTTAGTAGTCATCTTGGTACTTTGTTGCAGTTTTGCAGGCGTCCTGAGCAGTCAGCGGTCGATTCTTTGGCAGAAGGTGAAGAGGGGGATGCAGAGGAACTCTGGTGAGCTCTTGCATTCGTTATCTGAAGAATTCCCCAAAGCAGAGACCCTAAATAGCCAGAAAAGGAGGTTTGGCTACCAAGGAAGGAGGATTGGCTACCAAGAGAGGTAAGAGCCTATCAGAAGGAGCCTCTGACGTCACCTGCTGGCACCGGCCAATCAGAGCACTCCAGTGTGCCGCCAACACCTCTGTTTCCAAGATGGCAGAGGTCTGGGACACACTGGAGGAGCTCTGGGCACCTCCCCTGGGAGGTGCAGGTCAGGGGAGTGGTCACTCCCCTTTCCTTTGTCCAGTTTCGTGCCAGAGCAGGGCTGGGGGATCCTTAAACCGGTGTAGACTGGCTTATGCAGAGATGCGCACCATCTGTGCCCATCAAAGCATTTCCAGAGGCTGGGGGAGGCTACTCCCCCCCAGCCCTCACATCTATTTCCAAAGGGAGAGGTTGTTACACCCTCTCTCAGAGGAAGTCCTTTGTTCTGCCCTCCTGGGCCAGGGCTGCCAGAAACCTGTCTGAGGGGTTGGCAGCAGCAGCAGCTGCAGTGGAGATCCCGGAAAGGCAGTTTGGCAGCACCCGGGTACTGTGCTAGATACCCGGGGGATCACGGAATTGTCACCCCAATACCAGAATGGTATTGGGGTGACAATTCCATGATCTTAGACATGTTACATGGCCATGTTCGGAGTTACCATTGTGACGCTATACATAGGTAGTGACCTATGTATATTGCACGCGTGTAATGGTGTCCCCGCACTCACAAAGTCCGGGGAATTTGCCCTGAACGATGTGGGGGCACCTTGGCTAGTGCCAGGGTGCCCACACACTAAGTAACTTTGCACCCAACCTTCACCAGGTGAAGGTTAGACATATAGGTGACTTATAAGTTACTTAAGTGCAGTGGTAAATGTGGAAAGTAGCCTCTTTCTAGCCTTGTTACCCCCAATTTTGGATTGTTTGTGAGTATATGTCAGGGTGTTTTCACTGTCTCACTGGGATCCTGCTAGCCAGGGCCCAGTGCTCATAGTGAAAACCTCATGTTGTCAGTATGTTTGTTATGTGTCACTGAGACCCTGCTAGCCAGGACCCCCTTGCTCATATGTTTATGGCCTATTTGTGTTCCCTGTGTGATGCCTAACTGTCTCACTGAGGCTCTGCTAACCAGAACCTCAGTGGTTATGCTCTCTCTGATTTTCCAGATTTCTCACTAACAGGCTAGTAACTAAATTTACCAAGTCACATTGGCATACTGGTACACCCATATAATTCCCTAGTACATGCTACTGAGGTACCCAGGGTATTGGGGTTCCAGGAGATCCCTATGGGCTGCAGCATTTCTTTTGCCACCCATAGGGAGCTCTGACAATTCTTACACAGGCCTGCCAGTGCAGCCTGAGTGAAATAGCTGTACAATTTAGGGTTTTCACCTTTCATTTGTTTTAGCCAAAGTAGAGGTTTGTGGTCTGTCTGAACAATAAAGTGAGTGCCAAACAGGTATGGCCTCAACTTTTTTAGTGCCCAGACCACAGCAAAGGCCTCCCTCTCTATGGCAGACCAACGCTTTTCTCTAGGGGTGAACCTTCTGCTGATAAAAGCAACTGGTTGATCCTGGCCCTTAGAATTCAGTTGTGCTAAGACTGCATCTACCCCTAATTCAGATGTATCAGTTTGGACAATGAATTTTTTAGAGTAACATGGGCTTTTTAGGACAGGTGCAGAGCACATGGCCTGTTTGAGCTTCTCAAAAGCTTTCTGACAGCTAGCTGTCCACAATACCTTTTTAGGCATCTTCTTCCTAGTGAGATCATTAAGAGGGGCTGCTATGGAGCCATAGTTTTTAATGAATCTCCTGTAATACCCTGTGAGGACTAAGAAGGTCTCACCTGGGTCTGAGTTGTGGGGGGAACCCAATCCATGGTTGTCTTGATTTTCCCCTGTAGTGGTGCAATCTGTTCTCCACCTACCAGGTGTCCCAGATAAACCACCTTTCCCTGCCCTATCTTGCACTTTGAGGCCTTGATAGTGAGGCCTGCCTTTTGCACGGTCTCCAAAACTTTCCAAAGATGGACCAGGTGCTCATCCCAGGTGGAGCTAAAGACAGCTATATCTTCTAGATATGCTCCTCTAAAAGCCTCCAACCCTTGCAGGACTGTGTTCATCAACCTCTGAAAAGTGGTAGGTGCATTTTCCAAACCAAAGGGCATCACTGTAAATTGGTAGTGCCCTCCTATAGTTGAAAATGCAGTTTTAGGTTTAGCATCCTCAGCCAATTTGATCTGCCAATACCCTGCAGTCAAATCAAAGGTGCTTAGATACTTGGCAGATGCCAGTGTATCAATGAGCTCATCTGCCCTGGGTATAGGGTGAGCATCAGTTTTTGTTACCTGATTGAGACCTCTGTAGTCTACACAAAACCTCATCTCCCTTTTTACATCTTTTGAGTGAGGCTTTGGTACAAGCACACAGGACTCGCCCATGGGCTTTCAGAAGGTTCAACCACTCCTAGATCAAGCATTTTCTGAACCTCTTGTTTTATGCCGTCCCTGACATGGTCAGGCTGCCTGTAGATTTTACTTTTGACAGGCATGCTGTCTCCTGTATCAATTGTGTGTTCACAACAGGATGTGGTACCTGGCACAATTGAAAAGAGGTCAGAAAATTGCCCAAGGAGATTTATGCAGTTGTCTTTCTGTTCAGCAGTCGGACAATCTGCCAAAACTACTCTCTCCACTAAAGCATCATTTTCAGTGGTGGAAAAGAGATCAGGGAGAGGGTCACTCTCTTCGTCCTGTCCTTCATCTGTTGCCATAAGGCAAGAATTGGGAAAGAAGGCAGACAAATGGGTCAGAACAATAGTGAACAGAAAAGTTCATACAGGAGGTGACAAGGATGGCAAGAAGAAAGATGGTGAGAAATCTCAGGATAAGCATGGGGATAAGGGTAAAACCAAAGATCCTTCTTGAAATCCTTAACACTCTTCAGGGAGTGGGGATAAATAACATTCTTCCAACTTCTTCACAACATAGACACATTAAAAAGCCTTGGTGCTATGTGTGTAAAAATAAAGGCTATTGGCAAGGGGATAAGTCCTGTCCAGGTAAACCCCCTGAGCCAGCCATCACTAATACATCAAACTCTAAGTGCCCCTAGCAGTAGTGTAATAGTGGTGGGACTGCTGGCAACAGTCAAAGTAAAGGTGTACTTAATAGAAACTGAGGTAGTCAGTCCCAAGACAGTTTCTGTCATACCTAGTGGCAGTGGCCTTGCCACACTGGCTGCTTGTCCCCTTACAATGGATAAGTGCAGGCAGACAGTTTCAATAAATGGTGTTGAGGCCCAGGCCTACAGGGACACAGGTGCCAGTATCACTTTGGTGACTGAAAACCTAGTGTCTCCTGAACAACACATCATTGGACAACAATACAAGATTATTGATGTCCATAACTCCACTAAGTTTCGTCCCTTAGCTATAGTTCAGCTTAGTTGGGGTGGAGTTACTGGCCCTAAGCAGGTAGTAGTGTCACCTAGCTTACCTGTAGAGTGTCTCTTAGGTATTGACCTAGAGACCTCAGGTTGGGCTGAGGTAGAGTTTCATACCCATGCAGCCATGCTGGGTATCCCTGAGGAATTGCTTTCTCTCATTTCAGCTGAAATGAAAAAACAAAGGAGAGGAACAGGCCTGAAAACTCAGGATCCTTCTCCAACAACAGGTAAAAAGGGCATCACAGTATCCACCACCCACCCTGCCATTCAGGATACCTTTCCTGTGGTAGGAGAAACCTCTCCTGGGGTGGCACCTGTATCAAGGGAACCATCATCTGGCACAGCTGAACTCCCTGAGGTAAAAGTACCTCTCTGTGGGATAACTAATATTGGTAAGGAAAATGGCACCATTTTAGTTAACATGGAGCATCCCTCCAACCCTCCCAGAGAAACTTTGGTGCAGAAACCCTGCACTACCTCACAACACTTAGGGGCATATTTATACTCTGTCTGCGCCGATTGTGCGTCAAAAAACTTTGACGCACAATCAGCGCAAACGTTGCCCCATATTTAAACTTTGATGCCCGGGGACGACAAAATTCTGCCGTGTGTGTCATTTTTTGGATGCGGCAACCCGCCTTGCATTAATTATATGCAGGGTAGGCGTTCCCGTCAAAAAAATGGCTTAAAGGTCCGTGAGTCGTATTTATGCTTTCGGTCAAAAATGACGCACGGCCTGGAGGCGGAGACAGAAAATGACGCACAGGCCGATTTGCGTAAAAAATTAACGTCTGGGTCAGGGCAGGCATTAAAATGGGGCAAACACACCTGTATTTAATCAGAACACACAGAACAAATAGCAGAGCAGCAGAGCAGCAACAGGGAGCCATGGAGGTGATACTAATAAAGTGTGCACGCAGACGCAGAGCCCAGCAGCAACACCAGCAGCTACAACAACACCAGCAGGGACCCCAAAGGCAGCGCAGAAGGCAGGAGAGGATATTCCGCCCAAGAACCACCCTTCAGCGCCTCAGGGAACACGACATCATCCAGAGGTACCGGTTGAACTGGCAGGCCATTCAGCAGCTGCTGCGCAACATTGAACAGCAGTTGGTCCCCACTTTGGTGACACCCCGCACCATCCCAACAGAAACAAAGCTTCTTGCCGTACTTCATATGCTGGCAAGTGGCTCTTTGCAAACAACTGGTGCCCTGGTTGGCGGAATATCACAACCATTATTCTCCGCCTTTTTGCCCAAAGTACTGGATGCCATCATTCGACTGACACCCCGCCACATCTGCTTCCCTAACACACTGCAGAAGCAGCAGGAAACAAAACAGGGGTTCTAACTCATCAGTGGCTTCCCACACGTCCTTGGTGCAATCGACTGCACACATGTACGCCTTGTGCCGCCTGCTGCAACTGAACACCTCTACCGCAACAGGAAGCACACACATTCCATCAACGTGCAGGCCATAGTCGATCACCAGGGATTGATCACCAACATCGTGGCTAAATATCCTGGGAGTGTACATGACTCATACATCTTCCGTCACTGCACCATCAATGAACACTTCCGGATGGACGGTATGGCAATGGACTACTTGTTGGTAAGTACAAAAACCTACTTATATACACACTGCACAGCAACCCTCTAGGACACACAACACATACACCACAACAGCAACATGTGAACAGGAACACACTGAAGTCGTGACATCGCTAGCCATGTTTCTTAAGTCACCATTGAACCTGGCACATATCGGAAATTACTGTACAGCCTAATATTAAGACGTCAATGAGTGTGGTTGCCTAAATGTCACCTTGCAAATTGTAAGTGTCCCAATGACCTTTCCATTAATCCATTGCATAAGTTTAAAGGTATGGGATGTCCAGGGTACATTGATATGAACGTGTTAACAACACTGTCAATTTTAACTGTGCATGGAACTATCATCTCACCCCCAGTGAAGACACACAGACACCTGTACCACAAGTCACAATGCTAGGGAGGGCACACTGTACTGCAAATCCCAAAACATACTGCTGACAAACGTTTAGCAGACAAACACTTGTTCAGCCCAGGAAGCAACACAATGCAGATGGTACATCCTACAAGCATAGGATGCCACATTAGTACACAAAAGAGTCACAGACAACACAAGACAACTACTGCCATGAAAGGTCTTTTCAATAGTGCCAGCTACATTACCATGATCCCAATCATTTTCTCTTGCAGCTGATCAGGAGTATGGCATCCAGCCATGGATCATGACACCATTTGGCAACCCAAGTACTGCTGCAGAGTGTGCCTACAACGACGCCCATAGGAGGACACGCAGCATTGTCGAGCGGACCTTTGGCATCCTCAAGTCAAGGTTCCGCTGCCTCGACATCACTGGTGGTAGCCTCCTATATTCCCCGGAGATGGTCTGTAGGATCATCCTCACATGTGCAATACTACACAACATTTGTATCAAAAGAAACATTTCCCTCCTGGAACCAGAGCCACACATGCCTGAAGAGGAGGAAGAGGAGGATGCTGGCCTGCAACAGGAGGGGAACTAAAGAACACGGCTGCTGGTATACGCAGGCGGCAACAGATGGTAAATAATTTATTTTGAATATGATCACCTTTGCCACTTTAGTTAACGAATTTAAATAAACACCTATTCTAATCACCATATCATGGTCTGGCTATTCCTTTTTGCACACCTTCATCTCTACTTATCAGAATAAGAGTGTTACTTCATGGAGCATTGCTCCATGAGGCAGGACACGGACACGGTAGGACACGGAACATCCCAGAGCTAATATGATGCCTCACATACAATGGTTACATACACACACACTCTTAATGACAAATATCATGTACATATCTCCTTTGAAGGCGAATAGCAGAGGACCACAACTATTTCACACATACATGTTGAAAGCAAGGTCCAACGCAGCATATGGCACACAACTAAGACACCATCACTCAATAAGGGGAAAACAAGCCTCATACATGAGGCAGTCAATGTGCTTTGGCATCAGTAACAGGAATGCCTGACCAGACCCTTGACAGCAGTAAGTCCAACTGCATCTAATCTTTGCAAGGACTATCTGTAACTAGAGTTCTCTAGAAGCAGAACATAGACAGCACAAGTGCCACACATATGACAAGCATTGCGCACATGACATTCCATGTACATGTCAGCCCATTCCCTAACTCCTGACACACCCATGCACCTGGTCACAACCCACCTGTCGGAAGAGGTCCCTGGAATACTAAGATGTGTACCCTGATATTACCTCCTCTACACACACAGACCAACATTAGCAAACCAGTGTGCTACACCCTTTCCTATGGTATGCCATTGTCATAGAACATCTGACTGCAAGGACGTCAGGTCAATTTATACACTGTCTTCCAGTTTCAAAGCCCTGTTAGCACATGTAGATTGCTTCCCCTTGTGAAAATGTCTGTTGGCCCTTAGAATTCAAGTCTCACCTACAGGACTGTTGAGAAACAGATGCAGCCCACACCTGTGATCACCTCCATGCACACCACCGATTTCAAAAAGCACTGCCCCTGATGATGCCTGGAACAGCATAGGAGTTGCCATTATGTCAAATACACCGTCAAGCATTGATACTAATTAAGCCGTGTAACACAGCCCTTGGGTTCATTTGTCATCTTCAAAAACACAGGACGTACACAGTTTGACATGTCAACTGTCTAGTTTGTCCTCAAAACAGTCTCAGTCAGACCACTGATTACATAACTTGTCAAGTAACTGGATCCTGAATCACCTTGCATTCTGTCAGCCTGACTGGCAACTGTTTGTGCGTCACACTAAAGTATCCCTGTGTCTACATTTGTACCACACTTGCGTTAGCAAACCTCTCATTCATCAGGGGGCATTGGGCATGGGCTTCTTCCATGCATACCCAAATACATTGTATAGCATCATCTGCCTTTTAACTGTACCATTTGAGTTACATCCTCTTGAAAAAGCTAAATGTATGGCCCATCCCTTGTCTGGGTTGCATTTATGCATGAATGACAAAGTGTGACAGTGTCCCAGGGCCGTAGGCAGGGATTGGGTACAGGGCTTTCAGCACAACCAGCAACCTCTGATAATGTCCATGAATAATACACAAATGTCAGGACCCTGACAGTTCACACACAGCATCACAGTGCGCACAACATAGTGATGGGCCGTGTGTGGTGAATAGCTGCGAGAATAATCAGCACAGAGGTTATGATGTTCCCAGATGCAGTGGGAAGTGCAGAGGCCAACCTGTGTACAAATGTTGTAATGACAGCTGCCGGAACATGACACCTGAGACATTATCTCACTCAGCACACCAAGGTTGCCATGTTGACTGTCTCATTACACGTCTTTAGTGACAGGGTGGGACCATCCACATGTTGGTTCACATGTCCACATCTACTTTACTCACATTGATCAACCAAGGATACTGTAGGAGGCTGGACTGGCTTGTAGTGAGTACCAAGGGGTACTTGCACCTTGCACCAGGCCCAGTTATCCCTTATTAGTGTATAGGGTGTCTAGCAGCTTAGGCTGATAGATAATGGGAGCTTAGCAGAGCAGCTTAGGCTGAACTAGGAGACGTGTGAAGCTACTACAGTACCACCTAGTGTCATATGCACAATATCATAAGAAAACACAATACACAGTTATACTAAAAATAAAGGTACTTTATTTTTATGACAATATGCCAAAGTATCTTAGAGTGTACCCTCAGTGAGAGGATAGGAAATATACACAAGATATATATACACAATAGCAAAAATATGCAGTATAGTCTTAGAAAACAGTGCAAACAATGTATAGTTACAATAGGATGCAATGGGGAAACATAGGCATAGGGGCAACACAAACCATATACTCCAAAAGTGGAATGCGAACCACGAATGGACCCCAAACCTATGTGACCTTGTAGAGGGTCGCTGGGACTATTAGAAAATAGTGAGAGTTAGAAAAATAACCCTCCCAAGACCCTGAAAAGTGAGTGCAAAGTGCACTAAAGTTCCCCTAAGGACAAAGTAGTCGTGTTAGAGGAATAATGCAGGAAAGACACAAACCAGCAATGCAACAACTGTGGATTTCCAATCTAGGGTACCTGTGGAACAAGGGGACCAAGTCCAAAAGTCACAAGCAAGTCGGAGATGGGCAGATGCCCAGGAAATGCCAGCTGCGGGTGCAAAGAAGCTTCGACTGGACAGAAGAAGCTGAGGTTTCTGCAGGAACGAAAAGGGCTAGAGACTTCCCCTTTGGTGGACGGATCCCTCTTGCCTTGGAGAGTCGTGCAGAAGTGTTTTCCCGCTGAAAAGACGCCAACAAGCCTTGCTAGTCGCAAATCGTGCGTTTGGCGTTTTTGGACGCTGCCGGGGCCCAGGAGGGACCAGGAGGTCGCAAATTAGACCTGAAGAGAGAAGGGACGTCGAGCAAGACAAAGAGCCCTCACTTAAGCAGGTAGCACCCGGAGAAGTGCCAGAAACAGGCACTACGAGGATGCGTGAAACAGTGCTCGCCGAAGTTGCACAAAGGAGTCCCACGTCGCCGGAGACCAACTTAGAAAGTCGTGCAATGCAGGTTAGAGTGCCGTGGACCCAGGCTTAGCTGTGCACAAAGGATTTCCGCCGGAAGTGCACAGGGGCCGGAGTAGCTGCAAAGTCGCGGTTCCCAGCAAGGCAGCCCAGCGAGGTGAGGCAAGGACTTACCTCCACCAAACTTGGGCTGAAGGGTCACTGGACTGTGGGGGTCACTTGGACAGAGTCGCTGGATTCGAGGGACCTCGCTCGTCGTGCTGAGAGGAGACCTAAGGGACCGGTGATGCAGCTTTTTGGTGCCTGCGGTTGCAGGGGGAAGATTCCGTCGACCCACGGGAGATTTCTTCTGAGCTTCTGGTGCAGAGAGGAGGCAGGCTACCCCCACAGCATGCACAAGCAGGAAAACAGTCGAGAAGGCAGCAGGATCAGCGTTACAGAGTTGCAGTAGTCGTCTTTGCTACTATGTTGCAGGTTTGCAGGCTTCCAGCGCGGTCAGCAGTCGATTCCTTATCAGAAGGTGAAGAGAGAGATGCAGAGGAACTCGGATGAGCTCTTGCATTCGTTATCTAAAGTTTCCCCAGAGACAGAGACCCTAAATAGCCAGAAAAGAGGGTTTGGCTACCTAGGAGAGAGGATAGGCTACTAACACCTGAAGGAGCCTATCAGCAGGAGTCTCTGACGTCACCTGGTGGCACTGGCCACTCAGAGCAGTCCAGTGTGCCAGCAGCACCTCTGTTTCCAAGATGGCAGAGGTCTGGAGCACACTGGAGGAGCTCTGGACACCTCCCAGGGGAGGTGCAGGTCAGGGGAGTGGTCACTCCCCTTTCCTTTGTCCAGTTTCGCGTCAGAGCAGGGGCTAAGGGGTCCCTGAACCGGTGTAGACTGGCTTATGCAGAATTGGGCACATCTGTGCCCAACAAAGCATTTCCAGAGGCTGGGGGAGGCTACTCCTCCCCTGCCTTCACACCATTTTCCAAAGGGAGAGGGTGTCACACCCTCTCTCAGAGGAAGTTCTTTTTTCTGCCATCCTGGGCCAGGCCTGGCTGGACCCCAGGAGGGCAGATGCCTGTCTGAGGGGTTGGCAGCAGCAGCAGCTGCAGTGAAACCCCAGGAAGGGCAGTTTGGCAGTACCAGGGTCTGTGCTACAGACCACTGGGATCATGGAATTGTACCAACAATGCCAGGATGGCATAGAGGGGGCAATTCCATGATCATAGACATGTTACATGGCCATATTCGGAGTTACCATTGTGAAGCTACATATAGGTAGTGACCTATATGTAGTGCACGCGTGTAATGGTGTCCCCGCACTCACAAAGTTCAGGGAATTGGCTCTGAACAATGTGGGGGCACCTTGTCTAGTGCCAGGGTGCCCTCACACTAAGTAACTTTGCACCTAACCTTTTCCAGGTAAAGGTTAGACATATAGGTGACTTATAAGTTACTTAAGTGCAGTGTAAAATGGCTGTGAAATAACGTGGACGTTATTTCACTCAGGCTGCAGTGGCAGGCCTGTGTAAGAATTGTCAGAGCTCCCTATGGGTGGCAAAAGAAATGCTGCAGCCCATAGGGATCTCCTGGAACCCCAATACCCTGGGTACCTCAGTACCATATACTAGGGAATTATAAGGGTGTTCCAGTAAGCCAATGTAAATTGGTAAAATTGGTCACTAGCCTGTTAGTGACAATTTGAAATAAATGAGAGAGCATAACCACTGAGGTTCTGGTTAGCAGAGCCTCAGTGAGACAGTTAGGCACCACACAGGGAACATATACATGCACACCTATGAGCACTGGGGCCCTGTGTGACAGGGTCCCAGTGACACATACATATAGGCCACAAACCTATGAGCACTGGGGTCCTGACCAGCAGGATCCCAGTGACACATAACAAACATACTGAAAACATAGTGTTTTCACTATGAGCACTGAGGCCTGGCTATCAGGATCCCAGTGAGACAGTGAAAACAGTGACAAACACCCTGACATACACTCACAAACAGGCCAAAAGTGGGGGTAACAAGGCTAGAAAGAGGCTACCTTCTCACATACAGGAATAGCTGCCACTGACTCATGATGAGTCCTGGAATGAACTGTGACAAATTACACCCCAAACAATCTACAGGATCATCATTGGACCACACACATGAACAAGACAAGTATGTGCAATTGATCACTGGAAATAAGTGGCACGTGCTGTCTTGTATGCTGGTCCACCACATCCCCTTGATAGTTTGGGCTCACTTCTATGGCCTCAACTGTGGTGTCATCATACATATGAGATTCACCCTTGTCTGTCTGTGCAAACGACATGGTACCCACTTCCTCAATGCATGTGTATGACTCACTGTGGGATTCTCCAAGTAGTGCCTAGGAAGCTCTTACCAATACTCTAGGACATAGGATGTAGAAAATGTGGACCATTGACATGAACAAGCGTCTGCCATCCATCTGGTGCATGCTATGTCACATGTGGTGTCTACGTGACCCTAAAACTTGGAAGTACACTTTACGGGTGTTGTTACATGTATGACTAACACATGCCCTCGCTCATTTCCAATATGACTTGCATCTAAGGATTGGACACATGGACGTCACATTCATACAACCATATGTACAATTATGCTTCATGTGATACACACACACTTGGTCAACCAACACATTAGTTGTCAAAGCACACAATTTGAGCCAAAGGCATTTAGGTATTGTACATATGTGCGTCACATTACTATCCTCTCCTTATTCCAAACATGCCCAATTTGTGCAACACATATATGTAGGCCACACTTATGACCATCTATTGGTCAGCCAACTGTAAAAATACTGTGAAGGGAGTAGTGGATCATGTTCCGCTGCAGTATGATGTCACACATGTGAACATACACCATCAACACCATACTGTCTTCAATTAGCCAATCTCTGACGTGTCCCAAATGTAAAATAACAAAAAAACAAGTAAAAATGCCCCAAACCAGTTAATGCACTGTAATTTTGACATCCCTAGCGTTGTGCGTAATTTTTTGACAACCGAAACTGTATTTGCGTCATTTTTTTTTACGCACAGGAGTGAAATTTAGCCCGCATCCAGATATTCGTACAGTCCATGTATCATTATGTGGATGCGGGTTAATATTCACGTCTGTGCGTCAAAAAAAATGACGCAAATACAGGCAGGGTGATACAGGGGTATCCGACAGAGGCGCGCAGAATCCGGTGGGGAAAGGTGCTGTATCACCTGCAGCGTGTGTATGCCATCCAGAGGAGTGACCACAAGATGAAGCACCGGTGGGCTTACCTCATCACCAGGGAGCAGGATCTCTTGGACCACCTGGGAATCATGATTGGTGGCACTGTTGGTGAGTACAAATTATGTTAATGTGCACGATTAAATGCTCTGTAGTGACATCACGGGATTAGTACAATGTCTGCCAGCTAACTTGCTGACTGTGTGTAATGCTGGGGAAATATAAGGGGATCATTGATGCACTATGGCAAGGATCACAATTGCTAGCTGTCAGGTAGCACGTGCTCAGCAAAGTTACAGGTTACTTTTCCATGAAGGAAATTGGTGCGGCCTTTTTGTCAGAACAGCTAACAAAATATGAGCCAATCATGTCTATATAGGGTACTATTGACAGAGAAGTACAGATGTACCAACATTTAGGCCAACTATGTTGACGCAATAGCTAGACTAACTTTAGAATCACTACATGATGCTGAAAATGAGTTCTGCCTTCACGTCAATTGATAATAGCAAAGTGGCTCAGACATATGTCTCATGTGAGTCTGGTGAGTGTGGAAGGAAAGCGTTCACAGAAGTACTATGAATGTGTTGGATTATTGTTTTCCTTGATCTTTTTGGATACATGTCAGTTCTTGATTTGAAAACATTGTGAAAAGGTGTAAGGTGCCCTCAGCTAACATCTTAAGATGTTTGTTGGAATTCGTTGAGCCACAATCCAAATATGGATGGCAGTCCAAGTGTATGCACATGGCCTCACATCTCCATGGTTGGTGCAAATCACCATAGCTGGGCCACATCAATTGACTATACTGTAACAACAGGATGGCTTACAAAAGTCCCTGCCCCTCCCTCTGTACATTGGGCCTATGTGCAATAAATGTGTCATGGCCACAAGGCATGTTTGACTGGTAATGCAGTCCTCAAGTAACCAGGCTTTGGATGTCTCTCTTGGAAGCACATGATGAGACGATTACACTCCATATTTTTTAGTGCTCATCAATTATGGGGCATGTTTGCAACCACATGATAGTTAGGGCCAATGTATGTGTGCAGATATGTGTGTAACTGTCACAGGAGACCCATGCTATGTACAAGTTGCCCGTGATATATCAGATGCAGTATCATCATGTCTGAATGGCTGCCATTTCCTTATTCAGCCTACACATTGTAAATGTTTATGAAATTGTTGCACTGTGCACAGATTTTGAGCACATTTCTTCTTTCCATACCTTACAGGTGGACCGGCACCCTACACTGTGGGAGAGGTGGCGACATTTGAGGACCCCGACCACTCCAGTAAGTGTTGAATTGTCTGTTATGTGTTGTGTTTGCTGGTTATGGACTCGTGTGAGTTGGACGCATAGCAAGGTGTGATGCGTTGGGCAAGCTTTTCTCTTGTTCCATGAGTGGGAATGCAGTTCGCACATGTTTTGAGCTTGCCAATGCGTATCCAATGGTATCATGTAGGGATTGTAGGACATCCCTGTAGGCCCCACTGTGAGTACAGGGGTTAGTCATGTGTATGACACTTGTATCACCAAGAGTCGCAATGGAAGTAAGACCCAATTTAGTCAGCCTGTCAGACCCACATTCTCTAAGATTGGTACAGCAAATAGCTTTCCAATAGACATCTGCTTCCTATTTACCTACGTTATTTTGGAACAGTAGGTAGAACCTCCTAGCAGCATTGACTTCCACATGTAGTGCAACACGTCTGTGGAACCTGAGTGCAATGGCCTAGGTGTGCATGCAATTCATGATCATGGGCGTTCTAGCAACTCTGTGTCTGATGTAAGTCAGGCTTCACTGGAAGTATATGTTGTATACCAAGTTCTGCATTTCCTGACATGTGTGGCCCTATGAGTGCTCTAGGGTTTGCTGACTCCTAATTGTTGATAGACCTTACCTGTGGTGTGTCTGTAGAGACAAACATTTGTGGAGTTTCCTATACACTCCTCGGTGTACATGTTGTTGGCAAATTATAGTTGTGTATCCACCGCCCCCCCTCAAACACGACCATGGGTTAGTGAATGGGGTACCTAGTACTGATGCTACCAGTATGTTACACATACATGTGAATAAGTGACGGTTTGGTTGCATACTAGTATACACACTCAGGTTTGGCACTTGGTACTATACTGGCAAGTCCAGTTACAACTTGCAGACCATGTGGCTTTAGTTTTGATTTCCGTACACTGAAATTTGTAGCCCAGGTCTTGGCGGAGGATATGCAGCATGATTCTTAGATGATAACAGGCAGAACTCAGATTGCAGGTCAAAGCCAGTTATTACCCATCTTGTAGGTTATGGATGTGCTTTGTGTGATGTGACCTTTGTAGTCTGGCCTGCCATATACTTCCTCAGGGACATTCAATGCTCTGTATTGTGATATGAGCTGTTACAAGTACAGTAGATGTAATGTCTGATTAACTTGCTGTGCCATTTCACACAATGCAGTTACTAATGTAGAATATCTGCATTTGTCTTCACAGCTGCTAACATGACCCCAGACCAGGTCCGTGAATTTCACCACCGGGCCATGCGATATCAGCACATCCTGCTGGTGGAGTCGGGGTTCCAGAGGATGGCCCGGCGATATCGCCATGAACGGGCCTCCGGGGCATGGAGAGCCTTCCCACAGGGTGGGCCTACTTTGCCCCCCACAGCCACCAACAGCACAACCATCAATCAGAGCCAGGTGGCCCCACCCGCAGCTGCCACTGTTGGTCCAACATCTGCTGGACTTCCTGGCCCCAGCATTGCCACCGGTGCAGGACAGTCCACTAGGCCTGGCCCCACACCCACACAGACCTCCTCCACCGGTATCCAGACTGCCGCTGCTCCATCTGTTGACCCTGCAGCCTTCAACCGAATGGAACATAAGATGGACAAAGTGCTGCGCAAGTTAAGCCACTTGAGCCGGGACGTGCGGCACATTACCCGGCGGGTTAAGTCCATTAAGAGGACCCTCCGGAGGGCCAACCTCTAGACACTTTTTTGATGGACATGATTCCCTCCCCTCCCTCCTCTTTACTTGTTCTTATAGTTAGTGGGGCTAGGGGGCTTAGTGTTAGGTTAGTATAGGCTGTTAGTTTAGTTAGTGTTAGTGGGTGGGGGAGGGGTCCTCATTCTTTATATTTTTACTTATTAAGTGTGGGTGGGTGGGTGGGGGGCTATGTTGGGGTTCTTGTGTGTAAAACAAAAAAAAGAAAACAAAAATACAAAAAATATATATATTTGTATAGGATAGTATAGTATGTGTTTAGGTTAGTATGTGTTATCCTCCATGTGTCCCGTCTCATAAGGGGGATGGGGGGTAGATGTTTATAACGTTTCATTACATGTGATAAGTAAGTGTAGCTTAGGTTAGTTAGGGACAGTTGTGGGTAATGAGTAGTCAGGGTAGATTAGGGTAGGTAAGATTTTTCCCTCAGTTTCATCATCTGTGATTAGCATTTAATAAATATTTGGTTAACCCTTAATAGTATGTGTTGAATGGTACTTGATCGTGGGTTTGGATTCAGTGTACATCAATTTGGTACTATAACATCTGTGTCCTATGCTACAAACAAATCCCAACTGAGCTGTACGATTGGCAGCTAGCCCAAAGCTACCTTGCAAAGTGTCGACCCTTCGTTGCAACCACCAATCACAGTTAATATGGATCCCAATGTGTTTCTGTTGATAAGTGTGTTTTCAAAGTCACTAACAGTGCTTCCAGACTTGATATTGGGGAAACAGTTTTAGGTCTGACTGCAGTGTGATGATCATGCACACCCTTATAAGATGAGTTCTCATTGGCAATCTTGTATTCTTGTCTTCATGACCCTCATACATCATTTGTGACACAGTTCGGCATGATTACCTATTTGTATGTTAACTCAGGCACCTTCATTTGTGCAGTTTTTTTAGTGTTTACTTAGATTAGTGTGGCATGTTTATTGTCTTATTTTTGCATGTTTACAACATTTTGCAGCCACTATTTGATGACTTAGTTATCTCCTGAGGAAGCATTCTTCTGTCCAACACAGCATGGTGGTGTATGGTTTCTCTCTTCATTTGTCCCTCAGGAAGGGCAGAGTATGATGCAATCAGGGGCACTTTGCAGAATTCTCTGACTACATATTATCAGGACAGTTGTATTGACAAGCTACGTAATTTGACAGTAGGGCCATTTCAGTTATCTACTTCACAGTTGATATGTCACATTACCCAGAGACAGATTTGTTGTGTGAGTGCTATTTATTGAAACGTGCTGTAGTGCTATCTGTACATTGTCCATGATTGTGAGTCCATTATAGTGACATTTTAAATTGGGATCCAACACAATGGGTTATGGAAATGCTTTTGACATGCTGGGGTTGATGTTTCAGACAGTGTAGAGGGACAGGATTTGGCAATGAGTAGGAGAGAGACAATCACTGGGCTGGGTGACAAGATATACGGTGGTTTGCAGAACAGTGCTCGAGTAAAGTTGTTGCAAGACTGGCAAGTTACAATGCGCAGGACCTTGGTAAATGTGGGCCATGTGGCAGGGACTAGTGCTTCCGGGTACTTTTCCTTGTGAATGTGATCTGTTCCATGTCTTCTTCTTCTGATGTGTGTGTTGCCTGCTTTGTCCTTGTTGTTGATGGTTGTGAAGGGGCAACACACACCTCAGTGTTAGAAGACGTGGAGTCAGACATCCCCGTTGCTGCTCCCTGTGAAGGTCTTAAAGGCAGTACTGCAGCAAGGAGGGCCTGCTGGTTCTTGAGAATAGCAGCCACATCACAACGGTAGGCAGCCAGGTCGGCCCTGAGGGAGTCATGATTGCATTTGTGCATGCAGTGGAAGGTTTGGGGTGCGAGGTGTTGTGGCAACTCCCTTACTGCAGTGGTGAATTCCTTGACATTTTCTTGTAGTCCTTGCAGTATGGATGTTAGGGCTTGCATAGCTGCTGCCTGATCTGCAGATGACATCATGCACAAACGCATCCCCTCAAGGCTGGCTGCCATAGTTTGCATCCCCACCTGCGCCTCCTTGGCCGCTCCCGCTGTACTCCAACTACAGTTCTCTCAAAGCTGGTGCCAGTGTTGTCTGAGTCCTCAGCTGTATTGGAGCAGGTCTTACAATTGGGGTGGTGGGTGGATCCTCTGCAATGGCTGCTTGTTCTGTGGTCCTCCTTGTGACTGAAGGTGGGGTCTGGAGGGTGTCAAGGACCTTTTGGATAGTCTCCTGGGGAATGTTTATCGGCTCGTCATCCATGTCATCAGGGAAATCTGGGACAGGCATATCGGCAGGAGATCCATCTTCCTCTGCAATGAAACATGGTACAATTAGTGTGTCTGTGTTGTGGCAATTTTGATGTGACGTGCCTGCCTTTTGATGAATTCACTTTGTGATCTTGTTTTGTGTTAATTTCTCCAGTCCTTCAGATGGGCATTCTTCCAGGCCTATGGCCCACCTGTATGTCACATGTATGTTATTAAGTTATCAGACTTGTCAGCCTCATTGCCTCTAGGTGTTGGTTTATGCCAAATAGTGAATTGCCACCTTCTTTTCCTACTCGACCCTCCGTGTACATCCATTCACATGGTGAGACCTTTCACTGGCTGTGGGTGTTCTGATGGCTCTGGCAGCACACTTTGGACCTGCCCCAATCTCTGATCTTTCACATCCACTTAAATGTAATTGACATGTGGCATATCTTATGCATGGCAATGTTATGATCGATATGGATGTTGACATTGGTAATGTGTCCTACTGATGTTGGGGAATGTGTGTTACATTGGATTGCCCTGATAATCGTATCAGTGTCCTATTTCCTCCTCTGACTGTGCAGGTGTATTTCAGTGACCAGTTCCATGTGTCCCCCCCTCAATGCTGTTGTCTGAGCAGTATGACATTTGGGATGTTGCATTGTTACCCAGGCACATGATGGACCCTGACATATGCAGCATGGGTGTGTCCTTAGTGTTGTGTAGCTCCTATTGATGTTTACATTGGCTGATGTTTGCGATAACTATGGGCATTGACATTTGAGAGTACTGGGGCCTTTGTCTTGTTTCTGGGGATTGTTGAAGTTGTCATCCTCCCCCCCTAATTTAGGTGTGTATGATCCATGGGGAGGTTACTGCCAATGGCTACATGAGCTGCACACAGAGCAAAGGTGGTATGGGCATCTGTTGTCGCAGTTACATTCCAGTTGTCGGCATGGCTAGAGGTTGTTAATAGGGCCCTAGTTAATGTAGGGGGTATGTTGGCTGACGTGTGCCGGGATGTCAGTTTGACATAGTGGCCTTCCCTCCTTGCGTGGCTTTCCCTTTGCTCCATCGTTGGCATGACAGCATGCCCCCATGGGACTGTTGTTGGTGTTGTGAAATGGTGTGCCCCAGGTCTTCTCAGAACGGGCCATGCCCCCCTGCCGTGCCCCTTTACCCATGCCACTCCATGTATTAGATGACTTCCATGCATTTAGTGGTCGATATCCCCCCCGGTTGTTGTTAGTTCATTTAAATTCCCCATGGGACTTACCCTGCATGTGCGTTCACTGCTGGTAGTCTGCGATGTCCTGTCCTTGAATCCCTGTGACGATCTCCTCAGGGATGACGGCTGCGACCATCTCCTCCATGTGGTCCAGGGCCTCCTGGTGTGCTGGACCCCCACCTCCAGTCTGCAGTGCTGCCTTCCTGTTCCTGGCCATCTTTTCCTTGGTCCTGCGCTTGCAGTCATGCCAGCGTTTCTTGCACTCGATGACTGTTCTGCGTACTTCAGCCACACTGTTAATCTTGTCGACAATTTGTTGCCACATAGCCTCTCTCGTACTGATTGGCAACTTTGATGTGACAAACAGTTGGTGCTGGTGTTCCGTCACCTCTTTAACCGGAATTTCCTGCTCCTCTGCACTAAAGTGACACTTTATTTTCTTCTTAAAAGTGTCCTGGTTCTTGTGTGAAACATCCTGGCTGGTTCCTGGTCTGTTGTCATCTTCTTGGGGTCTGTAGTGGCATCTGGGATCCATTTTGGCTCTCCTCTGGTGAAATGGCTGAATACGCTGTTTTTTTTTACGCTATTGCGTAAAAAAAAAACTGTGCATATCCGGTTTGCGGTGTCGTAAATCGACCCACAGTAATTTCCGCCGCGTTAACGTCGTTTTCCTTTACGACTTGACGCTGCGGTGTGCGTCAAAAATAATTACTCCCACCTGTTGTTTGCGCCGCCGCGCGTCAAAGTATAAATATGACGCCCGCACGGCGCACCAAAATGGCATTAGTCGGCAGTAATATTTTTGACGCAAAACTGCGCCGGCGCAGTTTTGCGTCAAAAAGTATAAATATGGGCCTTAGGTCAGCAGCCCTGCCCTAGTGTGGAGCTCATAGGACAGCATCCCTGCCCTGCTCCAACTCAAGAGAAAGAGCATCCCTGTTCTCTCTTACAGCCATATGGACAAAGTTTTTGCCCAGCTATGGCTTTACTGAGACAGCATCCCTGTCTGGCATTCTCATCACTTGAAATAGGTCCAGTGGACAATTCCCACTGCTCTAAACTAAAACTTACTGATAGGAACTCTGAGAATATATCTTCACAATGGTGGCTAGCTAAAAAAGTTAAAACAGGGTGGTTTACATCACAACAGGGAAGTAACCATATAGTGGATGATAAAGGGAGTAACCAGTCTATTGCAGAGCTACTCTCCACTTATCACCACTTAGACAATGAAGACTCACCTGGCCAAGTTTAGCCTTATTGTCCTTCGTTTGGGGGGGGGGTTGGGTAGGAAAGTAGCCTCTTTCTAGCCTTGTTACCCCCACTTTTGGCCTGTTTGTGAGTATATGTCAGGGTGTTTTCACTGTCTCACTGAGATCCTGCCAGCCAGGGCCCAGTGCTCATAGTGAAAACACTATGTTGTCCGTATGTTTGTTATGTGTCACTGGGATCCTGCTAGCCAGGACCCCAGTGTTCATAAGTTTGTGGCCTATATGTATTCCCTGTGTGGTGCCTAACTGTTTCACTGAGGTTCTTCTAACCAGAACCTCAGTGGTTATGCTCTCTCTGCTTTCCAAATTTGTCATTAACAGGCTAGGGACTACATTGACAAATTCCCATTGGCATACTGGTACACCCATATAATTCCCTTGTATATCTGTACCCCAGGAGGGCAGAAACCTGTCTGAGGGGTTGGCAGCAGCTGCAGGGGAGACCCCTGAAAGGCAGTTTAGCAGTACCCGGGTTCTGTGCTAGAGACCCAGAGGATCATGGAATTGTCCCCCCAATACCAGAATGGTATTTGGGTGACAATTCCATGATCTTAGACATGTTACATGGCCATGTTCGGAGTTACCATTGTGACGCTATACATTGGTATTGACCCATGTATAGTGCACGCGTGTAATGGTGTACCCGCACTCACAAAGTCTGGGGAATTTGCCCTGAACGATGTGGGGGCACCTTGGCTAGTGCCAGGGTGCCCACACACTAAGTAACTTTGCACCCAACCTTCACCAGGTGAAGGTTAGACATAGGTGACTTATAAGTTACTTAAGTGCAGTGGTAAATGGCTGTGAAATAACATGGACGTTACTTCACTCAGGCTGCACTGGCAGGACTGTGTAAGAATTGTCAGATCTCCCTATGGGTGGCAAAAGAAATGCTGCAGCCCATAGGGATCTCCTGGAACCCCAATACCCTGGGAACCTCAGTAGCATATACTAGGGAATTATATGGATGTACCAGTATGCCAATGTGAACTGGTAAATTTAGTCACTAGCCTGTTAGTGACAAATTTGGAAAGCAGAGAGAGCATATCCAGTGAGGTTCTGGTTAGCAGAGCCTCAGTGAGACAGTTAGGCATCACACAGGGAACACATACAGGACACATATCTATGAGCACTGGGGCCCTGCCTGGCAGGGTCCCAGTGTCACATAGACTAAAACAACATATATACAGTGAAATATGGGGGTAACATGCCAGGCAAGATGGTACTTTCCTCCAGGGTAGTAGGGTAACTTTACTCCTACTTTTCAGGGTCTTGGGGTGGGGTATCTTGGACACCCTTAGTGTTTTCTAGCAGTCCCAGAGACCCTCTACAACCTACACTAGGCCTGGGGTTCATTCATGGATCGCATTCCACTTTTGGAGTATATGGTTTGTGTTGCCCCCTGGGCTTATTTCTCCCTATTGCATTCTATTGTGATTCTACATTGTTTGCACTACTTTTCTAACTGTTACTTATCTGATTTTGGTTTGTGTGCATATCATTTGTGTATATTACTTACCTCCTAAGGGAGTTTATCCTCTGAGATACTTTTGGCATATTGTCACTAAAATAAAGTACCTTTATTTTTAGTAGCTCTGAGTATTGTGTTTTTTTGTGATATAGTGCTATATGATATAAGTGGTATAGTAGGAGCTTTGCATGTCTCCTAGTTCAGCCTAAGCTGCTCTGCTATAGCTACCTCTATCAGCCTAAGCTTCTAGAACACCTCTATTCTACTAATAAGGGATAACTGGACCTGGCACAAGGTGTAAGTACCACAAGGTACCCACTATAAGCCAGGGCAGCCTCCTACAGTGCTGAATTCTGCAGCACACATAGAAAAAGGAAAATGCCTCTAAGGATTGTTTTTGTGTAGAAAGGTGTTCCTGCACAGAAACAATCCTGCCTGTAACATAGGCAGCTTTGTCTCAAGCAAGGGTGCCTAGGTATGACATAGTGTGCCAGTGCAGAGAGAGCACAGGAAACCATCATATCTTAGTGAATATGACTCTTTCTTACGCATTCCATTTGATGCAGTGCAGCGCATCAAGTTGCCTTCACCAAATCTTACTAAATCTGGGCCCTAGTTTTGAAATCTCAAAGGTACACATTTCATTAATCCCATCCTAACATCCTTCTTTTATATTTTGTCAACAGTTATGTTATCTTTATCCCCCTTTCCTTTTACCATTATTCCATGGGTAGACCTTATTTTGTCCTCAAACATTATAATTCTATCTTGTTTCCTTACTGTATCATCTTTCACTCTGACATAACTCATATAGACAATAGTCACTTCCATAGGCTATGAGAATTTGCTTTCTCCCTTCCAAATCTTCCATGGATACTTCACACATATCTTTCGCCCAGCACACACAAGTAAATTTTACTTTTTTTTGTCATACCATGCTTCTATTTACCTTGCTTGCTTTTCACATTCTTTTCAATGTCACTATAGTTATACCTACCACTCAAATCCTCAACATAGTCTTGGGCTTTCTTCTTCTTGGTAACTCAAATGAAGCATGCTCTGTGACATCATGAATAGTTGTTGTATATGAGCACACTGTCTGATTTTCATGTTCAATCACTGATCTTCCATTTGCAATCCGAATGCTTATTTTAATGACACAGTTCACCCTTTCACCTAAACCATTTGCCTTTAAGTTATAAAGTGCAGCCTTTTTATTCATAATGTTGGATCTGCTAAATAGTTCTCCATATGACTGGAATAGACTTGGGTACCATTGTCTGAAATCAGCTCCTCCGGATAGCTTTCACACATGAAAATTCTTTATAGGAATTTTATTATGTTTCAGAATGAGACCTCATGCACAAATTCAGGGGCATGTTTATGAGAAGGTGGTGCCATGCTTGCACCATGCAACGTGGTACATGGGTGGTTCAAGCCTCTGTCATATTTTTGGAGCCATGCAAAGCAACTTTGTGTGGCTTTGAATGGCTTCAGAAATATGGAGTAATGCATCTCAGAACAAATCACTGAGTTGCATTACTCTCTGCAAAGGGAGGCATTCAGTGGGCATTGTGTGTGTCTTCCCACGGAACTCCCATGGTTTTTGATGCATTTCCAGATTTAACAAACCTAGTAAAACTGGGAATGAGCCAAAAAGATAATCCTCCCTGTAGGAGGCTGGCCTGGTTTGTAGTGGGTACCAAGGGGTACTTACACTCTGCACCAGGTCCAGTTATCTCTTATTAGTGTAGAAGAGGTGTCTAGCAGCTTAGGCTGATAGAAAAGGTAGCTTAGCAGAGCAGCTTAGGCTGAACTAGGAGACGTGTGAAGCTCCTACTATGCCACTGGTGTCATATGCACAATATCATAAGAAAACACAATACACAGATATACTAAAAATAAAGGTACTTTATTTTTATGACAATATGCCAAAGTACCTCAGTGAGTACCCTCAGTATGAGGATAGCAAATATACACAATACCAAAACATGCAGTAATAGCAATAGAAAACAGTGCAAGCAATGTATAGTAACAATAGAATGCAATGGGAGCACATAGGAATTGGGGCAACACAAACCATATACTCCAAAAGTGGAATGCGAACCACAAATGGACCCCAAACCTATGTGAGCTCGTAGAGGGTCGCTGGGAGTGTAAGAAAACAGTGAGGGTTAGAAAAATAATCCACCCCAAGACCCTGAAAAGTGGGTGCAAAGTGCACCTAAGTTCCCCAGAGAGCACAGAAGTCGTGCAAGGAAGACCAACACCAGCAATGTAACAACGATGGATTTCCGGACGAGAGTGCCTGTGGAACAAGTGGACCAAGTCCAAGAGTCACGATCAAGTCGTTAGTGGGCAGATGCCCAGGAAATGCCAGCTGTTGGTGAAAAGAAGCTGCCACTGGATGGTAGAAGCTGTGGATTCTGCAAGAACGAAGAGGGCTAGAAACTTCCTCTTTGGTGGATGGATGTTGTGAGAAAGTAGCCTCTTTCTAGCCTTGTTACCCCCACTTTTTGCCTGTTTGTGAGTGTATGTCAGGGTGTTTTCACTGTCTCACTGGGATCCTGCCAGCCAGGACCCAGTGTTCATAGTGAAAACCCTATGTTTTCAGTATGTTTGTTATGTGTCACTGGGACCCTGCTAGCCAGGACCACAGTGCTCATAAGTTTGTGGCCTATCTGTATGTGTTCCCTGTGTGATGCATAACTGTCTCACTGAGGCTCTGCTAACCAGAACCTCAGTGGTTATGCTCTCTCATCTCTTTCCAAATTGTCACTAACAGGCTAGTGACCAATTTCACCAATTTACATTGGCACACTGGAACACCCTTATAATCCCCTAGTATATGGTACTGAGGTACCCAGGGTATTGGGGTTCCAGGAGATCCCTATGGGCTGCAGCATTTCTTTTGCCACCCATAGGGAGCTCCGACAATTCTTACACAGGCCTGCCACTGCAGCCTGAGTGAAATAACGTCCACGTTATTTCACAGCCATTTTACACTGCACTTAAGTAACTTATAAGTCACCTATATGTCTAACCTTTACCTGGTAAAGGTTAGGTGCAAAGTTACATAGTGTGAGGGCACCCTGGCACTAGCCAAGGTGCCCCCACATTGTTGAGAGCCAATTCACTGAACTTTGTGAGTGCGGGGACACCATTACACGCGTGCACTACATATAGGTCACTACCTATATGTAGCTTCACCATGGTAACTCCGAATATGGCCATGTAACATGTCTATGATCATGGAATTGCCCCCTCTATGCCATCCTGGCATTGTTGGTACAATTCCATGATCCCAGTGGTCTGTAGCCCAGACCCTGGTACTGCCAGACTGCCCTTCCTGGGGTTTCACTGCAGCTGCTGCTGCTGCCAACCCCTCAGACAGGCAGCTGCCCTCCTGGGGTCCAGCCAGGCCTGGCCCAGGATGGCAGAACAAAGAACTTCCTCTGAGAGAGGGTGTGACACCCTCTCCCTTTGGAAAATGGTGTGAAGGCAGGGGAGGAGTAGCCTCCCCCAGCCTCTGGAAATGCTTTGTTGGGCACAGATGTGCCCAATTCTGCATAAGCCAGTCTACACCGGTTCAGGGACCCCTTAGCCCCTGCTCTGGCGCGAAACTGGACAAAGGAAAGGGGAGTGACCACTCCCCTGACCTGCACCTCCCCTGAGTTGACCTCCCCTGGGAGGTGCCCAGAGCTCCTCCAGTGTGCTCCAGACCTCTTCCATCTTGGAATCAGAGGTGCTGCTGGCATACTGGACTGGTGGTGCATGCTGTGGGGGTAGTCTGCCTCCTCTCTGCACTAGAAGCTCCGAAGAAATCTCCTGTGGGGCGACGGAATCTTCCCCCTTCAACCGCAGGCACCAAAGAACTCATCACCGGTCCTCTGGGTCTCCTCTCAGCACAACGAGCGAGGTCCCTTGAATCCAGAAACTCTGTCCAAGTGACTCCCACAGTCCAGTGACTCTTCAGTCCAAGTTTGGTGGAGGTAAGTCCTTGCCTCCTCACGCCAGACTGCATTGCTGGGAACTGCGTCTTTTGCAGCTACTCCGGCCCCTGTGCATTTCCGGCAGAAATCCTTTGTGCACAGCCAAGCCTGTGTCCACGGCACTCTAACCTGCATTGCACGACCTCCTGAGTTGTCCTCCGGCGGCGTGGGACTCTCTTGTGCAACTTCGGGTGAGTACCGTTTCACTCCACTTTGTAGTGCCAGTTTTGGCACTTCTCCGGGAGATGCTTGCTTCTGAGAGGGCTCCTTGTCCTGCTGGATGCACCTTCTGTCCCCTGACGCAATTGGCGACATCCTGGTCCCTCCTGGGCCACAGCAGCATCCAAAAACCCTAACCGCATGATTTACAGCTAGCAAGGCTTGTTGGCGGTCTTTCTTCGAGAAAACACTTCTGCACGACTCTTCACGACGTGGGACATCCATCCTCTAAAGGGGAAGTTTCTAGCCCTTGTCGTTCTTGCAGAATCCTCAGCTTCTACTGTCCAGTAGCAGCTTCTTTGCACCCACAGCTGGCATTTCCTGGGCATCTGCCCACTCTCGACTGGATCGTGACTCTTGGACTTGGTCCCCTTGTTCCACAGGTACTCTAATCTGGAAATCCATCGTTGTTGCATTGCTGGTGTTGGTCTTTCCTGCAGAATTCCCCTATCACGACTTCTGTGCTCTTTGGCGAACTTTAGTGCACTTTGCACTCAGTTTTCAGGGTCTTGGGGTGGGCTATTTTTCTAACCCTCACTGTTTTCTTACAGTCCCAGCGACCCTCTACAAGGTCACATAGGTTTGGGGTCCATTCGTGGTTCGCATTCCACTTTTGGAGTATATGGTTTGTGTTGCCCCTCTCCCTATGTGTCCCCATTGCATCCTATTGTAACTATACATTGTTTGCACAGTTTTCTAATACTATACTGCATATTTTTGGTATTGTGTACATGTATCTTGTGTATATTTGCTATCCTCATATTGAGGGTACTCACTGAGATACTTTGGCATATTGTCATAAAAATAAAGTACCTTTATTTTTAGTATATCTGTGTATTGTGTTTTCTTATGATATTGTGCAAGTGACACTAGTGGTACTGTAGGAGCTTCACTCGTCTCCTAGTTCAGCCTAAGCTGCTCTGCTAAGCTACCATTATCTATAAGCCTAAGCTGCTAGACACCCTATACACTAATAAGGGATACCTGGGCCTGGTGCAAGGTGTAAGTACCCCTTGGTACTCACTAGAAGCCAATCCAGCCTCCTACAGATGTCAAACGTCGTGAAGAAGCTTGCAGAGGTGTTTCCGGGCAGAAAGACCGCAAACAAGCCTTGCTAGCTGCAAGGGGCGCGGTTGTTGTTTTTGGATGCTGCTGTGGCCCAGGAGGGACCAGGGTGTCGCCAATTGCGTGAGTAGACAGAGGGGGCATCCAGCAAGACAAAGAGCCCACTCAGAAGCAAGCAGCACCCGCAGAAGTGCCGGAACAGGCACTACGAAGAAGAGTGAACCGGAGCTCACCCGAAGTCACAAAAAAAAGTCCCACGACGCTGGAGGACAACTCAGGAGGTCGTGCACTGCAGGTTAGAGTGCCTGGGACCCAGGCTTGGCTGTGTACCAAGGAAATCCTGGAAGAGTGCACAGGAGCCGGAACAGCTGCAAATCACGCGGTACCCAGCAATGCAGTCTAGCGTGGGGAGGCAAGGACTTACCTCCACCAAACTTGGACTGAAGAGTCACTGGACTGTGGGAGTCACTTGGGCAGAGTTGCTGAGTTCAAGGGATCTCGCTCGTCGTGCTGAGAGGAGACCCAGAGGACCGGTGATGCAGTCTTTTGGTGCCTGCAGTTGCAGGGGGAAGATTCCGTCGACCCACGGGAGATTTCTTCGTAGCTTCTAGTGCAGAGAGGAGGCAGACTACCCCCACAGCATGCACCACCAGGAAAACAGTCGAGAAGGCGGCCGGATCAGCGTTACAAGGTCACAGTAGTCGTCTTTGCTACTTTGTTGCAGTTTTGCAGGCTTCCAGAGCAGTCAGTGGTCGATTCCTTGGCAGAAGGTGAAGAGAGAGATGCAGAGGAACTCTGATGAGCTCTTGCATTCGTTATCTAAAGAATTCCCCAAAGCAGAGACCCTAAATAGCCAGAAAAGGAGGTTTGGCTACCTAGGAAGGAGGATAGGCTAGCAACACAGGTAAGAGCCTATCAGAAGGAGTCTCTGATGTCACCTGCTGGCCCTGGCCACTCAGAGCAGTCCAGTGTGCCAGCAGCACCTGTAGGAGGCTGGACTGGCTTGTAGTGAGTACCAAGGGGTACTTGCACCTTGCACCAGGCCCAGTTATCCCTTATTAGTGTATAGGGTGTCTAGCAGCTTAGGCTGATAGATAATGGTAGCTTAGCAAAGCAGCTCAGGCTGAACTAGGAGACGTGTGAAGCTACTACAGTACCACTTAGTGTCATATGCACAATATCATAAGAAAACACAATACACAGTTATACTAAAAATAAAGGTACTTTATTTTTATGACAATATGCCAAAGTATCTTAGAGTGTACCCTCAGTGAGAGGATAGGAAATATACACAAGATATATATACACAATAGCAAAAAATATGCAGTATAGTCTTAGAAAACAGTGCAAACAATGTATAGTTACAATAGGATGCAATGGGGAAACATAGGGATAGGGGCAACACAAACCATATACTCCAGAAGTGGAATGCGAACCACGAATGGACCCCAAACCTATGTGACCTTGTAGAGGGTCGCTGGGACTATTAGAAAATAGTGAGAGTTAGAAAAATAACCCTCCCCAAGACCCTGAAAAGTGAGTGCAAAGTGCACCAAAGTTCCCCTAAGGACAAAATAGTCGTGTTAGAGGGAGAATGCAAGGAAAACACAAATCAGCAATGCAACAACGATGGATTCCTGTCTGAGGGTACCTGTGGAACAAGGGGACCAAGTCCAAAAGTCACAAGCAGCTCGTAGCTGGGCAGATGCCCAAGAAATGCCAGCGGTTGGTGCAAAGAAGCTCTTACTAGGCTGAAGAGCTGTGAATACTGCAGGAACGACAAGGGCTAGAGACTTCCCCTTTGGAGGATGGATCCCCCACGCCTTGGAGAGTCGTGCAGAAGTGTTTTCCCGCCGGATGGACGCCAACAAGCCTTGCTACACGCAAATCGTGTGTTTGGCGTTTTTGGACGCTGCTGGGGCCCAGGAGGGACCAGAAGGTCGCAAATTGGACCTGCAGAGAGAGGGGACGTCGCGCAAGACAAAGAGCCCTCACTGAAGCAGGTAGCACCCGGAGAAGTGCCAGAAACAGGCACTACGAGGATGCGTGAAACGGTGCTCGCCGAAGTTGCACAAAGGAGTCCCACGTCGCCGGAGACCAACTTAGAAAGTCGTGCAATGCAGGTTAGAGTGCCGTGGACCCAGGCTTGGCTGTGCACACAGGATTTCCGCCGGAAGTGCACAGGGGCCGGAGAAGCTTGCAAAGTCGCGGTTCCCAGCAATGCAGCCCAGCGAGGTGAGGCAAGGACTTACCTCCACCAAACTTGGGCTGAAGAGTCACTGGACTGTGGGGGTCACTTGGACGGTGTCGCTGGATTCGAGGGACCTCGCTCGTCGTGCTGAGAGGAGACCCAAGGGACCGGAAATGCAGCTTTTTGGTGCCTGCGGTTGCAGGGGGAAGATTCCGTCGACCCACGGGAGATTTCTTCGGAGCTTCTGGTGCAGAGAGGAGGCAGACTACCCCCACAGCATGCACAAGCAGGAAAACAGTCGAGAAGGCGGCAGGATCAGCGTTACAGAGTTGCAGTAGTCGTCTTTGCTACTATGTTGCAGGTTTGCAGGCTTCCAGCGCGGTCAGCGGTCGATTCCTTATCAGAAGGTGAAGAGGGAGATGCAGAGGAACTCGGCTGAGCTCATGCATTCGTTATCTAAAGTTTCCCCAGAGACAGAGACCCTAAATAGCCAGAAAAGAGGGTTTGGCTACCTAGGAGAGAGGAGAGGCTACTAACACCTGAAGGAGCCTATCACAAGGAGTCTCTGACGTCACCTGGTGGCACTGGCCACTCAGAGCAGTCCAGTGTGCCAGCAGCACCTCTGTTTCCAAGATGGCAGAGGTCTGGAGCACACTGGAGGAGCTCTGGACACCTCCCAGGGGAGGTGCAGGTCAGGGGAGTGGTCACTCCCCTTTCCTTTGTCCAGTTTCGCGCCAGAGCAGGGGCTAAGGGGTCCCTGAACCGGTGTAGACTGGCTTATGCAGAATTGGGCACATCTGTGCCCAACAAAGCATTTCCAGAGGCTGGGGGAGGCTACTCCTCCCCTGCCTTCACACCATTTTCCAAAGGGAGAGGGTGTTACACCCTCTCTCAGAGGAAGTTCTTTGTTCTGCCATCCTGGGCCAGGCCTGGCTGGACCCCAGGAGGGCAGATGCCTGTCTGAGGGGTTGGCAGCAGCAGCAGCTGCAGTGAAACCCCAGGAAGGGCAGTTTGGCAGTACCAGGGTCTGTGCTACAGACCACTGGGATCATGGAATTGTACCAACAATGCCAGGATGGCATAGAGGGGGCAATTCCATGATCATAGACATGTTACATGGCCATATTCGGAGTTACCATGGTGAAGCTACATATAGGTAGTGACCTATATGTAGTGCACGCGTGTAATTGTGTCCCCGCACTCACAAAGTTCAGGGAATTGGCTCTGAACAATGTGGGGGCACCTTGGCTAGTGCCAGGGTGCCCTCACACTAAGTAACTTTGCACCTAACCTTTACCAGGTAAAGGTTAGACATATAGGTGACTTATAAGTTACTTAAGTGCAGTGTAAAATGGCTGTGAAATAACGTGGACGTTATTTCACTCAGGCTGCAGTGGCAGGCCTGTGTAAGAATTGTCAGAGCTCCCTATGGGTGGCAAAAGAAATGCTGCAGCCCATAGGGATCTCCTGGAACCCCAATACCCTGGGTACCTCAGTAACCATATACTAGGGAATTATAAGGGTGTTCCAGTAATCCAATGTAAATTGGTAAAATTGGTCACTAGCCTGTTAGTGACAATTTAAAAGTAATGAGAGAGCATAACCACTGAGGTTCTGGTTAGCAGAGCCTCAGTGAGACAGTTAGGCACCACACAGGGAACATATACATGCACACCTATGAGCACTGGGGCCCTGTGTGACAGGGTCCCAGTGACACATACATATAGGCCACAAACTTATGAGCACTGGGGTCCTGACCAGCAGGATCCCAGTGACACATAACAAACATACTGAAAACATAGTGTTTTCACTATGAGCACTGAGGCCTGGCTATCAGGATCCCAGTGAGACAGTGAAAACAGTGACAAACACTCTGACATACACTCACAAACAGGCCAAAAGTGGGGGTAACAAGGCTAGAAAGAGGCTACCTTCTCACACAACCCCCCCCCAAACGAAGGACAATAAGGCTAACCTTGGCCAGTTGAGACTTTATTGTCTAAGTGGTGATAAGTAGAGAGTAGCTCTGCAATAGACTGGTTACTCCCTTTATCATCCACTATATGGTTACTTCCCTGTGGGGATGTAAACCACCCTGTTTGAAGTTTTTTAGCTAACCAACAATGTGAAGATGTATTTTCAGAGTTTCTATCAGTAAGTTTTAGTTTAGAGCAGTGGGAATTATCCACTGAACCTATTTGTAATGATGGAAATGCCAGACAGGGATGCTGTCTCAGTAAAGCCATAGCTGGGCAAAAACTTTGTCCATTTGGCTGGAAGAGAGAACAGGGATGCTGTTTCTCTTGAGTTGGAGCAGGGCAGGGATGCTGTCCTATGAGCTCCACACTAGGGCAGGGATGCTGTCCTAAGTGTTGTGAGGCAGTACAGGGTTTCTGCACTAAAGTTTCTCTGGGAGGGTTGGAGGGATGCTCCATGTTAACTAAAATGGTGCTCTTTTTGTCACCAATGTTAGTTATCCCACAGAGAGGTACTTCTACCTCAGGGAGTCCAGCTATGCCAGCTGATGATTCCCTTGGAACAGGTGCCACCCCAGGAGAGGTTTCTCCCACCACAGGAATGGTATCCTGAATGGTAGGGTGGTTAGGGGATACTGTGATACCCTTTTTACCTGTTGATGGAGAGGGATCCTGAGTTTTCAGGCCTTCTCTCCTTTGCTTTTTCATTTCACTTGAAATGAGAGGGAACAATTCCTCAGGGATGCCCAGCATGGCTGCATGGGCATAAAACTCTACATCAGCCCAACCTGAGGCCTCTAGGTCATTACCTACGAGACAGTCTACAGGTAAGCTAGGTGATACCACCACCTGCTTAGGGCCAGTAACTCCACCCCAACTAAACTGAATTATAGCTAAGGGAAGAAACTTAGTGGAGTTATGGACATCAATAATCTTATACTGTTGTCCAATGATGTGTTGTTCAGGAGGCACTAGGTTTTCAGTCACCAAAGTGAAACTGGCACCTGTGTCCCTGTAGGCCAAGGCCTCAACACCATTTATTGAAACTGTCTGCCTGTACTTATCCATTGTAAGGGGACAAGCAGCCAGTGTGGCAAGGCCAATGCCACTAGGTGTGACAGAAACTGTCTTGGGAGTGACTACTTCAGTTTCTACTATGGACCCAAAAGTGAACCCAACTACACCCTTAACTTGACTGTTGCCAGCAGTCCCACCACTAGTACCACTACTGCTAGGGGCACTAGAGCTTGATGTATTAGTGGTGGTAGGCTCAGGGGGTTTACCTGGACAGGACTTATCCCCTGGCCTATGGCCTCTGTTTTTACACACAAAGCACCAAGGCTTTTTAATGTGTGCAGGTTGAGAAGAAGAGGAGGAATTAGTTTTATCCCCACCCTCTGAAGAGTGTTTAAGATTTGAAGTGGGATCTTTGGTTTTACCCTTATCCCCATGCTTATCTTGAGATTTTTCACCATCTTTCTTCTTATTGCCATCTTTGTCACCCCCTGTATGAACTTTTCTGTTCACCCTTGTTCTGACCCATTTGTCTGCCTTCTTTCCCAATTCTTGGGGAGAGGTCAGATCAGAGTCTACCAGGTACTGGTGCAACAAATCAGACACACAATTATTAAGTATATGCTCTCTCAGGATTGTGTTATACAGGCTTTCATAATCAGTAACTTTACTGCCATGTAACCACCCCTCCAAGGCCTTCACTGCCTGGTCAATGAAATCAACCCAGTCTTGTGAAGACTCCTTTTTGGTCTCTCTGAACTTTATCCTGTACTGTTCAGTGGTTAAGCCATAACCATCCAGGAGTGCATTCTTAAGAACTGTAAAATTATTGGCATCATTTTCTTTCACAGTAAGGAGCCTATCCCTACCTTTTCCACTAAATGATAGCCATAGGATAGCAGCCCACTGCTTTTGAGGGACATCCTGTACAGCACAGGCCCTCTCAAGTGCAGCAAACCACTTGTTAATGTCATCCCCCTCCTTATAAGGGGGAACTATCTTGTGCAGATTCCTGGAATCATGCTCTTTTGCAGGATGCCTATGGGGAATACTGCTGCTGCCACCATGGGTATCTAAACCCAACTTCTGTCTTTCCTTCTCTAATTCTAAAGACTGTCTATCCAAATCCAGCTGTTGCTTCTTGAGCTTCAGTCTGGTTTGTTCCACTCTCAATCTATTGAGCTCCCTTTCTAACAATCTGTCATCAGGGTGGGTGGGAGGGACATTTCTAGATACAGAGGTATGATGGGAATGAACAGAAGGAGACCTGTCCCTTACAGAGTGCACCCTAACAGCTTGGCTACCAGTATAATGTGAGAGCACACCATCAGTATGGTGTGATTCAACCTCTGTACCAACTATGCTAGACTGTCTAGTAATGGGCAGGCTGAGAAGTTTCTTTCCTGAACCTTTTCCTGGGGGAGTCCCTGGATCAGATTGAGAACCATTAGCTACTTTTTCACCAGATTGGGCACTTATGGCCTTATCCTGTACTCTAAGCATATTAATTAACAGTTCTAAGGAGGGATTCTTCCCTACACTCAAACCTCTCTCTATGCAGAGACTCCTTGCTCCTTTCCAGCTAAGGTGATCATATGCAAGTTTGGACAGTTCAACACTTTGGCCTGTGCCAGACATTTTTAGAGAGAGTTAAAGTGATAGAAAAAGAGAAAAAAGTTTTCAGAACTTTTTGGAAAGACAGAAAAAACTTTTTAAACTTTTAAGAACTTTTTGAAAGTTTTAGAAGTACTTTTCAGCACTTAGAAAAGAGTGAAAAGAGGAAATGCAAAACTTTTTGGCTATGTGTATATACACTGACCTTGTTTTGTATATTTTTCTCTTATGAAAAGTACAATGACAAGAGTGGTAAGTAGTCTCAAGCACTTATCCCACCACTGCACAACCAATGTAGGAGGCTGGACTGGCTTGTAGTGAGTACCAAGGGGTACTTGCACCTTGCACCAGGCCCAGTTATCCCTTATTAGTGTATAGGGTGTCTAGCAGCTTAGGCTGATAGATAATGGTAGCTTAGCAAAGCAGCTCAGGCTGAACTAGGAGACGTGTGAAGCTACTACAGTACCACTTAGTGTCATATGCACAATATCATAAGAAAACACAATACACAGTTATACTAAAAATAAAGGTACTTTATTTTTATGACAATATGCCAAAGTATCTTAGAGTGTACCCTCAGTGAGAGGATAGGAAATATACACAAGATATATATACACAATAGCAAAAAATATGCAGTATAGTCTTAGAAAACAGTGCAAACAATGTATAGTTACAATAGGATGCAATGGGGAAACATAGGGATAGGGGCAACACAAACCATATACTCCAGAAGTGGAATGCGAACCACGAATGGACCCCAAACCTATGTGACCTTGTAGAGGGTCGCTGGGACTATTAGAAAATAGTGAGAGTTAGAAAAATAACCCTCCCCAAGACCCTGAAAAGTGAGTGCAAAGTGCACCAAAGTTCCCCTAAGGACAAAATAGTCGTGTTAGAGGGAGAATGCAAGGACAACACAAATCAGCAATGCAACAACGATGGATTCCTGTCTGAGGGTACCTGTGGAACAAGGGGACCAAGTCCAAAAGTCACAAGCAGCTCGTAGCTGGGCAGATGCCCAAGAAATGCCAGCGGTTGGTGCAAAGAAGCTCTTACTAGGCTGAAGAGCTGTGAATACTGCAGGAACGACAAGGGCTAGAGACTTCCCCTTTGGAGGATGGATCCCCCACGCCTTGGAGAGTCGTGCAGAAGTGTTTTCCCGCCGGATGGACGCCAACAAGCCTTGCTACATGCAAATCGTGCGTTTGGCGTTTTTGGACGCTGCTGGGGCCCAGGAGGGACCAGAAGGTCGCAAATTGGACCTGCAGAGAGAGGGGACGTCGAGCAAGACAAAGAGCCCTCACTGAAGCAGGTAGCACCCGGAGAAGTGCCAGAAACAGGCACTACGAGGATGCGTGAAACGGTGCTCGCCGAAGTTGCACAAAGGAGTCCCACGTCGCCGGAGACCAACTTAGAAAGTCGTGCAATGCAGGTTAGAGTGCCGTGGACCCAGGCTTGGCTGTGCACACAGGATTTCCGCCGGAAGTGCACAGGGCCCGGAGAAGCTTGCAAAGTCGCGGTTCCCAGCAATGCAGCCCAGCGAGGTGAGGCAAGGACTTACCTCCACCAAACTTGGGCTGAAGAGTCACTGGACTGTGGGGGTCACTTGGACGGTGTCGCTGGATTCGAGGGACCTCGCTCGTCGTGCTGAGAGGAGACCCAAGGGACCGGAAATGCAGCTTTTTGGTGCCTGCGGTTGCAGGGGGAAGATTCCGTCGACCCACGGGAGATTTCTTCGGAGCTTCTGGTGCAGAGAGGAGGCAGACTACCCCCACAGCATGCACAAGCAGGAAAACAGTCGAGAAGGCGGCAGGATCAGCGTTACAGAGTTGCAGTAGTCGTCTTTGCTACTATGTTGCAGGTTTGCAGGCTTCCAGCGTGGTCAGCGGTCGATTCCTTATCAGAAGGTGAAGAGGGAGATGCAGAGGAACTCGGCTGAGCTCATGCATTCGTTATCTAAAGTTTCCCCAGAGACAGAGACCCTAAATAGCCAGAAAAGAGGGTTTGGCTACCTAGGAGAGAGGAGAGGCTACTAACACCTGAAGGAGCCTATCACAAGGAGTCTCTGACGTCACCTGGTGGCACTGGCCACTCAGAGCAGTCCAGTGTGCCAGCAGCACCTCTGTTTCCAAGATGGCAGAGGTCTGGAGCACACTGGAGGAGCTCTGGACACCTCCCAGGGGAGGTGCAGGTCAGGGGAGTGGTCACTCCCCTTTCCTTTGTCCAGTTTCGCGCCAGAGCAGGGGCTAAGGGGTCCCTGAACCGGTGTAGACTGGCTTATGCAGAATTGGGCACATCTGTGCCCAACAAAGCATTTCCAGAGGCTGGGGGAGGCTACTCCTCCCCTGCCTTCACACCATTTTCCAAAGGGAGAGGGTGTTACACCCTCTCTCAGAGGAAGTTCTTTGTTCTGCCATCCTGGGCCAGGCCTGGCTGGACCCCAGGAGGGCAGATGCCTGTCTGAGGGGTTGGCAGCAGCAGCAGCTGCAGTGAAACCCCAGGAAGGGCAGTTTGGCAGTACCAGGGTCTGTGCTACAGACCACTGGGATCATGGAATTGTACCAACAATGCCAGGATGGCATAGAGGGGGCAATTCCATGATCATAGACATGTTACATGGCCATATTCGGAGTTACCATGGTGAAGCTACATATAGGTAGTGACCTATATGTAGTGCACGCGTGTAATTGTGTCCCCGCACTCACAAAGTTCAGGGAATTGGCTCTGAACAATGTGGGGGCACCTTGGCTAGTGCCAGGGTGCCCTCACACTAAGTAACTTTGCACCTAACCTTTACCAGGTAAAGGTTAGACATATAGGTGACTTATAAGTTACTTAAGTGCAGTGTAAAATGGCTGTGAAATAACGTGGACGTTATTTCACTCAGGCTGCAGTGGCAGGCCTGTGTAAGAATTGTCAGAGCTCCCTATGGGTGGCAAAAGAAATGCTGCAGCCCATAGGGATCTCCTGGAACCCCAATACCCTGGGTACCTCAGTAACCATATACTAGGGAATTATAAGGGTGTTCCAGTAAGCCAATGTAAATTGGTAAAATTGGTCACTAGCCTGTTAGTGACAATTTAAAAGTAATGAGAGAGCATAACCACTGAGGTTCTGGTTAGCAGAGCCTCAGTGAGACAGTTAGGCACCACACAGGGAACATATACATGCACACCTATGAGCACTGGGGCCCTGTGTGACAGGGTCCCAGTGACACATACATATAGGCCACAAACTTATGAGCACTGGGGTCCTGACCAGCAGGATCCCAGTGACACATAACAAACATACTGAAAACATAGTGTTTTCACTATGAGCACTGAGGCCTGGCTATCAGGATCCCAGTGAGACAGTGAAAACAGTGACAAACACTCTGACATACACTCACAAACAGGCCAAAAGTGGGGGTAACAAGGCTAGAAAGAGGCTACCTTCTCACAGCACCTCTGTTTCCAAGGTGGCAGAGGTCTGGAGCACACTGGAGGAGCTCTGGGCACCTCCCAGGGGAGGTGCAGGTCAGGGGAGTGGTCACTCCCCTTTCCTTTGTCCAGTTTCGTGCCAGATCAGGGCTGGGGGATCCCTGAACTGGTGTAGTCTGGCTTATGCAGAGATGGGCACCATCTGTGCCCATCAAAGCATTTCCAGAGGCTGGGGGAGGCTACTCCTCCCCAGCCCTGACACCTTTTTCCAAAGGGAGAGGGTGTAACACCCTCTCTCTGAGGAAGTCCTTTGTTCTGCCTTCCTGGGCCAGGCCTGGCTGGACCCCAGGAGGGCAGAAACCTGTTTCAGGGGTTGGCAGCAGCTGCAGTGAAACCCCGGGAAAGGTAGTTTGGCAGTACCCGGGTCTGAGCGAGAGACTCGGGGGATCATGGAATTGTCTCCCCAATGCCAGAATGGCATTGGGGTGACAATTCCATGATCTTAGACATGTTACATGGCCCTGTTCAGAGTTACCATTGTGACGCTATACATATGTCATGACATATGTATAGTGTACGCATGTAATGGTGTCCCCGCACTCACAAAGTCCGGGGAATTTGCCCTGAACAATGTGGGAGCCCCTTGGCTAGTGCCAGGGTGCCCACACACTAAGTAACTTAGCACCCAACCTTTACCATGTAAAGGTTAGACATATAGGTGACTTATAAGTTACTTAAGTGCAGGGGTAAATGGCTGTGAAATAACGTGGACGTTATTTCACTCAGGCTGCAATGGCAGGCCTGTGTAAGAATTGTCAGAGCTCCCTATGGGTGGCAAAAGAAATACTGCAGCCAATAGGGATCTCCTGGAACCCCAATAACCTGGGTACCTCAGTACCATATACTAGGGAATTATAAAGGTGTTCCAGTGTGCCAATGTAAATTGGTGAAATTGGTCACTAGCCTGTTAGTGACAATTTGTACAGAGAGAGCATAACCACTGAGGTTCTAGTTAGCAGAGCCTCAGTGAGACAGCTAGGTATCACACAGGGAACACATACATATAGGTCACAAACTTATGAGCACTGGGGTCCTGGCTAGCAGGGTCCCAGTGACACATAACAAACATACTGAAAACATAGGGTTTTCACTATGAGCACTGGGCCCTGGCTAGCAGGATCCCAGTGAGACAGTGAAAACACCCTGACATTCACTCACAAACAGGCCAAAAGTGGGGGTAACAAGGCTAGAAAGAGGCACTTTCACACACAACCCCGCCCCCCCAAATGAAGGACAATAAGGCTAACCTTGGCCAGTTGAGACTTTATTGTCTAAGTGGTGATAAGTAGAGAGTAGCTCTGCAATAGACTGGTTACTCCCTTTATCATCCACTATATGGTTACTTCCCTGTGGGGATGTAAACCACCCTGTTTGAAGTTTTTTAGCTAAGCAACAATGTGAAGATTTATTTTCAGAGTTTCTATCAGTAACTTTTAGTTTAGAGCAGTGGGAATTGTCCACTGAACATATTTCTAGTGGTGAGAATGCCAGACAGGGATGCTGTCTCAGAAAAGCCATATGTGGGCAAACACTTTGTCCATATGGCTGGAAGAGAGAACAGGGATGCTGTTTCTCTTGAGTTGGAGCAGGGCAGGGATGCTGTCCTATGAGCTCCACACTAGGGCAGGGATGCTGTCCTAAGTGTTGTGAGGCAGTGCAGGGTTTCTGCACTAAAGTTTCTCTGGGAGGGTTGGAGGGATGCTCCATGTTAACTAAAATGGTGCTCTTTTTCTCACCAATGTTAGTTATCCCACAGAGAGGTACTTCCACCTCAGTGAGTACAGCTATGCCAGCTGATGATTCCCTTGGAACAGGTGCCACCCCAGGAGAGGTTTCTCCCACCACAGGAATGGTATCCTTAATGGCAGGGGGGTTAGGGGATACAGTGATACCCTTTTTACCTGTTGTTGGAGAGGGATCCTGAGTTTTCAGGCCTTCTCTCCTTTGCTTTTTCATTTCAGTAGAAATGTGAGGGAACAATTCCTCAGGGATACCCAGCATGGCTGCATGGGTGTAAAACTCTACATCAGCCCAACCTGAGGCCTCTAGGTCATTACCTAAGAGAGAATCTACAGGTAAGCTAGGTGATACTACCACCTGCTTAGGGCCAGTAACTCCACCCCAACTAAGCTGAACTATAGCTAAGGGAAGAAACTTAGTGGAGTTATGGACATCAATAATCTTATACTGTTGTCCAATGATGTGTAGTTCAGGAGCCACAAGGTTTTCAGTCACAAAAGTGATACTGGCACCTGTGTCCCTGTAGGCCTGGGCCTCAACACCATTTATTGAAACTGTCAGCCTGTACTTATCCATTGTAAGGGGACAAGCAGCCAGTGTGGCAAGGCCAATGCCACTAGGTGTGACAGAAACTGTCTTGGGACTCACTACCCCAGTTTCTATGATGGACCCATAAGTGAACCCAACTACACCCTTAACTGGACTGTTGCCAGCAGTCCCACCACTAGTACCACTACTGCTAGCGGCACTAGAGCTTGATGTATTAGTGGTGGTAGGCTCAGGGGGTTTACCTGGACAGGACTTATCCCCTGGCCTATGGCCTCTGTTTTTACACACAAAGCACCAAGGCTTTTTAATGTGTGTGGTTTGAGAAGAAGAGTAAGAATTTGTTTTATCCCCACCCCCTGAAGAGTGTTTAGGATTTGAAGAAGGATCTTTGGTTTTAACCTTGTCCCCATGCTTATCCTCAGATTTCTCACCATTTTTCTTCTTGCCCTCCTTGTCACCACCTGTATGAACTTTTCTGTTCACTCTTGTTCTGACCCATTTGTCTGCCTTCTTTCCCAATTCTTGGGGAGAGATCAGATCTGAGTCCACTAGATACTGGTGCAACAAATCAGACACACAATAATTAAGAATATGCTCTCTCAGGATTAAATTATACAGGCTTTCATAGTCAGAAACTTTACTGCCATATAACCACCCCTCCAAGGCCTTCACTGAATGGTCAACAAAGTCTACCCAGTCTTGTGAAGACTCCTTTTTGGTTTCTCTGAACTTGATCCTGTACTGTTCAGTGGTTTAGCCATAGCCATCTAGGAGTGCATTCTTAAGAACTGTAAAATCATTGGCATCACTTTCCTTAACAGTAAGGAGCCTATCCCTACCCTTTCCACTGAAAGATAGCCATAGGATAGCACCCCACTGCCTTTGAGGGACCCCCTGTACATTACAGGCCCTCTCAAGTGCAGCAAACCACTTGTTAATGTCATCCCCCTCCTTGTAAGGGGGAACTATCTTGTGCAGATTCCTAGAATCATCCTCTTTTACATGATTACTATCTGTAATACTGCTGCTGCCACCATGGGGTCCGGACCCCAACCTCTGTCTTTCTTTTTCTAAGTCAAATGCTTGTCTGTCTAGATCCAGCTTTTGCTTCTTGAGCTTCAGTCTGGATTCTTCCACTCTCAATCTATTGAGTTCCCTTTCTAACATTCTGTCTTCAGGGAGGGTGGGTAGGGCATGCTTTGACACAGAAGAATGGTGTGAATGAACAGAGGGAGACCTGTCCCTAACAGATGGCACTCTAACAACCTGGCCTAAAGGAGTAACCTCTATACTATGATGAGAACTCACATCAGTACCAACCCTGCTAGGTGGCCTGCTAAGGGGCAGGTTGGGAAGGTTCCCTTCTAACCCTTTTACTGGGGGTGCCCCAGAATCAGAGTGTGAACCATCAGCTAATCTCTCACCAGATGTGCCAACTAAGGTCTTATCCTGTTCAATGAGCATATTAACTAACAGTTCTCTTGAGGGATTCTTCCATACCCCTAAACCTCTTTCAATGCAGAAACTCCTTGCTCCTTTCAAGCTAAGGGTGTCATAAGCAAGTTTAGTCAGATCAACAGTTTGACCTGTACCAGACATAATAGAAAGGTTTAAGGGACAGAAAAAGAAAGAAAAAGTTTCAGAACTTTTTAAGGAACAGAAAAAAAAACTTTTTAAACTTTTTAAGAACTTTTTGAAAGTTTTAGATGTACTTTTCAGCACTTAGCAAAGGAGTAAGAGAAGAAAAGCAAAACTTTTTGGTTAGGTGTACATACACTGAACTTGTTTTGTATATTTTTCTCTTATGAAAAGTACAAAATGACAAAGTGGTAAGTAGTTGCAAGTACTTATCCCACCGCTGCACAACCAATGTAGGAGGCTGGTCTGGTTTGTAGTGGGTACCAAGGGGTACTTACACTCTGCGCCAGGTCCAGTTATCCCTTATTAGTGTAGAAGAGGTGTCTAGCAGCTTAGGCTGATAGAAAAGGTAGCTTAGCAGAGCAGCTTAGGCTGAACCAGGAGACGTGTGAAGCTCCTACTATACCACTGGTGTCATATGCACAATATCATAAGAAAACACAATACACAGATATACTAAAAATAAAGGTACTTTATTTTTATGACAATATGCCAAAGTATCTCAGTGAGTACCCTCAGTATGAGGATAGCAAATATACACAAGATATATATACACAATACCAAAATATGCAGTAATAGCAATAGAAAACAGTGCAAGCAATGTATAGTCACATTAGAATGCAATGGGAGCACATAGGGATAGGGGCAACACAAACCATATACTCTAGAAGTGGAATGTGAACCACGAATGGACCCCAAACCTATGTGAGCTCGTAGAGGGTCGCTGGGACTGTAAGAAAACAGTGAGGGTTAGAAAAATAGCCCACCCCAAGACCCTGAAAAGTGGGTGCAAAGTACACCTAAGTTCCCCAAAGAGCACAGAATTTGTGATAGGGGAATTCTGCAAGGAAGACCAACACCAGCATTGCAACAATGATGGATTTCCAGACGAGAGTACCTGTGGAACAAGGAGAACAAGTCCAAGAGTCACGATCAAGTCGGGAGTGGGCAGATGCCCAGGAAATGCCATCTGTTGGTCCAAAAAAGCTGCCACTGGATGGTATAAGCTGTGGATTCTGCAAGAACAAAGAAGGCTAGAAACTTACCCTTTGGAGGATGGATGTCCCACGTCGTGTAGAAGCTTGCAGAGGTGTTTCCGTGCAGAAAGACTGCAAACAAGCCTTGCTAGCTGCAAGGGTTGCGGTTAGGGTTTTTGGATGCTGCTGTGGCCCAGGAGGGACCAGGATGTTGCAAATTGCGTGAGGAGACAGAGGGGGCGTCCAGCAAGATAAAGAGCCCACTCAGAAGCAAGTAGCACCCGCAGAAGTGCCGGAACAGGCACTACAAAGAAGAGTGAAACAGAGCTCAACCGAAGTCACAAAAGAAGGTCCCACGACGCTGGAGGACAACTCAGGAAGTCGTGCACTGCAGGTTAGAGTGCCGGGGACCCAGGCTTGGCTGTGCACAAAGGAAATCCTGGAAGAGTGCACAGGAGCCGGAGCAGCTGCAAATCACACGGTACCCAGCAATGCAGTCTAGCTTGGGAAGGCAAGGACTTACCTCCACCAAACTTGGACTGAAGAGTGACTGGACTGTGGGAGTCACTTGGACAGAGTTGCTGAGTTCAAGGGATTTCGCTCGTCATGCTGAGAGGAGACCCAGAGGACCGGTGATGCAGTCTTTTGGTGCCTGCGGTTGCAGGGGGAAGATTCCGTCGACCCATGTAGGAGGCTGGACTGGCTTGTAGTGAGTACCAAGGGGTACTTGCACCTTGCACCAAGCCCAGTTATCCCTTATTAGTGTATAGGGTGTCTAGCAGCTTAGGCTGATAGATAATGGTAGCTTAGCAGAGCAGCTTAGGCTGAACTAGGAGACGTGTGAAGCTACTACAGTACCACTTAGTGTCATATGCACAATATCATAAGAAAACACAATACACAGTTATACTAAAAATAAAGGTATTTTATTTTTATGACAATATGCCAAAGTATCTTAGAGTGTACCCTCAGTGAGAGGATAGGAAATATACACAAGATATATATACACAATAGCAAAAATATGCAGTATAGTCTTAGAAAACAGTGCAAACAATGTATAGTTACAATAGGATGCAAAGGGGAAACATAGGGATAGGGGCAACACAAACCATATACTCCAAAAGTGGAATGCGAACCACAAATGGACCCCAAACCTATGTGACCTTGTAGAGGGTCGCTGGGACTATTAGAAAATAGTGAGAGTTAGAAAAATAACCCTCCCCAAGACCCTGGAAAGTGAGTGCAAAGTGCACTAAATTTCCCCTAAGGACAAAGAAGTCGTGTTAGAGGAATAATGCAGGAAAGACACAAACCAACAATGCAACAACTGTGGATTTCCAATCTAGGGTACCTGTGGAACAAGGGGACCAAGTCCAAAAGTCACAAGCAAGTCGGAGATGGGCATATGCCCAGGAAATGCCAGCTGTGGATGCAAAGAAGCTTCTACTGGACAGAAGAAGCTGAGGTTTCTGCAAGAACGAAAAGAGCTAGAGACTTCCCCTTTGGTGGACGGATCCTTCTCGCCGTGGAGAGTTGTGCAGAAGTGTTTTCCCGCTGAAAGAACGCCAACAAGCCTTGCTAGCTGCAAATTGTGCGGTTAGCGTTTTTGGACGCTGCTGTGGCCCTGGAGGGACCAGGAGGTCGCAAATTGGACCAGGAGAGAGAGGGGACGTCGAGTAAGACAAGGAGCCCTCTCAGCAGCAGGTAGCACCCGGAGAAGTGCCAGAAATAGGCACTACGAGGATGCGTGAAACGGTGCTCACCCGAAGTCGCACGAAGGAGTCCCACGTCGCCGGAGACCAACTTAGAAAGTCGTGCAATGCAGGTTAGAGTGCCGTGGATCCAGGCTTGGCTGTGCACAAAGAATTTCCGCCGGAAGTGCACAGGGGCCGGAGTAGCTTCAAAAGTCGTTGGTCCCAGCAATGCAGCCCAGCGAGGTGAGGCAAGGACTTACCTCCACCAAACTTGGACTGAAGAGTCACTGGACTGAGGGGGTCACTTGGACAGAGTCGCTGGATTCGAGGGACCTCGCTCATCGTGATGAGAGGAGACCCAAGGGACAGGTAATGCAGCTTTTTGGTGCCTGTGGTTGCAGGGGGAAGATTCCGTCGACCCACGGGAGATTTCTTCGGAGCTTCTGGTGCAGAGAGGAGGCAGACTACCCCCACAACATGCACAAGCAGGAAAACAGTCGAGAAGGCGGCAGGATCAGCGTTACAGAGTTGCAGTAGTCGTCTTTGCTACTATGTTGCAGGTTTGCAGGCTTCCAGCGCGGTCAGCGGTCGATTCCTTGGCAGAAGGTGAAGAGAGAGATGCAGAGGAACTCGGATGAGCTCTTGCATTCGTTATCTAAAGTTTCCCCAGAGACAGAGACCCTAAATAGCCAGAAAAGAGGGTTTGGCTACCTAGGAGAGAGGATAGGCTACTAACACCTGAAGGAGCCTATCAGCAGGAGTCTCTCACGTCACCTGGTGGCACTGGCCACTCAGAGCAGTCCAGTGTGCCAGCAGCACCTCTGTTTCCAAGATGGCAGAGGTCTGGAGCACACTGGAGGAGCTCTGGACACTTCCCAGGGGAGGTGCAGGTCAGGGGAGTGGTCACTCCCCTTTCCTTTGTCCAGTTTCGCGCCAGAGCAGGGCTAAGGGGTCCCCTGAACCGGTGTAGACTGGCTTATGCAGAATTGGGCACATCTGTGCCCAAGAAAGCATTTCCAGAGGCTGGGGGAGGCTACTCCTCCCCTGCCTTCACACCATTTTCCAAAGGGAGAGGGTGTCACACCCTCTCTCAGAGGAAGTTCTTTGTTCTGCCATCCTGGGCCAGGCCTGGCTGGACCCCAGGAGGGCAGATGCCTGTCTGAGGGGTTGGCAGCAGCAGCAGCTGCAGTGAAACCCCAGGAAGGGCAGTTTGGCAGTACCAGGGTCTGTGCTACAGACCACTGGGATCATGGGATTGTGCCAACTATGCCAGGATGGCATAGAGGGGGCAATTCCATGATCATAGACATGTTACATGGCCATATTCGGAGTTACCATTGTGAAGCTACATATAGGTAGTGACCTATATGTAGTGCACGCGTGTAATGGTGTCCCCGCACTCACAAAGTTCAGGGAATTGGCTCTGAACAATGTGGGGGCACCTTGGCTAGTGCCAGGGTGCCCTCACACTAAGTAACTTTGCACCTAACCTTTACCAGGTAAAGGTTAGACATATAGGTGACTTATAAGTTACTTAAGTGCAGTGTAAAATGGCTGTGAAATAACGTGGACGTTATTTCACTCAGGCTGCAGTGTCAGGCCTGTGTAAGAATTGTCAGAGCTCCCTATGGGTGGCAAAAGAAATGCTGCAGCCCATAGGGATCTCCTGGAACCCCAATACCCTGGGTTCCTCAGTACCATATACTAGGGAATTATAAGGGTGTTCCAGTAAGCCAATGTAAATTGGTAAAAATGGTCACTAGCCTGTTAGTGACAATTTGGAAAGAAATGAGAGAGCATAACCACTGAGGTTCTGATTAGCAGAGCCTCAGTGAGACAGTTAGTCACTACACAGGTAACACATTCAGGCACACTTATGAGCACTGGGGCCCTGGGTTACCAGGGTCCCAGTGACACATACAACTAAAACAACATATATACAGTGAAAAATGGGGGTAACATGCCAGGCAAGATGTTACTTTCCTACACAACCCCCCCCCCCCAAACGAAGGACAATAAGACTAGCCATGACCTGATGAGTCTTCATTGTCTAAGTGGAAATATCTGGAGAGTCCATCTGCATTGGAGTGGCTACTCCCAGGTCTATGTTCCACTGTATAGTCCATTCCCTGTAGGGATATGGACCACCTCAACAATTTTGGATTTTCACCTTTCATTTGTTTTAGCCAAAGTAGAGGTTTGTGGTCTGTCTGAACAATGAAGTGAGTGCCAAACAGGTATGGCCTCAACTTCTTCAGTGCCCAGACCACAGCAAAGACCTCCCTCTCAATGGCAGACCAACGCTTTTCTCTAGGTGTCAACCTTCTACTAATAAAAGCAACAGGTTGATCCTGGCCCTCAGAATTAAGTTGTGATAGGACTGCCCCTACTCCTAATTCAGATGCATCAGTTTGGACATAGAATTTTTTAGAGTAACAAGGGCTTTTCAGGACAGGTGCAGAGCACATAGCCTGCTTCAGCTCCTCAAAAGCTTTCTGACAGTTTGCTGTCCATAATACCTTTTTAGGCATTTTCTTGGATGTGAGGTCATTAAGAGGGGCTGCAATGGAGCCATAGTTCTTAATGAACCTCCTGTAATACCCAGTGAGGCCTAGGAAGGCTCTCACCTTAGTCTGAGTGGTAGGGGGAACCCAATCAATAATTGTTTGGATTTTCCCCTGAAGTGGTGCAATCTGTTCCCCACCAACAAGGTGTCCCAGATAAACCACCTTACCCTGCCCTATCTGGCACTTTGAAGCCTTGATAGTGAGGACTGCTTTCTGCAGGGCCTCCAAAACTTTCCATAGGTGGACCAGGTGATCATTCCAGCTGGAGCTAAAGACAGCTATATCGTCCAAATATGCTGCACTGAAAGCTTCCAGCCCTTGCAGGACTGTGTTCACCAACCTTTGAAAAGTGGCAGGTGCATTTTTCAAACCAAAAGGCATTACAGTAAACTGGTAATGTCCTCCAATGGTAGAAAATGCAGTCTTAGGTTTAGCATCTTATGACAATTTGATCTGCCAATACCCTGCAGTCAAATCAAAAGTGCTTAGATACTTGGCAAATGCCAGTGTATCTATGAGCTCATCTGCCCTGGGTATAGGGTGAGCATCAGTTTTGGTTACCAAGATGAGACCTCTATAGTCTACACAAAACCGCATTTCCTTCTTTCCATCTTTGGAATGGGGTTTTGGTACAAGTACCACAGGAGAAGCCCATGGACTTTCAGAGTGCTCAACCACTCCTAGTTCTAACATTTTCTGGACCTCTTGCTTTATGCAGTCCTTGACATGGTCAGGCTGCCTATAGATCTTACTTTTGACAGGTAAACTGTCTCCAGTATCTATAGTGTGCTCACACCAAGAAGTGGTACCTGGCACAGTAGAGAAGAGTTCAGAGAATTGATCTAGGAGATTTATGCAATGGTCTTTCTGCTCAGCAGTAAGACAATCTGCCAAAACTACACCTTCCACAAGAGCATCTTGTTCTGTGGAAGAGAAGAAATCAGGTAGAGGATCACTGTCTTCTTCCTGTCCCTCATCAGTTGCCATGAGCAGGGTGAGATCAGCCCTGTCATAGTAGGGTTTCAGGCGGTTGACATGGAGCCCCCTAAGGGGACTCCTGGCAGTGCCTAAGTCAACTAAATAGGTGACTTCTCCCTTCTTTTCAACAATTGTGTGGGGTCCACTCCATTTATCTTGGAGTGCTCTTGGGGCCACAGGCTCCAAGACCCACACTTTTTGCCCTGGTTGGTACTGAACCAAAACAGCCTTCTGATCATGCCATTGCTTCTGGAGCTCTTGGCTGGCCTGAAGGTTTTTGCTGGCCTTTTTCATGTACTCAGCCATCCTTGATCTGAGGCCAAGTACATAATCCACAATATCCTTCTTAGGAGCTTTTAAAGGTTGTTCCCAACCCTCCTTTACAAGTGTGAGTGGACCCCTAACAGGGTGTCCAAAATGAAGTTTAAAGGGGCTGAAGCCCACTCCTTTCTGGGGTACCTCCCTGTAGGCAAAAAGGAGGCATGGTAGAAGGATATCCCATCTCCTGCGGAGTTTTTCAGGGAGACCCATAATCATGCCTTTGAGAGTTTTATTAAATCTCTCCACCAGTCCATTTGTTTGTGGATGATAGGGTGTTGTGAACTTGTAAGTTACACCACACTCCTTCCACATGGCCTTTAAGTATGCAGACATGAAATTGCTTCCCCTGCCTGATACGACTTCCTTTGGGAAGCCCACCCTGGAAAATATTCCCAGCAGTGCCTTTGCCACTGCAGGTGCTGTAGTGGTCCTTAAAGGAATAGCTTCAGGATATCTTGTGGCATGGTCCACTACCACCAAGATAAACCTATTGCCTGAAGCAGTAGGAGGGTCAAGGGGGCCAACTATGTCAACCCCTACCCTTTCAAAGGGAACCCCAACCACAGGCAATGGGATAAGGGGTGCCTTTGGGGTGCCACCTGTCTTGCCACTGGCTTGACAGGTTTCACAGGACTTCCAAAATTCCTTTGTGTCCTCAGACATTCTATGCCAATGAAACAGGGGAACAAGCCTGTCCCAAGTTTTCATTTGTCCTAGATGCCCAGCTAGGGGAATGTCATGTGCCAGCGTTAGGAGGAACTTTCTGTACTCCTGAGGAATCACTAATCTCCTGGCAGCTCCAGGTTTAGGATCCCTATGCTCAGTGTACAAGAGGTTGTCCTCCCAGTAAACTCTGTGAGAGTCACTGACATCCCCATTAGCCTGTTTGACAGCTTGCTGTCTGAGACCCTCTAATGTGGGACAGGTTTGCTGTGCCACACTCAGCTCCTCTCTGGCAGGCCCCCCTTCACCCAAAAGCTCAGCAGTGTCTGCTTCCAGCTACTCTGGTGTAGGTTCTGCACAGGGAGGGAATTCTTCTTCCTCAGAAGTTGAATCCACTGTAGAGGGAGGGATAGTAGGAAGTGGTTTGCTTCTACTAGCCCTAGCTTTAGGGAGCACTTGGTCCATTGTTCCAGGATCCAAGCTTCCCTGTCCTTTTTGCTTTTTGGCCTGAGCCCTTGTCAAAGCAAAAATATGCCCTGGGATGCCCAGCATTGCTGCATGGGCCTCCAACTCCACATCTGACCAAGCTGATGTCTCCAAATCAATTCCTAGTAGACAGTCTACAGGTAAATCTGTGGCTACCACAACTTTCTTTGGACCAGTAACCCCCCCCCCCCCAGTTGAGATTAACAACAGCCATGGGGTGGCTAAGTGTGTTGTTGTGAGCATCGGTTACTTGGTACTGGTGACCAAGTAGGTGTTGTTCAGGGTGGACCAGTTTCTCTATGACCATAGTCACACTGGCTCCAGTGTCCCTGTAGGCCTGAACCTCAACACCATTTATTAGGGGTAGCTGCTTGTACTTATCCATATTAAGGGGACAAGCAACTAAGGTGGCTAAATCAATAGCCCCCTCAGAGACTAACACAGCCTCTGTGGCCTCCCTAACAAGGCCAACCCCAACTAAGTTACCAATAGTGAGCCCAGCTACTCCCTTGGATTGGCTATTAGTAGGTTTGCTCCCACCACCACTGCTATTAGTAAGGACACTAGGGGTAGCAGTAGGGGTTGTAGTGGTAGGAGCATTGGTGCCTTTCTTTGGACAACTGGGATCTGTTGTCCAATGGCCTTTTATTTTACATAAATAGCACCATGGTTTCTTTTCCTTGTTCTGATTAAAAGAGGATTTGGGCCCACCACCCCCACCAGAGTGTTTTTGTGGGCCTGATGAAGACTCATTTTTAGATTTGTCCCCACCCTTGTCAGAAGACTTACCATCCTTCTTTTTGTTGCCATCTTTGTCACCCCCTGTATGAACTTTTCTGTTCACCCTTGTTCTGACCCATTTGTCTGCCTTCTTTCCCAATTCTTGGGGAGAGGTCAGATCAGAGTCCACCAAGTACTGGTGCAACAAATCAGACACACAATTATTAAGAATATGCTCTCTCAGGATCAAGTTATACAGGCTGTCATAATCAGTAACTTTACTGCCATGTAACCACCCCTCCAAGGCCTTCACCTAATGGTCAATGAAATCAACCCAGTCTTGTGAAGACTCCTTTTTAGTCTCTCTGAACTTTATCCTGTATTGTTCAGTGGTTAAGCCATAACCATCCAGGAGTGCATTCTTAAGAACTTGGAAATTATTAGCATAATTTTCTTTCACAGTAAGGAGCCTATCCCTACCTTTTCCACTAAATGATAGCCATAGGATAGCAGCCCACTGCCTTTGAGGGACATCCTGTACAACACAGGCCCTCTCAAGTGCAGCAAACCACTTGTTAATGTCATCCCCCTTATAAGGGGGAACTATCTTGTGCAGATTCCTGGAATCATGCTCTTTTGCAGGATGACTATGGGGAATACTGCTGCTGCCACCATGGGTTTCTAAACCCAACTTCTGTCTTTCCTTCTCTAGTTCAAAAGACTGTCTATCCAAATCCAGCTGTTGCTTTTTAAGCTTCAGTCTGGTTTGTTCCACCCTCAACTTATTGAGTTCCCTCTCTAACATTCTGTCATCAGGGTTGGTGGGAGGGATATTCCTAGATACAGAGGTATGATGGGATTGAACAGAAGGAGACCTGTCCCTTACAGAAGTCACCCTAACAGCTTGGCTAACAGAAACATCACTACCAGTATGGTGAGAATAAATGCTTTTGCTATGATGTGAGACAACACTATTTGTATGGTGTGGCTCATCATCATTACCAACTATGCTAGACTGTCTAGTTATGGGCAGGCTAGGAAGTTTCTTTCCAGAATCTTTTCCTGGGGGAGTCCCTGGATCAGATTGAGAACCATTAGCTACTTTTTCAACAGATGGGGCACTTTTAGCTTTATCCTGTTCTCTAAGCATGTTAATTAACAGTTCTAAGGAAGGATTCTTCCCTACACTCAAACCTCTCTTTATGCAGAGACTCCTTGCTCCTTTCCAGCTAAGGTGATCATATGCAAGTTTGGACAGATCAACATTTTGGCCTGTGCCAGACATTTTTAGAGAGAGTTAAAAGTGATAGAAAAAGAGAAAAAAGTTTTCAGAACTTTTTAGAAAGACAGAAAAAAACTTTTTAAACTTTTAAGAACTTTTTGAATGTTTAGAAGTACTTTTCAGCACTTAGAAAAGAGTGAAAAAGAGGAAATGCAAAACTTTTTGGCTATGTGTATATACACTGACCTTGTTTTGTATATTTTTCTCTTATGAAAAGTACAATGACAAGAGTGGTAAGTAGTCTCAAAGCACTTATCTCACCGCTGCACAACCAATGTAGGAGGCTGGACTGGCTTGTAGTGAGTACCAAGGGGTACTTGCACCTTGCACCAGGCCCAGTTATCCCTTATTAGCGTATAGGGTGTCTAGCAGCTTAGGCTGATAGATAATGGTAGCTTAGCAGAGCAGCTTAGGCTGAACTAGGAGACGTGTGAAGCTACAACAGTACCACTTAGTGTCATATGCACAATATCATAAGAAAACACAATACACAGTTATACTAAAAATAAAGGTACTTTATTTTTATGACAATATGCCAAAGTATCTTAGAGTGTACCCTCAGTGAGAGGATAGGAAATATACACAAGATATATATACACAATAGCAAAAATATGCAGTATAGTCTTAGAAAACAGTGCAAACAATGTATAGTTACAATAGGATGCAATGGGGAAACATAGGGATAGGGGCAACACAAACCATATACTCCAAAAGTGAAATGCGAACCACGAATGGACCCCAAACCTATGTGACCTTGTAGAGGGTCGCTGGGACTATTAGAAAATAGTGAGAGTTAGAAAAATAACCCTCCCCAAGACCCTGGAAAGTGAGTGCAAAGTGCACTAAAGTTCCCCTAAGGACAAAGAAGTCGTGTTAGAGGAATAATGCAGGAAAGACACAAACCAACAATGCAACAACTGTGGATTTCCAATCTAGGGTACCTGTGGAACAAGGGGACCAAGTCGAAAAGTCACAAGCAAGTCGGAGATGGGCATATGCCTAGGAAATGCCAGCTGTGAATGCAAAGAAGATTCTACTGGACAGAAGAAGCTGAGGTTTCTGCAGGAACGAAAAGGGCTAGAGACTTCCCCTTTGGTGGACGGATCCCTCTCGCCTTGGAGAGTCGTGCAGAAGTGTTTTCCCGTCGAAAGAACGCCAACAAGCCTTGCTAGCTGCAAATCGTGCGGTTAGCGTTTTTGGACGTTGCTGAGGCCCAGGAGGGACCAGGAGGTCGCAAATTGGACCAGGAGAGAGAGGGGACGTCGAGCAAGACAAGGAGCCCTCTCAGCAGCAGGTAGCAGCCGGAGAAGTGCCAGAAACAGGCACTACGAGGATGCGTGAAACAGTGCTCACCCGAAGTCGCACAAAGGAGTCCCACGTCGCCGGAGACCAACTTAGAAAGTCGTGCAATGCAGGTTAGAGTGCCGTGGACCCAGGCTTGGCTGTGCACAAAGGATTTCCGCCGGAAGTGCACAGGGGCCGGAGTAGCTGCAAAAGTCGCGGTTCCCAGCAATGCAGCCCAGCGAGGTGAGGCAAGGACTTACCTCCACCAAACTTGGACTGAAGAGTCACTGGACTGTGGGGGTCACTTGGACAGAGTCGCTGGATTCGAGGGACCTCGCTCGTCGTGCTGAGAGGAGACCCAAGGGACCGGTAATGCAGCTTTTTGGTGCCTGCGGTTGCAGGGGGAAGATTCCGTCGACCCACGGGAGATTTCTTCGGAGCTTCTGGTGCAGAGAGGAGGCAGACTACCCCCACAACATGCACAAGCAGGAAAACAGTCGAGAAGGCGGCAAGATCAGCGTTACAGAGTTGCAGTAGTCGTCTTTGCTACTATGTTGCAGGTTTGCAGGCTTCCAGCGCGGTCAGCGGTCGATTCCTTGGCAGAAGGTGAAGAGAGAGATGCAGAGGAACTCTGATGAGCTCTTGCATTCGTTATCTAAAGTTTCCCCAGAGACAGAGACCCTAAATAGCCAGAAAAGAGGGTTTGGCTACCTAGGAGAGAGGATAGGCTACTTACACCTGAAGGAGCCTATCAGCTGGAGTCTCTGACGTCACCTGGTGGCACTGGTCACTCAGAGCAGTCCAGTGTGCCAGCAGCACCTCTGTTTCCAAGATGGCAGAGGTCTGGAGCACACTGCTGGAGCTCTGGACACCTCCCAGGGGAGGTGCAGGTCAGGGGAGTGGTCACTCCCCTTTCCTTTGTCCAGTTTCGCGCCAGAGCAGGGCTAAGGGGTCCCCTGAACCGGTGTAGACTGGCTTATGCAGAATTGGGCACATCTGTGCCCAAGAAAGCATTTCCAGAGGCTGGGGGAGGCTACTCCTCCCCTGCCTTCACACCATTTTCCAAAGGGAGAGGGTGTCACACCCTCTCTCAGAGGAAGTTCTTTGTTCTGCCATCCTGGGCCAGGCCTGGCTGGACCCCAGGAGGGCAGATGCCTGTCTGAGGGGTTGGCAGCAGCAGCAGCTGCAGTGAAACCCCAGGAAGGGCAGTTTGGCAGTACCAGGGTCTGTGCTACAGACCACTGGGATCATGGGATTGTGCCAACTATGCCAGGATAGCATAGAGGGGGCAATTCCATGATCATAGACATGTTACATGGCCATATTCGGAGTTACCATTGTGAAGCTACATATAGGTAGTGACCTATATGTAGTGCACGCGTGTAATGGTGTCCCCGCACTCACAAAGTTCAGGGAATTGGCTCTGAACAATGTGGGGGCACCTTGGCTAGTGCCAGGGTGCCCTCACACTAAGTAACTTTGCACCTAACCTTTACCAGGTAAAGGTTAGACATATATGTGACTTATAAGTTACTTAAGTGCAGTGTAAAATGGCTGTGAAATAACGTGGACGTTATTTCACTCAGGCTGCAGTGGCAGGCCTGTGTAAGAATTGTCAGAGCTCCCTATGGGTGGCAAAAGAAATGCTGCAGCCCATAGGGATCTCCTGGAACCCCAATACCCTGGGTACCTCAGTACCATATACTAGGGAATTATAAGGGTGTTCCAGTAAGCCAATGTAAATTGGTAAAAATGGTCACTAGCCTGTTAGTGACAATTTGGAAAGAAATGAGAGAGCATAACCACTGATGTTCTGATTAGCAGAGCCTCAGTGAGACAGTTAGTCACTACACAGGTAACACATTCAGGCACACTTATGAGCACTGGGGCCCTGGGTTACCAGGGTCCCAGTGACACATACAACTAAAACAACATATATACAGTGAAAAATGGGGGTAACATGCCAGGCAAGATGTTACTTTCCTACAACCCACGGGTGATTTCTTCGGAGCTTCTAGTGCAGAGAGGAGGCAGACTACCCCCACAGCATGCACCACCAGGAAAACAGTCGAGAAGACGGCCGGATCAGCGTTACAAGGTCGCAATAGTCGTCTTTGCTACTTTGTTGCAGTTTTGCAGGCTTCCAGAGCAGTCAGCGGTCATTTCCTTGGCAGAAGGTGAAGAGAGAGATGCAGAGGAACTCTGATGAGCTCTTGCATTCGTTATCTAAAGAATTCCCCAAAGCAGAGACCCTAAATAGCAAGAAAAGGAGGTTTGGCTACCTAGGAAGGAGGATAGGCTAGCAACACAGGTAAGAGCCTATCAGAAGGAGTATCTGACGTCACCTGCTGGCACTGGCCACTCATAGCAGTCCAGTGTGCCAGCAGCACCTCTGTTTCCAAGATGGCAGAAGTCTGGAGCACAGTGGAGGAGCTCTTGGCACCTTCCAGGGGAGGTGCAGGTCAGGGGAGTGGTCACTCCCCTTTCCTTTGTCCAGTTTCGCACCAGAGCAGGGCTGGGGGATCCCTGAACCGGTGTAGACTGGCTTATGCAGAGATGGGCACCATCTGTGCCCATCAAAGCATTTCCAGAGGTTGGGGGAGGCTACTCCTCCCCAGCCCTGACACCTTTTTCCAAAGGGAGAGGGTGTAATACCCTCTCTCTGAGGAGGTCCTTTGTTCTGCCATCCTGGGCCAAGCCTGGCTGGACCCCAGGAGGGCAGAAACCTGTCTGAGGGGTTGGCAGCAGCAGCAGCTGCAGTGAAACCCCGGGAAAGGTAGTTTGGCAGTACCCGGGTCTGAGCTAGAGACTCGGGGGATCATGGAATTGTCTCCCCAATGCCAGAATGGCATTGGGGTGACAATTCCATGATCTTAGACATGTTACATGGCCATGTTCGGAGTTACCATTGTGACGCTATACATATGTTGTGACATATGTATAGTGTACGCGTGTAATGGTGTCCCCGCACTCACAAAGTCCGGGGAATTTGCCCTGAACAATGTGGGAGCAACTTGGCTAGTGCCAGGGTGCCCACACACTAAGTAACTTAGCACCCAACCTTTACCAGGTGAAGGTTAGACATATAGGTGACTTATAAGTTACTTAAGTGCAGTGGTAAATGGCTGTGAAATAAAGTGGACGTTATTTCACTCAGGCTGCAATGGCAGGCCTCTGTAAGAATTGTCAGAGCTCCCTATGGGTGGCAAAAGAAATACTGCAGCCAATAGGGATCTCCTGGAACCCCAATACCCTGGGTACCTCAGTACCATATACTAGGGAATTATAAAGGTGTTCCAGTATGCCAATGTAAATTGGTGAAATTGGTCACTAGCCTGTTAGTGACAATTTGTACAGAGAGAGCATAACCACTGAGGTTTTGGATAGTAGAGCCTTCGTGGGACAGTTAGGCATCACACAGGGAACACATACATATAGGTCACAAACTTATGAGCACTGGGGTCCTGGCTAGCAGGGTCCCAGTGACACATAACAAACATACTGAAAACATAGGGTTTTCACTATGAGCACTGGTCCCTGGCTAGCAGGATCCCAGTGAGACAGTGAAAACACCCTGACATACACTCACAAACAGCTCAAAAGTGGGGGTAACAAGGCTAGAAAAAGGCACTTCCTCACACTCCCCAGGAGAGGATGGGAAATATCTTTATTTCTTCTCGTTTTTTCTTCTTTCTATGTGTGCTGCATTCTGCAACACACATGGAAAGTGGAAAAGCCTCTCCGGTTTGTTTTAGTGCAAGAAGGTGCCCAGTCCTGCACAAAAACAATCCTGCAGGCAAAGCAAGCACCCTTGCGCCATCCGTGGTGCGTTGGCGGTAGGCTGCTAGAGGGAGCCAGCACAGGGAGAAGGGGCAGGAATGTGCCTTATTTGATAAATACGGTGCATTTCTGCATTTTTCCGGGGATGCAGGGCAACGCAGCAAGGAGGTCTGCTGATCTGACCTGAGCCATAGAACTCATAAATATGCCCCTCAATCTCAAACCACTGTGAATAATAATTCAGCATTACTGTGATCTATTTATTCTTCATTCCAAGACTCTCCGTTGGACCCTTTATGTCAATGGCAACCTTTGCCCAAGGCCTCTGAAGAAATTCCAGTGGCTGTAAGGGCTGTGTATGTGTTTTGTGCAGTTTACCATTATTAATACATAACCAACATTGTTTGACTTTATCCTTAGCCTGTCTATCCATGCCTAACCACCAAAATTTCTCCATTAACCTACACTTAGGTGGTCATTACAACCCTGGCGGTCGGTGTTAAAGCGGTGGTAAAACCTCCAACAGGCCATCGGAAAAAAAAATGGAATTAAGACCGTGGCGGAAACCGCCAACATAGACAGCCACTTTAACACTCCGACCACCAAGGCGGTACAAACAAACACCGCGGCGGTAACTGCCAACAGACAGGCGGAAGACCATGCACCACCCACGGAATCACCACAGGCCAATTCGCCACCTTTTCCGGGGCGGATTCACCGCGAACAAAAACAAGGCGGAAACAGGACTTGGAAGGGGAAACGCTCACCTCTATACATCCCACGAGGAACCAGGACGCCATTGTAGGAGGCTGGACTGGCTTGTGGTGAGTACCGAGGAGTACTTACACCTTGCACCAGGCCCAGTTATCCCTTATAAGTGTAAAGGGTGTCTAGCAGCATAGGCTGATAGATAATGGTAGCTTAGCAGAGCAGCTTAGGCTGAACTAGGAGACGAGTGAAGCTCCTACAGTACCACTAGTGTCACTTGCACAATATCATAAGAAAACACAATACACAGATATACTAAAAATAAAGGTACTTTATTTTTATGACAATATGCCAAAGTATCTCAGAGTGTACCCTCAGTATGAGGATAGCAAATATACACAAGATATATGTACACAATCCCAAAAATATGCAGTATAGTCTTAGAAAACAGTGCAAACAAGGTATAGTTACAATAGGATGCAATGGGGACACATGGGGATAGGGGCAACACAAACCATATACTCCAAAAGTGGAATGCGAACCACGAATGGACCCCAAACCTATGTGACCTTGTAGAGGGTCGCTGGGACTAGTAGAAAATAGTGAGGGTTAGAAAAATAGCCCACCCCAAGACCCTGAAAAGTGAGTGGAAAGTGCACTAAAGTTCCCCAAAGGACATAGAAGTCGTGATAGGGGAATTCTGCAGGAAAGACACAAACCAGCAATGCAACAACAATGGATTTTTAGTCGAGGGTACCTGTGGAACAAGGGGACAAAGTCCAAAAGTCACAAGCAAGTCGGAGATGGGCAGATGCCCAGGAAATGCCAGCTGTGGGTGCAAAGAAGCTGCTACTGGACAGTAGAAGCTGAGGATTCTGCAGGAACGACAAGGGCTAGAGACTTTCCCTTTGGAGGATAAATCCCCCACGCCGTGGAGAGTCGTGCAGAAGTTTTTTCCCGCTGAAAGACCGCCAACAAGCCTTGCTAGCTTCAAATTGTGTGGTTAGGGTTTTTGGATGCTGCTGTGGCCCAGGAGAGACCAGGATGTCACCAATTGCGTCTGGTGACAGTGGGGGCGTCAAGCAAGACAAGGAGCCCTCTCAGAAGCAGGCAGCATCCACAGAAGTGCCAGAACAGGCACTACAAAGAAGAGTGAAATGGTGCTCACCCAAAGTTGCAGAAAGGAGTCCCACGTCGCCGGAGACCAACTTAGAAAGTCGTGCAATGCAGGTTAGAGTGCCGTGGATCCAGGCTTGGCTGTGCACAAAGGATTTCCGCCGGAAGTGCACAGAGGCGGGAGTAGCTGCAAAATTCGCGGTTCCCAGCAATGCAGTCTGGCGTGGGGAGGCAAGGACTTACCTCCACCAAACTTGGACTGAAGAGTCACTGGACTGTGGCAGTGATTTGGACAGAGTTTCTGGATTCGAGGGACCTTGCTCGTCATGCTGAGAGGAGACCCAGGGGACCGGTGATGCAGTTCTTTCGTGCCTGTGGTTGCAGGGGGACGATTCCGTCGACCCACGGGAGATTTCTTCGGAGTTTCTAGTGCAGAGAGGAGGCAGACTACCCCCACAGCATGCACCACCAGGAAAACAGTCGAGAAGGCGGCAGGATCAGCGTTACAGAGTTGCAGTAGTCGTCTTTGCTACTTTGTTGCAGTTTTGCAGGCTTCCAGCGCGGTCAGCAGTCGATTCCTTGGCAGAAGGTGAAGAGAGAGATGAAGAGGAACTCTGATGAGCTCTTGCATTCGTTATCTAAGGAATCCCCAGAGACAGAGACCCTAAATAGCCAGAAAAGAGGGTTTGGCTACCTAGGAGAGAGGATAGGCTAGCAACACCTGAAGGAGCCTATCAGAAGGAGTCTCTGACGTCACCTGCTGGCCCTGGCCACTCAGAGCAGTCCAGTGTGCCAGCAGCACCTCTGTTTCCAAGATGGCAGAGGTCTGTAGCACACTGGAGGAGCTCTGGGCACCTCTAGGGGAGGTGCAGGTCAGGGGAGTGGTCACTCCCCTTTCCTTTGTCCAGTTTCGCGCCAGAGCAGGGCTGAGGGGTCCCTGAACCGGTGTAGACTGGCTTATGCAGAAATGGGCACCATTTGTGTCCATTAAAGCATTTCCAGGGGCTGGGGGAGGCTACTCCTCCCCTGCCTTCACACCATTTTCCAAAGGGAGAGGGTGTAACACCCTCTCTCAGAGGAAGTCCTTTGTTCTGCCATCCTGGGACAAGCCTGGCTGGACCCCAGGAGGGCAGAAACCTGTCTGAGGGGTTGGCAGCAGCAGCAGCTGCAGTGAAACCCCTGAAAAGGCAGTTTGGCAGTACCAGGGTCTGTGCTACAGACCACTGGGATCATGGGATTGTGCCAACTATGCCAGGATGGCATAGAGGGGGCAATTGCATGATCATAGACATGTTACATGGCCATATTCGGAGTTACCATTGTGAAGCTACACATAGGTAGTGACCTATGTGTAGTGCACGCGTGTAATGGTGTCCCCGCACTCACAAAGTCTGGGGAATTTGCCCTGAACAATGTGGGGGCACCTTGGCTAGTGCTAGGGTGCCCTCACACTAAGTAACTTTGCACCTAACCTTTACCAGGTAAAGGTTAGACATATAGGTGACTTATAAGTTACTTAAGTGCAGTGGTAAATGGCTGTGAAATAACGTGGACGTTATTTCACTCAGGCTGCAGTGGCAGGCCTGTGTAAGAATTGTCAGAGCTCCCTATGGGTGGCAAAAGTAATGCTGCAGCCCATAGGGATCTCCTGGAACCCCAATACCCTGGGTACCTCAGTACCATATACTAGGGAATTATAAGGGTGTTCCAGTAAGCCAATGTAAATTGGTAAAATTGGTCACTACCCTGTTAGTGACAATTTGAAAGAAATGAGAGAGCATAACCACTGAGGTTCTGGATAGCAGAGCCTCAGTGAGACAGTTAGTCATAACACAGGTAACACAGTCAGGCACACTTATGAGCACTGGGTCCCTGGCTGGCAGGGTCCCAGTGACACATACAACTAAAACAACATATATACAGTGAAAAATGGGGGTAACATGCCAGGCAAGATGGTACTTTCCTACAGCCATGGAACCGTAACTTCAGATTCTTCCAGCCTTTATCTTCCTGCTCCTGTACCAGGAGCACGAACGCTGGCGGCGAAGACCACGGTGAGTACTGCACCTACGACACAGGGGAGGGGGGAGGGATAAAACAGTGACACACACATGCAACACGCAACACTCCCACCCCCACCCTCACCCACGACAACACACACATTAATACATCATGACACATCACAGTTACATCCCCCAAACCCCCCTGGAAGAATGCAAGGACAAAAGGAAATGAGTCGAATGATTGTAATATATTCAAAGACAGTAATAAAAAATATATACATATATTAAGATATTTACACTATAAACAAATATATACACCAGGAATACAAGTCCAAGGTATTCCACTATCATAGTCCGTGGACCACTGGGCCCAAAAGGCATGGGCGAGGCCCACACTCACTACCCGAACAAGACGGAGAGAACACTGCTGGGGCATCAGATAGAAATAAAACAGGCACCTCAGGGGATGAGTGCACAATGCCAGATCCACGAGGGGGGCTCCATGCCCACTGTTCAATCCTGGGGAGTGCAAAGCCACAGTCTCTCAAGTCTCTACAGTGGGTGGGTTGCCCACTGTTCAATCCTGGGGAGTGCAAAGCCACAGTCTCTCAAGTCTCTACAGTGGGTGGGTTGCCCACTGTTCAATCCTGGGGAGTTCAAAGCCACAGTCTCTCAAGTCTCTACAGTGGGTGGTTTGTCCACTGTTCAATCCTGGGGAGTGCAAAGCCACAGTCTCTCAAGTCTCTACAGTGGGTGGTTTGCCCACTGTTCAATCGTGAGGAGTGCAAAGCCACAGTCTCTCAAGTGGATAACATTCTCTACTGGTTTCTGGAGGGGGCTTTGTGCCCAGAGTGCTTCATCCTGCCAAGGACTGAGGTAGTAGATGTGATACTCCACTGGTTCTGGAGGGGGCTTTGTGCCCAGAGTGCTTTATCCTGCTGAGGACTGAGGTATTGGATGCTGTTCTCCACTGGTTCTTGAGGGGGCCTTGTGCCCAGAGTGCTGCATCCTTCCAAGGACTCAGGTAGTGGATGTGATACTCCACTGGTTCTGGAGGGGGCTTTGTGCCCAGAGCGCTTCATCCTGCCAAGGACTCAGGTAGTGGATGTGATTCTCCACTGGAGGGGGCTTTCTCCACTGTTTCTGGAGGGGGCTTTGTGCCCAGGGTGCTTCATCCTGCCAAGGACTGAGGTAGTGGATGTGATATTCCACTGGTTCTGGAGGGGGCTTTGTGCCCAGAGTGCTTCATCCTGCCAAGGACTGAGGTAGTGGATGTGATTCTCCACTGGTTCTGGAGGGGGCTTTGTGCCCAGAGCGCTTCATCCTTCCAAGGACTCAGGTAGTGGATGTGATACTCTACTGGTTCTGGAGGGGGCTTTGTGCCCAGAGCGCTTCATCCTGCCAAGGACTCAGGTAGTGGATGTGATTCTCCACTGGAGGGGGCTTTGTGCCCAGAGTGCTGCATCCTGCCAAGGACTGAGGTAGTGGATGTGATACTCCACTGGTTCTGGAGGGGGCTTTGTGCCCAGAGTGCTTCATCCTTCCCGTGGTGGCCTCAGTAGCGTCGAAATCATTGGCGCTCACTGGCCTGCGGTGCTACTTGCGGCGGTGTCCTAGGCAGCGGTGCTGCTGGCGGTGGTTTCCTGTGCAGCGGGGCTGCTGGCGGCGGTGTCCTGGGCAGCGGGGCTGGTAGCGGCAGTGTCCTGGGCCGCGGTGCTGCTGGCGGCGGTGTCTTGGGCAGCGGTGCTGCTGGCGGCGTGCAGATCTTCCCAGACTTGCTGGTTTTCCTGTGCCCCTTCCCCACCTTGGATGGTGGCGCAGCTGTCTCCACACCCCCAACTGTACCCCTGGAAGCGGCTGTGGTGGCTGATTTCTTTCCCCTCTCCCGCCGGGCACTAGCCAACTTTTTATGCTTTACTGGTGGGGTACTGTACGTGCTCCGGGTCCTTGCCACACTGGCTGCCCTGCTGCCTGGGGCACTCCAGAAGCCCGTTACTACTGGCACCACTGGTCCCGCAGATGTTGTGGCTGAGGTGCTGGGTTGGGACCTGGAGAGTCGGGCCCTAGGAGACTGAAGGGGTGGGGGAGGTGAGGGAAAGAGGTCAAGGTTGGACAGGAAAGGTTTCTTAGGAACACTGGGACAGATAGATGGAGGGGGTTTGGGAGTGGAAGAAGAGGTAGTGGTTGTAGGAGGTGTATGTTTGGTGACTTTGGGTGAAGGTGCGTGGGCTGGAGGCTGTCGTGAGCTGGATAGCTGTTGGGTGGGTGTGTGGCTGCGTTCGTGTACCTTGGGAGGTGGCCTCACAGACACACTGAGAGAGGACACAGGGAACGTGTGAATGGTAGTGGGGGTGGTGACTGCACATGAGCGGGTGTGGTGGTGGGTGTGCTGGTTATGGACGTAGTGGCTGAGGATGTAGTGTCTGCAGGTGTGAGTGGAGACGAGACAGGGAGGGAGGAGAAAGATGAGGAGGAGAGGGACACAGTGGAGGCAGTGGATGTTGTTATGTCTGCGTGTGTGTGATGCTTGCGTGAGTGCCTGTGGGATGTGTGGTGCTTATGTTTGCCAGAGCTTCCTTTGTGTGTTGAGGTGTGTGCATGCTGGTCTGATGGTGTGCTTGGGATAGGCTGAGGTACAGGGGTTTGGGTCTGGGTGGAGGAAGTTGGAGAGGGAGGCTAGAGACAGGGACAATGGCTGCCATCAGTGCTGAGGTCGGAGTCTGAAAAGCTTTCTGATGGGCTGCCTGACCAGAGTGAATGCCCTCCAGGTATGCATTGGTTTGTTGCACCTGCCTCTCTACACCCTGGATGGCATTCAAAATGGTAGACTGCCCAACAGAGAGGGACCTGAGGAGGTCAATGGCCTCCTTACTGAGGGCAGCAGGGGTGACAGGGGCAGGGGCTGAGGTGCCTGGGGCGAAGGAGATGCCCACCCTCCTGGGTGAGCGGGCACGGGGAACACGCTGAGGGGCTGCAGAGAGGGCGTTGCTGGTAGGGGGGGTGGCGGCTGTACCTGTAGATGCGGGGGGCACAGATGGGCCCGCCACCGCAAGGGAGCTCCCATTAGAGGAGGAGTCCGTATCGCTGGTGTCAGCTCCTGTCCCCGCCGTGGATCTCCCCTCGCCCTCCGTCCCACTGGTAAATTCAGACTCCGTAGTGTCGCCCTCCAGGGCCATGTGGGATGCAGCTCCCTCCTACTGCGGTGCCACTGCTCCTCTGCCTGATGATGCTAATGCACACAAGAACAGGGAGACCACAAAAAGGGGGGGAAGACAGAAGAAAGACATGTTGAGTGCATGCAATACTGCTACCGTTGGCGGACACTACAGACACAAAAGCCCCCTGCACTACGCCGCGCACTTGGAGTTCCATATTCCATACCAGGGACATGGGTTACAAGGCTATGCCCGATTGCTGCACACATGGATGTCACAGGAGCCTGACTAGGTGTAGTTGGCACTGTACACAGGTGGGGTGGGGTGCCACAGGGCCTGCCTTAAGAATGGTCCTTGCCTACTAAACTCGCCCTGGCCTAGGGGAACCCACAGCCCACCTCCCCCACCCAGACACCTACAATGCGCGCTGAGTCAGCAGAATGAGAGTGTACTCACCTCCTTGTGGCTGCTGTGATACCCAAAAGCGCCCATCCAACTCCGGGTACGCCACCGCCAGGATCCTGAACATCAGGGGGGTCATGGTGCGACGGGCATCCCTCCCACGTTGGGAGGCCATCCCCAGCTGGGCCTCCGCCGTCTTTTTGCTCCAGCGGCGAATGTCCTCCCATCTTTTCTGGCAGTGGGTGCTCCGTCTGTGGTAGACCCCCTGGGTCCGGACTTCCTTGGCGATGGCACGCCAAATGTCCTTCTTCTGGTGGGCGCTGACCTACAGGAATAGTACAGGGGAAAAGGAGAAGTTATTACCGTCCGCACCGTCACAGTCATTGGTCCGCATCCCTACCCTTGCCATGACGCACATGCACTCACCGTCGTTTCATGCACGCCTCATTCTCACCCCCCCTATCTTTCATCCACACCACTCCACACAGGCATTGGCCATTCAGCATGCTCACAGTGTACTTACCTGTTTCTCTGGAGGACCGTAGAGTAGCGTGTACTGGCGGAGGACTCCATCCACGAGTTTCTCCAACTCCTCCGTGCTGAAGGCAGGGGCCCTTTCCCCAGACACACGAGCCATTGTCTCTTCCAGACTGAGTTCACAGCAGCACTTGCAATGTAGGTCCTCTCCTGTCGAAGATCAGGTATCAAGTGATTGAACAGAGAGAAAATGGCAGTGACGTCCGCGGCGGTGCGTACCGTCACCGCCGGCGTACATCATCATTGGCTCCTGGGACCGATAGGGTCCAATGTTAACCAATGCAGGATTGCGCTGCGGTCTTGTCCCACTTTACAGGTCAGGCAGCCACCATTTCATGGGCTCACATGGCATTATTTTGGACTGCGTCACACATATCTCGGCCTTGCTTAAACACTCAAACAGGCATATGTCGATTTGCTAATATTTCATAGTAAGCTGTGTTTACGTACCTCAGAGTTGGTTGACTCTCTGCTCGCAGTCCTCCGCCATAGGCACCGTCCTCTGGGGCATGTGAGGAGATGGCGGCATCCTCCGGTGTACAGACCGCTGTTGGACCTGTTGACAATGGAGGAGCAACATGTGATCATCACCTACAGACTTGATCATGCCACAATCCAGGAACTGCGTGCCCAGTTGGAGCCAGACCTGATGTCAGCTATTCGCCATCCCACATGAATCCCTCCTCCAGTGCAGGTCCCGTCAGTACTCCATTTCCTAGCAAGTGGGTCATTTCAAACTACAGTGGCCATAGCATCAGGGAATGTCCCAGCCTATGTTTTCCAATGTATTGTCCAGAGAGTTGTCTACCCTGCTGAAACACATGCGGAGCTATATTGTTTTCCCTCAGGTGGAGGATTTGCCAACAGTGAAAGGTGAATTCTATGCCCTGGGACATATCCCCAACATCATAGGTGCCATTGATGGGACACATGTGGCCTTGGTCCCCCCCCACAGGAGTGAACAGGTGTACAGAAACCGGAAGAGTTACCATTCAATGAATGTGCAGATGGTGTGTTTGGCAGACCAGTACATCTCCCATGTGTAGGAGGCTGGACTGGCTTGTAGTGTGTACCAAGGGGTAATTACACCTTGCACCAGGCCCAGGTATCCCTTATAAGTGTAGAGGGGTGTCTAGCAGCTTAGGCTGATAGAAAAGGTAGCTTAGCAGAGCAGCTTAGGCTGAACTAGGAGACGAGTGAAGCTCCTACAGTACCACTAGTGTCATTTGCACAATATCATAAGAAAACACAATACACAGATATACTAAAAATAAAGGTACTTTATTTTTATGACAATATGCCAAAAGTATCTCAGTGAGTACCCTCAGTATGAGGATAGCAAATATACACAAGATATATGTACACAATACCAAAATATGCAGTAATAGCAATAGAAAACAGTGCAAACAATGTATAGTCACAATAGAACGCAATGGGGGCACATAGGGATAGGGGCAACACAAACCATATACTCTAGAAGTGGAATGCGAACCACGAATAGACTCCAAACCTATGTGACCTTGTAGAGGGTCGCTGGGACTGTAAGGAAACAGTGAGGGTTAGAAAAATAGCCCACCCCAAGACCCTGAAAAGTGGGTGCCAAGTGCACCTAAGTTCCCCAAAGAGCACAGAAGTCGTGATAGGGGAATTCTGCAGGAAAGACCAACACCAGCAATGCAACAATGATGGATTTCCAGACGAGAGTACCTGTGGAACAAGGGGACCAAGTCCAAAAGTCACGATCATGTCGGGAGTGGGCAGATGACCAGGAAATGCCAGCTGTGGGTGCAAAGAAGCTGCCACTGGATGGTAGAAGCTGAGGATTCTGCAAGAACGACAAGGGCTAGAAACTTCCCCTTTGGAAGATGGATGTCCCACGTCGTGAAGAGTCGCGCAGAAGTCTTTTCCCGCAGAAAGACTGCAAACAAGCCTTGCTAGCTGCAAAGCTTGCAGTTAGGGTTTTTGGATACTGATGTGGCCCAGGAGGGACCAGAATGTCACCAATTGCGTGAGGGGACAGAGGGAGCGCCCAGCAAGACAAGGAGCCCCCTCAGAAGCAAGCAGCACCTGCAGAAGTGCCGGAACAGGCACTACAAAGTGGAGTGAATTGGTGCTCACCCGAAGTTGCACAAGAGAGTCCCACGCCGCCGGAGGACAACTCAGGGGGTTGTGCAATGCAGGTTAGAGTGCCGGGGACCCAGGCTTGGCTGTGCACAAAGGAAATCCTCGGAGAGTGCACAGGAGCCGGAGTAGCTGCAAAACACGTGGTTCCCAGCAATGCAGTCTAGCGTGGGGAGGCAAGGACTTACCTCCACCAAACGTGGACGGAAGAGTCACTGGACTGTGTGAGTCACTTGGACAGAGTTGCTGAGTTCAAGGGACCTCGCTCGTCATGCTGAGAGGAGTCCCAGAGGACCGGTGATGCTGTTCTTTGGTGCCTGCGGTTGCAGGGGGAAGATTCCGTCGACCCACGGGAGATTTCTTTGGAGCTTCTAGTGCAGAGAGGAGGCAGACTACCCCCACAGCATGCTCCACCAGTAAAACAGTCGAGAAGGCGGCAGGATCAGCGTTACAAGGTCGCAGTAGTCGTCTTAGCTACTTTGTTGCACTTTTGCAGGCTTCCAGCGCGGTCAGCAGTCGATTCCTTGGCAGAAGGTGAAGAGAGAGATGCAGAGGAACTCTGATGAGCTCTTGCATTCGTTATCTAAAGTTTCCCCAGAGACAGAGACCCTAAATAGCCAGAAAAGAGGGTTTGGCTACTTAGGAGAGACGATAGGCTAGCAACACCTGAAGGAGCCTATCAGAAGGAGTCTCTGACGTCACTTGCTGGCACTGGCCACTCAGAGCAGTCCAGTGTGCCAGCAGCACCTCTGTTTCCAAGATGGCAGAGGTCTGGAGCACACCGGAGGAGCTCTGGGCACCTCCCAGGGGAGGTGCAGGTCAGGGGAGTGGTCACTCCCCTTTCCTTTGTCCAGTTTCGAGCCAGAGCAGGGCTGAGGAATCCCTGAATCGGTGCAGACTGGCTTATGCAGAGATGGGCAACATCGGTGCCCATCAAAGCATTTCCAGAGGCTGGGGGAGGCTACTCCTCCCCTGACACCTTTTTCCAAAGGGAGAGGGTGTAACACCCTCTCTCTGAGGAAGTCCTTTGTTCTGCCTTCCTGGGCCATGCCTGGCTGGACCCCAGGAAGGCAGAAACCTGTCTGAGGGGTTGGCAGCAGCAGCAGCTGCAGTGAAACCCCGGGAAAGGTAGTTTGGCAGTACCCGGGTCTGAGCTATAGACTCGGGGGATCATGGAATTGTCTCTTAGACATGTTACATGGCCATGTTCGGAGTTACCATTGTGACGCTATACATATGTTGTGACATATGTATAGTGCACGCGTGTAATGGTGTCCCCGCACTCACAAAGTCTGGGGAATTTGCCCTGAACAATGTGGGAGCACCTTGGCTAGTGCCAGGGTGCCCACACACTAAGTAACTTAGCACTCAACCTTTACCAGGTAAAGGTTAGACATATAGGTGACTTATAAGTTACTTAAGTGCAGTGGTAAATGGCTGTGAAATAACGTGGACGTTATTTCACTCAGGCTGCACTGGCAGGCCTGTGTAAGAATTGTCAGATCTCCCTATGGGTGGCACAAGAAATGCTGCAGCCCATAGGGATCTCCTGGAACCCCAATACCCTGGGTACCTCAGTACCATATACTAGGGAATTATAAGGGTGTTCCAGTATGCCAATGTAAATTGGTGAAATTGGTCACTAGCCTGTTAGTGACAATTTGGAAAGAGAATTAGAGAGCATTACCTCTGAGGTTCTGGATAGCAGAGCCTCAGTGAGAGAGTTAGTAATAACACAGGTAACATATAGAGGGCACACTTATGAGCACTGGGGCCCTGGCTGGCAAGGTCCCAGTGACACATACAACTAAAACAACATAAATACAGTGAAATATGGGGGTAACATGCCAGGCAAGATGGTACTTTCCTACACAACCCCCCCCCCACAAACGAAGGACAAGAAGACTAGACATGACCTGATGAGTCTTCATTGTCTAAGTGGAAATATCTGGAGAGTCCATCTGCATTGGAGTGGGTACTCCCAGGTCTATGTTCCACTTTATAGTCCATTCCCTGTAGAGATATGGACCACCTCAACAATTTAGGGTTTTCACCTTTCATTTATTTTAGCCAAAGTAGAGGTTTGTGGTCTGTCTGAACAATGAAGTGAGTGCCAAACAGGTATGGCCTCAACTTCTTCAGTGCCCAGACCACAGCAAAGGCTTCCCTCTCTATGGCAGACCAACGCTTTTCTCTAGGGGTCAACCTCCTGCTGATAAAAGCAACTGGTTGATCCTGGCCCTCAGAATTAAGTTGTGATAAGACTGCCCCTACCCCTAATTCAGATGCATCAGTTTGGACAATGAATTGTTTGGAGTAACAGGGGCTTTTCAGGATAGGTGCAGAGCACATGGCCTGCTTCAGCTCCTCAAAAGCTTTCTGACAGTTTGCTGTCCATAATACCTTCTTAGGCATTTTTTTAGATATGAGGTCATTAAGAGGGGCTGCAATGGAGCCATAGTTCTTTATGAACCTCCTGTAGTACCCAGTGAGGCCTAAAAAGGCTCTCACCTGGGTCTGAGTTGTAGGGGGAACCCAATCTATAATAGTTTGGATTTTCCCCTGAAGTGGTGCAATCTGTTCTCCACCTACCAGGTGTCCCAGATAAACCACCTTCCCCTGCCCTATCTGGCACTTTGAAGCCTTGATAGTGAGGCCTGCCTTTTGCAGGGAATCCAAAACTTTCCATAGGTGGACCAGGTGATCATCCCAGCTGGAGCTAAAGACAGCTATATCATCTAGATATGCTGCACTAAAAGCTTCCAGCCCTTGCAGGACTGTGTTCACCAACCTTTGAAAAATGGCAGGTGCATTTTTCAATCCAAAAGGCATTACTGTGAATTGGTAATGGCCTCCAATGGTTGAAAATGCAGTTTTTGCTTTTGCATCTTCTGATAACTTGATCTGCCAATAACCTGCAGTCAAATCAAAAGTGCTTAGATACTTGGCAGATGCCAGTGTATCTATTAGCTCATCTGCCCTGGGTATAGGGTGAGCATCAGTTTTGGTTAACTGGTTGAGACCTCTACAGTCTACACAAAACCGCATTTCCTTCTTTCCATCTTTGGAATGGGGTTTTGGTACCAGTACCACAGGAGAAGCCCATGGACTGTCAGAGTGCTCAACCACTCCTAGTTCTAACATTTTCTGGACCTCTTGCTTTATGCAGTCCCTGACATGGTCAGGCTGCCTATAGATCTTTCTTTTGACAGGTAAACTGTCTCCAGTATCTATAGTGTGCTCACACCAAGAAGTGGTACCTGGCACAGTAGAGAAGAGTTCAGAGAATTGATCTAGGAGATTTATGCAATTATCTTTCTGCTCAGCAGTAAGACAATCAGCCAAAACTACACCTTCCACAAGAGCATCTTGTTCTGTGGAAGAGAAGAGATCAGGTAGAGGATCACTGTCTTCTTCCTGTCCCTCATCAGTTGCCATGAGCAGGGTGAGATCAGCCCTGTCATAGTAGGGTTTCAGGCGGTTGACATGGAGCACCCTAAGGGGACTCCTGGCAGTGCCTAAGTCAACTAAATAGGTGACTTCTCCCTTCTTTTCAACAATTGTGTGGGGTCCACTCCATTTATCTTGGAGTGCTCTTGGGGCCACAGGCTCCAAGACCCACACTTTCTGCCCTGGTTGGTACTGAACCAAAACAGCCTTCTGATCATGCCATTGCTTCTGGAGCTCTTGGCTGGCCTGAAGGTTTTTACTGGCCTTTTTCATGTACTCAGCCATTCTTGATCTGAGGCCAAGTACATAATCCACAATATCCTGCTTAGGAGCTTTTAAAGGTTGTTCCCAACCCTCCTTTACAAGTGTGAGTGGACCCCTAACAGGGTGTCCAAAAAGAAGTTCAAAGGGGCTGAAGCCCACTCCTTTCTGGGGTACCTCCCTGTAGGCAAAAAGGAGGCATGGTAGAAGGATATCCCATCTCCTGCGGAGTTTTTCAGGGAGACCCATAATCATGCCTTTGAGAGTTTTATTAAATCTCTCCACCAGTCCATTTGTTTGTGGATGATAGGGTGTTGTGAACTTGTACGTTACACCACACTCCTTCCACATGGCCTTTAAGTATGCAGACATGAAATTGCTTCCCCTGTCTGATACCACTTCCTTTGGGAAGCCCACCCTGGAAAATATTCCCAGGAGGGCCTTTGCCACTGCAGGTGCTGTAGTGGTCCTTAAAGGAATAGCTTCAGGATATCTTGTGGCATGGTCCACTACCACCAAGATAAACCTATTGCCTGAAGCAGTAGGAGGGTCAAGGGGGCCAACTATGTCAACCCCTACCCTTTCAAAGGGAACCCCAACCACGGGCAGTGGAATAAGGGGTGCCTTTGGGGTGCCACCTGTCTTGCCACTGGCTTGACAGGTTTCACAGGACTTACAAAATTCCTTTGTGTCCTCAGACATTCTAGGCCAATGAAACAGGGGAACAAGCCTGTCCCAAGTTTTCATTTGTCCTAGATGCCCAGCTAGGGGAATGTCATGTGCCAGTGTTAGGAGGAACTTTCTGTACTCCTGAGGAATCACTAATCTCCTGGCAGATCCAGGTTTAGGATCCCTATGCTCAGTGTACAAGAGGTTGTCCTCCCAGTAAACTCTGTGAGAGTCACTGACATCCCCATTAGCCTGTTTGACAGCTTGCTGTCTGAGACCCTCTAATGTGGGACAGGTTTGCTGTGCCACACTCAGCTCCTCTCTGGCAGGCCCCCCTTCACCCAAAAGCTCAGCAGTGTCTGCTTCCAGCTCCTCTGGTGTAGGTTCTGCACAGGGAGGGAATTCTTCTTCCTCAGAAGTTGAATCCACTGTAGAGGGAGGGTGTAGGAGGCTGGACTGGCTTGTAGTGAGTACCAAGGGGTACTTGCACCTTGCACCAGGCCCAGTTATCCCTTATTAGTGTATAGGGTGTCTAGCAGCTTAGGCTGATAGATAATGGTAGCTTAGCAGAGCAGCTTAGGCTGAACTAGGAGACGTGTGAAGCTACTACAGTACCACTTAGTGTCATATGCACAATATCATAAGAAAACACAATACACAGTTATACTAAAAATAAAGGTACTTTATTTTTATGACAATATGCCAAAGTATCTTAGAGTGTACCCTCAGTGAGAGGATAGGAAATATACACAAGATATATATACACAATTGCAAAAATATGCAGTATAGTCTTAGAAAACAGTGCAAACAATGTATAGTTACAATAGGATGCAATGGGGAAACATAGGGATAGGGGCAACACAAACCATATACTCCAAAAGTGGAATGCGAACCACGAATGGACCCCAAACCTATGTGACCTTGTAGAGGGTCGCTAGGACTATTAGAAAATAGTGAGAGTTAGAAAAATAACCCTCCCCAATACCCTGAAAAGTGAGTGCAAAGTGCACTAAAGTTCCCCTAAGGACAAAGTAGTCGTGTTAGAGGAATAATGCAGGAAAGACACAAACCAGCAATGCAACAACTGTGGATTTCCAATCTAGGATACCTGTGGAACAAGGGGACCAAGTCCAAAAGTCACAAGCAAGTCGGAGATGGGCAGATGCCCAGGAAATGCCAGCTGCGGGTGCAAAGAAGCTTCGACTGGACAGAAGAAGCTGAGGTTTCTGCAGGAACGAAAAGGGCTAGAGACTTCCCCTCTGGTGGACGGATCCCTCTAGCCTTGGAGAGTCGTGCAGAAGTGTTTTCCCGCCGGAAGGACGCCAACAAGCCTTGCTACACGCAAATCGTGCGTTTGGCGTTTTTGGACGCTGCTGGGGCCCAGGAGGGACCAGGAGGTCGCAAATTGGACCAGCAGAGAGAGGGGACGTCGAGCAAGACAAGGAGCCCTCACTGAAGCAGGTAGCACCCGGAGAAGTGCCAGAAACAGGCACTACGAGGATGCGTGAAACGGTGCTCGCCGAAGTTGCACAAAGGAGTCCCACGTCGCCGGAGACCAACTTAGAAAGTCGTGCAATGCAGGTTAGAGTGCCGTGGACCCAGGCTTGGCTGTGCACAAAGGATTTCCGCCGGAAGTGCACAGGGGCCGGAGCAGCTGCAAAGTCGCGGTTCCCAGCAATGCAGCCCAGCGAGGTGAGGCAAGGACTTACCTCCACCAAACTTGGGCTGAAGAGTCACTGCACTGTGGGGGTCACTTGGACAGCGTCGCTGGATTCGAGGGACCTCGCTCGTCGTGCTGAGAGGAGACCCAAGGGACCGGTAATGCAGCTTTTTGGTGCCTGCGGTTGCAGGGGGAAGATTCCGTCGACCCACAGGAGATTTCTTCGGAGCTTCTGGTGCAGAGAGGAGGCAGGCTACCCCCACAGCATGCACTGGCACTAGCCAAGATGCCCCCACATTGTTCAGAGCCAATTCACTGAACTTTGTGAGTGCGGGGACACCATTACACGCGTGCACTACATATAGGTCACTACCTATATGTAGCTTCACCATGGTAACTCCGAATATGGCCATGTAACATGTCTATGATCATGGAATTGCCCCCTCTATGCCATCCTGGCATTGTTGGTACAATTCCATGATCCCAGTGGTCTGTAGCACAGACACTGGTACTGCCAGACTGCCCTTCCTGGGGTTTCTCTGCAGCTGCTGCTGCTGCCAACCCCTCAGACAGGCATCTGCCCTCCTGGGGTCCAGCCAGGCCTGGCCCAGGATGGCAGAACAAAGAACTTCCTCTGAGAGAGGGTGTGACACCCTCTCCCTTTGGAAAATGGTGTGAAGGCAGGGGAGGAGTAGCCTCCCCCAGCCTCTGGAAATGCTTTGTTGGGCACAGAGGTGCCCAATTCTGCATAAGCCAGTCTACACCGGTTCAGGGACCCCTTAGCCCCTGCTCTGGCGCGAAACTGGACAAAGGAAAGGGGAGTGACCACTCCCCTGACCTGCACCTCCCCTGGGAGGTGTCCAGAGCTCCTCCAGTGTGCTCCAGACCTCTGCCATCTTGGAAACAGAGGTGCTGCTGGCACACTGGACTGCTCTGAGTGGCCAGTGCCACCAGGTGACGTCAGAGACTCCTTGTGATAGGCTCCTTCAGGTGTTAGTAGCCTTTCCTCTCTCCTAGGTAGCCAAACACTCTTTTCTGGCTATTTAGGGTCTCTGTCTCTGGGGAAACTTTAGATAACGAATGCATGAGCTCAGCCGAGTTCCTCTGCATCTCCCTCTTCACCTTCTGATAAGGAATCGACCGCTGACCGCGCTGGAAGCCTGCAAACCTGCAACATAGTAGCAAAGACGACTACTGCAACTCTGTAACGCTGATCCTGCCGCCTTCTCGACTGTTTTCCTGCTTGTGCATGCTGTGGGGGTAGTCTGCCTCCTCTCTGCACCAGAAGCTCCGAAGAAATCTCCCGTGGGTCGACGGAATCTTCCCCCTGCAACCGCAGGCACCAAAAAGCTGCATCTCCGGTCCCTTGGGTCTCCTCTCAGCACGACGAGCGAGGTCCCTCGAATCCAGCGACACCGTCCAAGTGACCCCCACAGTCCAGTGACTCTTCAGCCCAAGTTTGGTGGAGGTAAGTCCTTGCCTCACCTCGCTGGGCTGCATTGCTGGGAACCGCGACTTTGCAAGCTTCTCCGGCCCCTGTGCACTTCCGGCGGAAATCCTGTGTGCACAGCCAAGCCTGGGTCCACGGCACTCTAACCTGCATTGCACGACTTTCTAAGTTGGTCTCCGGCGACGTGGGACTCCTTTGTGCAACTTCGGCGAGCACCGTTTCACGCATCCTCGTAGTGCCTGTTTCTGGCACTTCTCCGGGTGCTACCTGCTTCAGTGAGGGCTCTTTGTCTTGCACGACGTCCCCTCTCTCTGCAGGTCCAATTTGCGACCTCCTGGTCCCTCCTGGGCCCCAGCAGCGTCCAAAAACGCCAAACGCACGATTTGCGTGTAGCAAGGCTTGTTGGCGTCCATCCGGCGGGAAAACACTTCTGCACGACTCTCCAAGGCGTGGTGGATCCATCCTCCAAAGGGGAAGTCTCTAGCCCTTGTCGTTCCTGCAGTATTCACAGTTCTTCAGCCTAGTAAGAGCTTCTTTGCACCAACCGCTGGCATTTCTTGGGCATCTGCCCATCTCCGAGCTGCTTGTGACTTTTGGACTTGGTCCCCTTGTTCCACAGGTACCTTCAGACAGGAATCCATCGTTGTTGCATTGCTGAGTTGTGTTTTCCTTGCATTCTCCCTCTAACACGACTATTTTGTCCTTAGGGGAACTTTGGTGCACTTTGCACTCACTTTTCAGGGTCTTGGGGAGGGTTATTTTTCTAACTCTCACTATTTTCTAATAGTCCCAGCGACCCTCTACAAGGTCACATAGGTTTGGGGTCCATTCGTGGTTCGCATTCCACTTCTGGAGTATATGGTTTGTGTTGCCCCTATCCCTATGTTTCCCCATTGCATCCTATTGTAACTATACATTGTTTGCACTGTTTTCTAAGACTATACTGCATATTTTTGCTATTGTGTATATATATCTTGTGTATATTTCCTATCCTCTCACTGAGGGTACACTCTAAGATACTTTGGCATATTGTCATAAAAATAAAGTACCTTTATTTTTAGTATAACTGTGTATTGTGTTTTCTTATGATATTGTGCATATGACACTAAGTGGTACTGTAGTAGCTTCACACGTCTCCTAGTTCAGCCTAAGCTGCTCTGCTAAGCTACCATTATCTATCAGCCTAAGCTGCTAGACACCCTATACACTAATAAGGGATAACTGGGCCTGGTGCAAGGTACAAGTACCCCTTGGTACTCACTACAAGCCAGTCCAGCCTCCTACATTGGTTGTGCAGTGGTGGGATAAGTGCTTGAGACTACTTACCACTCTTGTCATTGTACTTTTCATAAGAGAAAAATATACAAAACAAGGTCAGTGTATATACACATAGCCAAAAAGTTTTGCATTTCCTCTTTTCACTCTTTTCTAAGTGCTGAAAAGTACTTCTAAACTTTCAAAAAGTTCTTAAAAGTTTAAAAAGTTTTTTTCTGTCTTTCCAAAAAGTTCTGAAAACTTTTTTCTCTTTGTCTATCACTTTAACTCTCTCAAAAAAATGTCTGGCACAGGCCAAAAAGTTGAACTGTCCAAACTTGCATATGATCACCTTAGCTGGAAAGGAGCAAGGAGTCTCTGCATAGAGAGAGGTTTGAGTGTAGGGAAGAATCCTTCCTTAGAACTGTTAATTAATATGCTTAGAGTACAGGATAAGGCCATAAGTGCCCAATCTGTGGAAAAAGTAGCTAATGGTTCTCAATCTGATCCAGGGACTCCCCCAGGAAAAGGTTCAGGAAAGAAACTTCTTAGCCTGCCCATTACTAGACAGTCTAGCATAGTTGGTACAGAGGTTGAATCACATCATACTGATGATGTGCTCTCACATTATACTGGTAGCCAAGCTGTTAGGGTGCCCTCTGTAAGGGACAGGTCTCCTTCTGTTCATTCCCATCATACCTCTGTATCTAGAAATGTCCCTCCCACCCACCCTGATGACAGATTGTTAGAAAGGGAGCTCAATAGATTGAGAGTGGAGCAAACCAGACTGAAGCTCAAGAAGCAACAGCTGGATTTGGATAGACAGTCTTTAGAAATAGAGAGGGAAAGACAGAAAATGGGTTTAGATACCCATGGTGGCATCAGCAGTATTCCCCATAGTCATCCTGCAAAAGAGCATGATTCCAGGAATCTGCATAAGATAGTTCCCCCTTACAAGGAGGGGGATGACATTAACAAGTGGTTTGCTGCACTTGAGAGGGCCTGTGCTGTACAGGATGTCCCTCAAAAGCAGTGGGCTGCTATCCTATGGCTATCATTTACTGGAAAAGGTAGGGATAGGCTCCTTACTGTAAAAGAAAATGATGCTAACAATTTCCAAGTTCTTAAGAATGCACTCCTGGATGGTTATGGCTTAACCACTGAACAGTACAGGATAAAGTTCAGAGATACCAAAAAGGAGTCTTCACAAGACTGGGTTGATTTAATTGACCAGGCAGTGAAGGCCTTGGAGGGGTGGTTACATGGCAGTAAAGTTACTGATTATGACAGCCTGTATAACTTAATCCTGAGAGAGCATATTCTTAATAATTGTGTGTCTGATTTGTTGCACCAGTACTTGGTGGACTCTGATCTGACCTCTCCCCAAGAATTGGGAAAGAAGGCAGACAAATGGGTCAGAACAAGAGTGAACAGAAAAGTTCATACAGGGGGTGACAAAGATGGCAACAAAAAGAAGGATGGTAAGTCTTCTGACAAGGGTGGGGACAAATCTAAAAATGAGTCTTCATCAGGCCCACAAAAACACTCTGGTGGGGGTGGTGGGCCCAAATCCTCCTTTAATCAGAACAAGGAAAAGAAACCATGGTGCTATTTATGTAAGATAAAAGGCCATTGGACAACAGATCCCAGTTGTCCAAAGAAAGGCACCACAGCTCCTACCACTACAACCCCTACTGCTACACCTAGTGTCCCTACTAATAGCAGTGGTGGTGGGAGCAAACCTACTAATAGCCAATCCAAGGGAGTAGCTGGGCTCACTTTTGGTAATTTAGTTGGGGTTGGTCTGATTAGGGAGACCACAGAGGCTACTTTAGTCTCTGAAGGGGCTATTGACTTAGCCACTTTGGTTGCTTGCCCCCATAACTTGGAGAAGTACAAGCAACTAACCCTAATAAATGGTGTTGAGGTCCAGGCCTACAGGGACACAGGTGCCAGTGTCACAATGGTCATTGAGAAACTGGTGCACCCTGAACAACACATACTTGGACACCAGTACCAAGTAACCGATGCTCACAACATAACACAAAGCCACCCCATGGCTGTTGTAAATCTCAACTGGGGGGGGTATCTGGTCCAAAGAAAGTTGTGGTAGCTTCAGATTTACCTGTAGACTGTCTATTAGGGAACGATTTGGAGACATCAGCTTGGTCAGATGTGGAGTTGGAGGCCCATGCAGCAATGCTGGGCATCCCAGGGCATATTTTTGCTTTGACAAGGGCTCAGGCCAAAAAGCAAAAAGGACAGGGAAGCTTGGATCCTGGAACAATGGACCAAGTGCTCCCTAAAGCTAGGGCTAGTAGAAGCAAACCACTTCCTACTATCCCTCCCTCTACAGTGGATTCTACTTCTGAGGAAGAAGAATTCCCTCCCTGTGCAGAACCTACACCAGAGGAGCTGGAAGCAGACACTGCTGAGCTTTTGGGTGAAGGGGGGCCTGCCAGAGAGGAGCTGAGTGTGGCACAGCAAACCTGTCCCACATTAGAGGGTCTCAGACAGCAAGCTGTCAAACAGGCTAATGGGGATGTCAGTGACTCACACAGAGTTTACTGGGAGGACAACCTCTTGTACACTGAGCAAAGGGATCCTAAACCTGGAGCTGCCAGGAGATTAGTGATTCCTCAGGAGTACAGAAAGTTCCTCCTAACACTGGCACATGACATTCCCTTAGCTGGGCACCTGGGTCAAATGAAAACTTGGGACAGATTGGTACCACTGTTTCATTGGCCTAGGATGTCTGAGGACACAAAAGAATTTTGTAAGTCCTGTGAAACCTGTCAAGCCAGTGGCAAGACAGGTGGCACTCCAAAGGCACCCCTTATCCCACTGCCTGTGGTTGGGGTTCCCTTTGAAAGGGTAGGGGTTGACATAGTTGGCCCCCTTGACCCTCCTACTGCTTCAGGCAATAGGTTTATCTTGGTGGTAGTGGACCATGCCACAAGATATCCTGAAGCTATTCCTTTAAGGACCACTACAGCTCCTGCAGTGGCAAAGGCCCTCCTGGGAATATTTTCCAGGGTGGGCTTCCCAAAGGAAGTAGTATCAGACAGAGGAAGCAATTTCATGTCTGCATACTTAAAGGCCATGTGGAAGGAGTGTGGTGTAACTTACAAGTTCACAACACCCTATCATCCACAAACAAATGGACTGGTGGAGAGATTTAATAAAACTCTCAAAGGCATGATTATGGGACTCCCTGAAAAACTCCGCAGGAGATGGGATATCCTTCTACCATGCCTCCTTTTTGCCTACAGGGAGGTACCCCAGAAAGGAGTGGGCTTCAGCCCCTTTGAACTTCTTTTTGGACACCCTGTTAGGGGTCCACTCACACTTGTAAAGGAGGGTTGGGAACAACCTTTAAAAGCTCCTAAGCAGGATATTGTGGATTATGTACTTGGCCTCAGATCAAGGATGGCTGAGTACATGAAAAAGGCCAGTAAAAACCTTCAGGCCAGCCAAGAGCTCCAGAAGCAATGGCATGATCAGAAGGCTGTTTTGGTTCAGTACAAACCAGGGCAGAAAGTGTGGGTCTTGGAGCCTGGGGCCCCAAGAGCACTCCAAGATAAATGGAGTGGTCCACACACAATTGTTGAAAAGAAGGGTGAAGTCACCTACTTGGTTGACTTAGGCACTGCCAGGAGTCCCCTTAGGGTGCTCCATGTCAACCGCCTGAAACCCTACTATGACAGGGCTGATCTCACCCTGCTCATGGCAACAGATGAGGGACAGGAAGAAGACAGTGATCCTCTACCTGATCTCTTCTCTTCCACAGAACAAGATGCTCTTGTGGAAGGGGTAGTTTTGGCTGATTGTCTTACTGCTGAGCAGAAAGATAATTGCATAAATCTCCTAGGACAATTTTCAGAACTCTTCTCCATTGTGCCAGGCACCACTTCTTGGTGTGAGCACACTATAGATACTGGAGACAGTTTACCTGTCAAAAGTAAGATCTATAGGCAGCCTGACCATGTCAGGGACTGCATAAAGCAAGAAGTTCAGAAGATGTTGGAACTAGGAGTGGTTGAGCACTCTGACAGTCCATGGGCTTCTCCTGTGGTACTGGTACCAAAACCCAATTCTAAAGATGGAAAGAAGGAAATTAGGTTTTGTGTAGACTATAGAGGTCTCAACTTGGTAACCAAAACAGATGCTCACCCTATACCCAGGGCAGATGAGCTAATAGATACACTGGCATCTGCCAAGTATCTAAGCACTTTTGATTTGACTGCAGGGTATTGGCAGATCAAAATGTCAGAAGATGCTAAACCTAAGACTGCATTTTCTACCATTGGAGGACATTACCAGTTTACTGTAATGCCTTTTGGTTTGAAAAATGCACCTGCCACTTTTCAGAGGTTGGTGAACACAGTCCTGCAAGGGCTGGAAGCTTTCAGTGCAGCATATTTGGATGATATAGCTGTCTTTAGCTCCAGCTGGGATGATCACCTGGTCCACCTGTGGAAAGTTTTGGAGGCCCTGCAAAAGGCAGGCCTCACTATCAAGGCTTCAAAGTGCCAGATAGGGCAGGGTAAGGTGGTTTATCTGGGACACCTTGTTGGTGGGGAACAGATTGCACCACTTCAGGGGAAAATCCAAACTATTATTGATTGGATTCCCCCTACCACTCAGACTCAGGTGAGAGCCTTCCTAGGCCTCACTGGGTATTACAGGAGGTTCATTAAGAACTATGGCTCCATTGCAGCCCCTCTTAATGACCTCACATCCAAGAAAATGCCTAAAAAGGTATTATGGACAGCAAACTGTCAGAAAGCTTTTGAGGAGCTGAAGCAGGCCATGTGCTCTGCACCTGTCCTGAAAAGCCCTTGTTACTCTAAAAAATTCTATGTCCAAACTGATGCATCTGAATTAGGAGTAGGGGCAGTCCTATCACAACTTAATTCTGAGGGCCAGGATCAACCTGTTGCTTTTATTAGTAGAAGGTTGACCCCTAGAGAAAAGCGTTGGTCTGCCATTGAGAGGGAGGCCTTTGCTGTGGTCTGGGCTCTGAAGAAGTTGAGGCCATACCTGTTTGGCACTCACTTCATTGTTCAGACAGACCACAAACCTCTACTTTGGCTAAAACAAATGAAAGGTGAAAATCCTAAATTGTTAAGGTGGTCCATATCCCTACAGGGAATGGACTATACAGTGGAACATAGACCTGGGAGTAGCCACTCCAATGCAGATGGACTCTCCAGATATTTCCACTTAGACAATGAAGACTCATCAGGTAATGGCTAGTCTTATTGTCCTTCGTTTGGGAGGGGGTTGTGTAGGAAAGTACCATCTTGCCTGGCATGTTACCCCCATTTTTCACTGTATATATGTTGTTTTAGTTGTATGTGTCACTGGGACCCTGGTAACCCAGGGCCCCAGTGCTCATAAGAGTGCCTGTATGTGTTACCTGTGTAGTGACTAACTGTCTCACTGAGGCTCTGCTAATCAAAACCTCAGTGGTTATGCTCTCTCATTTCTTTCCAAATTGTCACTGACAGGCTAGTGACCATTTTTACCAATTTACATTGGCTTACTGGAACACCCTTATAATCCCCTAGTATATGGTACTGAGGTACCCAGGGTATTGGGGTTCCAGGAGATCCCTATGGGCTGCAGCATTTCTTTTGCCACCCATAGGGAGCTCTGACAATTCTTACACAGGCCTGCCACTGCAGCCTGAGTGAAATAACGTCCACGTTATTTCACAGCCATTTTACACTGCACTTAAGTAACTTATAAGTCACCTATATGTCTAACCTTTACCTGGTAAAGGTTAGGTGCAAAGTTACTTAGTGTGAGGGCACCCTGGCACTAGCCAAGATGCGCCCACATTGTTCAGAGCCAATTCACTGAACTTTGTGAGTGCGGGGACACCATTACACGCGTGCACTACATATAGGTCACTACCTATATGTAGCTTCACCATGGTAACTCCGAATATGGCCATGTAACATGTCTATGATCATGGAATTGCCCCCTCTATGCCATCCTGGCATTGTTGGTACAATTCCATGATCCCAGTGGTCTGTAGCACAGACCCTGGTACTGCCAGACTGCCCTTCCTGGGGTTTCTCTGCAGCTGCTGCTCCTGCCAACCCCTCAGACAGGCATCTGCCCTCCTGGGGTCCAGCCAGGCCTGGCCCAGGATGGCAGAACAAAGAACTTCCTCTGAGAGAGGGTGTGACACCCTCTCCCTTTGGAAAATGGTGTGAAGGCAGGGGAGGAGTAGCCTCCCCCAGCCTCTGGAAATGCTTTGTTGGGCACAGAGGTGCCCAATTCTGCATAAGCCAGTCTACACCGGTTCAGGGACCCCTTAGCCCCTGCTCTGGCGCGAAACTGGACAAAGGAAAGGGGAGTGACCACTCCCCTGACCTGCACCTCCCCTGGGAGGTGTCCAGAGCTCCTCCAGTGTGCTCCAGACCTCTGCCATCTTGGAAACAGAGGTGCTGCTGGCACACTGGACTGCTCTGAGTGGCCAGTGCCACCAGGTGACGTCAGAGACTCCTTGTGATAGGCTCCTTCAGGTGTTAGTAGCCTTTCCTCTCTCCTAGGTAGCCAAACCCTCTTTTCTGGCTATTTAGGGTCTCTGTCTCTGGGGAAACTTTAGATAACGAATGCATGAGCTCAGCCGAGTTCCTCTGCATCTCCCTCTTCACCTTCTGATAAGGAATCGACCGCTGACCGCGCTGGAAGCCTGCAAACCTGCAACATAGTAGCAAAGACGACTACTGCAACTCTGTAACGCTGATCCTGCCGCCTTCTCGACTGTTTTCCTGCTTGTGCATGCTGTGGGGGTAGTCTGCCTCCTCTCTGCACCAGAAGCTCCGAAGAAATCTCCCGTGGGTTGTGAGAAGGTAGCCTCTTTCTAGCCTTGTTACCCCCACTTTTGGCCTGTTTGTGAGTGTATGTCAGGGTGTTTGTCACTGTTTTCACTGTCTCACTGGGATCCTGATAGCCAGGCCTCAGTGCTCATAGTGAAAACACTATGGTTTCAGTATGTTTGTTATGTGTCACTGGGATCCTGCTGGTCAGGACCCCAGTGCTCATAGGTTTGTGGCCTATATGTATGTGTCACTGGGACCCTGTCACACAGGGCCCCAGTGCTCATAGGTGTGCATGTATATGTTCCCTGTGTGGTGCCTAACTGTCTCACTGAGGCTCTGCTAACCAGAACCTCAGTGGTTATGCTCTCTCATTTCTTTCCAAATTGTCACTGACAGGCTAGTGACCATTTTTACCAATTTACATTGGCTTACTGGAACACCCTTATAATCCCCTAGTATATGGTACTGAGGTACCCAGGGTATTGGGGTTCCAGGAGATCCCTATGGGCTGCAGCATTTCTTTTGCCACCCATAGGGAGCTCTGACAATTCTTACACAGGCCTGCCACTGCAGCCTGAGTGAAATAACGTCCACGTTATTTCACAGCCATTTTACACTGCACTTAAGTAACTTATAAGTCACCTATATGTCTAACCTTTACCTGGTAAAGGTTAGGTGCAAAGTTACTTAGTGTGAGGGCACCCTGGCACTAGCCAAGGTGCCCCCACATTGTTCAGAGCCAATTCACTGAACTTTGTGAGTACGGGGACACCATTACACGCGTGCACTACATATAGGTCACTACCTATATGTAGCTTCACCATGGTAACTCCGAATATGGCCATGTAACATGTCTATGATCATGGAATTGCCCCCTCTATGCCATCCTGGCATTGTTGGTACAATTCCATAATCCCAGTGGTCTGTAGCACAGACCCTGGTACTGCCAGACTGCCCTTCCTGGGGTTTCTCTGCAGCTGCTGCTGCTGCCAACCCCTCAGACAGGCATCTGCCCTCCTGGGGTCCAGCCAGGCCTGGCCCAGGATGGCAGAACAAAGAACTTCCTCTGAGAGAGGGTGTGACACCCTCTCCCTTTGAAAAATGGTGTGAAGGCAGGGGAGGAGTAGCCTCCCCCAGCCTCTGGAAATGCTTTGTTGGGCACAGAGGTGCCCAATTCTGCATAAGCCAGTCTACACCGGTTCAGGGACCCCTTAGCCCTGCTCTGGCGCGAAACTGGACAAAGGAAAGGGGAGTGACCACTCCCCTGACCTGCACCTCCCCTGGGAGGTGTCCAGAGCTCCTCCAGTGTGCTCCAGACCTCTGCCATCTTGGAAACAGAGGTGCTGCTGGCACACTGGACTGCTCTGAGTGGCCAGTGCCACCAGGTGACGTCAGAGACTCCTTGTGATAGGCTCCTTCAGGTGTTAGTAGCCTTTCCTCTCTCCTAGGTAGCCAAACCCTCTTTTCTGGCTATTTAGGGTCTCTGTCTCTGGGGAAACTTTAGATAACGAATGCATGAGCTCAGCCGAGTTCCTCTGCATCTCCCTCTTCACCTTCTGATAAGGAATCGACCGCTGACCGCGCTGGAAGCCTGCAAACCTGCAACATAGTAGCAAAGACGACTACTGCAACTCTGTAACGCTGATCCTGCCGCCTTCTCGACTGTTTTCCTGCTTGTGCATGCTGTGGGGGTAGCCTGCCTCCTCTCTGCACCAGAAGCTCCGAAGAAATCTCCCGTGGGTCGACGGAATCTTCCCCCTGCAACCGCAGGCACCAAAAAGCTGCATCTCCGGTCCCTTGGGTCTCCTCTCAGCACGACGAGCGAGGTCCCTCGAATCCAGCAACACCGTCCAAGTGACCCCCACAGTCCAGTGACTCTTCAGCCCAAGTTTGGTGGAGGTAAGTCCTTGCCTCACCTCGCTGGGCTGCATTGCTGGGAACCGCGACTTTGCAAGCTTCTCCGGCCCCTGTGCACTTCCGGCGGAAATCCTTCGTGCACAGCCAAGCCTGGGTCCACGGCACTCTAACCTGCATTGCACGACTTTCTAAGTTGGTCTCCGGCGACGTGGGACTCCTTTGTGCAACTTCGGCGAGCACCGTTTCACGCATCCTCGTAGTGCCTGTTTCTGGCACTTCTCCGGGTGCTACCTGCTTCAGTGAGGGCTCCTTGTCTTGCTCGACGTCCCCTCTCTCTGCAGGTCCAATTTGCGACCTCCTGGTCCCTCCTGGGCCCCAGCAGCGTCCAAAAACGCCAAACGCACGATTTGCGTGTAGCAAGGCTTGTTGGCGTCCATCCGGCGGGAAAACACTTCTGCACGACTCTCCAAGGCGTGGGGGATCCATCCTCCAAAGGGGAAGTCTCTAGCCCTTGTCGTTCCTGCAGTATTCACAGTTCTTCAGCCTAGTAAGAGCTTCTTTGCACCAACCGCTGGCATTTCTTGGGCATCTGCCCATCTCCGAGCTGCTTGTGACTTTTGGACTTGGTCCCCTTGTTCCACAGGTACCTTCAGACAGGAATCCATCGTTGTTGCATTGCTGATTTGTGTTTTCCTTGCATTCTCCCTCTAACACGACTATTTTGTCCTTAGGGGAACTTTGGTGCACTTTGCACTCACTTTTCAGGGTCTTGGGGAGGGTTATTTTTCTAACTCTCACTATTTTCTAATAGCCCCAGCGACCCTCTACAAGGTCACATAGGTTTGGGGTCCATTCGTGGTTCACATTCCACTTTTGGAGTATATGGTTTGTGTTGCCCCTATCCCTATGTTTCCCCATTGCATCCTATTGTAACTATACATTATTTGCACTGTTTTCTAAGACTATACTGCATATTTTTGCTATTGTGTATATATATCTTGTGTATATTTCCTATCCTCTCACTGAGGGTACACTCTAAGATACTTTGGCATATTGTCATAAAAATAAAGTACCTTTATTTTTAGTATAACTGTGTATTGTGTTTTCTTATGATATTGTGCATATGACACTAAGTGGTACTGTAGTAGCTTCACACGTCTCCTAGTTCAGCCTGAGCTGCTTTGCTAAGCTACCATTATCTATCAGCCTAAGCTGCTAGACACCCTATACACTAATAAGGGATAACTGGGCCTGGTGCAAGGTGCAAGTACCCCTTGGTACTCACTACAAGCCAGTCCAGCCTCCTACATTGGTGGCAGCGGTGGGATAAGTGCTTTGAGACTACTTACCACTCTTGTCATTGTACTTTTCATAAGAGAAAAATATACAAAACAAGGTCAGTGTATATACACATAGCCAAAAAGTTTTGCATTTCCTCTTTTCACTCTTTTCTAAGTGCTGAAAAGTACTTCTAAACTTTCAAAAAGTTCTTAAAAGTTTAAAAAGTTTTTTCTGTCTTTCCAAAAAGTTCTGAAAACTTTTTTCTCTTTGTCTATCACTTTAACTCTCTCAAAAAAATGTCTGGCACAGGCCAAAAAGTTGAACTGTCCAAACTTGCATATGATCACCTTAGCTGGAAAGGAGCAAGGAGTCTCTGCATAGAGAGAGGTTTGAGTGTAGGGAAGAATCCTTCTTTAGAACTGTTAATTAATATGCTTAGAGTACAGGATAAGGCCATAAGTGCCCAATCTGTAGAAAAAGTAGCTAATGGTTCTCAATCTGATCCAGGGACTCCCCCAGGAAAAGGTTCAGGAAAGAAACTTCTCAGCCTGCCCATTACTAGACAGTCTAGCATAGTTGGTACAGAGGTTGAATCACATCATACTGATGATGTGCTCTCACATTATACTGGTAGCCAAGCTGTTAGGGTGCCCTCTGTAAGGGACAGGTCTCCTTCTGTTCATTCCCATCATACCTCTGTATCTAGAAATGTCCCTCCCACCCACCCTGATGACAGATTGTTGGAAAGGGAGCTCAATAGATTGAGAGTGGAGCAAACCAGACTGAAGCTCAAGAAGCAACAGCTGGATTTGGATAGACAGTCTTTAGAAATAGAGAGGGAAAGACAGAAAATGGGTTTAGATACCCATGGTGGCAGCAGCAGTATTCCCCATAGTCATCCTGCAAAAGAGCATGATTCCAGGAATCTGCACAAGATAGTTCCCCCTTATAAGGAGGGGGATGACATTAACAAGTGGTTTGCTGCACTTGAGAGGGCCTGTGCTGTACAGGATGTCCCTCAAAGGCAGTGGGCTGCTATCCTATGGCTATCATTTAGTGGAAAAGGTAGGGATAGGCTCCTTACTGTGAAAGAAAATGATGCCAATAATTTTACAGTTCTTAAGAATGCACTCCTGGATGGTTATGGCTTAACCACTGAACAGTACAGGATAAAGTTCAGAGAGACCAAAAAGGAGTCTTCACAAGACTGGGTTGATTTCATTGACCATTCAGTGAAGGCCTTGGAGGGGTGGTTACATGGCAGTAAAGTTACTGATTATGAAAGCCTGTATAACACAATCCTGAGAGAGCATATACTTAATAATTGTGTGTCTGATTTGTTGCACCAGTACCTGGTAGACTCTGATCTGACCTCTCCCCAAGAATTGGGAAAGAAGGCAGACAAATGGGTCAGAACAAGGGTGAACAGAAAAGTTCATACAGGGGGTGACAAAGATGGCAATAAGAAGAAAGATGGTGAAAAATCTCAAGATAAGCATGGGGATAAGGGTAAAACCAAAGATCCCACTTCAAATCTTAAACACTCTTCAGAGGGTGGGGATAAAACAAATTCTTCCTCTTCTTCCCAACCTGCACACATTAAAAAGCCTTGGTGCTTTGTGTGTAAAAACAGAGGCCATAGGCCAGGGGATAAGTCCTGTCCAGGTAAACCCCCTGAGCCTACCACCACTAATACATCAAGCTCTAGTGCCCCTAGCAGTAGTGGTACTAGTGGTGGGACTGCTGGCAACAGTCAAGCAAAGGGTGTAGTTGGGTTCACTTATGGGTCCATAGTGGAAACTGATGTAATCAGTCCCAAGACAGTTTCTGTCACACTTAGTGGCATTGGCCTTGCCACACTGGCTGCTTGTCCCCTTACAATGGATAAGTACAGGCAGACAGTTTCAATAAATGGTGTTGAGGCCTTGGCCTACAGGGACACAGGTGCCAGTTTCACTTTGGTGACTGAAAACCTAGTGCCTCCTGAACAACACATCATTGGACAACAGTATAAGATTATTGATGTCCATAACTCCACTAAGTTTCTTCCCTTAGCTATAATTCAGTTTAGTTGGGGTGGAGTTACTGGCCCTAAGCAGGTGGTGGTATCACCTAGCTTACCTGTAGACTGTCTCTTAGGTAATGACCTAGAGGCCTCAGGTTGGGCTGATGTAGAGTTTTATGCCCATGCAGCCATGCTGGGCATCCCTGAGGAATTGTTCCCTCTCATTTCAAGTGAAATGAAAAAGCAAAGGAGAGAAGGCCTGAAAACTCAGGATCCCTCTCCAGCAACAGGTAAAAAGGGTATCACAGTATCCCCTAACCACCCTACCATTCAGGATACTATTCCTGTGGTGGGAGAAACCTCTCCTGGGGTGGCACCTGTTCCAAGGGAATCATCAGCTGGCAAAGCTGGACTCCCTGAGGTGGAAGTACCTCTCTGTGGGATAACTAACATTGGTGAGAAAAAGAGCACCATTTTAGTTAACATGGAGCATCCCTCCAACCCTCCCAGAGAAACTTTAGTGCAGAAACTCTGCACTGCCTCACAACACTTAGGACAGCATCCCTGCCCTAGTGTGGAGCTGATAGGACAGCATCCCTGCCCTGCTCCAACCCAAGAGAAACAGCATCCCTGTTCTCTCTTCCAGCCATATGGACAAAGTTTTTGCCCAGCTATGGCTTTTCTGAGACAGCATCCCTGTCTGGCATTTCCATCACTACAAATAGGTTCAGTGGACAATTCCCACTGCTCTAAACTAAAACTTACTGATAGAAACTCTGAAAATACATCTTCACATTGTTGCTTAGCTAAAAAACTTCAAACAGGGTGGTTTACATCCCCACAGGGAAGTAACCATATAGTGGATGATAAAGGGAGTAACCAGTCTATTGCAGAGCTACTCTCTACTTATCACCACTTAGACAATAAAGTCTCAACTGGCCAAGGTTAGCCTTATTGTCCTTCGTTTGGGGGGGGGTTGTGTGAGAAGGTAGCCTCTTTCTAGCCTTGTTACCCCCACTTTTGGCCTGTTTGTGAGTGTATGTCAGGGTGTTTGTCACTGTTTTCACTGTCTCACTGGGATCCTGATAGCCAGGCCTCAGTGCTCATAGTGAAAACACTATGGTTTCAGTATGTTTGTTATGTGTCACTGGGATCCTGCTGGTCAGGACCCCAGTGCTCATAGGTTTGTGGCCTATATGTATGTGTCACTGGGACCCTGTCACACAGGGCCCCAGTGCTCATAGGTGTGCATGTATATGTTCCCTGTGTGGTGCCTAACTGTCTCACTGAGGCTCTGCTAACCAGAACCTCAGTGGTTATGCTCTCTCATTTCTTTCCAAATTGTCACTGACAGGCTAGTGACCATTTTTACCAATTTACATTGGCTTACTGGAACACCCTTATAATCCCCTAGTATATGGTACTGAGGTACCCAGGGTATTGGGGTTCCAGGAGATCCCTATGGGCTGCAGCATTTCTTTTGCCACCCATAGGGAGCTCTGACAATTCTTACACAGGCCTGCCACTGCAGCCTGAGTGAAATAACGTCCACGTTATTTCACAGCCATTTTACACTGCACTTAAGTAACTTATAAGTCACCTATATGTCTAACCTTTACCTGGTAAAGGTTAGGTGCAAAGTTACTTAGTGTGAGGGCACCCTGGCACTAGCCAAGGTGCCCCCACATTGTTCAGAGCCAATTCACTGAACTTTGTGAGTACGGGGACACCATTACACGCGTGCACTACATATAGGTCACTACCTATATGTAGCTTCACCATGGTAACTCCGAATATGGCCATGTAACATGTCTATGATCATGGAATTGCCCCCTCTATGCCATCCTGGCATTGTTGGTACAATTCCATAATCCCAGTGGTCTGTAGCACAGACCCTGGTACTGCCAGACTGCCCTTCCTGGGGTTTCTCTGCAGCTGCTGCTGCTGCCAACCCCTCAGACAGGCATCTGCCCTCCTGGGGTCCAGCCAGGCCTGGCCCAGGATGGCAGAACAAAGAACTTCCTCTGAGAGAGGGTGTGACACCCTCTCCCTTTGAAAAATGGTGTGAAGGCAGGGGAGGAGTAGCCTCCCCCAGCCTCTGGAAATGCTTTGTTGGGCACAGAGGTGCCCAATTCTGCATAAGCCAGTCTACACCGGTTCAGGGACCCCTTAGCCCTGCTCTGGCGCGAAACTGGACAAAGGAAAGGGGAGTGACCACTCCCCTGACCTGCACCTCCCCTGGGAGGTGTCCAGAGCTCCTCCAGTGTGCTCCAGACCTCTGCCATCTTGGAAACAGAGGTGCTGCTGGCACACTGGACTGCTCTGAGTGGCCAGTGCCACCAGGTGACGTCAGAGACTCCTTGTGATAGGCTCCTTCAGGTGTTAGTAGCCTTTCCTCTCTCCTAGGTAGCCAAACCCTCTTTTCTGGCTATTTAGGGTCTCTGTCTCTGGGGAAACTTTAGATAACGAATGCATGAGCTCAGCCGAGTTCCTCTGCATCTCCCTCTTCACCTTCTGATAAGGAATCGACCGCTGACCGCGCTGGAAGCCTGCAAACCTGCAACATAGTAGCAAAGACGACTACTGCAACTCTGTAACGCTGATCCTGCCGCCTTCTCGACTGTTTTCCTGCTTGTGCATGCTGTGGGGGTAGCCTGCCTCCTCTCTGCACCAGAAGCTCCGAAGAAATCTCCCGTGGGTCGACGGAATCTTCCCCCTGCAACCGCAGGCACCAAAAAGCTGCATCTCCGGTCCCTTGGGTCTCCTCTCAGCACGACGAGCGAGGTCCCTCGAATCCAGCAACACCGTCCAAGTGACCCCCACAGTCCAGTGACTCTTCAGCCCAAGTTTGGTGGAGGTAAGTCCTTGCCTCACCTCGCTGGGCTGCATTGCTGGGAACCGCGACTTTGCAAGCTTCTCCGGCCCCTGTGCACTTCCGGCGGAAATCCTTCGTGCACAGCCAAGCCTGGGTCCACGGCACTCTAACCTGCATTGCACGACTTTCTAAGTTGGTCTCCGGCGACGTGGGACTCCTTTGTGCAACTTCGGCGAGCACCGTTTCACGCATCCTCGTAGTGCCTGTTTCTGGCACTTCTCCGGGTGCTACCTGCTTCAGTGAGGGCTCCTTGTCTTGCTCGACGTCCCCTCTCTCTGCAGGTCCAATTTGCGACCTCCTGGTCCCTCCTGGGCCCCAGCAGCGTCCAAAAACGCCAAACGCACGATTTGCGTGTAGCAAGGCTTGTTGGCGTCCATCCGGCGGGAAAACACTTCTGCACGACTCTCCAAGGCGTGGGGGATCCATCCTCCAAAGGGGAAGTCTCTAGCCCTTGTCGTTCCTGCAGTATTCACAGTTCTTCAGCCTAGTAAGAGCTTCTTTGCACCAACCGCTGGCATTTCTTGGGCATCTGCCCATCTCCGAGCTGCTTGTGACTTTTGGACTTGGTCCCCTTGTTCCACAGGTACCTTCAGACAGGAATCCATCGTTGTTGCATTGCTGATTTGTGTTTTCCTTGCATTCTCCCTCTAACACGACTATTTTGTCCTTAGGGGAACTTTGGTGCACTTTGCACTCACTTTTCAGGGTCTTGGGGAGGGTTATTTTTCTAACTCTCACTATTTTCTAATAGCCCCAGCGACCCTCTACAAGGTCACATAGGTTTGGGGTCCATTCGTGGTTCACATTCCACTTTTGGAGTATATGGTTTGTGTTGCCCCTATCCCTATGTTTCCCCATTGCATCCTATTGTAACTATACATTATTTGCACTGTTTTCTAAGACTATACTGCATATTTTTGCTATTGTGTATATATATCTTGTGTATATTTCCTATCCTCTCACTGAGGGTACACTCTAAGATACTTTGGCATATTGTCATAAAAATAAAGTACCTTTATTTTTAGTATAACTGTGTATTGTGTTTTCTTATGATATTGTGCATATGACACTAAGTGGTACTGTAGTAGCTTCACACGTCTCCTAGTTCAGCCTGAGCTGCTTTGCTAAGCTACCATTATCTATCAGCCTAAGCTGCTAGACACCCTATACACTAATAAGGGATAACTGGGCCTGGTGCAAGGTGCAAGTACCCCTTGGTACTCACTACAAGCCAGTCCAGCCTCCTACATGGGTCGACGGAATCTTCCCCCTGCAACCGCAGGCACCAAAAAGCTGCATCTCCGGTCCCTTGGGTCTCCTCTCAGCACGACGAGCGAGGTCCCTCGAATCCAGCGACACCGTCCAAGTGACCCCCACAGTCCAGTGACTCTTCAGCCCAAGTTTGGTGGAGGTAAGTCCTTGCCTCACCTCGCTGGGCTGCATTGCTGGGAACCGCGACTTTGCAAGCTTCTCCGGCCCCTGTGCACTTCCGGCGGAAATCCTGTGTGCACAGCCAAGCCTGGGTCCACGGCACTCTAACCTGCATTGCACGACTTTCTAAGTTGGTCTCCGGCGACGTGGGACTCCTTTGTGCAACTTCGGCGAGCACCGTTTCACGCATCCTCGTAGTGCCTGTTTCTGGCACTTCTCCGGGTGCTACCTGCTTCAGTGAGGGCTCTTTGTCTTGCTCGACGTCCCCTCTCTCTGCAGGTCCAATTTGCGACCTCCTGGTCCCTCCTGGGCCCCAGCAGCGTCCAAAAACGCCAAACGCACGATTTGCGTGTAGCAAGGCTTGTTGGCGTCCATCCGGCGGGAAAACACTTTTGCACGACTCTCCAAGGCGTGGGGGATCCATCCTCCAAAGGGGAAGTCTCTAGCCCTTGTCGTTCCTGCAGTATTCACAGTTCTTCAGCCTAGTAAGAGCTTCTTTGCACCAACCGCTGGCATTTCTTGGGCATCTGCCCATCTCCGAGCTGCTTGTGACTTTTGGACTTGGTCCCCTTGTTCCACAGGTACCTTCAGACAGGAATCCATCGTTGTTGCATTGCTGAGTTGTGTTTTCCTTGCATTCTCCCTCTAACACGACTATTTTGTCCTTAGGGGAACTTTGGTGCACTTTGCACTCACTTTTCAGGGTCTTGGGGAGGGTTATTTTTCTAACTCTCACTATTTTCTAATAGTCCCAGCGACCCTCTACAAGGTCACATAGGTTTGGGGTCCATTCGTGGTTCGCATTCCACTTCTGGAGTATATGGTTTGTGTTGCCCCTATCCCTATGTTTCCCCATTGCATCCTATTGTAACTATACATTGTTTGCACTGTTTTCTAAGACTATACTGCATATTTTTGCTATTGTGTATATATATCTTGTGTATATTTCCTATCCTCTCACTGAGGGTACACTCTAAGATACTTTGGCATATTGTCATAAAAATAAAGTACCTTTATTTTTAGTATAACTGTGTATTGTGTTTTCTTATGATATTGTGCATATGACACTAAGTGGTATTGTAGTAGCTTCACACGTCTCCTAGTTCAGCCTAAGCTGCTCTGCTAAGCTACCATTATCTATCAGCCTAAGCTGCTAGACACCCTATACACTAATAAGGGATAACTGGGCCTGGTGCAAGGTACAAGTACCCCTTGGTACTCACTACAAGCCAGTCCAGCCTCCTACAATTCCCTGTAGGGATATGGACCACCTCAACAATTTAGGATTTTCACCTTTCATTTGTTTTAGCCAAAGTAGAGGTTTGTGGTCTGTCTGAACAATGAAGTGAGTGCCAAACAGGTATGGCCTCAACTTCTTCAGAGCCCAGACCACAGCAAAGGCCTCCCTCTCAATGGCAGACCAACGCTTTTCTCTAGGGGTCAACCTTCTACTAATAAAAGCAACAGGTTGATCCTGGCCCTCAGAATTAAGTTGTGATAGGACTGCCTCTACTCCTAATTCAGATGCATCAGTTTGGACATAGAATTTTTTAGAGTAACAAGGGCTTTTCAGGACAGGTGCAGAGCACATGGCCTGCTTCAGCTCCTCAAAAGCTTTCTGACAGCTTGCTGTCCATAATACCTTTTTAGGCATTTTCTTGGATGTGAGGTCATTAAGAGGGGCTGCAATGGAGCCATAGTTCTTAATGAACCTCCTGTAATACCCAGTGAGGCCTAGGAAGGCTCTCACCTGAGTCTGAGTGGTAGGGGGAACCCAATCAATAATAGTTTGGATTTTCCCCTGAAGTGGTGCAATCTGTTCCCCACCAACAAGGTGTCCCAGATAAACCACCTTACCCTGCCCTATCTGGCACTTTGAAGCCTTGATAGTGAGGCCTGCCTTTTGCAGGGCCTCCAAAACTTTCCTTAGGTGGACCAGGTGATCATCCCAGCTGGAGCTAAAGACAGCTATATCGTCCAAATATGCTGCACTGAAAGCTTCCAGCCCTTGCAGGACTGTGTTCACCAACCTCTGAAAAGTGGCAGGTGCATTTTTCAAACCAAAAGGCATTACAGTAAACTGGTAATGTCCTCCAATGGTAGAAAATGCAGTCTTAGGTTTAGCATCTTCTGATAATTTGATCTGCCAATACCCTGCAGTCAAATCAAAAGTGCTTAGATACTTGGCAGATGCCAGTGTATCTATAAGCTCATCTGCCCTGGGTATAGGGTGAGCATCAGTTTTGGTTACCAAGTTGAGACCTCTATAGTCTACACAAAACCTAATTTCCTTCTTTCCATCTTTAGAATTGGGTTTTGATACCAGTACCACAGGAGAAGCCCATGGACTGTCAGAGTGCTCAACCACTCCTAGTTCCAACATTTTCTGAACTTCTTGCTTTATGCAGTCCCTGACATGGTCAGGCTGCCTATAGATCTTACTTTTGACAGGTAAACTGTCTCCAGTATCTATAGTGTGCTCACACCAAGAAGTGGTGCCTGGCACAGTAGAGAAGAGTTCTGAAAATTGTCCTAGGAGATTTATGCAATTATCTTTCTGCTCAGCAGTAAGACAATCAGCCAAAACTACACCTTCCACAAGAGCATCTTGTTCTGTGGAAGAGAAGACATCAGGTAGAGGATCACTGTCTTCTTCCTGTCCCTCATCAGTTGCCATGAGCAGGGTGAGATCAGCCCTGTCATAGTAGGGTTTCAGGCGGTTGACATGGAGCACCCTAAGGGGACTCCTGGCAGTGCCTAAGTCAACCAAGTAGGTGACTTCACCCTTCTTTTCAACAATTGTGTGGGGTCCACTCCATTTATCTTGGAGTGCTCTTGGGGCCACAGGCTCCAAGACCCACACTTTCTGCCCTGGTTGGTACTGAACCAAAACAGCCTTCTGATCATGCCATTGCTTCTGGAGCTCTTGGCTGGCCTGAAGGTTTTTACTGGCCTTTTTCATGTACTCAGCCATTCTTGATCTGAGGCCAAGTACATAATCCACAATATCCTGCTTAGGAGCTTTTAAAGGTTGTTCCCAACCCTCCTTTACAAGTGTGAGTGGACCCCTAACAGGGTGTCCAAAAAGAAGTTCAAAGGGGCTGAAGCCCACTCCTTTCTGGGGTACCTCCCTGTAGGCAAAAAGGAGGCATGGTAGAAGGATATCCCATCTCCTGCGGAGTTTTTCAGGGAGACCCATAATCATGCCTTTGAGAGTTTTATTAAATCTCTCCACCAGTCCATTAGTTTGTGGATGATAGGGTGTTGTGAACTTGTATGTTACACCACACTCCTTCCACATGGCCTTTAAGTATGCAGACTTGAAATTGCTTCCTCTGTCTGATACTACTTCCTTTGGGAAGCCCACCCTGGAAAATATTCCCAGGAGGGCCTTTGCCACTGCAGGAGCTGTAGTGGTCCTTAAAGGAATTGCTTCAGGGTATCTTGTGGCATGGTCCACTACCACCAAGATAAACCTATTGCCTGAAGCAGTAGGAGGGTCAAGGGGGCCAACTATGTCAACCCCTACCCTTTCAAAGGGAACCCCAACCACAGGCAGTGGGATAAGGGGAGCCTTTGGGGTGCCACCTGTCTTGCCACTGGCTTGACAGGTTTCACAGGACTTGCAAAATTCTTTTGTGTCCTCAGACATCCTAGGCCAATGAAACAGGGGAACCAGTCTGTCCCAAGTTTTCATTTGTCCTAGATGCCCAGCTAAGGGAATGTCATGTGCCAGTGTTAGGAGGAACTTTCTGTACTCCTGAGGAATCACTAATCTCCTGGCAGCTCCAGGTTTAGGATCCCTATGCTCAGTGTACAAGAGGTTGTCCTCCCAGTAAACTCTGTGAGAGTCACTGACATCCCCATTAGCCTGTTTGACAGCTTGCTGTCTGAGACCCTCTAATGTGGGACAGGTTTGCTGTGCCACACTCAGCTCCTCTCTGGCAGGCCCCCCTTCACCCAAAAGCTCAGCAGTGTCTGCTTCCAGCTCCTCTGGTGTAGGTTCTGCACAGGGAGGGAATTCTTCTTCCTCAGAATTAGAATCCACTGTAGAGGGAGGGATCGTAGGAAGTGGTTTGCTTCTCCTAGCCCTAGCTTTAGGGAGCACTTGGTCCATTGTTCCAGGATCCAAGCTTCCCTGTCCTTTTTGCTTTTTGGCCTGAGCCCTTGTCAAAGCAAAAATATGCCCTGGGATGCCCAGCATTGCTGCATGGGCCTCCAACTCCACATCTGACCAAGCTGATGTCTCCAAATCATTACCTAATAGACAGTCTACAGGTAAATCTGAAGGTACCACAACTTTCTTTGGACCAGTAACCCCCCCCCAGTTGAGATTAACAACAGCCATGGGGTGGCTAAGTGTGTTGTTGTGAGCATCGGTTACTTGGTACTGGTGACCAAGTAGGTGTTGTTCAGGGTGGACCAGTTTCTCTATGACCATAGTCACACTGGCACCAGTGTCCCTGTAGGCCTGAACCTCAACACCATTTATTAGGGGTAGCTGCTTGTACTTATCCATATTAAGGGGACAAGCAACTAAGGTGGCTAAATCAATAGCCCCCTCAGAGACTAACACAGCCTCTGTGGCCTCCCTAACAAGGCCAACCCCAACTAAGTTACCAATAGTGAGCCCAGCTACTCCCTTGGATTGGCTATTAGTAGGTTTGCTCCCACCACCACTGCTATTAGTAGGGACACTAGGTGTAGCAGTAGGGGTTGTAGTGGTAGGAGGCTTGGTGCCTTTCTTTGGACAACTGGGATCTGTTGTCCAATGGCCTTTTATTTTACATAAATAGCACCATGGTTTCTTTTCCTTGTTCTGATTAAAAGAGGATTTGGGCCCACCACCCCCACCAGAGTGTTTTTGTGGGCCTGATGAAGACTCATTTTTAGATTTGTCCCCACCCTTGTCAGAAGACTTACCATCCTTTTTTTTGTTGCCATCTTTGTCACCCCCTGTATGAACTTTTCTGTTCACTCTTGTTCTGACCCATTTGTCTGCCTTCTTTCCCAATTCTTGGGGAGAGGTCAGATCAGAGTCCACCAAGTACTGGTGCAACAAATCAGACACACAATTATTAAGAATATGCTCTCTCAGGATCAAGTTATACAGGCTTTCAAAGTCAGTAACTTTACTGCCATTTAACCACCCCTCCAAGGCCTTCACTGAATGGTCAATGAAATCAACCCAGTCTTGTGAAGACTCCTTTTTGGTTTCTCTGAACTTTATCCTGTATTGTTCAGTGGTTAAGCCATAACCATCCAGGAGTGCATTCTTAAGTACTGTAAAATTATTGGCATCACTTTCTTTCACAGTAAGGAGCCTATCCCTACCTTTTCCACTAAATGATAGCCATAGGATAGCAGCCCACTGCCTTTGAGGGACATCCTGTACAACACAGGCCCTCTCAAGTGCAGCAAACCACTTGTTAATGTCATCCCCCTCCTTATAAGGGGGAACTATCTTATGCAGATTCCTGGAATCATGCTCTTTTGCAGGATGACAATGGGGAATACTGCTGCTGCCACCATGGGTTTCTATACCCAACTTCTGTCTTTCCTTCTCTATTTCTAAAGACTGTCCATCCAAATCCAGCTGTTGCTTTTTAAGCTTCAGTCTGGTTTGCTCCACCCTCAACTTATTGAGTTCCCTTTCTAACAATCTGTCATCAGGGTTGGTGGGAGGGACATTCCTAGATACAGAGGTATGATGGGAATGAACAGAAGGAGACCTGTCCCTTACAGAGGGCACCCTAACAGCTTGGCTGACAGTGTAATGTGAGAGCACATCATCTGTATGATGTGACTCCACCTCAGTAACAACTATGCTAGACTGTCTTGTAATGGGCAGGCTGGGAAGTTTCTTTCCTGAATCTTTTCCTGGGGGAGTCCCTGGATCAGACTGGGAACCATTAGCTACTTTTTCAACACACTTAGCCACCCCATGGCTGTTGTAAATCTCAACTGGGGGGGGGTTACTGGTCCAAAGAAAGTTGTGGTAGCCACAGATTTACCTGTAGACTGTCTACTAGGAAATGACTTGGAGACATCAGCTTGGTCAGATGTGGAGTTGGAGGCCCATGCAGCAATGCTGGGCATCCCAGGGCATATTTTTGCTTTAACCAGGGCTCAGGCCAAAAAGCAAAAAGGACAGGGAATCTTGGATCCTGGAACAATGGACCAAGTGCTCCCTAAAGCTAGGGCTAGTAGAAGCAAACCACTTCCTACTATCCCTCCCTCTACAGTGGATTCTACTTCTGAGGAAGAAGAATTCCCTCCCTGCGCAGAACCTACACTAGAGGAGCTTGAAGCAGACACTGCTGAGCTTTTGGGTGAAGGGGGGCCTGCCAGAGAGGAGCTGAGTGTGGCACAGCAAACCTGTCCCACATTAGAGGGTCTGAGACAGCAAGCTGTCAAACAGGCTAATGGGGATGTCAGTGACTCTCACAGAGTTTACTGGGAGGACAATCTCTTGTATACTGAGGCAAGGGATCCTAAACCTGGAGCTGCCAGGAGATTAGTGATTCCTCAGGAGTACAGAAAGTTCCTCCTAACTCTTGCCCACGACATTCCCCTAGCTGGGCATCTGGGACAAATGAAAACTTGGGACAGGCTTGTTCCCTTGTTTCATTGGCCTAGGATGTCTGAGGACACAAAAGATTTTTGTAAGTCCTGTGAAACCTGTCAAGCCAGTGGCAAGACGGGTGGCACTCCAAAGGCACCCCTTATTCCACTGCCTGTGTTTGGGGTTCCCTTTGAAAGGGTAGGGGTTGACATAGTTGGCCCCCTTGACCCTCTTACTGCTTCAGGCAATAGGTTTATCTTGGTGGTAGTGGACCATGCCACAAGATATCCTGAAGCTATTCCTTTAAGGACCACTACAGCTGCTTCAGTGGCAAAGGCCCTCCTGGTAATATTTTCCAGGGTGGGCTTCCTAAAGGAAGTAGTATCAGACAGGTGAAGCAATTTCATGTCTGCATACTTAAAGGCCATGTGGAAGGAGTGTGGTGTGACTTATAAGTTCACTACACCCTATCATCCACAAACAAATGGACTGGTGGAGAGATTTAACAAAACTCTCAAAGGCATGATTATGGGTCTCCCTGAAAAACTCTGCAGGAGATGGGATATCCTTCTACCATGCCTCCTTTTTGCCTACAGGGGGGTACCCCAGAAAGGAGTGGGCTTCAGCCCCTTTGAACTTCTTTTTGGACACCCTGTTAGGGGTCCACTCACACTTGTCAAGGAGGGTTGGGAACAACCTTTAAAAGCTCCAAAACAAGATATTGTGGATTATGTACTTGGCCTCAGATCAAGGATGGCTGAGTATATGAAAAAGGCCAGTAAAAACCTTCAGGCCAGCCAAGAGCTCCAGAAGCAATGGCATGATCAGAAGGCTGTTTTGGTTCAGTACCAACCAGGGCAGAAAGTGTGGGTCTTGGAGCCTGTGGCCCCAAGAGCACTCCAAGATAAATGGAGTGGTCCCCACACAATTGTTGAAAAAAAGGGTGAAGTCACCTACTTGGTTGACTTAGGCACTGCAAGGAGTCCCCTTAGGGTGCTCCATGTCAACCGCCTGAAACCCTACTATGACAGGGCTGATCTCACCCTGCTCATGGCAACTGATGAGGGACAGGAAGAAGACAGTGATCCTCTACCTGATCTCTTCTCTTCCACAGAACAAGATGCTCTTGTGGAAGGTGTAGCTTTGACTGATTGTCTTACTGCTGAGCAAAAAGCCCATTGCATAAATCTCCTAGATCAATTCTCTGAACTCTTCTCTACTGTGCCAGGTACCACTTCTTGGTGTGAGCACACTATAGATACTGGAGACAGCTTGCCTGTCAAAAGTAAGATCTATAGGCAGCCTGACCATGTCAGGGACTGCATAAAGCAAGAGGTCCAGAAAATGTTAAAACTAGGAGTGGTTGAGCACTCTGAAAGTCCATGGGCTTCTCCTGTGGTACTTGTACCAAAACCACATTCCAAAGATGGAAAGAAGGAAATGCGGTTTTGTGTAGACTACAGAGGTCTCAACCTGGTAACCAAAACTGATGCTCACCCTATACCCAGGGCAGATGAGCTCATAGATACACTGGCATCTGCCAAGTATCTAAGCACTTTTGATTTGACTGCAGGGTATTGGCAGATCAAATTATCAGAAGATGCTAAACCTAAAACTGCATTTTCAACCATTGGAGGACATTACCAGTTCACTGTAATGCCTTTTGGTTTGAAAAATGCACCTGCCACTTTTCAGAGGTTGGTGAACACAGTCCTGCAAGGGCTGGAAGCTTTCAGTGCAGCATATTTGGACGATATAGCTGTCTTTAGCTCCAGCTGGGATGATCACCTGGTCCACCTATGGAAAGTTTTGGAAGCCCTGCAAAAGGCAGGCCTCACTATCAAGGCTTCAAAGTGCCAGATAGGGCAGGGTAAGGTGGTTTATCTGGGACACCTTGTTGGTGGGGAACAGATTGCACCACTTCAGGGGAAAATCCAAACAATTATTGATTGGGTTCCCCCTACAACTCAGACTCAGGTGAGAGCCATCCTAGGCCTCACTGGGTATTACAGGAGGTTCATTAAGAACTATGGCTCCATTGCAGCCCCTCTTAATGACCTCACATCCAAGAAAATGCCTAAAAAGGTATTATGGACAGCAAACTGTCAGAAAGCTTTTGAGGAGCTGAAGTAGGCCATGTGCTCTGCACCTGTCCTGAAAAGCCCTTGCTACTCTAAAAAATTATATGTCCAGACTGATGCATCTGAATTAGGAGTAGGGGCAGTCCTATCACAACTTAATTCTGAGGGCCAGGATCAACCTGTTGCTTTTATTAGTAGGAGGTTGACCCCTAGAGAAAAGCGTTGGTCTGCCATTGAGAGGGAGGCCTTTGCTGTGGTCTGGGCACTGAAGAAGTTGAGGCCACACCTGTTTGGCACTCACTTCATTGTTCAGACAGACCACAAACCTCTACTTTGGCTAAAACAAATGAAAGGTGAAAATCCTAAATTGTTGAGGTGGTCCATATCCCTACAGGGAATGGACTATACAGTGGAACATAGACCTGGGAGTAACAGTAGTTGTCTTTGCCTCTTTGTTGCAGTTTTGCAGGCTTCCAGAGCAGTCAGCGGTCGATTCCTTGGCAGAAGGTGAAGAGAGAGATGCAGAGGAACTCTGATGAGCTCTTGCATTCGTTATCTAAAGAATTCCCCAAAGCAGAGACCCTAAACAGCCAGAAAAGGAGGTTTGGCTACCTAGGAAGGAGGATAGGCTAGCAACACAGGTAAGAGCCTATCAGAAGGAGTCTCTGACGTCACCTGCTGGCCCTGGCCATTCAGAGCAGTCCAGTGTGCCAGCAGCACCTCTGTTGCCAAGGTGGCAGAGGTCTGGAGCACACTGGAGGAGCTCTGGGCACCTCCCAGGGGAGGTGCAGGTCAGGGGAGTGGTCACTCCCCTTTCCTTTGTCCAGTTTCACGCCAGAGGAGGGCTGGGGGATCCCTGAACCGGTGTAGACTGGCTTATGCAGAGATGGGCACCATCTGTGCCCATCAAAGCATTTCCAGAGGCTGGGGGAGGCTAGTCCTCCTTAGCCCTGACAACTTTTTCCAAAGGGAGAGGGTGTAACACCCTCTCTCTGAGGAAGTCCTTTGTTCTGCCTTTCTGGGCCAAGCCTGGCTGGACCCCAGGAGGGCAGAAACCTGTCTGAGGGGTTGGCAGCAGCAGCAGCTGCAGTGAAACCCCGGGAAAGGTAGTTTGGCAGTACCCGGGTCTGAGCTAGAGACTCGGGGGATCATGGAATTGTCTCCCCAATGCCAGAATGGCATTGGGGTGACAATTCCATGATCTTAGACATGTTACATGGCCATGTTCGGAGTTACCATTGTGACGCTATACATATGTCGTGACATATGTATAGTGCACGCATGTAATGGTGTCCCCTAACTCACAAAGTCCGGGGAATTTGCCCTGAACAATGTGGGAGCACCTTGGCTAGTGCCAGGGTGCCCACACACTAAGTAACTTAGCACCCAACCTTTACCAGGTAAAGGTTAGACATATAGGTGACTTATAAGTTACTTAAGTGCAGTGGTAAATGGCTGTGAAATAACGTGGACGTTATTTCACTCTGGCTGCAAGGGCAGGCCTGAGTAAGAATTGTCAGAGCTCCCTATGGGTGGCACAAGAAATGCTGCAGCCCATAGGGATCTCCTGGAACCCCAATACCCTGGGTACCTCAGTACCATATACTAGGGAATTATAAGGGTGTTCCATTATGCCAATGTAAATTGGTGAAATTGGTCACTAGCCTGTTAGTGACAATTTGAAAAGAAATGAGAGAGCATAACCACTGAGGTTGTGGATAGCAGAGCCTCAGTGAGACAATTAGTCATAACACAGGTAACACATACAGGGCACTCTTATGAGCACTGGGGCCCTGGCTGGCAGGGTCCGAGTGACACATACAACTAAAACAACATATACAGTGAAATATGGGGGTAGCATGCCAGGCAAGATGGTACTTTCCTACACAACCCCCCCCCCCCCCCAAACGAAGGACAATAAGACTAGCCATGACCTTATGAGTCTTCATTGTCTAAGTGGAAATATCTGGAGAGTCCATCTGCATTGGAGTGGGTACTCCCAGGTCTATGTTCCACTGTATAGTCCATTCCCTGTAGGGATATGGACCACCTCAACAATTTAGGATTTTCACCTTTCATTTGTTTTAGCCAAAGTAGAGGTTTGTGGTCTGTCTGAACAATGAAGTGAGTGCCAAACAGGTATGACCTCAACTTCTTCAGTGCCCAGACCACAGCAAAGGCCTCCATCTCTATGGCAGACCAACGCTTTTCTCTAGGGGTCAACCTCCTGCTGATAAAAGCAACAGGTTGATCCTGGCCCTAAGAATTAAGTTGTGATAAGACTGCCCCTACCCCTACTTCAGATGCATCAGTTTGGACAATGAATTTTTGGGAGTAACAGGGGCTTTTCAGGACAGGTGCAGATCACACGGCCTGATTCAGCTCCTCAAAAGCTTTCTGACAGTTTGCTGTCCATAATATATTTGTAGGCATTTTCTTAGATGTGAGGTCATTAAGAGGGGCTGCAATTTAGCCATAGTTCTTTACGAACCTCCTGTAGTACCCAGTGAGGCCTAAAAAGGCTCTCACCAGAGTCTGAGTTGTAGGGGGAACCCAATCTATAATAGTTTGGATTTTCCCCTGAAGTGGTGCAATCTGTTCTCCACCTACCAGGTGTCCGAGATAAACCACTTTCCCCTGCCCTATCTGGCATTTTGAAGCCTTTATAGTGAGGCCTGCCTTTTGCAGGGCCTCCAAAACGTTCCATAGGTGGACCAGGTGATCATCACAGCTGGAGCTAAAGACAGCTATATCACCTAGATATGCTGCACTAAAAGCTTCCAGCCCTTGCAGGACTGTGTTCACAAACCTTTGAAAAGTGGCAGGTGCATTTTTCAAACCAAAGGGCATTACTGTGAATTGGTAGTGCCCTCCAATGGTGGAAAATGCAGTTTTTGCTTTTGCATCCTCTGATAACTTGATCTGCCAATACCCTGCAGTCAAATCAAAGGTGCTCAGATACTTAGCAGATGCCAGTGTATCTATTAGCTCATCTGCCCTGGGTATAGGGTGAGCATCAGTTTTGGTTACCTGGTTGAGACCTCTGTAGTCTACACAAAATCTCATTTCCCTTTGTCCATCTTTGGAATGAGGTTTTGATACAAGTACCACAGGAGAGGACCATGGACTTTCTGAGTGCTCAACCACTCCCAGTTCAAGCATTTTCTGAACCTCTTGTTTTATGCAGTCTCTGACATGGTCAGGCTGCCTATAGATCTTACTTTTGACAGGCAAGCTGTCTCCAGTATCTATAGTGTGCTCACACCAAGAAGTGGTGCCTGGCACAGTAGAAAAGAGTTCAGAAAACTGACCCAGGAGATTTATGCAGTGGTCTTTCTGCTCAGCAGTAAGACAATCAGCCAGAACTACACCTTCCACTAGAGCATCTTGTTCTGTGGAAGAGAAGAGATCAGGGAGAGGGTCACTCTCTTCTTCCTGTCCTTCATCTGTTGCCATGAGCAGGGTGAGATCAGCCCTGTCATAGTAGGGTTTCAGGCGATTGACATGGAGCACCCTAAGGGGACTCCTGGCAGTGCCTAAGTCAACCAAGTAGGTGACTTCTCCCTTTTTCTCAACAATAATGTGGGGTCCACTCCATTTGTCTTGGAGTGCTCTTGGGGCCACAGGCTCCAAGACCCACACTTTCTGCCCTGGTTGGCACTAAATCAGAACAGCCTTCTGGTCATGCCATTGCTTCTGGAGCTCTTGGCTGGCCTGAAGGTTTTTACTGGCCTTTTTCATGTACTCAGGCATCCTAGATCTTAGGCGAAGTACATAGTCTACTATGTCTTGCTTAGGAGCTTTTAAAGGTTGTTCCCAACCCTCCTTCACAAGTGTTGGAGGACCTCTCACAGGGTGTCCAAATAGAAGTTCAAAGGGGCTGAAGCCCACTCCTTTTTGGGGTACCTCCCTGTAAGCAAAAAGGAGGCAAGGTAACAGGACATCCCATCTCCTCCGGAGTTTTTCAGGGAGTCCCATTATCATTCCTTTGAGAGTTATATTAAACCTCTCAACCAGTCCATTTGTTTGTGGATGATAGGGTGTAGTGAACTTGTATGTCACACCACATTCCTTCCACATGGCCTTTAAGTAAGCAGACATGAAATTGCTTCCCCTATCTGATACCACCTCTTTTGGGAAGCCCACCCTGGAAAAGATTCCCAGGAGGACCTTTGCCACTGCAGGAGCTGTAATGGTCCTTAGAGGAATTGCTTCAGGATATCTGGTGGCATAGTCCACTACCACCAAGATAAACCAATTGCCTGAAGCAGTAGGAGGGTCAAGGGGGCCAACTATGTCAACCCCTACCCTTTCAAAGGGAACCCCAACCACAGGTAGTGGAATAAGGGGTGCCTTTGGAGTGCTACCTGTCTTGCCACTGTCATGACAGGTTTCACAGGACTTACAAAATTCTTTTGTGTTCTCTGACATTCTAGGCCAATGAAACAAGGGGACAAGCCTGTCCCAAGTTTTCATTTGCCCTAAATGTCCAGCCAATGGAATGTCGTGGGCTAGAGTTAGGAGGAACTCTCTGTATTGCTGAGGAATCACCAATCTCCTGGCAGCTCCAGGTTTTAGATCCCTTGCTTCAGTATACAAGAGGTTGTCCTCCCAGTAAACTCTGTGAGAGTCACTGACATCCCCATTTGCTTGTTTGACAGCTTGCTGTCTTAGTGCCTCTAGTGTGGGACAGGTCTGCTGTGCCACACTCAGCTCCTCCCTGGCAGGCCCCCGTCCACCCAAAAGCTCAGCAATGTCTGCTTCCAGCTCCTCTTGTGTAGGTTCTGCACAGGAAGGAAATTCTTCTTCCTCAGAAGTAGAATCCACTGTAGAGGGAGGGATAGTAGGTAGTGTTTTACCTTTACTAACCCTAGCTTTAGGGAGCACTTGGTCCATTCTTCCAGGATCCAAGTCACCCTGTCCTTTTTGCTTTTTGGCCTGAGCCCTGGTTAAAGCAAAAATATGCCCTGGAATGCCCAGCATTGCTGCATGAGCCTCCAACTCCACTTCTGCCCAAGCTCATGTCTCTAAATCGTTCCCTAGTAGACAGTCTACAGGTAAATCTGAGGCAACCACAACTTTCTTTGGACCAGTAACCCCCCCCAGTTGAGATTCACAACAGCCATGGGGTGGCTAAGAGTGTTGTTATGAGCATCAGTCACTTGGTACTGGTGACCAGGTAGGTGTTGTTCAGGGTGGACCAGTTTCTCTATTACCATGGTAACACTGGCACCTGTGTCCCTGTAGGCCTGAACCTCAACACCATTTATTAGGGGAAGTTGCTTGTACTTATCCATATTAAGGGGACAAGCAACCAAGGTGGCCAAATCAATAGCCCCCTCAGAGACTAACAAAGACTCTGTGGTCTCCCTAACAAGACCAACCCCAACTAAATTACCAAAAGTGAGCCCAGCTACTCCCTTGGATTGGCTGTTAGTATGTTTGCTCCCACCACCACTGCTATTACTAGGGGCACTGGGTATAGCAGCAGGGGTTGTAGTGGTAGGAGGCTTGGTGCTTTTCTTTGGGCAACTGGGATCAGTTGTCCAATGGCCTTTTATTTTACATAAATAGCACCATGGTTTATTTTATTTGTTTTGATTTGAAGAGGATTTGACACCTGCTAGGTGGTCTGCTAATGGGCAGGTTGGGAAGGTCCCCTTCTAACTCTTTTACTAGGGGTGCCCCAAAATCAGAGTGGGAGCCATCAGCTAATCTCTCACCAGAAGTGCCAACTAAGGTCTTATCTTGTTCAATGAGCATGTTAACTAATAGTTCTCTAGAGGGATTCTTCCCTACCCCTAAACCTCTTTCAATGCAGAGACTCCTTGCTCCTTTCCAGCTAAGGTGGTCATAAGCAAGTTTAGTCAGATCAACAGTTTGACCTGTACCAGACATTATAGAAAAGGTTTAAGGGACAGAAAAAGAAAGAAAAAGTTTCAGAACTTTTTAAAGAACAGAAAAAAAACTTTTTAAACTTTTAAAGAACTTTTTGAAAGTTTTAGAGGTACTTTTCAGCATTTAGCAAAAGAGTAAGAGAAGATAAGCAAAACTGTTTGGTTAGGTGTACATACACTGAACTTGTTTTGTATATTTTTCTCTTATGAAAAGTACAAAATGACAGAATGGTAGGTAGTTGCAAGTACTTATCCCACCGCTTCACAACCAATGTAGGAGACTGGACTGGCTTGTAGTGAGTACCAAGGGGTACTTACACCTTGCACCAGGCCCAGGTATCCCTTATTAGTGTAGAGGGGTGTCTAGCAGCTTAGGATGATAGAAAAGGTAGCTTAGCAGAGCAGGTTAGGCTGAACTAGGAGACAAGTGAAGCTCCTACAGTACCACTTGTGTCATATGCACAATATCATAAGAAAACACAATACACAGATATACTAAAAATAAAGGTACTTTATTTTTATGACAATATGCCAAAGTATCTCAGTGAGTACCCTCAGTAAGAGGATAGCAAATATACACAAGATATATGTACACAATACAAAAATATGCAGTAATAGCAATAGAAAACAGTGCAAACAATGTATAGTCACAATAGAATGCAATGGGGGCACATAGGGATAGGGGCAACACAAACCATATACTCTAGAAGTGGAATGCGAACCACGAATGGACCCCAAACCTATGTGACCTTGTAGAGGGTCGCTGGGACTGTAAGAAAACAGTGAGGGTTAGAAAAATAGCCCATCCCAAGACACTGAAAAGTGGGTGCAAAGTGCACCTAAGTTCCCCAGAGAGCACAGAAGTCGTGATAGGGGAATTCTGCAAGGAAGACCAACACCAGCAATGCAACAACGATGGATTTCCTGACGAGAGTACCTGTGGAACAAGGGGACCAAGTCCAAGAGTCACGATCAAGTCGGGAGTGGGCAGATGCCCAGGAAATGCCAGCTGTGGGTGCAAAGAAGCTGCCACCGGATGGTAGAAGCTGTGGATTCTGCAAGAACGACAAGGGCTAGAAACTTCCCCTTTGGAGGACGTAAAGAGTCGTGCAAACGTGTTTCCTTGCAGAAAGAACGCAAACAAGCCTTGCTAGCTGCAAAGGTCGCGGTTAGGGTTTTTGGATGCTGCTGTGGCCCAGGAGCGACCAGGATGCCGCCAATTGCGTGAGGAGACAGAGGGGGCGTCCAGCAAGACAAAGAGCCCACTCAGAAGCAAGCAGCACCCGTAGAAGTGCCGGAACAGGCACTATGAAGTGGAGTGAACCGGAGCTCACCCGAAGTCACAAAGGAAGGTCCCATGACGCCGGAGGACAACTCAGTAGGTCGTGCGCTGCAGGTTAGAGTGCCGGGGACCCAGACTTGGCTGTGCACAAAGGAAATCCTGGAAGAGTGCACAGGACCCAGAGTAGCTGCAAAACACGCGGTTCCCAGCAATGCAGTCTAGCATGGGGAGGCAAGGACTTACCTCCACCAAACGTGGACTGAAGAGTCACTGGACTGTGGGAGTCACTTGGACAGAGTTGCTGAGTTCAAGGGACCTCGCTCGTCGTGCTGAGAGGAGACCCAGAGGACCGGTGATGCAGTTCTTTGGTGCCTGCGGTTGCAGGGGGAAGATTCCGTCGACCCACGGTACATTTCTTCGGAGCTTCTAGTGCAGAGAGGAGGCAGACTACCCCCACAGCATGCACCACCAGGAAAACAGTCAAGAAGTCGGCCGGATCAGCGTTACAAGGTCGCAGTAGTCGTCTTTGCTACTTTGTTGCAGTTTTGCAGGCTTCCAGAGCAGTCATCGGACGATTCCTTGGCAGAAGGTGAAGAGAGAGATGCAGAGGAACTCTGATGAGTTTTTGCATTCGTTATCTAAAGAATTCCCCAAAGCAGAGACCCTAAATAGCCTGAAAAGGAGGTTTGGCTACTTAGGAGAGAGGATAGGCTAGCAACACCTGAAGGAGCCTATCAGAAGGAGTCTCTGACGTCACCTGTTGGCACTGGCCACTCAGAGCAGTCCAGTGTGCCAGCAGCACCTCTGTTTCCAAGATGGCAGAGGTCTGGAGCACACTGGAGGAGCTCTGGGCACCTCCCAGGGGAGGTGCAGCTCAGGGGAGTGGTCACTCCCCTTTCCTTTGTTCAGTTTCGCACCAGAGCAGGCCTGGAGGATCCCTGAACCGGTGTAGACTGGCTTATGCAGAAATGGGCACCATATGTGCCCATGAAAGCATTTCCAGAGGCTGGGGAGGCTACTCCTCCTCAGCCCTAACACCTTTTTCCAAAGGGAGAGGGTGTAACACCCTCTCTGTGAGGAAGTCCTTTGTTCTGCCTTCCTGGGCCAAGCCTGGCTGGACCCCAGGAGGGCAGAAACCTGTCTGAGGGGTTGGCAGCGGCAGCAGTGAAACCCCGGGAAAGGTAGTTTGGCAGTACCCGGGTCTGAGCTAGAGACTCGGGGGATCATGGAATTGTCTCCCCAATGCCAGAATGGCATTGGGGTGACAATTCCATGATCTTAGACATGTTACATGGCCATGTTCGGAGTTACCATTGTGACGCTATACATTGTCGTAGTTTGGACTCTTGCTCTGAGCAAGACTGCTGGTCTCAGGATGACAGTACTTTCGTTTGTAGGTGACTAAGTTTCTTCCTACAACTAGTTGTAACTGTTGTCCAAACCTTACCGGCTTACTAGCAGTACCTCACCAGAAACACAATAGTAAAAGGTGATTTGTAGCAGTCGCTTACGCATGGACTCAAAGTAAGATCTCTCAGGGTTGTCGTGGTTAAACGGAAATTACCCTTTTCTCACAGATTTATTATGTCTCATACAAACAAAGGCAATAACACAGATGCAGTAAAGTTATAATAGTTTTTATTCAGCATAACTGCAATTTGTGATAAGTTGCATGAACTGCAATGATTAGGATAGTGAATATACCAAGCAATATTATTGTGAAGAAGAGAGTCATTGTTATAAAGACCCCCACCATTATGCAATATATGAGAAAAATATATGTATATGTATAAGATGGAATAAGCTCTAATACCCTAAGGAGAATAGGTCTAACCTCCTACCTAAAAGGAGAGCTGGGTTCGTTAAACCTAATCTGCCAAAGCTGTGTCCATGAGAGGAGCCCCCAACCCTCGTTACCTTGGAATGAGGTTTCTATCTCAGACTCCGCAGGGACGCGAAGTCTGGGTCAGAGTCAAGATGACTGCAGCATCGATGCCCTCTGGTCGGAATCCCTCTGATTATCTGTCTAAAAGTGTGTTGTATTTATACAGATCTACAAAGTCCCCTGACATAAGTGTTATTCATAACAATAGATAACAGGCATGCTTGGGACGGCAATTAATATCAACAATCCCTCAAAAGTATGGAGAGGGAAAATCCCTAAGTGTGATGCCTACTGTATGTTTGTCTTTCGTGCTTGATCTTGACGCCTTGGCGCAGTGACACTGATAATAGAACCCATAACAAGTGGCCTAACTATAAACAAGGCCTCCATCTTAACGGAAATAAATAATTAAATGGACTAAGACAGAGCAAGCTAATTAGGCTAAAAGTCACTGGGTGACGGGGGCACGAGTTTACAAGCCTACGGCAAAGCTAACTCCTGTTATCCCATTAAAACAAACTAGGATTCACTACACCCTCCCCATTGCCGTAACAGGTATGATGAAGGTAAAGAAACCTAACCGCTAAAAAAGCTGCTACTGAATTTAAAGCCAAAAAAACAAAACTGAAAACTCAAGCTAAAAAAATGTACTAAATGACAAAAACAATTTGTTGCGTGTTAAAATTCGATTAAAAAACATACAGAGATGTTTAATATCAACCATGACAAGTATAGCAAACTTTTAGTTTAATCGCTAGTTTTTTTAACCGGGAACTGGCAAGCAAATTCATCAAATTATGTGCTATATGCAGGATCTTGAAGAATGTCATCGAAGTCACCATTCAAGGATCTTAAAAACGAGTCAACGTCATCTGAAGTGAAATCGAGAGCTGGACGGACAAACGGATCCACAGAGCAGAAGTGAGCCACATTCATCGGTGTATCGACATTCGCTGCAGCGGCCTCATCCATGTTAGATCTTATAACAGAAGGCTCATAGGTGGCCTCGCGGAGCAACCTCAGTCTCAAGGGGCATGACCGTGTATGAACCCTCATCGGGGACATCAGCAGTTCGTGGTCCACAGGAGATGTTGGTGCAACAGCAAGACAGACCATAGGCAGATGTTCAAAGAGACACTATATGCAGCGGAACACCGGTTGTACACACCATAGTAGAGGCCGGAATGACAATGACCAGTCAAACTCCAGTTCTACCAGCAAAGGTGTACCGAAGATCCGAACCATGTGTTCACAGCACAGCGGGGTTGATGGGAGCGGCTCCATAGCTCTGTGTCGCTGGAAAAAAATAACCACCGCGAATCAGAAAAAATAGCAGTAGCAGTCTGCCAATTATAGCCAAAATAATTGGAAAGCCACCAAACACACTGGAAAAGAGAGAATGGATGGGTGATGGGATGACTCCGAAGACAGTCTGGAAGATGGACCTGAAACCAGACCCGACAGCTTTAAAGAAATGAACAATCCCAGTTGTGCTTGAAGCATTGAATATTCTGGATACCAACTCTCCAAAGTGTTTGGGGAAATTGGTATTTAAAAGGGATTGTATCTCGGCTGATGATCTCGCAATCTGGAGAGCATACGTCTCTTTTGCGGATGTCAAGGCGACCTGTTTTTGAAACAATAGCGCCTTTAGTCTACTCAACTTGTCATAGTTCACATTAATAGTATCAATGTGGGGCCACATTTCAGATACTTGTATCTCTTGTGTGGGGGGAATCAAAACATGGCCACAACATGTAACGACATTCGTGACTGAGATTGCGTAGGCAATTCCAGGTCGCAAGCCGCAACAGCTGTCATCGCTCAGTAGAACGTAACTCCCATTAGAAAGTACATGAAACACTGAACGAATCAAAGGGACGGGAGTACCCTTCAGAAAACAGGCCAAATTCGCGACCCCCGCATTGCAAAGACCGTGAAGAGACACCTGTTTGCATATCATGGAATGACGAACAGTAGTCTCACATTCACTTCCGCTGAGAAAGACCTCCTGTTCACCGTTCATACATTGATACTCAAAGGGCAATGTCCCACTCTTCCTTAATAAAGCTATCTCCTAGCCGTTCATAACGTCCAACTGCAAGATGTTTCAGGCAGCTCGAGAAACGAAAGGTCGAAAACGGTAAATTAATTATGCAGTGTAAGAGCCAAATAGTTGAAGGACTCTCTGCAACTGTGAAGGGCAACTTATCTAATTTTTCTACTTGAAGCAAGGTGAAATGAGCCTCCCTCTTAGCCATTGTCTCTTGTTCCCTGGAAAAATTAAAAGCAGCAAATAGTTCACTCCCATTAATGTATTTCCATGGAATATGGCCACTTCTCAGTGTCTGCAATGCCCAACCCAGCTGCATGATGGAACGTAGCTGTGTTTGCCCATGATATAACCAGGACAAATCAGAGTGATATCAATAGCAGATGACATTATATTCGATAGAGAATAAATCCTGTTGGATAGCGTGTTCATGCCATTGTCGACAACAGCCAATGTTTTTTCCAAATGTTCCTTGTCAAGTTGCCTTAAACGTGCAGCAGCCTCAATTTGAGAAAGCTTCAAAATTTCATTATACATAGCATATAAAAAACATTTCGAGCGTTGTTTCCTAGGACCTAATAGGAAATCTTGTAAGTCTATATTGTCAGAAAGAGTGTTCAGGTGTTGTTTAACCGTTGTTAAAGTGTTTGTCTGCACCCATTGCTGGCACAGTTTACCCACACTGTATGTCGTAATTATACCAGTATGTTGACCTGATAGAAATCGAGGGTCTGGTCTATGAATGGAAAAAAAGCCTGAAGAGTTCAAAAAACATCTCTGACACTCATCAGTATCGGTGGGCCATACCAACCACCCCCTGGGACGGGAAAGTGAAGAATTATAAGCACCAGCCTTAACCATTGCATCTAGCCTATCCTCTGAAATATTAAGAAAGTGCTGCCAATCTCTAAATTTCGTTGGAGTAGGGATACTGGGCGTGTTTAGATCTTTAATTTTTGCTAACCCCAGACATGATGTCTGCTCAACAGTATCATTTAAAAAAATCATTTGCACAGGAATTAAGCAAGCTCAAAACAAAGCCTCCCTACCCTGTATTTGCCAATCTTGTGTTCCCCATACACTCTTCAAATCAATAGTGTTCTTCCAATATTCGTAACCCTCAATCGACAGTCGGGAAACAAAGGGATCTGAATAAATTAGTTTTGTATCTGTTAGCAAAAGTTTTCTAAATTGCGCTGGAGGTAATTTAAAATATTACGATGCAGCTTTCTTTGTATCATGCCCAGAAAAGTATGTGAATTTGTCACTGTAATACTTTGGACTCCCCACCTGTGGTGTTGAACAGTGTTCCCATTGTGTGTAGTTAAAGAGAGGCCTATATCTAGTTGCACGGTGCAGGTAGTGATGTCCCCAATTCTTATAGCAGAACATTTCCCCATAATTCATTGTATAATCATATACATCATCACTTCCAAAAGCGGAGTAGTCCTTCATTTCAGTTAGCATCGAATCAACTGTTTGGACATCCCAATCATCAGAGACAACATTAGGTGTAATAACATCAGACATAGAAATTTTGAACACGTATGGTATTTGAATTATCTCTGTAGGTCCGTATATATCAAACGGAACTTTGTCCCATACAATCCCATCAGGAATTGGAATAGCTGTAATATTGACAGGAGACAAATCACGTCGGACCTTATGTGATGAATGATGTGGTGTTAAAATTACATCAACAGGCTCCACGGAGGAGCGATCAGCAATATAGTGACCATTAATTAGTAAAGAGAAAACAGTCACAAAACCAATCCATAAAAATAATGCAATAAATGTCAAACAGAACCAGAGATAGTTCCATGGATATATCAAATAGTTCTTCTTAAGCCATCAATAGAATTTGCTACCTCTCGAAAGTTTGTCAGTCTCAGTTGAGGATGAATCTGAAGAAAAATCATCAATGTCTACAAAATAGCCAGAGGAAGTCTCCGCAAATACAGGACCCATCGAATTCCCATCCACTGTTGGTGGAAGTTCTTGATAGACAACGTTATTAGTGGTGGAAGTGTTCGTGTAAAATACAGCCAAATCCTGTAGCGGGGTGTTCTCCGAAGTTGTTACTGGAACCAACAAAAGTTCATTTCCCCCCCTCCCCATGGTCGAGGAAGTGTCTGGAACAGCAGCTGACATAGTTGCATAGTCAGTAGTAGCGATGGTCATCCTACTATGTAGAGGAATGTCCTGTTGGGTAGTGAGAGGGGATCGGGAACTACCCAAGGGACCTCCTGGTCTACTGTGAAGAATCGGCCACATAGTGTAATTTGATGTCATCAATCGAGATGAATCTGTTTGATTTGGAACCAACCAACGGTGGAAGGATGACTGTCCTGGTGCCTTTTAACCCCAAGACCGGTATAGGTGCTCTGTATGATGGACCAAACTCTTTTTTCACAGCGATCTTCTCACAAACCAGATCCCCAACGTTAGGAATCCAGCCAGTCGAAGTTTTCGCCAAGTCCCTTATTCCCAAGGTGGCAGCACTTGCAGATGATTTATCATCACGGAATTGTTGAAGCTCCTGTAAAACAGCGAGACGGTCTTTTATGTCAAATGGTGTTTCTGCTGCCACCATAGCAGGGGCATCAAGATCGGGGACATACATAGCTGTCCCAAAGAGAACCTCATATGGAGACTTTCCCCCCAACGACGTCTTGGCAGATTATTCAGTGCTCTCTGGACCCCATATAGGTGATGTAACCAACCGCGGCCTGAACCTAATACTCGAGCTGTTAAGGACTGCTTTAGATCACGATTCCGCCTCTCCACGACCGAATTTCCCTCGGGATGGTATGGTGAGGAGTAATGGAGTTCAACACCCATCGTCCTCATGGTGTCCCTGAAAGCCTTAGAGGCAAATGCAGGGCCCTGGTCCGAATGGAATGCTGCAACCGCATATGTACCGATAAAGATCAGAAAATCTTTTATAACAGTCCGGGCGTCAGCCGACCGCTGTGGCCATACCCACAGGAATCTAGAACAGGAATCTACAGCCACTAAAATGTATTTGTATGCACCATCAGGTTGCAAGGGACCACAATGATCCAGGTACACACAATGGAGTGGCTTGTCTGACACTAAGAGAGATGTCTGCGGAGGGCGTTTGATATTTGAGCCCTTAATTTGCTGACAAATGTCACAGCAAAGGACATACTGTTTAGTCCGTCTGCATAGACCAGGCCACCAGTACCGTTGTTGTAGAATGGTGATAGTGGCCTGTATACCAGCATGTGCAGAAGCGACACCCTCATGTGCAGCTGTAATCAGCTCCAATCTTTGGTCTTCATTCGGGATCACTCGATCACCAACATCAAGAATCGTTGCAAAAGCAACATTCTGTGCACTGATATGATAGGTGTAGTTCGTAGGGTATCCTTTCGGAAGAGTCTTGCCTGCAGCCGAGGCTTTAACGGCAATCAGTATTTCATTATCCAACCTCGTCCGAGAACGAGTCACTGCAGCCACAGAAGCCGTAGCTACTGATGCTTTGGCCGCTTCGTCAGCCAATGAATTACTGGCAACGTGTATTCCTACACGTTGGTGCCCTAATGTATGAACTACATGGACACACGGCAGCTTATCTTTAAGATCAGCCACCCTTCCCCACAATATTTTGTGTTTAATGGTGTTGCCTTTAGAATCTCTAAACCTGTTCAGTTTCCAATGATTGAGGTATTCATTGTATGACTGGACGCAGTAATATGAATTACAGACGATCAAAGTCTGTGTTCCTGGCTCTGAATGTTCGAGCGCTAGAAGAAGAGCCTTAAGCTCGGCCAACTGGGCTGTGCAGTCCCCCAAGGTCTGAGTGTATGTATTATGAGGATGGAAAACTCCGTCTTCCATTACCCCACGCACGGCTGCGCAAGCCGGCGAGTATTGATGTTTAGTACCCACAGCCGGTTGCGCCGATCCGTCAGTATAAATGATGGTATCATAACTGTCTATTGGCAATATGTGTAAGGGAGCGGGGTACTCCTGTTCATACTGGAGAAATTCTTGTGTCTGAAGTCTTGGGTCAAACACATAATCAACATCAGTGGCGGTCAGAGACGTAGCCCATTGAATCCAGCGTGGATGTAATGCCTTAGCGTTTGGAACGCTCGTTTTAGTGACAGCCTCTAAGGTCGGTACCGGGGAGACAACAATAATGCGCTTCCCCTGGGCAAGTGGCCTCTCCTTTATGACAGCCATCTGACTTGCTGTCAGAATTTTTTCAGTAAGAGCAAAACGTTTCTCTGCATTGGAGTACAAATGTGATTTGTATGCTATCGGCACCGTGTCACCCTCATTAAAGGTGACATAGGTAAATCCAAGAGCACCAGCTATTATTCTGATGACCAAATTCGTTTTATTGTCACGTGTGTACAAGTGTCTAGCCTCCAGCATGTCCCGTTGTATGTCCCTAAGGATGTGTGTGTGTTCAATTGTCCATCGCCTGCTAGAAAAATTGGGCTGAATTAAGTCATATAGTGGCTTGACGCGTTCAGCATAATCTGGAATGTATGTTCTGCCAAAATTAAAGAAACACAGTAATGACTGTAATTTCTTAAGCGTGTTCGGAGGATGTAGATGCGCACACTTTTCAAGAAAGTGCGGGGCCAGGCTCTTCCCCTCGTTTGATAGTTCATATCCTAGGAACAATACACTAAGAAAGGCTATCTTGCTTTTCTTAAAATTAAATTTATATCCGAAGGCAGCAAATCCCACAATTATCCGATCGACCCTTGCAAGATGAACGTCAAGGGTGTCGTCAGTGAGATAGATGTCATCCACATAGGATAATGCATCGGAATCAAGCTCGTGTAAGATTGATGTTACACGGGCCGAAAACAGTCCTGGGCTGTTTTTATAGCCTTGGGGTAAACGACAAAAGCATTTCTGAGAGCCAAAGGAAAATGCACTTAGGTCCCTACTTTCATGTGCTAAATTCTGGCAGAAAAATCCATTAGATATATCCAATGTAGTTTTGTATTTTTTACGCACTATATTATTAATCAGGCTGTGCTGTGTGAATTTTGTATAGCATACGTACGTGTATGACTATTCAAGTGTCTATAATCAACCACTATTCTATATGAATGATCAGGTTTCGCAACGGGAAATAGCAGATTATTCATTGCCGATGTACAGGGCTCAATTACTCCCTGGTACTCCATTTGTGACAGAATCTCTGTCACTGGAGCTTTCGCTTCATGTTTAACAGGGTATTGTTGCTGCGGGTGCGTTGTAGACCTAACGGGAATAACATGACAAGGAGAGTCCTTGTCCCAACCTACATTATTACGGTATAATGCAGGGGCCTGCGCTAAAGCCCATTCAGCAGCATAGGCTATTTTGTCTGCTTCCGGAACAAGATCGGAGAAAGAAGGCAAAATGACATCTTCCCCATGTGGGAGCTTGCGGACATGTTCAGGTGGCCAGTCTCTCTCGGCCAACAGGATATCACTAGTAAGTTCATCCCAAAATATTACACTAATAATGCGTTCCACGTCTCCCTCTATCTGAATTGTTAAATCATAAACCCGATCGGGTGGGAGAACGCGGCCATCCGCCTTCTCAACCGCGATGTAATCGCTAGTTGCTGTCGCATCCAGATGATCTTTCAGACTCTGGAGACATATCGTGACCTCTGCCGCGCTGTCCAACAGAGTCACTGCCCACCTCTTGTTCCTCAACAGTGTTCTCAATTCTACTGGCATTTTTAACAGTCAGTGCTGCCACTTTCTTCTTTTTAAATTGTGGCTTTTGCTGAGGAGTCTGTTCTTCTTTTTTAATGGTAGACTGTGGCAAGTCTTTCTTTTCTTTCACGTATTCCGGACGTCGATCTTGACGGCCCCCTCTCTCGCTACGTCTATCCGGTGCGTCCTGAAAGGAACGAAAAGGACGTGAATCAGTATATCTGTCTGGAGTTCTAAAGTTATCCCTATTCCTGAGATTATACCTCCTTTCGGAGTACTCCGGATGTGGAGAATCAGCTCTTTTATTTCTCCAGGCTTTGAAATCTTTTTGTTTCTCCCAGCGCTTCTTAGAGCCCTCTTGTGCTTGCTTTGTACCTTCCTTATGGGTGGTACTTGGTATGTCCAATTTTTTAGGTTTGGCCCCCAACCCATCCCGTCCTATACTAGTATAGGTATCGGAGATTATTTTCGGTAGCTGTCTCTCTTGTTCCACATGTGGAGTTTCCCGGAGACGCTGGCGTATCGCCAGTGCCACTGCTTCCTCTTTAATATTACTCAGTATTATCGAGGAGACAGCGTCAAAGTTACACATCAATTTCATCCCTAGATCCAGGGCCGGTGCAGCCCCATGCTCATTTTGTATTTGTTTTAACACTTCCGGTAAATTGGCAAGTGTAGGGGTACCATGTGTGGTAGTATAAACGGCAGCGAAGATTGTACCCCAAGTGGCACATTCATCCACCGAGGGAACCATCCCAAATTGCAAGCACATAGTGAGCAATCTATGTTTCTCCTGTGGCCCCGTATGGGGGAACACAGCTTCCAGCTGATTTGTTTTCTGAGCAATCGAGAACGGTATTTTTTCTCGTTCCGTGGGCACTTTACCCATAATGGTATGCACTGTTTGTGGATTAATCCCAGTAGCCAATTGATATCCACCAGTTACTGGCGGTGCTGGACGCGCTGGTGTACTGTTTAATGTTCGCATTACAAACTGAACCAATCGTCTATATAATGCTAATAATTCATTATATAATATTCTTAAATCTACAACCGGCATATTCTGTATGCCCGGGTGAGGTGTATATGTGGCAAACATGGGCCATGTAGGCCCTTCATTACTTAAAGGACCTAGCCTCGCCCGTCGTAGTACATGTGGTAGGGCGCCTTCAAAACAGTTCTGATGCTCTTGATATGTGAGCGAAATTTCATGATACTGGTATGCTTCGTATCTTACGGGTACATCCGCAATGTCATAAGTGTGAAATGTGTGCGTTCGTTGGTCAGCCTCAGAAAAGGCAACCCAACAGTAAAATGTCTCTGTTTGGTAGGCTTCAGTCGCCTCTATAATCAAATTAACTTCCCCGGCATCTTCCGTAAGGCCATGCGCTAATAAATGTTGTGTAAGTGCATGTCTAGCATTCGCAGGAATGTCTATGGTATTAGCCATAGTGGTTTAGAGAAACGGAACACCAAAAAATAGGGGAAGTTTTTTCCTTTTGTTAGTTCGAGCTCGAACAACCTACAGCCAAATTAGGTGTTACCTATTTGGCTGAGGAGGATTCTCCCAAAGACCACGGACGTCTCCGTATAATGGTACTAAGGGTACCTGTTGTCTGTGAGACAGTGATAGTCAGGGTAACCGTAAATTAGTGCCTAAACACCATCGTTGGTGGCGCCATGTCGTAGTTTGGACTCTTGCTCTGAGCAAGACTGCTGGTCTCAGGATGACAGTACCTTCGTTTGTAGGTGACTAAGTTTCTTCCTACAACTAGTTGTAACTGTTGTCCAAACCTTACCGGCTTACTAGCAGTACCTCACCAGAAACACAATAGTAAAAGGTGATTTGTAGCAGTCGCTTACGCATGGACTCAAAGTAAGATCTCTCAGGGTTGTCGTGGTTAAACGGAAATTAACCTTTTCTCACAGATTTATCATGTCTCATACAAATAAAGGCAATAACACAGATGCAGTAAAGTTATAATAGTTTTTATTCAACATAACTGCAATTTGTGATAAGTTGCATGAACTGCAATGATTAGGATAATGAATATACCAAGCAATATTATTGTGAAGAAGAGAATCATTGTTATAAAGACCCCCACCATTATGCAATATATGAGAAAAATATATGTATTTGTATAAGATGGAATAAGCTCTAATACCCTAAGGAGAATAGGTCTAACCTCCTACCTAAAAGGAGAGCTGGGTTTGTTAAACCTAATCTGCCAAAGCTATGTCCATGAGAGGAGCCCCCAACCCTCGTTACCTAGGAATGAGGTCTCTATCTCAGACTCCGCAGGGACATGAAGACTGGGTCAGCGTCAAGATGACTGCAGCATCGGTATCAGCGATGGTGGCGATGCCCTCTGGTCAGAATCCCTCTGATAATCTGTCTAAAAGTGTGTTGTATTTATACAGATCTACAAGGTCCCCTGACATAAGTGTTATTCATAACAATAGATAGCAGGCATGCTTGGGACGGCAATTAATATCAACAATCCCTCAAAAGTATGGAGAGAGAAAATCCCTAAATGTGATGCCTACTGTATGTTTGTCTTTCGTGCTTGATCTTGACACCTTGGCGCAGTGACACTGATAATAGAACCCATAACAAGTGGCCTAACTATAAACAAGGCCGCCATCTTAACGGAAATAAATAATTAAATGGACTAAGACAGAGCAAGCTAATTAGGTTAAAAGTCACTGGGTGACGGGGGCACGAGTTTACAAGCCTACGGCTAAGCTAACTCCTGTTATCCCATTAAAACAAACTAGGATTCACTACAACATATGTCGTGACAAATGTATAGTGCACGCGTGTAATGGTGTCCCCGCACTCACAAAGTCCGGAGAATTTGCCCTGAACAATGTGGGGGCACCTTGGCTAGTGCCAGGGTACCCACACACTAAGTAACTTAGCACCCAACCTTTACCAGGTAAAGGTTAGACATATAGGTGACTTATAAGTTACTTAAGTGCAGTGGTAAATGGCTGCGAAATAACGTGGACGTTATTTCACTCAGGCTGCAAAGGCAGGCCTGTGTAAGAATTGTCAGAGCTCCCTATGGGTGGCAAAAGAAATGCTGCAGCCCATAGGGATCTCCTGGAACCCCAATACCCTGGGTACCTCAGTACCATATACTAGGGAATTATAAGGGTGTTCTAGTATGCCAATGTAAATTGGTGAAATTGGTCACTAGCCTGTTAGTGACAATTTGGAAAGAAAATGATAGAGCATAATCACTGAGGTTCTGGATAGCACAGCCTCAGTGAGACAGTTAGTCATAACACAGGTAACACATACAGGGCACACTTATGAGCACTGGGGCCCTGGCTGGCAGGGGGTCCCAGTGACACATAAAACTAAAACAACATATATACAGTGAAATATGGGGGTAACATGCTAGGCAAGATGGTACTTTCCTACAGTGGTCATAAGCAATTCTGGACAGATCCAGAGTTTGATCTGTACCAGACATAATAGAAAAGGTTTAAGGGACAGAAAAAGAAGGAAAAAGTTTCAGTACTTTTTAAGGAACAGAAAAAAACTTTTAAAACTTTTTAAGAACTTTTTGAAAGTTTTAGATGTACTTTTCAGCACTTAGCAAAGGAGTAAGAGAAGAAAAGCAAAACTTTTGGTTAGGTGTACATACACTGAACTTGTTTTGTATATTTTTCTCTTATGAAAAGTACAAAATTACAAAGTGGTAAGTAGTTGCAAGTACTTATCCCACCGCTGCACAACCAATGTAGGAGGCTGGCCTTACACTTTGCACCAGGTCCAGTTATCCCTTATTAGTGTAGAAGAGGTGTCTAGCAGCTTAGGCTGATAGAAAAGGTAGCTTAGAAGAGCAGCTTAGGCTGAACTAGGAGACGTGTGAAGCTCCTACTATATCACTGGTGTCATATGCACAATATCATAAGAAAACACAATACACAGATATACTAAAAATAAAGGTACTTTATTTTTATGACAATTTGCCAAAGTATCTCAGTGAGTACCCTCAGTATGAGGATAGCAAATATACACAAGATATATGTACACAATACCAAAATATGCAGTAATAGCAATAGAAAACAGTGCAAACAATGTATAGTCACAATAGAATGCAATGGGAGCACATAGGTATAGGGGCAACACAAACCATATACTCTAAAAGTGGAATGCGAGCCACGAATGGACCCCAAAACTATGTGAGCTCGTAGAGGGTCACTGGGACTGTAAGAAAACAGTGAGGGGTAGAAAAATAGCCCACCCCAAGACCCTGAAAAGTGGGTGCAAAGTGCACCTAAGTTCCCCAGAGAGCACAGAAGTCGTGATAGGGGAATTCTGCAAGGAAGACAAACACCAGCAATGCAACAACGATGGATTTCCATACGAGAATACCTGTGGAACAAAAGGACCAAGTCCAAGAGTCACGATCAAGTTGGGAGTGGGCAGATGCCTAGGAAATGGCAGCTGTTGGTGCAAACAAGCTGCCACCAGATGGTAGAAGCTGTGGATTCTGCAAGAACGAAGAGGGCTAGAAACTTCCCCTTTGGAGGATGGATGTCTCACGTCTGAAAGAAGCTTGCAGACGTATTTCCGTGCGGAAAGACCGCAAACAAGCCTTGCTAGCTGCAAGGGTCGAGGTTACGGTTTTTGGATGCTGCTGTGGCCCAGGAGGGACCAGGATGTTGCCAATTGCGTGAGGACACAGAGGCGGCATCCAGCAAGACAAAGAGCCCACTCAGAAGCAAGCAGTACCCACAGACGTGCCGAAACAGGCACTACAAAGTGGAGTGAACCGGAGCTCACCTGAAGTCACAAAAGAAGGTCCCATGACGCCGGAGGACAACTCAGGAGGTCGTGCACTGCAGATTAGAGTGTCGGGGACCCAAGCTTGGCTGTGCACAAAGGAAATCCTGGAAGAGTGCACAGGAGCCGGAGCAGCTGCAAATCACGTGTTACCCAGCAATGCAGTCTAGCGTAGGGAAGAAAGGACTTACCTCAACCAAACTCGGACTGAAGAGTCACTGGACTGTGGGAGTCACTTGGACAGAGTTTCTGAGTTTCAGGGACCTCTCTCGTCGTGCTGAGAGGAGACCCAGAGGACCGGTGATGCAGTCTTTTGGTGCCTGCGGTTGCAGGGGGAAGATTCCGTCGACCCACGGTGTAGGAAAGTACCATCTTGCCGGGCATGTTACCCCCATATTTCACTGTATATATGTTGTTTTAGTTGTATGTGTCACTGGGACCCTGCCAGCCAGGGCCACAGTGCTCATAAGTGTTCCCTGTATGTGTTACCTGTGTTATGACTAGCTGTCTCACTGAGGCTCTGCTATCCAGAACCTCAGTGGTTATGCTCTCTCATTTCTTTCCAAATTGTCACTAACAGGCTAGTGACCAATTTCACCAACTTACATTGGCATACTGGAACACCCTTATAATTTCCTAGTATATGGTACTGAGGTACCCAGGGTATTGGGGTTCCAGGAGATCCCTATGGGCTGCAGCATTTCTTTTGCCACCCATAGGGAGCTCTGAAAATTCTTACACAGGCCTGCCCTTGCAGCCTGAGTGAAATAACGTTCACGTTATTTCACAGCCATTTACCACTGCACTTAAGTAACTTATAATTCACCTATATGTCTAACCCTTACCTGGTAAAGGTTGGGTGCTAAGTTACTTAGTGTGTGGGCACCCTGGCACTAGCCAAGGTGCTCCCACATTGTTCAGGGCAAATTCCCCGGACTTTGTGAGTGCAGGGACACCATTACACGCGTGCACTATACAGATGTCACGACATATGTATAGCGTCACAATGATAACTCCGAACATGGCCATGTAACATGTCTAGGATCATGGAATTGTCACCCCAATGCCATTCTGGCATTGGGTAGACAATTCCATGATCCCCCGAGTCTCTAGCTCAGACCTGGGTACTGCCAAATTACCTTTCCCGGGGTTTCACTGCAGCTGCTGCTGCTGCCAACCCCTCAGACAGGTTTCTGCCCTCCTGGGGTCCAGTCAGGCTTGGCCCAGGAAGGCAGAACAAAGGCCTTCCTCAGAGAGAGGGTGTTACACCCTCTCCCTTTGGAAAAAGGTGTTAGGGCTGGGGAGGAGTAGGCTCACCCAGCCTCTGGAAATGCTTTCATGGGCACAGATGGTGCCCATTTCTGCATAAGCCAGTCTGCACCGGTTCAGGGATCCCCCAGCCCTGCTCTGGCGCGAAACTGGACAAAGGAAAGGGGAGTGACCACTCCCCTGACCTGCACCTCCCCTGGGAGGTGCCCAGAGCTCCTCCAGTGTGCTCCAGACCTCTGCCATCTTGGAAACAGAGGTGCTGCTGGCACACTGGACTGCTCTGAGTGGCCAGTGCCACCAGGTGACGTCAGAGACTCCTTCTGATAGGTTCATTCAGGTGTTGCTAGCCTATCCTCTCTCCTAAGTAGCCAAACCTCCTTTTCTGGCTATTTAGAGTCTCTACTTTGGGGAATTCTTTAGATAACGAATGCAAGAGCTCATCAGAGTTCCTCTGCATCTCTCTCTTCACCATCTGCCAAGGAATCGACCACTGTCTGCTCTGGAAGCCTGCAAAACTGCAACAAAGTAGCAAAGACGACTACTACGACCTTGTAACGCTGATCCGGCCGCCTTCTCGACTGTTTTCCTGGTGGTGCATGCTGTGGGCGTAGTCTGCCTCCTCTCTGCACTAGAAGCTCCGAAGAAATCTCCCATGGGTCGACGGAATCTTCCCCCTGCAACCGCAGGCACCAAAGAACTGCATCACCGGTCCACTGGGTCTCCTCTCAGCACGACGAGCGAGGTCCCTTGAACTCAGCAACTCTGTCCAAGTGACTCCCACAGTCCAGTGACTCTTCAGTACAAGTCTGGTGGAGGTAAGTCCTTGCCTTCCCACGCTAGACTGCACTGCTGGGAACAGCGTGTTTTGCAGCTACTCCGGCTCCTGTGCACTCTTCCAGGATTTCCTTTGTGCACAGCCAAGCCTGTGTCCCTGGCACTCTAACCTGCAGTGCACAACCTAATGAGTTGTCCTCCTGCGTCGTGGGACCCTCTTTTGTGACTTCGGGTGAGCTCCAGTTCACTCTTCTTCGTAGTGCATGTTCCGGCACTTCTGCGGGTGCTGCTTGCTTTTGAGTGGGCTCTTTGTCTTGCTGGACACCCCTCTGTCTCCTCACGCAATTGGCAACATCCTGGTCCCTCCTGGCCCACAGCAGCATCCAAAAACCCTAACCACTACCTTTGCAGCTAGCAAGGCTTGTTTGTGGTCTTTCTGCACGGAAACACCTCTGCACGACTCTTCATGATGTGGGACATACATCCTCCAAAGGGGAAGTTTCTAGCCCTTGTCGTTCTTGCAGAATCCACAGCTTCTACCATCCGGTGGCAGCTTCTTTGCACCCACAGCTGGCATTTCCTGGGCATCCGCCCACTCCTGACTTGATCGTGACTCTTGGACTTGGTCTCCTTGTTCCACAGGTACTCTCGTCAGGAAATCCATTGTTGTTGCATTGCTGGTGTTAGTCTTCCTTGCAGAATTCCCCTATCACGACTTCTGTGCTCTTTTGGGAACTTAGGTGCACTTTGCACCCACTTTTCAGGGTCTTGGGGTGGGCTATTTTTCTAACCCTCACTGTTTTCTTACAGTCCCAGCGACCCTCTACAAGGTCACATAGGTTTGGGGTCCATTTGTGGTTCGCATTCCACTTCTAGAGTATATGGTTTGTGTTGCCCCTATCCCTATGTGCCCCCATTGCATTCTATTGTGACCATACATTGTTTGCACTGTTTTCTATTGCTATTATTGCATATTTTGGTATTGTGTACATATATCTTGTGTATATTTGCTATCCTCATACTGAGGGTACTCACTGAGATACTTTGGCATATTGTCATAAAGATAAAGTACCTTTATTTTTAGTATATCTGTGTATTGTGTTTTCTTATGATATTGTGCATATGACACCAGTGGTATAGTAGGAGCTTTACACGCCTCCTAGTTCAGCCTAAGCTGCTCTGCTAAGCTACCTTTTCTATCAGCCTTAGCTGCTAGACACCCCTCTACACTAATAAGGGATACCTGGACCTGGTGCAAGGTGTAAGTACCCCTTGGTACCCACTACAAGCCAGGCCAGCCTCCTACACATCAATCCTCCAAAGGGGACGTTTCTAGCCCTCTTCGTTCTTGCAGAATCCACAGCTTCTACCATCCGGTGGCAGCTTCTTTGCACCAACAGCTGGCATTTCCTGGGCATCTGCCCACTCTCGACTTGATCGTGACTCTTGGACTTGGTCCCCTTGTTCCACAGGTACTCTCGTCTGGAAATCCATTGTTGTTGCATTGCTGGTGTTTGTCTTCCTGGCAGAATTCCCCTATCACGACTTCTGTGCTCTCTGGGGAACTTAGATGCACGTTGCACCCTCTTTTCAGGGTCTTGGGGTGGGCTAATTTTCTAACCCTCACTGTTTTCTTACAGTCCCAGCGACCCTCTACGAGCTCACATAGGTTTGGGGTCCATTCGTGGTTCGCATTCCACTTCTAGAGTATATGGTTTGTGTTGCCCCTATCCCTCTGTGCTCCCATTGCATTCTATTGTGACTATACATTGCTTGCACTGTTTTCTATTGCTATTACTGCATATTTTGGTATTGTGTACACATATCTTGTGTATATTTGCTATCCTCATACTGAGGGTACTCACAGAGATACTTTGGCATATTGTCATAAAAATAAAGTACCTTTATTTTTAGTATATTTGTGTATTGTGTTTTCTTATGATATTGTGCATATGACACTAGTGGTACAGTAGGAGCTTCACACGTCTCCTAGTTCAGACTAAGCTGCTCTGCTAAGCTACCTTTTCTATCAGCCTAAGCTGCTAGACACCTCTTCTACACTAATAAGGGATACCTGGACCTGGTACAACGTGTAAGTACCCCTTGGTACTCACTACAACCCAGGCCAGCCTCCTACATTGGTTGTGCAGCGGTGGGATAAGTACTTGCAACTACTTACCACTTTGTCATTTTGTACTTTTCATAAGAGAAAAATATACAAAACAAGTTCAGTGTATGTACACCTAACCAAAAAGTTTTGCTTTTCTTCTCTTACTCCTTTGCTAAGTGCTGAAAAGTACCTCTTAAACTTTCAAAAAGTTCTTAAAAAGTTTTTAAAGTTTTTATTCTGTTCCTTAAAAAGTACTGAAACTTTTTTTTTCTTTTTCTGTCCCTTAACCCTTTTCTATCATGTCTGGTACAGGTCAAACTGTAGATCTGACCAGAGTTGCTTATGACCACCTTAGGAGGAAAGGAGCAAGGAGTCTCTGCATTGAAAGAGCTTTAGGGATAGGGAAGAATCCCTCAAGAGAATTGTTAGTTAATATGCTCATTGAACAGGATAAGACCTTAGTTGGCACCTCTGGTGAGAGATTGGCTGATGGTTCACACTCTGATTCTGGGGCACCCCCAGTAAAAGGGTTAGAAGGGAACCTTCCCAACCTGCCCCTTAGCAAGCCACCTAGCAGGGCTGGTACTGATGTGAGTTCTCATCATAGTATAGAGGTTACTCCTTTAGGCCAGGTTGTTAGAGTGCCAATGTAGGAGGCTGGACTGGCTTGTAGTGAGTACCAAGGGGTACTTGCACCTTGCACCAGGCCCAGTTATCCCTTATTAGTGTATAGGGTGTCTAGCAGCTTAGGCTGATAGATAATGGTAGCTTAGCAAAGCAGCTCAGGCTGAACTAGGAGACGTGTGAAGCTACTACAGTACCACTTAGTGTCATATGCACAATATCATAAGAAAACACAATACACAGTTATACTAAAAATAAAGGTACTTTATTTTTATGACAATATGCCAAAGTATCTTAGAGTGTACCCTCAGTGAGAGGATAGGAAATATACACAAGATATATATACACAATAGCAAAAATATGCAGTATAGTCTTAGAAAACAGTGCAAACAATGTATAGTTACAATAGGATGCAATGGGGAAACATAGGGATAGGGGCAACACAAACCATATACTCCAGAAGTGGAATGCGAACCACGAATGGACCCCAAACCTATGTGACCTTGTAGAGGGTCGCTGGGACTATTAGAAAATAGTGAGAGTTAGAAAAATAACCCTCCCCAAGACCCTGAAAAGTGAGTGCAAAGTGCACCAAAGTTCCCCTAAGGACAAAATAGTCGTGTTAGAGGGAGAATGCAAGGCAAACACAAATCAGCAATGCAACAACGATGGATTCCTGTCTGAAGGTACCTGTGGAACAAGGGGACCAAGTCCAAAAGTTACAAGCAGCTCGGAGATGGGCAGATGCCCAAGAAATGCCAGCGGTTGGTGCAAAGAAGCTCTTACTAGGCTGAAGAACTGTGAATACTGCAGGAACGACAAGGGCTAGAGACTTCCCCTTTGGAGGATGGATCCCCCACGCCTTGGAGAGTCGTACAGAAGTGTTTTCCCGCCGGATGGACGCCAACAAGCCTTGCTACACGCAAATCGTGCGTTTGGCGTTTTTGGACGCTGCTGGGGCCCAGGAGGGACCAGGAGGTCGCAAATTGGACCTGCAGAGAGAGGGGACGTCGAGCAAGACAAAGAGCCCTCACTGAAGCAGGTAGCACCCGGAGAAGTGCCAGAAACAGGCACTATGAGGATGCGTGAAACGGTGCTCGCCGAAGTTGCACAAAGGAGTCCCACGTCGCCGGAGACCAACTTAGAAAGTCGTGCAATGCAGGTTAGAGTGCCGTGGACCCAGGCTTGGCTGTGCACGAAGGATTTCCGCCGGAAGTGCACAGGGGCCGGAGTAGCTTGCAAAGTCGCGGTTCCCAGCAATGCAGCCCAGCGAGGTGAGGCAAGGACTTACCTCCACCAAACTTGGGCTGAAGAGTCACTGGACTGTGGGGGTCACTTGGACGGTGTCGCTGGATTCGAGGGACCTCGCTCGTCGTGCTGAGAGGAGACCCAAGGGACCGGAGATGCAGCTTTTTGGTGCCTGCGGTTGCAGGGGGACGATTCCGTCGACCCACGGGAGATTTCTTCGGAGCTTCTGGTGCAGAGAGGAGGCAGGCTACCCCCACAGCATGCACAAGCAGGAAAACAGTCGAGAAGGCGGCAGGATCAGCGTTACAGAGTTGCAGTAGTCGTCTTTGCTACTATGTTGCAGGTTTGCAGGCTTCCAGCGCGGTCAGCGGTCGATTCCTTATCAGAAGGTGAAGAGGGAGATGCAGAGGAACTCGGCTGAGCTCATGCATTCGTTATCTAAAGTTTCCCCAGAGACAGAGACCCTAAATAGCCAGAAAAGAGGGTTTGGCTACCTAGGAGAGAGGAAAGGCTACTAACACCTGAAGGAGCCTATCACAAGGAGTCTCTGACGTCACCTGGTGGCACTGGCCACTCAGAGCAGTCCAGTATGCCAGCAGCACCTCTGTTTCCAAGATGGCAGAGGTCTGGAGCACACTGGAGGAGCTCTGGACACCTCCCAGGGGAGGTGCAGGTCAGGGGAGTGGTCACTCCCCTTTCCTTTGTCCAGTTTCGCGCCAGAGCAGGGGCTAAGGGGTCCCTGAACCGGTGTAGACTGGCTTATGCAGAATTGGGCACCTCTGTGCCCAACAAAGCATTTCCAGAGGCTGGGGGAGGCTACTCCTCCCCTGCCTTCACACCATTTTCCAAAGGGAGAGGGTGTCACACCCTCTCTCAGAGGAAGTTCTTTGTTCTGCCATCCTGGGCCAGGCCTGGCTGGACCCCAGGAGGGCAGATGCCTGTCTGAGGGGTTGGCAGCAGCAGCAGCTGCAGAGAAACCCCAGGAAGGGCAGTCTGGCAGTACCAGGGTCTGTGCTACAGACCACTGGGATCATGGAATTGTACCAACAATGCCAGGATGGCATAGAGGGGGCAATTCCATGATCATAGACATGTTACATGGCCATATTCGGAGTTACCATGGTGAAGCTACATATAGGTAGTGACCTATATGTAGTGCACGCGTGTAATGGTGTCCCCGCACTCACAAAGTTCAGTGAATTGGCTCTGAACAATGTGGGGGCACCTTGGCTAGTGTCAGGGTGCCCTCACACTAAGTAACTTTGCACCTAACCTTTACCAGGTAAAGGTTAGACATATAGGTGACTTATAAGTTACTTAAGTGCAGTGTAAAATGGCTGTGAAATAACGTGGACGTTATTTCACTCAGGCTGCAGTGGCAGGCCTGTGTAAGAATTGTCAGAGCTCCCTATGGGTGGCAAAAGAAATGCTGCAGCCCATAGGGATCTCCTGGAACCCCAATACCCTGGGTACCTCAGTACCATATACTAGGGGATTATAAGGGTGTTCCAGTAAGCCAATGTAAATTGGTAAAAATGGTCACTAGCCTGTCAGTGACAATTTGGAAAGAAATGAGAGAGCATAACCACTGAGGTTCTGGTTAGCAGAGCCTCAGTGAGACAGTTAGGCACCACACAGGGAACATATACATGCACACCTATGAGCACTGGGGCCCTGTGTGACAGGGTCCCAGTGACACATACATATAGGCCACAAACCTATGAGCACTGGGGTCCTGACCAGCAGGATCCCAGTGACACATAACAAACATACTGAAAACATAGTGTTTTCACTATGAGCACTGAGGCCTGGCTATCAGGATCCCAGTGAGACAGTGAAAACAGTGACAAACACCCTGACATACACTCACAAACAGGCCAAAAGTGGGGGTAACAAGGCTAGAAAGAGGCTACCTTCTCACACAACCCCCCCCCAAACGAAGGACAATAAGGCTAACCTTGGCCAGTTGAGACTTTATTGTCTAAGTGGTGATAAGTAGAGAGTAGCTCTGCAATAGACTGGTTACTCCCTTTATCATCCACTATATGGTTACTTCCCTGTGGGGATGTAAACCACCCTGTTTGAAGTTTTTTAGCTAAGCAACAATGTGAAGATGTATTTTCAGAGTTTCTATCAGTAAGTTTTAGTTTAGAGCAGTGGGAATTGTCCACTGAACCTATTTGTAGTGATGGAAATGCCAGACAGGGATGCTGTCTCAGAAAAGCCATAGCTGGGCAAAAACTTTGTCCATATGGCTGGAAGAGAGAACAGGGATGCTGTTTCTCTTGGGTTGGAGCAGGGCAGGGATGCTGTCCTATCAGCTCCACACTAGGGCAGGGATGCTGTCCTAAGTGTTGTGAGGCAGTGCAGAGTTTCTGCACTAAAGTTTCTCTGGGAGGGTTGGAGGGATGCTCCATGTTAACTAAAATGGTGTTCTTTTTCTCACCAATGTTAGTTATCCCACAGAGAGGTACTTCCACCTCAGGGAGTACAGTTTTGCTAACTGATGATTCCCTTGGAACAGGTGCCACCCCAGGAGAGGTTTCTCCCACCACAGGAATAGTATCCTGAATGGTAGGGTGGTTAGGGGATACTGTGATACCCTTTTTACCTGTTGATGGAGAGGGATCCTGAGTTTTCAGGCCTTCTCTCCTTTGCTTTTTCATTTCACTTGAAATGAGAGGGAACAATTCCTCAGGGATGCCCAGCATGGCTGCATGGGCATAAAACTCTACATCAGCCCAACCTGAGGCCTCTAGGTCATTACCTAAGAGACAGTCTACAGGTAAGCTAGGTGATACCACCACCTGCTTAGGGCCAGTAACTCCACCCCAACTAAACTGAATTATAGCTAAGGGAAGAAACTTAGTGGAGTTATGGACATCAATAATCTTATACTGTTGTCCAATGATGTGTTGATCAGGGTGCACTAGGTTTTCAGTCACCAAAGTGAAACTGGCACCTGTGTCCCTGTAGGCCAAGGCCTCAACACCATTTATTGAAACTGTCTGCCTGTACTTATCCATTGTAAGGGGACAAGCAGCCAGTGTGGCAAGGCCAATGCCACTAGGTGTGACAGAAACTGTCTTGGGACTGATGACATCAGTTTCCACTATGGACCCATAAGTGAACCCAACTACACCCTTTGCTTGACTGTTGCCAGCAGTCCCACCACTAGTACCACTACTGCTAGGGGCACTAGAGCTTGATGTATTAGTGGTGGTAGGCTCAGGGGGTTTACCTGGACAGGACTTATCCCCTGGCCTATGGCCTCTATTTTTACACACAAAGCACCAAGGCTTTTTAATGTGTGCAGGTTGGGAAGAAGAGGAAGAATTTGTTTTATCCCCACCCTCTGAAGAGTGTTTAAGATTTGAAGTGGGATCTTTGGTTTTACCCTTATCCCCATGCTTATCTTGAGATTTTTCACCATCTTTCTTCTTATTGCCATCTTTGTCACCCCCTGTATGAACTTTTCTGTTCACCCTTGTTCTGACCCATTTGTCTGCCTTCTTTCCCAATTCTTGGGGAGAGGTCAGATCAGAGTCTACCAGGTACTGGTGCAACAAATCAGACACACAATTATTAAGTATATGCTCTCTCAGGATTGTGTTATACAGGCTTTCATAATCAGTAACTTTACTGCCATGTAACCACCCCTCCAAGGCCTTCACTGAATGGTCAATGAAATCAACCCAGTCTTGTGAAGACTCCTTTTTGGTCTCTCTGAACTTTATCCTGTATTGTTCAGTGGTTAAGCCATAACCATCCAGGAGTGCATTCTTAAGAACTGTAAAATTATTGGCATCATTTTCTTTCACAGTAAGGAGTCTATCCCTACCCTTTCCACTAAATGATAGCCATAGGATAGCAGCCCACTGCCTTTGAGGGACATCCTGTACAGCACAGGCCCTCTCAAGTGCAGCAAACCACTTGTTAATGTCATCCCCCTCCTTATAAGGGGGAACTATCTTGTGCAGATTCCTGGAATCATGCTCTTTTTCAGGATGACTATGGGGAATACTGCTGCTGCCACCATGGGTATCTAAACCCATTTTCTGTCTTTCCCTCTCTATTTCTAAAGACTGTCTATCCAAATCCAGCTGTTGCTTCTTGAGCTTCATTCTGGTTTGCTCCACTCTCAATCTATTGAGCTCCCTTTCCAACAATCTGTCATCAGGGTGGGTGGGAGGGACATTTCTAGATACAGAGGTATGATGGGAATGAACAGAAGGAGACCTGTCCCTTACAGAGGGCACCCTAACAGCTTGGCTACCAGTATAATGTGAGAGCACATCATCAGTATGATGTGATTCAACCTCTGTACCAACTATGCTAGACTGTCTAGTAATGGGCAGGCTGAGAATTTTCTTTCCAGAACCTTTTCCTGGGGGAGTCCCTGGATCAGATTGAGAACCATTAGCTACTTTTTCTACAGATTGGGCACTTATGGCCTTATCCTGTACTCTAAGCATATTAATTAACAGTTCTAAGGAAGGATTCTTCCCTACACTCAAACCTCTCTCTATGCAGAGACTCCTTGCTCCTTTCCAGCTAAGGTGATCATATGCAAGTTTGGACAGTTCAACTTTTTGGCCTGTGCCAGACATTTTTTAGAGAGAGTTAAAGTGATAGACAAAGAGAAAAAAGTTTTCAGAACTTTTTGGAAAGACAGGAAAAACTTTTTAAACTTTTAAAGAACTTTTTGAAAGTTTAGAAGTACTTTTCAGCACTTAGAAAAGAGTGAAAAGAGGAAATGCAAAACTTTTTGGCTATGTGTATATACACTGACCTTGTTTTGTATATTTTTCTCTTATGAAAAGTACAATGACAAGAGTGGTAAGTAGTCTCAAGCACTTATCCCACCACTGCACAACCAATGTAGGAGGCTGGACTGGCTTGTAGTGAGTACCAAGGGGTACTTGCACCTTGCACCAGGCCCAGTTATCCCTTATTAGTGTATAGGGTGTCTAGCAGCTTAGGCTGATAGATAATGGTAGCTTAGCAAAGCAGCTCAGGCTGAACTAGGAGACGTGTGAAGCTACTACAGTACCACTTAGTGTCATATGCACAATATCATAAGAAAACACAATACACAGTTATACTAAAAATAAAGGTACTTTATTTTTATGACAATATGCCAAAGTATCTTAGAGTGTACCCTCAGTGAGAGGATAGGAAATATACACAAGATATATATACACAATAGCAAAAATATGCAGTATAGTCTTAGAAAACAGTGCAAACAATGTATAGTTACAATAGGATGCAATGGGGAAACATAGGGATAGGGGCAACACAAACCATATACTCCAGAAGTGGAATGCGAACCACGAATGGACCCCAAACCTATGTGACCTTGTAGAGGGTCGCTGGGACTATTAGAAAATAGTGAGAGTTAGAAAAATAACCCTCCCCAAGACCCTGAAAAGTGAGTGCAAAGTGCACCAAAGTTCCCCTAAGGACAAAATAGTCGTGTTAGAGGGAGAATGCAAGGCAAACACAAATCAGCAATGCAACAACGATGGATTCCTGTCTGAAGGTACCTGTGGAACAAGGGGACCAAGTCCAAAAGTTACAAGCAGCTCGGAGATGGGCAGATGCCCAAGAAATGCCAGCGGTTGGTGCAAAGAAGCTCTTACTAGGCTGAAGAACTGTGAATACTGCAGGAACGACAAGGGCTAGAGACTTCCCCTTTGGAGGATGGATCTCCCACGCCTTGGAGAGTCGTGCAGAAGTGTTTTCCCGCCGGATGGACGCCAACAAGCCTTGCTACACGCAAATCGTGCGTTTGGCGTTTTTGGACGCTGCTGGGGCCCAGGAGGGACCAGGAGGTCGCAAATTGGACCTGCAGAGAGAGGGGACGTCGAGCAAGACAAAGAGCCCTCACTGAAGCAGGTAGCACCCGGAGAAGTGCCAGAAACAGGCACTATGAGGATGCGTGAAACGGTGCTCGCCGAAGTTGCACAAAGGAGTCCCACGTCGCCGGAGCCCAACTTAGAAAGTCGTGCAATGCAGGTTAGAGTGCCGTGGACCCAGGCTTGGCTGTGCACGAAGGATTTCCGCCGGAAGTGCACAGGGGCCGGAGTAGCTTGCAAAGTCGCGGTTCCCAGCAATGCAGCCCAGCGAGGTGAGGCAAGGACTTACCTCCACCAAACTTGGGCTGAAGAGTCACTGGACTGTGGGGGTCACTTGGACGGTGTCGCTGGATTCGAGGGACCTCGCTCGTCGTGCTGAGAGGAGACCCAAGGGACCGGAGATGCAGCTTTTTGGTGCCTGCGGTTGCAGGGGGACGATTCCGTCGACCCACGGGAGATTTCTTCGGAGCTTCTGGTGCAGAGAGGAGGCAGGCTACCCCCACAGCATGCACAAGCAGGAAAACAGTCGAGAAGGCGGCAGGATCAGCGTTACAGAGTTGCAGTAGTCGTCTTTGCTACTATGTTGCAGGTTTGCAGGCTTCCAGCGCGGTCAGCGGTCGATTCCTTATCAGAAGGTGAAGAGGGAGATGCAGAGGAACTCGGCTGAGCTCATGCATTCGTTATCTAAAGTTTCCCCAGAGACAGAGACCCTAAATAGCCAGAAAAGAGGGTTTGGCTACCTAGGAGAGAGGAAAGGCTACTAACACCTGAAGGAGCCTATCACAAGGAGTCTCTGACGTCACCTGGTGGCACTGGCCACTCAGAGCAGTCCAGTATGCCAGCAGCACCTCTGTTTCCAAGATGGCAGAGGTCTGGAGCACACTGGAGGAGCTCTGGACACCTCCCAGGGGAGGTGCAGGTCAGGGGAGTGGTCACTCCCCTTTCCTTTGTCCAGTTTCGCGCCAGAGCAGGGGCTAAGGGGTCCCTGAACCGGTGTAGACTGGCTTATGCAGAATTGGGCACCTCTGTGCCCAACAAAGCATTTCCAGAGGCTGGGGGAGGCTACTCCTCCCCTGCCTTCACACCATTTTCCAAAGGGAGAGGGTGTCACACCCTCTCTCAGAGGAAGTTCTTTGTTCTGCCATCCTGGGCCAGGCCTGGCTGGACCCCAGGAGGGCAGATGCCTGTCTGAGGGGTTGGCAGCAGCAGCAGCTGCAGAGAAACCCCAGGAAGGGCAGTCTGGCAGTACCAGGGTCTGTGCTACAGACCACTGGGATCATGGAATTGTACCAACAATGCCAGGATGGCATAGAGGGGGCAATTCCATGATCATAGACATGTTACATGGCCATATTCGGAGTTACCATGGTGAAGCTACATATAGGTAGTGACCTATATGTAGTGCACGCGTGTAATGGTGTCCCCGCACTCACAAAGTTCAGTGAATTGGCTCTGAACAATGTGGGGGCACCTTGGCTAGTGTCAGGGTGCCCTCACACTAAGTAACTTTGCACCTAACCTTTACCAGGTAAAGGTTAGACATATAGGTGACTTATAAGTTACTTAAGTGCAGTGTAAAATGGCTGTGAAATAACGTGGACGTTATTTCACTCAGGCTGCAGTGGCAGGCCTGTGTAAGAATTGTCAGAGCTCCCTATGGGTGGCAAAAGAAATGCTGCAGCCCATAGGGATCTCCTGGAACCCCAATACCCTGGGTACCTCAGTACCATATACTAGGGGATTATAAGGGTGTTCCAGTAAGCCAATGTAAATTGGTAAAAATGGTCACTAGCCTGTCAGTGACAATTTGGAAAGAAATGAGAGAGCATAACCACTGAGGTTCTGGTTAGCAGAGCCTCAGTGAGACAGTTAGGCACCACACAGGGAACATATACATGCACACCTATGAGCACTGGGGCCCTGTGTGACAGGGTCCCAGTGACACATACATATAGGCCACAAACCTATGAGCACTGGGGTCCTGACCAGCAGGATCCCAGTGACACATAACAAACATACTGAAAACATAGTGTTTTCACTATGAGCACTGAGGCCTGGCTATCAGGATCCCAGTGAGACAGTGAAAACAGTGACAAACACCCTGACATACACTCACAAACAGGCCAAAAGTGGGGGTAACAAGGCTAGAAAGAGGCTACCTTCTCACAGCCATCAGTTAGGGACAGGTCTCCCTCTGTTCATTCTCACCATTCTTCTGTGTCAAAGCATGCCCAACCCAACCTCCCTGAAGACAGAATGCTAGAAAGGCAACTCAATAGATTGAGAGTGGAAGAAACCAGACTGAAGCTCAAGAAGCAACAGCTGGATCTAGACAGACAAGCATTTGACTTAGAAAAAGAAAGAAAGAGGTTGGGGTTTGGACCCCATGGTGGCAGCAGCAGTATTACAGATAGTAATCCTGTAAAAGGACATGATTCTAGGAATCTGCACAAGATAGTTCCCCCTTACAAGGAGGGGGATGACATTAACAAGTGGTCTGCTGCACTTGACAGGGCCTGTAATGTACAGGGGGTCCCTCAAAGGCAGTGGACTGCTATCCTATGGCTATCTTTCAGTAGAAAGGGTAGGGGTAGGCTCCTTACTGTTAAGGAAGGTGATGCCAATGATTTTACAGTTCTTAAGAATGCACTCCTAGATGGTTATGGCTTAATCACTGAACAGTACAGGATCAAGTTCAGAGAAACCAAAAAGGAGTCTTCACAAGACTGGGTAGACTTTGTTGACCATTCAGTGAAGGCCTTGGAGGGGTGGTTACATGGCAGTAAAGTTTCTGACTATGAAAGCCTGTATAACGTAATCCTGAGAGAGCATATTCTTAATAATTGTGTGTCTGATTTGTTACACCAGTACCTGGTAGACTCAGATCTGACCTCTCCCCAAGAATTGGGAAAGAAGGCAGACAAATGGGTCAGAACAAGGGTGAACAGAAAAGTTCATACAGGGGGTGACAAGGATGGCAAGAAGAAGGATGGTAAGTCTTCTGACAAGGGTGGGGACAAATCTAAAAATGAGTCTTCATCAGGCCCACAAAAACACTCTGGTGAGGGTGGTGGGCCCAAGTCCTCTTCAAATCAAGTTAAGAAACCATGGTGCTATTTATGTAAAATAAAAGGCCATTGGACAACTGATCCCAGCTGTCCAAAGAAAAGCACCAAGCCTCCCACTACTACAACCCCTACTGCTACACCTAGTGCCCCTAGTAATAGCAGTGGTGGTGGGAGCAAACCTACTAATTGCCAATCCAAGGGAGTAGCTGGGCTCACATTTGGTAATTTAGTTGGGGTTGGTCTTGTTAGGGAGACCACAGAGGCTGTGTTAGTCTTCGAGGGTGCCATTGATTTGGCCACCTTGGTTGCCTGTCCCGTTAATATGGATAAGTACAAGCAACTTCCCCTAATAAATGGTGTTGAGGTTCATGCCTACAGGGACACAGGTGCCAGTGTTACCATGGTAATAGGGAAACTGGTCCACCCTGAACAACACCTACTTGGTCACCAGTACCAAGTGACTGATGCCCATAACAACACTCTTAGCCACCCCATGGCTGTTGTGAATCACAACTGGGGGGGGGGGGGTTACTGGTCCAAAGAAAGTTGTGGTTGCCTCAGATTTACCTGTAGACTGTCTACTAGGGAACGATTTAGAGACATCAGCTTGGGCAGAAGTGGAGTTGGAGGCTCATGCAGCAATTCTGGGCATTCCAGGGCATATTTTTGCCTTAACCAGGGCTCAGGCCAAAAAGCAAAAAGGACAGGGTGACTTGGATCCTGGAAGAATGGATCAAGTGCTCCCTAAAGCTAGGGTTAGTAAAGGTAAAACACTACCTACTCTCCCTCCCTCTACAGTGGATTCAACTTCTGAGGAAGAAGAATTTCCACCCTGTGCAGAACCTACACCAGAGGAGCTGGAAGCAGACACTGCTGAGCTTTTGGGTGGAGGGGGGCATGCCAGGGAGGAGCTGAGTGTGGCACAGCAGACCTGTCCCATACTAGAGGGTCTAAGACAGCAAACTGTCAAACAAGCAAATGGGGATGTCAGTGACTCTCACAGAGTTTACTGGGAGGACAACCTCTTGTATACTGAAGCAAGGGATCCAAAACCTGGAGCTGCCAGGAGATTGGTGATTCCTCAGCAATACAGAGAGTTCCTCCTATCTCTAGCCCACGACATTCCCTTGGCTGGACATTTAGGGCAAATGAAAACTTGGGACAGGCTTGTCCCCTTGTTTCATTGGCCTAGAATGTCAGAGGACACAAAGGAATTTTGTAAGTCCTATGAAACCTGTCAAGCCAGTGGCAAGACAGGTGGCACTCCAAAGGCACCCCTTATTCCACCTCCTGTGGTTGGGGTTCCCTTTGAAAGGGTAGGGGTTGACATAGTTGGACCCCTAGACCCTCCTACTGCTTCAGGCAATAGGTTTATCTTGGTGGTAGTGGACCATGCCACCAGATATCCTGAAGCAATTCCTCTAAGGACCACTACAGCTCATGCAGTGGCAAAGGCCCTCCTGGGAATCTTTTCCAGGGTGGGCTTCCCAAAAGAGTTGGTATCAGACAGGGAAGCAATTTAATGTCTGCTTACTTAAAGGCCATGTGGAAGGAATGTGGTGTGACATACAAGTTCACCACACCCTACCATCCACAAACAAATGGACTGGTTGAGAGGTTTAATAAAACTCTCAAAGGACTGATAATGGGACTCCCTGAAAAACTCAGGAGGAGATGGGATGTCCTGTTACCTTGACTCCTTTTTGCTTACAAGGATGAACCACAAAAAGGAGTGGGCTTCAGCCGCTTTGAAGTCCTATTTGGACACCCTGTAAGAGGTCCTCTAACACTTGTGAAGGAGGGTTGGGAGCAACCTTTAAAATCTCCTAAGCAAGACATAGTGGACTATGTACTTGGCCTAAGATCTAGGATGGCAGAGTACATGAAAAAGGCCAGTAAAAACCTTCAGGCCAGCCAAGAGCTCCAAAAGCAATGGCATGACAAGAGGGCTGTTCTGATTCAGTACCAACCAGGGCAGAAAGTGTGGGTCTTGGAGCCTGTGGCCCCAAGAGCACTCCAAGACAAATGGAGTGGACCCCACATTATTGTTGAGAAAAAGGGAGAAGTCATCTACTTGGTTGACTTGGGCACTGCCAGGAGTCCCCTTAGAGTGCTCCATGTCAATCGCCTGAAACCCTACTATGACAGGGCTGATCTCACCCTGCTGATGGCAACAGATGAAGGACAGAAAGAAGAGAGTGACCCTCTCCCTGATCTCTTCTCTTCGACAGAACAGGATGCTCTAGTGGAAGGTGTAGTTTTGGCAGATTGTCTTACTGCTAAGCAGAAAGACCACTGCATAAATCTCCTGGGTCAGTTTTCTGAACTCTTTTCTACTGTGCCAGCAACCACTTCTTGGTGTGAGCACACTATAGATACTGGAGACAGCTTGCCTGTCAAAAGTAAGATCTATAGGCAGCCTAACCATGTCAGGGACTGCATAAAACAAGAGGTTCAGAAAATGCTTGAACTGGGAGTGGTTGAGCACTCTGAAAGTCCATGGGCCTCTCCTGTGGTACTTGTACCAAAGCCTTATTCCAAAGATGGGAAAAGGGAAATTAGATTTTGTGTTGACTACAGAGGTCTCAACCAGGTAAGTAAAACTGATGCTCACCCTATATCCAGGGCCGATGAGCTAATAGATACACTAGCATCTGCCAAGTATCTAAGCACCTTTGATTTGACTGCAGGGTATTGGCAGATCAAGTTATCAGAGGATGCTAAAGCAAAAACTGCATTTTCTACCATTGGAGGGCACTACCAATTCACAGTAATGCCCTTTGGTTTGAAAAATGCACCTGCCACTTTTCAGAGGTTGGTGAATACAGTCCTGCAAGGGTTGGAGGCTTTTAGTGCAGCATATCTGGATGATATACCTGTCTTTAGCTCCAGCTGGGATGATCACCTGGTCCACCTATGGAAAGTTTTGGAGGCCCTGCAAAAGGCAGGCCTCACTATCAAGGCTTCAAAGTGCCAGATAGGGCAGGGGAAAGTGGTTTATCTGGGACACCTGGTAGGTGGAGAACAGATTGCTCCACTTCAGGGGAAAATCCAAACTATTATAGACTGGGTTCCCCCTACAACTCAGACTCAGGTGAGAGCCTTTTTAGGCCTCACTGGGTACTACAGGAGGTTCATAAAGAACTATGGCTCCATTGCAGCCCCTCTTAATGACCTCACATCTAAGAAAATGCCTAAAAAGGTATTATGGACAGCAAACTGTCAGAAAGCTTTTGAGGAGCTGAAGCAGGCCATGTACTCTGCACCTTTCCTGAAAAGCCCCTGTTACTCCAAACAATTCATTGTCCAAACTGATGCATCTGAATTAGGGGTAGGGGCAGTCTTATCACAACTTAATTCTGAGGACCAGGATCAACCTGTTGCTTTTATCAGCAGGAGGATGACCCCTAGAGAAAAGCGTTGGTCTGCCATAGAGAGGGAGGCGTTTGCTGTGGTCTGGGCACTGAAGAAGTTGAGGCCATACCTGTTTGGCACTCACTTCATCGTTCAGACAGACCACAAACCTCTACTTTGGCTAAAACAAATGAAAGGTAAAAACCCTAAATTGTTGAGGTGGTCCATATCTCTACAGGGAATGGACTATACAGTGGAACATAGACCTGGTAATACCCACTCCAATGCAGATGGACTCTCCAGATATTTCCACTTAGACTATGAAGGCTCATCAGGTCATGGCTAGTCTTATTGTCCTTCGTTTGGGGGGGCGTTGGGTAGGAAAGTACCATCTTGCCTGGCATTTTACCCCCATATTTCACTGTATATATGTTGTTTTAGTTGTATGTGTCACTGGGACCCTGCCAGCCCGGGCCCCAGTGCTCATAAGTGTACCTTGTATGTGTTACCTGTGTTATGACTAACTGTCTCACTGAGGCTCTGCTATCCAGAACCTCAGTGGTTATGCTCTCTCATTTCTTTCCAAATTGTCACTAACAGGCTAGTGACCAATTTCACCAATTTGCATTGGCACACTGGAACACCCTTATAATTCCCTAGTATATGGTACTGAGGTACCCAGGGTATTGGGGTTCCAGGAGATCCCTATGGGCTGCAGCATTTCTTTTGCCACCCATAGGGAGCTCTGACAATTCTTACACCGGCCTGCCACTGCAGCCTGAGTGAAATAACGTCCACGTTATTTCACAGCCATTTACCACTGCACTTAAGTAACTTATAAGTCACCTATACGTGTAACCTTTACCTGGTAAAGGTTGGGTGCTAAGTTACTTAGTGTGTGGGCACCCTGGCACTAGCCAAGGTGCTCCCACATTGTTCAGGGCAAATTCCCCGGACTTTGTGAGTGCGGGGACACCATTACACGCGTGCACTATACATATGTCACGACATATGTATAGCGTGACAATGGTAACTCCGAACATGGCCATGTAACATGTCTAAGATCATGGAATTGTCACCACAATGCCATTCTGGCATTGGGGAGACAATTCAATGATCCCCGAGTCTCTAGCACAGACCCGGGTACTGCCAATCTACCTTTCCAGGGGTTTCACTGTAGCTGCTGCTGCTGCCAACCCCTCAGACAGGTTTCTGCCCTCCTGGGGTCCAGCCAGGCTTGGCCCAGGAAGGCAGAACAAAGGACTTCCTCAGAGAGAGGGTGTTACACCCTCTCCCTTTGGAAAAAGGTGTCAGGGCTGGGGAGGAGTAGCCTCCCCCAGCCTCTGGAAATGCTTTGATGGGCACAGATGGTGCCCATCTCTGCATATGCCAGTCTTCACCGGTTCAGGGAACCCTCAGCCCTGCTCTGGCACGAAACTGGACAAAGGAAAGGGGAGTGACCACTCCCCTGACCTGCACCTCCCCTGGGAGGTGCCAAGAGCTCCTCCAGTGTGCTCCAGACCTCTGCCATCTTGGAAACAGAGGTGCTGCTGGCACACTGGACTGCTCTGAGTGGCCAGTGCCAGCAGGTGACATCAGAGACTCCTTCTGATAGGCTCCTCCAGGTGTTTCTAGCCTATCCTCTCTCCTAAGTAGCCAAACCTCCTTTTCTGGCTATTTAGGGTCGCTGCTTTGGGGAATTCTTTAGATAACGAATGCAAGAGCTCATCAGAGTTCCTCTGCATCTCTCTCTTCAAATTCTGCCACGGAATCGACCGCTGACTGCTCTGGAAGCCTGCAAAACTGAAAACAAAGCAGCAAAGACGACTACTGCGACCTTGTAACGCTGATCCGGCCGCCTTCTCAACTGTTTTCCTGGTGGTACATGCTGTGGGGGTAGTCTGCCTCCTCTCTGCACTAGAAGCTCCGAAGAAATCTCCTGTGAGTTGACGGAATCTTCCCCCTGCAACCGCAGGCACCAAAAGACTGCATCACAGGTCCTCTGGGTCTCCTCTCAGCACGACGAGCGAGGTCCCTTGAACTCAGCAAGTCTGTCCAAGTGACTCCCACAGTCCAGTGACTCTTCAGTCCAAGTTTGGTGGAGGTAAGTCCTTGCCTCCCCACGCTAGACTGCATTGCTGGGTACCGTGTGATTTGCATCTGCTCCGGCTCCTGTGCACTCTTCCAGGATTTCCTTTGTGCACAGCCAGAGCCTGGGTCCCTGACACTCAAACCTGCAGTGCACGACCTACTGAGTTGTCCTCCGGCGTCGTGGGACCTTCCTTTGTGACTCCGGGTGAGCTCCAGTTCACTCCACTTTGTAGTGCCTGTTCCAGCACTTCTGCGGGTGCTCCTTGCTTCTGAGTGGGCTCTTTGTCTTGCTGGATGGCCCCTCTGTCTCCTCACGCAATTGGCGACATCCTGGTCCCTCCTGTGCCACAGCAGCATCCAAAAACCCTAACCGCAACCCTTGCAGCTAGCAAGGCTTGTTTGCATTCTTTCTGCACGGAAGCACCTCTGCAACCTTCTTCACGACGTGAGACATCCATCCTCCAAAGGGGAAGTTTCTAGCCCTCTTCGTTCTTGCAGAATCCACAGCTTCTACCATCTGGTGGCAGCTTCTTTGCACCAACAGCTGGCATTTCCTGGGCATCTGCCCACTCTCGACTTGATCATGACTCTTGGACTTGGTCCCCTTGTTCCACAGGTACTCTGGTCTGGAAATCCATCGTTGTTGCATTGCTGGATGTTTGTCTTCCTGGCAGAATTCCCCTATCAAGACTTCTGTGCTCTCTGGGGAACTTAGGTGCACGTTGCAGCCACTTTTCAGGGTCTTGTGGTTGGCTAATTTTCTAACCCTCACTGTTTTCTTACAGTCCCAGCAGCCCTCTACGAGCTCACATAGGTTTGGGGTCCATTTGTGGTTCGCATTCCACTTCTAGAGTATATGGTTTGTGTTGCCCCTATCCCTATGAGCTCCCATTGCATTCTATTGTGACTGTACATTGCTTGCACTGTTTCCTATTGCTATTACTGCATATTTTGGTATTGTGTACATATATCTTGTGTATATTTGCTATCCTCATACTGAGGGTACTCACTGAGATACTTTGGCATATTGTCATGAAAATAAAGTACCATTATTTTTAGTATATCTGTGTATTGTGTTTTCTTATGATATTGTGCATATGACACTAGTGGTACAGTAGGAGCTTCACACGTCTCCTAGTTCAGCCTAAGCTGCTCTGCTAAGCTACCTTTTCTATCAGCCTAAGCTGCTAGAGACCTCTTCTACACTAATAAGGGATACCTGGACCTGGTACAAGGTGTAAGTACCCCTTGGTACTCACTACATACCAGGCCAGCCTCCTACAGGTGGTTACATGGCAGTAAAGTTTCTGACTATGAAAGCCTGTATAACTTAATCCTGAGATAGCATATTCTTAATAATTGTGTGTCTGATTTGTTGCACCAGTGCCTGGTAGAGTCTGATCTGACCTCTCCACAAGAATTGGGAAAGAAGGCAGACAAATGGGTCAGAACAAGGGTGAACAGAAAAGTTCATACAGGGGGTGACAAGGATGGTAAGAAGAAGGATGGTAAGTCTTCTGACAAGGGTGGGGACAAATCTAAAAATGAGTCTTCATCAGGCTCACAAAAACACTCTGGTGGGGGTGGTGGGCCCAAATCCTCTTCAAATCAAGTTAAGAAACCATGGTGCTATTTATGAAAAGTAAAAGGCGATTGGACAACTGATCCCAGTTGTCCAAAGAAAAGCACCAAGCCTCCTACCACTACAACCCCTGCTGCTACACCTAGTGCCCCTAGTAATAGCAGTGGTGGTGGTAGCAAACCTACTAATAGCCAATCCAAGGGAGTAGCTGGGCTCACTTTTGGTAATTTAGTTGGGGTTGGTCTTGTTAGGGAGACCACAGAGGCTGTGTTAGTCTCTGAAGGTGCCATTGATTTGGCCACCTTGGTTGCTTGTCCCCTTAATATGGATAAGTACAAGCAACTTCCCCTAATAAATGGTGTTGAGGTTCAGGCCTACAGGGACACAGGTGCCAGTGTTACCATGGTAATAGAGAAACTGGTCCACCCTGAACAACACCTACTTGGTCACCAGTACCAAGTGACTGATGCTCATAACAACACTCTTAGCCACCCCATGGCTGTTGTGAATCTCAACTGGGGGTGGGGGTTACTGGTCCAAAGAAAGTTGTGGTTGCCTCAGATTTACCTGTAGACTGTCTACTAGGGAACGATTTAGAGACATCAGCTTGGGCAGAAGTGGAGTTGGAGGCTCATGCAGCAATGCTGGCCATTCCAGGGCATATTTTTACTTTGACAAGGGCTCAGGCCAAAAACCAAAAAGGACAGGGTGACTTGGATCCTGGAAGAATGGACCAAGTGCTCCCTAAAGCTAGGGTTAGTAAAGGTAAAACACTACCTACTATCCCTTCCTCTACAGTGGATTCAACTTCTGAGGAAGAAGAATTTCCACCCTGTGCAGAGCCTACACCAGAGGAGCTGGAAGCAGACACTGCTGAGCTTTTGGGTGGAGGGGGGCCTGCCAGGGAGGAGCTGAGTGTGGCACAGCAGACCTGTCCCAAACTAGAGGGTCTAAGACAGCAAGAGGTCAAACAAGCAAATGGGGATGTCAGTGACTCTCACAGAGTTTACTGGGAGGACAACCTCTTGTATGCTGAAGCAAGGGATCGAAAACCTGGAGCTGCCAGGAGATTGGTGATTCCTCAGCAATACAGAGAGTTCCTCCTAACTCTAGCCCACACATTCCCTTGGCTGGACATTTGGGACAAATTAAAACTTGGGACAGGCTTGTTCCCTTGTTTCATTGGCCTAGAATGTCAGAGGACACAAAATAATTTTGTAAGTCCTGTGTCACCTGTCAAGCCAGTGGCAAAACAGGTGGCACCCCAAAGGAACCCCTTATTCCACTGCCTGTGGTTGGGGTTCCCTTTGAAAGGGTAGGGGTTGACATAGTTGGCCCCCTTGACCCTCCTACTGCTTCAGGCAATAGGTTTATCTTGGTGGTAGTGGACCATGCCACCAGATATCCTGAAGCAATTCCTCTAAGGACCACTACAGCTCCTGCAGTGGCAAAGGCCCTCCTGGGAATCTTTTCCAGGGTGGGCTTCCCAAAAGAGGTGGTATAAGACAGGGGAAGCAATTTCATGTCTGCTTTCTTAAAGGCCATGTGGAAGGAATGTGGTGTGACATACAAGTTCACCTCACCCTATCATCCACAAACAAATGGACTGGTTGAGAGGTTTAATAAAACTCTCAAAGGACTGATAATGGGACTCCCTGAAAAACTCCGCAGGAGATGGGATATCCTGTTACCTTGCCTCCTTTTTACTTACAGGGAGGTACCCCAAAAAGGAGTGGGCTTCAGCCCCTTTGAACCCCTATTTGGACACCCTGTGAGAGGTCCTCTAACACTTGTGAAGGAGGGTTGGGAACAACCTTTAAAAGCTCCTAAGCAAGACATAGTAGACTATGTACTTGGCCTAAGATCTAGGATGGCTGAGTACATGAAAAAGGCCAGTAAAAACCTTCAGGCCAGCCAAGAGTTCCAAAAGCAATGGCATGACGAGAAGGCTGTTCTGGTTCAGTACCAACCAGGGCAGAAAGTGAGCCTGTGGCCCCAAGAGCACTCCAAGACAAATGGAGTGGACCCACATTATTGTTGAGAAAAAGGGTGAAGTCACCTACTTAGTTGACTTAGGCACTGCCAGGAGTCCCCTTAGGGTGCTCCATGTCAATCGCCTGAAACCCTACTATGACAGGGCTGATGTCAGCCTGCTCATGGCAACAGATGAAGGACAGGAAGAAGAGAGTGACCCTCTCCCTGATCTCTTGTCTTCCACAGAACAGGATGCTCTAGTGGAAGGTGTAGTTCTGGCAGATTGTCTTACTGCTGAGCAGAAAGACCACTGCATAAATCTCCTGGGTCAGTTTTCTGAACTCTTTTCTACTGTGCCAGGCACCACTTCTTGGTGTGAGCACACTATAGATACTGGAGACAGCTTGCCTGTCAAAAGTAAAATCTATAGGCAGCCTGACCATGTCAGAGACTGCATAAAACAAGAGGTTCAGAAAATGCTTGAACTGGGAGTGGTTGAGCATTCTGAAAGTCCATGGACCTCTCCTGTGGTACTTGTACCAAAACCTCATTCCAAAGATGGAAAGAAGGAAATGAGATTTTGTGTAGATTATAAAGGTCTCAACCAGGTAACTAAAACTGATGCTCACCCTATACCCAGGGCAGATGAGCTAATAGATACACTGGCATCTGCCAAGTATCTAAGCACCTTTGATTTGACTGCAGGGTATTGGCAGATCAAGTTATCAGAGGATGCAAAAGCAAAAACTGCATTTTCAACCATTGGAGGGCTCTACCAATTCACAGTAATGCCTTTTGGGTTGAAAAATGCACCTGCCACTTTTCAGAGGTTGGTGAATACAGTCCTGCAACGGTTGGAGGCTTTTAGTGCAGCATATCTAGATGATATAGCTGTCTTTAGCTCCAGCTGGGATGATCACCTGGTCCACCTATGGAATGTTTTGGAGGCCCTGCAAAAGGCAGGCCTCACTATTAAGGCTTCAAAGTGCCAGATAGGGCAGGGGAAAGTGGTTTATCTGGGACACCTGGTAGGTGGAGAACAGATTGCACCACATCAGGGGAAAATCCAAACAATTATTGATTGGGGTCCCCCTACTACTCAGACTCAGGTGAGAGCCTTTCTAGGCCTCACTGGGTACTATAGGAGGTTCATAAAGAACTATGGTTCCATTGCAGCCCCTCTTAATGACCTCACTTCAAAGAAAATGCCTAAAAAGGTATTATGGACAGCAAACTGTCAGAAAGCTTTTGAGGAGCTGAAGCAGGACATGTGCTCTGCACCTGTCCTGAAAAGCCCTTGTTACTCTAAAAGATTCTATGTCCAAACTGATGCATCTGAATTAGGAGTAGGGGCAGTCCTATCACAACTTAATTCTGAGGGCCAGGATCAACCTGTTGCTTTTATTAGTAGGAGGTTGACCCCTAGAGAAGAGCGTTGGTCTGCCATTGAGAGGGAGGCCTTTGCTGTGGTCTGGGCACTGAAGAAGTTGAGGCCATACCTGTTTGGCACTCACTTCATTGTTCAGACAGACCACAAACCTCTACTTTGGCTAAAACAAATGAAAGGTGAAAATCCTAAATTGTTGAGGTGGTCCATATCCCTACAGGGAACGGACTATACAGTGGAACATAGACCTGGGAGTACCCACTCCAATGCAGATGGACTCTCCAGATATTTCCACTTAGACAATGAAGACCCATCAGGTAATGACTAGTCTTATTGTCCTTCGTTTGGGGTATAGATTGGGTTCCCCCTACAACTCAGACTCAGGTGAGAGCCTTCTTAGGCCTCACAGGGAACTACAGGAGGTTCATTGCAGACCCTCTTAATGACCTCACATCTAAGAAAATGCCTAAAAAGGTATTATGGACAGCAAACTGTCAGAAAGCTTTTGAGGAGCTGAAGCAGGCCATGTGCTGTTCAGCGGTCTTTGCCCTGTTCAGCGGTGCTTTGCCATGGCAGTCTCTGACCTGTTCAGCGGTGCTTTGCCATGGTGGTCTCTGACCTGTTCAGCGGTCTTTGCCCTGTTCAGCGGTGCTTTGCCATGGCGGTCTCTGACCTGTTCATCGGTCTTTCTTTGCCATGGCGGTCTCTGACCTGTTCAGGGGTGCTTTGCCCTGTTCAGCGGTGCTTTGCCATGGCGGTCTCTGACCTGTTCAGCGGTGCTTTGCCCTGTTCAGCGGTCTTCACCATGGCGGTCTTTGCCCTGTTCAGCGGTGTTTTGCCCTGTTCAGCGTTCTTCACATGGCGGTCTTTGCCCTGTTCAGCGGTGCTTTGCCATGGCAGTCTCTGACCTGTTCAGCGGTGCTTTGCCCTGTTCAGTGGTCTTCACCATGGCGGTCTTTGCCCTGTTCAGTGGTGCTTTGCCATGGGGGTCTATGGACTGTTCAGCAGTGCTCTGACATGGCGGTTCTGATCCTGACATTAGTGTGTGGCATGACAAACTCCACACTGGACATTGGTGTGTGGCATGACGTTCAATAATTTCCCAGCGGGGCTGTGGGATCCTGGACCCTCCTGGGCTGTGACTCTGGCGGTGGCGGTGGTCTCCTGACCAGTAACAATACTTGAGCCCTCCTGGGCCGTGACTCTGGCGGTGGTCTCCTGACCAGTAACGATACTTGAGCCCTCCTGGGCTGTGACTCTGGCGGTGGTCTCCTGACCAGTAACAATACTTGAGCCCTCCTGGGCTGTGACTCCGGCGGTGGCGGTGGTCTCCTGACCAGTAACGATACTTGAGCCCTCCTGGGCTGTGACTCCGGCGGTGGCGGTGGTCTCCTGACCAGTAACGATACTTGAGTGCTCCTGGGCCTTGACTCTGGCGGTGGTCTCCTGACCAGTAACGATACTTGAGCCCTCCTGGGCTGTGACTCCGGCGGTGGCGGTGGTCTTCTGACCAGTAACGATACTTGAGCCCTCCTGGGCCGTGAATCTGGCGGTGGTCTCCTGACCAGTAACGATACTTGAGCCCTCCTGGGCTGTGACTCCGGCAGTGGCAGTGGTCTCCTGACCAGTAACGATACTTGAGCCCTCCTGGGCTGTCACTCTGGCGGTGGTCTCCTGACCAGTAACGATACTTGAGCCCTCCTGGGCTGTGACTCTGGCGGTGGTCTCTGGACCAGTAACGACGGTGCTGGCAGTTGTGTCTGGACCGCCGGAAATGATGGCGCACTTCTCCGCCGTGACACTCACAACAGGTTGGGGAGACTTCCTCAGGACCTTCCCCACCTTCTTTGGAGTTACAGCTGACTCACCAATCTCCTTGGAGGCCATTTCAGTTGTTGTCCCACCAGGAGTCTTGACACGGTCCCGTTGTCCACTCTCCAATTTCGGAACCTTTACAGGGGGTGGGCTGACAGTCCCTTGGCTCCGGGTCCTACTGCCTGCCCTGGTGGACGGGGCACTCCAAAAACCTGGAACACGCACCACTGGTACTGGAGGCTTTTTGGCTGAGGCGCTACGACGGGACTGATGTATTGGAGGGGGGCCTGGGGGCAAAAAGGTAAATTTGACAGAGGGACAGTTTCTGACGGACACTGGGATGGGTAGCTGGAGGGGGTCTGGGAGTGGAGGAAGAGGAGGTGGTTGTAGGAGGTGTCACTTTAGCTGTTTTGGGTGCAGGTGCAGGTACTGGAGGCTGTCGTGAGGTGGATGGATGTTGGGTGAGTGATTGCCGGCGTTTCTGTACTTTGGGAGGGGGCGTCACAGACACACTGGGAGAGGACACAGGGGACGTGTAAATAGCAGTGGAGGTGGTGAGTGCAGGTGAGCGGCTTGGGGTGCTGGGTGTCCTGGTGCGAGTCTTAGTGCCTGTAGATGTGGTGCATGCAGGTGTGTGTGTAGACGACACTGGGAGGGAGGAGGGAGAAGAGGAGGAGGGGGACACAGTGGAGACAGTGGATGTTGCTGTGTCTGTATGGGTGTGATGCTTGTGTGAGTGCCTGTGGTGTGTGTGGTGCCTATGTTTGCTTGAGCTACTTTTGGGTGTTGACTTGTGTGCATGCTGGTCTGTAGGTGTGCTTGGGATGGGCTGGGGTACAGGTGATTGGGTCTGGGTGGAGGAAGTTGGAGGGGGGAGGCTGGACACAGGGACAATGGCTGCCATCAGTGCTGAGGCCAGAGATTGCAGGGTTCGCTGAAGGACAGCCTGACCAGAATGAATGCCTTCCAGGAATGCATTACCGTGTTTCAACTCTCGTTCTACACCCTGGATGGCATTAACAATGGTAGACTGCCCAACAGTGAGTGACCTGAGGAGGTCAATGGCCTCCTCACTGAGGGCAGCAGGGGTGACTGGGGCAGGGCCTGAGGTGCCTGGGGCGAAGGTGATGCCCACCCTCCTGGGTGAGCGGGCACGGGGCGAACGCTGAGGGGCTGCTGGGAGGGCGGTGCTGGTAGGGGAGGTGGCGGCTGTACCTGTAGAAGTGGGGCGCACAGATGGTGCCGCCACCACAGGGGACCTCCCATTGGCGGACGAGTCTGTGTCGCTGGTTGGTGATCCGGTGGTCGACGTGAAGCTCCCCTCGCCCTCCGTCCCACTGGTGCATTTAGAGTCTGTGGTGTGGCCCTCCATGGCCATGGGGGATGCAGCTCCCTCGTGCTCCGGTGCCACTGTACCTCCGCCTGATGATGCTGATGTACAAAAGGACAGGGAGAGCAGTAAAAGGGGGGGGTGACAGAAGAAAGAGAGTTTTAGTGCATGGCATACCGCTACCGTTGGCGGACAAGGCAGACACAGCAGCCCCATGCATTACGCCGTGCTCCTGGCCTCTGCACATGCAATTTCTGGGATATGGCCTACATGGCAATGTTAGAAATCTGCGCACATGGATGGCAAAGGGGCAACTATACCTCAACTTGCCACTCTTCTGAGCTGGGGTAGAGTCCCACATGGCCTACATTACGGAGGGGCCTTGCCTACTGAACTCACCCTGGCCTAGGGACACACACAGCCCACCTCCCCCACCCAGACACCTCCACTGCACGCAAAGTCCACAGAATGAGGTTGTACTCACCCCCTTGTGTCTGCTGTGATGTCCTTAAGTGCCCATCCAACTCCGGGTAGGCCACCGCTAGGATTCGGAACATCAGGGCGGTCATGGTGCGACGGGCACCCCTCCCACGTTGGGAGGCCATCCCCAGCTGAGCCTCCGCCGTCTTCTTGCTGCAGTGGCGAATGTCCTCCCATCTCTTCCGGCAGTGGGTGCCCGTCTCTGGTGTGCCCCCAGGGTCCGGACCTCCTTGGCGATGGCACGCCAAATGTCCTTCTTCTGGTGGGCGCTGACCTACATGACATGCACAAGGAAAGAGGAACAATCATTACCTACTGGATCGTCAATTTGAGTGGCCCCCTCCCAACTCTGGCCATGTGGCCCAATCATCCCCATGCATTTCTGTTCTTAGAACTGTGCCCCCTTCCCTCTCCCACCCAGCCCTGTCCACCCAGGCCTAGCCCATCCAACGTGCTCCCTGTGTACTGACCTGTTGGTCTGGAGGACCGTAGAGTAGCATGTACTGGGGGAGGACCCCATCCACAAGTTTCTCCAACTCCTGAGCAGTGAAGGCAGGGGCCCTTTCCCCAGACACAGCAGCCATCGTCGCTTCCAGACCGAGGTCACAGCAGCACTGGCAGTATAGGTCCTCTCCTGTCGAAGGTCAGGTATCTAGTAATTGAACAGATAAAAAATGGCGGTGACGTCCGCGGCGGTGCGCATCATCACCGGAGGTGCACCTGTTCATTGGCTCCTGGGACCCATAGGGTCCAATGTTAAACAATGCAGCATTGCGCCGGGGTCTACGACCGCCTACCGCGACGGTGTCCAACGCCAGCGCAGTTACCCCACATTCCCATTGTCCCAGTTTAGAGGTCAGGCAGCCGCCATTTCAGGGCCCCACATGGTTTCATTTGCTACTTCCTCACACATACCGAGGCCTACACACAAAAAACATATCCAGGAAGGGTTAATTGTCTGTTGTAGTCTTGTGTGTGACTGTGGGTACATACCTGGAGGAATGGTGACTGTTTCTTTGCTGTTGTCCTTCTTAGGCACCATCAGTTGGGACATATGGGAAGATGGCGGAATCCGCCGGTGTACCGACCGCTTGTGGACCTGTTGACAATGGAAGAGAGACATTTGATCGTGACCTACCGGTTTGACTGTGCCACAATCCAGCAACTATGTACCCAGTTGGAGCCAGACCTGATGTCACCAATCCGCCATCCGACTGGAATCCCCCCTGACGTGCAGGTGCTGTCAGTGCTCCATTTCCTTGCAAGTGGGTCTTTTCAGACTCCTGTGGCCATAGCATCAGGGATGTCCCAGCCCATGTTTTCCAACGTTTTGTCCAGAGTGTTGTCTGCCCTGCTGAAACACGTAAGGAGATACATCATTTTCCCTGAGGTGGAGGATTTACCTACAGTGAAAGGTGACTTCTATGCCCTTGGACATATCCCCAACGTCATAGGTGTCATTGATGGGACCCATGTAGCTCTGGTCCCCCCCCCGCAGGAGTGAACAGGTGTACAGGAACAGGAAGAGTTATCATTCAATGAATGTCCAGATGGTCTGTTTGGCAGACCAGTACATCTCGCAGGTAAATGCTATGTTCCCTGGCTCAGTGCATGACGCCTACATCCTGCGGAATAGCAGCATCCCTGATATGATGGGTGTACTCCAGAGGCACCGTGTATGGCTTATTGGGGGACTCTGGTTACCCCAACCTTTCATGGCTATTGACCCCAGTGAGGAATCCCAGGACCAGGGCAGAGGAACGCTACAATGAGGCCCATGGGCGGACTAGGAAGGTAATCGAGTGGACCTTCGGCCTCCTTAAGGCCAGGTTCAGGTGCCTCCATATGACTGGTGGATCCCTATTCTACTAACCAAAGAAGGTGTGCAACATCATCATCGCCTGCTCCATGCTCCATAATTTGGCATTGCAACGCCAGGTGCCTTTTCTGCAGGCGGATGATCCAGATGACGGTGTTGTAGCAGCGGTGGAGCTTGTGGAGCCTGTGGACAGTGATGAGGAAGAAGCTGAGGATGAAGAAAATGACAACAAGGAGTCAGTTATACAGCAATATTTCCAGTGAGACACAGGTGAGTACATTTTCAGGTTTAACATTATATTAACTTTCACACGTCTACCTCTATCCTGTACCTACATTTCACTCACTATTTGTTAACTGAGTTGTCCCCTTCCATTTCAGTTTCACAAATGTGGTAACCTACGTGTCAACAGCTTGCACCCTTGAAGGGCTTGTGATGTGTGACATTGGTATGTGGGCCTCCCAATGGGTAACCCTTTTTGAAACTGTAATTGACAATACAAAGTTCAAAATCATAGACTGACTCCAGTTGTATTAGTGTTTCAATGGTGTTTATTTAAGTGCATAAATGTAGGAAAGTACCATCTTGCCTGGCATGTTACCCCCATTTTTCACTGTATATATGCTGTTTTAGTTGTATGTGTCACTGGGACCCTGCCAGTCAGGGCCCCAGTGCTCATAAGTGTGCCCTGAATGTGTTACCTGTGTTATGACTAACTGTCTCACTGAGGATCTGCTATCCAGAACCTCAGTGGTTATGCTCTCTCATTTCTTTCCAAATTGTCACTAACAGGCTAGTGAACAATTTCACCAATTCACATTGGCATACTGGAACACCCTTATAATTCCCTGGTATATGGTACTGAGGTACCCAGGGTATTGGGGTTCCAGGAGATCCCTATGGGCTGCAGCATTTATTTTGCCACCCATAGGGAGCTCTGACAATTCTTGCACAGGCCTGCCACTGCAGCCTGAGTGAAATAACGTTCACGTTATTTCACAGCCATTTACCACTGCACTTAAGTAACTTATAAGTCACCTCTATGTCTAACCTTTACCTGGTAAAGGTTGGGTGCTAAGTTACTTAGTGTGTGGGCACCCTGGCACTAGCCAAGGTGCCCCCACATTGTTCAGGGCAAATTCCCCGGACTTTGTGAGTGCGGGGACACCATTACACGTGTGCACTACATATAGGTCACTACCTATATGTAGCTTCACAATGGTAACTCCGAATATGGCCATGTAACATGTCTAAGATCATGGAATTGCCCCCTCTATGCCATCCTGGCATTGTTGGCACAATCCCATGATCCCACGGGTCTCTAGCACAGACCCAGGTACTGCCAAACTGCCTTTTCAGGGGTTTCACTGCAGCTGCTGCTGCTGCCAACCCCTCAGACAGGTTTCTGCCCTCCTGGGGTCCAGCCAGGCTTGGCCCAGGAAGGCAGAACAAAGGACTTCCTCAGAGAGGGGGTGTTACACCCTCTCCCTTTGGAAAAAGGTGTTAAGGCAGGGGAGGAGTAGCCTCCCCCAGCCTCTGGAAATGCTTTCATGGGCACAGATGGTGCCCATTTCTGCATAAGCCAGTCTACACCGGTACAGGGACCCCTCAGCCCTGCTCTGGCGCGAAAGTGGACAAAGGAAAGGGGAGTGACCACTCCCCTGACCTGCACCTCCCCTGGGAGGTGCCCAGAGCTCCTCCAGTGTGCTCCAGACCTCTGCCATCTTGGAAACAGAGGTGCTGCTGGCACACTGGACTGCTCTGAGTGGCCAGGGCCAGCAGGTGACGTCAGAGACTCCTTCTGATAGGCTCCTTCAGGTGTTGCTAGCCTATCCTCTCTCCTAAGTAGCCAAACCCTCTTTTCTGGCTATTTAGGGTCTCTGCTTTGGGGAACTCCTTAGATAACGAATGCAAGAGCTCATCAGAGTTCCTCTGCATCGCTCTCTTCACCTTCTGCCACGGAATCGACTGCTGACTGCGCTGGAAGCCTGCAAAACTGCAGCAAAGTAGCAAAGACGACTACTGCGACCTTGTAACGCTGATCCTGCCGCCTTCTCGACTGTTTTCCTGGTGGTGCATGCTGTGGGGGTAGTCTGCCTCCTCTCTGCACTAGAAGATCCGAAGAAATCTCCCGTGGGTTGACGGAATCGTCCCCCTGCAACCGCAGGCACCAAAGAACTGCATCACCGGTCCACTGGGTCTCCTCTCAGCACGACGAGCGAGGTCCCTTGAATCCAGCAACTCTGTCCAAGTGACTCCCACAGTCCAGTGACTCTTCAGTCCAAGTTTGGTGGAGGTAAGTCCTTGCCTCCCCACGCCAGACTGCATTGCTGGGAACCACGTCTTTTGCAGCTACTCCAGCCTCTGCACTTCCGGCGGAAATCCTTTGTGCACAGCCAAGCCTGGGTCCACGGCACTCTAACCTGCATTGCACGACCTCCTGAGTTGTCCTCCAACGGCGTTGGACTCTCTTGTGCAACTTCGGGTGAGCACAGTTTCACTCCTCTTCGTAGTGCCTGTTCCGGCACTTCTGCTGGTGCTCCCTGCTTCTGAGAGGGCTCCTTGTCTTGCTCGACGCCCCCTCTGTCCCCAGACGCAATTGGCGACATCCTGGTCTCTCCTGGGCCACAGCAGCATCCAAAAACCCTAACCGCACGATTTGCAGCTAGCCTATACACAAATAAGGGATACCTGGGCCTGGTGCAAGGTGTAAGTACCCCTTGGTACTCACTACAAGCCAGTCCAGCCTCCTACATTGGTTGTGCAGTGGTGGGATAAGTACTTTGCAACTACTTACCACTTTTGTCACTGTACTTTTCATAAGAGAAAAATATACAAAACAAGTTCAGTGTATGTACACCTAACCAAAAAGTTTTGCATTTCCTCTTTTCACTCTTTTTCTAAGTGCTGAAAAGTACCTCTAAACTTTCTAAAAGTTCTTAAAAAGTTTTAAAAGTTTTTTTCTGTCTTTCCAAAAGTTTTTCTTCACTTTTTTTTATCACTTAAACACTGTCTAAAATGTCTGGCACAGGCCAAACTGTTGATCTGTCCAAACTTGCTTATGATAACCTTAGCTGGAAAGAAGTAAGGAGTCTCTGCATAGATAGAGGTTTAAGTGTAAGGAAGAATCCCTCTAGAGAACTGTTAGTGAATATGCTTGTTGAACAGGATAAGGCCCAAGCTGGCACTCCTGTTGAAAAGTTAGCTGATGGTTCCCAATCTGACCCTGGGGCACCCCTAGCTAAAGAGTTAGAGAGGAAACTTCCTAGCCTGTCCCTTAGCAGACAACCTAGCATAGCTGGTACTGAGGTTGAGTCACATCATACTGATAGTGTGGTATCACATCACAGTAAGAGTATTCACTCTCACCATAGTAGAAATGCTGTTTCTATTAGCCAGGCTGTTAGGCTGCCATCTGTTAGGGCCAGGTCTCCTTCTGTTCAATCTCAGCATACTTCTGTTTCTAGACATGCCTCTCCCACCCACCCTGATGACAGAATGTTAGAAAGGGAGCTCAATAGATTGAGAGTGGAACAATCCAGGCTGAAGCTCAAGCAGAAACAGCTGGATTTAGATAGGCAGTCTTTAGAAGTAGAAAAAGAAAGACATAAATTGGGTTTAGAAACCCATGGTGGCAGCAGCAGTATTCCCCATAGTCATCCTGCAAGAGAGCATGATTCTAGGAATCTGCATAAGATAGTTCCCCCTTATAAGGAGGGGGATGACATTAACAAGTGGTTTGCTGCACTTAAGAGGGCCTGTGTTGTACAGGATGTCCCTCAAAGGCAGTGGGCTGCTATCCTATTGCTATCATTTAGTGGAAAGGGTAGGGATAGGCTCCTTACTGTGAAAGAAAGTGATGCCTATAATTTCACTATTCTTAAGAATGCACTCCTGGATGGTTATGGCTTAACCACTGAACAGTACAGGATGAAGTTCAGAGAGACCAAAAAGGAGTCTTCACAAGACTGGGTAGACTTTGTTGACCATTCAGTGAAGGCCTTGGAGGGGTGGTTACATGGCAATAAAGTTACTGATTATGAGTGCCTGTATAACTTGATCCTGAGAGAGCATATTCTTAATAATTGTGTGTCTGATTTGTTGCACCAGTGCTTGGTGGACTCTGATCTGACCTCTCCCCAAGAATTGGGAAAGAAGGCAGACAAATGGGTCAGAACAAGGGTGAACAGAAAAGTTCATACAGGGGGTGACAAAGATGGCAATAGGAAGAAGGATGGTAAGTCTTCTGACAAGGGTGGGGACAAATCTAAAAATGAGTCTTCATCAGGCCCACAAAAATACTCTGGTGGGGGTGGTGGGCCCAAATCCTCTTCTAATCAAAACAAAGAAAAGAAACCATGGTTCTATTTAAGTAAAATAAAAGGCCATTGGACAACAGATCCCAGTTGTCCAAAGAAAAGCACCAAGCCTCCTACCACTACAACCCCTACTGCTACACCTAGTGTCCCTACTAATAGCAGTGGTGGTGGGAGCAAACCTACTAATAGCCAATCCAAGGGAGTAGCTGGGCTCACTTTTGGTAACTTAGTTGGGGCTGTTCTGATTAGGGAGACCACAGAGGCTGTATTAGTCTCTGAGGGGGCTATTGATTTAGCCACCTTGGTTGCTTGCCCCCTTGACATGGATAAGTACAAGCAACTACCCCTAATAAATGGTGTTGAGGTTCAGGCCTACAGGGACACTGGTGCCAGTGTTACAATGGTAATAGAGAAACTGGTCTACCCTGAACAACACCTACTTGGTCACCAGTACCAAGTAACCGATGCTCACAACAACACCCTTAGCCACCCCATGGCTGTTGTAAATCTCAACTGGGGGGGTGGGGTTACTGGCCCAAAGAAAGTTGTGGTTGCCTCAGATTTACCTGTAGACTGTCTATTAGGGAATGATTTATAGACATCAGCTTAGGCAAACGTGGAGTTGGAGGCTGATGCATCAATGCTGGGCATTCCAGGGCATATTTTTGCTTTTACCAGGCCTCAGGCCAAAAAGCAAAAAGGACAGGGTGACATGGATCCTGGAACAATGGACCAAGTGCTCCCTAAAGCTAGGGCTAGTTGAAGTAAAGCACTTCCTACTATCCCTCCCTCTACAGTGGATTCTACTTCTGAGTAAGAAGAATTTCCACCCTGTGCAGAACCTACACCAGAGGAGCTGGAAGCAGACACTGCTGAGCTTTTGGGTGAAGGGGGGCCTGCCAGGGAGGAGCTGAGTGTGGCACAGCAGACCTGTCCCACACTAGAGGGTCTAAGACAGCAAGCTGTCAAACAAGCAAATGGGGATGTCAGTGACTCTCACAAAGTTTACTGGGAGGACAACCTCTTATACACTGAAGCAAGGGATCCAAAACCTGGAGCTGCCAGGAGATTGGTGATTCCTCAGGAGTACAGAAAGTTCCTCCGAACTCTTGCTCACGACATTCCCTTAGCTGGACATTTGGGGCAAATGAAAACTTGGGACAGGCTTGTTCCATTGTTTCTTTGGCCTAGAATGTCTGAGGACACAAAAGATTTTTGTAAGTCCTGTGAAACCTGTCAAGCCAGTGGCAAAACAGGTGGCAATCCAAAGGCACCCCTTATTCCACTGCCTGTGGTTGGGGTTCCCTTTGAAAGGGTAGGGGTCGACATAGTTGGCCCCCTTGACCCTCCTACTGCTTCAGGCAATAGGTTTATCTTGGTGGTAGTGGACCATGCCACCAGATATCCTGAAGCAATTCCTCTAAGGACCACTACAGCTCCTGCAGTGGCAAAGGCCCTCCTGGGAATCTTTTCCAGAGGGTGCTTCCCAAAAGAGGTGGTATCAGACAGGGGAAGCAATTTCATGTCTGCTTACTTAAAGGCCATGTGGAAGGAGTGTGGTGTGACATACAAGTTCACCACACCCTATCATCCACAAACAAATGGACTGGTGGAGAGATTTAATAAAACTCTCAAAGGCATGATTATGGGACTCCCTGAAGAACTCCACAGGAGATGGGATATCCTTTTACCATGACTCCATTTTGCTTACAGGGAGGTACCCCAAAAAGGAGTGGGCTTCAGCCCTTTTGAACTTCTTTTTGGCCACCCTGTGAGAGGTCCCCTAACACTTGTTAAGGAGGGTTGGGAACAACCTTTAAAAGCTCCAAAGCAAGACATAGTGGACTATGTACTCGGCCTCAGATCAAGGATTGCTGAGTACATGAAAAAGGCCAGTAAAAACCTTCAGGCCAGCCAAGAGCTCCAGAAGCAATGGCATGATCAGAAGGCTGTTTTGGTTCAGTACCAACCAGGGCAGAAAGTGTGGGTCTTGGAGCCTGTGGCCCCAAGAGCACTCCAAGATAAATGGAGTGGACCCCACACAATTGTAGAAAAGAAGGGTGAAGTCACCTATTTAGTTGACTTAGGCACTGCCAGGAGTCCCCTTAGGGTGTTCCATGTCAATCGCCTGAAACCCTACTATGACAGGGCTGATCTCACCCTACTCATGGCAACTGATGAGGGACAGGAAGAAGACAGTGATCCTCTCCCTGATCTCTTCTCTTCCACAGAACAAGATGCTCTAGTGGAAGGTGTTGTACTGGCAGATTGTCTTACTGCTGAGCAGAAAGACCACTGCATAAATCTCCTGGGTCAGTTTTCTGAACTCTTCTCTACTGTGCCAGGTACCACTTCTTGGTGTGAGCACACTATAGATAATGGTGACAGCTTGCATATCAAAAGTAAGATCTATAGGCAGCCTGACCATGTCAGAGACTGCATAAAGCAAGAGGTGCAGAAAATGTTAGAACTGGGAGTGGTTGAACACTCTGAAAGTCCATGGGCCTCTCCTGTGGTACTTGTACCAAAACCTCATTCCAAGGATGGAAAGAAGGAAATGCGGTTTTGTGTAGACTACAGAGTTCTCAACCAGGTAACCAAAACTGACGCTCACCCTATACCCAGGGCAGATGAGCTCATAGATACACTGGCATCTGCCAAGTATCTAAGCACTTTTGACTTGACTGCAGGGTATTAGCAGATCAAATTATCAGAAGATGCAAAAGCTAAAACTGCATTTTCAACCATTGGAGGCCATTACCAATTCACAGTAATGTCTTTTGGATTGAAAAATGGACCTGCCACTTTTCAAAGGTTGGTGAACACAGTCCTGCAAGGGCTGGAAGCTTTTAGTGCAGCATATTTGGACGATATTGCTGTCTTTAGCTCCAGCTGGGATGATCACCTGGTCCACCTATGGAAAGTTTTGGAGGCCCTGCAAAAGCCAGGCCTCACTATCAAGGCTTCAAAGTGCCAGATAGGGCAGGGTAAGGTGGTTTATCTGGGACACCTGGTTGGTGGAGAACAGCTTGCACCACTTCAGGGGAAAATCCAAACAATTATTGATTGGGTTCCCCCTACTACTCAGATTCAGGTGAGAGCCTTTCTAGGCCTCACTGGGTACTATAGGAGGGTCATAAAGAACTATGGCTCCATTGCAGACCCTCTTAATGACCTCACTTCAAAGAAAATGCCTAAAAAGGTATTATGGACAGCAAACTGTCAGAAAGCTTTTGAGGAGCTGAAGCAGGACATGTGTTCTGCACCTGTCCTGAAAAGCCCTTGTTACTCTAAAAAAATCTATGTCCAAACTGATGCATCTGAATTAGGAGTAGGGGCAGTCCTATCACAACTTAATTCTGAGGGCCAGGATCAACCTGTTGCTTTTATTAGTAGGAGGTTGACCCCTAGAGAAAAGCGTTGGTCTGCCATTGAGAGGGAGGCCTTTGCTGTGGTCTGGGCACTGAAGAAGTTGAGGCCATATCTGTTTGGCACTCACTTCATTGTTCAGACACACCACAAACCTCTACTTTGGCTAAAACAAATGAAAGGTGAAAATCCTAAATTGTTGAGGTGGTCCATATCCCTACAGGGAATGGACTATACAGTGGAACATAGACCTGGGAGTCCCCACTCCAATGCAGATGGACTCTCCAGATATTTCCACTTAGACAATGAAGACCCATCAGGAAATGACTAGTCTTATTGTCCTTCGTTTGGGGGTGGGGGGGGTTGTGTAGGAAAGTACCATCTTGCCTGGCATGTTACCCCCATTTTTCACTGTATATATGTTGTTTTAGTTGTATGTGTCACTGGGACCCTGCCAGCCAGGGCCCCAGTGCTCATAAGTGTGCCTGAATGTGTTACCTGTGTTATGACTAACTGTCTCACTGAGGCTCTGCTATCCAGAACCTCAGTGGTTATGCTCTCTCATTGCTTTCCAAATTGTCACTAACAGGCATGTGACCAATTTCACCAATTCACATTGGCATACTGGAACACACTTATAATTCCCTAGTATATGGTACTGAGGTACCCAGGGTATTGGGGTTCCAGGAGATCCCTATGGGCTGCAGCATTTCTTTTGCCACCCATAGGGAGCTCTGACAATTCTTACTCAGGCCTGCCACTGCAGCCTGAGTGAAATAACGTCCACGTTATTTCACAGCCATTTTACACTGCACTTAAGTAACTTATAAGTCACCTATATGTCTAACCTTTACCTGGTAAACGTTAGGTGCAAAGTTACTTAGTGTGAGGGCACTCTGGCACTAGCCAAGGTGCCCCCACATTGTTCAGGGCCAATTCCCTGAACTTTGTGAGTGCGGGGACACCATTACACGCGTGCACTACATATAGGTCAATACCTATATGTAGCTTCACAATGGTAACTCCGAATATGGCCATGTAACATGTCTAAGATCATGGAATTGCCCCCTCTATGCCATCCTGGCATTGTTGGCACAATTCCATGATCCCAGTGGTCTGTAGCACAGACCCTGGTACTGCCAAACTGCCTTTCCTGGGGTTTCACTGCAGCTGCTGCTGCTGCCAACCCCTCAAACAGGTTTCTGGCCCCCTGGGGTCAAGCCAGGCTTGTCCCAGGATGGCAGAACAAAGGACTTCCTCTGAGAGAGGGTGTTACACCCTCTCCCTTTGGAAAATGGTGTGAAGGCAGGGGAGGAGTAACCTCCCCCAGCCTCTGGAAATGCTTTTTTGGACACAGATGTGCCCAATTCTGCATAAGCCAGTCTACACCGGTTCAGGGACCCCTTAGCCCTGCTCTGGCGTGAAACTGGACAAAGGAAAGGGGAGTGACCACTCCCCTGACCTGCACCTCCCCTGGGAGGTGTCCAGAGCTCCTCCAGTGTGCTCCAGACCTCTGCCATCTTGGAAACAGAGGTGCTGCTGGCACACTGGACTGCTCTGAGTGGCCAGTGCCACCAGGTGACGTCAGAGACTCCTGCTGATAGGCTCCTTCAGGTGTTAGTAGCCTATCCTCTCTCCTAGGTAGCCAAACCCTCTTTTCTGGCTATTTAGGGTCTCTGTCTATGGGGAAACTTTAGATAACGAATGCAAGAGCTCATCAGAGTTCCTCTGCATCTCTCTCTTCACCTTCTGCCAAGGAATCGACTGCTGACCGCGCTGGAAGCCTGCAACACTGCAAAAAGTAGCAAAGACGACTACTGCAACTCTGTAACGCTGATCCTGACGCCTTCTCGACTGTTTTCCTGGTGGTGCATGCTGTGGGGGTAGTCTGCCTCCTCTCTGCACTAGAAGCTCCGAAGAAATCTCCCGTGGGTCGACGGAATCTTCCCCCTGCAACCGCAGGCACCAAAAAGCTGCATTACCGGTCCCTTGGGTCTCCTCACAGCATGACGAGCGAGGTCCCTCGAATCCAGCAACTCTGTCCAAGTGGCTCCCACAGTCCAGTGACTCTTCAGTCCAAGTTTGGTGAAGGTAAGTCCTTGCCTCACCTCGCTAGACTGCATTGCTGGGAACCGCGACTTTTGCAGCTACTCCGGCCCTTGTGCACTTCCGGTGGAAATCCTTTGTGCACAGCCAAGCCTGGGTCCACGGCACTCTAACCTGCATTGCACGACTTTCTACGTTGGTCTCCGGCGACGTGGGACTCCTTTGTGTAACTTCAGGAGAGCAACATTTCACGCATCATCCTAGTGGCTGTTTCTGGCACTTCTGTGGGTGCTACCTGCTGCTGAGAGGGCTCCTTGTCTTACTCGATGGCCCCTCTCTCTCCTGGTCCAATTTGCGACCTCCTGGTTCCTCCTGGGCCACAGCAGCATCCAAAAACGCTAACCGCACGATTTGCAGCTAGCAAGGCTTGTTGAAGATCCTTCGGCGGGAAAACACTTCTGCACGACTCTCCACGGCGAGAAGGTTCCGTCCACCAAAGGGGACGTCTCTAGCCCTTTTCATTCCTGCAGAAACCTCAGCTTCTTCTGTCCAGTAGAAGCTTCTTTGCATCCACAGCTGGCATTTCCTGGGCATATGCCCATCTCCGACTTCCTTGTGACTTTTGGACTTGGTCCCCTTGTTCCACAGGTACCCTAGATTGGAAATCCACAGTTGTTGCATTGTTGGTTTGTGTCTTTCCTGCATTATTCCTCTATCACGACTTCTTTGTCTTTTGGTGAACTTTAGTGCACTTTGCACTCACTTTTCAGGGTCATGGGAGGGCTAATTTTCTAACTCCCACTATTTTCTAATAGTCCCAGCGACCCTCTACAAGGTCACATAGGTTTGCGGTCCATTCGTGGTTCGTATTCCACTTTTGGAGTATATGGTTTGTGTTGCCCCTATCCCTATGTGTCCCCATTGCATCCTATTGTAACTATACATTGTTTGCACTGTTTTCTAAGACTATACTGCATATGTTTGGTATTGTGTACATATATCTTGTGTATATTTCCTATCCTCTCACTGAGGGTACACTCTAAGATACTTTGGCATATTGTCATAAAAATAAAGTACCTTTATTTTTAGTATAACTGTGTATTGTGTTTTCTTATGATATTGTGCAAGTGACACTTGTGGTACTGTAGTAGCTTCACACGTCTCCTAGTTCAGCCTAAGCTGCTCTGCTAAGCTACCATTATCTATCAGCCTAAGCTGCTAGACACCCTATACACTAATAAGGGATACCTGGGTCTGGTGCAAGGTGTAAGTACCCCTTGGTACTCACTACAAGCCAGTCCAGCCTCCTACACATAGGGATAGGGGCAACACAAACCATATACTCCAAAAGTGGAATGCGAACCACGAATGGACCCCAAACCTATGTGACCTTGTAGAGGGTCGCTGGGACTATTAGAAAATAGTGAGAGTTAGAAAAATAACCCTCCCCAAGACCCTGAAAGTGAGTGCAAAGTGCACTAAAGTTCCCCCAAAGACAAAGAAGTCGTGATAGAGGAATAATGCAGGAAAGACACAAACCAACAATGCAACAACGGTGGATTTCCAATCTAGGGTACCTGTGGAACAAGGGGACCAAGTCCAAAAGTCACAAGCAAGTCGGAGATGGGCATATGCCCAGGAAATGCCAGCTGTGGGTGCAAAGAAGCTTCTACTGGACAGAAGAAGCTGAGGTTTCTGCTGGAACGAAAAGGGCTAGAGACTTCCCCTTTGGGGGACGAATCCCTCTCGCCGTGGAGAGTTGTGCAGAAGGGTTTTCCTGCTGAAAGAACGCCAACAAGTGTTGGTAGCCTGAAATCGTGCGGTTAGCGTTTTTGGACGCTGCTGTAGCCCAGGAGGAACCAGGAGGTCGCAAATTGGACCAGGAAGTAGAGGGGACGTCGAGCAAGACAAGGAGTCCTCTCAGCAGCAGGTAGCACCCGGAGAAGTGCCAGAAACAGGCACTACGAGGATGCGTGAAACAGTGCTCACCTGAAGTTACACAAAGGAGTCCCACGTCGCCGGAGACCAACTTAGAAAGTCGTGCAATGCAGGTTAGAGTGCCGTGGACCCAGGCTTGGCTGTGCACAAAGGATTTCCGCAGGAAGTGCACAGGGGCTGGAGTAGCTGCAAAAGTCACGGTTCCCAGCAATGCAGTCTAGCGAGGTGAGGCAAGGACTTACCTCCACCAAACTTGGACTGAAGAGTCACTGGACTGTGGGGGTCACTTGGACTGAGTTGCTGGATTTGAGGGACCTCGCTCGTTGTGCTGAGAGGAGAACCAAGGGACAGGTAATGCAGCTTTTTGGTGCCTGCGGTTGCAGGGGGAAGATTCTGTCGACCCACGGGAGATTTCTTCGGAGCTTCTAGTGCAGAGAGGAGGCAGACTACCCCCACAGCATGCACCACCAGGAAAACAGTTGAGAAGGCGGCAGGATCAGCGTTACAGAGTTGCAGTAGTCGTCTTTGCTACTATGTTGCAGTTTTGCAGGCTTCCAGCGCGGTCAGCAGTCGATTCCTTGGCAGAAGGTGAAGAGAGAGATGCAGAGGAACTCTGATGAGCTCTTGCATCCGTTATCTAAAGTTTCCCCAGAGACAGAGACCCTAAATAGCCAGAAAAGAGAGTTTGGCTACTTAGGAGAGAGGATAGGCTACTAACACCTGAAGGAGCCTATCAGAAGGAGTCTCTGACGTCACCTGGTGGCACTGGCCACTCAGAGCAGTCCAGTGTGCCAGCAGCACCTCTGTTTCCAAGATGGCAGAGGTCTGGAGCACACTGGAGGAGCTCTGGACACCTCCCAGGGGAGGTGCAGGTCAGGGGAGTGGTCACTCCCCTTTCCTTTGTCCAGTTTCGCGCCAGAGCAGGGCTAAGGGGTCCCCTGAACCGGTGTAGACTGGCTTATGAAGAATTGGGCACATCTGTGCCCAACAAAGCATTTGCAGAGGCTGGGGGAGGCTACTCCTCCCCTGCCTTCACACCATTTTCCAAAGGGACATGGTGTAACACCCTCTCTCAGAGGAAGTCCTTTGTTCTGTCATCCTGGGACAAGCCTGGCTTGACCCCAGGAGGGCAGAAACCTGTCTGAGGGGTTGGCAGCAGCAGCAGCTGCAGTGAAACCCCAGGAAAGGCAGTTTGGCAGTACCAGGGTCTGTGCTACAGACCACTGGGATCATGGGATTGTGCCAACAATGCCAGGATGGCATAGAGGGGGCAATTCCATGATCTTAGACATGTTACATGGCCATATTCGGAGTTACCATTGTGAAGCTACATATAGGTAGTGACCTATATGTAGTGCACGCGTGTAATGGTGTCCCCGCACTCACAAAGTCCGGGGAATTGGCCCTGAACAATGTGGGGGCACCTTGGCTAGTGCCAGGGTGCCCACACACTAAGTAACTTTGCACCTAACCTTTACCAGGTAAAGGTTAGACATATAGGTGACTTATAAGTTACTTAAGTGCAGTGTAAAATGGCTGTGAAATAACGTGGACGTTATTTCACTCAGGCTGCAGTGGCAGGCCTGTGTAAGAATTGTCAGAGGTCCCTATGGGTGGCAAAAGAAATGCTGCAGCCCATAGAGATCTCCTGGAACCCCAATACCCTGGGTACCTCAGTACCATATACTAGGGAATTATAAGGGTGTTCCAGTAAGCCAATGTAAATTGGTAAAATTGGTCACTAGCCTGTTAGTGACAATTTAAAAGAAATGAGAGAGCATAACCACTGAGGTTCTGGTTAGCAGAGCCTCAGTGAGACAGTTAGTCATAACACAGGTAACACATTCAGGCACACTTATGAGCACTGGGGCCCTGGAGACAGGGTCCCAGTGACACATACAACTAAAACAACATATATACAGTGAAAAATGGGGGTAACATGCCAGGCAAGATGGTACTTTCCTACAACATCCATCTTCCAAAGGGGAAGTTTTTAGCCCTTGTCGTTCTTGCAGAATCCTCAGCTTCTACTGCCTAGAAGCAGCTTCTTTGCACCCACAGCTGGCATTTCCTGGGCATCTGCCCACTCTCGACTTGGTCGTGACTTTTGGACTTGGTCCCTTTGTTCCACAGGTACCCTCGTCTGGAAATCCATTGTTGTTGCATTGCTGGTTTTGGTCTTTCCTGCAGAATTCCCCTATCACGACTTCTGTGCTCTTTGGGGAACTTTAGTGCACTTTGCACTCACTTTTCAGGGTCTTGGGGTGGGCTATTTTTCTAACCCTCACTGTTTTCTTACAGTCCCAGCGACCCTCTACAAGATCACATAGGTTTGGGGTCCATTCTTAGTTCACATTCCACTTTTGGAGTATATGGTTTGTGTTGCCCCTATCCCTATGTGCCCCCATTGCATCCTATTGTAACTATACATTGTTTGCACTGTTTTCTATTGCTATACTGCATATTTTTGGTCTTGTGTATATTTGCTATCCTCATACTGAGGGTACTCACTGAGATACTGTGAGAAAGTAGCCTCTTTCTATCCTTGTTACCCCCACTTTTGGCCTGTTTGTGAGTGTATGCCAGGGTGTTTTCACTGTCTCACTGGGATCCTGCTAACCAGGGCTCAGTGCTCATAGTGAAAACCCTATGTTTTCAGTATGTTTGTTATGTGTCACTGGGACCCTGCTAGTCAGGACCCCAGTGCTCATAAGTTTGTGGCCTTTATGTGTGTGTTCCCTGTGTGGTGCCTAACTGTCTCACTGAGGCTCTGCTAACCAGAACCTCAGTGGTTATGCTCTCTCATTTCTTTCAAATTGTCACTAACAGGCTAGTGACCAATTTTACCAATTTACATTGGCTTACTGGAACACCCTTATAATTCCCTAGTATATGGTACTGAGGTACCCAAGGTATTGGGGTTCCAGGAGATCCCTATGGGCTGCACCATTTCTTTTGCCACCCATAGGGAGCTCTGACAATTCTTACACAGGCCTGCCACTGCAGCCTGAGTGAAATAACGTCCACGTTATTTCACAGCCATTTTACACTGCACTTAAGTAACTCATAAGTCACCTATATGTCTAACCTTTACCTGGTAAAGGTTAGGTGCAAAGTTACTTAGTGTGAGGGCACCCTAGCACTAGCCAAGGTGCCCCCACATTGTTCAGAGCCAATTCCCTGGACTTTGTGAGTGCGGGGACACCATTACACGCGTGCACTACATATAGGTCACTACCTATATGTAGCTTCACAATGGTAACTCCGAATATGGCCATGTAACATGTCTATGATCATGGAATTGCCCCCTCTATGCCATCCTGGCATAGTTGGCACAATCCCATGATCCCAGTGGTCTGTAGCACAGACCCTGGTACTGCCAAACTGCCCTTCCTGGGGTTTCACTGCAGCTGCTGCTGCTGCCAACCCCTCAGACAGGCATCTGCCCTCCTGGGGTCCAGCCAGGCCTGGCCAAGGATGGCAGAACAAAGGTCTTCCTCTGAGAGAGGGTGTTACACCCTCTCCCTTTGGAAAATGGTGTGAAGGCAGGGGAGGAGTAGCCTCCCCCAGCCTCTGGAAATGCTTTCTTGGGCACAGATGTGCCCAATTCTGCATAAGCCAGTCTACACCGGTTCAGGGGACCCCTTAGCCCTGCTCTGGCGCGAAACTGGACAAAGGAAAGGGGAGTGACCACTCCCCTGACCTGCACCTCCCCTGGGAGGTGTCCAGAGCTCCTCCAGTGTGCTCCAGACCTCTGCCATCTTGGAAACAGAGGTGCTGCTGGCACACTGGACTGCTCTGAGTGGCCAGTGCCACCAGTTGACGTCAGAGACTCCTTCTGATAGGCTCCTTCAGGTGTTAGTAGCCTATCCTCTCTCCTAGGTAGCCAAACCCTCTTTTCTGGCTATTTAGGGTCTCTGTCTCTGGGGAAACTTTAAATAACGAATGCAAGAGCTCATCCGAGTTCCTCTGCATCTCTCTCTTCACCTTCTGCCAAGGAATCGACTGCTGACCGCGCTGGAAGCCTGCAAACCTGCAACATAGTAGCAAAGACGACTACTGCAACTCTGTAACGCTGATCCTGCCGCCTTCTCGACTGTTTTCCTGCTTGTGCATGCTGTGGGGGTAGTCTGCCTCCTCTCTGCACCAGAAGCTCCGAAGAAATCTCCCGTGGGTCGACGGAATCTTCCCCCTGCAACCGCAGGCACCAAAAAGCTGCATTACCGGTCCCTTGGGTCTCCTCTCAGCACAACGAGCGAGGTCCCTCGAATCCAGCGACTCTGTCCAAGTGACCCACACAGTCCAGTGACTCTTCAGTCCAAGTTTGGTGGAGGTAAGTCCTTGCCTCACCTCGCTGGGCTGCATTGCTGGGAACCGCGACTTTTGCAGCTACTCCGGCCCTTGTGCACTTCCCGCGGAAATCCTTTGTGCACAGCCAAGCCTGCGTCCACGGCACTCTAACCTGCATTGCACGACTTTCTAAGTTGGTCTCCGGCGACGTGGGACTCCTTTGTGCGACTTCAGGTGAGTACCGTTTCATGCATCCTTGTAGTGCCTGTTTCTGGCACTTCTCCGGGTGCTACCTGCTGCTGAGAGGGCTCCTTGTCTTGCTCGACGTCCCCTCTCTCTCCTGGTCCAATTTGCGACCTCCTGGTCCCTCCTGGGCCACAGCAGCGTCCAAAAACGCTAACCGTACGATTTGCAGGTAGCAAGGCTTGTTGGCGTTCTTTTGGCGGGAAAACACTTCTGCACGACTCTCCACGGCGAGTGGGATCCGTCCACCAAAGTGGAAGTCTCTAGCCCTTTTCGTTCCTGCAGAAACCTCAGCTTCTTCTGTCCAGTAGAAGCTTCTTTGCACCCGCAGCTGGCATTTCCTGGGCATTTGCCAATCTCCGACTTGCTTGTGACTTTTGGACTTGGTCCCCTTGTCCCACAGGTACCCTAGATTGGAAATCCACAGTTGTTGCATTGTTGGTTTGTGTCTTTTCTGCATTATTCCTCTAACACGACTTCTTTGTCCTTAGGGGAACTTTAGTGCACTTTGCACTCACTTTTCAGGGTCTTGGGGAGGGTTATTTTTCTAACTCTCACTATTTTCTAATAGTCCCAGCGACCCTCTACAAGGTCACATAGGTTTGGGGTCCATTCGTGGTTCGCATTCCACTTTTGGAGTATATGGTTTGTGTTGCCCCTATCCCTATGTTTCCCCATTGCATCCTATTGTAACTATACATTGTTTGCACTGTTTTCTATTACTATACTGCATATTTTTGCTATTTTGTATATATATCTTGTGTATATTTCCTATCCTCTCACTGAGGGTACACTCTAAGATACTTTGGCATATTGTCATAAAAATAAAGTACCTTTATTTTTAGTATAACTGTGTATTGTGTTTTCTTATGATATTGTGCATATGACACTAAGTGGTATTGTAGTAGCTTCACACGTCTCCTAGTTCAGCCTAAGCTGCTCTGCTAAGCTACCATTATCTATCAGCCTAAGCTGCTAGACACCCTGTACACTAATAAGGGATAACTGGGCCTGGTGCAAGGTGCAAGTACCCCTTGGTACTCACTACAAGCCAGTCCAGCCTCCTACAGATACTTTGGCATATTGTCATAAAAATAAAGTTCCTTTATTTTTGGTATATCTGTGTATTGTGTTTTCTTATGATATTGTGCAAGTGACACTAGTGGTACTGTAGGAGCTTCACTCGTCTCCTAGTTCAGCCTAAGCTGCTCTGCTAAGTTTCCATTATCTATCAACCTAAGCTGCTATACACCCTATACACTAATAAGGGATACCTGGGCCTGGTGCAAGGTGTAAGTACCCCTTGGTACTCACTACAAGCCAGTCCAGCCTCCTACAATAAACATGAAGGGGGGTTGTGAAATTGTGATGGGTTATGGTGGAAGAATGTCCATGGCAGAGTCCAGTCTATTAGTCTCACAGGTAAATTGCACATCTGGCCATTGGAAGTGGAGCTGGGGCAGTTCTGAATTGGACAGGGTAACAAAGTGGGACAGTGGGGGGACAATCAGGGTAGTTATTTCCTGGCGGGGATCTTGCCATCTTGCTCTGTCCTGTTCCTGGATCTCAGGGACCGCTTGCGGGGTGGTTGTCCGTCTGCAGGGGGTGGGATGCTGGTGTGGTGGTCCTTTGGCGGTGCGTCCTGTCTACTAGCGCCAGCGGAGGTGGTGGGCATTTCATCGTCCTGGCTAGTGTCAGGGGCCCCTTGGAGTGCCACGGTGTCCCTCAAGGTCTTTTGCATGTCCGTCAGCACCCCTACGATGGTGCCCAGGGCAGAGCTGATGGTCCTGAGCTCCTCCCTGAACTCCAAATACTGCTCCTCCTTCAGACGCAGGGTCTCCTGCAACTTGTCCAGGACCGTTGCCATCGTCTCCTGGGAGTGGTGGTATGCTCCCATGATGGAGGATAGGGCCTCGTTGAGAGTTGGTTCCCTTGGCCTGTCCTCCCTCTGTCGCACAGCAGCCCTCCCAGTTCCCCGGTGTTCCAGTGCCTCCGTCCCCTGGACCGTGTGCCCACTACTACTGCCCCCAGGTCCCTGTTGTTGTTGGGGTGGTGGGTTAGCCTGGGTTCCCTGTAGTGGTGGACACACCGCTGATTGACCTGTCCTGGGTAGGGAGGTATGGGCCCACTGGGTGGGTGCTGTACTGGTGTTACCAGAGGGTGGCAGCTCGGTGTTGGGCTGTGGCTGGGCAAGGGGAACCGACTGTCCTGAGGCCCACAATGGTCGGGCTGGTCATCAAGATCCATTAGGGCAGGGCTGCTGTCGTCACTGTGGGCCTCTTCTGGGGTTGGAGTGGTGTTGTCTGGACCCTCTGGTGTGGTGACGTTCCTTCGGGTTCCTGCGGGGGTATAAGTACATAATTATTGCATGAGTGTGTTTCATGGTTGTGAGAAGGTAGCCTCTTTCTAGCCTTGTTACCCCCACTTTTGGCCTGTTTGTGAGTGTATGTCAGGGTGTTTGTCACTGTTTTCACTGTCTCACTGGGATCCTCATAGCCAGGCCTCAGTGCTCATAGTGAAAACACCATGTTTTCAGTATGGTTGTTATGTGTCACTGGGATCCTGCTAGTCAGGACCCCAGTGCTCATAGGTTTGTGGCCTATATGTATGTGTCACTGGGACCCTGTCACACAGGGCCCCAGTGCTCATAGGTGTGCATGTATATGTTCCCTGTGTGGTGCCTAACTGTCTCACTGAGGCTCTGCTAACCAGAACCTCAGTGGTTATGCTCTCTCATTACTTTCAAATTGTCACTAACAGGCTAGTGACCATTTTTACCAATTTACATTGGCTTACTGGAACACCCTTATAATTCCCTAGTATATGGTACTGAGGTACCCAGGGTATTAGGGTTCCAGGAGATCCCTATGGGCTGCAGCATTTCTTTTGCCACCCATAGGGAGCTGTGACAATTCTTACACAGGCCTGCCACTGCAGCCTGAGTGAAATAACGTCCACGTTATTTCCCAGCCATTTTACACCGCACTTAAGTAACTTATAAGTCACCTATATGTCTAACCTTTACCTGGTAAAGGTTAGGTGCAAAGTTACTTAGTGTGAGGGCACCCTGGCACTAGCCAAGGTGCCCCCACATTGTTCAGAGCCAATTCACTGAAGTTTGTGAGTGCGGGGACACCATTACACGCGTGCACTACATATAGGTCACTACCTATATGTAGCTTCACCATGGTAACTCCGAATATGGCCATGTAACATGTCTATGATCATGGAATTGCCCCCTCTATGCCATCCTGGCATTGTTGGTACAATTCCATGATCCCAGTGGTCTGTAGCACAGACCCTGGTACTGCCAGACTGCCCTTCCTGGGGTTTCACTGCAGCTGCTGCTGCTGCCAACCCCTCAGACAGGCAGCTGCCCTCCTGGGGTCCAGCCAGGCCTGGCCCAGGATGGCAGAACAAAGAACTTCCTCTGAGAGAGGGTGTGACACCCTCTCCCTTTGGAAAATGGTGTGAAGGCAGGGGAGGAGTAGCCTCCCCCAGCCTCTGGAAATGCTTTGTTGGGCACGGATGTGCCCAATTCTGCATAAGCCAGTCTACACCGGTTCAGGGACCCCTTAGCGCCTGCTCTGGCGCGAAACTGGACAAAGGAAAGGGGAGTGACCACTCCCCTGACCTGCACCTCCCCTGGGAGGTGTCCAGAGCTCCTCCAGTGTGCTCCAGACCTCTGCCATCTTGGAAACCGAGGTGCTGCTGGCACACTGGACTGCTCTGAGTGGCCAGTGCCACCAGGTGACGTCAGAAACTCCTGCTGATAGGCTCCTTCAGGTGTTAGTAGCCTTTCCTCTCTCCTAGGTAGCCAAACCCTCTTTTCTGGCTATTTAGGGTCTCTGTCTCTGGGGAAACTTTAGATAACGAATGCATGAGCTCAGCCGAGTTCCTCTGCATCTCCCTCTTCACCTTCTGATAAGGAAACGACCGCTGACCGCGCTGGAAGCCTGCAAACCTGCAACATAGTAGCAAAGGCGACTACTGCAACTCTGAAACGCTGATCCTGCCGCCTTCTCGACTGTTTTCCTGCTTGTGCATGCTGTGGGGGTAGCCTGCCTCCTCTCGGCACCAGAAGCTCCGAAGAAATCTCCCGTGGGTCGACGGAATCTTCCCCCTGCAACCGCAGGCACCAAAAAGCTGCATTACCGGTCCCTTGGGTCTCCTCTCAGCACGACGAGCGAGGTCCCTCGAATCCAGCGACGCTGTCCAAGTGACCCCCACAGTCCAGTGACTCTTCAGCCCAAGTTTGGTGGAGGTAAGTCCTTGCCTCACCTCGCGGGGCTGCATTGCTGGGAACCGCGACTTTGCAGCTACTCCGGCCCCTGTGCACTTCCGGCAGAAATCCTTCGTGCACAGCCAAGCCTGGGTCCACGGCACTCTAACCTGCATTGCACGACTTTCTAAGTTGGTCTCCGGCGACGTGGGACTCCTTTGTGCAACTTCGGCGAGCACTGTTTCACGCATCCTTGTAGTGCCTGTTTCTGGCACTTCTCCGGGTGCTACCTGCTTCAGTTAGGGCTCTTTGTCTTGCTCGACGTCCCCTCTCTCTTTCGGTCCAATTTGCGACCTCCTGGGCCCCAACAGCGTCCAAAAACGCCAAACGCACGATTTGCAGCTAGCAAGGCTTGTTGGCGTCCTTTCAGCGGGAAAACACTTCTGTACGACTCTCCAAGGCGAGAGGGATCCGTCCACCGAAGGGGAAGTCTCTAGCCCTTTTCGTTCCTGCAGAAACCTCAGCTTCTTCTGTCCAGTTGAAGCTTCTTTGCACCCGCAGCTGGCATTTCCTGGGCATCTGCCCATCTCCGACTTGCTTGTGACTTTTGGACTTGGTCCCCTTGTTCCACAGGTACCCTAGATTGGAAATCCACAGTTGTTGCATTGCTGGTTTGTGTCTTTCCTGCATTATTCCTCTAACACGACTACTTTGTCCTTAGGGGAACTTTAGTGCACTTTGCACTCACTTTTCAGGGTCTTGGGGAGGGTTATTTTTCTAACTCTCACTATTTTCTAATAGTCCCAGCGACCCTCTACAAGGTCACATAGGTTTGGGGTCCATTCGTGGTTCGCATTCCACTTTTGGAGTATATGGTTTGTGTTGCCCCTATCCCTATGTTTCCCCATTGCATCCTATTGTAACTATACATTGTTTGCACTGTTTTCTAAGACTATACTGCATATTTTTGCTATTGTGTATATATATCTTGTGTATATTTCCTATCCTCTCACTGAGGGTACACTCTAAGATACTTTGGCATATTGTCATAAAAATAAAGTACCTTTATTTTTAGTATAACTGTGTATTGTGTTTTCTTATGATATTGTGCATATGACACTAAGTGGTACTGTAGTAGCTTCACACGTCTCCTAGTTCAGCCTAAGCTGCTCTGCTAAGCTACCATTATCTATCAGCCTAAGCTGCTAGACACCCTATACACTAATAAGGGATAACTGGGCCTGGTGCAAGGTGCAAGTACCCCTTGGTACTCACTACAAGCCAGTCCAGCCTCCTACATTGGTTGTGCAGTGGTGGGATAAGTGCTTGAGACTACTTACCACTCTTGTCATTGTACTTTTCATGAGAGAAAAATATACAAAACAAGGTCAGTGTATATACACATAGCCAAAAAGTTTTGCATTTCCTCTTTTCACTCTTTTCTAAGTGCTGAAAAGTACTCCTAAACTTTCAAAAAGTTCTTAAAAGTTTAAAAAGTTTTTTCTGTCTTTCCAAAAAGTTCTGAAAACTTTTTTCTCTTTGTCTATCACTTTAACTCTCTCTAAAAAATGTCTGGCACAGGCAAAAATGTTGAACTGTCCAAACTTGCATATGATCACCTTAGCTGGAAAGGAGCAAGGAGTCTCTGCATAGAGAGAGGTTTGAGTGTAGGGAAGAATCCTTCCTTAGAACTGTTAATTAATATGCTTAGAGTACAGGATAAGGCCAGAAGTGCCCAATCTGGTGAAAAAGTAGCTAATGGTTCTCAATCTGATCCAGGGACTCCCCCAGGAAAAGGTTCAGGAAAGAAACTTCTCAGCCTGCCCATTACTAGACAGTCTAGCATAGTTGGTACAGAGGTTGAATCACACCATACTGATGGTGTGCTCTCACATTATGCTGGTAGCCAAGCTGTTAGGGTGCCCTCTGTAAGGGACAGGTCTCCTTCTGTTCATTCCCATCATACCTCTGTATCTAGAAATGTCCCTCCCACCCACCCTGATGACAGATTGTTAGAAAGGGAGCTCAATAGATTGAGAGTGGAACAAACCAGACTGAAGCTCAAGAAGCAACAGCTGGACTTGGATAGACAGTCTTTAGAATTAGAGAAGGAAAGACAGAAGTTGGGTTTAGATACCCATGGTGGCAGCAGCAGTATTCCCCATAGTCATCCTGCAAAAGAGCATGATTCCAGGAATCTGCACAAGATAGTTCCCCCTTATAAGGAGGGGGATGACATTAACAAGTGGTTTGCTGCACTTGAGAGGGCCTGTGCTGTACAGGATGTCCCTCAAAAGCAGTGGGCTGCTATCCTATGGCTATCATTTAGTGGAAAAGGTAGGGATAGGCTCCTTACTGTGAAAGAAAGTGATGCCAATAATTTTACAGTTCTTAAGAATGCACTCCTGGATGGTTATGGCTTAACCACTGAACAATACAGGATAAAGTTCAGAGAGACCAAAAAGGAGTCTTCACAAGACTGGGTTGATTTCATTGACCATTCAGTGAAGGCCTTGGAGGGGTGGTTACATGGCAGTAAAGTTACTGATTATGAAAGCCTGTATAACACAATCCTGATAGAGCATATACTTAATAATTGTGTGTCTGATTTGTTGCACCAGTACCTGGTAGACTCTGATCTGACCTCTCCCCAAGAATTGGGAAAGAAGGCAGACAAATGGGTCAGAACAAGGGTGAACAGAAAAGTTCATACAGGGGGTGACAAAGATGGCAATAAGAAGAAAGATGGTGAAAAATCTCAAGATAAGCATGGGGATAAGGGTAAAACCAAAGATCCCACTTCAAATCTTAAACACTCTTCAGAGGGTGGGGATAAAACAAATTCTTCCTCTTCTTCCCAACCTGCACACATTAAAAAGCCTTGGTGCTTTGTGTGTAAAAACAGAGGCCATAGGCCAGGGGATAAGTCCTGTCCAGGTAAACCCCCTGAGCCTACCACCACTAATACATCAAGCTCTAGTGCCCCTAGCAGTAGTGGTACTAGTGGTGGGACTGCTGGCAACAGGCAAGCAAAGGGTGTAGTTGGGTTCACTTATGGGTCCATAGTGGAAACTGATGTAATCAGTCCCAAGACAGTTTCTGTCACACCTAGTGGCATTGGCCTTGCCACACTGGCTGCTTGTCCCCTTACAATGGATAAGTACAGGCAGACAGTTTCAATAAATGGTGTTGAGGCCTTGGCCTACAGGGACACAGGTGCCAGTTTCACTTTGGTGACTGAAAACCTAGTGCCTTCTGAACAACACATCATTGGACAACAGTATAAGATTATTGATGTCCATAACTCCACTAAGTTTCTTCCCTTAGCTATAATTCAGTTTAGTTGGGGTGGAGTTACTGGCCCTAAGCAGGTGGTGGTATCACCTAGCTTACCTGTAGACTGTCTCTTAGGTAATGACCTAGAGGCCTCAGGTTGGGCTGATGTAGAGTTTTATGCCCATGCAGCCATGCTGGGCATCCCTGAGGAATTGTTCCCTCTCATTTCTACTGAAATGAAAAAGCAAAGGAGAGAAGGCCTGAAAACTCAGGATCCCTCTCCATCAACAGGTAAAAAGGGTATCACAGTATCCCCTAACCACCCTACCATTCAGGATACCATTCCTGTGGTGGGAGAAACCTCTCCTGGGGTGGCACCTGTTCCAAGGGAATCATCAGCTGGCAAAGCTGGACTCCCTGAGGTGGAAGTACCTCTCTGTGGGATAACTAACATTGGTGAGAAAAACAGCACCATTTTAGTTAACATGGAGCATCCCTCCAACCCTCCCAGAGAAACTTTAGTGCAGAAACCCTGTACTGCCTCACAACACTTAGGACAGCATCCCTGCCCTAGTGTGGAGCTCATAGGACAGCATCCCTGCCCTGCTCCAACTCAAGAGAAACAGCATCCCTGTTCTCTCTTCCAGCCAAATGGACAAAGTTTTTGCCCAGCTATGGCTTTACTGAGACAGCATCCCTGTCTGGCATTTCCATCATTACAAATAGGTTCAGTGGATAATTCCCACTGCTCTAAACTAAAACTTACTGATAGAAACTCTGAAAATACATCTTCACATTGTTGGTTAGCTAAAAAACTTCAAACAGGGTGGTTTACATCCCCACAGGGAAGTAACCATATAGTGGATGATAAAGGGAGTAACCAGTCTATTGCAGAGCTACTCTCTACTTATCACCACTTAGACAATAAAGTCTCAACTGGCCAAGGTTAGCCTTATTGTCCTTCGTTTGGGGGGGGGTTGTGTGAGAAGGTAGCCTCTTTCTAGCCTTGTTACCCCCACTTTTGGCCTGTTTGTGAGTGTATGTCAGGGTGTTTGTGTAGGAAAGTACCATCTTGCCTGGCATGTTACCCCCATTTTTCACTGTATATATGTTGTTTTAGTTGTATGTGTCACTGGGACCCTGGTAACCCAGGGCCCCAGTGCTCATAAGTGTGCCTGAATGTGTTACCTGTGTAGTGACTAACTGTCTCACTGAGGCTCTGCTAATCAGAACCTCAGTGGTTATTGTGAGAAGGTAGCCTCTTTCTAGCCTTGTTACCCCCACTTTTGGCCTGTTTGTGAGTGTATGTCAGGGTGTTTGTCACTGTTTTCACTGTCTCACTGGGATCCTGATAGCCAGGCCTCAGTGCTCATAGTGAAAACACCATGTTTTCAGTATGGTTGTTATGTGTCACTGGGATCCTGCTAGTCAGGACCCCAGTGCTCATAGGTTTGTGGCCTATATGTATGTGTCACTGGGACCCTGTCACACAGGGCCCCAGTGCTCATAGGTGTGCATGTATATGTTCCCTGTGTGGTGCCTAACTGTCTCACTGAGGCTCTGCTAACCAGAACCTCAGTGGTTATGCTCTCTCATTACTTTCAAATTGTCACTAACAGGCTAGTGACCAATTTTACCAATTTACATTGGCTTACTGGAACACCCTTATAATTCCCTAGTATATGGTACTGAGGTACCCAGGGTATTGGGGTTCCAGGAGATCCCTATGGGCTGCAGCATTTCTTTTGCCACCCATAGGGAGCTCTGACAATTCTTACACAGGCCTGCCACTGCAGCCTGAGTGAAATAACGTCCACGTTATTTCACAGCCATTTTACACTGCACTTAAGTAACTTATAAGTCACCTATATGTCTAACCTTTACCTGGTAAAGGTTAGGTGCAAAGTTACTTAGTGTGTGGGCACCCTGGCACTAGCCAAGGTGCCCCCACATTGTTCAGAGCCAATTCACTGAACTTTGTGAGTGCGGGGACACCATTACACGCGTGCACTACATATAGGTCACTACCTATATGTAGCTTCACCATGGTAACTCCGAATATGGCCATGTAACATGTCTATGATCATGGAATTGCCCCCTCTATGCCATCCTGGCATTGTTGGTACAATTCCATGATCCCAGTGGTCTGTAGCACAGACCCTGGTACTGCCAGACTGCCCTTTCTGGGGTTTCTCTGCAGCTGCTGCTGCTGCCAACCCCTCAGACAGGCAGCTGCCCTCCTGGGGTCCAGCCAGGCCTGGCCCAGGATGGCAGAACAAAGAACTTCCTCTGAGAGAGGGTGTGACACCCTCTCCCTTTGGAAAATGGTGTGAAGGCAGGGGAGGAGTAGCCTCCCCCAGCCTCTGGAAATGCTTTGTTGGGCACAGATGTGCCCAATTCTGCATAAGCCAGTCTACACCGGTTCAGGGACCCCTTAGCCCCTGCTCTGGCGCGAAACTGGACAAAGGAAAGGGGAGTGACCACTCCCCTGACCTGCACCTCCCCTGGGAGGTGTCCAGAGCTCCTCCAGTGTGCTCCAGACCTCTGCCATCTTGGAAACAGAGGTGCTGCTGGCACACTGGACTGCTCTGAGTGGCCGGTGCCACCAGGTGACGTCAGAGACTCCTTGTGATAGGCTCCTTCAGGTGTTAGTAGCCTTTCCTCTCTCCTAGGTAGCCAAACCCTCTTTTCTGGCTATTTAGGGTCTCTGTCTCTGGGGAAACTTTAGATAACGAATGCATGAGCTCAGCCGAGTTCCGCTGCATCTCCCTCTTCACCTTCTGATAAGGAATCGACCGCTGACCGCGCTGGAAGCCTGCAAACCTGCAACATAGTAGCAAAGACGACTACTGCAACTCTGTAACGCTGATCCTGCCGCCTTCTCGACTGTTTTCCTGCTTGTGCATGCTGTGGGGGTAGTCTGCCTCCTCTCTGCACCAGAAGCTCCGAAGAAATCTCCCGTGGGTCGACGGAATCTTCCCCCTGCAACCGCAGGCACCAAAAAGCTGCATCTCCGGTCCCTTGGGTCTCCTCTCAGCACGACGAGCGAGGTCCCTCGAATCCAGCGACACCGTCCAAGTGACCCCCACAGTCCAGTGACTCTTCAGCCCAAGTTTGGTGGAGGTAAGTCCTTGCCTCACCTCGCTGGGCTGCATTGCTGGGAACCGCGACTTTGCAAGCTACTCCGGCCCCTGTGCACTTCCGGCGGAAATCCTTCGTGCACAGCCAAGCCTGGGTCCACGGCACTCTAACCTGCATTGCACGACTTTCTAAGTTGGTCTCCGGCGACGTGGGACTCCTTTGTGCAACTTCGGCGAGCACCGTTTCACGCATCCTTGTAGTGCCTGTTTCTGGCACTTCTCCGGGTGCTACCTGCTTCAGTGAGGGCTCTTTGTCTTGCACGACGTCCCCTCTCTCTTCAGGTCCAATTTGCGACCTCCTGGTCCCTCCTGGGCCCCAGCAGCGTCCAAAAACGCCAAACGCACGATTTGCGTGTAGCAAGGCTTGTTGGCGTCCATCCGGCGGGAAAACACTTCTGCACGACTCTCCAAGGCGTGGGGGATCCATCCTCCAAAGGGGAAGTCTCTAGCCCTTGTCGTTCCTGCAGTATTCACAGTTCTTCAGCCTAGAAAGAGCTTCTTTGCACCAACCGCTGGCATTTCTTGGGCATCTGCCCATCTCCGAGCTGCTTGTGACTTTTGGACTTGGTCCCCTTGTTCCACAGGTACCCTCAGTCAGGAATCCATCGTTGTTGCATTGCTGATTTGTGTTTTCCTTGCATTCTCCCTCTAACACGACTATTTTGTCTTTAGGGGAACTTTGGTGCACTTTGCACTCACTTTTCAGGGTCTTGGGGAGGGTTATTTTTCTAACTCTCACTATTTTCTAATAGTCCCAGCGACCCTCTACAAGGTCACATAGGTTTGGGGTCCATTCGTGGTTCGCATTCCACTTCTGGAGTATATGGTTTGTGTTGCCCCTATCCCTATGTTTCCCCATTGCATCCTATTGTAACTATACATTGTTTGCACTGTTTTCTAAGACTATACTGCATATTTTTGCTATTGTGTATATATATCTTGTGTATATTTCCTATCCTCTCACTGAGGGTACACTCTAAGATACTTTGGCATATTGTCATAAAAATAAAGTACCTTTATTTTTAGTATAACTGTGTATTGTGTTTTCTTATGATATTGTGCATATGACACTAAGTGGTACTGTAGTAGCTTCACACGTCTCCTAGTTCAGCCTGAGCTGCTTTGCTAAGCTACCATTATCTATCAGCCTAAGCTGCTAGACACCCTATACACTAATAAGGGATAACTGGGCCTGGTGCAAGGTGCAAGTACCCCTTGGTACTCACTACAAGCCAGTCCAGCCTCCTACATTGGTTGTGCAGCGGTGGGATAAGTGCTTGAGACTACTTACCACTCTTGTCATTGTACTTTTCATAAGAGAAAAATATACAAAACAAGGTCAGTGTATATACACATAGCCAAAAAGTTTTGCATTTCCTCTTTTCACTCTTTTCTAAGTGCTGAAAAGTACTTCTAAACTTTCAAAAAGTTCTTAAAAGTTTAAAAAGTTTTTTCTGTCTTTCCAAAAAGTTCTGAAAACTTTTTTTCTCTTTTGTCTATCACTTTAACTCTCTCTAAAAATGTCTGGCACAGGCCAAAAAGTTGAACTGTCCAAACTTGCATATGATCACCTTAGCTGGAAAGGAGCAAGGAGTCTCTGCATAGAGAGAGGTTTGAGTGTAGGGAAGAATCCTTCCTTAGAACTGTTAATTAATATGCTTAGAGTACAGGATAAGGCCATAAGTGCCCAATCTGTAGAAAAAGTAGCTAATGGTTCTCAATCTGATCCAGGGACTCCCCCAGGAAAAGGTTCAGGAAAGAAACTTCTCAGCCTGCCCATTACTAGACAGTCTAGCATAGTTGGTACAGAGGTTGAATCACATCATACTGATGATGTGCTCTCACATTATACTGGTAGCCAAGCTGTTAGGGTGCCCTCTGTAAGGGACAGGTCTCCTTCTGTTCATTCCCATCACACCTCTGTATCTAGAAATGTCCCTCCCACCCACCCTGATGACAGATTGTTGGAAAGGGAGCTCAATAGATTGAGAGTGGAGCAAACCAGACTGAAGCTCAAGAAGCAACAGCTGGATTTGGATAGACAGTCTTTAGAAATAGAGAGGGAAAGACAGAAAATGGGTTTAGATACCCATGGTGGCAGCAGCAGTATTCCCCATAGTCATCCTGCAAAAGAGCATGATTCCAGGAATCTGCATAAGATAGTTCCCCCTTACAAGGAGGGGGATGACATTAACAAGTGGTTTGCTGCACTTGAGAGGGCCTGTGCTGTACAGGATGTCCCTCAAAAGCAGTGGGCTGCTATCCTATGGCTATCATTTACTGGAAAAGGTAGGGATAGGCTCCTTACTGTAAAAGAAAATGATGCTAACAATTTCCAAGTTCTTAAGAATGCACTCCTGGATGGTTATGGCTTAACCACTGAACAGTACAGGATAAAGTTCAGAGATACCAAAAAGGAGTCTTCACAAGACTGGGTTGATTTCATTGACCAGGCAGTGAAGGCCTTGGAGGGGTGGTTACATGGCAGTAAAGTTACTGATTATGACAGCCTGTATAACTTGATCCTGAGAGAGCATATTCTTAATAATTGTGTGTCTGATTTGTTGCACCAGTACTTGGTGGACTCTGATCTGACCTCTCCCCAAGAATTGGGAAAGAAGGCAGACAAATGGGTCAGAACAAGAGTGAACAGAAAAGTTCATACAGGGGGTGACAAAGATGGCAATAAGAAGAAAGATGGTGAAAAATCTCAAGATAAGCATGGGGATAAGGGTAAAACCAAAGATCCCACTTCAAATCTTAAACACTCTTCAGAGGGTGGGGATAAAACAAAGTCTTCCTCTTCTTCCCAACCTGCACACATTAAAAAGCCTTGGTGCTTTGTGTGTAAAAACAGAGGCCATAGGCCAGGGGATAAGTCCTGTCCAGGTAAACCCCCTGAGCCTACCACCACTAATACATCAAGCTCTAGTGCCCCTAGCAGTAGTGGTACTAGTGGTGGGACTGCTGGCAACAGTCAAGCAAAGGGTGTAGTTGGGTTCACTTATGGGTCCATAGTGGAAACTGATGTAATCAGTCCCAAGACAGTTTCTGTCACACCTAGTGGCATTGGCCTTGCCACACTGGCTGCTTGTCCCCTTACAATGGATAAGTACAGGCAGACAGTTTCAATAAATGGTGTTGAGGCCTTGGCCTACAGGGACACAGGTGCCAGTTTCACTTTGGTGACTGAAAACCTAGTGCCTCCTGAACAACACATCATTGGACAACAGTATAAGATTATTGATGTCCATAACTCCACTAAGTTTCTTCCCTTAGCTATAATTCAGTTTAGTTGGGGTGGAGTTACTGGCCCTAAGCAGGTGGTGGTATCACCTAGCTTACCTGTAGACTGTCTCTTAGGTAATGACCTAGAGGCCTCAGGTTGGGCTGATGTAGAGTTTTATGCCCATGCAGCCATGCTGGGCATCCCTGAGGAATTGTTCCCTCTCATTTCAAGTGAAATGAAAAAGCAAAGGAGAGAAGGCCTGAAAACTCAGGATCCCTCTCCAGCAACAGGTAAAAAGGGTATCACAGTATCCCCTAACCACCCTACCATTCAGGATACTATTCCTGTGGTGGGAGAAACCTCTCCTGGGGTGGCACCTGTTCCAAGGGAATCATCAGCTGGCAAAGCTGGACTCCCTGAGGTGGAAGTACCTCTCTGTGGGATAACTAACATTGGTGAGAAAAAGAGCACCATTTTAGTTAACATGGAGCATCCCTCCAACCCTCCCAGAGAAACTTTAGTGCAGAAACTCTGCACTGCCTCACAACACTTAGGACAGCATCCCTGCCCTAGTGTGGAGCTGATAGGACAGCATCCCTGCCCTGCTCCAACCCAAGAGAAACAGCATCCCTGTTCTCTCTTCCAGCCATATGGACAAAGTTTTTGCCCAGCTATGGCTTTTCTGAGACAGCATCCCTGTCTGGCATTTCCATCACTACAAATAGGTTCAGTGGACAATTCCCACTGCTCTAAACTAAAACTTACTGATAGAAACTCTGAAAATACATCTTCACATTGTTGCTTAGCTGAAAAACTTCAAACAGGGTGGTTTACATCCCCACAGGGAAGTAACCATATAGTGGATGATAAAGGGAGTAACCAGTCTATTGCAGAGCTACTCTCTACTTATCACCACTTAGACAATAAAGTCTCAACTGGCCAAGGTTAGCCTTATTGTCCTTCGTTTGGGGGGGGTTGTGTGAGAAGGTAGCCTCTTTCTAGCCTTGTTACCCCCACTTTTGGCCTGTTTGTGAGTGTATGTCAGGGTGTTTGTCACTGTTTTCACTGTCTCACTGGGATCCTGATAGCCAGGCCTCAGTGCTCATAGTGAAAACACCATGTTTTCAGTATGGTTGTTATGTGTCACTGGGATCCTGCTAGTCAGGACCCCAGTGCTCATAGGGTTGTGGCCTATATGTATGTGTCACTGGGACCCTGTCACACAGGGCCCCAGTGCTCATAGGTGTGCATGTATATGTTCCCTGTGTGGTGCCTAACTGTCTCACTGAGGCTCTGCTAACCAGAACCTCAGTGGTTATGCTCTCTCATTACTTTTAAATTGTCACTAACAGGCTAGTGACCATTTTTACCAATTTACATTGGCTTACTGGAACACCCTTATAATTCCCTAGTATATGGTACTGAGGTACCCAGGGTATTGGGGTTCCAGGAGATCCCTATGGGCTGCAGCATTTCTTTTGCCACCCATAGGGAGCTCTGACAATTCTTACACAGGCCTGCCACTGCAGCCTGAGTGAAATAACGTCCACGTTATTTCACAGCCATTTTACACTGCACTTAAGTAACTTATAAGTCACCTATATGTCTAACCCTTACCTGGTAAAGGTTGGGTGCAAAGTTACTTAGTGTGAGGGCACCCTGGCACTAGCCAAGGTGCCCCCACATTGTTCAGAGCCAATTCACTGAACTTTGTGAGTGCGGGGACACCATTACACGCGTGCACTACATATAGGTCACTACCTATATGTAGCTTCACCATGGTAACTCCGAATATGGCCATGTAACATGTCTATGATCATGGAATTGCCCCCTCTATGCCATCCTGGCATTGTTGGTACAATTCCATGATCCCAGTGGTCTGTAGCACAGACCCTGGTACTGCCAGACTGCCCTTCCTGGGGTTTCACTGCAGCTGCTGCTGCTGCCAACCCCTCAGACAGGCAGCTGCCCTCCTGGGGTCCAGCCAGGCCTGGCCCAGGATGGCAGAACAAAGAACTTCCTCTGAGAGAGGGTGTGACACCCTCTCCCTTTGGAAAATGGTGTGAAGGCAGGGGAGGAGTAGCCTCCCCCAGCCTCTGGAAATGCTTTGTTGGGCACAGATGTGCCCAATTCTGCATAAGCCAGTCTACACCGGTTCAGGGACCCCTTAGCCCCTGCTCTGGCGCGAAACTGGACAAAGGAAAGGGGAGTGACCACTCCCCTGACCTGCACCTCCCCTGGGAGGTGTCCAGAGCTCCTCCAGTGTGCTCCAGACCTCTGCCATCTTGGAAACAGAGGTGCTGCTGGCACACTGGACTGCTCTGAGTGGCCAGTGCCACCAGGTGACGTCAGAGACTCCTGCTGATAGGCTCCTTCAGGTGTTAGTAGCCTTTCCTCTCTCCTAGGTAGCCAAACCCTCTTTTCTGGCTATTTAGGGTCTCTGTCTCTGGGGAAACTTGAGATAACGAATGCATGAGCTCAGCCGAGTTCCTCTGCATCTCCCTCTTCACCTTCTGATAAGGAATCGACCGCTGACCGCGCTGGAAGCCTGCAAACCTGCAACATAGTAGCAAAGACGACTACTGCAACTCTGTAACGCTGATCCTGCCGCCTTCTCGACTGTTTTCCTGCTTGTGCATGCTGTGGGGGTAGCCTGCCTCCTCTCTGCACCAGAAGCTCCGAAGAAATCTCCCGTGGGTCGACGGAATCTTCCCCCTGCAACCGCAGGCACCAAAAAGCTGCATTACCGGTCCCTTGGGTCTCCTCTCAGCACGACGAGCGAGGTCCCTCGAATCCAGCGACACCGTCCAAGTGACCCCCACAGTCCAGTGACTCTTCAGCCCAAGTTTGGTGGAGGTAAGTCCTTGCCTCACCTCGCTGGGCTGCATTGCTGGGAACCGCGACTTTGCAAGCTTCTCCGGCCCCTGTGCACTTCCGGCGGAAATCCTGTGTGCACAGCCAAGCCTGGGTCCACGGCACTCTAACCTGCATTGCACGACTTTCTAAGTTGGTCTCCGGCGACGTGGGACTCCTTTGTGCAACTTCGGCGAGCACCGTTTCACGCATCCTTGTAGTGCCTGTTTCTGGCACTTCTCCGGGTGCTACCTGCTTCAGTGAGGGCTCTTTGTCTTGCTCGACGTCCCCTCTCTCTGCAGGTCCAATTTGCGACCTCCTGGTCCTTCCTGGACCCCAGCAGCGTCCAAAAACGCCAAACGCACGATTTGCGTGTAGCAAGGCTTGTTGGCGTCCATCCGGCGGGAAAACACTTCTGCACGACTCTCCAAGGCGTGGGGGATCCATCCTCCAAAGGGGAAGTCTCTAGCCCTTGTCGTTCCTGCAGTATTCACAGTTCTTCAGCCTAGTAAGAGCTCTTTGCACCAACCGCTGGCATTTCTTGGGCATCTGCCCATCTCCGAGCTGCTTGTGACTTTTGGACTTGGTCCCCTTGTTCCACAGGTACCCTCAGTCAGGAATCCATCGTTGTTGCATTGCTGATTTGTGTTTTCCTTGCATTTTCCCTCTAACACGACTATTTTGTCCTTAGGGGAACTTTGGTGCACTTTGCACTCACTTTTCAGGGTCTTGGGGAGGGTTATTTTTCTAACTCTCACTATTTTCTAATAGTCCCAGCGACCCTCTACAAGGTCACATAGGTTTGGGGTCCATTCGTGGTTCACATTCCACTTTTGGAGTATATGGTTTGTGTTGCCCCTATCCCTATGTTTCCCCATTGCATCCTATTGTAACTATACATTGTTTGCACTGTTTTCTAAGACTATACTGCATATTTTTGCTATTGTGTATATATATCTTGTGTATATTTCCTATCCTCTCACTGAGGGTACACTCTAAGATACTTTGGCATATTGTCATAAAAATAAAGTACCTTTATTTTTAGTATAACTGTGTATTGTGTTTTCTTATGATATTGTGCATATGACACTAAGTGGTACTGTAGTAGCTTCACACGTCTCCTAGTTCAGCCTGAGCTGCTTTGCTAAGCTTCCATTATCTATCAGCCTAAGCTGCTAGACACCCTATACACTAATAAGGGATAACTGGGCCTGGTGCAAGGTGCAAGTACCCCTTGGTACTCACTACAAGCCAGTCCAGCCTCCTACATTGGTTGTGCAGCGGTGGGATAAGTGCTTGAGACTACTTACCACTCTTGTCATTGTACTTTTCATAAGAGAAAAATATACAAAACAAGGTCAGTGTATATACACATAGCCAAAAAGTTTTGCATTTCCTCTTTTCACTCTTTTCTAAGTGCTGAAAAGTACTTCTAAACTTTCAAAAAGTTCTTAAAAGTTTAAAAAGTTTTTTCTGTCTTTCCAAAAAGTTCTGAAAACTTTTTTCTCTTTTTCTATCACTTTAACTCTCTCTAAAAAATGTCTGGCACAGGAAAAAATGTTGAACTGTCCAAACTTGCATATGATCACCTTAGCTGGAAAGGAGCAAGGAGTCTCTGCATAGAGAGAGGTTTGAGTGTAGGGAAGAATCCTTCCTTAGAACTGTTAATTAATATGCTTAGAGTACAGGATAAGGCCATAAGTGCCCAATCTGTAGAAAAAGTAGCTAATGGTTCTCAATCTGATCCAGGGACTCCCCCAGGAAAAGGTTCAGGAAAGAAACTTCTCAGCCTGCCCATTACTAGACAGTCTAGCATAGTTGGTACAGAGGTTGAATCACACCATACTGATGGTGTGCTCTCACATTATACTGGTAGCCAAGCTGTTAGGGTGCCCTCTGTAAGGGACAGGTCTCCTTCTGTTCATTCCCATCATACCTCTGTATCTAGAAATGTCCCTCCCACCCACCCTGATGACAGATTGTTAGAAAGGGAGCTCAATAGATTGAGAGTGGAACAAACCAGACTGAAGCTCAAGAAGCAACAGCTGGATTTGGATAGACAGTCTTTAGAAATACAGAAGGAAAGACAGAAGTTGGGTTTAGATACCCATGGTGGCAGCAGCAGTATTCCCCATAGTCATCCTGCAAAAGAGCATGATTCCAGGAATCTGCACAAGATAGTTCCCCCTTATAAGGAGGGGGATGACATTAACAAGTGGTTTGCTGCACTTGAGAGGGCCTGTGCTGTACAGGATGTCCCTCAAAAGCAGTGGGCTGCTATCCTATGGCTATCATTTACTGGAAAAGGTAGGGATAGGCTCCTTACTGTAAAAGAAAATGATGCTAATAATTTCCAAGTTCTTAAGAATGCACTCCTGGATGGTTATGGCTTAACCACTGAACAGTACAGGATAAAGTTCAGAGAGACCAAAAAGGAGTCTTCACAAGACTGGGTTGATTTCATTGACCAGGCAGTGAAGGCCTTGGAGGGGTGGTTACATGGCAGTAAAGTTACTGATTATGAAAGCCTGTATAACACAATCCTGAGAGAGCATATACTTAATAATTGTGTGTCTGATTTGTTGCACCAGTACCTGGTAGACTCTGATCTGACCTCTCCCCAAGAATTGGGAAAGAAGGCAGACAAATGGGTCAGAACAAGGGTGAACAGAAAAGTTCATACAGGGGGTGACAAAGATGGCAATAAGAAGAAAGATGGTGAAAAATCTCAAGATAAGCATGGGGATAAGGGTAAAACCAAAGATCCCACTTCAAATCTTAAACACTCTTCAGAGGGTGGGGATAAAACAAATTCTTCCTCTTCTTCCCAACCTGCACACATTAAAAAGCCTTGGTGCTTTGTGTGTAAAAACAGAGGCCATCGGCCAGGGGATAAGTCCTGTCCAGGTAAACCCCCTGAGCCTACCACCACTAATACATCAAGCTCTAGTGCCCCTAGCAGTAGTGGTACTAGTGGTGGGACTGCTGGCAACAGTCAAGCAAAGGGTGTAGTTGGGTTCACTTATGGGTCCATAGTGGAAACTGATGTAATCAGTCCCAAGACAGTTTCTGTCACACCTAGTGGCATTGGCCTTGCCACACTGGCTGCTTGTCCCCTTACAATGGATAAGTACAGGCAGACAGTTTCAATAAATGGTGTTGAGGCCTTGGCCTACAGGGACACAGGTGCCAGTTTCACTTTGGTGAATGAAAACCTAGTGCCTCCTGAACAACACATCATTGGACAACAGTATAAGATTATTGATGTCCATAACTCCACTAAGTTTCTTCCCTTAGCTATAATTCAGTTTAGTTGGGGTGAAGTTACTGGCCCTAAGCAGGTGGTGGTATCACCTAGCTTGCCTGTAGACTGTCTCTTAGGTAATGACCTAGAGGCCTCAGGTTGGGCTGATGTAGAGTTTTATGCCCATGCAGCCATGCTGGGCATCCCTGAGGAATTGTTCCCTCTCATTTCAAGTGAAATGAAAAAGCAAAGGAGAGAAGGCCTGAAAACTCAGAATCCCTCTCCATCAACAGGTAAAAAGGGTATCACAGTATCCCCTAACCACCCTACCATTCAGGATACTATTCCTGTGGTGGGAGAAACCTCTCCTGGGGTGGCACCTGTTCCAAGGGAATCATCAGCTGGCAAAGCTGGACTCCCTGAGGTGGAAGTACCTCTCTGTGGGATAACTAACATTGGTGAGAAAAAGAGCACCATTTTAGTTAACATGGAGCATCCCTCCAACCCTCCCAGAGAAACTTTAGTGCAGAAACTCTGCACTGCCTCACAACACTTAGGACAGCATCCCTGCCCTAGTGTGGAGCTGATAGGACAGCATCCCTGCCCTGCTCCAACCCAAGAGAAACAGCATCCCTGTTCTCTCTTCCAGCCATATGGACAAAGTTTTTGCCCAGCTATGGCTTTTCTGAGACAGCATCCCTGTCTGGCATTTCCATCACTACAAATAGGCTCAGTGGACAATTCCCACTGCTCTAAACTAAAACTTACTGATAGAAACTCTGAAAATACATCTTCACATTGTTGCTTAGCTAAAAAACTTCAAACAGGGTGGTTTACATCCCCACAGGGAAGTAACCATATAGTGGATGATAAAGGGAGTAACCAGTCTATTGCAGAGCTACTCTCTACTTATCACCACTTAGACAATAAAGTCTCAACTGGCCAAGGTTAGCCTTATTGTCCTTCGTTTGGGGGGGGGTTGTGTGAGAAGGTAGCCTCTTTCTAGCCTTGTTACCCCCACTTTTGGCCTGTTTGTGAGTGTATGTCAGGGTGTTTGTCACTGTTTTCACTGTCTCACTGGGATCCTGATAGCCAGGCCTCAGTGCTCATAGTGAAAACACCATGTTTTCAGTATGGTTGTTATGTGTCACTGGGATCCTGCTAGTCAGGACCCCAGTGCTCATAGGGTTGTGGCCTATATGTATGTGTCACTGGGACCCTGTCACACAGGGCCCCAGTGCTCATAGGTGTGCATGTATATGTTCCCTGTGTGGTGCCTAACTGTCTCACTGAGGCTCTGCTAACCAGAACCTCAGAGGTTATGCTCTCTCATTACTTTTAAATTGTCACTAACAGGCTAGTGACCATTTTTACCAATTTACATTGGCTTACTGGAACACCCTTATAATTCCCTAGTATATGGTACTGAGGTACCCAGGGTATTGGGGTTCCAGGAGATCCCTATGGGCTGCAGCATTTCTTTTGCCACCCATAGGGAGCTCTGACAATTCTTACACAGGCCTGCCACTGCAGCCTGAGTGAAATAACGTCCACGTTATTTCACAGCCATTTTACACTGCACTTAAGTAACTTATAAGTCACCTATATGTCTAACCCTTACCTGGTAAAGGTTGGGTGCAAAGTTACTTAGTGTGAGGGCACCCTGGCACTAGCCAAGGTGCCCCCACATTGTTCAGAGCCAATTCACTGAACTTTGTGAGTGCGGGGACACCATTACATGCGTGCACTACATATAGGTCACTACCTATATGTAGCTTCACCATGGTAACTCCAAATATGGCCATGTAACATGTCTATGATCATGGAATTGCCCCCTCTATGCCATCCTGGCATTGTTGGTACAATTCCATGATCCCAGTGGTCTGTAGCACAGACCCTGGTACTGCCAGACTGCCCTTCCTGGGGTTTCACTGCAGCTGCTGCTGCTGCCAACCCCTCAGACAGGCAGCTGCCCTCCTGGGGTCCAGCCAGGCCTGGCCCAGGATGGCAGAACAAAGAACTTCCTCTGAGAGAGGGTGTGACACCCTCTCCCTTTGGAAAATGGTGTGAAGGCAGGGGAGGAGTAGCCTCCCCCAGCCTCTGGAAATGCTTTGTTGGGCACAGATGTGCCCAATTCTGCATAAGCCAGTCTACACCGGTTCAGGGACCCCTTAGCCCCTGCTCTGGCGCGAAACTGGACAAAGGAAAGGGGAGTGACCACTCCCCTGACCTGCACCTCCCCTGGGAGGTGTCCAGAGCTCCTCCAGTGTGCTCCAGACCTCTGCCATCTTGGAAACAGAGGTGCTGCTGGCACACTGGACTGCTCTGAGTGGCCAGTGCCACCAGGTGACGTCAGAGACTCCTGCTGATAGGCTCCTTCAGGTGTTAGTAGCCTTTCCTCTCTCCTAGGTAGCCAAACCCTCTTTTCTGGCTATTTAGGGTCTCTGTCTCTGGGGAAACTTGAGATAACGAATGCATGAGCTCAGCCGAGTTCCTCTGCATCTCCCTCTTCACCTTCTGATAAGGAATCGACCGCTGACCGCGCTGGAAGCCTGCAAACCTGCAACATAGTAGCAAAGACGACTACTGCAACTCTGTAACGCTGATCCTGCCGCCTTCTCGACTGTTTTCCTGCTTGTGCATGCTGTGGGGGTAGCCTGCCTCCTCTCTGCACCAGAAGCTCCGAAGAAATCTCCCGTGGGTCGACGGAATCTTCCCCCTGCAACCGCAGGCACCAAAAAGCTGCATTACCGGTCCCTTGGGTCTCCTCTCAGCACGACGAGCGAGGTCCCTCGAATCCAGCGACACCGTCCAAGTGACCCCCACAGTCCAGTGACACTTCAGCCCAAGTTTGGTGGAGGTAAGTCCTTGCCTCACCTCGCTGGGCTGCATTGCTGGGAACCGCGACTTTGCAAGCTTCTCCGGCCCCTGTGCACTTCCGGCGGAAATCCTGTGTGCACAGCCAAGCCTGGGTCCACGGCACTCTAACCTGCATTGCACGACTTTCTAAGTTGGTCTCCGGCGACGTGGGACTCCTTTGTGCAACTTCGGCGAGCACCGTTTCACGCATCCTTGTAGTGCCTGTTTCTGGCACTTCTCCGGGTGCTACCTGCTTCAGTGAGGGCTCTTTGTCTTGCTCGACGTCCCCTCTCTCTGCAGGTCCAATTTGCGACCTCCTGGTCCCTCCTGGGCCCCAGCAGCGTCCAAAAACGCCAAACGCACGATTTGCGTGTAGCAAGGCTTGTTGGCGTCCATCCGGCGGGAAAACACTTCTGCACGACTCTCCAAGGCGTGGGGGATCCATCCTCCAAAGGGGAAGTCTCTAGCCCTTGTCGTTCCTGCAGTATTCACAGTTCTTCAGCCTAGTAAGAGCTCTTTGCACCAACCGCTGGCATTTCTTGGGCATCTGCCCATCTCCGAGCTGCTTGTGACTTTTGGACTTGGTCCCCTTGTTCCACAGGTACCCTCAGTCAGGAATCCATCGTTGTTGCATTGCTGATTTGTGTTTTCCTTGCATTTTCCCTCTAACACGACTATTTTGTCCTTAGGGGAACTTTGGTGCACTTTGCACTCACTTTTCAGGGTCTTGGGGAGGGTTATTTTTCTAACTCTCACTATTTTCTAATAGTCCCAGCGACCCTCTACAAGGTCACATAGGTTTGGGGTCCATTCGTGGTTCACATTCCACTTTTGGAGTATATGGTTTGTGTTGCCCCTATCCCTATGTTTCCCCATTGCATCCTATTGTAACTATACATTGTTTGCACTGTTTTCTAAGACTATACTGCATATTTTTGCTATTGTGTATATATATCTTGTGTATATTTCCTATCCTCTCACTGAGGGTACACTCTAAGATACTTTGGCATATTGTCATAAAAATAAAGTACCTTTATTTTTAGTATAACTGTGTATTGTGTTTTCTTATGATATTGTGCATATGACACTAAGTGGTACTGTAGTAGCTTCACACGTCTCCTAGTTCAGCCTGAGCTGCTTTGCTAAGCTACCATTATCTATCAGCCTAAGCTGCTAGACACCCTATACACTAATAAGGGATAACTGGGCCTGGTGCAAGGTGCAAGTACCCCTTGGTACTCACTACAAGCCAGTCCAGCCTCCTACAGGAGGTACCCCAAAAAGGAGTGGGCTTCAGCCCCTTTTAACTCCTATTTGGACACTCTGTGAGAGGTCCTCTAACACTTGTGAAGGAGGGTTGGGAACAACCTTTAAAAGCTCCTAAGCAAGACATAGTGGACTATGTACTTGGCCTAAGATCTAGAATGGCTGAGAATATGAAAAAGGCCAGTAAAAACCTTCAGGCCAGCCGAGAGCTACAAAAGCAATGGCATGACCAGAAGGCTGTTCTGATTCAGTACCAACCAAGGCAGAAAGTGTGGGTCTTGGAGCCTGTGGCCCCAAGAGCACTCCAAGACAAATGGAGTGGACCCCAAATTATTGTTGAGAAAAAGGGAGAAGTCACCTACTTGATTGACTTGGGCACTGCCAGGAGTCCCCTTAGGGTGCTCTATGTCAATCGCCTGAAACCCTACTATGACAGGGCTGATCTCACCCTGCTCATGGCAACTGATGAGGGACAGGAAGAAGACAGTGATCCTCTACCTGATCTCTTCTCTTCCACAGAACAAGATGCTCTTGTGGAAGGTGTAGTTTTGGCTGATTGTCTTACTGCTGAGCAGAAAGACCATTGCATAAATCTCCTGGGTCAGTTTCCTGAACTCTTTTCTACTGTGCCAGGCACCACTTCTTGGTGTGAGCACACTATAGATACTGGAGACAGCTTGCCTGTCAAAAGTAAAATCTATAGGCAGCCTGACCATGTCAGGGACTGCATAAAGCAAGAGGTGCAGAAAATGTTAGAACTAGGAGTGGTTGAGCACTCTGAAAGTCCATGGGCTTCTCCTGTGGTACTTGTACCAAAACCCCATTCCAAAGATGGAAAGAAGGAAATGCGGTTTTGTGTAGACTACAGAGGTCTCAACCTGGTAAGCAAAAATGATGCTCACCCTATACCCAGGGCAGATGAGCTCATAGATAAACTGGCATCTGCCAAGTATCTAAGCACTTTTGATTTGACTGCAGGGTATTGGCAGATCAAATTGTCAGAAGATGCTAAACCTCAAACTGCATTTTCAACCATTGGAGGACATTACCAGTTCACTTTAATGCCTTTTGGTTTAAAAAATGCACCTGCCACTTTTCAGAGGTTGGTGAACACAGTCCTGCAAGGGCTGTAGGCTTTCAGTGCAGCATATTTGGACGATATAGCTGTCTTTAGCTCCAGCTGGGATGATCACCTGGTCCACCTATGGAAAGTTTTGGAGGCCCTGCAAAAGGCAGGCCTCACTATCAAGGCTTCAAAGTGCCAGATAGGGCAGGGTAAGGTGGTTTATCTGGGACACCTTGTTGGTGGGGAACAGATTACACCACTTCAGGGGAAAATCCAAACAATTATTGATTGGGTTCCCCCTACTACTCAAACTCAAGTGAGAGCCTTCCTAGGCCTCACTGGGTATTACAGGAGGTTCATTAAGAACTATGGCTCCATTGCAGCCCCTCTTAATTACCTCACATCCAAGAAAATGCCTAAAAAGGTATTATGGACAGCAAATTGTCAGAAAGCTTTTGAGGAGCTGAAGCAGGCCATGTGCTCTGCACCTGTCCTGAAAAGCCCTTGTTACTCTAAAAAATTCTATGTCCAAACTGATGCATCTGAATTAGGAGTAGGGGCAGTCCTATCACAACTTAATTCTGAGGGCCAGGATCAACCTGTTGCTTTTATTAGTAGGAGGTTGACCCCTAGAGAAAAGCGTTGGTCTGCCATTGAGAGGGAGGCCTTTGCTGTGGTCTGGGCACTGAAGAAGTTGAGGCCATACCTGTTTGGCACTCACTTCATTGTTCAGACAGACCACAAACCTCTACTTTGGCTAAAACAAATGAAAGGTGAAAATCCTAAATTGTTGAGGTGGTCCATATCCCTACAGGGAATGGACTATACAGTGGAACATAGACCTGGGAGTAGCCACTCCAATGCAGATGGACTCTCCAGATATTTCCACTTAGACAATGAAGACTCATCAGGTCATGGCTAGTCTTATTGTCCTTCGTTTGGGGGGGGGGGGTTGTGTAGGAAAGTACCACCTTGCCTGGCATGTTACCCCCATTTTTCACTGTATATATGTTGTTTTAGTTGTATGTGTCACTGGGACCCTGTTCACCAGGGCCCCAGTGCTCATAAGTGTGCCTGAATGTGTTACCTATGTAGTGACTAACTGTCTCACTGAGGCTCTGCTAACCAGAAGCTCAGTGGTTATGCTCTCTCATTTCTTTTAAATTGTCACTAACAGGCTAGTGACCAATTTTACCAATTTACATTGGCTTACTGGAACACCCTTATAATTCCCTAGTATATGGTACTGAGGTACCCAGGGTATTGGGGTTCCAGGAGATCCCTATGGGCTGCAGCATTTCTTTTGCCACCCATAGGGAGCTCTGACAATTCTTACACAGGCCTGCCACTGCAGCCTGAGTGAAATAACGTCCACGTTATTTCACAGCCATTTTACACTGCACTTAAGTAACTTATAAGTCACCTATATGTCTAACCTTTACCTGGTAAAGGTTAGGTGCAAAGTTACTTAGTGTGAGGGCACCCTGGCACTAGCCAAGGTGCCCCCACATTGTTCAGGGCCAATTCCCTGAACTTTGTGAGTGCGGGGACACCATTACACGCGTGCACTACATATAGGTCACTACCTATATGTAGCTTCACAATGGTAACTCCGAATATGGCCATGTAACATGTCTAAGATCATGGAATTGCCCCCTCTATGCCATCCTGGCATTGTTGGCACAATTCCATGATCCCAGTGGCCTGTAGCACAGACCCTGGTACTGCCAAACTGCCTTTCCTGGGGTTTCACTGCAGCTGCTGCTGCTGCCAACCCCTCAGACAGGTTTCTGCCCCCCTGGGGTCAAGCCAGGCTTGTCCCAGGATGGCAGAACAAAGGACTTCCTCTGAGAGAGGGTGTTACACCCTCTCCCTTTGGAAAATGGTGTGAAGGCAGGGGAGGAGTATCCTCCCCCAGCCTCTGGAAATGCTTTGTTGGGCACAGATGTGCCCAATTCTGCATAAGCCAGTCTACACCGGTTCAGGGACCCCTTAGCCCTGCTATGGCGCGAAACTGGACAAAGGAAAGGGGAGTGACCACGACCCTGACCTGCACCTCCCCTGAGAGGTGTCCAGAGCTCCTCCAGTGTGCTCCAGACCTCTGCCATCTTGGAAACAGAGGTGCTGCTGGTACACTGGACTGCTCTGAGTGGCCAGTGCCACCAGGTGACGTCAGAGACTCCTTCTGATAGGCTCCTTCAGGTGTTAGTAGCCTATCCTCTCTCCTAAGTAGCCAAACCCTATTTTCTGGCTATTTAGGGTCTCTGTCTCTGGGGAAACTTTAGATAACGAATGCAAGAGCTCATCAGAGTTCCTCAGCATCTCTCTCTTCACCTTCTGCCAAGGAATCGACTGCTGACCGCGCTGGAAGCCTGCAACACTGCAACAAAGTAGCAAAGACGACTACTGCAACTCTGTAACGCTGATCCTGCCGCCTTCTCGACTATTTTCCTGGTGGTGCATGCTGTGGGGGTAGTCTGCCTCCTCTCTGCACTAGAAGCTCCGAAGAAATCGCCCGTGGGTCGACGGAATCTTCCCCCTGCAACCGCAGGCACCAAAAAGCTGCATTACCGGTCCCTTGGGTCTCCTCTCAGCACGACGAGCGAGGTCCCTCGAATCCAGCAACTCTGTCCAAGTGACTCCCACAGTCCAGTGACACTTCAGTCCAAGTTTGGTGGAGGTAAGTCCTTGCCTCACCTCGCTAGAAACCGCGACTTTTGCAGCTACTCCGGCCCCTGTGCACTTCCGGCAGAAATCCTTTGTGCACAGCCAAGCCTGGGTCCACGGCACTCTAACCTGCATTGCACGACTTTCTAAGTTGGTCTCCGGCGACGTGGGACTCCTTTGTGTAACTTCGGGTGAGCACCGTTTCACACATCCTCGTAGTGCCTGTTTCTGGCACTTCTCCGGGTGCTACCTGCTGCTGAGAGAGCTCCTTGTCTTGCTCGACGTCCCCTCTGTCTCCTGGTCCAATTTGCGACCGCCTGGTCCCTCCTGGGCCACAGCAGCGTCCAAAAACGCTAACCGCACGATTTGCTGCTAGCAAGGCTTGTTGGCTTTCTTCCGGCGGGAAAACACTTCTGCACGACTCTCCACGGCGAGAGGGTTCCGTCCACCAAAGGGGAAGTCTCTAGCCCTTTTCGTTCCTGCAGAAACCTCAGCTTCTTCTGTCCAGTAGAAGCTTCTTTGCATCGACAGCTGGCATTTCCTGGGCATATGCCCATCTCCGACTTGCTTATGACTTTTGGACTTGGTCCCCTTGTTCCACAGGTACCCTAGATTGGAAATCCACCGTTGTTGCATTGTTGGTTTGTGTCTTTCCTGCATTATTCCTCTATCACGATTTCTTTGTCTTTAGGGGAACTTTAGTGCACTTTGCACTCACTTTTCAGGGTCTTGGGGAGGGCTAATTTTCTAACTCTCACTATTTTCTAATAGTCCCAGCGACCCTCTACAAGGTCACATAGGTTTGGGGTCCATTCGTGGTTCGCATTCCACTTTTGGAGTATATGGTTTGTGTTGCCCCTATCCCTATGTGTCCCCATTGCATCCTACTGTAACTATACATTGTTTGCACTGTTTTCTAAGACTATACTGCATATTTTTGGTATTGTGTACATATATCTTGTGTATATTTCCTATCCTCTCACTGAGGGTACACTCTAAGATACTTTGGCATATTGTCATAAAAATAAAGTACCTTTATTTTTAGTATAACTGTGTATTGTGTTTTCTTATGATATTGTGCAAGTGACACTTGTGGTACTGTAGTAGCTTCACACGTCTCCTAGTTCAGCCTAAGCTGCTCTGCTAAGCTACAATTATCTATCAGCCTAAGCTGCTAGACACCCTATACACTAATAAGGGATAACTGGGCCTGGTGCAAGGTGCAAGTACCCCTTGGTACCCACTACAAGCCAGTCCAGCCTCCTACATCGGGCAAAAGTGCATTTATGTACATAACCCGAAAAAGTGAAATCAAGTATGTAAAGCGCTCGACTTCTGCCAAGAGAGATCGCGCTTGTAAATTAGAGAAAAATAAAGTCCACGAGCCCGATGGAAAACAGCGAGCCTCGCATGTTTTCTGTACTTGGTCGCTGCGCTCGAGGAGGGCTAGCCACCGGAAAAGGCATGCCATATGCGTGCCTTGGACTAATGAAAGCAAGCAGATTTTATTAGGGAAGCCCACGAACCAATAAAAAACACTGACGTGAAGTTGACGAGGGCTCCGAGCCCTTTTCTAAATACAAAAGAGTCTCGCTGCGATATGCATCCGCGAGCGCATGCAACGCAGGCTCGACCCTAAAAAGGGGCAGAGTACGTGGACTTCTTTGTCTATTGTGGTCTCCCTTCTCAGTGTGGGCGGAAAAGTGAAGCCAGTCCAGCCTCTTACACACCCACTCACATGTTTTACGCACCAGCTGCCGAATGCTTGTGTTAAGCGGTGATATTAAAAAGACATCCTTTCAAAGCCCAGCCAATCGTAGATAATGGCTGAACCATGTTAACTGAGGGCTGGCCCAGTTATTCAATGACAGCTAAGTTGACAATTTGCAGAAGAAGGCTGAGCCAAAAATCTTTCCTCTATGCTCTATTATTACTTTTATATTTGGAAAACATGAGGGCGGCTTAAAGCTAAAGCTGGTTCTAGCACAGACGTGAAAATAGATCCAATTGCATACATATCACAAATGGACGAGCCTGCCACATTCCCATTCAAACCTGCATTCTTCCAGATTTTTATTCAAAACTGTGACAAGTGGACAGGTCGCACTAATAATTATGTTACTTTGTCCCCTATGGTTGTAAACTGCCAGATAAATCTGGCTCGCTACCCGAACGGCTACCACACCGACGACACAGGACAATGTCAGAAGCAGGTGCGTGCGTAGAAACTGTCGCACTGATCTCTCTCAGGTGCGCTTGAAGTAACGCAACAAACTGGACAGAACTAAACACACAAAAGGAAAATCAGCCAATAGATAAGAAATTGAAAAGAAGTAAATATGGGAAGAGAGCTGGAGAACGGAAACATAGGAAAAGAAAGACCACAGTGCCATCTATTGGATTAAGAACAGAACTAACAAAAAAAATCACAAAACGTATAACAACGATTGCCAGGAAGTGTAGGCAAGGAACGAAAGGAGAAAAAACAATCAAAAGGTAGAAAACTTGTTATAAACAAGCATTTGCAATGCAATGGGCCTCGCGTTTGCTCGAAGTAGATATTAGCGTTGACAGTTCCTAGCTGGACTTTTCTTTCCAAACAAACTGAAGATAAAAAAGTGAAACAGTTGACAATAAGCGAGCTGATTCAAAGCGAGAGACAAAAGGAAAAAGAATTTCGCTTGCAGGCAAAGTAATTGGCAAAAGTGGAGTTATCCATGTAACAGGGTCGATGGCCAAGGCAGTAACAAAACTGCCCCAAGGAGGGAAAAACGTAAAGCAGTTACCAACGAAAACATAGGATTTTTGAAGTCAAGCCTACAAGCAAATGAAGTGGTAGTGATGGGCATGCCGTGGGCGAGGTTAAAAGTCCAGATACATACCAACACAACGGAAAAGCAGCGCTTGCGGGCTACTATGCTCGACCTAAAAATTATACATCTGGTTGTACACCAATTCATACATCCCTTATTGTGCTAATTGATTTTTATTTTTACGCTTGAGCGACATTTCAGTAGAAATTTTTATTGCTGATGCTGTAACGAAATAAATAAATTATCTTACAGCCCTCCAGTGACTTTCTGAAAGATGAACTGAAGTAGCACCTATCAGCAATTCTCTGGAAGAGTCAGTGAAGGGGGTCACAAAGCAGTGGCCAGGTCTACCAACTCTTGCGGGAAGGTCAGCATATGTGAGGATTTATGTCCCCAACCCCACAGGCCCATGGGAAATAAAATAATTCTCTCTCGTAATTCTTTGCTGCAGCCCTCTCTATCCTTACTTCACGTAATAACTCACACTATAATGCCCTGAATGTGCTCCCGAAGAAATGGCGTTGGAAGACATGTGACTTATCTGGCCCAAGCCTTACCCGCTTTTCTAATGCACCGTACTGTAAGTGTTCTGAACCCGTTCTCTCCTGTAGGAGGCTGGCCTGGCTTGTAGTGGGTACCAAAGGTACTTACACCTTGTGCCAGGTCCAGTTATCCCTTATTAGTAGAATAGAGGTGTTTCTAGCAGCTTAGGCTGATAGAAGGTAGCTATGGCAAAGCAGCTTAGGCTGAACTAGGAGACATGCAAAGCTCCTACTATACCACTTATATCATATGCACAATATCATAAGAAAACACAATGCACAGAGTTACTGTAGGAGGCTGGACTGGCTTGTAGTGAGTACCAAGGGGTACTTGCACCTTGCACCAGGCCCAGTTATCCCTTATTAGTGTATAGGGTGTCTAGCAGCTTAGGCTGATAGATAATGGTAGCTTAGTAGAGCAGCTTAGGCTGAACTAGGAGACGTGTGAAGCTACTACAGTACCACTTAGTGTCATATGCACAATATCATAAGAAAACACAATACACAGTTATACTAAAAATAAAGGTACTTTATTTTTATGACAATATGCCAAAGTATCTTAGAGTGTACCCTCAGTGAGAGGATAGGAAATATACACAAGATATATATACACAATAGCAAAAATATGCAGTATAGTCTTAGAAAACAGTGCAAACAATGTATAGTTACAATAGGATGCAATGGGGAAACATAGGGATAGGGGCAACACAAACCATATACTCCAAAAGTGGAATGCGAACCACGAATGGACCCCAAACCTATGTGACCTTGTAGAGGGTCGCTGGGACTATTAGAAAATAGTGAGAGTTAGAAAATTAGCCCTCCCCAAGACCCTGAAAAGTGAGTGCAAAGTGCACTAAAGTTCCCCTAAAGACAAAGAAGTCGTGATAGAGGAATAATGCAGGAAAGACACAAACCAACAATGCAACAACGGTGGATTTCCAATCTAGGGTACCTGTGGAACAAGGGGACCAAGTCCAAAAGTCATAAGCAAGTCGGAGATGGGCATATGCCCAGGAAATGCCAGCTGTCGATGCAAAGAAGCTTCTACTGGACAGAAGAAGCTGAGGTTTCTGCAGGAACGAAAAGGGCTAGAGACTTCCCCTTTGGTGGACGGAACCCTCTCGCCGTGGAGAGTCGTGCAGAAGTGTTTTCCCGCCGGAAGAAAGCCAACAAGCCTTGCTAGCAGCAAATCGTGCGGTTAGCGTTTTTGGACGCTGCTGGGGCCCAGGAGGTCGCAAATTGGACCTGCAGAGAGAGGGGACGTCGAGCAAGACAAAGAGCCCTCACTGAAGCAGGTAGCACCCGGAGAAGTGCCAGAAACAGGCACTACAAGGATGCGTGAAACGGTGCTCGCCGAAGTTGCACAAAGGAGTCCCACGTCGCCGGAGACCAACTTAGAAAGTCGTGCAATGCAGGTTAGAGTGCCGTGGACCCAGGCTTGGCTGTGCACGAAGGATTTCCGCCGGAAGTGCACAGGGGCCGGAGTAGCTTGCAAAGTCGCGGTTCCCAGCAATGCAGCCCAGCGAGGTGAGGCAAGGACTTACCTCCACCAAACTTGGGCTGAAGTGTCACTGGACTGTGGGGGTCACTTGGACGGTGTCGCTGGATTCGAGGGACCTCGCTCGTCGTGCTGAGAGGAGACCCAAGGGACCGGTAATGCAGCTTTTTGGTGCCTGCGGTTGCAGGGGGAAGATTCCGTCGACCCACGGGAGATTTCTTCGGAGCTTCTGGTGCAGAGAGGAGGCAGGCTACCCCCACAGCATGCACAAGCAGGAAAACAGTCGAGAAGGCGGCAGGATCAGCGTTACAGAGTTGCAGTAGTCGTCTTTGCTACTATGTTGCAGGTTTGCAGGCTTCCAGCGCGGTCAGCGGTCGATTCCTTATCAGAAGGTGAAGAGGGAGATGCAGAGGAACTCGGCTGAGCTCATGCATTCGTTATCTCAAGTTTCCCCAGAGACAGAGACCCTAAATAGCCAGAAAAGAGGGTTTGGCTACCTAGGAGAGAGGAAAGGCTACTAACACCTGAAGGAGCCTATCAGCAGGAGTCTCTGACGTCACCTGGTGGCACTGGCCACTCAGAGCAGTCCAGTGTGCCAGCAGCACCTCTGTTTCCAAGATGGCAGAGGTCTGGAGCACACTGGAGGAGCTCTGGACACCTCCCAGGGGAGGTGCAGGTCAGGGGAGTGGTCACTCCCCTTTCCTTTGTCCAGTTTCGCGCCAGAGCAGGGGCTAAGGGGTCCCTGAACCGGTGTAGACTGGCTTATGCAGAATTGGGCACATCTGTGCCCAACAAAGCATTTCCAGAGGCTGGGGGAGGCTACTCCTCCCCTGCCTTCACACCATTTTCCAAAGGGAGAGGGTGTCACACCCTCTCTCAGAGGAAGTTCTTTGTTCTGCCATCCTGGGCCAGGCCTGGCTGGACCCCAGGAGGGCAGCTGCCTGTCTGAGGGGTTGGTAGCAGCAGCAGCTGCAGAGAAACCCCAGGAAGGGCAGTCTGGCAGTACCAGGGTCTGTACTACAGACCACTGGGATCATGGAATTGTACCAACAATGCCAGGATGGCATAGAGGGGGCAATTCCATGATCATAGACATGTTACATGGCCATGTTCGGAGTTACCATGGTGAAGCTACATATAGGTAGTGACCTATATGTAGTGCACGCGTGTAATGGTGTCCCCGCACTCACAAAGTCCGGGGAATTTGCCCTGAACTATGTGGGAGCACCTTGGCTAGTGCCAGGGTGCCCACACACTAATTTACTTTGCACCTAACCTTTACCAGGTAAAGGTTAGACATATAGGTGACTTATAAGTTACTTAAGTGCAGTGGTAAATGGCTGTGAAATAACATGGACGTTATTTCACTCAGGCTGCAGTGGCAGGCCTGTGTAAGAATTGTCAGAGCTCCCTATGGGTGGCAAAAGAAGTGCTGCAGCCCATAGGGATCTCCTGGAACCCCATTACTCTGGGTACCTCAGTACCATATACTAGGGAATTATAAGGGTGTTCCAGTATGCCAATGTGAATTGGTGAAATTGGTCACTAGCCTGTTAGTGACAATTTGGAAAGAAATGAGAGAGCATAACCACTGAGGTTCTGGATAGCAGAGCCTCAGTGAGATAGTTAGTCATAACACAGGTAACACTTTCAGGCACACTTATGAGCACTGGGGCCCTGGCTGGCAGGGTCCCAGTGACACATACAACTAAAACAACATATATACAGGGAAAAAATGGGGGTAACATGCCAGGCAAGATGGTACTTTCCTACACAACCCCCCCCCAAACGAAGGACAATAAGACTAGTCATTACCTGATGGGTCTTCATTGTCTGAGTGGAAATATCTGGAGAGTCCATCTGCATTGGAGTGGGTACTCCCAGGTCTATGTTCCACTGTATAGTCCATTCCCTGTAGGGATATGGACCACCTCAACAATTTAGGATTTTCACCTTTCATTTGTTTTAACCAAAGTAGATGTTTGTGGTCTGTCTGAACAATGAAGTGAGTGCCAAACAGGTATGGCCTCAACTTCTTCAGTGCCTAGACCACAGCAAAGGCCTCCCTCTCTATGGCAGACCAACGCTTTTCTCTAGGGGTCAACCTCCTACTAATAAAAGCAACAGGTTGATCCTGGCCCTCAGAATTAAGTTGTGATTTGAGTGCCCCTACTCCTAATTCAGGTGCATGAGCTTGGACATCGAATTTTTTAGAGTAACAAGGGCTTTGCAGGACAGGTGCAGAGCACATGGCCTGCTTCAGCTCCTCAAAAGCTTTCTGACAGTTTGCTGTCCATAATACCTTTTTAGGCATTTTCTTTGAAGTGAGGTCAATAAGAGGGGCTGCAATGGAGCCATAGTTCTTGATGAACCTCGTATAATACCCAGTGACGCCTAAAAAGGCTCTCACCTGGGTCTGAGTAGTAGGGGGGAACCCAATCAATAAATGTTTGGATTTTCCCCTGAAGTGGTGCAATCTGTTCTCCACCAACCAGGTGTCCCAGATAAACCACCTTCCCCTGCCCTATCTGGCACTTTGAAGCCTTGATAGTGAGGCCTGCCTTTTGCAGGGCGTCTAAAACTTTCCATAGGTGGACCAGGTGATCATCCCACCTGGAGCTAAAGACAGCTATATCGCCCAGATTTGCTGCACTGAAAGCTTCCAGCCCTTGCAGGACTGTGTTCACCAACCTTTGAAAAGTGGCAGGTGCATTTTTCAAACCAAAAGGCATTACTGTGAATTGGTAATGGCCTCCAATGGTTGAAAATGCAGTTTTAGCTTTTTCATCTTCTGATAATTTGATCTGCCAATACCCTGCAGTCAAGTCAAAAGTGCTTAGATACTTGGCAGATGCCAGTGTATCTATGAGCTCATCTGCCCTGGGTATAGGGTGAGCGTCAGTTTTGTTACCTCGTTGAGACCTCTGTAGTCTACACAAAACCGCATTTCCTTCTTTCCATCTTTGGAATGAGGTTTTGGTACAAGTACCACAGGAGAGGCCCATGGACTTTCAGAGTGCTCAACCACTCCCAGTTCTAACATTTTCTGCACTTCTTGCTTTAATGCAGTCTCTGACATGGTCAGGCAGCCTATAGATCTTACTTTTGACAGGCAAGCTGTCTCCAGTATCTATAGTGTGCTCACACCAAGAAGTGGTACCTGGCACAGTAGAGAAGAGTTCAGAAAACTGACCCAGGAGATTTATGCAGTGGTCTTTCTGCTCAGCAGTAAGACAATCTGCCAGTACAACACCTTCCACTAGAGCATCTTGTTCTGTGGAAGAGAAGAGATCAGGTAGAGGATCACTGTCTTCTTCCTGTCCCTCATCAGTTGCCATGAGCAGGGTGAGATCAGCCCTGTCATAGTAGGGTTTCAGGCAATTGACATGGAGCACCCTAAGGGGACTCCTGGCAGTGCCTAAGTCAACTAAGTAGGTGACTTCACCCTTCTTTTCAACAATTGTGTGGGGTCCACTCCATTTATCTTGGAGTGCTCTTGGGGCCACAGGCTCCAAGACCCACACTTTCTGCCCTGGTTGGTACTGAACCAAAACAGCCTTCTGGTCATGCCATTGTTTTTGGAGCTCTTGGCTGGCCTGAATGTTTTTACTCGCCTTTTTCATGTACTCAGCCATCCTTGATCTGAGGCCAAGTACATAGTCCACTATGTCTTGCTTTGGAGCTTTTAAAGGTTGTTCCCAACCCTCCTTAACAAGTGTTAGAGGACCTCTCACAGGGTGACCAAATAGGAGTTCAAAGGGGCTGAAGCCCACTCCTTTTTGGGGTACCTCCCTGTAAGCAAAAAGGAGTCATGGTAAAAGGATGTCCCATCTCCTGCGGAGTTTTTCAGGGAGTCCCATAATCATGCCTTTGAGAGTTTTGGTAAATCTCTCCACCAGTCCATTTGTTTGTGGATGATAGGGTGTAGTGAACTTGTATGTCACACCACACTCCTTCCACATGGCCTTTAAGTAAGCAGACATGAAATTGCTTCCCCTGTCTGATACCACCTCTTTTGGGAAGCCCACCCTGGAAAAGATTTCCAGGAGGGCTTTTGCCACTGCAGGAGATGTAGTGGTTCTTAGAGGGATTGCTTCAGGATATCTGGTGGCATGGTCCACTACCACCAAGATAAACCTATTGCCTGAAGCAGTAGGAGGGTCAAGGGGGCCAACTATGTCAACCCCTACCCTTTCAAAGGGAACCCCAACCACAGGCAGTGGAATAAGGGGTGCCTTTGGAGTGCCACCTGTCTTGCCACTGGCTTGACAGGTTTCACAGGACTTACAAAATTCCTTTGTGTCCTCTGACATTCTAGGCCAATGAAACAGGGGAACAAGCCTGTCCAAGTTTTCATTTGCCCCAAATGTCCAGCTAAGGGAATGTCGTGAGCAAGAGTTAGGAGGAACTTTCTGTTCTCCTGAGGAATCACCAATCTCCTGGCAGCTCCAGGTTTTGGATCCCTTGCTTCTGTGTACAAGAGGTTGTCCTCCCAGTAAACTCTGTGAGAGTCACTGACATCCCCATTTGCTTGTTTGACAGCTTGCTGTCTTAGACCCTCTGGTGTGGGACAGGTCTGCTGTGCCACACTCAGCTCCTCCCTGGCAGGCCCCCCTTCACCTAAAAGCTCAGCAGTGTCTGCTTCCAGCTCCTCTGGTGTAGGTTCTGCACAGGGTGTGAATTCTTCTTCCTCAGAAGTAGAATCCACTGTAGAGGGAGGGATAGTAGGTAGTGCTTTACTTCTACTAGCCCTAGCTTTAGGGAGCACTTGGTCCATTCTTCCAGGATCCAAGTCACCCTGTCCTTTTTGCTTTTTGGCCTGAGCCCTGGTCAAAGCAAAAATATGCCCTGGAATGCCCAGCACTGCTGCATGAGCCTCCAACTCCACTTCTGCCCAAGCTGATGTCTCTAAATCATTCCCTAATAGACAGTCTACAGGTAAATCTGAGGCAACCACAACTTTCTTTGGGCCAGTAACCCCCCCCCCCCAGTTGAGATTCACAACAGCCATGGGGTGGCTAAGGGTGTTGTTATGAGCATCGGTTACTTGGTACTGGTGACCAAGTAGGTGTTGTTCAGGGTGGACCAGTTTCTCTATTACCATTGTAACACTGGCACCAGTGTCCCTGTAGGCCTGAACCTCAACACCATTTATTAGGGGTAGTTGCTTGTACTTATCCATTTTATGGGGACAAGCAACCAAAGTGGCTAAATCAATAGCCCCCTCAGAGACTAACACAGCCTCTGTGGTCTCCCTAATCAGACCAACCCCAACTAAGTTACCAATAGTGAGCCCAGCTACTCCCTTGGATTGGCTATTAGTAGGTTTGCTCCCACCACCACTGCTATTAGTAGGGACACTAGGTGTAGCAGTAGGGGTTGTAGTGGTAGGAGGCTTGGTGCTTTCTTTGGACAACTGGGATCTGTTGTCCAATGGCCTTTTATTTTACATAAATAGCACCATGGTTTCTTTTCTTTGTTTTGATTAGAAGAGGATTTGGGCCCACCACCCCCACCAGAGTGTTTTTGTGGGCCTGATGAAGACTCATTTTTAGATTTGTCCCCACCCTTGTCAGAAGACTTACCATCCTTCTTCTTATTGCAATCTTTGTCACCCACTGTATGAACTTTTCTGTTCACCCTTGTTCTGACCCATTTGTCTGCCTTCTTTCCAAATTCTTGGGGAAAGGTCAGATCAGAGTCCACCAGGTACTGGTGCAACAAATCAGACACACAATTATTAAGAATATGCTCTCTCAGGATAAAGTTATACGGGCTTTCATAATCAGTAACTTTACTGCCATGTAACCACCCCTCCAAGGCCTTCACTGAATGGTCAACAAAATCAACCCAGTCTTGTGAAGACTCCTTTTTGGTCTCTGAACTTCATCCTGTACTGTTCAGTGGTTAAGCCATAACCATCCAGGAGTGCATTCTTAAGAACTGTAAAATTATTGTCATCACTTTCTTTCACAGTAAGGAGCCTATCCCTACCTTTTCCACTAAATGATAGCCATAGGATAGCAGCCCACTGCCTTTGAGGGACATGCTGTACAACACAGGCCCTCTCAAGTGCAGCAAACCACTTGTTAATGTCATCCCCCTCCTTATAAGTGGGAACTATCTTGTGCAGATTCCTGGAATCATGCTCTTTTGCAGGATGTCTATGGGGAATACTGCTGCTGCCACCATGGGTTTCTAAACCCAATTTCTGTCTTTCTCTCTCCACTTCTAAGGAGTGTCTATCCAAATCCAGCTGTTGCTTTTTGAGCTTCAGTCTGGTTTGTTCCATTCTCAATCTATTGAGCTCCCTTTCTAACACTCTGTCATTAGGGTGGGTGGGTGGGACATGCCTTGAAACAGAAGTATGGTGAGAATGAACAGAAGGAGACACGTCCCTAACAGAAGGCATCCTAACAGCTTGGTTAACAGAAACATCACTTCTACTATGATGAGAAGGAATACTCTTGCTATGATGTGAGACAATACTATCAGTATGGTGTGACTCTACATCAGTACCAGCTATGCTAGGTTGTCTGGTAATGGGCAGGCTAGGAAGTTTCTTTCCTGAATCTTTTTCTAGGGGTGTCCCTGGATCAGATTGGGAACCATTAGCTACTTTTTCAACAGATGGGGCACCTCTGGCCTTATCTTGTTCTATAAGCATGTTAACCAACAGTTCTCTACAGGGATTCTTCCCTACACTTAAACCTCTTTCTATGCAGAGACTCCTTGCTCCTTTCCAGCTAAGGTGATCATAAGCAAGTTTGGACAGATCAACAGTTTGGCCTGTGCCAGACATTTCAGAAAGTGTTTAAGTGACAGAAAAAGTGAGAAAAAAGTTTTTCAGAACTTTTGGAAAGACAGAAAAAAACTTTTTAAACTTTTTAAGAACTTTTTAGAAAGTTTAGAGGTACTTTTCAGCACTTAAAAAAGAGTGAAAAGACGAAATGCAAAACTTTTTGGTTAGGTGTACATACACTGAACTTGTTTTGTATATTTTTCTCTTATGAAAAGTACAATGACAAAAGTGATAAGTAGTTACAAAGCACTTATCCCACCGCTGCACAACCAATGTAGGAGGCTGGACTGGCTTGTAGTGAGTACCAAGGGGTACTTACACCTTGCACCAGGCCCAGGTATCCCTATTAGTGTATAGGGTGTCTAGCAGCATAGGCTGATAGATAATGGTAGCTTAGCAGAGCAGCTTAGGCTGAATTAGGAGACGAGTGAAGCTCCTACAGTACCACTAGTGTCATATGCACAATATCATAAGAAAACACAATACACAGATATACTAAAAATAAAGGTACTTTATTTTTATGACAATATGCCAAAGTATCTCAGCGAGTACCCTCAGTATGAGGATAGCAAATATACACAAGATATATGTACACAATACCAAAAATATGCAGTATTGTCTTAGAAAACAGTGCAAACAATGTATAATTACAATAGGATGCAATGGGGACGCATATTGATAGGGGCAACACAAACCATATACTCCAAAAGTGGAATGCGAACCACGAATGGACCCCAAACCTATGTGACCTTGTAGTGGGACTGTAAGAAAACAGTGAGGGTTAGAAAAATAGCCCACCCCAAGACCCTGAAAAGTGAGTGCAAAGTGCACTAAAGTTCCCCAAAGAGCACAGAAGTCGTGATAGGGGAATTCTGCAGGAAAGACACAAACCAGCAATGCAACAACGATGGATTTCCATACGAGGGTACCTGTGGAACAAGGGGCCAGGTCCAAAAGTCACAAGCAAGTCAGAGATGGGGCAGATGCCCAGGAAATGCCAGCTGTGGGTGCAAAGAAGTTGCTACTAGGCAGTAGAAGCTGAGGATTCTGCAGGAACGACAAGGGCTAGAAACTTCCCCTTTAGAGGATGGATGTCCCACGTCGTGAAGAGTCGTGCAGACGTGTTTTCCGGCCGAAAGACCACCAACAAGCCTTGCTAGCTGCAAATCGTGCGGTTAGGGTTTTTGGATGCTGCTGTGGCACAGGTGGGACCAGGATGTCGCCAATTGCATCTGGGGACAGAGGGGGCGTCGATCAAAAAAAGGAGCCCTCTCAGAAGCAGGCAGCACCCGCAGAAGTGCCGGAACAGGCACTACAAAGAGGAGTGAAACGGTGCTCACCTGAAGTTGCACAAAGGAGTCCCACGCCGCTGGAGGATAACTTAGAAAGTCGTGCAATGCAGGTTAGAGTGCCGTGGACCCAGGTTTGGCTGTGGACAAAGGATTTCTGCCGGAAGTGCACCGAGGCCCCAGTAGCTGCAAAAGACGCGGTTCCCAGCAATGCAGTCTGGCGTGGGGAGGCAAGGACTTACCTCCACCAAACCTGGACTGAAGAGTCACTGGACTGTGGGAGTCACTTGGACAGAGTTGCTGGATTCAAGGGACCTCGCTCGTCGTGCTGAGAGGAGACCCAGGGGACAAGTGTAGCAGTTGTTTGGTGCCTGCGGTAGCAGGGGGAAGATTCCGTCGACCCACGGGAGATTTCTTCGGAGCGTCTAGTGCAGAGAGGAGGCAGACTACCCCCACAGCATGCACCACCAGGAAAACAGTCGAGAAGGCGGCAGGATCAGCGTTACAGAGTTGCAGTAGTCGTCTTTGCTACTTTGTTGCAGTTTTGCAGGCTTCCAGCACGGTCAGCAGTCGATTCCTTGGCAGAAGGTGAAGAGAGAGATGCAGAGGAACTCTGATGAGCTCTTGCTTTCGTTATCTAAAGAATTCCCCAAAGCAGAGACCCTAAATAGCCAGAAAAGAGGGTTTGGCTACTTAGGAGAGAGGATAGGCTAGCAACACCTGAAGGAGCCCATCAGAAGGAGTCTCTGACGTCACCTGCTGGCCCTGGCCACTCAGAGCAGTCCAGTGTGCCAGCAGCACCTCTGTTTCCAAGATGGCAGAGGTCTGTAGCACACTGGAGGAGCTCTGGGCACCTCCCAGCGGAGGTGCAGGTCAGTGGAGTGGTCACTCCCCTTTCCTTTGTCCAGTTTCGCGCCAGAGCAGGGCTGAGGGGTCCCTGAACCGGTGTAGACTGGCTTATGCAGAAATGGGCACCATCTGGTCCCATCAAAGTATTTCCAGAGGATGGGGGAGACTACTCCTCCACAGCCCTGACACCTATTTCCAAAGGGAGAGGGTGTAACACCCTCTCTCTGAGGAAGTCCTTTGTTCTGCCTTCCTGGGCCAGGCCTGGCTGGACCCCAGGAGGGCAGAAACCTGTCTGAGGGGTTGGCAGCAGCTGCAGTGAAAACACCGGAAAGGCAGCTTGGCAGTACCCGGGTTCTGTGCTAGAGGCCCAGGGGATCATGGAATTGTCCTCCCAGTGACAGAATGGCATTGGGGTGACAATTCCATGATCCTAGACATATTACATGGCCATGTTCGGAGCTACCATTGTGACGCTGTGTAGGAAAGTACCATCTTGCCTGGCATGTTACCCCCATTTTTTCACTGTATATATGTTGTTTTAGTTGTATGTGTCACTGGGACCCTGCCAGCCAGGGCCCCAGTGCTGATAAGTGTGCCTGAAAGTGTTACCTGTGTTATGACTAACTGTCTCACTGAGGCTCTGCTATCCAGAACCTCAGTGGTTATGCTCTCTCATTTCTTTCCAAATTGTCACTAACAGGCTAGCGACCAATTTCACCAATTCACATTAGCATACTGGAACACCCTTATAATTCCCTAGTATATGGTACTGAGGTACCTAGGGTATTGGGGTTCCAGGAGATCCCTATGGGCTGCAGCATTTTCTTTTGCCACCCATAGGGAGCTCTGACAATTCTTACACAGGTCTGCCACTGCAGCCTTAGTGAAATAACTTCCACGTTATTTCACAGATATTTACCACTGCACTTAAGTAACTTCTAAGTCACCTATATGTCTAACCTTTACCTGGTAAAGGTTGGGTGCTAAGCTACTTAGTGTGTGGACACCCTGGCACTAGCCAAGGTGCCCCCACATCGTTCAGGGCAATTTCCCCGGACTTTGTGAGTGTGGGGACACCATTACACGCGTGCACTGTACATAGGTCACTACCTATGTACAGCGTCACAATGGTAACTCCGAACATGGCCAAGTAACATGTCTAAGATCATTGAATTGTCACCCCAATGCCACTCTGGCATTGGGGAGACAATTCCATGATCCCCTGAGTCTCTAGCACAGTACTGCCAAACTGCCTTTCCCGGGGTTTCACTGCAGCTGCTGCCAACCCCTCAGACAGGTTTCTGCCCTTCTGGGTATAGGAGGCTGAACTTGTTTTGTATATTTTTCTCTTATGAAAAGTACAAAATGACAAAGTGATAAGTGTAGGAGGCTGGACTGGCTTGTAGTGAGTACCAAGGGGTACTTACACCTTGCACCAGGCCCAGGTATCCCTTATTAGTATATAGGGTGTCTAAGCAAATATACACAAGATATATGTACACAATACCAAAAATATGCAGTATAGTCTTGGAAAACAGTGCAAACAATGTATAGTAACAATAGAATGCAATGGGGACACATAGGGATAGGGGCAACACAAAATATATACTCCAAAAGTGGAATGCGAACCACGAATGGACCCCAAACCTATGTGACTTTGTAGAGGGTCGCTGGGACTGTAAGAAAACAGTGAGGGTTAGAAAAATAGCCTTCCCCAAGACCCTGAAAAGTGAGTGCAAAGTGCACTAAAGTTCCCCAAAGAGCACAGAAGTCGTGATAGGGGAATTCTGCAGGAAAGACCAAAACCAGCAATGCAACAATGGATTTCCAAACGAGGGGACCTGTGGAACAAGGGGACCAAGTCCAAAAGTCACGACCAAGTCGAGAGTGGGCAGATGCCCAGGAAATGCCAGCTGTGGGTGCAAAGAAGCTGCTACTGGACAGTAGAAGCTGAGGATTCTGCAGGAACGACAAGGGCTAGAAACTTCCCCTTTGGAAGATGGATGATCACGCTGTGGAGAGTCGTGCAGAAGTGTTTTCCTGAAGAAAGACCGCCAACAAGCCTTGCTAGCTGCAAATCGTGCTGTTAGGGTTTTTGGATGCTGCTGTGGCCCAGGAGGGACGAGGATGTCGCCAATTGCGTCTGGGGACAGAGGAGGTGCCCAGCAAGACAAGGAGTCCTCTCAGAAGCAGGCAGCACCCGTAGAAGGGCCGGAACAGGCACTACAAAGAGGAGTGAAACGGTGCTCACCCGAAGTTGCACAAAGGAGTCCCACGCCGCCGGAGGACAACTTAGAAAGTCGTACAATGCAGGTTCGAGTGCCGTGGACCCAGGCTTTGCTGTGCACAAAGGATTTCCGCTGGACGTGCACAGAGGCCGGAGTAGCTGCAAAAGTCATGGTTCCCAGCAATGCAGTCTGGCGTGGGGAGGCAAGGACTTACCTCCACCAAACTTGGACTGAAGAGTCACTGGACTGTGGGAGTCACTTGGACAGAGTTGCTGGAATCAAGGGACCTCGCTCGTCGTGCTGAGAGGAGACCCAGAGTACCGGTAATGCAGTTCTTTGGTGCATGCGGTTGCAGGGGGAAGATTCCGTCGACCCACGGGAGATTTCTTCGGAGCTTCTAGTGCAGAGAGGAGGCAGACTACCCCCACAGCATGCACCACCAGGAAAACAGTCGAGAAGGCGGCAGTATCAGCGTTACAGAGTTGCAGTAGTCGTCTTTGCTACTTTGTTGCAGTTTTGCAGGCTTCCAGCGCGGTCAGCAGTCGATTCCTTGGCAGAAGGTGAAGAGAGAGATGCAGAGGAACTCTGATGAGCTCTTGCATTCGTTATCTAAGGAATTCCCCAAAGCAGAGACACTAAATAGCCAGAAAGGGAGGTTTGGCTACTTAGGAGAGAGGATAGGCTAGCAACACCTGAAGGAGCCTATCAGAAGGAGTCTCTGACGTCACCTGCTGGTACTGGCCACTCAGAGCAGTCCAGGGTGCCAGCAGCACCTCTGTTTCCAAGATGGCAGAGGTCTGGAGCACACTGGAGGAGCTCTGGGCACCTCCCAGGGGAGGTGCAGGTCAGGGGAGTGGTCACTCCCCTTTCCTTTGTCCAGTTTCACGCCAGAGCAGGGCTGAGGGGTCCCTGAACCGGTGTAGACTGGCTTATGCAGAAATGGGCACCATCTGTGCCCATGAAAGCATTTCCAGAGGCTGGGGGAGGCTACTCCTCCCCTGCCTTAACACCTTTTTCCAAAGGGAGAGGGTGTAACACCTTCTCTCTGAGGAAGTCCTTTGTTCTGCCTTCCTGGGCCAAGGCTCTGCAACGCTGATCCTGCCGCCTTCTCAACTGTTTTCCTGGTGGTGCATGCTGTGGGGGTAGTCTGCCTCCTCTCTGCACTAGACGCTCCGAAGAAATCTCCTGTGGGTCGACGGAATCTTCCCCTTGCAACCGCAGGCACCAAAGAACTGCATCACCGGTCCTCTGGGTCTCCTCTCAGCACGACGAGCGAGGTCCCTCGAATCCAGCAACTCTGTCCAAGTGACTCCCACAGTCCAGTGACACTTCAGTCCAAGTTTGGTGGAGGTAAGTCCTTGCCTCACCTCGCTAGAAACCGCGACTTTTGCAGCTACTCCGGCCCCTGTGCACTTCCGGCAGAAATCCTTTGTGCACAGCCAAGCCTGGGTCCACGGCACTCTAACCTGCATTGCACGACTTTCTAAGTTGGTCTCCGGCGACGTGGGACTCCTTTGTGTAACTTCGGGTGAGCACCGTTTCACACATCCTCGTAGTGCCTGTTTCTGGCACTTCTCCGGGTGCTACCTGCTGCTGAGAGAGCTCCTTGTCTTGCTCGACGTCCCCTCTGTCTCCTGGTCCAATTTGCGACCGCCTGGTCCCTCCTGGGCCACAGCAGCGTCCAAAAACGCTAACCGCACGATTTGCAGCTAGCAAGGCTTGTTGGCTTTCTTCCGGCGGGAAAACACTTCTGCACGACTCTCCACGGCGAGAGGGTTCCGTCCACCAAAGGGGAAGTCTCTAGCCCTTTTCGTTCCTGCAGAAACCTCAGCTTCTTCTGTCCAGTAGAAGCTTCTTTGCATCGACAGCTGGCATTTCCTGGGCATATGCCCATCTCCGACTTGCTTATGAGCGAGGTCCCTTGAACTCAGCAACTCTGTCCAAGTGACTTCCACAGTCCAGTGACTCTTCAGTCCAAGTTTGGTGGAGGTAAGTCCTTGCCTCCCCACGCTAGACTGCATTGTTGGGAACCGCGTTTTTTGCAGCTACTCCAGCTCCTGTGCACTCTTCCAGGATTTCCTTTGTGCACAGCAAAGCCTGGGTCCCCGGCACTCTAACCTGCATTGCACGACCTCCTGAGTTGTCTTCCAGCTTTGTGCGACCCTCTTGTGCAACTTCGGGTGAGCTCCAGTTCACTCCACTTCGTAGTGCCTGTTCCGGCACTTCTCCGGGTGCTGCTTGCTTCTGAGTGGACTCTTTGTCTTGGTGGACGCCCCCTCTGTCTCCTCATGCAATTGGCGACATCCTGGTCCCTCCTGGGCCACAGCAGCATCCAAAAACCCTAACCGCGACCTTTGCAGCTAGCAAGGCTTGTTGGCTGTCTTTCTGCACGAAAAACACTTCTGCACAACTCTTCACGATGTGTGACATCTATCCTCCAAAAGGGAAGTCTCTAGCCCTTGTTGTTCTTGCAGAATCCACAGCTTCTACCATCCGGTGGCAGCTTCTTTGCACCCACAGCTGGCATTTCCTGGGCATCTGCCCACTCCCGACTTAATCGTGACTTTTGGACTTGGTCCCCTTATTCCACAGGTACTCTCGTCTGGAAATCCATCGTTGTTGCATTGCTGTTGTTGGTCTTTCCTGCAGAATTCCCCTATCACGACTTCTGTGCTCTTTGGTGAACTTAGGTGCACTTTGCACCCACTTTTCAGGGTCTTGGGGTGGGCTATTTTTCTAACCCTCACTGTTTCTTTACAGTCCCAGCGACCCTCTACAAGGTCACATAGGTTTGGGGTCCATTCGTGGTTCGCATTCCACTTCTATAGTATATGATTTGTGTTGCCCCTATCCCTATGTGCCCCCATTGCATTCTATTGTGACTATACATTGTTTGCAATGTTTTCTATTGCTATTACTGCATATTTTGGTATTGTGTACATATATCTTGTGTATATTTGCTATCCTCATACTGAGGGTACTCACTGAGATACTTTGGCATATTGTCATAAAAATAAAGTACCTTTATTTTTAGTATATCTGTGTATTGTGTTTTCTTATGATATTGTGCAAGTGACACTAGTGGTACTGTAGGAGCTTCACTCGTCTCCTAGTTCAGCCTAAGCTGCTCTGCTAAGTTACCTTTTCTATCAGCCTAATCTGCTAGACACCCCTCTACACTAATAAGGGATACCTGGGCCTGGTGCAAGGTGTAAGTACCCCTTGGTACTCACTACAAGCCAGTCTAGCCTCCTACATCCTCTTACTGAGGGTACTCACTGAGATACTTTTGGCATATTGTCATAAAAATAAAGTACCTTTATTTTTAGTAATTCTGTGTATTGTGTTTTCTTATGATATTGTGCATATGACACCAGTGGTATAGTAGGAGCTTTACATGTCTCCTAGTTCAGCCTAAGCTGCTTTGCCATAGCTACCTTCTATCAGCCTAAGCTGCTAGAAACACTGTGGGGGCTAGTGCCAGGGTGCCCACACACTAAGTAACTTAGCACCCAACCTTTACCAGGTAAAGGTTAGACTTATAGGTGACTTATAAGTTACTTAAGTCCAGTGGTAAATGGCTGTGAAATAACATGGATGTTATTTCACTCAGGCTGCACTGGCAGGCCTGTGTAAGAATTGTCAGATCTCCCTATGGGTGGCAAAAGAAATGCTGCAGCCCATAGGGATCTCCTGGAACCCCAATACCTTGAGTACCTCAGTACCATATACTAGTGAATTATATGGGTGTACCAGTATGCCAATGTGAATTGGTGAAATTGGTCACTAGCCTGTTAGTGACAATTTGGAAAGCAGAGAGAGCATAACCACTGAGGTTCTGGTTAGCAGAGCCTCGGTGAGACAGTTAGTCATCACACAGGGAACACATACAAGGCACATACCTATGAGCACTGGGTCCCTGCCTGGCAGGGTCCCAGTGACACATAGACTAAAACAACATATATACAGTGAAATATGGGGGTGACATGCCAGGCAAGATGGTACTTTCCTACACAACCCCCCCCCCCCCCAAACCAAGGACAATAAGACTTGCCATGACCTGATGAGTCTTCATTGTCTAAGTGGAAATATCTGGAGAGTCCATCTGCATTGGAGTGGTTACTCCCAGGTCTATGTTCCACTGTATAGTCTATTCCCTGTAGAGATATGGACCACCTCAACAATTTAGGATTTTCACCTTTCATTTGTTTTAGCCAAAGTAGATGTTTGTGGTCTGTCTGAACAATGAAGTGAGTTCCTGTAGGAAAGTACCATCTTGCCTGGCATGTTACCCCCATTTTTCACTGTATATATGTTGTTTTAGTTGTATGTGTCACTGGGACCCTGGTAACCCAGGGCCCCAGTGCTCATAAGTGTGCCTGTATGTGTTACCTGTGTAGTGACTAACTGTCTCACTGAGGCTCTGCTAATCAGAACCTCAGTGGTTATGCTCTCTCATTTCTTTCCAAATTGTCACTGACAGGCTAGTGACCATTTTTTACCAATTTACATTGGCTTACTGGAACACCCTTATAATTCCCTAGTATATGGTACTGAGGTACCCAGGGTATTGGGGTTCCAGGAGATCCCTATGGGCTGCAGCATTTCTTTTGCCACCCATAGGGAGCTCTGACAATTCTTACACAGGCCTGCCACTGCAGCCTGAGTGAAATAACGTCCACGTTATTTCACAGCCATTTTACACTGCACTTAAGTAACTTATAAGTCACCTATATGTCTAACCTTTACCTGGTAAAGGTTAGGTGCAAAGTTACTTAGTGTGAGGGCACCCTGGCACTAGCCAAGGTGCCCCCACATTGTTCAGAGCCAATTCACTGAACCTTGTGAGTGCGGGGACACCATTACACGCGTGCACTACATATAGGTCACTACCTATATGTAGCTTCACCATGGTAACTCCGAATATGGCCATGTAACATGTCTATGATCATGGAATTGCCCCCTCTATGCCATCCTGGCATTTTTGGTACAATTCCATGATCCCAGTGGTCTGTAGCACAGACCCTGGTACTGCCAGACTGCCCTTCCTGGGGTTTCACTGCAGCTGCTGCTGCTGCCAACCCCTCAGACAGGCAGCTGCCCTCCTGGGGTCCAGCCAGGCCTGGCCCAGGATGGCAGAACAAAGAACTTCCTCTGAGAGAGGGTGTGACACCCTCTCCCTTTGGAAAATGGTGTGAAGGCAGGGGAGGAGTAGCCTCCCCCAGCCTCTGGAAATGCTTTGTTGGGCACAGAGGTGCCCAATTCTGCATAAGCCAGTCTACACCGGTTCAGGGACCCCTTAGCCCCTGCTCTGGCGCGAAACTGGACAAAGGAAAGGGGAGTGACCACTCCCCTGACCTGCACCTCCCCTGGGAGGTGTCCAGAGCTCCTCCAGTGTGCTCCAGACCTCTGCCATCTTGGAAACAGAGGTGCTGCTGGCACACTGGACTGCTCTGAGTGGCCAGTGCCACCAGGTGACGTCAGAGACTCCTTGTGATAGGCTCCTTCAGGTGTTAGTAGCCTTTCCTCTCTCCTAGGTAGCCAAACCCTCTTTTCTGGCTATTTAGGGTCTCTGTCTCTGGGGAAACTTCAGATAACGAATGCATGAGCTCAGCCGAGTTCCTCTGCATCTCCCTCTTCACCTTCTGATAAGGAATCGACCGCTGACCGCGCTGGAAGCCTGCAAACCTGCAACATAGTAGCAAAGACGACTACTGCAACTCTGTAACGCTGATCCTGCCGCCTTCTCGACTGTTTTCCTGCTTGTGCATGCTGTGGGGGTAGTCTGCCTCCTCTCTGCACCAGAAGCTCCGAAGAAATCTCCCGTGGGTCGACGGAATCTTCCCCCTGCAACCGCAGGCACCAAAAAGCTGCATCTCCGGTCCCTTGGGTCTCCTCTCAGCACGACGAGCGAGGTCCCTCGAATCCAGCGACATCGTCCAAGTGACCCTCACAGTCCAGTGACTCTTCAGCCCAAGTTTGGTGGAGGTAAGTCCTTGCCTCACCTCGCTGGGCTGCATTGCTGGGAACCGCGACTTTGCAAGCTTCTCCGGCCCCTGTGCACTTCCGGCGGAAATCCTTCGTGCACAGCCAAGCCTGGGTCCACGGCACTCTAACCTGCATTGCACGACTTTCTAAGTTGGTCTCCGGCGACGTGGGACTCCTTTGTGCAACTTCGGCGAGCACCGTTTCACGCATCCTCGTAGTGCCTATTTCTGGCACTTCTCCGGGTGCTACCTGCTTCAGTGAGGGCTCCTTGTCTTGCTCGACGTCCCCTCTCTCTGCAGGTCCAATTTGCGACCTCCTGGTCCCTCCTGGGCCCCAGCAGCGTCCAAAAACGCCAAACGCACGATTTGCGGGTAGCAAGGCTTGTTGGCGTCCATCCGGCGGGAAAACACTTCTGCACGACTCTCCAAGGCGTGGGGGATCCATCCTCCAAAGGGGAAGTCTCTAGCCCTTGTCGTTCCTGCAGTATTCACAGTTCTTCAGCCTAGTAAGAGCTTCTTTGCACCAACCGCTGGCATTTCTTGGGCATCTGCCCATCTCCGAGCTGCTTGTGACTTTTGGACTTGGTCCCCTTGTTCCACAGGTACCTTCAGACAGGAATCCATCGTTGTTGCATTGCTGATTTGTGTTTTCCTTGCATTCTCCCTCTAACACGACTATTTTGTCCTTAGGGGAACTTTGGTGCACTTTGCACTCACTTTTCAGGGTCTTGGGGAGGGTTATTTTTCTAACTCTCACTATTTTCTAATAGTCCCAGCGACCCTCTACAAGGTCACATAGGTTTGGGGTCCATTCGTGGTTCACATTCCACTTTTGGAGTATATGGTTTGTGTTGCCCCTATCCCTATGTTTCCCCATTGCATCCTATTGTAACTATACATTGTTTGCACTGTTTTCTAAGACTATACTGCATATTTTTGCTATTGTGTATATATATCTTGTGTATATTTCCTATCCTCTCACTGAGGGTACACTCTAAGATACTTTGGCATATTGTCATAAAAATAAAGTACCTTTATTTTTAGTATAACTGTGTATTGTGTTTTCTTATGATATTGTGCATATGACACTAAGTGGTACTGTAGTAGCTTCACACGTCTCCTAGTTCAGCCTAAGCTGCTCTGCTAAGCTACCATTATCTATCAGCCTAAGCTGCTAGACACCCTATACACTAATAAGGGATAACTGGGTCTGGTGCAAGGTGCAAGTACCCCTTGGTACTCACTACAAGCCAGTCCAGCCTCCTACATTGGTTGTGCAGTGGTGGGATAAGTGCTTTGAGACTACTTACCACTCTTGTCATTGTACTTTTCATAAGAGAAAAATATACAAAACAAGGTCAGTGTATATACACATAGCCAAAAAGTTTTGCATTTCCTCTTTTCACTCTTTTCTAAGTGCTGAAAAGTACTTCTAAACTTTCAAAAAGTTCTTAAAAGTTTAAAAAGTTTTTTTTTCTGTCTTTCCAAAAAGTTCTGAAAACTTTTTTCTCTTTGTCTATCACTTTTACTCTCTCTAAAAAATGTCTGGCACAGGCCAAAAAGTTGAACTGTCCAAACTTGCATATGATCACCTTAGCTGGAAAGGAGCAAGGAGTCTCTGCATAGAGAGAGGTTTGAGTGTAGGGAAGAATCCTTCTTTAGAACTGTTAATTAATATGCTTAGAGTACAAGATAAGGCCATAAGTGCCCAATCTGTAGAAAAAGTAGCTAATGGTTCTCAATCTGATCCAGGGACTCCCCCAGGAAAAGGTTCAGGAAAGAAACTTCTCAGCCTGCCCATTACTAGACAGTCTAGCATAGTTGGTACAGAGGTTGAATCACATCATACTGATGATGTGCTCTCACATTATACTGGTAGCCAAGCTGTTAGGGTGCCCTCTGTAAGGGACAGGTCTCCTTCTGTTCATTCCCATCATACCTCTGTATCTAGAAATGTCCCTCCCACCCACCCTGATGACAGATTGTTAGAAAGGGAGCTCAATAGATTGAGAGTGGAGCAAACCAGACTGAAGCTCAAGAAGCAACAGCTGGATTTGGATAGACAGTCTTTAGAAATAGAGAGGGAAAGACAGAAGATGGGTTTAGATACCCATGGTGGCAGCAGCAGTATTCCCCATAGTCATCCTGCAAAAGAGCATGATTCCAGGAATCTGCATAAGATAGTTCCCCCTTACAAGGAGGGGGATGACATTAACAAGTGGTTTGCTGCACTTGAGAGGGCCTGTGCTGTACAGGATGTCCCTCAAAGGCAGTGGGCTGCTATCCTATGGCTATCATTTACTGGAAAAGGTAGGGATAGGCTCCTTACTGTAAAAGAAGCTGATGCAAACAATTTCCAAGTTCTTAAGAATGCACTCCTGGATGGTTATGGCTTAACCACTGAACAGTACAGGATCAAGTTCAGAGATACCAAAAAGGAGTCTTCACAAGACTGGGTTGATTTCATTGACCAGGCAGTGAAGGCCTTGGAGGGGTGGTTACATGGCAGTAAAGTTACAGATTATGACAGCCTGTATAACTTAATCCTGAGAGAGCATATTCTTAATAATTGTGTGTCTGATTTGTTGCACCAGTACTTGGTGGACTCTGATCTGACCTCTCCCCAAGAATTGGGAAAGAAGGCAGACAAATGGGTCAGAACAAGAGTGAACAGAAAAGTTCATACAGGGGGTGACAAAGATGGCAACAAAAAGAAGGATGGTAAGTCTTCTGACAAGGGTGGGGACAAATCTAAAAATGAGTCTTCATCAGGCCCACAAAAACACTCTGGTGGGGGTGGTGGGCCCAAACCTTCCTCTAATCAGAACAAGGAAAGGAAACCATGGTGCTATTTATGTAAGATAAAAGGCCATTGGACAACAGATCCCAGTTGTCCAAAGAAAGGCACCACAGCTCCTACCACTACAACCCCTACTGCTACACCTAGTGTCCCTACTAATAGCAGTGGTGGTGGGAGCAAACCTACTAATAGCCAATCCAAGGGAGTAGCTGGGCTCACTTTTGGTAATTTAGTTGGGGTTGGTCTGATTAGGGAGACCACAGAGGCTACTTTAGTCTCTGAAGGGGCTATTGACTTAGCCACTTTGGTTGCTTGCCCCCATAACTTGGAGAAGTACAAGCAACTAACCCTAATAAATGGTGTTGAGGTCCAGGCCTACAGGGACACAGGTGCCAGTGTCACAATGGTGATTGAGAAACTGGTGCACCCTGAACAACACATACTTGGACACCAGTACCAAGTAACCGATGCTCACAACATAACACAAAGCCACCCCATGGCTGTTGTAAATCTCAACTGGGGGGGGGTATCTGGTCCAAAGAAAGTTGTGGTAGCTTCAGATTTACCTGTAGACTGTCTATTAGGGAACGATTTGGAGACATCAGCTTGGTCAGATGTGGAGTTGGAGGCCCATGCAGCAATGCTGGGCATCCCAGGGCATATTTTTGCTTTGACAAGGGCTCAGGCCAAAAAGCAAAAAGGACAGGGAAGCTTGGATCCTGGAACAATGGACCAAGTGCTCCCTAAAGCTAGGGCTAGTAGAAGCAAACCACTTCCTACTATCCCTCCCTCTACAGTGGATTCTACTTCTGAGGAAGAAGAATTCCCTCCCTGTGCAGAACCTACACCAGAGGAGCTGGAAGCAGACACTGCTGAGCTTTTGGGTGAAGGGGGGCCTGCCAGAGAGGAGCTGAGTGTGGCACAGCAAACCTGTCCCACATTAGAGGGTCTCAGACAGCAAGCTGTCAAACAGGCTAATGGGGATGTCAGTGACTCACACAGAGTTTACTGGGAGGACAACCTCTTGTACACTGAGCAAAGGGATCCTAAACCTGGAGCTGCCAGGAGATTAGTGATTCCTCAGGAGTACAGAAAGTTCCTCCTAACACTGGCACATGACATTCCCTTAGCTGGGCACCTGGGTCAAATGAAAACTTGGGACAGATTGGTACCACTGTTTCATTGGCCTAGGATGTCTGAGGACACAAAAGATTTTTGTAAGTCCTGTGAAACCTGTCAAGCCAGTGGCAAGACAGGTGGCACTCCAAAGGCACCCCTTATCCCACTGCCTGTGGTTGGGGTTCCCTTTGAAAGGGTAGGGGTTGACATAGTTGGCCCCCTTGACCCTCCTACTGCTTCAGGCAATAGGTTTATCTTGGTGGTAGTGGACCATGCCACAAGATATCCTGAAGCTATTCCTTTAAGGACCACTACAGCTCCTGCAGTGGCAAAGGCCCTCCTGGGAATATTTTCCAGGGTGGGCTTCCCAAAGGAAGTAGTATCAGACAGAGGAAGCAATTTCATGTCTGCATACTTAAAGGCCATGTGGAAGGAGTGTGGTGTAACTTACAAGTTCACAACACCCTATCATCCACAAACAAATGGACTGGTGGAGAGATTTAATAAAACTCTCAAAGGCATGATTATGGGACTCCCTGAAAAACTCCGCAGGAGATGGGATATCCTTCTACCATGCCTCCTTTTTGCCTACAGGGAGGTACCCCAGAAAGGAGTGGGCTTCAGCCCCTTTGAACTTCTTTTTGGACACCCTGTTAGGGGTCCACTCACACTTGTAAAGGAGGGTTGGGAACAACCTTTAAAAGCTCCTAAGCAGGATATTGTGGACTATGTACTTGGCCTCAGATCAAGGATGGCTGAGTACATGAAAAAGGCCAGTAAAAACCTTCAGGCCAGCCAAGAGCTCCAGAAGCAATGGCATGATCAGAAGGCTGTTTTGGTTCAGTACCAACCAGGGCAGAAAGTGTGGGTCTTGGAGCCTGTGGCCCCAAGAGCACTCCAAGATAAATGGAGTGGTCCACACACAATTGTTGAAAAGAAGGGTGAAGTCACCTACTTGGTTGACTTAGGCACTGCCAGGAGTCCCCTTAGGGTGCTCCATGTCAACCGCCTGAAACCCTACTATGACAGGGCTGATCTCACCCTGCTCATGGCAACAGATGAGGGACAGGAAGAAGACAGTGATCCTCTACCTGATCTCTTCTCTTCCACAGAACAAGATGCTCTTGTGGAAGGGGTAGTTTTGGCTGATTGTCTTACTGCTGAGCAGAAAGATAATTGCATAAATCTCCTAGGACAATTTTCAGAACTCTTCTCCATTGTGCCAGGCACCACTTCTTGGTGTGAGCACACTATAGATACTGGAGACAGTTTACCTGTCAAAAGTAAGATCTATAGGCAGCCTGACCATGTCAGGGACTGCATAAAGCAAGAAGTTCAGAAGATGTTGGAACTAGGAGTGGTTGAGCACTCTGACAGTCCATGGGCTTCTCCTGTGGTACTGGTACCAAAACCCAATTCTAAAGATGGAAAGAAGGAAATGAGGTTTTGTGTAGACTATAGAGGTCTCAACTTGGTAACCAAAACAGATGCTCACCCTATACCCAGGGCAGATGAGCTAATAGATACACTGGCATCTGCCAAGTATCTAAGCACTTTTGATTTGACTGCAGGGTATTGGCAGATCAAAATGTCAGAAGATGCTAAACCTAAGACTGCATTTTCTACCATTGGAGGACATTACCAGTTTACTGTAATGCCTTTTGGTTTGAAAAATGCACCTGCCACTTTTCAGAGGTTGGTGAACACAGTCCTGCAAGGGCTGGAAGCTTTCAGTGCAGCATATTTGGATGATATAGCTGTCTTTAGCTCCAGCTGGGATGATCACCTGGTCCACCTTTGGAAAGTTTTGGAGGCCCTGCAAAAGGCAGGCCTCACTATCAAGGCTTCAAAGTGCCAGATAGGGCAGGGTAAAGTGGTTTATCTGGGACACCTTGTTGGTGGGGAACAGATTGCACCACTTCAGGGGAAAATCCAAACTATTATTGATTGGATTCCCCCTACCACTCAGACTCAGGTGAGAGCCTTCCTAGGCCTCACTGGGTATTACAGGAGGTTCATTAAGAACTATGGCTCCATTGCAGCCCCTCTTAATGACCTCACATCCAAGAAAATGCCTAAAAAGGTATTATGGACAGCAAACTGTCAGAAAGCTTTTGAGGAGCTGAAGCAGGCCATGTGCTCTGCACCTGTCCTGAAAAGCCCTTGTTACTCTAAAAAATTCTATGTCCAAACTGATGCATCTGAATTAGGAGTAGGGGCAGTCCTATCACAACTTAATTCTGAGGGCCAGGATCAACCTGTTGCTTTTATTAGTAGAAGGTTGACCCCTAGAGAAAAGCGTTGGTCTGCCATTGAGAGGGAGGCCTTTGCTGTGGTCTGGGCTCTGAAGAAGTTGAGGCCATACCTGTTTGGCACTCACTTCATTGTTCAGACAGACCACAAACCTCTACTTTGGCTAAAACAAATGAAAGGTGAAAATCCTAAATTGTTGAGGTGGTCCATATCCCTACAGGGAATGGACTATACAGTGGAACATAGACCTGGGAGTAGCCACTCCAATGCAGATGGACTCTCCAGATATTTCCACTTAGACAATGAAGACTCATCAGGTAATGGCTAGTCTTATTGTCCTTCGTTTGGGGGGGGGTTGTGTAGGAAAGTACCATCTTGCCTGGCATGTTACCCCCATTTTTCACTGTATATATGTTGTTTTAGTTGTATGTGTCACTGGGACCCTGGTAACCCAGGGCCCCAGTGCTCATAAGTGTGCCTGTATGTGTTACCTGTGTAGTGACTAACTGTCTCACTGAGGCTCTGCTAATCAGAACCTCAGTGGTTATGCTCTCTCATTTCTTTCCAAATTGTCACTGACAGGCTAGTGACCATTTTTTACCAATTTACATTGGCTTACTGGAACACCCTTATAATTCCCTAGTATATGGTACTGAGGTACCCAGGGTATTGGGGTTCCAGGAGATCCCTATGGGCTGCAGCATTTCTTTTGCCACCCATAGGGAGCTCTGACAATTCTTACACAGGCCTGCCACTGCAGCCTGAGTGAAATAACGTCCACGTTATTTCACAGCCATTTTACACTGCACTTAAGTAACTTATAAGTCACCTATATGTCTAACCTTTACCTGGTAAAGGTTAGGTGCAAAGTTACTTAGTGTGAGGGCACCCTGGCACTAGCCAAGGTGCCCCCACATTGTTCAGAGCCAATTCACTGAACCTTGTGAGTGCGGGGACACCATTACACGCGTGCACTACATATAGGTCACTACCTATATGTAGCTTCACCATGGTAACTCCGAATATGGCCATGTAACATGTCTATGATCATGGAATTGCCCCCTCTATGCCATCCTGGCATTTTTGGTACAATTCCATGATCCCAGTGGTCTGTAGCACAGACCCTGGTACTGCCAGACTGCCCTTCCTGGGGTTTCACTGCAGCTGCTGCTGCTGCCAACCCCTCAGACAGGCAGCTGCCCTCCTGGGGTCCAGCCAGGCCTGGCCCAGGATGGCAGAACAAAGAACTTCCTCTGAGAGAGGGTGTGACACCCTCTCCCTTTGGAAAATGGTGTGAAGGCAGGGGAGGAGTAGCCTCCCCCAGCCTCTGGAAATGCTTTGTTGGGCACAGAGGTGCCCAATTCTGCATAAGCCAGTCTACACCGGTTCAGGGACCCCTTAGCCCCTGCTCTGGCGCGAAACTGGACAAAGGAAAGGGGAGTGACCACTCCCCTGACCTGCACCTCCCCTGGGAGGTGTCCAGAGCTCCTCCAGTGTGCTCCAGACCTCTGCCATCTTGGAAACAGAGGTGCTGCTGGCACACTGGACTGCTCTGAGTGGCCAGTGCCACCAGGTGACGTCAGAGACTCCTTGTGATAGGCTCCTTCAGGTGTTAGTAGCCTTTCCTCTCTCCTAGGTAGCCAAACCCTCTTTTCTGGCTATTTAGGGTCTCTGTCTCTGGGGAAACTTCAGATAACGAATGCATGAGCTCAGCCGAGTTCCTCTGCATCTCCCTCTTCACCTTCTGATAAGGAATCGACCGCTGACCGCGCTGGAAGCCTGCAAACCTGCAACATAGTAGCAAAGACGACTACTGCAACTCTGTAACGCTGATCCTGCCGCCTTCTCGACTGTTTTCCTGCTTGTGCATGCTGTGGGGGTAGTCTGCCTCCTCTCTGCACCAGAAGCTCCGAAGAAATCTCCCGTGGGTCGACGGAATCTTCCCCCTGCAACCGCAGGCACCAAAAAGCTGCATCTCCGGTCCCTTGGGTCTCCTCTCAGCACGACGAGCGAGGTCCCTCGAATCCAGCGACACCGTCCAAGTGACCCTCACAGTCCAGTGACTCTTCAGCCCAAGTTTGGTGGAGGTAAGTCCTTGCCTCACCTCGCTGGGCTGCATTGCTGGGAACCGCGACTTTGCAAGCTTCTCCGGCCCCTGTGCACTTCCGGCGGAAATCCTTCGTGCACAGCCAAGCCTGGGTCCACGGCACTCTAACCTGCATTGCACGACTTTCTAAGTTGGTCTCCGGCGACGTGGGACTCCTTTGTGCAACTTCGGCGAGCACCGTTTCACGCATCCTCGTAGTGCCTATTTCTGGCACTTCTCCGGGTGCTACCTGCTTCAGTGAGGGCTCCTTGTCTTGCTCGACGTCCCCTCTCTCTGCAGGTCCAATTTGCGACCTCCTGGTCCCTCCTGGGCCCCAGCAGCGTCCAAAAACGCCAAACGCACGATTTGCGGGTAGCAAGGCTTGTTGGCGTCCATCCGGCGGGAAAACACTTCTGCACGACTCTCCAAGGCGTGGGGGATCCATCCTCCAAAGGGGAAGTCTCTAGCCCTTGTCGTTCCTGCAGTATTCACAGTTCTTCAGCCTAGTAAGAGCTTCTTTGCACCAACCGCTGGCATTTCTTGGGCATCTGCCCATCTCCGAGCTGCTTGTGACTTTTGGACTTGGTCCCCTTGTTCCACAGGTACCTTCAGACAGGAATCCATCGTTGTTGCATTGCTGATTTGTGTTTTCCTTGCATTCTCCCTCTAACACGACTATTTTGTCCTTAGGGGAACTTTGGTGCACTTTGCACTCACTTTTCAGGGTCTTGGGGAGGGTTATTTTTCTAACTCTCACTATTTTCTAATAGTCCCAGCGACCCTCTACAAGGTCACATAGGTTTGGGGTCCATTCGTGGTTCACATTCCACTTTTGGAGTATATGGTTTGTGTTGCCCCTATCCCTATGTTTCCCCATTGCATCCTATTGTAACTATACATTGTTTGCACTGTTTTCTAAGACTATACTGCATATTTTTGCTATTGTGTATATATATCTTGTGTATATTTCCTATCCTCTCACTGAGGGTACACTCTAAGATACTTTGGCATATTGTCATAAAAATAAAGTACCTTTATTTTTAGTATAACTGTGTATTGTGTTTTCTTATGATATTGTGCATATGACACTAAGTGGTACTGTAGTAGCTTCACACGTCTCCTAGTTCAGCCTAAGCTGCTCTGCTAAGCTACCATTATCTATCAGCCTAAGCTGCTAGACACCCTATACACTAATAAGGGATAACTGGGTCTGGTGCAAGGTGCAAGTACCCCTTGGTACTCACTACAAGCCAGTCCAGCCTCCTACAGTTCCAAACAGGTATGGCCTCAACTTCTTCAGTGCCCAGACCACAGCAAAGGCCTCCCTCTCTATGGCAGACCAACGCTTTTCTCTAGGGGTCAACCTTCTGCTGATAAAAGCAACTGGTTGATCCTGGCCTTCAGAATTAAGTTGTGATAAGACGGCCCCTACCCCTAATTCAGATGCATCAGTTTGAACAATGAATTTCTTGGAGTAACATGGCCTTTTTAGGACAGGTGCAGTGCACATGGCCTGTTTGAGCTCCTCAAAAGCTTTCTGACAGCTAGCTGTCCACAATACCTTTTTAGGCATCTTCTTGCTAGTGAGATCATTAAGTGGGGCTGCCATGGAGCCATTGTTTTTAATGAATCTCCTGTAATACCCAGTGAGGCCTAGGAAGGCTCTCACCTGGGTCTGAGTTGTAGGGGGAACCCAATCCATGATTGTCTGGATTTTCCCCTGAAATGGTGCAATCTGTTCTCCACCTACCAGGTGTCCCAGATAAACCACTTTTCCCTGCCCTGTCTGGCACTTTCAAGCCTTGATAGTGAGGCCTGCCTTTTGCAGGGCCTCCAAAACTTTCCACAGGTGGACCAGGTGATCATCCCAGGTGGAACTAAAGACAGCTATATCGTCTAGATATGCTGCACTAAAAGCCTCCAACCCTTGCAGGACTGTTCACCAGCCTCTGAAAAGTGGCAGGTGCATTTTTCAACCCAAAGGGCATCACTGTAAATTGGTAGTGCCCTCCTGTAGTTGAAAATGCAGTTTTAGCTTTAGCATCCTCTGCCAATTTGATCTGCCAATACCCTGCAGTCAAATCAAAGGTGCTTAGATACTTGGCAGATGCCAGTGTATCTATGAGCTCATCTGCCCTGGGTATAGAGTGACCATCAGTTTTTGTTACCTGGTTGAGACCTCGGTAATCTACAAAAAACCTAATCTCCCTTTTTCCATCTTTTGAGTGAGGCTTTGGTACAAGCACCATAGGAGAGGCCCATGGGCTTTCAGAATGTTCAACCACTCCTAGATCAAACATTTTCTGAACTTCTTGCTTGATGCAGTCCCTGACATGGTCAGGCTGCCCATAGATTTTACTTTTGACAGGCAAGCTGTCTCCAGTATCAATTGTGTGTTCACACTAAGATGTGGTGCCTGGCACAGTTGAAAAGAGTTCAGAAAACTGTCCAAGGAGATTTATGCAGTGGTTTTTCTGCTCTGCAGTAAGACAGTCTGCCAAATCTACACCTTCCACTAAAGCATCATCTTCAGTGGAAGAGACGAGATCAGGGAGAGGGTCACTCTCTTCTTCCTGTCCTTCATCTGTTGCCATGAGCAGGGTGAGATCAGCCCTGTCATAGTAGGGTTTTAGGCAGTTGATATGAATCACCCCAAGGGGACTCCTGACAGTGCCCAGGTCAACCAAGCAGGTGACCTCGCCCTTCTTTTCAACAATGAGGTGGGGTCCACTCCATTTGTCTTGGAGTGCTCTTGGGGCCACGGGCTCCAATACCCACACCTTCTGTCCTGGTTGGTACTGAATCAGAACTGCCTTCTGGTCATGCCATTGCTTTTGGAGCTCTTGGCTGGCCTGAAGGTTTTTACTGGCCTTTTTCATATACTCAGCCATTCTAGATCTTAGGCCAAGTACATAGTCCACTATGTCCTGTTTGGGAGCTTTTAAAGGTTGTTCACAACCCTCCTTCACAAGTGTTAGTGGACGTCTTACAGGGTGCCCAAAGAGGAGTTCAAAGGGGCTGAAGTCCACTCCTTTCTGGGGTACCTCCCTGTAAGCAAAAAGGAGGCAAGGTCACAGGACATCCCATTTCCCACTGAGTTTTTTAGGGAGTCCCATTATCACTCCAATGAGAGTTTTATTAAACCTCTCTACCAGTCAATTTGTCTGTGGATGATAAGGTGTGGTGAATTTGTATATTACACCACACTCCTTCCACATAGCCTTCAAGTATGCAGACATAAAGTTGCTACCCCTGTCTGATACAACCTCTTTTGGGAAACCCACCATGGAAAAGATTCCAAGGAGGACTTTTGCCACTGCAGGTGCTGTAGTGGTCCTTAGAGGAATTGCTTCAGGATATCTTGTGGCATGGTCCACTACCACCAAGATAAACCTATTGCCTGAAGCAGTAAGAGGGTCAAGGGGGCCAACTATGTCAACCCCTACCCTTTCAAAGGGGACCCCAACCACAGGTAGTGGAATAAGGTGAGCCTTTGGTGTGCCACCAGTCTTGCCACTGGCTTGGCAGGTGACGCAAGACTTACAAAAATCTTTTGTGTCCTATGACATCCTAAGCCAGTGAAACAGGGGGACAAGCCTTTCCCATGTTTTAATCTGACCCAAATGCCCAGCCAAAGGAATGTCATGTGCCAGAGTTAGGAGGAACTCTCTGTACTGCAGGGGAATGACCAATCTCCTTGCTGCTCCAGGTTTTGGGTCCCTTGCCTCTGTGTACAAGAGGTTGTCCTCTCAGCAAACTCTATGTGAGTCACTGACATCCCCATTTTGCTGCTTGACAGCTTTCTGTCTGAGACCCTCTAATGTGGGACAGGATTGCTGTGCCACAATCAGCTCTTCCCTGGCAGGCCCCCCTCCACCCAAAAGCTCAGCAGTATCTGCTGCCAGCTCATCTGGTGAAGGTTCTGCACAGGGAGGAAATTCTTCTTCCTCAGAAGTTGAATCCACTGTAGAGGGAGGGATAGTAGGAAGTGGTTTGCTTCTACTAGCCCTAGCTTTAGGGAGCACTTGGTCCATTGTTCCAGGATCCAAGCTTCCCTGTCCTTTTTGCTTTTTGGCCTGAGCCCTTGTCAAAGCAAAAATATGCCCTGGGATGCCCAGCATTGCTGCATGGGCCTCCAACTCCACATCTGACCAAGCTGATGTCTCCAAATCATTCCCTAATAGACAGTCTACAGGTAAATCTGAAGCTACCACAACTTTCTTTGGACCAGTAACCCCCCCCCCAGTTGAGATTAACAACAGCCATGGGGTGGCTAAGTGTGTTGTTGTGAGCATCGGTTACTTGGTACTGGTGACCAAGTAGGTGTTGTTCAGGGTGGACCAGTTTCTCTATGACCATAGTCACACTGGCACCAGTGTCCCTGTAGGCCTGAACCTCAACACCATTTATTAGGGGTATCTGCTTGTACTTATCCATATTAAGGGGACAAGCAACTAAGGTGGCTAAATCAATAGCCCCCTCAGAGACTAACACAGCCTCTGTGGCCTCCCTAACAAGGCCAACCCCAACTAAGTTACCAATAGTGAGCCCAGCTACTCCCTTGGATTGGCTATTAGTAGGTTTGCTCCCACCACCACTGCTATTAGTAGGGACACTAGGTGTAGCAGTAGGGGTTGTAGTGGTAGGAGGCTTGGTGCCTTTCTTTGGACAACTGGGATCTGTTGTCCAATGGCCTTTTATTTTACATAAATAGCACCATGGTTTCTTTTCCTTGTTCTGATTAAAAGAGGATTTGGGCCCACCACCCCCACCAGAGTGTTTTTGTGGGCCTGATGAAGACTCATTTTTAGATTTGTCCCCACCCTTGTCAGAAGACTTACCATCCTTCTTTTTGTTGCCATCTTTGTCACCCCCTGTATGAACTTTTCTGTTCACCCTTGTTCTGACCCATTTGTCTGCCTTCTTTCCCAATTCTTGGGGAGAGGTCAGATCAGAGTCCACCAAGTACTGGTGCAACAAATCAGACACACAATTATTAAGAATATGCTCTCTCAGGATCAAGTTATACAGGCTGTCATAATCAGTAACTTTACTGCCATGTAACCACCCCTCCAAGGCCTTCACTGAATGGTCAATGAAATCAACCCAGTCTTGTGAAGACTCCTTTTTGGTCTCTCTGAACTTTATCCTGTATTGTTCAGTGGTTAAGCCATAACCATCCAGGAGTGCATTCTTAAGAACTTGGAAATTATTAGCATCATTTTCTTTCACAGTAAGGAGCTTATCCCTACCTTTTCCACTAAATGATAGCCATAGGATAGCAGCCCACTGCCTTTGAGGGACATCCTGTACAACACAGTCCCTCTCAAGTGCAGCAAACCACTTGTTAATGTCATCCCCCTCCTTGTAAGGGGGAACTATCTTGTGCAGATTCCTGGAATCATGCTCTTTTACAGGATGACTATGGGGAATACTGCTGCTGCCACCATGGGTTTCTAAACCCAGTTTCTGTCTCTCCTTCTCTACTTCTAAAGTCTGTCTATCCAAATCCAGCTGTTGCTTCTTGAGCTTCAGTCTGGTTTGTTCCACTCTCAATCTATTGAGCTCCCTTTCTAACAATCTGTCATCAGGGTGGGTGGGAGGGACATGCCTTGAAACAGAAGTATGGTGAGAATGGACAGAAGGAGACCTGTCCCTTACAGAAGCCACCCTAACAGCTTGGCTAACAGAAACATCACTACCAGTATGGTGAGAATAGTTGCTTTTGCTATGATGTGAGACAACACTATTTATATGGTGTGGCTCATCATTATTACCAACTATGCTAGACTGTCTAGTAATGGGCAGGCTAGGAAGTTTCTTTCCTGAATCTTTTCCTGGGGGAGTCCCTGGATCAGATTGAGAACCATTAGCTACTTTTTCAACAGATGGGGCACTTATGGCCTTATCCTGTTCTCTAAGCATGTTAATTAACAGTTCTAAGGAAGGATTCTTCCCTACACTCAAACCTCTCTCTATGCAGAGACTCCTTGCTCCTTTCCAGCTAAGGTGATCATATGCAAGTTTGGACAGATCAACATTTTGGCCTGTGCCAGACATTTTTAGAGAGAGTTAAAGTGATAGTAAAAGATAAAAAGTTTGTCAGAGCTTTTAGAAAGACAGAGAAAAAAAACTTTTTAAACTTTTTAGAACTTTTTAGAAAGTTAGAAGTACTTTTCAGCACTTAGAAAAGAGTGAAAAGAGGAAATGCAAAACTTTTTGGCTATGTGTATATACACTGACCTTGTTTTGTATATTTTTCTCTTATGAAAAGTACAATGACAAGAGTGGTAAGTAGTCTCAAAGCACTTATCCCACCGCTGCACAACCAATGTAGGAGGCTGGTGTAGCTGTAGGGGTTGTGGTAGTGGGAGGCTTGGTGCTTTTCTTTGGACAACTGGGATCAGTTGTCCAATGGCCTTTTACTTTACATAAATAACACCATGGTTTCTTTACTTGATTAGCAGAGGATTTGGGCCCACCACCCCCACCAGATTGTTTTTGTGGGCCTGATGAAGACTAATTTTTTGATTTGTCCCCACCCTTTTCTGAAGACTTACCATCCTTCTTCTTGCCATCCTTGTCACCCCCTTTATGAACTTTTCTGTTCACTCTTGTTCTGACCCATTTGTCTGCCTTATTTCCCAATTCTTGGGGAGAGGTCAGATCTGAGTCCACTAGATACTGGTGCAACAAATCAGACACACAGGGGGTCATTACAACATTGGCGGTATAGGGCGATTACTGCCGTGCAGAAGACCGCCAATACACCGCAGCGGCGGCGGGAGACTGCCACAGCTATTATGACACATATCACGGAATCCGCCGAAATTCAGACACTAACACAATACCACCACACCAAAGGTCAGCGATAAACTGGCGGAAACAAATCCTCTACCTCCACGCCACCAGAAACACGCCCATGCTATTACGACCCACGAATCCACGCGGCGGTCTTTCAACCGCGGTATTCCATTGGCGGTGCACACCGCCGCGCTCAAAATACACACACAGCACCAAAACACCGCCACATTGGACAAATCCAAATACACACACCTGATACACATACAAACAACGCTCCCACACACCCAACACAATACAAAACACACACCCACATCACCCACAAACCCCTATGACCAAAAAATAGAGAGGAGGCCATAGAGAGACAGCACAGAATAGAGAACCGCATCACACAGAGGTACACAACACCATCACCCACACAACATCCACGCACAAAACACCACATACCACTACACTCACCACACTCATCAACACATACACCACCCCACACCTCACACACACCACCCCATGTCACGCCAAAGACACCCCCGCTTCTCCGAGGAGGAGCTCAGGGTCATGGTGGAGGAAATCCTACGGGTAGAGCCACAGCTATTTGGCTCACAGGTACAGCACACATCCATAGCCAGGAAGATGGAGCTATGGCAAAGAATAGTTGACAGGGTCAACGCTGTGGGACAGCACCCAAGAAATAGGGAGGACATCAGGAAGAGGTGGAACGACCTACGGGGGAAGGTGCGTTCCACGGTATCCAGGTACCACATCGCGGTACAGCGGACTGGCGGCGGACCCCCACCTCCTCCCCCACAACTAACAACATGGGAGGAGCAAGTCTTGTCCATCTTGCATCCTGAGGGCCTCGCAGGAGTCGTTGGAGGAACGGACACTGGTAAGTCAAATTTTAACTATCATATTCCCCACCCTACCTGCATGCTATCACACACCCCCACCCTCACACCCTCCCCTAACACCCTAACTCCTCACTAATCTACCCGTAACACCAACCACCCATCCCTAACACCAAGACATGCATAACACAACTAAGCATGGATACCAATCACTAAAGCATGCCCACTGCACAGACCCAGAACACCCCCCAACCATCAGCACACAACCCCACACAGGAATGCTAGCACTGGTGTACACGCACACCCAACCATTGCACACCATTGTAGGAGGCTGGACTGGCTTGTAGTGAGTACCAAGGGGTACTTGCACCTTGCACCAGGCCCAGTTATCCCTTATTAGTGTATAGGGTGTCTAGCAGCTTAGGCTGATAGATAATGGTAGCTTAGCAGAGCAGCTTAGGCTGAACTAGGAGACGTGTGAAGCTACTACAGTACCACTTAGTGTCATATGCACAATATCATAAGAAAACACAATACACAGTTATACTAAAAATAAAGGTACTTTATTTTTATGACAATATGCCAAAGTATCTTAGAGTGTACCCTCAGTGAGAGGATAGGAAATATACACAAGATATATATACACAATAGCAAAAATATGCAGTATAGTCTTAGAAAACAGTGCAAACAATGTATAGTTACAATAGGATGCAATGGGGAAACATAGGGATAGGGGCAACACAAACCATATACTCCAAAAGTGGAATGCGAACCATGAATGGACCCCAAACCTATGTGACCTTGTAGAGGGTCGCTGGGACTATTAGAAAATAGTGAGAGTTAGAAAAATAACCCTCCCCAAGACCCTGAAAAGTGAGTGCAAAGTGCACTAAAGTTCCCCTAAGGACAAAGAAGTTGTGTTAGAGGAATAATGCAGGAAAGACACAAACCAGCAATGCAACAACTGTGGATTTCCAATCTAGGGTACCTGTGGAACAAGGGGACCAAGTCCAAAAGTCACAAGCAAGTCGGAGATGGGCAAATGCCCAGGAAATGCCAGCTGCGGGTGCAAAGAAGCTTCTACTGGACAGAAGAAGCTGAGGTTTCTGCAGGAACGAAAAGGGCTAGAGACTTCCCCTTTGGTGGACTAATCCATCTTGCCGTGGGAAGTCGTGCAGAAGTGCTTTCCCGCCGAAAGAACGCCAACAAGCCTTGCTAGCTGCAAATTGTGCAAATAGCGTTTTTGGACGCTGCTGTGGCCCTGGAGGGACCAGGAGATCGCAAATTGGACCAGGAGAGAGAGGGGACGTCGAGCAAGACAGGGAGCCCTCTCAGCAGCAGGTAGCACCCGGAGAAGTGCCAGAAACAGGCACTACGAGGATGCGTGAAACGATGCTCACCCGAAGTCGCACAAAGGAGTCCCACGTCGCCGGAGACCAACTTAGAAAGTCGTGCAATGCAGGTTAGAGTGCCGTGGACCCAGGCTTGGCTGTGCACAAAGGATTTCCGCCGGAAGTGCACAGGGGCCGGAGTAGCTGCAAAAGTCGCGGTTCCCAGCAATGCAGCCCAGCGAGGTGAGGCAAGGACTTACCTCCACCAAACTTGGACTGAAGAGTCACTGGACTGTGGGGGTCACTTGGACAGAGTCGCTGGATTCGAGCGACCTCGCTCGTCATGCTGAGAGGAGACCCAAGGGACCGGTAATGCAGCTTTTTGGTGCCTGCGGTTGCAGGGGGAAGATTCCGTCGACCCACGGTAGATTTCTTCGGAGCTTCTGGTGCAGAGAGGAGGCAGACTACCCCCACAGCATGCACAAGCAGGAAAACAGTCGAGAAGGCGGCAGGATCAGCGTTACAGAGTTGCAGTAGTCGTCTTTGCTACTATGTTGCAGGTTTGCAGGCTTCCAGCGCGGTCAGCAGTCGATTCCTTGGCAGAAGGTGAAGAGAGAGATGCAGAGGAACTCGGATGAGCTCTTGCATTCGTTATCTAAGGAATCCCCAGAGACAGAGACCCTAAATAGCCAGAAAAGAGGGTTTGGCTACATAGAAGAGAGGATAGGCTAGCAACACCTGAAGGAGCCTATCAGAAGGAGTCTCTGACGTCACCTGGTGGCACTGGCCACTCAGAGCAGTCCAGTGTGCCAGCAGCACCTCTGTTTCCAAGATGGCAGAGGTCTGGAGCACACTGGAGGAGCTCTGGACACCTCCCAGGGGAGGTGCAGGTCAGGGGAGTGGTCACTCCCCTTTCCTTTGTCCAGTTTCGCGCCAGAGAAGGGCTAAGGGGTCCCCTGAACCGGTGTAGACTGGCTTATGCAGAATTGGGCACATCTGTGCCCAAGAAAGCATTTCCAGAGGCTGGGGGAGGCTACTCCTCCCCTGCCTTCACACCATTTTCCAAAGGGAGAGGGTGTCACACCCTCTCTCAGAGGAAGTTCTTTGTTCTGCCATCCTGGGCCAGGCCTGGCTGGACCCCAGGAGGGCAGATGCCTGTCTGAGGGGTTGGCAGCAGCAGCAGCTGCAGTGAAACCCCAGGAAGGGCAGTTTGGCAGTACCAGGGTCTGTGCTACAGACCACTGGGATCATGGGATTGTGCCAACTATGCCAGGATGGCATAGAGGGGGCAATTCCATGATCATAGACATGTTACATGGCCATATTCGGAGTTACCATTGTGAAGCTACATATAGGTAGTGACCTATATGTAGTGCGCGCGTGTAATGGTGTCCCCGCACTCACAAAGTTCAGGGAATTGGCTCTGAACAATGTGGGGGCACCTTGGCTAGTGCCAGGGTGCCCTCACACTAAGTAACTTTGCACCTAACCTTTACCAGGTAAAGGTTAGACATATAGGTGACTTATAAGTTACCTAAGTGCAGTGTAAAATGGCTGTGAAATAACGTGGACGTTATTTCACTCAGGCTGCAGTGGCAGGCCTGTGTAAGAATTGTCAGAGCTCCCTATGGGTGGCAAAAGAAATGCTGCAGCCCATAGGGATCTCCTGGAACCCCAATACCCTGGGTACCTCAGTACCATATACTAGGGAATTATAAAGGTGTTCCAGTAAGCCAATGTAAATTGGTAAAAATGGTCACTAGCCTGTTAGTGACAATTTGGAAAGAAATGAGAGAGCATAACTGTGAGAAAGTAGCCTCTTTCTAGCCTTGTTACCCCCACTTTTGGCCTGTTTGTGAGTGTATGTCAGGGTGTTTTCACTGTCTCACTGGGATCCTGCTAGCCAGGGCCCAGTGCTCATAGTGAAAACCCTATGTTTTCAGTATGTTTGTTATGTGTCACTGGGACCCTGCTAGTCAGGACCCCAGTGCTCATAAGTTTGCGGCCTATATGTATGTGTTCCCTGTGTGGTGCCTAACTGTCTCACTGAGGCTCTCCTAACCAGAACCTCAGTGGTTATGCTCTCTCTTTACAAATTGTCACTAACAGGCTAGTGACCAATTTTACCAATTTACATTGGCTTACTGGAACACCCTTATAATTCCCTAGTAGATGGTACTGAGGTACCCAGGGTATTGGGGTTCCAGGAGATCCCTATGGGCTGCAGCAATTCTTTTGCCACCCATAGGGAGCTCTGACAATTCTTACACAGGCCTGCCACTGCAGCCTGAGTGAAATAACATCCACGTTATTTCACAGCCATTTTACACTGCACTTAAGTAACTTTTAAGTCACCTATATGTCTAACCTTTACCTGGTAAAGGTTAGGTGCAAAGTTACTTAGTGTGTGGGCACCCTGGCACTAGCCAAGGTGCCCCCACATGCTTCAGAGCCAATTCCCTGAACTTTGTGAGTGCGGGGACACCATTACACGCGTGCACTACATATAGGTCACTACCTATATGTAGCTTCACAATGGTAACTCCGAATATGGCCATGTAACATGTCTATGATCATGGAATTGCCCCCTCTATGCCATCCTGGCATAGTTGGCACAATCCCATAATCCCAGTGGTCTGTAGCACAGACCCTGGTACTGCCAAACTGCCCTTCCTGGGGTTTCACTGCAGCTGCTGCTGCTGCCAACCCCTCAGACAGGCATCTGCCCTCCTGGGGTCCAGCCAGGCCTGGCCCAGGATGGCAGAACAAAGAACTTCCTCTGAGAGAGGGTGTGACACCCTCTCCCTTTGGAAAATGGTGTGAAGGCAGGGGAGGAGTAGCCTCCCCCAGCCTCTGGAAATGCTTTGTTGGGCACAGAGGTGCCCAATTCTGCATAAGCCAGTCTACACCGGTTCAGGGGACCCCTTAGCCCTGCTCTGGCGCGAAACTGGACAAAGGAAAGGGGAGTGACCACTCCCCTGACCTGCACCTCCCCTGGGAGGTGTCCAGAGCTCCTCCAGTGTGCTCCAGACCTCTGCCATCTTGGAAACAGAGGTGCTGCTGGCACACTGGACTGCTCTGAGTGGCCAGTGCCACCAGGTGACGTCAGCGACTCCTTCTGATAGGCTCCTTCAGGTGTTAGTAGCCTATCCTCTCTCCTAGGTAGCCAAACCCTCTTTTCTGGCTATTTAGGGTCTCTGTCTCTGGGGAAACTTTAGATAACGAATGCAAGAGCTCATCCGAGTTCCTCTGCATCTCTCTCTTCACCTTCTGATAAGGAATCGACTGCTGACCGCGCTGGAAGCCTGCAAACCTGCAACATAGTAGCAAAGACGACTACTGCAACTCTGTAACGCTGATCCTGCCGCCTTCTCGACTGTTTTCCTGCTTGTGCATGCTGTGGGGGTAGTCTGCCTCCTCTCTGCACCAGAAGCTCCGAAGAAATCTCCCGTGGGTCGACGGAATCTTCCCCCTGCAACCTCAGGCACCAAAAAGCTGCATTACCGGTCCCTTGGGTCTACTCTCAGCACGACGAGCGAGGTCCCTCGAATCCAGCGACTCTGTCCAAGTGACCCCCACAGTCCAGTGACTCTTCAGTCCAAGTTTGGTGGAGGTAAGTCCTTGCCTCACCTCGCTGGGCTGCATTGCTGGGAACCGCGACTTTGCAGCTACTCCGGCCCCTGTGCACTTCCGGCGGAAATCCTTTGTGCACAGGCAAGCCTGCGTCCACGGCACTCTAACCTGAATTGCACGACTTTCTAAGTTGGTCTCCGGCGACGTGGGACTCCTTTGTGCAACTTCGGCGAGCACTGTTTCACGCATCCTCGTAGTGCCTGTTTCTGGCATTTCTCCAGGTGCTACCGGCTTCAGAGAGGGCTCCTTGTCTTGCTCGACGTCCCCTCTCTCTGCTGGTCCAATTTGCGACTTCCTGGTCCTTCCTGGGCCTCAGCAGTGTCCAAAAACGCTAACCGCACGATTTGCAGCTAGCAAGGCTTGATGGCGTTCTTTTGGCGGGAAAACACTTCTGCACGACTCTCCACGGCGATTGGGATCCGTCCACTAAAGGGGAAGTCTCTAGCCCTTTTCGTTCCTGCAGAAACCTCAGCTTCTTCTGTCCAGTAGAAGCTTCTTTGCACCCGCAGCTGGCATTTCCTGGGCATCTGCCCCTCTCCGACTTGCTTGTGACTTTTGGACTTGGTCCCCTTGTTCCACAGGTACCCTAGATTGGAAATCCACAGTTGTTGCATTGCTGGTTTGTGTCTTTCCTGCATTATTCCTCTAACACGACTTCTTAGTCCTTAGGGGAACTTTAGTGCACTTTGCACTCACTTTTCAGGGTCTTGGGGAGGGTTATTTTTCTAACTCTCACTATTTTCTAATAGTCCCAGCGACCCTCTACAAGGTCACATAGGTTTGGGGTCCATTCGTGGTTCGCATTCCACTTTTGGAGTATATGGTTTGTGTTGCCCCTATCCCTATGTTTCCCCATTGCATCCTATTGTAACTATACATTGTTTGCACTGTTTTCTAAGACTATACTGCATATTTTTGCTATTGTGTATATATATCTTGTGTATATTTCCTATCCTCTCACTGAGGGTACACTCTAAGATACTTTGGCATATTGTCATAAAAATAAAGTACCTTTATTTTTAGTATAACTGTGTATTGTGTTTTCTTATGATATTGTGCATATGACACTAAGTCGTACTGTAGTAGCTTCACACGTCTCCTAGTTCAGCCTAAGCTGCTCTGCTAAGCTTCCATTATCTATCAGCCTAAGCTGCTAGACACCCTATACACTAATAAGGGATAACTGGGCCTGGTGCAAGGTGCAAGTACCCCTTGGTACTCACTACAAGCTAATCCAGCCTCCTACATTGGTCGTGCAGTGGTGGGATAAGTGCTTTGAGACTACTTACCACTCTTGTCATTGTACTTTTCATAAGAGAAAAATATACAAAACAAGTTCAGTGTGTGTACACATAACTAAAAAGTTTTGCATTTCCTCTTTTCACTCTTTTCTAAGTGCTGAAAAGTACTTCTAAACTTTCAAAAAGTTCTTAAAAAGTTTTAAAAGTTTTTTCTGTCTTTCCAAAAGTTCTGAAAAACGTTTTCTTCACTTTTTCTATCACTTAAACTCTTTCTAAAATGTCTGGCACAGGCCAAAATGTTGATCTGTCCAAACCTGCATATGACCACCTTAGCTGGAAAGGAGCAAGGAGTCTCTGTGTAGAAAGAGGTTTGAGTGTAGGGAAGAATCCTTCTTTGGAATTGTTGCTTAACATTCTTAGAGAACAAGATAAGGCCAAAAGGGCCCCATCTGTTGAAAAAGTAGCTAATGGTTCCCAATCTGATCCAGGGACTCCCCAAGGAAATGATTCAGGAAAGAAACTTCCTAGCCTGCCCATTACTAGACAGTCTAGCATAGTTGGTACTGATGTAGAGTCACACCATACAGATGGTGGTGTCTCACATCATAGCAAGAGTATTCCTTCTCACCACAGTAGAAGTGATGTTTCTGTTAACCAAGCTGTTAGGGTGCCTTCTGTAAGGGACAGGTCTCCTTCTGTCCATTCTCACCACACCTCTTTTCAAGGCATGTCCCTCCCACCCACCCTGATGACAGAATGTTAGAAAGGGAGCTCAATAGATTGAGAGTGGAACAAACCAGACTGAAGCTCAAGAAGCAACAGCTGGATTTGGATAGACAGACCTTAGAAGTAGAGAAGGAAAGACAGAAGCTGGATTTAGAAACCCATGGTGGCAGCAGCAGTATTCCCCATAGTCATCCTGCAAAAGAGCATGATTCCAGGAATCTGCACAAGATAGTTCCCCCTTATAAGGAGGGGGATGACATTAACAAGTGGTTTGCTGCACTTGAGAGGGCCTGTGCTGTACAGGATGTCCCTCAAAGTCAGGGGGCTGCTATCCTATGGCTATCATTTAGTGGAAAAGGTAGGGATAGGTTCCTTACTGTAAAAGAAAATGAAGCCAATGATTACAAAGTTCTTAAGAATGCACTCCTGGATGGTTATGGCTTAACAACTGAACAATACAGGATAAAGTTCAGAGAGACCAAAAAGGAGTCTTTACAAAACTAGGTTGATTTCATTGACCATTCAGTGAAGGCCTTGGAGGGGTGGTTACATGGCAGTAAAGTTACTGATTTTGAAAGCCTGCATAACTTGATCCTGAGAGAGCATATTCTTAATAATTGTGTGTCTGATTTGTTGCACCAGTACTTGGTGGACTCGGATCTGACCTCTCCCCAAGAATTGGGAAAGAAGGCAGACAAATGGGTCAGAACAAGGGTGAACAGAAAAGTTCATACAGGGGGTGACAATGATGGCAATAAGAAGAAGGATGGTAAGTCTTCTGACAAGGGTGGGGACAAATCTAAAAATTAGTCTTCATCAGGCCCACAAAAACACTCTGGTGGGGGTGGTGGGTCCAAATCCTCTTCAAATCAAAACAAGGAAAAGAAACCATGGTGCTATTTATGTAAAATAAAAGGCCATTGGACAACAGATCCCAGTTGTCCAAAGAAAAGCACCAAGCCTCCTACCAGTACAACCCCTACTGCTACACCTAGTGTCCCTACTAATAGCAGTAGTGGTGGGAGCAAACCTACTAATAGCCAATCTAAGGGAGTAGCTGGGCTCACCTTTGGTAACTTAGTTGGGGTTGGTCTTGTTAGGGAGACCACAGAGGCTGTGTTAGTCTCTGAGGGGGCTATTGATTTAGCCACCTTAGTTGCTTGTCCCCTTAATATGGATAAGTACAAGCAGCTACCCCTAATAAATGGTGTTGAGGTTCAGGCCTACAGGGACACAGGTGCCAGTGTCACAATGGAGATAGAGAAACTGGTCCACCCTGAACAACACCTACTTGGTCACCAGTACCAAGTAACCGATGCTCACAACAACACACTTAGCCACCCCATGGCTGTTGTAAATCTCAACTGGGGGGGGGGGGTTACTGTCCAAAGAAAGTTGTGGTAGCCTCAGATTTACCTGTAGACTGTCTACTAGGAAATGATTTGGAGACATCAGCTTGGTCAGATGTGGAGTTGGAGGCCCATGCAGCAATGCTGGGCATCAAAGGGCATATTTTTGCTTTAACCAGGGCTCAGGCCAAAAAGCAAAAAGGACAGGGAAACTTGGATCCTGGAACAATGGACCAAGTGCTCCCTAAAGCTAGGGCTAGTAGGAGTAAAGCACTACCTACTATCCCTCCCTCTACAGTGGATTCTACTTCTGAGGAAGAAGAATTTCCACCCTGTGCAGAACCTACACCAGAGGAGCTGGAAGCAGACACTGCTGAGCTTTTGGGTGAAGGGGGGCCTGCCAGGGAGGAGCTGAGTGTGGCACAGCAGACCTGTCCCACACTAGAGGGTCTACGACAGCAAGCTGTCAAACAAGCAAATGGGGATGTCAGTGACTCCCACAGAGTTTACTGGGAGGACAATCTCTTGTACACTGAAGCAAGGGATCCAAAACCTGGAGCTGCCAGGAGATTGGCGATTCCTCAGGAGTACATAAAGTTCCTCTTAACTCTTGCTCACGACATTCCCCTTGCTGGACATTTGGGGCAAATGAAAACTTGGGACAGGCTTGTTCTCTTGTTCCATTGGCCTAGAATGTCTGAGGACACAAAATATTTTTGTAAGTCCTGTGAAACCTGTCAAGCCAGTGGCAAGACAGGTGGCACCCCAAAGGCACCCCTTATTCCACTGCCTGTGGTTCCCTTTAAAAGGGTAGGGGTTGACATAGTTGGCCCCCTTGACCCTCCTACTGCTTCAGGCAATAGGTTTATCTTGGTGGTAGTGGACCATGCCACCAGATATCCTGAAGCAATTCCTCTAAGGACCACTACAGCTCCTGCAGTGGCAAAGGCCCTCCTGGGAATCTTTTCCAGGGTGGGCTTCCCAAAAGAGGTAATTTCAGATAGAGGAAGCAATTTCATGTCTGCTTACTTGAAGGCCATGTGGAAGGAGTGTGGGGTGACATACAAGTTCACCACACCCTATCATCCACAAACAAATGGACTGGTGGAGAGATTTAACAAAACTCTCAAAGGCATGATTATGGGTCTCCCTGAAAAACTCCGCAGGAGATGGGATATTCTGTTACCATGCCTCCTTTTTGCCTACAGGGAGGTACCCCAGAAAGGAGTGGGCTTCAGCCCCTTTGAACTCCTCTTTGGACACCCTGTTAGGGGTCCACTAACACTTGTCAAGGAGGGTTGGGAACAATCTTTAAAAGCTCCAAAGCAAGATATTGTGGATTATGTACTTGGCCTCAGATCAAGGATGGCTGAGTACATGAAAAAGGCCAGTAAAAACCTTCAGGCCAGCCAAGAGCTCCAGAAGCAATGGCATGACCAGAAGGCTGTTTTGGTCCAGTACCAACCAGGGCAGAAAGTGTGGGTCTTGGAGCCTGTGGCCCCAAGAGCACTCCAAGATAAATGGAGTGGACCCCACACAATTGTTGAGAAAAAGGGTGAAGTCACCTATTTAGTTGACTTAGGCACTGCCAGGAGTCCCGTTAGGGTGCTCCATGTCAATCGCCTGAAACCCTACTATGACAGGGCTGATCTCACCCTGCTCATGGCAACTGATGAGGGACAGGAAGAAGACAGTGATCCTCTTCCTGATCTCTTCTCTTCTACAGAACAAGATGCTCTGGTGGAAGGGGTAGTTTTGGCTGATTGTCTTACTGCTGAGCAGAAAGACCATTGCATAAATCTCCTGGGTCAGTTTTCTGAACTCTTCTCTACTGTGCCAGGTACCACTTCTTGGTGTGAGCACACTATAGATACTGGAGACAGCTTGCCTGTCAAAAGTAAGATCTATAGGCAGCCTGACCATGTCAAAGACTGCATAAAGTAAGAGGCGCAGAAAATGTTAGAACTGGGAGTGGTTGAGGACTCTGAAAGTCCATGGGCTTCTCCTGTGGTACTTGTACCAAAACCCCATTCCAAAGATGGAAAGAAGGAAATGCGGTTTTGTGTAGACTACAGAGGTCTCAACCAGGTAACCAAAACTGATGCTCACCCTATACCCAGGGCAGATGAGCTCATAGATACACTGGCATCTGCCAAGTATCTAAGCACTTTTGATTTGACTGCAGGGTATTGGCAGATCAAATTTTCAGAAGATGCTAAACCTAAAACTGCATTTTCAACCATTGGATGCCATTACCAGTTCACAGTAATGCCTTTTGGATTTAAAAATGCACCTGCCACTTTTCAGAGGTTGGTGAACACAGTCCTGCAAGGGCTGGAAGCTTTCAGTAAAGCATATTTGGACGATATAGCTGTCTTTAGCTCCAGCTGGGATGATCACCTGGTCCACCAATGGAAAGTTTTGGAGGCCCTGCAAAAGGCAGGCCTCACTATCAAGGCTTCAAAGTGCCAGATAGGGCAGGGTAAGGTGGTTTATCTGGGACACCTTGTTGGTGGGGAACAGATTGCACCACTACAGGGGAAAATCCAAACAATTATTGATTGGGTTCCCCCTACTACTCAGACTCAGGTGAGAGCCTTCCTAGGCCTCACTGGGTATTACAGGAGGTTCATTAAGAACTATGGCTCCATTGCAGCCCCTCTTAATGACCTCACATCCAAGAAAATGCCTAAAAAGGTATTATGGACAGCAAACTGTCAGAAAGCTTTTGAGGAGCTGAAGCAGGCCATGTGCTCTGCACCTGTCCTGAAAAGCCCTTGTTACTCTAAAAAATTCTATGTCCAAACTGATGCATCTGAATTAGGAGTAGGGGCAGTCCTATCACAACTTAATTCTGAGGGCCAGGATCAACCTGTTGCTTTTATTAGTAGGAGGTTGACCCAGAGAGAAAAGCGTTGGTCTGCCATTGAGAGGGAGGCCTTTGCTGTGGTCTGGTCACTGAAGAAGTTGAGGCCATATCTGTTTGGCACTCACTTCATTGTTCAGACAGACCACAAACCTCTACTTTGGCTAAAACAAATGAAAGGTGAAAATCCTAAATTGTTGAGGTGGTCCATATCTCTACAGGGAATGGACTATACAGTGGAACATACACCTGGGAGTAGCCACTCCAATGCAGATGGAGTCTCCAGATATTTCCACTTAGACAATGAAGACCCATCAGGGAATGACTAGTCTTATTGTCCTTCGTTTGGGGTGGGGTTGTGTAGGAAAGTACCATCTTGCCTGGCATGTTACCCCCATTTTTCACTGTATATATGTTGTTTTAGTTGTATGTGTCACTGGGACCCTGCCAGCCAGGGCCCCAGTGCTCATAAGTGTGCCTGAAAGTGTTACCTGTGTTATGACTAACTGTCTCACGGAGGCTTTGCTATCCAGAACCTCAGTGGTTATGCTCTCTCATTTCTTTCAAATTGTCACTAACAGGCTAGTGACCAATTTTACCAATTTACATTGGCTTACTGGAACACCCTTATCATTCCCTAGTATATGGTAATGAGGTACCCAGGGTATTGGGGTTCCAGGAGATCCCTATGGGCTGCAGCATTTCTTTTGCCACCCATAGGGAGCTCTGACAATTCTTACACAGGCCTGCCACTGCAGCCTGAGAGAAATAACGTCCACGTTATTTCACAGCCATTTACCACTGCACTTAAGTAACTTATAAGTCACCTATATGTCTAACCTTTACCTGGTAAAGGTTAGGTGCAAAGTTACTTAGTGTGTGTGCACCCTGGCACTAGCCAAGGTGCTCCCACATTGTTCAGGGCAAATTCCCCGGACTTTGTGAGTGCGGGGACACCATTACACGTGTGCACTACACATAGGTCAATACCTATGTGTAGCTTCACAATGGTAACTCCGAATATGGCCATGTAACATGTCTAAGATCATGGAATTGCCCCATCTATGCCATCCTGGCATTGTTGGCACAATCCCATGATCCCACGGGTCTGTAGCTCAGACCCGAGTACTGACAAACTGCCTTTTCAGGGGTTTCACTGCAGCTGCTGCTGCTACCAACCCCTCAGACAGGTTTCTGCCCTCCTGGGGTCCAGCCAGGCTTGGCCCAGGATGGCAGAACAAAGGACTTCCTCAGAGAGAGGGTGTTACACCCTCTCCCTTTGGAAAAAGGTGTTAAGGCAGGGGAGGAGTAGCCTCCCCCAGCCTCTGGAAATGCTTTCATGGGCACAGATGGTGCCCATTTTTGCATAAGCCAGTCTACACCGGTTCAGGGACCCCTCAGCCCTGCTCTGACACGAAACTGGACAAAGGAAAGGGGAGTGACCACTCCCCTGACCTGCACCTCCCCTGGGAGGTGTCCAGAGCTCCTTCAGTGTGCTCCAGACCTCTGCCATTTTGGAAACAGAGGTGCTGCTGGCACACTGGACTGCTCTGAGTGGCCAGGGCCAGCAGGTGACGTCAGAGACTCCTTCTGATAGGCTCCTTCAGGTGTTGATAGCCTATCCTCTCTCCTAAGTAGCCAAACCCTCTTTTCTGGCTATTTAGGGTCTCTGCTTTGGGGAATTCTTTAGATAACGAATGCAAGAGCTCATCAGAGTTCCTCTGCATCTCTCTCTTCACCTTCTGCCAAGGAATCGACTGCTGACCGCGCTGGAAGCCTGCAAAACTGCAACAAAGTAGCAAAGACGACTACTGCAACTCTGTAACGCTGATCCTGATGCCTTCTCGACTGTTTTCCTGGTGGTGCATGCTGTGGGGGTAGTCTGCCTCCTCTCTGCACTAGAATCTCCGAAGAAATCTCCCGTGGATCGACGGAAATCTTCCCCCTGCTACCGCAGGCACCAAAGAACTGCATCACCGGTGTAGGAAAGTACCATCTTGCCTGGCATGTTACCCCCATTTTTCACTGTATATATGTTGTTTTAGTTGTATGTGTCACTGGGACCCTGGTAACCCAGGGCCCCAGTGCTCGTAAGTGTGCCTGAATGTGTTACCTGTGTAGTGACTAACTGTCTCACTGAGGCTCTGCTAATCAGAACCTCAGTGGTTATGCTCTCTCATTTCTTTCCAAATTGTCACTAACAGGCTAGTGACCAGTTTTACCAATTTACATTGGCTTACTGGAACATCCTTATAATTCCCTAGTATATGGTATTGAGGTACCCAGGGTATTGGGGTTCCAGGAGATCCCTATGGGCTGCAGCATTTCTTTTGCCACCCATAGGGAGCTCTGACAATTCTTACACAGGCCTGCCACTGCAGCCTGAGTGAAATAACGTCCACGTTATTTCACAGCCATTTTACACTGCACTTAAGTAACTTATAAGTCACCTATATGTCTAACCTTTACCTGGTAAAGGTTAGGTGCAAAGTTACTTAGTGTGAGGGCACCCTGGCACTAGCCAAGGTGCCCCCACATTGTTCAGAGCCAATTCCCTGAACTTTGTGAGTGCGGGGACACCATTACACGCGTGCACTACATATAGGTCACTACCTATATGTAGCTTCACAATGGTAACTCCGAATATGGCCATGTAACATGTCTATGATCATGGAATTGCCCCCTCTATACCATCCTGGTATAGTTGGCACAATCCCATGATCCCAGTGGTCTGTAGCACAGACCCTGGTACTGCCAAACTGCCCTTCCTGGGGTTTCACTGCAGCTGCTGCTGCTGCCAACCCCTCAGACAGGCATCTGCCCTCCTGGGGTCCAGCCAGGCCTGGCCCAGGATGGCAGAACAAAGAACTTCCTCTGAGAGAGGGTGTTACACCCTCTCCCTTTGGAAAATGGTGTGAAGGCAGGGGAGGAGTAGCCTCCCCCAGCCTCTGGAAATGCTTTGTTGGGCACAGATGTGCCCAATTCTGCATAAGCCAGTCTACACCGGTTCAGGGGACCCCTTAGCCCTGCTCTGGCGCGAAACTGGACAAAGGAAAGGGGAGTGACCACTCCCCTGACCTGCACCTCCCCTGGGAGGTGGCCAGAGCTCCTCCAGTGTGCTCCAGACCTCTGCCATCTTGGAAACAGAGGTGCTGCTGGCACACTCGACTGCTCTGAGTGGCCAGTGCCACCAGGTTACGTCAGAGACTCCTGCTGATAGGCTCCTTCAGGTGTTAGTAGCCTATCCTTTCTCCTAGGTAGCCAAACCCTCTTTTCTGGCTATTTAGGGTCTCTGTCTCTGGGGAAACTTTAGATAACGAATGCAAGAGCTCATCCGAGTTCCTCTGCATCTCTCTCTTCACCTTCTGCCAAGGAATCGACTGCTGACCGCGCTGGAAGCCTGCAAACCTGCAACATAGTAGCAAAGACGACTACTGCAACTCTGTAACGCTGATCCTGCCGCCTTCTCGACTGTTTTCCTGCTTGTGCATGCTGTGGGGGTAGTCTGCCTCCTCTCTGCACCAGAAGCTCCGAAGAAATCTCCTGTGGGTCGACGGAATCTTCCCCCTGCAACCGCAGGCACCAAAAAGCTGCATTACCGGTCCCTTGGGTCTCCTCTCAGCATGACGAGCGAGGTCCCTCGAATCCAGCGACTCTGTCCAAGTGACCCCCACAGTCCAGTGACTCTTCAGTCCAAGTTTGGGGGAGGTAAGTCCTTGCCTCACCTCGCTGGGCTGCATTGCTGGGAACCGTGACTTTTGCAGCTACTCCGGCCCCTGTGCACTTCCGGCGGCAATCCTTTGTGCACAGCCAAGCCTGGGTCCACGGCACTCTAACCTCCATTGCACGACTTTCTAAGTTGGTCTCCGGCGACGTGGGGCTCCTTTGTGCGACTTCGGGTGAGCACCATTTCACGCATCCTCTTAGTGCCTGTTTCTGGCACTTCTCCGGGTGCTACCTGCTGCTGAGAGGGCTCCTTGTCTTTCTCGACGTCCCCTCTCTCTCCTGGTCCAATTTGCGACCTCCTGGTCCCTCCAGGGCCACAGCAGCGTCCAAAAATGCTATTTGCAAGATTTGCAACTAGCAAGGCTTGTTGGCGTTCTTTCGGCGGGAAAACACTTCTGCACGACTCTCCACGGCGAGCGGAATCTGTCCACCAAAGGGGAAGTCTCTAGCCCTTTTCGTTCTTGCAGAAACCTCAGCTTCTTCTGTCCAGTAGAAGCTTCTTTGCACCCGCAGCTGGCATTTCCTGGGCATCTGCCCATCTCCGACTTGCTTGTGACTTTTGGACTTGGTCCCCTTGTTCCACAGGTACCCTAGATTGGAAATCCACAGTTGTTGCATTGCTGGTTTGTGTCTTTCCTGCATTATTCCTCTAACACGACTTCTTTGTCCTTAGAGGAACTTTAGTGCACTTTGCACTCACTTTTCAGGGTCTTGGGGAGGGTTATTTTTCTAACTCTCACTATTTTCTAATAGTCCCAGCGACCCTCTACAAGGTCACATAGGTTTGGGGTCCATTCGTGGTTCGCATTCCAGTTTTGGAGTATATGGTTTGTGTTGCCCCTATCCCTATGTTTCCCCATTGCATCCTATTGTAACTATACATTGTTTGCACTGTTTTCTAAGACTATACTGCATATTTTTGCTATTGTGTATATATATCTTGTGTATATTTCCTATCCTCTCACTGAGGGTACACTCTAAGATACTTTGGCATATTGTCATAAAAATAAAGTACCTTTATTTTTAGTATAACTGTGTATTGTGTTTTCTTATGACATTGTGCATATGACACTAAGTGGTACTGTAGTAGCTTCACACGTCTCCTAGTTCAGCCTAAGCTGCTCTGCTAAGCTACCATTATCTATCAGCCTAAGCTGCTAGACACCCTATACACTAATAAGGGATAACTGGGCCTGGTGCAAGGTGCAAGTACCCCTTGGTACTCACTACAAGCCAGTCCAGCCTCCTACATTGGTTGTGCAGCGGTGGGATAAGTGCTTTGAGACTACTTACCACTCTTGTCATTGTACTTTTCATAAGAGAAAAATATACAAAACAAGGTCAGTGTATATACACATAGCCAAAAAGTTTTGCATTTCCTCTTTTCACTCTTTTCTAAGTGCTGAAAAGTACTTCTAACTTTCCAAAAAGTTCTAAAAAGTTTTAAAAGTTTTTTTTCTCTGTCTTTCTAAAAGCTCTGACAAACTTTTTATCTTTTACTATCACTTTAACTCTCTCTAAAAATGTCTGGCACAGGCCAAAATGTTGATCTGTCCAAACTTGCATATGACCACCTTAGCTGGAAAGGAGCAAGGAGTCTCTGTGTAGAGAGAGGTTTGAGTGTAGGGAAGAATCCTTCCTTGGAACTGTTACTTAACATGCTTAGAGAACAGGATAAGGCTAGAAGTGCCCCATCTGTTGAAAAAGTAGCTAATGGTTCTCAATCTGATCCAGGGACTCCCCCAGGAAAAGATTCAGGAAAGAAACTTCCTAGCCTGCCCATTACTAGACAGTCTAGCATAGTTGGTAATGATGATGAGCCACACCATATAAATAGTGTTGTCTCACATCATAGCAAAAGCATTTATTCTCACCATACTGGTAGTGATGTTTCTGTTAGCCAAGCTGTTGGGGTGGCTTCTGTAAGGGACAGGTCTCCTTCTGTCCATTCTCACCATACTTCTGTTTCAAGGCATGTCCCTCCCACCCACCCTGATGACAGATTGTTAGAAAGGGAGCTCAATAGATTGAGAGTGGAACAAACCAGACTGAAGCTCAAGAAGCAACAGCTGGATTTGGATAGACAGACTTTAGAAGTAGAGAAGGAGAGACAGAAACTGGGTTTAGAAACCCATGGTGGCAGCAGCAGTATTCCCCATAGTCATCCTGCAAAAGAGCATGATTCCAGGAATCTGCACAAGATAGTTCCCCCTTATAAGGAGGGGGATGACATTAACAGGTGGTTTGCTGCACTTGAGAGGGCCTGTGTTGTACAGGATGTCCCTCAAAGGCAGTGGGCTGCTATCCTATGGCTATCATTTAGTGGAAAAGGTAGGGATAGGCTCCTTACTGTGAAAGAAAATGATGCTAATAATTTCCAAGTTCTTAAGAATGCACTCCTGGATGGTTATGGCTTAACCACTGAACAATACAGGATAAAGTTCAGAGAGACCAAAAAGGAGTCTTCACAAGACTGGGTTGATTTCATTGACCATTCAGTGAAGGCCTTGGAGGGGTGGTTACATGGCAGTAAAGTTACTGATTATGACAGCCTGTATAACTTGATCCTGAGAGAGCATATTCTTAATAATTGTGTGTCTGATTTGTTGCACCAGTACTTGGTGGACTCTGATCTGACCTCTCCCCAAGAATTGGGAAAGAAGGCAGACAAATGGGTCAGAACAAGGGTGAACAGAAAAGTTCATACAGGGGGTGACAAAGATGGCAACAAAAAGAAGGATGGTAAGTCTTCTGACAAGGGTGGGGACAAATCTAAAAATGAGTCTTCATCAGGCCCACAAAAACACTCTGGTGGGGGTGGTGGGCCCAAATCCTCTTTTAATCAGAACAAGGAAAAGAAACCATGGTGTTATTTATGTAAGATAAAAGGCCATTGGACAACAGATCCCAGTTGTCCAAAGAAAGGCACCAAGCCTCCTACCACTACAACCCCTACTGCTACACCTAGTGTCCCTACTAATAGCAGTGGTGGTGGGAGCAAACCTACTAATAGCCAATCCAAGGGAGTAGCTGGGCTCACTATTGGTAACTTAGTTGGGGTTGGCCTTGTTAGGGAGGCCACAGAGGCTGTGTTAGTCTCTGAGGGGGCTATTGATTTAGCCACCTTAGTTGCTTGTCCCCTTAATATGGATAAGTACAAGCAGCTACTCCTAATAAATGGTGTTGAGGTTCAGGCCTACAGGGACACTGGTGCCAGTGTGACTATGGTCATAGAGAAACTGGTCCACCCTGAACAACACCTACTTGGTCACCAGTACCAAGTAACCGATGCTCACAACAACACACTTAGCCACCCCATGGCTGTTGTAAATCTCAACTGGGGGGGGGTTACTAGTCCAAAGAAAGTTGTGGTAGCTTCAGATTTACCTGTAGACTGTCTATTAGGGAATGATTTGGAGACACCAGCTTGGTCAGATGTGGAGTTGGAGGCCCATGCAGCAATGCTGGGCATCCCAGGGCATATTTTTGCTTTGACAAGGGCTCAGGCCAAAAAGCAAAAAGGACAGGGAAGCTTGGATCCTGGAACAATGGACCAAGTGCTCCCTAAAGCTAGGGCTAGTAGAAGCAAACCACTTCCTACTATCCCTCCCTCTACAGTGGATTCAACTTCTGAGGAAGAAGAATTCCCTCCCTGTGCAGAACCTACACCAGAGGAGCTGGAAGCAGACACTGCTGAGCTTTTGGGTGAAGGGGGGCCTGCCAGAGAGGAGCTGAGTGTGGCACAGCAAACCTGTCCCACATTAGAGGGTCTCAGACAGCAAGCTGTCAAACAGGCTAATGGGGATGTCAGTGACTCTCACAGAGATTACTGGGAGGACAACCTCTTGTACACTGAGCATAGGGATCCTAAACCTGGAGCTGCCAGGAGATTAGTGATTCCTCAGGAGTACAGAAAGTTCCTCCTAACACTGGCACATGACATTCCCCTAGCTGGACACCTGGGTCAAATGAAAACTTGGGACAGACTGGTTCCATTGTTTCATTGGCCTAGGATGTCTGATGACACAAAGGAATTTTGTAAGTCCTGTGAAACCTGTCAAGCCAGTGGCAAGACAGGTGGCACCCCAAAGTCACCCCTTATTCCACTGCCTGTGGTTGGGGTTCCCTTTGAAAGGGTAGGGGTTGACATAGTTGGCCCCCTTGACCCTCCTACTGCTTCAGGCAATAGATTTATCTTGGTGGTAGTGGACCATGCCACATGATATCCTGAAGCTATTCCTTTAAGGACCACTACAGCACCTGCAGTGGCAAAGGCCCTCCTGGGAATATTTTCCAGGGTGGGCTTCCCAAAGGAAGTAGTATCAGACAGGGGAAGCAATTTCATGTCTGCATACTTAAAGGCCATGTGGAAGGAGTGTGGTGTAACGTACAAGTTCACAACACCCTATCATCCACAAACAAATGGACTGGTGGAGAGATTTAATAAAACTCTCAAAGGCATGATTATGGGTCTCCCTGAAAAACTCCGCAGGAGATGGGATATCCTTCTACCATGCCTCCTTTTTGCCTACAGGGAGGTACCCCAGAAAGGAATGGGCTTCAGCCCCTTTGAACTTCTTTTTGGACACCCTGTTAGGGGTCCACTCACACTTGTAAAGGAGGGTTGGGAACAACCTTTAAAAGCTCCTAAGCAGGATATTGTGGATTATGTACTTGGCCTCAGATCAAGGATGGCTGAGTACATGAAAAAGGCCAGTAAAAACCTTCAGGCCAGCCAAGAGCTCCAGAAGCAATGGCATGATCAGAAGGCTGTTTTGGTTCAGTACCAACCAGGGCAGAAAGTGTGGGTCTTGGAGCCTGTGGCCCCAAGAGCACTCCAAGATAAATGGAGTGGACCCCACACAATTGTTGAAAAGAAGGGAGAAGTCACCTATTTAGTTGACTTAGGCACTGCCAGGAGTCCCCTTAGGGTGCTCCATGTCAACCGCCTGAAACCCTACTATGACAGGGCTGATCTCACCCTGCTCATGGCAACTGATGAGGGACAGGAAGAAGACAGTGATCCTCTACCTGATCTCTTCTCTTCCACAGAACAAGATGCTGTGGTGGAAGGTGTAGTTTTGGCTGATTGTCTTACTGCTGAGCAGAAAGACAATTGCATAAACCTCCTAGATCAATTCTCTGAACTCTTCTCTACTGTGCCAGGTACCACTTCTTGGTGTGAGCACACTATAGATACTGGAGACAGTTTACCTGTCAAAAGTAAGATCTATAGGCAGCCTGACCATGTCAGGGACTGCATAAAGCAAGAGGTCCAGAAAATGTTAGAACTAGGAGTGGTTGAGCACTCTGACAGTCCATGGGCTTCTCCTGTGGTACTGGTACCAAAACCCCATTCCAAAGATGGAAAGAAGGAAATGCGGTTTTGTGTAGACTATAGAGGTCTCAACTTGGTAACCAAAACTGATGCTCACCCTATACCCAGGGCAGATGAGCTCATAGATACACTGGCATCTGCCAAGTATCTAAGCACTTTTGATTTGACTGCAGGGTATTGGCAGATCAAATTGTCAGAAGATGCTAAACCTAAGACTGCATTTTCTACCATTGGAGGCCATTACCAGTTTACTGTAATGCCTTTTGGTTTGAAAAATGCACCTGCCACTTTTCAAAGGTTGGTGAACACAGTCCTGCAAGGGCTGGAAGCTTTCAGTGCAGCATATTTGGACGATATAGCTGTCTTTAGCTCCAGCTGGGATGATCACCTGGTTCACCTATGGAAAGTTTTGGAGGCCCTGCAAAAGGCAGGCCTCACTATCAAGGCTTCAAAGTGCCAGATAGGGCAGGGTAAGGTGGTTTATCTGGGACACCTTGTTGGTGGGGAACAGATTGCACCACTTCAGGGGAAAATCCAAACAATTATTGAATGGGTTCCCCCTACCACTCAGACTCAGGTGAGAGCCTTCCTAGGCCTCACTTGGTATTACAGGAGGTTCATTAAGAACTATGGCTCCATTGCAGCCCCTCTTAATGACCTCACATCCAAGAAAATGCCTAAAAAGATATTATGGACAGCAAACTGTCAGAAAGCTTTTGAGGAGCTGAAGCAGGCCATGTGCTCTGCACCTGTCCTGAAAAGCCCTTGTTACTCTAAAAAATGATATGTCCAAACTGATGCATCTGAATTAGGAGTAGGGGCAGTCCTATCACAACTTAATTCTGAGTGCCAGGATCAACCTGTTGCTTTTATTAGTAGAAGGTTGACCCCTAGAGAAAAGCGTTGGTCTGCCATAGAGAGGGAGGCCTTTGCTGTGGTCTGGGCTCTGAAGAAGTTGAGGCCATACCTGTTTGGCACTCACTTCATTGTTCAGACAGACCACAAACCTCTACTTTGGCTAAAACAAATGAAAGGTGAAAATCCTAAATTGTTGAGGTGGTCCATATCCCTACAGGGAATGGACTATACAGTGGAACACAGACCTGGGAGTAGCCACTCCAATGCAGATGGACTCTCCAGATATTTCCACTTAGACAATGAAGACTCATCAGGTCATGGCTAGTCTTATTGTCCTTCGTTTGGGGGGGGGGGTTGTGTAGGAAAGTACCATCTTACCTGGCATGTTACCCCCATTTTTCACTGTATATATGTTGTTTTAGTTGTATGTGTCACTGGGACCCTGGTAACCCAGGGCCCCAGTGCTCATAAGTGTGCCTGAATGTGTTACCTGTGTAGTGACTAACTGTCTCACTGAGGCTCTGCTAATCAGAACCTCAGTGGTTATGCTCTCTCATTTCTTTCCAAATTGTCACTAACAGGCTAGTGACCAATTTTACCAATTTACATTGGCTTACTGGAACACCCTTATAATTCCCTAGTATATGGTACTGAGGTACCCAGGGTATTGGGGTTCCAGGAGATCCCTATGGGCTGCAGCATTTCTTTTGCCACCCATAGGGAGCTCTGACAATTCTTACACAGGCCTGCCACTGCAGCCTGAGTGAAATAACGTCCACGTTATTTCACAGCCATTTTACACTGCACTTAAGTAACTTATAAGTCACCTATATGTCTAACCTTTACCTGGTAAAGGTTAGGTGCAAAGTTACTTAGTGTGAGGGCACCCTGGCACTAGCCAAGGTGCCCCCACATTGTTCAGAGCCAATTCCCTGAACTTTGTGAGTGCGGGGACACCATTACACGCGTGCACTACATATAGGTCACTACCTATATGTAGCTTCACAATGGTAACTCCGAATATGGCCATGTAACATGTCTATGATCTTGGAATTGCCCCCTCTATGCCATCCTGGCATAGTTGGCACAATCCCATGATCCCAGTGGTCTGTAGCACAGACCCTGGTACTGCCAAACTGCCTTTCCTGGGGTTTCACTGCAGCTGCTGCTGCTGCCAACCCCTCAGACAGGCATCTGCCCTCCTGGGGTCCAGCCAGGCCTGGCCCAGGATGGCAGAACAAAGAACTTCCTCTGAGAGAGGGTGTTACACTCTCTCCCTTTGGAAAATGGTGTGAAGGCAGGGGAGGAGTAGCCTCCCCCAGCCTCTGGAAATGCTTTGTTGGGCACAGATGTGCCCAATTCTGCATAAGCCAGTCTACACCGGTTCAGGGGACCCCTTAGCCCTGCTCTGGCGCGAAACTGGACAAAGGAAAGGGGAGTGACCACTCCCCTGACCTGCACCTCCCCTGGCAGGTGTCCAGAGCTCCTCCAGTGTGCTCCAGACCTCTGCCATCTTGGAAACAGAGGTGCTGCTGGCACACTGGACTGCTCTGAGTGGCCAGTGCCACCAGGTGACGTCAGAGACTCCTGCTGATAGGCTCCTTCAGGTGTTAGTAGCCTATCCTCTCTCCTAGGTAGCCAAACCCTCTTTTCTGGCTATTTAGGGTCTCTGTCTCTGGGGAAACTTTAGATAACGAATGCAAGAGCTCATCCGAGTTCCTCTGCATCTCTCTCTTCACCTTCTGCCAAGGAATCGACTGCTGACCGCGCTGGAAGCCTGCAAACCTGCAACATAGTAGCAAAGACGACTACTGCAACTCTGTAATGCTGATCCTGCCGCCTTCTCTACTGTTTTCCTGCTTGTGCATGCTGTGGGGGTAGTCTGCCTCCTCTCTGCACCAGAAGCTCCGAAGAAATCTCCCGTGGGTCGACGGAATCTTCCCCCTGCAACCGCAGGCACCAAAAAGCTGCCTTACCGGTCCCTTGGGTCTCCTCTCAGCATGACGAGCGAGGTCCCTCGAATCCAGCGACTCTGTCCAAGTGACCCCCACAGTCCAGTGACTCTTCAGTCCAAGTTTGGGGGAGGTAAGTCCTTGCCTCACCTCGCTGGGCTGCATTGCTGGGAACCGCGACTTTTGCAGCTACTCCGGCCCCTGTGCACTTCCGGCGGAAATCCTTTGTGCACAGCCAAGCCTGCGTCCACGGCACTCTAACCTGCATTGCACGACTTTCTAAGTTGGTCTCCGGCGACGTGGGACTCCTTTGTGCGACTTCGGGTGAGCACCGTTTCACGCATCCTCGTAGTGCCTGTTTCTGGCACTTCTACGGGTGCTACCTGCTGCTGAGAGGGCTCCTTGTCTTGCTCGACATCCCCTCTCTCTCCTGTTCCAATTTGCGACCTCCTGGTCCCTCCAGGGCCACAGCAACGTCCAAAAACTCTAACCGCACGATTTGCAGCTAGCAAGGCTTGTTGGCGTTCTTTCGGCGGGAAAACACTTCTGCACGACTCTCCACGGCGAGCGGGATCCGTCCACCAAAGGGGAATTCTCTAGCCCTTTTTGTTCCTGCAGAAACCTCAGCTTCTTCTGTCCAGTAGAAGCTTCTTTGCACCCGCAGCTGGCATTTTCTGGGCATTTGCCCATCTCCGACTTGCTTGTGACTTTTGGACTTGGTCCCCTTGTTTCACAGGTACCCTAGATTGGAAATCCACAGTTGTTGCATTGTTGGTTTGTGTCTTTCCTGCATTATTCCTCTAACACGACTTCTTTGTTCTTAGGGGAACTTTAGTGCACTTTGCACTCACTTTTCAGGGTCTTGGGGAGGGTTATTTTTCTAACTCTCACTATTTTCTAATAGTCCCAGCGACCCTCTACAAGGTCACATAGGTTTGGGGTCCATTCGTGGTTCGCATTCCAGTTTTGGAGTATATGGTTTGTGTTGCCCCTATCCCTATGTTTCCCCATTGCATCCTATTGTACCTATACATTGTTTGCACTGTTTTCTAAGACTATACTGCATATTTTTGCTATTGTGTATATATATCTTGTGTATATTTCCTATCCTCTCACTGAGGGTACACTCTAAGATAATTTGGCATATTGTCATAAAAATAAAGTACCTTTAATTTTAGTATAACTGTGTATTGTGTTTTCTTATGATATTGTGCATATGACACTAAGTGGTACTGTAGTAGCTTCACACGTCTCGTAGTTCAGCCTAAGCTGCTCTGCTAAGCTACCATTATCTATCAGCCTAAGCTGCTAGACACCCTATACACTAATAAGGGATAACTGGGCCTGGTGCAAGGTGCAAGTACCCCTTGGTACTCACTACAAGCCAGTCCAGCCTCCTACATTGGTTGTGCAGCGGTGGGATAAGTGCTTTGACACTACTTGCCACTCTTTTCATTGTACTTTTCATAAGAGAAAAATATACAAAACAAGGTCAGTGTATATACACATAGCCAAAAAGTTTTGCATTTCCTCTTTTCACTCTTTTCTAAGTGCAGAAAAGTACTTCTAACTTTCTAAAAAGATCAAAAAAGTTTAAAAAGTTTTTTTTCTCTGTCTTTCTAAAAGCTCTGACAAACTTTTTATCTTTTACTATCACTTTAACTCTCTCTAAAAATGTCTGGCACAGGCCAAAATGTTGATCTGTCCAAACTTGCATATGATCACCTTAGCTGGAAAGGAGCAAGGAGTCTCTGCATAGAGAGAGGTTTGAGTGTAGGGAAGAATCTTTCCTTGGAACTGTTACTTAACATGCTTAGAGAACAAGATAAAGCTATAGGTGCCCCATCTGTTGAAAAAGTACCTAATAGTTCCCAATCTGATTCAGGGACTCCCCCAGGAAAAGATTCAGGAAAGAAACTTCCTAGCCTGCCCATTACTAGACAGTCTAGCATAGTTGGTAATGATGATGAGCCACACCATACAAATAGTGTTGTCTCACATCATAGCAAAAGCATTTATTCTCACCATACTGGTAGTAATGTTTCTGTTAGCCAAGCTGTTAGGGTGGCTTCTGTAAGGGACAGGTCTCCTTCTGTTCATTCCCATCATACTTCTGTTTCAAGGCATGTCCCTCCCACCCTCCCTGATGACAGATTGTTAGAAAGGGAGCTCAATAGATTGAGAGTGGAACAAACCAGACTGAAGCTCAAGAAGCAACAGCTGGATTTGGATAGACAGACTTTAGAAGTAGAGAAGGAGAGACAGAAACTGGGTTTAGAAACCCATGGTGGCAGCAGCAGTATTCCCCATAGTCATCCTGCAAAAGAGCATGATTCCAGGAATCTGCACAAGATAGTTCCCCCTTATAAGGAGGGGGATGACATTAACAGGTGGTTTGCTGCACTTGAGAGGGCCTGTGTTGTACAGGATGTCCCTCAAAGGCAGTGGGCTGCTATCCTATGGCTATCATTTAATGGAAAAGGTAGGGATAGGCTCCTTACTGTGAAAGAAAATGATGCTAATAATTTCCAAGTTCTTAAGAATGCACTCCTGGATGGTTATGGCTTAACCACTGAACAATACAGGATAAAGTTCAGAGAGACCAAAAAGGAGTCTTCACAAGACTGGGTTGATTTCATTGACCATTCAGTGAAGGCCTTGGAGGGGTGGTTACATGGCAGTAAAGTTACTGATTATGACAGCCTGTATAACTTGATCCTGAGAGAGCATATTCTTAATAATTGTGTGTCTGATTTGTTGCACCAGTACTTGGTGGACTCTGATCTGACCTCTCCCCAAGAATTGGGAAAGAAGGCAGACAAATGGGTCAGAACAAGGGTGAACAGAAAAGTTCATACAGGGGGTGACAAAGATGGCAACAAAAAGAAGGATGGTAAGTCTTCTGACAAGGGTGGGGACAAATCTAAAAATGAGTCTTCATCAGGCCCACAAAAACACTCTGGTGGGGGTGGTGGGCCCAAATCCTCTTTTAATCAGAACAAGGAAAAGAAACCATGGTGTTATTTATGTAAGATAAAAGGCCATTGGACAACAGATCCCAGTTGTCCAAAGAAAGGCACCAAGCCTCCTACCACTACAACCCCTACTGCTACACCTAGTGTCCCTACTAATAGCAGTGGTGGTGGGAGCAAACCTACTAATAGCCAATCCAAGGGAGTAGCTGGGCTCACTATTGGTAACTTAGTTGGGGTTGGCCTTGTTAGGGAGGCCACAGAGGCTGTGTTAGTCTCTGAGGGGGCTATTGATTTAGCCACCTTAGTTGCTTGTCCCCTTAATATGGATAAGTACAAGCAGCTACCCCTAATAAATGGTGTTGAGGTTCAGGCCTACAGGGACACTGGTGCCAGTGTGACTATGGTCATAGAGAAACTGGTCCACCCTGAACAACACCTACTTGGTCACCAGTACCAAGTAACCGATGCTCACAACAACACACTTAGCCACCCCATGGCTGTTGTAAATCTCAACTGGGGGGGGGTTACTGGTCCAAAGAAAGTTGTGGTAGCTTCAGATTTACCTGTAGACTGTCTATTAGGGAATGATTTGGAGACATCAGCTTGGTCAGATGTGGAGTTGGAGGCCCATGCAGCAATGCTGGGCATCCCAGGGCATATTTTTGCTTTGACAAGGGCTCAGGCCAAAAAGCAAAAAGGACAGGGAAGCTTGGATCCTGGAACAATGGACCAAGTGCTCCCTAAAGCTAGGGCTAGTAGAAGCAAACCACTTCCTACTATCCCTCCCTCTACAGTGGATTCGACTTCTGAGGAAGAAGAATTCCCTCCCTGTACAGAACCTACACCAGAGGAGCTGGAAGCAGACACTGCTGAGCTTTTGGGTGAAGGGGGGCCTGCCAGAGAGGAGCTGAGTTTGGCACAGCAAACCTGTCCCACATTAGAGGGTCTCAGACAGCAAGCTGTCAAACAGGCTAATGGGGATGTCAGTGACTCTCACAGAGTTTACTGGGAGGACAACCTCTTGTACACTGAGCATAGGGATCCTAAACCTGGAGCTGCCAGGAGATTAGTGATTCCTCAGGAGTACAGAAAGTTCCTCCTAACCCTGGCACATGACATTCCCCTAGCTGGGCACCTGGGTCAAATGAAAACTTGGGACAGACTGGTTCCATTGTTTCATTGGCCTAGGATGTCTGAGGACACAAAGGAATTTTGTAAGTCCTGTGAAACCTGTCAAGCCAGTGGCAAGACAGGTGGCACCCCAAAGGCACCCCTAATTCCACTGCCTGTGGTTGGGGTTCCCTTTGAAAGGGTAGGGGTTGACATAGTTGGCCCCCTTGACCCTCCTACTGCTTCAGGCAATAGATTTATCTTGGTGGTAGTGGACCATGCCACAAGATATCCTAAAGCTATTCCTTTAAGGACCACTACAGCACCTGCAGTGGCAAAGGCCCTCCTGGGAATATTTTCCAGGGTGGGCTTCCCAAAGGAAGTAGTATCAGACAGAGGAAGCAATTTCATGTCTGCATACTTAAAGGCCATGTGGAAGGAGTGTGGTGTAACGTACAAGTTCACAACACCCTATCATCCACAAACAAATGGACTGGTGGAGAGATTTAATAAAACTCTCAAAGGCATGATTATGGGTCTCCCTGAAAAACTCCGCAGGAGATGGGATATCCTTCTACCATGCCTCCTTTTTGCCTACAGGGAGGTACCCCAGAAAGGAGTGGTCTTCAGCCCCTTTGAACTTCTTTTTGGACACCCTGTTAGGGGTCCACTCACACTTGTAAAGGAGGGTTGGGAACAACCTTTAAAAGCTCCTAAGCAGGATATTGTGGATTATGTACTTGGCCTCAGATCAAGGATGGCTGAATACATGAAAAAGGCCAGTAAAAACCTTCAGGCCAGCCAAGAGCTCCAGAAGCAATGGCATGATCAGAAGGCTGTTTTGGTTCAGTACCAACCAGGGCAGAAAGTGTGGGTCTTGGAGCCTGTGGCCCCAAGAGCACTCCAAGATAAATGGAGTGGACCCCACACAATTGTTGAAAAGAAGGGAGAAGTCACCTATTTAGTTGACTTAGGCACTGCCAGGAGTCCCCTTAGGGTGCTCCATGTCAACCGCCTGAAACCCTACTATGACAGGGCTGATCTCACCCTGCTCATGGCAACTGATGAGGGACAGGAAGAAGACAGTGATCCTCTACCTGATCTCTTCTCTTCCACAGAACAAGATGCTCTTGTGGAAGGTGTAGTTTTGGCTGATTGTCTGACTGCTGGGCAGAAAGACAAATGCATAAATCTACTAGATCAATTCTCTGAACTCTTCTCTACTGTGCCAGGTACCACTTCTTGGTGTGAGCACACTATAGATACTGGACACAATTTACCTGTCAAAAGTAAGATCTATAGGCAGCCTGACCATGTCAGGGACTGCATAAAGCAAGAGGTCCAGAAAATGTTAGAACTAGGAGTGGTTGAGCACTCTGACAGTCCATGGGCTTCTCCTGTGGTACTGGTACCAAAACCCCATTCCAAAGATGGAAAGAAGGAAATGCGGTTTTGTGTAGACTATAGAGGTCTCAACTTGGTAACCAAAACTGATGCTCACCCTATACCCAGGGCAGATGAGCTCATAGATACACTGGCATCTGCCAAGTATCTAAGCACTTTTGATTTGACTGCAGGGTATTGGCAGATCAAATTGTCAGAAGATGCTAAACCTAAGACTGCATTTTCTACCATTGGAGGCCATTACCAGTTTACTGTAATGCCTTTTGGTTTGAAAAATGCACCTGCCACTTTTCAAAGGTTGGTGAACACAGTCCTGCAAGGGCTGGAAGCTTTCAGTGCAGCATATTTGGACGATATAGCTGTCTTTAGCTCCAGCTGGGATGATCACCTGGTTCACCTATGGAAAGTTTTGGAGGCCCTGCAAAAGGCAGGCCTCACTATCAAGGCTTCAAAGTGCCAGATAGGGCAGGGTAAGGTGGTTTATCTGGGACACCTTGTTGGTGGGGAACAGATTGCACCACTTCAGGGGAAAATCCAAACAATTATTGAATGGGTTCCCCCTACCACTCAGACTCAGGTGAGAGCCTTCCTAGGCCTCACTTGGTATTACAGGAGGTTCATTAAGAACTATGGCTCCATTGCAGCCCCTCTTAATGACCTCACATCCAAGAAAATGCCTAAAAAGATATTATGGACAGCAAACTGTCAGAAAGCTTTTGAGGAGCTGAAGCAGGCCATGTGCTCTGCACCTGTCCTGAAAAGCCCTTGTTACTCTAAAAAATGATATGTCCAAACTGATGCATCTGAATTAGGAGTAGGGGCAGTCCTATCACAACTTAATTCTGAGTGCCAGGATCAACCTGTTGCTTTTATTAGTAGAAGGTTGACCCCTAGAGAAAAGCGTTGGTCTGCCATAGAGAGGGAGGCCTTTGCTGTGGTCTGGGCTCTGAAGAAGTTGAGGCCATACCTGTTTGGCACTCACTTCATTGTTCAGACAGACCACAAACCTCTACTTTGGCTAAAACAAATGAAAGGTGAAAATCCTAAATTGTTGAGGTGGTCCATATCCCTACAGGGAATGGACTATACAGTGGAACACAGACCTGGGAGTAGCCACTCCAATGCAGATGGACTCTCCAGATATTTCCACTTAGACAATGAAGACTCATCAGGTCATGGCTAGTCTTATTGTCCTTCGTTTGGGGGGGGGGGTTGTGTAGGAAAGTACCATCTTACCTGGCATGTTACCCCCATTTTTCACTGTATATATGTTGTTTTAGTTGTATGTGTCACTGGGACCCTGGTAACCCAGGGCCCCAGTGCTCATAAGTGTGCCTGAATGTGTTACCTGTGTAGTGACTAACTGTCTCACTGAGGATCTGCTAATCAGAACCTCAGTGGTTATGCTCTCTCATTTCTTTCCAAATTGTCACTAACAGGCTAGTGACCAATTTTACCAATTTACATTGGCTTACTGGAACACCCTTATAATTCCCTAGTATATGGTACTGAGGTACCCAGGGTATTGGGGTTCCAGGAGATCCCTATGGGCTGCAGCATTTCTTTTGCCACCCATAGGGAGCTCTGACAATTCTTACACAGGCCTGCCACTGCAGCCTGAGTGAAATAACGTCCACGTTATTTCACAGCCATTTTACACTGCACTTAAGTAACTTATAAGTCACCTATATGTCTAACCTTTACCTGGTAAAGGTTAGGTGCAAAGTTACTTAGTGTGAGGGCACCCTGGCACTAGCCAAGGTGCCCCCACATTGTTCAGAGCCAATTCCCTGAACTTTGTGAGTGCGGGGACACCATTACACGCGTGCACTACATATAGGTCACTACCTATATGTAGCTTCACAATGGTAACTCCGAATATGGCCATGTAACATGTCTATGATCTTGGAATTGCCCCCTCTATGCCATCCTGGCATAGTTGGCACAATCCCATGATCCCAGTGGTCTGTAGCACAGACCCTGGTACTGCCAAACTGCCTTTCCTGGGGTTTCACTGCAGCTGCTGCTGCTGCCAACCCCTCAGACAGGCATCTGCCCTCCTGGGGTCCAGCCAGGCCTGGCCCAGGATGGCAGAACAAAGAACTTCCTCTGAGAGAGGGTGTTACACTCTCTCCCTTTGGAAAATGGTGTGAAGGCAGGGGAGGAGTAGCCTCCCCCAGCCTCTGGAAATGCTTTGTTGGGCACAGATGTGCCCAATTCTGCATAAGCCAGTCTACACCGGTTCAGGGGACCCCTTAGCCCTGCTCTGGCGCGAAACTGGACAAAGGAAAGGGGAGTGACCACTCCCCTGACCTGCACCTCCCCTGGCAGGTGTCCAGAGCTCCTCCAGTGTGCTCCAGACCTCTGCCATCTTGGAAACAGAGGTGCTGCTGGCACACTGGACTGCTCTGAGTGGCCAGTGCCACCAGGTGACGTCAGAGACTCCTGCTGATAGGCTCCTTCAGGTGTTAGTAGCCTATCCTCTCTCCTAGGTAGCCAAACCCTCTTTTCTGGCTATTTAGGGTCTCTGTCTCTGGGGAAACTTTAGATAACGAATGCAAGAGCTCATCCGAGTTCCTCTGCATCTCTCTCTTCACCTTCTGCCAAGGAATCGACTGCTGACCGCGCTGGAAGCCTGCAAACCTGCAACATAGTAGCAAAGACGACTACTGCAACTCTGTAATGCTGATCCTGCCGCCTTCTCTACTGTTTTCCTGCTTGTGCATGCTGTGGGGGTAGTCTGCCTCCTCTCTGCACCAGAAGCTCCGAAGAAATCTCCCGTGGGTCGACGGAATCTTCCCCCTGCAACCGCAGGCACCAAAAAGCTGCCTTACCGGTCCCTTGGGTCTCCTCTCAGCATGACGAGCGAGGTCCCTCGAATCCAGCGACTCTGTCCAAGTGACCCCCACAGTCCAGTGACTCTTCAGTCCAAGTTTGGGGGAGGTAAGTCCTTGCCTCACCTCGCTGGGCTGCATTGCTGGGAACCGCGACTTTTGCAGCTACTCCGGCCCCTGTGCACTTCCGGCGGAAATCCTTTGTGCACAGCCAAGCCTGCGTCCACGGCACTCTAACCTGCATTGCACGACTTTCTAAGTTGGTCTCCGGCGACGTGGGACTCCTTTGTGCGACTTCGGGTGAGCACCGTTTCACGCATCCTCGTAGTGCCTGTTTCTGGCACTTCTACGGGTGCTACCTGCTGCTGAGAGGGCTCCTTGTCTTGCTCGACATCCCCTCTCTCTCCTGTTCCAATTTGCGACCTCCTGGTCCCTCCAGGGCCACAGCAACGTCCAAAAACTCTAACCGCACGATTTGCAGCTAGCAAGGCTTGTTGGCGTTCTTTCGGCGGGAAAACACTTCTGCACGACTCTCCACGGCGAGCGGGATCCGTCCACCAAAGGGGAATTCTCTAGCCCTTTTTGTTCCTGCAGAAACCTCAGCTTCTTCTGTCCAGTAGAAGCTTCTTTGCACCCGCAGCTGGCATTTTCTGGGCATTTGCCCATCTCCGACTTGCTTGTGACTTTTGGACTTGGTCCCCTTGTTTCACAGGTACCCTAGATTGGAAATCCACAGTTGTTGCATTGTTGGTTTGTGTCTTTCCTGCATTATTCCTCTAACACGACTTCTTTGTTCTTAGGGGAACTTTAGTGCACTTTGCACTCACTTTTCAGGGTCTTGGGGAGGGTTATTTTTCTAACTCTCACTATTTTCTAATAGTCCCAGCGACCCTCTACAAGGTCACATAGGTTTGGGGTCCATTCGTGGTTCGCATTCCAGTTTTGGAGTATATGGTTTGTGTTGCCCCTATCCCTATGTTTCCCCATTGCATCCTATTGTACCTATACATTGTTTGCACTGTTTTCTAAGACTATACTGCATATTTTTGCTATTGTGTATATATATCTTGTGTATATTTCCTATCCTCTCACTGAGGGTACACTCTAAGATAATTTGGCATATTGTCATAAAAATAAAGTACCTTTAATTTTAGTATAACTGTGTATTGTGTTTTCTTATGATATTGTGCATATGACACTAAGTGGTACTGTAGTAGCTTCACACGTCTCGTAGTTCAGCCTAAGCTGCTCTGCTAAGCTACCATTATCTATCAGCCTAAGCTGCTAGACACCCTATACACTAATAAGGGATAACTGGGCCTGGTGCAAGGTGCAAGTACCCCTTGGTACTCACTACAAGCCAGTCCAGCCTCCTACATTGGTTGTGCAGCGGTGGGATAAGTGCTTTGACACTACTTGCCACTCTTTTCATTGTACTTTTCATAAGAGAAAAATATACAAAACAAGGTCAGTGTATATACACATAGCCAAAAAGTTTTGCATTTCCTCTTTTCACTCTTTTCTAAGTGCAGAAAAGTACTTCTAACTTTCTAAAAAGATCAAAAAAGTTTAAAAAGTTTTTTTTCTCTGTCTTTCTAAAAGCTCTGACAAACTTTTTATCTTTTACTATCACTTTAACTCTCTCTAAAAATGTCTGGCACAGGCCAAAATGTTGATCTGTCCAAACTTGCATATGATCACCTTAGCTGGAAAGGAGCAAGGAGTCTCTGCATAGAGAGAGGTTTGAGTGTAGGGAAGAATCTTTCCTTGGAACTGTTACTTAACATGCTTAGAGAACAAGATAAAGCTATAGGTGCCCCATCTGTTGAAAAAGTACCTAATAGTTCCCAATCTGATTCAGGGACTCCCCCAGGAAAAGATTCAGGAAAGAAACTTCCTAGCCTGCCCATTACTAGACAGTCTAGCATAGTTGGTAATGATGATGAGCCACACCATACAAATAGTGTTGTCTCACATCATAGCAAAAGCATTTATTCTCACCATACTGGTAGTAATGTTTCTGTTAGCCAAGCTGTTAGGGTGGCTTCTGTAAGGGACAGGTCTCCTTCTGTTCATTCCCATCATACTTCTGTTTCAAGGCATGTCCCTCCCACCCTCCCTGATGACAGATTGTTAGAAAGGGAGCTCAATAGATTGAGAGTGGAACAAACCAGACTGAAGCTCAAGAAGCAACAGCTGGATTTGGATAGACAGACTTTAGAAGTAGAGAAGGAGAGACAGAAACTGGGTTTAGAAACCCATGGTGGCAGCAGCAGTATTCCCCATAGTCATCCTGCAAAAGAGCATGATTCCAGGAATCTGCACAAGATAGTTCCCCCTTATAAGGAGGGGGATGACATTAACAGGTGGTTTGCTGCACTTGAGAGGGCCTGTGTTGTACAGGATGTCCCTCAAAGGCAGTGGGCTGCTATCCTATGGCTATCATTTAATGGAAAAGGTAGGGATAGGCTCCTTACTGTGAAAGAAAATGATGCTAATAATTTCCAAGTTCTTAAGAATGCACTCCTGGATGGTTATGGCTTAACCACTGAACAATACAGGATAAAGTTCAGAGAGACCAAAAAGGAGTCTTCACAAGACTGGGTTGATTTCATTGACCATTCAGTGAAGGCCTTGGAGGGGTGGTTACATGGCAGTAAAGTTACTGATTATGACAGCCTGTATAACTTGATCCTGAGAGAGCATATTCTTAATAATTGTGTGTCTGATTTGTTGCACCAGTACTTGGTGGACTCTGATCTGACCTCTCCCCAAGAATTGGGAAAGAAGGCAGACAAATGGGTCAGAACAAGGGTGAACAGAAAAGTTCATACAGGGGGTGACAAAGATGGCAACAAAAAGAAGGATGGTAAGTCTTCTGACAAGGGTGGGGACAAATCTAAAAATGAGTCTTCATCAGGCCCACAAAAACACTCTGGTGGGGGTGGTGGGCCCAAATCCTCTTTTAATCAGAACAAGGAAAAGAAACCATGGTGTTATTTATGTAAGATAAAAGGCCATTGGACAACAGATCCCAGTTGTCCAAAGAAAGGCACCAAGCCTCCTACCACTACAACCCCTACTGCTACACCTAGTGTCCCTACTAATAGCAGTGGTGGTGGGAGCAAACCTACTAATAGCCAATCCAAGGGAGTAGCTGGGCTCACTATTGGTAACTTAGTTGGGGTTGGCCTTGTTAGGGAGGCCACAGAGGCTGTGTTAGTCTCTGAGGGGGCTATTGATTTAGCCACCTTAGTTGCTTGTCCCCTTAATATGGATAAGTACAAGCAGCTACCCCTAATAAATGGTGTTGAGGTTCAGGCCTACAGGGACACTGGTGCCAGTGTGACTATGGTCATAGAGAAACTGGTCCACCCTGAACAACACCTACTTGGTCACCAGTACCAAGTAACCGATGCTCACAACAACACACTTAGCCACCCCATGGCTGTTGTAAATCTCAACTGGGGGGGGGTTACTGGTCCAAAGAAAGTTGTGGTAGCTTCAGATTTACCTGTAGACTGTCTATTAGGGAATGATTTGGAGACATCAGCTTGGTCAGATGTGGAGTTGGAGGCCCATGCAGCAATGCTGGGCATCCCAGGGCATATTTTTGCTTTGACAAGGGCTCAGGCCAAAAAGCAAAAAGGACAGGGAAGCTTGGATCCTGGAACAATGGACCAAGTGCTCCCTAAAGCTAGGGCTAGTAGAAGCAAACCACTTCCTACTATCCCTCCCTCTACAGTGGATTCGACTTCTGAGGAAGAAGAATTCCCTCCCTGTACAGAACCTACACCAGAGGAGCTGGAAGCAGACACTGCTGAGCTTTTGGGTGAAGGGGGGCCTGCCAGAGAGGAGCTGAGTTTGGCACAGCAAACCTGTCCCACATTAGAGGGTCTCAGACAGCAAGCTGTCAAACAGGCTAATGGGGATGTCAGTGACTCTCACAGAGTTTACTGGGAGGACAACCTCTTGTACACTGAGCATAGGGATCCTAAACCTGGAGCTGCCAGGAGATTAGTGATTCCTCAGGAGTACAGAAAGTTCCTCCTAACCCTGGCACATGACATTCCCCTAGCTGGGCACCTGGGTCAAATGAAAACTTGGGACAGACTGGTTCCATTGTTTCATTGGCCTAGGATGTCTGAGGACACAAAGGAATTTTGTAAGTCCTGTGAAACCTGTCAAGCCAGTGGCAAGACAGGTGGCACCCCAAAGGCACCCCTAATTCCACTGCCTGTGGTTGGGGTTCCCTTTGAAAGGGTAGGGGTTGACATAGTTGGCCCCCTTGACCCTCCTACTGCTTCAGGCAATAGATTTATCTTGGTGGTAGTGGACCATGCCACAAGATATCCTAAAGCTATTCCTTTAAGGACCACTACAGCACCTGCAGTGGCAAAGGCCCTCCTGGGAATATTTTCCAGGGTGGGCTTCCCAAAGGAAGTAGTATCAGACAGAGGAAGCAATTTCATGTCTGCATACTTAAAGGCCATGTGGAAGGAGTGTGGTGTAACGTACAAGTTCACAACACCCTATCATCCACAAACAAATGGACTGGTGGAGAGATTTAATAAAACTCTCAAAGGCATGATTATGGGTCTCCCTGAAAAACTCCGCAGGAGATGGGATATCCTTCTACCATGCCTCCTTTTTGCCTACAGGGAGGTACCCCAGAAAGGAGTGGTCTTCAGCCCCTTTGAACTTCTTTTTGGACACCCTGTTAGGGGTCCACTCACACTTGTAAAGGAGGGTTGGGAACAACCTTTAAAAGCTCCTAAGCAGGATATTGTGGATTATGTACTTGGCCTCAGATCAAGGATGGCTGAATACATGAAAAAGGCCAGTAAAAACCTTCAGGCCAGCCAAGAGCTCCAGAAGCAATGGCATGATCAGAAGGCTGTTTTGGTTCAGTACCAACCAGGGCAGAAAGTGTGGGTCTTGGAGCCTGTGGCCCCAAGAGCACTCCAAGATAAATGGAGTGGACCCCACACAATTGTTGAAAAGAAGGGAGAAGTCACCTATTTAGTTGACTTAGGCACTGCCAGGAGTCCCCTTAGGGTGCTCCATGTCAACCGCCTGAAACCCTACTATGACAGGGCTGATCTCACCCTGCTCATGGCAACTGATGAGGGACAGGAAGAAGACAGTGATCCTCTACCTGATCTCTTCTCTTCCACAGAACAAGATGCTCTTGTGGAAGGTGTAGTTTTGGCTGATTGTCTGACTGCTGGGCAGAAAGACAAATGCATAAATCTACTAGATCAATTCTCTGAACTCTTCTCTACTGTGCCAGGTACCACTTCTTGGTGTGAGCACACTATAGATACTGGACACAATTTACCTGTCAAAAGTAAGATCTATAGGCAGCCTGACCATGTCAGGGACTGCATAAAGCAAGAGGTCCAGAAAATGTTAGAACTAGGAGTGGTTGAGCACTCTGACAGTCCATGGGCTTCTCCTGTGGTACTGGTACCAAAACCCCATTCCAAAGATGGAAAGAAGGAAATGCGGTTTTGTGTAGACTATAGAGGTCTCAACTTGGTAACCAAAACTGATGCTCACCCTATACCCAGGGCAGATGAGCTCATAGATACACTGGCATCTGCCAAGTATCTAATCACTTTTGATTTGACTGCAGGGTATTGGCAGATCAAATTGTCAGAAGATGCTAAACCTAAGACTGCATTTTCTACCATTGGAGGACATTACCAGTTTACTGTAATGCCTTTTGGTTTGAAAAATGCACCTGCCACTTTTCAGAGGTTGGTGAACACAGTCCTGCAAGGGCTGGAAGCTTTCAGTGCAGCATATTTGGACGATATAGCTGTCTTTAGCTCCAGCTGGGATGATCACCTGGTCCACCTATGGAAAGTTTTGGAGGCCCTGCAAAAGGCAGGCCTCACTTTCAAGGCTTCAAAGTGCCAGATAGGGCAGGGTAAGGTGGTTTATCTGGGACACCTTGTTGGTGGGGAACAGATTGCACCACTTCAGGGGAAAATCCAAACAATTATTGATTGGGTTCCCCCTACCACTCAGACTCAGGTGAGAGCCTTCCTAGGCCTCACTGGGTATTACAGGAGGTTCATTAAGAACTATGGCTCCATTGCAGCCCCTCTTAATGACCTCACATCCAAGAACATGCCTAAAAAGGTATTATGGACAACAAACTGTCAGAAAGCTTTTGAGGAGCTGAAGCAGGCCATGTGCTCTGCACCTGTCCTGAAAAGCCCTTGTTACTCTAAAAAATTCTATGTCCAAACTGATGCATCTGAATTAGGAGTAGGGGCAGTCCTATCACAACTTAATTCTGAGGGCCAGGATCAACCTGTTGCTTTTATTAGTAGGAGGTTGACCCCTAGAGAAAAGCGTTGGTCTGCCATTGAGAGGGAGGCCTTTGCTGTGGTCTGGGCACTGAAGAAGTTGAGGCCATACCTGTTTGGCACTCACTTCATTGTTCAGACAGACCACAAACCTCTACTTTGGCTAAAACAAATGAAAGGTGAAAATCCTAAATTGTTGAGGTGGTCCATATCCCTACAGGGAATGGACTATACAGTGGAACATAGACCTGGGAGTAGCCACTCCAATGCAGATGGACTCTCCAGATATTTCCACTTAGACAATGAAGACTCATCAGGTCATGGCTAGTCTTATTGTCCTTCGTTTGGGGGGGGGGTTGTGTAGGAAAGTACCATCTTGCCTGGCATGTTACCCCCATTTTTCACTGTATATATGTTGTTTTAGTTGTATGTGTCACTGGGACCCTGGTAACCCAGGGCCCCAGTGCTCATAAGTGTGCCTGAATGTGTTACCTGTGTAGTGACCAACTGTCTCACTGAGGCTCTGCTAATCAGAACCTCAGTGGTTATGCTCTCTCATTTCTTTCCAAATTGTCACTAACAGACTAGTGACCATTTTTACCAATTTACATTGGCTTACTGGAACACCCTTATAATTCCCTAGTATATGGTACTGAGGTACCCAGGGTATTGGGGTTCCAGGAGATCCCTATGGGCTGCAGCATTTCTTTTGCCACCCATAGGGAGCTCTGACAATTCTTACACAGGCCTGCCACTGCAGGCTGAGTGAAATAATGTCCACGTTATTTCACAGCCATTTTACACTGCACTTAAGTAACTTATAAGTCACCTATATGTCTAACCTTTACCTGGTAAAGGTTAGGTGCAAAGTTACTTAGTGTGAGGGCACCCTGGCACTAGCCAAGGTGCCCCCACATTGTTCAGAGCCAATTCCCTGAACTTTGTGAGTGCGGGGACGCCATTACACGCGTGCACTACATATAGGTCACTACCTGTAGGAGGCTGGACTGGCTTGTAGTGAGTACCAAGGGGTACTTGCACCTTGCACCAGGCCCAGTTATCCCTTATTAGTGTATAGGGTGTCTAGCAGCTTAGGCTGATAGATAATGGTAGCTTAGCAGAGCAGCTTAGGCTGAACTAGGAGACGTGTGAAGCTACTACAGTACCACTTAGTGTCATATGCACAATATCATAAGAAAACACAATACACAGTTATACTAAAAATAAAGGTACTTTGTTTTTATGACAATATGCCAAAGTATCTTAGAGTGTACCCTCAGTGAGAGGATAGGAAATATACACAAGATATATATACACAATAGCAAAAATATGCAGTATAGTCTTAGAAAACAGTGCAAACAATGTATAGTTACAATAGGATGCAATGGGGAAACATAGGGATGGGGGCAACACAAACCATATACTCCAGAAGTGGAATGCGAACCACGAATGGACCCCAAACCTATGTGACCTTGTAGAGGGTCGCTGGGACTATTAGAAAATAGTGAGAGTTAGAAAAATAACCCTCCCCAAGACCCTGAAAAGTGAGTGCAAAGTGCACTAAAGTTCCCCTAAGGACAAAATAGTCGTGTTAGAGGGAAAATGCAAGGAAAACACAAATCAGCAATGCAACAACGATGGATTCCTGTCTGAGGGTACCTGTGGAACAAGGGGACCAAGTCCAAAAGTCACAAGCAGCTCGGAGATGGGCAGATGCCCAAGAAATGCCAGCGGTTGGTGCAAAGAAGCTCTTACTAGGCTGAAGAACTGTGAATACTGCAGGAACGACAAGGGCTAGAGACTTCCCCTTTGGAGGATGGATCCCCCACGCCTTGGAGAGTCGTGCAGAAGTGTTTTCCCGCCGGATGGACGCCAACAAGCCTTGCTACACGCAAATCGTGCGTTTGGCGTTTTTGGACACTGCTGGGGCCCAGGAGGGACCAGGAGATCGCAAATTGGACCTGCAGAGAGAGGGGACGTCGTGCAAGACAAAGAGCCCTCACTGAAGCAGGTAGCACCCGGAGAAGTGCCAGAAACAGGCACTACGAGGATGCGTGAAACGGTGCTCGCCGAAGTTGCACAAAGGAGTCGCCGGAGACCAACTTAGAAAGTCGTGCAATGCAGGTTAGAGTGCCGTGGACCCAGGCTTGGCTGTGCCCGAAGGATTTCCGCCGGAAGTGCACAGGGCCGGAGTAGCTTACAAAGTCGCGGTTCCCAGCAATGCAGCCCAGCGAGGTGAGGCAAGGACTTACCTCCACCAAACTTGGGCTGAAGAGTCACTGGACTGTGGGGGTCACTTGGACGGTGTCGCTGGATTCGAGGGACCTCGCTCGTCGTGCTGAGAGGAGACCCAAGGGACCGGTAATGCAGCTTTTTGGTGCCTGCGGTTGCAGGGGGAAGATTCCGTCGACCCACAGGAGATTTCTTCGGAGCTTCTGGTGCAGAGAGGAGGCAGACTACCCCCACAGCATGCACAAGCAGGAAAACAGTCGAGAAGGCGGCAGGATCAGCGTTACAGAGTTGCAGTAGTCGTCTTTGCTACTATGTTGCAGGTTTGCAGGCTTCCAGCGCGGTCAGCGGTCGATTCCTTATCAGAAGGTGAAGAGGGAGATGCAGAGGAACTCGGCTGAGCTCATGCATTCGTTATCCAAAGTTTCCCCAGAGACAGAGACCCTAAATAGCCAGAAAAGAGGGTTTGGCTACCTAGGAGAGAGGAAAGGCTACTAACACCTGAAGGAGCCTATCACAAGGAGTCTCTGACGTCACCTGGTGGCACTGGCCACTCAGAGCAGTCCAGTGTGCCAGCAGCACCTCTGTTTCCAAGATGGCAGAGGTCTGGAGCACACTGGAGGAGCTCTGGACACCTCCCAGGGGAGGTGCAGGTCAGGGGAGTGGTCACTCCCCTTTCCTTTGTCCAGTTTCGCACCAGAGCAGGGGCTAAGGGGTCCCTGAACCGGTGTAGACTGGCTTATGCAGAATTGGGCACATCTGTGCCCAACAAAGCATTTCCAGAGGCTGGGGGAGGCTACTCCTCCCCTGCCTTCACACCATTTTCCAAAGGGAGAGGGTGTCACACCCTCTCTCAGAGGAAGTTCTTTGTTCTGCCATCCTGGGCCAGGCCTGGCTGGACCCCAGGAGGGCAGCTGCCTGTCTGAGGGGTTGGCAGCAGCAGCAGCTGCAGTGAAACCCCAGGAAGGGCAGTCTGGCAGTACCAGGGTCTGTGCTACAGACCACTGGGATCATGGAATTGTACCAACAATGCCAGGATGGCATAGAGGGGGCAATTCCATGATCATAGACATGTTACATGGCCATATTCGGAGTTACCATGGTGAAGCTACATATAGGTAGTGACCTATATGTAGTGCACGCGTGTAATGGTGTCCCCGCACTCACAAAGTTCAGTGAATTGGCTCTGAACAATGTGGGGGCACCTTGGCTAGTGCCAGGGTGCCCTCACACTAAGTAACTTTGCACCTAACCTTTACCAGGTAAAGGTTAGACATATAGGTGACTTATAAGTTACTTAAGTGCAGTGTAAAAAGGCTGTGAAATAACGTGGACGTTATTTCACTCAGGCTGCAGTGGCAGGCCTGTGTAAGAATTGTCAGAGCTCCCTATGGGTGGCAAAAGAAATGCTGCAGCCCATAGGGATCTCCTGGAACCCCAATACCCTGGGTACCTCAGTACCATATACTAGGGAATTATAAGGGTGTTCCAGTAAGCCAATGTAAATTGGTAAAAATGGTCACTAGCCTGTTAGTGACAATTTGAAAGTAATGAGAGAGCATAACCACTGAGGTTCTGGTTAGCAGAGCCTCAGTGAGACAGTTAGGCACCACACAGGGAACATATACATGCACACCTATGAGCACTGGGGCCCTGTGTGACAGGGTCCCAGTGACACATACATATAGGCCTCAAACCTATGAGCACTGGGGTCCTGACGAGCAGGATCCCAGTGACACATAACAAACATACTGAAAACATAGTGTTTTCACTATGAGCACTGAGGCCTGGCTATCAGGATCCCAGTGAGACAGTGAAAACAGTGACAAACACTCTGACATACACTCACAAACAGGCCAAAAGTGGGGGTAACAAGGCTAGAAAGAGGCTACCTTCTCACACAACCCCCCCCCAAACGAAGGACAATAAGGCTAACCTTGGCCAGTTGAGACTTTATTGTCTAAGTGGTGATAAGTAGAGAGTAGCTCTGCAATAGACTGGTTACTCCCTTTATCATCCACTATATGGTTACTTCCCTGTGGGGATGTAAACCACCCTGTTTGAAGTTTTTTAGCTAAGCAACAATGTGAAGATGTATTTTCAGAGTTTCTATCAGTAAGTTTTAGTTTCGAGCAGTGGGAATTGTCCACTGAACCTATTTGTAGTGATGGAAATGCCAGACAGGGATGCTGTCTCAGAAAAGCCATAGCTGGGCAAATACTTTGTCCATATGGCTGGAAGAGAGAACAGGGATGCTGTTTCTCTTGGGTTGGAGCAGGGCAGGGATGCTGTCCTATCAGCTCCACACTAGGGCAGGGATGCTGTCCTAAGTGTTGTGAGGCAGTGCAGAGTTTCTGCACTAAAGTTTCTCTGGGAGGGTTGGAGGGATGCTCCATGTAAACTAAAATGGTGCTCTTTTTCTCACCAATGTTAGTTATCCCACAGAGAGGTACTTCCACCTCAGGGAGTACAGTTTTGCCAACTGATGATTCCCTTGGAACAGGTGCCACCCCAGGAGAGGTTTCTCCCACCACAGGAATGGTATCCTGAATGGTAGGGTGGTTAGGGGATACTGTGATACCCTTATTACCTGTTGATGGAGAGGGTTCCTGAGTTTTCAGGCCTTCTCTCCTTTGCTTTTTCATTTCAGTAGAAATGAGAGGGAACAATTCCTCAGGGATGCCCAGCATGGCTGCATGGGCATAAAACTCTACATCAGCCCAAACTGAGGCCTCTAGGTCATTACCTAAGAGACAGTCTACAGGTAAGCTAGGTGATACCACCACCTGCTTAGGGCCAGTAACTCCACCCCAACTAAACTGAATTATAGCTAAGGGAAGAAACTTAGTGGAGTTATGGACATCAATAATCTTATACTGTTGTCCAATGATGTGTTGATCAGGGTGCACTAGGTTTTCAGTCACCAAAGTGAAACTGGCACCTGTGTCCCTGTAGGCCAAGGCCTCAACACCATTTATTGAAACTGTCTGCCTGTACTTATCCATTGTAAGGGGACAAGCAGCCAGTGTGGCAAGGCCAATGCCACTAGGTGTGACAGAAACTGTCTTGGGACTGATTACATCAGTTTCCACTATGGACCCATAAGTGAACCCAACTACACCCTTTGCTTGACTGTTGCCAGCAGTCCCACCACTAGTACCACTACTGCTAGGGGCACTAGAGCTTGATGTATTAGTGGTGGTAGGCTCAGGGGGTTTACCTGGACAGGACTTATCCCCTGGCCTATGGCCTCTGTTTTTACACACAAAGCACCAAGGCTTTTTAATGTGTGCAGGTTGAGAAGAAGAGGAAGAATTAGTTTTATTCCCACCCTCTGAAGAGTGTTTAAGATTTGAAGTGGGATCTTTGGTTTTACCCTTATCCCCATGCTTATTTTGAGATTTTTCACCATCTTTCTTCTTATTGCCATCTTTGTCACCCCCTGTATGAACTTTTCTGTTCACCCTTGTTCTGACCCATTTGTCTGCCTTCTTTCCCAATTCTTGGGGAGAGGTCAGATCAGAGTCTACCAGGTACTGGTGCAACAAATCAGACACACAATTATTAAGTATATGCTCTCTCAGGATTGTGTTATACAGGCTTTCATAATCAGTAACTTTACTGCCATGTAACCACCCCTCCAAGGCCTTCACTGAATGGTCAATGAAATCAACCCAGTCTTGGAAAGACTCCTTTTTGGTCTCTCTGAACTTTATCCTGTACTGTTCAGTGGTTAAGCCATACCCATCCAGGAGTGCATTCTTAAGAACTGTAAAATTATTGGCATCATTTTCTTTCACAGTAAGGAGCCTATCCCTACCTTTTCCACTAAATGATAGCCATAGGATAGCAGCCCACTGCCTTTGAGGGACATCCTGTACAGCACAGGCCCTCTCAAGTGCAGCAAACCACTTGTTAATGTCATCCCCCTCCTTATAAGGGGGAACTATCTTGTGCAGATTCCTGGAATCATGCTCTTTTGCAGGATGACTATGGGGAATACTGCTGCTGCCACCATGGGTATCTAAACCCAACTTCTGTCTTTCCTTCTCTAATTCTAAAGACTGTCTATCCAAATCCAGCTGTTGCTTCTTGAGCTTCAGTCTGGTTTGTTCCACTCTCAATCTATTGAGCTCCCTTTCTAACAATCTGTCATCAGGGTGGGTGGGAGGGACATTTCTAGATACAGAGGTATGATGGGAATGAACAGAAGGAGACCTGTCCCTTACAGAGGGCACCCTAACAGCTTGGCTACCAGTATAATGTGAGAGCACACCATTAGTATGGTGTGATTCAACCTCTGTACCAACTATGCTAGACTGTCTAGTAATAGGCAGGCTGAGAAGTTTCTTTCCTGAACCTTTTCCTGGGGGAGTCCCTGGATCAGATTGAGAACCATTAGCTACTTTTTCTACAGATTGGGCACTTATGGCCTTATCCTGTACTCTAAGCATATTAATTAACAGTTCTAAAGAAGGATTCTTCCCTACACTCAAACCTCTCTCTATGCAGAGACTCCTTGCTCCTTTCCAGCTAAGGTGATCATATGCAAGTTTGGACAGTTCAACATTTTTTCCTGTGCCAGACATTTTTTAGAGAGAGTTAAAGTGATAGAAAAAGAGAAAAAAGTTTTCAGAACTTTTTGGAAAGACAGAAAAAAACTTTTTAAACTTTTAAGAACTTTTTGGAAGTTTTAGAAGTACTTTTCAGCACTTAGAAAAGAGTGAAAAGAGGAAATGCAAAACTTTTTGTCTATGTGTATATACACTGACCTTGTTTTGTATATTTTTCTCTTATGAAAAGTACAATGACAAGAGTGGTAAGTAGTCTCAAGCACTTATCCCTCCGCTGCACAACCAATGTAGGAGGCTGGACTGGCTTGTAGTGAGTACCAAGGGGTATTTGCACCTTGCACCAGGCCCAGTTATCCCTTATTAGTGTTTAGGGTGTCTAGCAGCTTAGGCTGATAGATAATGGTAGCTTAGCAGAGCAGCTTAGGCTGAACTAGGAGACGTGTGAAGCTACTACAGTACCACTTAGTGTCATATGCACAATATCATAAGAAAACACAATACACAGTTATACTAAAAATAAAGGTACTTTATTTTTATGACAATATGCCAAAGTATCTTAGAGTGTACCCTCAGTGAGAGGATAGGAAATATACACAAGATATATATACACAATAGCAAAAATATGCAGTATAGTCTTAGAAAACAGTGCAAACAATGTATAGTTACAATAGGATGCAATGGGGAAACATAGGGATAGGGGCAACACAAACCATATACTCCAGAAGTGGAATGCGAACCACGAATGGACCCCAAACCTATGTGACCTTGTAGAGGGTCGCTGGGACTATTAGAAAATAGTGAGAGTTAGAAAAATAACCCTCCCCAAGACCCTGAAAAGTGAGTGCAAAGTGCACTAAAGTTCCCCTAAGGACAAAATAGTCGTGTTAGAGGGAAAATGCAAGGAAAACACAAATCAGCAATGCAACAACGATGGATTCCTGTCTGAGGGTACCTGTGGAACAAGAGGACCAAGTCCAAAAGTCACAAGCAGCTCGGAGATGGGCAGATGCCCAAGAAATGCCAGCGGTTGGTGCAAAGAAGCTCTTACTAGGCTGAAGAACTGTGAATACTGCAGGAACGACAAGGGCTAGAGACTTCCCCTTTGGAGGATGGATCCCCCACGCCTTGGAGAGTCGTGCAAAAGTTTTTTCCCGCCGGATGGACGCCAACAAGCCTTGCTACACGCAAATCGTGCGTTTGGCGTTTTTGGAAGCTGCTGGGGCCCAGGAGGGACCAGGAGGTCGCAAATTGGACCTGCGGAGAGAGGGGACGTCGGGCAAGACAAAGAGCCCTCACTCAAGCAGGTAGCACCCGGAGAAGTGCCAGAAACAGGCACTACGAGGATGCGTGAAACGGTGCTCGCCGAAGTTGCACAAAGGAGACCCACGTCGCCGGAGACCAACTTAGAAAGTCGTGCAATGCAGGTTAGAGTGCCGTGGACCCAGGCTTGGCTGTGCCCGAAGGATTTCCGCCGGAAGTGCACAGGGCCGGAGTAGCTTGCAAAGTCGCGGTTCCCAGCAATGCAGCCCAGCGAGGTGAGGCAAGGACTTACCTCCACCAAACTTGGGCTGAAGAGTCACTGGACTGTGGGGGTCACTTGGACGGTATTGCTGGATTCGAGGGACCTCGCTCGTCGTGCTGAGAGGAGACCCAAGGGACCGGTAATGCAGCTTTTTGGTGCCTGCGGTTGCAGGGGGAAGATTCCGTCGACCCACGGGAGATTTCTTCGGAGCTTCTGGTGCAGAGAGGAGGCAGACTACCCCCACAGCATGCACAAGCAGGAAAACAGTCGAGAAGGCGGCAGGATCAGCGTTACAGAGTTGCAGTAGTCGTCTTTGCTACTATGTTGCAGGTTTGCAGTCTTCCAGCGCGGTCAGCGGTCGATTCCTTATCAGAAGGTGAAGAGGGAGATGCAGAGGAACTCGGCTGAGCTCATGCATTCGTTATCCAAAGTTTCCCCAGAGACAGAGACCCTAAATAGCCAGAAAAGAGGGTTTGGCTACCTAGGAGAGAGGAAAGGCTACTAACACCTGAAGGAGCCTATCACAAGGAGTCTCTGACGTCACCTGGTGGCACTGGCCACTCAGAGCAGTCCAGTGTGCCAGCAGCACCTCTGTTTCCAAGATGGCAGAGGTCTGGAGCACACTGGAGGAGCTCTGGACACCTCCCAGGGGAGGTGCAGGTCAGGGGAGTGGTCACTCCCCTTTCCTTTGTCCAGTTTCGCGCCAGAGCAGGGGCTAAGGGGTCCCTGAACCGGTGTAGACTGGCTTATGCAGAATTGGGCACATCTGTGCCCAACAAAGCATTTCCAGAGGCTGGGGGAGGCTACTCCTCCCCTGCCTTCACACCATTTTCCAAAGGGAGAGGGTGTCACACCCTCTCTCAGAGGAAGTTCTTTGTTCTGCCATCCTGGGCCAGGCCTGGCTGGACCCCAGGAGGGCAGCTGCCTGTCTGAGGGGTTGGCAGCAGCAGCAGCTGCAGTGAAACCCCAGGAAGGGCAGTCTGGCAGTACCAGGGTCTGTGCTACAGACCACTGGGATCATGGAATTGTACCAACAATGCCAGGATGGCATAGAGGGGGCAATTCCATGATCATAGACATGTTACATGGCCATATTCGGAGTTACCATGGTGAAGCTACATATAGGTAGTGACCTATATGTAGTGCACGCGTGTAATGGTGTCCCCGCACTCACAAAGTTCAGTGAATTGGCTCTGAACAATGTGGGGGCACCTTGGCTAGTGCCAGGGTGCCCTCACACTAAGTAACTTTGCACCTAACCTTTACCAGGTAAAGGTTAGACATATAGGTGACTTATAAGTTACTTAAGTGCAGTGTAAAATGGCTGTGAAATAACGTGGACGTTATTTCACTCAGGCTGCAGTGGCAGGCCTGTGTAAGAATTGTCAGAGCTCCCTATGAGTGGCAAAAGAAATGCTGCAGCCCATAGGGATCTCCTGGAACCCCAATACCCTGGGTACCTCAGTACCATATACTAGGGAATTATAAGGGTGTTCCAGTAAGCCAATGTAAATTGGTAAAAATGGTCACTAGCCTGTTAGTGACAATTTGAAAGTAATGAGAGAGCATAACCACTGAGGTTCTGGTTAGCAGAGCCTCAGTGAGACAGTTAGGCACCACACAGGGAACATATACATGCACACCTATGAGCACTGGGGCCCTGTGTGACAGGGTCCCAGTGACACATACATATAGGCCTCAAACCTATGAGCACTGGGGTCCTGACGAGCAGGATCCCAGTGACACATAACAAACATACTGAAAACATAGTGTTTTCACTATGAGCACTGAGGCCTGGCTATCAGGATCCCAGTGAGACAGTGAAAACAGTGACAAACACTCTGACATACACTCACAAACAGGCCAAAAGTGGGGGTAACAAGGCTAGAAAGAGGCTACCTTCTCACACTACCTATATGTAGCTTCACAATGGTAACTCCGAATATGGCCATGTAACATGTCTATGATCATGGAACTGCCCCCTCTATACCATCCTGGCATAGTTGGCACAATCCCATGATCCCAGTGGTCTGTAGCACAGACCCTGGTACTGCCAAACTGCCCTTCCTGTGGTTTCACAGCAGCAGCTGCTGCTGCTGCCAACCCCTCAGACAGGCATCTGCCCTCCTGGGGTCCAGCCAGGCCTAGCCCAGGATGGCAGAACAAAGAACTTCCTCTGAGAGAGGGTGTGACACCCTCTCCCTTTGGAAAATGGTGTGAAGGCAGGGGAGGAGTAGCCTCCCCCAGACTCTGGAAATGCTTTGTTGGGCACAGAGGTGCCCAATTCTGCATAAGCCAGTCTACACCGGTTCAGGGGACCCCTTAGCCCTGCTCTGGCGTGAAACTGGACAAAGGAAAGGGGAGTGACCACTCCCCTGACCTGCACCTCCCCTGGGAGGTGTCCAGAGCTCCTCCAGTGTGCTCCAGACCTCTGCCATCTTGGAAACAGAGGTGCTGCTGGCACACTGGACTGCTCTGAGTGGCCAGTGCCACCAGGTGACGTCAGAGACTCCTTCTGATAGGCTCCTTCAGGTGTTAGTAGCCTATCCTCTCTCCTAAGTAGCCAAACCCTCTTTTCTGGCTATTTAGGGTCTCTGTCTCTGGGGAAACTTTAGATAACGAATGCAAGAGCTCATCCGAGTTCCTCTGCATCTCTCTCTTCACCTTCTGCCAAGGAATCGACTGCTGACCGCGCTGGAAGCCTGCAAACCTGCAACATAGTAGCAAAGACGACTACTGCAACTCTGTAACGCTGATCCTGCCGCCTTCTCGACTGTTTTCCTGCTTGTGCATGCTGTGGGGGTAGTCTGCCTCCTCTCTGCACCAGAAGCTCCGAAGTAATCTCCCGTGGGTCGACGGAATCTTCCCCCTGAAACCGCAGGCACCAAAAAGCTGCATTACCGGTCCCTTGGGTCTCCTCTCAGCACGACGAGCGAGGTCCCTCGAATCCAGCGACTCTGTCCAAGTGACCCCCACAGTCCAGTGACTCTTCAGTCCAAGTTTGGTGGAGGTAAGTCCTTGCCTCACCTCGCTGGGCTGCATTGCTGGGAACCGCGACTTTTGCAGCTACTCCGGCCCCTGTGCACTTCCGGCGGAAATCCTTTGTGCACAGCCAAGCCTGGGTCCACGGCACTCTAACCTGCATTGCACGACTTTCTAAGTTGGTCTCCGGCGACGTGGGACTCCTTTGTGCAACTTCGGGTGAGCACCGTTTCACGCATCCTCATAGTGGCTGTTTCTGGCACTTCTCCGGGTGTTACCTGCTGCTGAGAGAGCTCCTTGTCTTGCTCGACATCCCCTCTCTCTCCTGGTCCAATTTGCGACCTCCTGGTCCCTCCAGGGCCACAGCAGCGTCCAAAAACGCAAACGGCACGATTTGCAGCTAGCAAGGCTTGTTGGCATTCTTTCGGCGGGAAATCACTTCTGCACGACTCTCCACGGCGAGAGGGATCCGTCCACCAAAGGGGAAGTCTCTAGCCCTTTTCGTTCCTGCAGAAACTTCAGCTTCTTCTGTCCAGTAGAAGCTTCTTTGCACCCGCAGCTGGCATTTCCTGGGCATTTGCCCATCTTCGACTTGCTTGTGACTTTTGGACTTGGTCCCCTTGTTCCACAGGTACCCTAGATTGGAAATCCACAGTTGTTGCATTGTTGGTTTGTGTCTTTCCTGCATTATTCCTCTAACACGACTTCTTTGTCCTTAGGGGAACTTTAGTGCACTTTGCACTCACTTTTCAGGGTCTTGGGGAGGGTTATTTTTCTAACTCTCACTATTTTCTAATAGTCCCAGTGACCCTCTACAAGGTCACATAGGTTTGGGGTCCATTCGTGGTTCGCATTCCACTTTTGGAGTATATGGTTTGTGTTGCCCCTATCCCTATGTTTCCCCATTGCATCCTATTGTAACTATACATTGTTTGCACTGTTTTCTAAGTCTATACTGCATATTTTTGCTATTGTGTATATATATCTTGTGTATATTTCCTATCCTCTCACTGAGGGTACACTCTAAGATACTTTGGTATATTGTCATAAAAATAAAGTACCTTTATTTTTAGTATAACTGTGTATTGAGTTTTCTTATGATATTGTGCATATGACACTAAGTGGTACTGTAGTAGCTTCACACGTCTCCTAGTTCAGCCTAAGCTGCTCTGCTAAGCTACCATTATCTATCAGCCTAAGCTGCTAGACACCCTATACACTAATAAGGGATAACTGGGCCTGGTGCAAGGTGCAAGTACCCCTTGGTACTCACTACAAGCCAGTCCAGCCTCCTACATCTGGCTATTTAGGGTCTCTGCTTTGGGGAATTCTTTAGATAACGAATGCAAGAGCTCATCAGAGTTCCTCTGCATCTCTCTCTTTACCTTCTGCCAAGGAATCGACTGCTGACCGCGCTGGAAGCCTGCAAAATTGCAACAAAGTAGCAAAGACGACTACTGCAACTCTGTAACGCTGATCGTGCCGCCTTCTCAACTGTTTTCCTGGTGGTGCATGCTGTGGGGGTAGTCTGCCTCCTCTCTGCACTAGAAGCTCCGAAGAAATCTCCTGTGGGTCGACGGAAATCTTCCCCCGCTACTGCAGGCACCAAAGAACTGCATCACCGGTCCCCTGGGTCTCCTCTCAGCACGACGAGCGAGGTCTCTTGAATCCAGCAACTGTGTCCAAGTGACTCCCACAGTCCAGTGACTCTTCAGTCCAAGTTTGGTGGAGGTAAGTCCTTGCCTCCCCACGCCAGACTGCATTGCTGGGAACCGTGACTTTTGCAGCTACTCCGGCCTCTGTGCACTTCCGGCAGAAATCCTTTGTGCACAGCCAAGCCTGGGTCCATGGCACTCTAACCTGCATTGCACAACTTTCTAAGTGGCCCTCCGGTGATGTGGGACTCCTTTGTGCAACTTCGGGTGAGCACCGTTTCACTCCTCTTTGTAGTGCCTGTTCTGGCACTTCTGTGGGTGCTGCCTGCTTCTGAGAGGGCTCCTTGTCTTGCTCGATGCCCCCTCTGTCCCCAGACGCAATTGGCGACATCCTGATCCCTCCTGGGCCACAGCAGCATTGAAAAACCCTAACCACACAATTTGCAGCTAGAAAGGCTTTTTGGCGGTCTTTCGGCGGGAAACCACTTCTGCACGACTTTCCACGGCGTGGGGGATCCATCCTCCAAAGGGGAAGTCTCTGCCCTTGTCGTTCCTGCAGAATCCTCAGCCTCTACTGTCCAGTAGCAGCTTCTTTGCACCCACAGCTGGCATTTCCTGGGCATCTGCCCATCTCCGACTTGCTTGTGACTTTTGGACTTGGTCCCCTTGTTCCACGGTACCCTCGACTGGAAATCCATTGTTGTTGCATTGCTGGTTTGTGTCTTTCCTGCAGAATTCCCCTATCACGACTTCTATGTCCTTTGGGGAACTTTAGTGCACTTTGCATTCACTTTTCAGGGTCTTGGGGTGGGCTATTTTTCTAACCCTTACTATTTTCTAATAGTCCCAGCGACCCTCTACAAGGTCACATAGGTTTGGGGTCCATTCGTGGTTCGCATTCTACTTTTGGAGTATATGGTTTGTGTTGCCCCTATCCCTATGTGTCCCCATTGCATCCTATTGTAACTATACATTGTTTGCACTGTTTTCTAAGACTATACTGCATATTTTTGGTATTGTGTACATATATCTTGTGTATATTTGCTATCCTCATACTGAGGGTACACTCTGAGATACTTTGGCATATTGTCATAAAAATAAAGTACCTTTATTTTTAGTATATCTGTGTATTGTGTTTTCTTATGATATTGTGCAAGTGACACTAGTGGTACTGTAGGAGTTTCAATCGTCTCCTAGTTCAGCCTAAGCTGCTCTGCTAAGCTACCATTATCTATCAGCCTAAGCTTCTAGACACCCTATACACTAATAAGGGATACCTGTGCCTGGTGCAAGGTTTAAGTACCCCTTGGTACTCACTACAAGCCAGTCCAGCCTCCTACATGTGTCATCTAGGAAATAAAGGTCAGTACATGTTTGTCTTGGTTGATTATCATTCCCACTGGACCATGTTCAAAATAGTGAGCCAAATATCCACGACTGAAGCCATTACATTTCTGACAGAAGCGTTCAAGAAAGAAGGTATCCCTAGCACACTGGTGACCGATAATGGTGTACAATTTACCTCGGACAACATGAAGGAATTCCTAAAAAAATGGGGGGTGTATCATTTTAGAACAGCGTTGTATAATCCAAAGGCTAATGGTCTAGTTGAAAGGATGAATAGAGTAATAAAAGAATGTATTCAAAGAGCCAAGGTATCAGGCTTTCAAGGGGAAGAAGCATTGAATGAGATGCGGTGGTCGTATCATAATACACCGAACTCAGTCACAGGTTTGTCACCTTTCCAATCATTGAAGGGGAGGCAGCCTGGTACCAAATTGAACCCACATTGGTTAAGAGGTGGTCAACATATTTGAGAACAAAGAAATGCATCTACAAAGTGTTTTAAACGAAATCAAAGAAAGTATGCAGAATGGAACAATTGAAAATTCAACTCCCTAGATGTAATCAAGATCGTGAAAGTAAGTTCTCTGATCCTATTAAGATTAAAGAAGTGCATCGTAATGTAGTAAAACTACAGGATGGTAGAGTATGGAACATGGATCGCATTGTACCTTACTAAGGAAAGGAAGACAGGCCTGGAGAAGAGTCGGTGATTATGGACAATACTATACAAGCTCCGAATACCTCTCAAAGAAGTGCCAGTTCACGTGTCCGAAGATCTCCCTTGTGGCAGAGAGACTATGTTCTTTTTCCGTAAGGAAAGGAGATATGTTATAAGTACATTGATGTGGTCATAACATTACTGTACATTATGTTATTATGGATAAGTCGTATGTATATAAGGTTGGGTATTACATTATCTTATGTTGTAAATATGTATATATATTTTAGTGTAGAGATAGTACAGAGTTATATTAAGAGGAACATATTTAATGTCTCACTTGTTAAAGTAGTACGTTCCACCTACCTTAGAATGTTGGGGATTTGGACTAACCTGGAGTTTGCAATAGAATGTTGAGTTGTGAAGCATTGAGTCAGTGTGAGGAGTCTATTGAATAAACAGCTCGACTTCATCTTCTCGTGTGATTACTATAGAACCCTATCTTGTACATGCAGAAGAAAATCCCAGAAGCAATGGAGCTGCTTGTTTCTTGAAAATGGACCTGACCTCAGTGTGTCATTGTTTGGTCCATTGTGCCAAATAGAAATGCATTATTACTATCTGAATGCACATAGATACGAGAGACTGAAACCTGGCAACTCCAGTGCTGCTGCGGCCTTCCAAAACAGTATTAGAGAAGTTGTCTAAGTGCTTTGCAGATCGTCAATGTCAGCACTGATATCCTTATTCACATCAAAACCACTGAAGATCACAATGTCCTTCTGAGAGCTGTCGTGAAGGACTGCACCCTCACCGTAAATAAAAAAAATTGAATTCCTCAAACCCTGTGGAGATGTTATTTACTGTGGCTCAGCAAGAGTGTTATCCAGCCTAATTAAGGTGAAAGATATCAAGTGCACTCCACCGCTGCCCTCGGTATTGATAGTACTCAGCTTTCCGTACATGGGTGTCTATTGTGACCAATTCATAAGGAACCTCTGCTCTGTCTAGAAACCGCCTCTGGACCTTCTCAAATGCATGGCAGCTTGGAGATGGACAGTTGAACATTAGCAATACGTCCAGGCAAGCAAGAAACACAACCTTTCACATCTAGGGATGAATACTAAATTTTCCTCAATTCACAACGAACTAGCCCAGATCGGTGCTCTTACATTGTTTACAACAATGTGTGAATTCGTGAAGAAACAGGTAAACGCGTTTATATGTCATCAACACATTTTTCTTTAATCACTATATTAAACGCATTTCATCAACACAGATGAAGTGTATTGCATAGCCCTTGTGAACACTCATTCAATAACAGAAAACATATACAGACATTCATTTTTATTTGGAAGCATCTTTTAAACATGGATAAGAAACATTTATCGTCCCCCTTGATGTATTGTACAAATTCCATTATTCTGTGTTTGTGGATATGCCCTTCCCATCAAACTGTTGACCCATTGTTGTCTTGTATAGAGCACCTTCAGTTTAATTCTATAGTTTAAATGCATTTTGACTACTTTCAAAAGTATAATACACTTCACATGTGGGTTAGCTACAAACAAAAATCATCTTACCATTTTTTTAAGAATATAACGTTGATGTGGATCGTCTATTTTTATAAACCTTCGATATCTAACAAAAGAGCTGGTATGTAATCCTATACCGTAAGAAATAATATGAGAGCCCACATTAGGTAATGGTAATGTGGGGTAACGTCATCATTTCTTAGGATAATAAGCTCTTATAGCAAACTAATGGGAGGCCTCTCTGTTCTATTATTATGATATAATTATGAAATGTGAATACTTTAGAGTATAGCTTAATTACAATGCGCTGTATATCTAATGCAAAGAGGATCTTTGTTAAGCGAGGAAAAGTGCTCGGATAATTATTTAAAAAGCTAATGGAGTGCCTGAATTAGCGCATTTTTTTTAAAAAAAGGATACAATATGTTGAATAAATGATGCATTCCTGGCTTTGTTATTTGAATCACAGGTAAAGCACGTAATAATTGCGAGACCCAACGTTTTAAAAAGCAACAAGAGGAGCACTGAAATAATTATGGAATTCCACTTGTTTTTATAATTAAAACAATGTTTTTGCATTACATACCCTAATTTGGTTGGCGTGATAATAAAACCTGGAAAATATTACAACGCGCCATAGAGCTGACTCGCTCTAGCTTGTGTAGCGTACACACACCCACACTAAGGTTGTCAGCGTCATTTTGGGCACTAGATTTTCACCGCATAAGTATATCTCAAATGGATTAGATTTAATAGATTAATTGCATGGTGGCTCATAGAAGCGGAAATAGTGATTATGCAATCCTTAACAAGATGGTGTGTATGGAAACACTCTTAAAATATGTTTGCATTACGTTCGTTGAGAAATGTTAGTAATCATATATGTAATCAAAAGTTTCTCCACTGGTAATCAAATGTTAACGGTGTTTTCTGTTTGCTTGGAGCTCCCTGTGGCACTGTGTTAACTGCAAACCATCCAGGGCCTTTGCAGACACTGAGGCCTACTACTCAATGTTGCACATTTCACATTTTTCAGTATGTGTAATTTAGAAGTGTTTGGAATTCTTATAATTTCTTTTTGCATAATTATGTAAACATTTCAGCAAAATGATTTTATGTTATGATATATTGATTTCTATAGCACAGTAATCACCCGAGAGGGTATCCAGGCACTCGGGCATGTGGGTAGTTTTGTGGTTCCCAAGGTGCTTATATAAAGAGCCAGGTCTTCAGCTTCTTGCAGAGCCCAAGAAGTAAGGCGGAGGCTCTGATGTGTAGAGGGAGGTTGTTCCTTTCTTGGGTGCGATGTAATAGAATGAGAGACCCCTAGTTTTAATTTTGAGGATGCTGGGAATGTGTGAGAGTGAGAGGGAAGCAGAGCATAGGTGTCTACTGTAGGAAATTACTATCTTGCCTGACATGTTACCCCCATATTTCACGGTATATATGTTGTTTTAGTCTATGTGTCACTGGGACCCTGCTTAGAAGTCACCTATATGTCAAACCTTCATCTGGTGAAGGTTGGGTGCAAAGTTACTTAGTGTGTGGGCACCCTGGCACTAGCCAAGGTGCCCCCATATCGTTCAGGGCAAATTCCCCAGACTTTGTGAGTGCGGGGACACCATTACACGCGTGCACTATGCATGGGTCACTACCTATGTATAATGTCACAATGGTAACTCTGAACATGGCCATGTAACATGTCTAAGATCATGGAATTGTCACCCCAATGCCATTCTGGCATTGTGGGGACAATTCCATCATCCCCCGGGTCTCTAGCACGGCACCCGGGTACTGCCAAACTGCCTTTCCAGGGTCTCCACTGCTGCTGCTGCCAACCCCTCAGACAGGTTTTCTGCCCTCTTGGGGTCCAGGTAGCCCTGGCCCAGGAAGGCAGAACAAAGGATTTCCTCTGAGAGAGGGTGTTACACCTCTCCCTTTGGAAATAGGTGTGAAGGCTGGGGAGGAGTAGCCTCCACCAGCCTCTGGAAATGCTTTGATGGGCACAGATGGTGCCCATCTCTGCATAAGCCATTCTACACCGGTTTAGGGATCCCCCAGCCCTGCTCTGGCATGAAACTGGACAAAGGAAAGGGGAGTGACCACTCCCCTGACATGCACCACCAAGGGGAGGTGCCCAGAGCTCCTCCAGTGTGTCCCAGACCTCTGCCATCTTGGAGACAGAGGTGTTGGGGGCACACTGGACTGTTCTGAGTGGCCAGTACCAGCAGGTGACATCAGAGGCTCCTTCTGATAGGCTCTTACCTCTCTTGGTAGCCAATCCTCCTTCCTAGGTAGTCAAACCTCCTTTTCTGGCTATTTAGGGTCTCTGCTTTGGGGAATTCTTTAGATAACGAACGCAAGAGCTCACCAGAGTTTCTCTGCATCTCCCTCTTCATCTTCTACCAAAGGATCGACCTCTGACTGCTCAGGACGCCTGCAAAACCGCTACAAAGTAGCAAGACGACTACTAGCAACGTTGTATTGCTTCATCCTGCCGGCTTTCTCGACTGTTTCCAGGTGGTGCTTGCTCTGGGGGCTGCCTTCACCCTGGACCAGGAGCTCTGAAGAAATCTCCAGTGGGTCGACGGAATCTTCCCCCTGCTAGCGCAGACACCAAAAGACTGCACCACTGGTCCTCTGGGTCCCCTCTCATCCTGACAAGCATGGTCCCTTGAACTCAGCAACTCTGTCCAAGTGACTCCCACAGTCCAGTGACTCTTCAGTCTACGTTTGGTGGAGGTAAGTCCTTGCATCCCCACGCTAGACTGCATTGCTGGGTACTGAGTGATTTGCAGCTGCTCCGGCTCCTGTGCACTCTTCCAGGATTTCCTTCATGTACAGCCAAGCCTGGGTCCCCGGCACTCCTTCCTGCAGTGCACAACCTTCTGAGTTGTCCTCTGGCGTCGTGGGACTCCTTTTTGTGACTTCACGTGGACTCCGGTTCACTTTCCTTACAAGTGCCTGTTCAGGTACTTTTGCATGCGCTGCCTGCTTCTGTGAGGACTACTTGAGTTGCTGGGTGCCCCCTCTGTAGGAGGCTGGACTGGCTTGTAGTGAGTACCAAGGGGTACTTGCACCTTGCACCAGGCCCAGTTATCCCTTATTAGTGTATAGGGTGTCTAGCAGCTTAGGCTGATAGATAATGGTAGCTTAGCAGAGCAGCTTAGGCTGAACTAGGAGACGTGTGAAGCTACTACAGTACCACTTAGTGTCATATGCACAATATCATAAGAAAACACAATACACAGTTATACTAAAAATAAAGGTACTTTATTTTTATGACAATATGCCAAAGTATCTTAGAGTGTACCCTCAGTGAGAGGATAGGAAATATACACAAGATATATATACACAATAGCAAAGATATGCAGTATAGTCTTAGAAAACAGTGCAAACAATGTATAGTTACAATAGGATGCAATGGGGAAACATAGGGATAGGGGCAACACAAACCATATACTCCAAAAGTGGAATGCGAACCACGAATGGACCCCAAACCTATGTGACCTTGTAGAGGGTCGCTGGGACTATTAGAAAATAGTGAGAGTTAGCAAAATAACCCTCCCCAAGACCCTGAAAAGTGAGTGCAAAGTGCACTAAAGTTCCCCTAAGGACAAAGTAGTCGTGTTAGAGGAATAATGCAGGAAAGACACAAACCAGCAATGCAACAACTGTGGATTTCCAATCTAGGGTACCTGTGGAACAAGGGGACCAAGTCCAAAAGTCACAAGCAAGTCGGAGATGGGCAGATGCCCAGGAAATGCCAGCTGCGGGTGCAAGGAAGCTTCTACTGGACAGAAGAAGCTGAGGTTTCTGCAGGAACGAAAAGGGCTAGAGACTTCCCCTTTAGTGGAAGGATCCCTCTCGCCTTGGAGAGTCGTGTAGAAGTGTTTTCCCGCCGGAAGGATGCCAACAAGCCTTGCTAGTTGCAAATCGTGCGTTTGGCGTTTTTGGACGCTGCTGGGGCCCAGGAGGGACCAGGAGGTCGCAAATTGGATCTGAAGAGAGAGGGGACGTCGAGCAAGACAAAGAGCCCTCACTGAAGCAGGTAGCTCCCGGAGAAGTGCCAGAAACAGGCACTACGAGGATGCGTGAAACGGTGCTTGCCGAAGTTGCACAAAGGAGTCCCACGTCGCCGGAGACCAACTTAGAAAGTCGTGCAATGCAGGTTAGAGTGCCGTGGACCCAGGCTTGGCTGTGCACAAAGGATTTCCGCCGGAAGTGCACAGGGGCCGGAGTAGCTGCAAAGTCGCGGTTCCCAGCAATGCAGCCCAGCGAGGTGAGGCAAGGACTTACCTCCACCAAACTTGGACTGAAGAGTCACTGGACTGTGGGGGTCACTTGGACAGAGTCGCTGGATTCGAGGGACCTCGCTCGTCGTACTGAGAGGAGACCCAAGGGACCGGTAATGCAGCTTTTTGGTGCCTGCGGTTGCAGGGGGAAGATTCCGTCGACCCACGGGAGATTTCTTCGGAGCTTCTGGTGCAGAGAGGAGGCAGACTACCCCCACAGCATGCACAAGCAGGAAAACAGTCGAGAAGGCGGCAGGATCAGCGTTACAGAGTTGCAGTAGTCGTCTTTGCTACTATGTTGCAGGTTTGCAGGCTTCCAGCGCGGTCAGCGGTCGATTCCTTATCAGAAGGTGAAGAGAGAGATGCAGAGGAACTCGGCTGAGCTCATGCATTCGTTATCTAAAGTTTCCCCAGAGACAGAGACCCTAAATAGCCAGAAAAGAGGGTTTGGCTACCTAGGAGAGAGGATAGGCTACTAACACCTGAAGGAGCCTATCACAAGGAGTCTCTGACGTCACCTGGTGGCACTGGCCACTCAGAGCAGTCCAGTGTGCCAGCAGCACCTCTGTTTCCAAGATGGCAGAGGTCTGGAGCACACTGGAGGAGCTCTGGACACCTTCACACCATTTTCCAAAGGGAGAGGGTGTCACACCCTCTCTCAGAGGAAGTTCTTTGTTCTGCCATCCTGGGCCAGGCCTGGCTGGACCCCAGGAGGGCAGATGCCTGTCTGAGGGGTTGGCAGCAGCAGCAGCTGCAGTGAAACCCCAGGAAGGGCAGTTTGGCAGTACCAGGGTCTGTGCTACAGACCACTGGGATCATGGGATTGTGCCAACTATGCCAGGATGGCATAGAGGGGGCAATTCCATGATCATAGACATGTTACATGGCCATATTCGGAGTTACCATTGTGAAGCTACATATAGGTAGTGACCTATATGTAGTGCACGCGTGTAATGGTGTCCCCGCACTCACAAAGTTCAGGGAATTTGCTCTGAACAATGTGGGGGCACCTTGGCTAGTGCCAGGGTGCCCTCACACTAAGTAACTTTGCACCCAACCTTTACCAGGTAAAGGTTAGACATATAGGTGACTTATAAGTTACTTAAGTGCAGAGTAAAATGGCTGTGAAATAACGTGGACGTTATTTCACTCAGGCTGCAGTGGCAGGCCTGTGTAAGAATTGTCAGAGCTCCCTATGGGTGGCAAAAGAAATGCTGCAGCCCATAGGGATCTCCTGGAACCCCAATACCCTGGGTACCTTAGTACCATATACTAGGGAATTATAAGGGTGTTCCAGTAAGCCAATGTGAATTGGTAAAATTGGTCACTAGCCTGTTAGTGACAATTTAAAAGTAATGAGAGAGCATAACCACCGAGGTTCTGGTTAGCAGAGCCTCAGTGAGACAGTTAGGCACCACACAGGGAACACATACATGCACACCTATGAGCACTGGGGCCCTGTGTGACAGGGTCCCAGTGACACATACATATAGGCCACAACCTTATGAGCACTGGGGTCCTGACTAGCAGGGTCCCAGTGACACATAACAAACATACTGAAAACATAGTGTTTTCACTATGAGCACTGGGGCCTAGCCATCAGGATCCCAGTGAGACAGTGAAAACAGTGACAAACATCCTGACATACACTCACAAACAGGCCAAAAGTGGGGGTAACAAGGCTAGAAAGAGGCTACTTTCTCACACCCTCTGTCTCCTCCTCCAAGTGGCGACATCCTTGTCCCTCCTGGGCCACAGCAGCACCCAAATCCTCTACCGCAACCCTTGCAGCTAGCAAGGCTTGTTTGCGGTCTTTCTGCGTGGGAATACCTCTGCAAGCTTCATCGCGACATGGGACATCCGTGTGAGAAAGTAGCCTCTTTCTAGCCTTGTTACCCCCACTTTTGGCCTGTTTGTGAGTGTATGTCAGAGTGTTTTCACTGTCTCACTGGGATCCTGCCAGCCAGGGCCCAGTGCTCATAGTGAAAACCCTATGTTTTCAGTATGTTTGTTATGTGTCACTGGGACCCTGCTAACCAGGACCCCAGTGCTCATAAGTTTGTGACCTATATGTATGTGTTCCCTGTGTGATGCTTAACTGTCTCACTGAGGCTCTGCTATCCAGAACCTCAGTGGTTATGCTCTCTCATTTCTTTCCAAATTGTCACTAACAGGCCAGTGACCAATTTCACCAATTTGCATTGGCATACTGGAACACCCTTTTAATTCCCTAGTATACGGTACTAAGGTACACAGGGTATTGGGGTTCCAGGAGATCCTCATGGGCTGCAGCATTTCTTGTGCCACCCATAGGGAGCGCTGACAATTCTTACACAGGCCTGCCAGTGCAGCCTGAGTGAAATAACGTCCACATAATTTCACAGCCATTTACCACTGCACTTAAGTAACTTATAAGTCACCTATATGTCTAACCTTTACCTGGTAAAGGTTGGGTGCTAAGTTACTTAGTGTGTGGGCACCCTGGCACTAGCCAAGGTGCTCCCACATTGTTCAGGGCAAATTCCCTGGACTTTGTGAGTGCGGGGACACCATTACACGCGTGCACTATACATATGTCACAACATATGTATAGCGTCACAATGGTAACTCCGAACATGGCCATGTAACATGTCTAAGATCATGGAATTGTCACCCCAATGCCATTCTGGGATTGGGGAGACAATTCCATGATCCCCCGAGTCTCTAGCTCAGCCCTGGGTACTGCCAAACTACCTTTCCCGGGGTTTCACTGCAGCTGCTACTGCTGCCAACCCCTCAGACAGGTTTCTGCCTTCCTGGGGTCCAGCCAGGCTTGGCCCAGGAAGGCAGAACAAAGGACTTCCACAGAGAGAGGGTGTTACACCCTCTCCCTTTGGTAAAAGGTGTTAGGGCTTGGGAGGAGTAGCCTCCCCCAGCCTCTGGAAATGCTTTGATGGGCACAGATGGTGCCCATCTCTGCATAAGCCAGTCTGCACCGGTTCAGGGATCCCCCAGCCCTGCTCTGGCGCGCAACTGGACAAAGGAAAGGGGAGTGACCACTCCCCTGACCTGCACCTCCCCTGGGAGGTGCCCAGAGCTCCTCCAGTGTGCTCCAGACCTCTGCCATCTTGGAAACAGAGGTGCTGCTGGCACACTGGACTGCTCTGAGTGGCCAGTGCCAGCAGGTGACATCAGAGACTCCTTCTGATAGGCTCCTCCAGGTGTTGCTAGCCTATCCTCTCTCCTAAGTAGCCAAACTTCCTTTTCTGGCTATTTAGGGTCTCTGCTTTGGGGAATTCTTTAGATAACGAATGCAAGAGCTCATCAGAGTTCCTCTGCATCTCTCTCTTCACCTTCTTCCACGGAATCGACTGCTGACTGCTCTGGAAGCCTGCAAAACTGCAACAAAGTAGCAAAGACGACTACTGCAACCTTTTAATGCTGATCCGGCTGCCTTCTCTACTGTTTTCCTGGTGGTGCATGCTGTGGGGGTAGTCTGCCTCCTCTCTGCACTAGAAGCTCCGAAGAAATCTCCCATGGGTCGACGGAATCTTCCCCCTGCAACAGCAGGCACCAAAGAACTGCATCACCGGTCCTCTGGGTCTCCTCTCAGCACGACGATCGAGGTCCCTTGAACTCAGCAACTCTGTCCAAGTGACTCCCACAGTCCAGTGACTCTTCAGTCCAAGTTTGGTGGAGGTAAGTCCTTGCCTCCCCACGCTAGACTGCATTGCTGGGAACCGTGTGTTTTGCAGCTGCTCCGGCTCCTGTGCACTCTTCCAGGATTTCCTTTGTGCACAGCCAAGCCTGGGTCCCCGGCACTCTAACCTGCAGTGCACGACCTCCTGAGATGTCCTCCGGCGTTGCGGGACCCTCCTTTGTGACTTTGGGTGAGCTCCGGTTCACTCAACTTTGTAGTGCGTGTTCTGGCACTTCTGCGGGTGCTGCTTGCTTCTGAGTGGGCTCTTTGTCTTGCTGGATGCCCCCTCTGTCTCCTCACGCAATTGGCGACATCCAGGTCCCTCCTGGGCCACAGCAGCATCCAAAAACCCTAACCACAACCTTTGCAGCTAGCAAGGCTTGTTTGCGGTCTTTCTGCACGGAAACACCTCTGCACGACTCTTCACAACGTACAACATCCATCCTCCAAATGGGAGGTGTAGGAAAGTACCATCTTGCCTGGCATGTTACCCCCATTTTTCACTGTATATATATTGTTTTAGTTGTATGTGACACTGGGACCCTGCCAGCCAGGGCCCCAGTGCTCATACGTGTGCCTGAAAGTGTGACCTCTGTTATGACTAACTGTCTCACTGAGGCTCTGCTATCCAGAACCTCAGTGGTTATGCTCTCTCATTTCTTTCCAAATTGTCACTAACAGGCTAGTGACCAATTTCACCAATTCACATTGGCATACAGGAACACCCTTATAATTCCCTAGTATATGGTACTGAGGTACCCAGGGTATTGGGGTTCCAGGAGATCCCTATGGGCTGCAGCATTTCTTTTGCCACCCATAGGGAGCTCTGACAATTCTTACACAGGCCTGCCACTGCAGCCTGAGTGAAATAACGTCCCCGTTATTTCACAGCCATTTACCACTGCACTTAAGTAACTTATAAGTCACATATATGTCTAACCTTTACCTGGTAAAGGTTAAGTGCAAATTTACTTAGTGTGAGGGCAGCCTGGCACTAGCCAAGGTGCCCCCACATTGTTCAGGGCAAATTCCCCGGACTTTGTGAGTGCGGGGACACCATTACACGTGTGCACTACACATAGGTCACTACCTATGTGTAGCTTCACAATGGTAACTCCGAATATGGCCATGTAACATGTCTATGATCATGGAATTGCCCCCTCTATGCCATCCTGGCATAGTTGGCACAATCCCATGATCCCAGTGGTCTGTAGCACAGACCTTGGTACTGCCAAACTGCCTTTTCAGGGGTTTCACTGCAGCTGCTGCTGCTGCCAACCCCTCAGACAGGTTTCTGCCCTCCTGGGGTCCAGCCAGGCTTGGCCCAGGATGGCAGAACAAAGGACTTCTTCTGAGAGAGGGTGTTACACCCTCTCCCTTTGGAAAATGGTGTGAAGGCAGGGGAGGAGTAGCCTCCCCCAGCCTCTGGAAATGTTTTGTTGGGCACAGATGTGCCCAATTCTGCATAAGCCAGTCTACACCGGTTCAGGCGACCCCTTAGCCCTGCCTGGCACGAAACTGGACAAAGGAAAGGGGAGTGACATCTCCCCTGACCTGCACCTCCCCTGGGAGGTCCCCAGAGCTCCTCCAGTGTGCTCCAGACCTCTTCCATCTTGGAAACAGAGGTGCTGCTGGCACACTGGACTGCTCTGAGTGGCCAGTGCCACCAGGTGACGTCAGAGACTCCTTCTGATAGGCTCCTTCAGGTGTTAGTAGCCTATCCTCTCTCCTAAGTAGCCAAACCCTCTTTTCTGGCTATTTAGGGTCTCTGTCTCTGGGGAAACTTTAGATAACGAATGCAAGAGCTCATCAGTGTTCCTCTGCATCTCTCTCTTCACCTTCTGCCAAGGAATCAACTGCTGACAGCGCTGGAAGCCTGCAAAACTGCAACAAAGTAGCAAAGACGACTACAGCAACTCTGTAACGCTGATCCTGCCGCCTTCTCGACTGTTTTCCTGGTGGTGCATGCTGTGGGGGTAGTCTGCCTCCTCTCTGCACTAGAAGCTGCGAAGAAATCTCCCGTGGGTCGACGGAATCTACCCCCTGCTACCGCAGGCACCAAAGAACTGCATCACCGGTCCCCTGAGTCTCCTCTCAGCACAACGAACGAGGTCCCTTGAATCCAGCAACTGTGTCCAAGTGACTCCCACAGTGCAGTGACTCTTCAGTCCAAATTTGGTGGAGGTAAGTCCTTGCCTCCCCACGCCAGACTGCATTGCTGTGAACCGCGACTTTTGAAGCTACTCCGGCCTCTGTGCACTTCAGGTGGAAATCCTTTGTGCACAGCCAAGCCTGGGTCGACGGCACTCTAACCTGCATTGCAGGACTTTCTAAGTTGTCCTACGGCGGCGTGGGAATCCTTTGTGCAACTTCAGGTGAGCACGTTTCACTCCTCTTCATAATGCCTGTACTGGCACTTCTGCAGGTGCTGCCTGCTACTGAGAGGGCTCCTTGTCTTGCTCAATGACCCCTCTGTCCCCAGACGCAATTGGCGATATCCTGGTCCCTCCTGGACCACAGCAGCATCCAAAAACCCTAACCACACGATTTGCAGCTAGCAAGGCTTGTTGGCAGTCTTTCTTCAGGAAAACACTTCTGCACAATTCTACACGGCGTGGGGGAACCATCCTCCAAAGGGGAAGTCTTTAGCCCTTGTCATTCCTACAGAATCCTCAGCTTCTACTGTCCAGTAGCAGCTTCTTTGCACCCACAGCTGGCATTTCCTGGGCATCTGCACATCTCCGACTTGCTTGTGACTTTTGGACTTGGTCCCCTTGTTCCACAGGTACCCTCGACTGGACATCCATTGTTGTTGCATTGCTGGTTTGTGTCTTTCCTGCAGAATTCCCCTGTCACAACTTCTGTGCTCTTTGGTGAACTTTAGTGCACTTTGCACTCACTTTTCAGGGTCTTGGGGTGGGCTATTTTTCTAACCCTTACTATTTTCTTACAGTCCCAGCGACCCTCTACAAGGTCACATAGGTTTGGGATCCATTCGTGGTTCGCATTCCACTTTTGGAGAACATGGTTTGTGTTGCCCCTATCCCTATGTGTCCCCTTTGCATCCTATTGTAACTATACATTGTGTGCACTGTTTTCTAAGACTATACTGCATATTTTTGGTATTGTGTACATATATCTTGTGTATATTTGCTATCCTCATACTGAGGGTACTCACTGAGATACTTTTGGCATATTGTCATAAAAATAAAGTACCTTTATTTTTAGTATATCTGTGTATAGTGTTTTCTTATGATATTGTGCAAGTGACACTAGTGGTACTGTAGGAGCTTCACTCGTCTCCTAGTTCAGCCTAAGCTGCTCTGCTAAGCTACCATTATCTATCAGCCTATGCTGCTAGACACCCTATACACTAATAAGGGATAACTGGGCCTGGTGCAAGGTGTAAGTACCCCTTGGTACTCACTACAAGCCAGTCCAGCCTCCTACATTGGTTGTGCAGCGGTGGGATAAGTGCTTTGAGACTACTTACCACTCTTGTCATTGTACTTTTCATAAGAGAAAAATATACAAAACAAGTTCAGTTTGTGTACACATAACTAAAAAGTTTTGCATTTCCTCTTTTCACTCTTTTCTAAGTGCTGAAAAGTACTTCCAAACTTTCTAAAAGTTCTTAAAAAGTTTAAAAAGTTTTTTTCTGCTTTTCTAAAAGTTCAGAAAAACTTTTTTCTTCACTTTTTCTATCACTTCAACTCTTTCTAAAATGTCTGGCACAGGCCAAACTGTTGATCTGTCCAAACTTGCATATGATCACTGTAGGAGGCTGGACTGGCTTGTAGTGAGTACCAAGGGGTACTTGCACCTTGCACCAAGCCCAGTTATCCCTTATTAGTGTATAGGGTGTCTAGCAGCTTAGGCTGATAGATAATGGTAGCTAAGCAGAGCAGCTTAGGCTGAACTAGGAGACGTGTGAAGCTACCACAGAACCACTTAGGGGGTTATTCCAACTTTGGAGGAGGTGTTAATCCGTCCCAAAAGTGACGGAAAAGTGACGGATTTACCACCAGCCGTATTACGAGTCCATTATATCCTATGGAACTCGTAATACGGCTGGTGGTATATCCGTCACTTTTCCGTCTCTTTTGGGACGGATTAACACTCCTCCAAAGTTGGAATAACCCCCTTAGTGTCATATGCACAATATCATAAGAAAACACAATACACAGTTATACTAAAAATAAAGGTACTTTATTTTTATGACTGTAGGAGGCTGGACTGGCTTGTAGTGAGTACCAAGGGGTACTTGCACCTTGCACCAGGCCCAGTTATCCCTTATTAGTGTATAGGGTGTCTAGCAGCTTAGGCTGATAGATAATGGTAGCTTAGCAGTACCACTTAGTGTCATATGCACAATATCATAAGAAAACACAATACACAGTTATACTAAAAATAAAGGTACTTTATTTTTATGACAATATGCCAAAGTATCTTAGAGTGTACCCTCAGTGAGAGGATAGGAAATATACACAAGATATATATACACAATAGCAAAAATATGCAGTATAGTCTTAGAAAACAGTGCAAACAATGTATAGTTACAATAGGATGCAATGGGGAAACATAGGGATAGGGGCAACACAAACCATATACTCCAAAAGTGGAATGCGAACCACGAATGGACCCCAAACCTATGTGACCTTGTAGAGGGTCGCTGGGACTATTAGAAAATAGTGAGAGTTAGAAAAATAACCCTCCCCAAGACCCTGAAAAGTGAGTGCAAAGTGCACTAAAGTTCCCCTAAGGACAAAGAAGTCGTGTTAGAGGAATAATGCAGGAAAGACACAAACCAACAATGCAACAACTGTGGATTTCCAATCTAGGGTACCTGTGGAACAAGGGGACCAAGTCCAAAAGTCACAAGCAAGTCGGAGATGGGCATTTGCCCAGGAAATGCCAGCTGTGGATGCAAAGAAGCTTCTACTGGACAGAAGAAGCTGAGGTTTCTGCAGGAATGAAAAGGGCTAGAGACTTCCCCTTTAGTGGACGGATCCACCTCGCAGCGGAGAGTCGTGCAGAAGTGTTTTCCCGCCAAAAGAACGCCAACAAGCCTTGCTAGCTGCAAATCGTGCGGTTAGTGTTTTTGGACGCTGCTGTGGCCCTGGAGGGACCAGGAGGTCGCAAATTGGACCAGGAGAGAGAGGGGACGTCGAGCAAGACAAGGAGCCCTCTCAGCAGCAGGTAGCATCCGGAGAAGTGCCAGAAACAGGCACTACGAGGATGCGTGAAACGGTGCTCACCTGAAGTCGCACAAAGGAGTCCCACGTCGCCGGAGACCAACTTAGAAAGTCATGCAATGCAGGTTAGAGTGCCGTGGACCCAGGCTTGGCTGTGCACAAAGGATTTCTGCCGGAAGTGCACAGGGGCCGGAGTAGCTGCAAAAGTCGCTGTTCCCAGCAATGCAGCCCAGCGAGGTGAGGCAAGGACTTACCTCCACCAAACTTGGACTGAAGTGTCACTGGACTGTGGTGGTCACTTGGACAGAGTCGCTGGATTCGAAGGACCTCGCTCGTCGTGCTGAGAGGAGACCCAAGGGACCGGTAATGCAGCTTTTTGGTGCCTGCGGTTGCAGGGGGAAGATTCCGTCGACCCACGGGAGATTTCTTCGGAGCTTCTGGTGCAGAGAGGAGGCAGACTTCCCCCACAGCATGCACAAGCAGGAAAACAGTTGAGAAGGCGGCAGGATCAGCGTTACAGAGTTGCAGTAGTCGTCTTTGCTACTATGTTGCAGGTTTGCAGGCTTCCAGCGCGCTCAGCAGTCGATTCCTTGGCAGAAGGTGAAGAGAGAGATGCAGAGGAACTCGGATGAGCTCTTGCATTCGTTATCTAAAGTTTCCCCAGAGACAGAGACCCTAAATAGCCAGAAAAGAGGGTTTGGCTACCTAGGAGAGAGGATAGGCTACTAACACCTGAAGGAGCCTATCAGAAGGAGTCTCTGACGTCACCTGGTGGCACTGGCCACTCAGAGCAGTCCAGTGTGCCAGCAGCACCTCTGTTTCCAAGATGGCAGAGGTCTGGAGCACACTGGAGGAGCTCTGGACACCTCCCAGGGGAGGTGCAGGTCAGGGGAGTGGTCACTCCCCTTTCCTTTGTCCAGTTTCGCGCCATAGCAGGGCTAAGGGGTCCCCTGAACCGGTGTAGACTGGCTTATGCAGAATTGGGCACATCTGTGCCCAACAAAGCATTTCCAGAGGCTGGGGGAGGCTACTCCTCCCCTGCCTTCACACCATTTTCCAAAGGGAGAGGGTGTCACACCCTCTCTCAGAGGAAGTTCTTTGTTCTGCCATCCTGGGCCAGGCCTGGCTGGACCCCAGGAGGGCAGATGCCTGTCTGAGGGGTTGGCAGCAGCAGCAGCTGCAGTGAAACCCCAGGAAGGGCAGTTTGGCAGTACCAGGGTCTGTGCTACAGACCACTGGGGTCATGGGATTGTGCCAACTATGCCAGGATGGCATAGAGGGGGCAATTCCATGATCATAGACATGTTACATGGCCATATTCGGAGTTACCATTGTGAAGCTACATATAGGTAGTGACCTATATGTAGTGCACTCGTGTAATGGTGTCCCCGCACTCACAAAGTTCAGGGAATTGGCTCTGAACAATGTGGGGGCACCTTGGCTAGTGCCAGGGTGCCCTCACACTAAGTAACTTTGCACCTAACCTTTACCAGGTAAAGGTTAGACATATAGGTGACTTATAAGTTACTTAAGAGCAGTGTAAAATGGCTGTGAAATAACGTGGACGTTATTTCACTCAGGCTGCAGTGGCAGGCCTGTGTAAGAATTGTCAGAGCTCCCTATGGGTGGCAAAAGAAATGCTGCAGCCCATAGGGATCTCCTGGAACCACAATACCCTGGGTACCTCAGTACCATATACTAGGGAATTATAAGGGTGTTCCAGTAAGCCAATGTAAATTGGTAAAAATAGTCACTAGCCTGTCAGTGACAATTTGGAAAGAAATGAGAGAGCATAACCACTGAGGTTCTGATTAGCAGAGCCTCAGTGAGACAGTTAGTCACTACACAGGTAACACATTCAGGCACACTTATGAGCACTGGGGCCCTGGGTTACCAGGGTCCCAGTGACACATACAACTAAAACAACATATATACAGTGAAAAATGGGGGTAACATGCCAGGCAAGATGGTACTTTCCTACACAACCCCCCCCAAACGAAGGACAATAAGACTAGCCATGACCTGATGAGTCTTCATTGTCTAAGTGGAAATATCTGGAGAGTCCATCTGCATTGGAGTGGCTACTCCCAGGTCTATGTTCCACTGTATAATCCATTCCCTGTAGGGATATGGACCACCTCAACAATTTAGGATTTTCACCTTTCATTTGTTTTAGCCAAAGTAGAGGTTTGTGGTCTGTCTGAACAATGAAGTGAGTGCCAAACAGGTATGGCCTCAACTTCTTCAGTGCCCAGACCACAGCAAAGGCCTCCCTCTCAATGGCAGACCAACGCTTTTCTCTAGGGGTCAACCTCCTACTAATAAAAGCAACAGGTTGATCCTGGCCCTCAGAATTAAGTTGTGATAGGACTGCCCCTACTCCTAATTCAGATGCATCAGTTTGGACATAGAATTGTTTAGAGTAAAAAGGGCTTTTCAGGACAGGTGCAGAGCACATGGCCTGCTTCAGCTCCTCAAAAGCTTTCTGACAGTTTGCTGTCCATAATCCCTTTTTAGGCATTTTCTTGGATGTGAGGTCATTAAGAGGGGCTGCAATGGAGCCATAGTTCTTAATGAACCTCCTGTAATACCCAGTGAGGCCTAGGAAGGCTCTCACCTGAGTCTTAGTGGTAGGGGGAACCCAATCAATAATTGTTTGGATTTTCCCCTGAAGTGGTTGTAGGAGGCTGGACTGGCTTGTAGTGAGTACCAAGGGGTACTTGCACCTTGCACCAGGCCCAGTTATCCCTTATTAGTGTATAGGGTGTCTAGCAGCTTAGGCTGATAGATAATGGTAGCTTAGCCGAGCAGCTTAGGCTGAACTAGGAGACGTGTGAAGCTACTACAGTACCACTTAGTGTCATATGCACAATATCATAAGAAAACACAATACACAGTTATACTAAAAATAAAGGTACTTTATTTTTATGACAATATGCCAAAGTATCTTAGAGTGTACCCTCAGTGAGAGGATAGGAAATATACACAAGATATATATACACAATAGCAAAAATATGCAGTATAGTCTTAGAAAACAGTGCAAACAATGTATAGTTACAATAGGATGCAATGGGGAAACATAGGGATAGGGGCAACACAAACCATATACTCCAAAAGTGGAATGCGAACCACGAATGGACCCCAAACCTATGTGACCTTGTAGAGGGTCGCTGGGACTATTAGAAAATAGTGAGAGTTAGAAAAATAACCCTCCCCAAGACCCTGAAAAGTGAGTGCAAAGTGCACTAAAGTTCCCCTAAGGACAAAGAAGTCGTGTTAGAGGAATAATGCAGGAAAGACACAAACCAACAATGCAACAACTGTGGATTTCCAATCTAGGGTACCTGTGAAACAAGGGGACCAAGTCCAAAAGTCACAAGCAAGTCGGAGATGGGCAGATGCCCAGGAAATGCCAGCTGCGGGTGCAAAGAAGCTTCTACTGGACAGAAGAAGCTGAGGTTTCTGCAGGAACGAAAAGGGCTAGAGACTTCCCCTTTGGTGGACGGATCCCATTCGCCTTGGAGAGTCGTGCAGAAGTGTTTTCCCGCCGAAAGGATGCCAACAAGCCTTGCTAGTTGCAAATCGTGCGTTTGGCGTTTTTGGACGCTGCTGGGGCCCAGGAGGGACCAGGAGGTCGCAAATTGGATCTGAAGAGAGAGGGGACGTCGTGCAAGACAAAGAGCCCTCACTGAAGCAGGTAGCTCCCGGAGAAGTGCCAGAAACAGGCACTACGAGGATGCGTGAAACGGTGCTCGCCGAAGTTGCACAAAGAAGTCCCACGTCGCCGGAGACCAACTTAGAAAGTCGTGCAATGCAGGTTAGAGTGCCGTGGACCCAGGCTTGGCTGTGCACAAAGGATTTCCGCCGGAAGTTCACAGGGGCCGGAGTAGCTGCAAAGTCGCGGTTCCCAGCAATGCAGCCCAGCGAGGTGAGGCAAGGACTTACCTCCACCAAACTTGGACTGAAGAGTCACTGGACTGTGGGGGTCACTTGGACAGAGTTGCTGGATTCGAGGGTCCTCGCTCGTCGTGCTGAGAGGAGACCCAAGGGACCGGTAATGCAGCTTTTTGGTGCCTGCGGTTGCAGGGGGAAGATTCCGTCGACCCACGGGAGATTTCTTCGGAGCTTCTGGTGCAGAGAGGAGGCAGACTACCCCCACAGCATGCACAAGCAGGAAAACAGTCGAGAAGGCGGCAGGATCAGCGTTACAGAGTTGCAGTAGTCGTCTTTGCTACTATGTTGCAGGTTTGCAGGCTTCCAGCGCGGTCAGCCGTCGATTCCTTATCAGAAGGTGAAGAGAGAGATGCAGAGGAACTCGGATGAGCTCTTGCATTCGTTATCTAAAGTTTCCCCAGAGACAGAGACCCTAAATAGCCAGAAAAGAGGGTTTGGCTACTTAGGAGAGAGGATAGGCTACTAACACCTGAAGGAGCCTATCAGAAGGAGTCTCTGACGTCACCTGGTGGCACTGGCCACTCAGAGCAGTCCAGTGTGCCAGCAGCACCTCTGTTTCCAAGATGGCAGAGGTCTGGAGCACACTGGAAGAGCTCTGGACACCTCCCAGGGGAGGTGCAGGTCAGGGGAGTGGTCACTCCCCTTTCCTTTGTCCAGTTTCGCGCCAGAGCAGGGGCTAAGGGGTCCCTGAACCGGTGTAGACTGGCTTATGCAGAATTGGGCACATCTGTGCCCAAGAAAGCATTTCCAGAGGCTGGGGGAGGCTACTCCTCCCCTGCCTTCACACCATTTTCCAAAGGGAGAGGGTGTCACACCCTCTCTCAGAGGAAGTTCTTTGTTCTGCCATCCTGGGCCAGGCCTGGCTGGACCCCAGGAGGGCAGATGCCTGTCTGAGGGGTTGGCAGCAGCAGCAGCTGCAGTGAAACCCCAGGAAGGGCAGTTTGGCAGTACCAGGGTCTGTGCTACAGACCACTGGGATCATGGGATTGTGCCAACTATGCCAGGATGGCATAGAGGGGGCAATTCCATGATCATAGACATGTTACATGGCCATATTCGGAGTTACCATTGTGAAGCTACATATAGGTAGTGACCTATATGTAGTGCACGCGTGTAATGGTGTCCCCGCACTCACAAAGTTCAGGGAATTGGCTCTGAACAATGTGGGGGCACCTTGGCTAGTGCCAGGGTGCCCTCACACTAAGTAACTTTGCACCTAACCTTTACCAGGTAAAGGTTAGACATATTGGTGACTTATAAGTTACTTAAGTGCAGTGTAAAATGGCTGTGAAATAACGTGGACGTTATTTCACTCAGGCTGCAGTGGCAGGCCTGTGTAAGAATTGTCAGAGCTCCCTATGGGTGGCAAAAGAAATGCTGCAGCCCATAGGGATCTCCTGGAACCCCAATACCCTGGGTACCTCAGTACCATATACTAGGGAATTATAAGGGTGTTCCAGTAAGCCAATGTAAATTGGTAAAAATGGTCACTAGCCTGTTAGTGACAATTTGGAAAGAAATGAGAGAGCATAACCACTGAGGTTCTGATTAGCAGAGCCTCAGTGAGACAGTTAGTCACTACACAGGTAACACATTCAGGCACACTTATGAGCACTGGGGCCCTGGGTTACCAGGGTCCCAGTGACACATACAACTAAAACAACATATATACAGTGAAAAATGGGGGTAACATGCCAGGCAAGATGGTACTTTCCTACACAACCCCCCCCCAAACGAAGGACAATAAGACTAGCCATGACCTGATGAGTCTTCATTGTCTAAGTGGAAATATCTGGAGAGTCCATCTGCATTGGAGTGGCTACTCCCAGGTCTATGTTCCACTGTATAGTCCATTCCCTGTAGGGATATGGACCACCTCAACAATTTAGGATTTTCACCTTTCATTTGTTTTAGCCAAAGTAGAGGTTTGTGGTCTGTCTGAACAATGAAGTGAGTGCCAAACAGGTATGGCCTCAACTTCTTCAGAGCCCAGACCACAGCAAAGGCCTCCCTCTCAATGGCAGACCAACGCTTTTCTCTAGGGGTCAACCTTCTACTAATAAAAGCAACAGGTTGATCCTGGCCCTCAGAATTAAGTTGTGATAGGACTGCCCCTACTCCTAATTCAGATGCATCAGTCTGGACATAGAATTTTTTAGAGTAACAAGGGCTTTTCAGGACAGGTGCAGAGCACATGGCCTGCTTCAGCTCCTCAAAAGCTTTCTGACAGTTTGCTGTCCATAATACCTTTTTAGGCATTTTCTTGGATGTGAGGTCATTAAGAGGGGCTGCAATGGAGCCATAGTTCTTAATGAACCTCCTGTAATACCCAGTGAGGCCTAGGAAGGCTCTCACCTGAGTCTGAGTGGTAGGGGGAACCCAATCAATAATTGTTTGGATTTTCCCCTGAAGTGGTGCAATCTGTTCCCCACCAACAAGGTGTCCCAGATAAACCACCTTACCCTGCCCTATCTGGCACTTTGAAGCCTTGATAGTGAGGCCTGCCTTTTGCAGGGCCTCCAAAACTTTCCATAAGTGGACCAGGTGATCATCCAAGCTGGAGCTAAAGACAGCTATATCGTCCAAATATGCTGCACTGAAAGCTTCCAGCCCTTGCAGGACTGTGTTCACCAACCTCTGAAAAGTGGCAGGTGCATTTTTCAAACCAAAAGGCATTACAGTAAACTGGTCATGTCCTCCAATGGTAGAAAATGCAGTCTTAGGTTTAGCATCTTCTGATAATTTGATCTGCCAATACCCTGCAGTCAAATCAAAAGTGCTTAGATACTTGGCAGATGCCAGTGTATCTATAAGCTCATCTGCCCTGGGTATAGGGTGAGCATCAGTTTTGGTTACCAAGTTGAGACCTCTATAGTCTACACAAAACCGCATTTCCTTCTTTCCATCTTTAGAATTGGGTTTTGGTACCAGTACCACAGGAGAAGCCCATGGACTGTCAGAGTGCTCAACCACTCCTAGTTCCAACATTTTCTGAACTTCTTGCTTTATGCAGTCCCTGACATGGTCAGGCTGCCTATAGATCTTACTTTTGACAGGTAAACTGTCTCCAGTATCTATAGTGTGCTCACACCAAGAAGTGGTGCCTGGCACAGTAGAGAAGAGTTCTGAAAATTGTCCTAGGAGATTTATGCAATGGTCTTTCTGCTCAGCAGTAAGACAATCTGCCAAAACTACACCTTCCACAAGAGCATCTTGTTCTGTGGAAGAGAAGAGATCAGGTAGAGGATCACTGTCTTCTTCCTGTCCCTCATCAGTTGCCATGAGCAGGGTGAGATCAGCCCTGTAATAGTAGGGTTTCAGGCGGTTGACATGGAGCACCCTAAGGGGACTCCTGGCAGTGCCTAAGTCAACCAAGTAGGTGACTTCACCCTTCTTTTCAACAATTGTGTGGGGTCCACTCCATTTATCTTGGAGTGCTCTTGGGGCCACAGGCTCCAAGACCCACACTTTCTGCCCTGGTTGGTACTGAACCAAAACAGCCTTCTGATCATGCCATTGCTTCTGGGGCTCTTGGCTGGCCTGAAGGTTTTCACTAGCCTTTTTCATGTACTCAGGCAATCTTGATCTGAGGCCAAGTACATAATCCACAATATCCTGCTTAGGAGCTTTTAAAGGTTGTTCCCAACCCTCCTTTACAAGTGTGAGTGGACCCCTAACAGGGTGTCCAAAAAGAAGTTCAAAGGGGCTGAAGCCCACTCCTTTCTGGGGTACCTCCCTGTAGGCAAAAAGGAGGCATGGTAGAAGGATATCCCATCTCCTGCGGAGTTTTTCAGGGAGACCCATAATCATGCCTTTGAGAGTTTTATTAAATCTCTCCACCAGTCCATTTGTTTGTGGATTATAGGGTGTTGTGAACTTGTACGTTACACCACACTCCTTCCACATGGCCTTTAAGTATGCAGACATGAAATTGCTTCCCCTGTCTGATACTACTTCCTTTGGGAAGCCCACCCTGGAAAATATTCCCAGGAGGGCCTTTGCCACTGCAGGTGCTGTAGTGGTCCTTAAAGGAATAGCTTCAGGATATCTTGTGGCATGGTCCACTACCACCAAGATAAATCTATTGCCTGAAGCAGTAGGAGGGTCAAGGGGGCCAACTATGTCAACCCCTACCCTTTCAAAGGGAACCCCAACCACAGGCAGTGGAATAAGGGGTGCCTTTGGGGTGCCACCTGTCTTGCCACTGGCTTGACAGGTTTCACAGGACTTACAAAATTCCTTTGTGTCCTCAGACATCCTAGGCCAATGAAACAATGGAACCAGTCTGTCCCAAGTTTTCATTTGACCCAGGTGCCCAGCTAGGGGAATGTCATGTGCCAGGGTTAGGATGAACTTTCTGTACTCCTGAGGAATCACTAATCTCCTGGCAGCTCCAGGTTTAGGATCCCTATGTTCAGTGTACAAGAGGTTGTCCTCCCAGTAAACTCTGTGAGAGTCACTGACATCCCAATTAGCCTGTTTGACAGCTTGCTGTCTGAGACCCTCTAATGTGTGACAGGTTTGCCGTGCCACACTCAGCTCCTCTCTGGCAGGCCCCCCTTCACCCAAAAGCTCAGCAGTGTCTGCTTCCAGCTCCTCTGGTGTAGGTTCTGCACAGGGAGGGAATTCTTCTTCCTCAGAAGTAGAATCCACTGTAGAGGGAGGGATAGTAGGAAGTGGTTTGCTTCTACTAGCCCTAGCTTTAGGGAGCACTTGGTCCATTGTTCCAGGATCCAAGCTTCCCTGTCCTTTTTGCTTTTTGGCCTGAGCCCTTGTCAAAGCAAAAATATGCCCTGGGATGCCCAGCATTGCTGCATGGGCCTCCAACTCCACATCTGACCAAGCTGATGTCTCCAAATCATTCCCTAATAGACAGTCTACAGGTAAATCTGAAGCTACCACAACTTTCTTTGGACCAGTAACCCCCCCCCAGTTGAGATTTACAACAGCCATGGGGTGGCTAAGTGTGTTGTTGTGAGCGTCGGTTACTTGGTACTGGTGACCAAGTAGGTGTTGTTCAGGGTGGACCAGTTTCTCTATGACCATAGTCACACTGGCACCAGTGTCCCTGTAGGGCTGAACCTCAACACCATTTATTAGGGGTAGCTGCTTGTACTTATCCATATTAAGGGGACAAGCAACTAAGGTGGCTAAATCAATAGCCCCCTCAGAGACTAACACAGCCTCTGTGGCCTCCCTAACAAGGCCAACCCCAACTAAGTTACCAATAGTGAGCCCAGCTACTCCCTTGGATTGGCTATTAGTAGGTTTGCTCCCACCACCACTGCTAGTAGTAGGGACACTAGGTGTAGCAGTAGGGGTTGTAGTGGTAGGAGGCTTGGTGACTTTCTTTGGACAACTGGGATCTGTTGTCCAATGGCCTTTTATTTTACATAAATAGCACCATGGTTTCTTTTCCTTGTTCTGATTAAAAGAGGATTTGGGCCCACCACCCCCACCAGAGTGTTTTTGTGGGCCTGATGAAGACTCATTTTTAGATTTGTCCCCACCCTTGTCAGAAGACTTACCATCCTTCTTTTTGTTGCCATCTTTGTCACCCCCTGTATGAACTTTTCTGTTCACCCTTGTTCTGACCCATTTGTCTGCCTTCTTTCCCAATTCTTGGGGAGAGGTCAGATCAGAGTCCACCAAGTACTGGTGCAACAAATCAGACACACAATTATTAAGAATATGCTCTCTCAGGATCAAGTTATACAGGCTGTCATAATCAGTAACTTTACTGCCATGTAACCACCCCTCCAAGGCCTTCACTGAATGGTCAATGAAATCAACCCAGTCTTGTGAAGACTCCTTTTTGGTCTCTCTGAACTTGATCCTGTATTGTTCAGTGGTTAAGCCATAACCATCCAGGAGTGCATTCTTAAGAACTTGGAAATTATTAGCATCATTTTCTTTCACAGTAAGGAGCCTATCCCTACCTTTTCCACTAAATGATAGCCATAGGATAGCAGCCCACTGCCTTTGAGGGACATCCTGTACAACACAGGCCCTCTCAAGTGCAGCAAACCACTTGTTAATGTCATCCCCCTCCTTATAAGGGGGAACTATCTTGTGCAGATTCCTGGAATCATGCTCTTTTGCAGGATGACTATGGGGAATACTGCTGCTGCCACCATGGGTATCTAAACCCAACTTCTGTCTTTCCTTCTCTAGTTCAAAAGACTGTCTATCCAAATCCAGCTGTTGCTTTTTAAGCTTCAGTCTGGTTTGTTCCACCCTCAACTTATTGAGTTCCCTCTCTAACATTCTGTCATCAGGGTTGGTGGGAGGGACATTCCTAGATACAGAGGTATGATGGGAATGAACAGAAGGAGACCTGTCCCTTACAGAAGCCACCCTAACAGCTTGGCTAACAGAAACATTACTACCAGTATGGTGAGAATAAATGCTTTTGCTATGATGTGAGACAACACTATTTGTATGGTGTGGCTCATCATCATTACCAACTATGCTAGACTGTCTAGTAATGGGCAGGCTAGGAAGTTTCTTTCCTGAATCTTTTCCTGGGGGAGTCCCTGAATCAGATTGGGAACTATTAGGTACTTTTTCAACAGATGGGGCACCTATAGCCTTATCTTGCTCTCTAAGCATGTTAAGTAACAGTTCCAAGGAAGGATTCTTCCCTACACTCAAACCTCTCTCTACACAGAGACTCCTTGCTCCTTTCCAGCTAAGGTGGTCATATGCAAGTTTGGACAGATCAAAATTTTGGCCTGTGCCAGACATTTTTAGAGAGAGTTAAAGTGATAGAAAAAGAGAAAAAAGTTTTCAGAACTTTTTAGAAAGACAGAAAAAAACTTTTTAAACTTTTAAGAACTTTTTGAAAGTTTAGAAGTACTTTTCAGCACTTAGAAAAGAGTGAAAAGAGGAAATGCAAAACTTTTTGGCTATGTGTATATACACTGACCTTGTTTTGTATATTTTTCTCTTATGAAAAGTACAATGACAAGAGTGGTAAGTAGTCTCAAAGCACTTATCCCACCGCTGCACAACCAATGTAGGAGGCTGGACTGGCTTGTAGTGAGTACCAAGGGGTACTTGCACCTTGCACCAGGCCCAGTTATCCCTTATTAGTGTATAGGGTGTCTAGCAGCTTAGGCTGATAGATAATGGAAGCTTAGCAGAGCAGCTTAGGCTGAAGTAGGAGACGTGTGAAGCTACCACAGTACCACTTAGTGTCATATGCACAATATCATAAGAAAACACAATACACAGTTATACTAAAAATAAAGGTACTTTATTTTTATGACAATATGCCAAAGTATCTTAGAGTGTACCCTCAGTGAGAGGATAGGAAATATACACAAGATATATATACACAATAGCAAAAATATGCAGTATAGTCTTAGAAAACAGTGCAAACTATGTATAGTTACAATAGGATGCAATGGGGACACATAGGGATAGGGGCAACACAAACTATATACTCCAAAAGTGGAATACGAACCACGAATGGACCCCAAACCTATGTGACCTTGTAGAGGGTCGCTGGGACTATTAGAAAATAGTGAGAGTTAGAAAAATAACCCTCCCCAAGACCCTGAAAAGTGAGTGCAAAGTGCACTAAAGTTCCCCTAAGGACAAAGAAGTCGTGTTAGAGGAATAATGCAGGAAAGACACAAACCAACAATGCAACAACTGTGGATTTCCAATCTAGGGTACCTGTGGAACAAGGGGACCAAGTCCAAAAGTCACAAGCAAGTCAGAGATGGGCATATGCCCAGGAAATGCCAGCTGTGGGTGCAAAGAAGCTTCTACTGGACAGAAGAAGCTGAGGTTTCAGCAGGAACGAAAAGGGCTAGAGACTTCCCCTTTGGTGGACGGATCCCTCTCGCGGTGGAGAGTCGTGCAGAAGTGTTTTCCCGCCGAAAGAACGCCAACAAGCCTTGCTAGCTGTAAATCCTGCAGTTAGCGTTTTTGGACGCTGCTGTAGCCCAGGAGGGACCAGGAGGTCGCAAATTGGATCAGGGGGTAGAGGGGACGTCGAGCAAGACAAGGAGCCCTCTTAGCAGCAGGTAGCACCCGGAAAAGTGCCAGAAACAGGCACTATGAGGATGCATGAAACAGTGCTCACCAGAAGTTACCCAAAGGAGTCCCACGTCGCCGGAGACCAACTTAGAAAGTCGTGCAATGCAGGTTAGAGTGCCGTGGAACCAGGCTTGGCTGTGCACAAAGGATTTCCGCCGGAAGTGCACAGGGGCCGGAGTAGCAGCAAAAGTCACGGTTCCCAGCAATGCAGTCTAGCGAGGTGAGGCAAGGACTTACCTCCACCAAACTTGGACTGAAGAGTCACTGGACTGTGGGGGCCACTTGGACACAGTTGCTGGATTCGAGGGACCTCGCTCGTCGTGCTGAGAGGAACCCAAGGGACCGGTAATGCAGCTTTTTGGTGCCTGCGGTTGCAGGGGGAATATTCCGTCGACCCACAGGAGATTTCTTCGGAGCTTCTAGTGCAGAGAGGAGGCAGACTACCCCCACAGCATGCACCACCAGGAAAACAGTCGAGAAGGCGGCAGGATCAGCGTTACAGAGTTGCAGTAGTCGTCTTTGCTACTTTGCTGCAGTGTTGCAGGCTTCCAGTGCGGTCAGCAGTCGATTCCTTGGCAGAAGGTGAAGAGAGAGATGCAGAGGAACTCGGATGAGCTCTTGCATTCGTTATCTAAAGTTTCCCCAGAGACAGAGACCCTAAATAGCCAGAAAAGAGGGTTTGGCTACCTAGGAGAGAGGATAGGCTACTAACACCTGAAGGAGCCTATCAGAAGGAGTCTCTGACGTCACCTGGTGGCACTGGCCACTCAGAGCAGTCCAGTGTGCCAGCAGCACCTCTGTTTCCAAGATGGCAGAGGTCTGGAGCACACTGGAGGAGCTCTGGACACCTCCCAGGGGAGGTGCAGGTCAGGGGAGTGGTCACTCCCCTTTCCTTTGTCCAGTTTCGCACCAGAGCAGGGGCTAAGGGGTCCCTGAACCGGTGTAGACTGGCTTATGCAGAATTGGGCACATCTGTGCCCAAGAAAGCATTTCCAGAGGCTGGGGGAGGCTACCCCTCCCCTGCCTTCACACCATTTTCCAAAGGGAGAGGGTGTAACACCCTCTCTGAGAGGAAGTCCTTTGTTCTGCCATCCTGGGACAAGCCTGGCTTGACCCCAGGGGGGCAGAACCCTGTCTGAGGGGTTGGCAGCAGCAGCAGCTGCAGTGAAACCCCAGGAAAGGCAGTTTGGCAGTACCAGGGTCTGTGCTACAGACCACTGGGATCATCGAATTGTGCCAACAATGCCAGGATGGCATAGAGGGGGCAATTCCATGATCTTAGACATGTTACATGGCCATATTCGGAGTTACCATTGTGAAGCTACATATAGGTATTGTCCTATATGTAGTGCACGCGTGTAATGGTGTCCCCGCACTCACAAAGTTCAGGGAATTGGCTCTGAACAATGTGGGGGCACCTTGGCTAGTGCCAGGGTGCCCTCACACTAAGTAACTTTGCACCTAACCTTTACCAGGTAAAGGTTAGACATATAGGTGACTTATAAGTTACTTAAGTGCAGTGAAAAATGGCTGTGAAATAACGTGGACGTTATTTCACTCAGGCTGCAGTGGCAGGCCTGTGTAAGAATTGTCAGAGCTCCCTATGGGTGGCAAAAGAAATGCTGCAGCCCATAGGGATCTCCTGGAACCCCAATACCCTGGGTACCTCAGTACCATATACTAGGGAATTATAGGGTGTTCCAGAAAGCCAATGTAAATTGGTAAAATTGGTCACTAGCCTGTTAGTGACAATTTGAAAGAAATGAGAGAGCATAACCACTGAAGTTCTGATTAGCAGAGCCTCAGTGAGACAGTTAGTCACTACACAGGTAACACATTCAGGCACACTTATGAGCACTGGGGCCCTGGTGAACAGGGTCCCAGTGACACATACAACTAAAACAACATATATACAGTGAAAAATGGGGGTAACATGCCAGGCAAGATGGTACTTTCGTACAATCACCTTAGCTGGAAAGGAGCAAGGAGTCTCTGCATAGAAAGAGGTTTGAGTGTAGGGAAGAATCCTTCTTTGGAATTATTGCTTAAAATGCTTAAAGAACAAGATAAGGCCAAAAAGGCCCCATCTGTTGAAAACGTAGCTAATGGTTCCCAATCTTACCCAGGGACTCCCCTAGGAAACGATTAAGGAAAGAAACTTCCTAGCCTGCCCATTACTAGACAGTCTAGCATAGTTGGTACTGATGTAGAGTCACACCATACAGATAGTGTTGTCTCACATCATAGCAAGAGTATTCCTTCTCACAACAGTAGAAGTGATGTTTCTGTTAACCAAGCTGTTAGGGTGCCTTCTGTAAGGGACATGTCTCCTTCTGTCCATTCTCACCATACTTCTGTTTCAAGGCATGTCCCACCCACCCACCCTGATGACAGATTGTTAGAAAGGGAGCTCAATAGATTGAGAGTGGAACAAACCAGACTGAAGCTCAAGAAGCAATAGCTGGATTTGGATAGACAGACCTTAGAAGTAGAGAAGGAGAGACAGAAATTGGGTTTAGAAACCCATGGTGGCAGCAGCATTATTCCACATAGTCATCCTGCAAAAGAGCATGATTCCAGGAATCTGCACAAGATAGTTCCCCCTTATAAGGAGGGAGATGACATTAACAAGTGGTTTGCTGCAGTTGAGAGGGCCTGTGTTGTACAGGATGTTCCTCAATGGCAGTGGGCTGCTATCCTATGGCTATCATTTAGTGGAAAAGGTAGGGATAGGCTCCTTACTGTGAAAGAAAGTGAAGCCAATGATTACAAAGTTCTTAAGAATGCATTCCTGGATGGTTATGGCTTAACCACTGAACAGTACAGGATAAAGTTCAGAGAGACCAAAAAGGAGTCTTCACAAGAGTGGGTTGATTTCATTGACCATTCAGTGAAGGCCTTGGAGGGGTGGTTACATGGCAGTAAAGTTACTGATTATGACAGCCTGTATAACTTGATCCTGAGAGAGCATATTCTTAATAATTGTGTCTGATTTGTTGCACCAGTACTTGGTGGACTCTGATCTGACCTCTCCCCAAGAGTTGGGAAAGAAGGCAGACAAATGGGACAGAACAAGGGTGAACAGAAAAGTTCATACAGGGGGTGACAAAGATGGCAACAAGAAGAAGGATGGTAAGTCTTCAGACAAGGGTGGGGACAAATCTAAAAATGAGTCTTCATCAGGCCCACAAAAACACTCTGGTGGGGGTGGTGGGCACAAATGCTCTTCCAATCAAAACAAACAAAAGAAACCATGGTGCTATTTATGTAAAATAAAAGGCCATTGGACAACAGATCCCAGTTGTCCAAAGAAAAGCACCAAGCCTCCTACCACTACAACCCCTACTGCTACACCTAGTGTCCCTACTAATAGCAGTGGTGGTGGGAGCAAACCTACTAATAGCCAATGTAAGGGAGTAGCTGGGCTCACTTTTGGTAACGTAGTTGTGGTTGGTCTGATTAGGGAGACCACAGAGGCTGTGTTAGTCTCTGAGGGGGCTATTGATTTAGCCACCTTGGTTGCTTGTCCCCTTAACATGGATAAGTACAAGCAACTACCCCTAATAAATGGTGTTGAGGTTCAGGCCTACAGGGACACAGGTGCCAGTGTTACAATGGTAATAGAGAAACTGGTCCACCCTGAACAACACCTACTTGGTCACCATTACCAAGTGACTGATGCTCATAACAACACTCGTAGCCACCCCATGGCTGTTGTGAATCTCAACTTGGGGGGGGTTACTGGTCCAAAGAAAGTTGTGGTTGCCTCTGATATACCTGTAGACTGTCTACTAGGGAATGATTTAGAGACATCAGCTTGGGCAGAAGTGGAGTTGGAGGCTCATGCAGCAATGCTGGGCATTCCAGGGCATATTTTTGCTTTGACGAGGGCTCAGGCCAAAAAGCAAAAAGGACAGGGAAACTTGGATCCTGGAACAATGGACCAAGTGCTCCCTAAAGCTAGGGCTAGTAGAAGTAAAGCACTACCTACTATCCCTCCCTCTCCAATGGATTCTTGTTCTGAGGAAGAAGAATTCCCACCCTGTGCAGAACCTACACCAGAGGAGCTGGAAGCAGACACTGCTGAGCTTTTGGGTGAAGGGGGGCCTGCCAGGGAGGAGCTGAGTGTGGCACAGCAGACCTGTCCCACACTAGAGGGTCTAAGACAGTAAGCTGTCAAACAAGCAAATGGGGATGTCAGTGACTCTCACAGAGTTTACTGGGAGGACAACCTCTTGTACACTGAAGCAAGGGATCCAAAACCTGGAGCTGCCAGGAGATTGGTGATTCCTCAGGAGTAGAGAAAGTTCCTCCTAACTCTTGCTCACGACATTCCCCTTGCTGGACATTTGGGGCAAATGAAAACTTGGGACAGGCTTGTTCCCTTGTTTCATTGGCCTAGAATGTCTGAGGACACAAAAGATTTTTGTAAGTCATGTGAAACCTGTCAAGCCAGTGGCAAGACAGGTGGCACCCCAAAGGCACCCCTTATTCCACTGCCTGTGGTTGGGGTTCCCTTTGAAAGGGTAGGGGTTGACATAGTTGGCCCCCCTGACCCTCCTACTGCTTCAGGCAATAGGTTTATCTTGGTGGTAGTGGACCATGCCACCAGATATCCTGAAGCAATTCCTCTAAGGACCACTACAGCTCCTGCAGTGGCAAAGGCCCTCCTGGGAATCTTTTCCAGGGTGGGCTTCCCAAAAGAGTTGGTATCAGACAGGGGAAGCAATTTCATGTGTGCTTACATAAAGGCCATGTGGAAGGAGTGTGGGGTGACATACAAGTTCACCACACCCTATCATCCACAAACAAATGGACTGGTGGAGAGATTTAACAAAACTCTCAAAGGCATGATTATGGGACTCCCTGAAAAACTCCGCAGGAGATGGGATATCCTTTTACCATGCCTCCTTTTTGCCTACAGGGAGGTACCCCAGAAAGGAGTGGGCTTCAGCCCCTTTGAACTCCTCTTTGGACACCCTGTGAGGGGTCCACTAACACTTGTCAAGGAGGGTTGGGAACAACCTTTAAAAGCTCCAAAGCAAGATATAGTGGATTTATGTACTTGGCCTCAGATCAAGGATGGCTGAGAATATGAAAAAGGCCAGTAAAAACCTTCAGGCCAGCCAAGAACTCCAGAAGCAATGGCATGACCAGAAGGCTGTTTTGGTTCAGTACCAACCAGGGCAGAAAGTGTGGGTCTTGGAGCCTGTGGCCCCAAGAGCACTCCAAGATAAATGGAGTGGACCCCACACAATTGTTGAGAAAAAGGGTGAAGTCACTTACTTAGTTGACTTAGGCACTGCCAGGAGTCCCCATTATGGTGCTCCATGTCAACCGCCTGAAACCCTACTATGACAGGGCTGATCTCACCCTGCTCATGGCAACTGATGAGGGACAGGAAGAAGACAGTGATCCTCAACCTGATCTCTTTTCTTCCACAGAACAAGATGCTCTAGTGGAAGGTGTTGTACTGGCAGATTGTCTTACTGCTGAGCAGAAAGACTACTGCACAAATCTCCTGGGTCAGTTTTCTGAACCCTTCTCTACTGTGCCAGGTACCACTTCTTGGTGTGAGCACACCATAGATACTGGAGACAGCTTGCCTGTCAAAAGTAAGATCTATAGGCAGCCTGACCATGTCAGAGACTGCATAAAGCAAGAGGTGCAGAAAATGTTAGAACTAGGAGTGGTTGAGCACTCTGAAAGTCCATGGGCCTCTCCTGTGGTACTCATACCAAGACCTCATTCCAAAGATGGAAAGAAGGAAATGCGGTTTTGTGTAGACTACAGAGGTCTCAACCAGGTAACCAAAACTGACGCTCACCCTATACCCAGGGCAGATGAGCTCATAGATACACTGGCATCTGCCAAGTATCTAAGCACTTTTGATTTGACTGCAGGGTATTGGCAGATCAAATTATCAGAAGATGCTAAAGCTAAAACTGCATTTTCAACCATTGGAGGCCATTACCAGTTCACAGTAATGCCTTTTGGATTGAAAAATGCACCTGCCACTTTTCAAAAGTTGGTGAACACAGTCCTGCAAGGGCTGGAAGCTTTCAGTGCAGCATATTTGGACAATATAGCTGTCTTTAGCTCCAGCTGGGATGATCACCTGGTCCACCTATGGAAAGTTTTGGAGGCCCTGCAAAAGGCAGGCCTCACTATCAAGGCTTCAAAGTGCCAGATAGGGCAGGGAAAGGTGGTTTATCTGGGACACCTGGTTGGTGGGGAACAGATTGCACCACTTCAAGGGAAAATCCAAACAATCATTGATTGGGTTCCCCCTACTACTCAGACTCAGGTGAGAGCCTTTTTAGGCCTCACTGGGCACTATAGGAGGTTCATTAAGAACTATGGCTCCATTGCAGCCCCTCTTAATGACCTCACATCCAAGAAAATGCCTAAGAAGGTATTATGGACAGCAAACTGTCAGAAAGCTTTTGAGGAGCTGAAGCAGGCCATGTGCTCTGCACCTGTCCTGAAAAGCCCTTGTTAATCTAACAAATTCTATGTCCATACTGATGCATCTGAATTAGGAGTAGGGGCAGTCCTATCACAACTTAATTCTGAGGGCCAGGATCAACCTGTTGCTTTTATTAGTAGGAGGTTGACCCCTAGAGAAAAGTGTTGGTCTGCCATTGAGAGGGAGGCCTTTGCTGTGGTCTGGGCACTGAAGAAGTTGAGGCCATACCTGTTTGGCACTCACTTCATTGTTCAGACAAACCACAAACCTCTACTTTGGCTAAAACAAATGAAAGGTGAAAATCCTAAATTGTTGAGGTGGTCCATATCCCTACAGGGAATGGACTCTACAGTGGAACATAGACCTGGGATTACCCACTCCAATGCAGATGGACTCTCCAGATATTTCCACTTAGACAATGAAGACCCATCAGGGAATGACTAGTCTTATTGTCCTTCGTTTTGGGGTGGGGGGGGGGGGGTTGTGTAGAAAAGTACCATCTTGCCTGGCATGTTACCCCCATTTTTTTTTTCACTGTATATATGTTGTTTTAGTTGAATGTGTCACTGGGACCCTGCCAGCCAGGGCCCCAGTGCTCATAAGTGTGCCTGAAAGTGTGACCAGTGTTATGACTAACTGTCTCACTGAGGCTCTGCTATCCAGAACCTCAGTGGTTATGCTCTCTCATTTCTTTCCAAATTGTCACTAACAGTCTAGTGACCAAATTCACCAATTCACATTGGCATACTGGAACACCCTTATAATTCCCTAGTATATGGTACTGAGGTACCCAGGGTATTGGGGTTCCAGGAGATCCCTATGGGCTGCAGCATTTCTTTTGCCACCCATAGGGAGCTCTGACAATTCTTACACAGGCCTGCCACTGCAGCCTGAGTGAAATAACGTCCACGTTATTTCACAGCCATTTACCACTGCACTTAAGTAACTTATAAGTCACCTATATGTCTAACCTTTACCTGGTAAAGGTTAGGTGCAAAGTTACTTAGTGTGAGGGCACCCTGGCACTAGCCAAGGTGCCCCCACATTGTTCAGGGCAAATTCCCCGAACTTTGTGAGTGCGGGGACACCATTACACGCGTGCACTACACATAGGTCACTACCTATGTGTAGCTTCACAATGGTAACTCCGAATATGGCCATGTAACATGTCTATGATCATGGAATTGCCCCCTCTATGCCATCCTGGCATAGTTGGCACAATCCCATGATCCCAGTGGTCTGTAGTACAGACCCTGGTACTGCCAAACTGCCTTTTCATGGGTTTCACTGCAGCTGCTGCTGCTGCCAACCCCTCAGACAGGTTTCTGCCCTCCTGGGGTCCAGCCAGGCTTGTCCCAGGATGGCAGAACAAAGGACTTCCTCTGAGAGAGCGTGTTACACCCTCTCCCTTTGGAAAATGGTGTGAAGGCAGGGGAGGAGTAGCCTCCCCCAGCCTCTGGAAATGCTTTCATTGGCACAGATGGTGCCCATTTCTGCATAAGCCAGTCTACACAGGTTCAGGGACCCCTCAGCCCTGCTCTGGCGCGAAACTGGACAAAGGAAAGGGGAGTGACCACCCCCCTGACCTGCACCTCCCCTGGGAGGTGCCCAGAGCTCCTCCAGTGTGCTCCAGACCTCTGCCATCTTGGAAACAGAGGTGCTGCTGGCACACTGGACTGCTCTGAGTGGCCAGGGCCAGCAGGTGACGTCAGAGACTCCTTCTGATAGGCTCCTTCAGATGTTGCTAGCCTATCTTCTCTCCTAAGTAGCCAAACCCTCTTTTCTGGCTATTTAGGTTCTCTGCTTTGGGGAATTCCTTAGATAACGAATGCAAGAGCTCGTCAGAGTTCCTCTGCATCCCCTCTTCACCTTCTGCCAAGGAATCGACTGCTGACCGCGCTGGAAGCCTGCAAAACTGCAACAAAGTAGCAAAGACGACTACTGCAACTCTGTAACGCTGATCCTGCCGCCTTCTCGACTGTTTTCCTGGTGGTGCATGCTGTGGGGGTAGTCTGCCTCCTCTCTGCACTAGAAGCTCTGAAGAAAGCTCCCGTGGGTCGACGGAATCTTCCCCCTGCTACCGCAGGCACCAAACAACTGCATAACTGGTCCCCTGGGTCTCCTCTCAGCACGACGAGCGAGGTCCCTTGAATCCAGCAACTCTGTCCAAGTGACTCCCACAGTCCAGTGACTCTTCAGTCTAAATTTGGTGGAGGTAAGTCCTTGCCTCCCCACGCCAGACTGCATTGCTGGGAACTGCGACTTTTGCAGCTACTCCGGCCTCTGTGCACTTCCTGCATAAATCCTTTGTGCACAGCCAAGCCTGGGTCCACGGCACTCTAACCTGCATTGCATGACTTTCTAAGTTGGTCTCCGGTGACGTGGGACTCCTTTGTGCAAGTTCGGGTGAGCACTGTTTCACTCTTCTTCATAGTGCCTTTTCTGGCACTTCTGCGGGTGCTGCCTGCTTCTGAGAGGGCTCCTTGTTTTCCCCGACGCCCCTTATGTCCCCAGACGCAATTGGCGACATCCTGGTCCCTCCTGGGCCACAGCAGCATCCAAAAACCCTAACTGCACAATTTGCAGCTAGCAAGGCTTGTTGGCGGTCTTTTGGCAGGAAAACACTTCTGCACAACTCTCCACGGCGTGATAGATCAATCCTCCAAAGGGGAAGTCTCTAGCCCTTGTCGTTCCTGCAGAATCCTCAGCTTCTACTGTCCAGTAGGAGCTTCTTTGCACCCACAGCTGGCATTTCCTGGGCATCTGCCCATCTCCGACTTGCTTGTGACTTTTGGACTTGGTCCCCTTGTTCCACAGGTACCCTCGACTGGAAATCCATCGTTGTTGCCTTGCTGGTTTGTGTCTTTCCTGCAGAATTCCCCTATCACGACTTCTATGTCCTTTGGGGAACTTTAGTGCACTTTGCACTCACTTTTCAGGGTCTTGGGGTGGGCTATTTTTCTAACCCTTACTATTTTCTAACAGTCCCAGCGACCCTCTACAAGGTCACATAGGTTTGGGGTCCATTTGTGGTTCGCATTCCACTTTTGGAGTATATGGTTTGTGTTGCCCCTATCCCTATGTGTCCCCATTGCATCCTATAGTAACTATACATTGTTTGCACTGTTTTCTAAGACTATACTGCATATTTTTAGTATTGTGTACATATATCTTTTGTATATTTGCTATCCTCATACTGAGGGTACTCACTGAGATACTTTTGGCATATTGTCATAAAAATAAAGTACCTTTATTTTTAGTATATCTGTGTATTGTGTTTTCTTATGATATTGTGCAAGTGACACTAGTGGTACTGTAGGAGCTTCACTCGTCTCCTAGTTCAGCCTAAGCTGCTCTGCTAAGCTACCATTATCTATCAGCCTATGCTGCTAGACACCCTATACACTAATAAGGGATAACTGGGCCTGGTGCAAGGTGTAAGTACCCCTTGGTACTCATTACAAGCCAGTCCAGCCTCCTACAGGAGGTTTCTAGCCCTTGTCGTTCTTGCAGAATCCACAGCTTCTACCATCCGGTGGCAGCTTCTTTGCACCCACAGCTGGCATTTCCCGGGCATCTGCCCACTCCCGACTTGATCGTGACTCTTGGACTTGGTCCCCTTGTTCCACAGGTACTCTCGTCAGGAAATCCATCTTTGTTGCATTGCCGGTGTTGGTCTTTCTTGCAGAATTCCCCTATCACGACTTCTGTGCTCTTTGGGGAACTTAGGTACACTTTGCACCCACTTTTCAGGGTCTTGGGGTGGGCTATTTTTCTAACCCTCACTGTTTTCTTACAGTCCCAGCGACCCTCTACAAGGTCACATAGGTTTGGGGTCCATTCGTGGTTCGCATTCCACTTCTAGAGTATATGGTTTGTGTTGCCCCTATCCCTATGTGACCCCATTGCATTCTATTGTGACTATTCATTGCTTGCACTGTTTTCTATTGCTATTACTGCATATTTTGGTATTGTGTACATATATCTTTTGTATATTTGCTATCCTCATACTGAGGGTACTCACTGAGATACTTTGGCATATTGTCATAAAAATAAAGTACCTTTATTTTTAGTACATCTGTGTATTGTGTTTTCTTATGATATTGTGCATATGACACTTGTGGTACTGTAGGAGCTTCACTCGTCTCCTAGTTCAGCCTAAGCTGCTCTGCTAAGCTACCTTTTCTATCAGCCTAAGCTGCTAGACACCCCTCTACACTAATAAGGGATACCTGGACCTTGTGCAAGGTGTAAGTACCCCTTGGTACCCACTACAAGCCAGGCCAGCCTCCTACATTGGTTGTGCAGCGGTGGGATAAGTACTTGCAACTACTTACCACTTTGTCATTTTGTACTTTTCATAAGAGAAAAATATACAAAACAAGTTCAGTGTATGTACACCTAACCAAAAAGTTTTGCTTTTCTCCTCTCACTTCTTTGCTAAGTGCTGAAAAGTACCTCTAAAAACTTTCACAAAGTTCTTAAAAAGTTTAAAACATTTTTTTTCTGTTCTTTAAAAAGTTCTGAAACTTTTTCTTTCTTTTTCTGTCCCTTAAACCTTTTCTATAATGTCTGGCATAGATCAAACTGTTGATCTGACCAAACTTGCTTATGATCACCTTAGCTGGAAAGAAGCAAGGAGTCTCTGCATTGAAAGAGGTTTAGGGGTAGGGAAGAATCCCTCTAGAGAACTATTAGTTAACATGCTCATTGAACAAGATAAGACCTTAGTTGGCACATCTGTTAAGAAATTAGCTGATGGTTCACACTCTGACTCGGGCACCCCCAGTAAGAGAATTAGAAAGGAACCTTCCCAGCCTGCCCCCTAGCAAGCCACCTAGCATGGCTGGTACTAATGTGAGTTTCCATCACAGTAGGAGTGTTACTTCTGTAGGCCAGAATGTTAGAGTGCCATCTGTTAGGGTCTCCCTCTGTTCATTCACACCATTCTTCTGTGTCAAGGCATGCCCAACCCACCCTCCCTGAAGACAGAATGTTAGAAAGGGAACTCAATAGATTGAGAGAGGAAGAGTCCAGGCTGAAGCTTAAGAAGCAACAGCTGGATCTAGACAGGGAAGCATTTGACTTAGAAAAAGAAAGACAGAGGTTGGGGTTTGGACCCCATGGTGGCAGCAACTGTATTCCAAATAGTCATCCTGCAAAAGAGCATGATTCTAGGAATCTGCACAAGATAGTTCCCCCTTACAAGGAGGGGGATGACATTAACAAGTGGTTTGCTTCAATTGAAAGGGCATGTGTTGTACAGGAGGTCCCTCAAAGGCAGTGGGCTGCTATCCTATGGCTATCTGTCAGAGGAAAGGGTAGGGATAGGCTCCTTACTGTTAAGAAAAGTGATGCCAATAATTTTACAGTTCTTAAAATGCACTCCTAGATGGTTATGGCTTAACCACTGAACAGTACAGGATCAAGTTCAGAGAAACCAAAAAGAAGTCTTCACAAGACTGGGTAGACTTTGTTGACCATTCAGTGAATGCCTTGGAGGGGTGGTTACATGGCAGTAAAGTGTCTGACTATGAAAGCTTGTAGAACTTAATCCTGAGAGAGCATATTCTTAATAATTGTGTGTCTGATTTGTTGCACCAGTATCTAGTGGACTCAGATCTGACCTCCCCCCAAGAATTGGGAAAGAAGGCAGACAAATGGGTCAGAACAAGAGTGAACAGAAAAGTTCATACAGGTGGTGACAAGGATGGCAAGAAGAAAGATGGTGAGAAATCTCAAGATAAACATGGGGATAAGGGTAAAACCAAAGATCCTTCTTCAAATCTTAAACACTCTTCAGGGGGTGGGGATAAAGCAAACTCTTCTTCTTCTTCTCAACTCACACACATTAAAAAGCCTTGGTGCTTTGTGTGTAAAAACAGAGGCCATAGGCCAGGGGATAAGTCCTGTCCAGGTAAACCCCCTGAGCCTACCACCACTAATACATCAACCTCTAGTGCCCTTACAGTAGTGGTACTAGTGGTGGGACTGCTGGCAACAGTCAAGTTAAGGGTGTAGTTGGGTTCACTTATGGGTCCATCATAGAAACTGGGGTAGTCAGTCCCAAGACAGTTTCTGTCACACCTAGTGGCATTGACCTTGCCACTCTGGCTGCTTGTCCCCTTACAATGGATAACTACAGGCAGACAGTTTTAATAAATGGTGTTGAGGCCCAGGCATTCAGGGACACAGGTGCCAGTATCACTTTAGTGACTGAAAACCTTGTGGCTCCTGAACAACACATCATTGGACAACAGTATAAGATTATTGATGTCCATAACTCCACTAAGTTTCTTCCCTTAGCTATAGTTCAGCTTAGTTGGGGTGGAGTTACTGGGGGTAAGCAGGTGGTAGTGTCACCTAGCTTACCTGTAGACTGTCTCTTAGGTAATGACCTAGAGGCCTCAGGTTGGGCTGATGAAGAGTTTTATACCCATGCAGCCATGCTGGGTATCCCTGAGGAATTGTTACCTCTCATTTCTACTGAAATGAAAAAGCAAAGGAGAGAAGGCCTGAAAACTCAGGATCCCTCTCCAACAACAGGTAAAAAGGGTATCACAGTATCCCCTAACCACCCTGCCATTCAGGATACCATTCTTGTGGTGGGAGAAACCTCTCCTGGGGTGGCACCTGTTCCAAGGGAATCATCAGCTGCCATAGCTGTACTCCCTGAGGTGGAAGTACCTCTCTGTGGGATAATTAACATTGGTGAGAAAAAGAGCAACATTTTAGTTAACATGGAGCATTCCTCCAACCCTCCAAGAGAAACCTTAGTGCAGAAACCCTGCACTACCTCACAACACTTAGGACAGCATCCCTGCCCTAGTGTGGAGCTCACAGGACAGCATCCCTGCCCTGCTCCAACTAAAGAGAAACAGCATACCTGTTCTCTCTTCCAGCCATATGGACAATGTTTTTGCCCAGCTATGGCTTTACTGAGATAGCATCCCTGTCTGGCATTCTCATCACTACAAATAGGTTCAGTGGATAATTCCCACTGCTCTAAACTAAAACTTACTGATAGAAACTCTGAAAATATATCTTCACATTGTGGCTTAGCTAAAAAACTTCAAACAGGGTGGTTTACATCCCCACAGTGAAGTAACCATATAGTGGATGATAAAGAGAGTAACCAGTCTATTGCAGAGCTACTCTTCACTTATCACCACTTAGACAATAAAGTCTCAACTGGCCAAGGTTAGCCTTATTGTCCTTCGTTTGGGGGGGGGGGGGTTGTGTGACAAAGTAGCCTCTTTCTAGCCTTGTTCCCCCCACTTTTGGCCTGTTTGTGAGTATATGTCAGGGTGTTTTCACTGTCTCACAGGGACCCTGCTAGCCAGGACCCCAGTGCTCATAAGTTTGTGACCTATAAACCAAGCTGTTAGGGTGCCTTCTGTAAGGGACATGTCTCCTTCTGTCCATTCTCACCATACTTCTGTTTCAAGGCATGTCCCTCCCACCCACCCTGATGACAGATTGTTAGAAAGGGAGCTCAATAGATTGAGAGTGGAACAAACCAGACTGAAGCTCAAGAAGCAACAGCTGGATTTGGATAGACAGACCTTAGAAGTAGAGAAGGAGAGACAGAAATTGGGTTTAGAAACCCATGGTGGCAGCAGCAGTATTCCCAATAGTCATCCTGCAAAAGAGCATGATTCTAGGAATCTGCACAAGATAGTTCCCCCTTATAAGGAGGGGGATGACATTAACAAGTGGTTTGCTGCACTTGAGAGGGCCTGTGCTGTACAGGATGTCCCTCAAAGGCAGTGGGCTGCTATCCTATGGCTATCATTTAGTGGAAAAGGTAGGGATAGGCTCCTTACTGTGAAAGAAAATGAAGCCAATGATTACAAAGTTCTTAAGAATGCACTCCTGGATGGTTATGGCTTAACCACTGAACAATACAGGATAAAGTTCAGAGTGACCAAAAAGGAGTCTTCACAAGACTGGGTTGATTTCATTGACCATTCAGTGAAGGCCTTGGAGGGGTGGTTACATGGCAGTAAAGTTACTGATTATGACAGCCTGTATAACTTGATCCTGAGAGAGCATATTCTTAATAATTGTGTGTCTGATTTGTTGCACCAGTACTTGGTGGACTCTGATCTGACCTCTCCCCAAGAATTGGGAAAGAAGGCAGACAAATGGGTCAGAACAAGGGTGAACAGAAAAGTTCATACAGGGCGTGACAAAGATGGCAACAAGAAGAAGGATGGTAAGTCTTCTGACAAAGGTGGGGACAAATCTAAAAATGAGTCTTCATCAGGCCCACAAAAACACTCTGGTGGGGGTGGTGGGCCCAAATCCTCTTCTAATCAAAACAAAGAAAACAAACCATGGTGCTATTTATGTAAAATAAAAGGCCATTGGACAACAGATCCCAGTTGTCCAAAGAAAAGCACCAAGCCTCCTACCACTACAACCCCTACTGCTACACCTAGTGTCCCTACTAATAGCAGTGGTGGTGGGAGCAAACCTACTAATATCCAATCTAAGGGAGTAGCTGGGCTCACCTTTGGTAACTTAGTTGGGGTTGGTCTGATTAGGGAGACCACAGAGGCTGTGTTAGTCTCTGAGGGGGCTATTGATTCAGCCACCTTGGTTGCTTGTCCCCTTAACATGGATAAGTACAAACAACTACCCTTAATAAATGGTGTTGAGGTTCAGGTCTACAGGGACACAGGGGCCAGTGTTACAATGGTAATAGAGAAACTGGTCCACCCTGAACAACACATACTTGGTCACCAGTACCAAGTAACTGATGCTCATAACAACACTCTTAGCCACCCCATGGCTGTTGTGAATCTCAACTGGGGGGGGGGGGGGGGGGGGGTTACTGGTCCAAAGAAAGTTGTGGTTGCCTCAGATTTACCTGTAGACTGTCTACTAGGGAACGATTTAGAGACATCAGCTTGGGCAGAAGTGGAGTTGGAGGCTCATGCAGCAATGCTGGGCATTCCAGGGCATATTTTTGCTTTAACAAGGGCACAGGCCAAAAAGCAAAAAGGACAGGGTGACTTGGATCCTGGAAGAATGGACCAAGTGCTCCCTAAAGCTAGGGTTAGTAAAGGTAAAACACTACCTACTATCCCTCCCTCTACAGTGGATTCAACTTCTGAGGAAGAAGAATTTCCACCCTGTGCAGAACCTACACCAGAGGAGCTGGAAGCAGACACTGCTGAGCTTTTGGGTGAAGGGGGGCCTGTCAGGGAGGAGCTGAGTGTGGCACAGCATACCTGTCCCACACTAGAGGGTTTAAGGCAGCAAGCTGTCAAACAAGCAAATGGGGAAGTCAGTGACTCCCACAGAGTTTACTGGGAGGATAACCTTTTGTATACTGAAGCAAGGGTTCCAAAACCTGGAGCTGCCAGGAGATTGGTGATTCCTCAGGAATACAGAAAGTTCCTCCTAACTCTAGCTCACAACATTCCTTTGGCTGGACATTTGGGACAAATGAAAACATGGGACAGGCGTGTTCCCTTGTTTCATTGGCCTAGAATGTCAGAGGACACAAAGGAATTTTGTAGGTCCTGTGAAACCTGTCAAGCCAGTGGCAAGACAGGTGGCACTCCAAAGGAACCCCTTATTCAACTGCCTGTGTTTGGGGTTCCCTTTGAAAGGGTAGGGGTTGACATAGTTGGCCCCCTTGACCCTCCTACTGCTTCAGGCAATAGGTTTATCTTGGTGGTAGTGGACCATGCCACCAGATATCCTGAAGCTATTCCTCTAAGGACCACTACAGCTCCTGCAGTGGCAAAGGCCCTCCTGGGAATCTTTTCCAGGGTGGGCTTCCCAAAAGAGGTGGTATCAGACAGGGAACCAATTTCATGTCTGTTTACTTGAAGGCCATGTGGAAGGAATGTGGTGTGACATGTAAGTTCACCACACCCTTTCATCCACAAACAAATGGACTGGTTAAGAGGTTTAATAAAACTCTCAAAGGATTGATAATGGGACTCCCTGACAAACTCTGCAGGAGATGGGATGTCCTGTTACCTTGCCTCCTTTTTGCTTACAGGGAGGTACCCCAAAAAAGAGTGGGCTTCAGCCCCTTTGAACTCCTATTTGGACACCCTGTAAGAGGTCCTCTAACACTTGTGAAGGAGGGTTGGGAACAACCTTTAAAAGCTCCTAAGCAAGACATAGTGGACTATGTACTTGGCCTAAGATCCAGAATGGCTGAGTATATGAAAACGGCCAGTAAAAACCTTCAGGCCAGCCAAGAGCTCCAAAGGCAATGGCATGTCCAGAAGGCTGTTCTGATTCAGTACCAACCAGGGCAGAAAGTGTGGGTCTTGGAGCCTGTGGCCCCAAGAGCACTCCAAGACAAATGGAGTGGTCCCCACATTATTGTTGAAAAAAAGGGAGACGTCACCTACTTGGTTGACTTGGGCACTGCCAGGAGTCCCCTTAGGGTGCTCCATGTCAATCGCCTGAAACCCTACTATGACAGGGCTGATCTCACCCTGCTCATGGCAACAGATGATGGACAGGAAGAAGAGAGTGACCCTCTCCCTGATCTCTTCTCCTCCACAGAACAAGATGCTCTAGTGGAAGGTGTAGTCCTACCAGATTGTCTTACCGCTGAGCAGAAAGACCACTGCATAAATCTCCTGGGTCAGTTTTCTGAACTCTTCTCTACTGTGCCAGGTACCACTTCTTGGTGTGAGCACACTATAGATACTGGAGACAGCTTGCCTGTCAAAATTAAGATCTATAGGCAGCCTGACCATGTCAGAAACTGCATAAAACAAGAGGTTCAGAAAATGCTTGAACTGGGAGTGGTTGAGCACTCTGAAAGTCCATGGGCCTCTCCTGTGGTACTTGTACCAAAGCCTCACTCCAAAGATGGGAAAAAGGAAATGAGATTTTGTGTTGACTACAGAGGTCTCAACCAGGTAACTAAAACTGATGCTCACCCTATACCCAGGGCAGATGAGCTAATAGATACATTGGCATCTGCCAAGTATGTAAGCACCTTTGATTTGACTGCAGGGTATTGGCAGATCAAGTTATCGGAGGATGCTAAAGCAAAAACTGCATTTTCTACCATTGGAGAGCACTACCAATTCACAGTAATGCCCTTTCGTTTGAAAAATGCACCTGCCACTTTTCAGAGGTTGATGAATACAGTCCTGCAAGGGCTGGAGGCTTTTAGTGCAGCATATCTAGATGATATAGCTGTCTTTAGCTACAGCTGGGATGATCACCTGGTCCACCTATTGCAAGTTTAGGAGGCCCTGCAAAAGGCAGGCCTCACCATCAGGGCTTCAAAGTGCCAGATAGGCAGGGGGAAAGTGGTTTATCTGGGACACCTGGTAGGTGGAGAACAGATTGCACCACTTCATGGGAAAATCCAAACTATCATAGATTGGGTTCCCCCTACAACTCAGACTCAGGTGAGAGCCTTTTTAGGCCTCACTGGGTACTACAGGAGGTTCATAAAGAACTATGTCTCCATAGCAGCCCCTCTTAAGACCTCACTTCAAAGAAAATGGCTAAAAAGGTATTATGGACAGCAAACTGTCAGAAAGCTTTTGAGGAGCTGAAGCAGGCCATGTGTTCTGCACCTGTCCTGAAAAGCCCGTGTTACTCCAAAAAATTAATTGTCCAAACTGATGCATCTGAATTAGGGGTAGGGGCAGTCTTATCACAACTTAATTCTAAGGGCCAGGATCAACCTGTTGCTTTTATCAGCAGGAGGTTGACCACTAGAGAAAAGCGTTGGTCTGCCATAGAGAGGGAGGCCTTTGCTGTGGTCTGGGCACTGAAGAAGTTGAGGCCATACCTGTTTGGCACTCACTTCATTGTTCAGACAGACCACAAACCTCTACTTTGGCTAAAACAAATGAAAGGTGAAAACACCAAATTGTTGAGGTGGTCCATATCTCTACAGGTAATGGACTATACAGTGGAACATAGACCTGGGAGTACCCACTCCAATGCAGATTGGCTCTCCAGATATTTCCACTTAGACAATGAAGACTCATCAGGTCATGGCTAGTCTTATTGTCCTTCGTTTGGGGGGGGGGGGTTTGTGTAGCATAGAACCATCTTGCCTGGAATGTTGCCCCCATATTTCACTATATATATATGTTGTTTTAGTTGTTTTTTTACCAATTTACATAGGCTTACTGGAACACCCTTATAATTCCCTAGTATATGGTACTGAGGTACCCAGGGTATTGGGGTTCCAGGAGATCCCTATGGGCTGCAGCATGTCTTTTGCCACCCATAGGGAGCTCTGACAATTCTTACACAGGCCTGCCACTGCAGCCTGAGTGAAATAACATCCACGTTATTTCACAGGCATTTACCACTGCACTTAAGTAACTTATAAGTCACCTATAAGTCTAACCTTTACCTGGCAAAGGTTGGGTGCTATGTTACTTAGTGTGTGGGCACCCTGGCACTAGCCAAGGTGCCTCCACATTGTTCAGGGCAAATTCCCCGGACTTTGTGAGTGCGGGACACCATTACACGCGTGCACTATACATAGGTCACAACATATGTATAGCGTCACAATGGTAACTCCGAACATGGCCATGTAACATGTCTAAGATCATAGAATTGTAACTCAAATGCCATTCTGGCGTTGGGGAGACAATTCCATGATCCCCCGAGTCTCTAGCACAGACCCTGGTACTGCCAAACTACCTTTCCCGGGGTTTCACTGCAGCTGCTGCTGCTGCCAACCCCTCAGACAGGTTTCTGCCCTCCTGGGGTCCAGCTAGGCTTGGCCCAGGAAGGCAGAACAAAGGACTTCCTCAGAGACAGGGTGTTACACCCTCTCCCTTTGGAAAAAGGTGTTAAGGCAGGGGAGGAGTAGCCTCCCCCAGCCTCTGGAAATGCTTTCATGGGCACAGATGGTGCCCATTTCTGCATAAACCAGTCTACACCGGTTCAGGGACCCCTCAGCCCTGCTCTGGAGCGAAACTGGACAAAGGAAAGGGGAGTGACCACTCCCCTGACCTGCACCTCCCCTGGGAGGTGCCCAGAGCTCCTCCAGTGTGCTCCAGACCTCTGCCATCTTGGAAACAGAGGTGCTGCTGGCACACTGGACTGCTCTGAGTGGCCAGGGCCAGCAGGTGACGTCAGAGACTCCTTCTGATAGGCTCCTTCAGGTGTTGCTAGCCTATCCTCTCTCCTAAGTAGCCAAACCCTCTTTTCTGGCTATTTAGGGTCTCTGCTTTGGGGAATTCCTTAGATAACGAATGCAAGAGCTCATCAGAGTTCCTCTGCATCTCTCTCTTCACCTTCTGCCAAGGAATCGACTGCTGACCGCGCTGAAAGCCTGCAAAACTGCAACAAAGTAGCAAAGACGACTACTGCAACTCTGTAACGCTGATCCTGCCGCCTTCTCAACTGTTTTCCTGGTGGTGCATGCTGTGGGGGTAGTCTGCCTCCTCTCTGCACTAGAAGCTCCGAAGAAATCTCCAGTGGGTCGATGGAATCTTCCCCCTGCTACCGCAGGCACCAAAGAACTGCATCACCGGTCCCCTGGGTCTCCTCTCAGCACGACGAGCGAGGTCCCTTGAATCCAGCAACTCTGTCCAAGTGACTTCCACAGTCCAGTGACTCTTCAGTCCAAGTTTGGTGGAGGTAAGTCCTTGCCTCCCCATGCCAGACTGCATTGCTGGGAACTGCGTCTTTTGCAGCTACTCCGGCCTCTGTGCACTTCCGGTGGAAATCCTTTGTGCACAGCCAAGCCTGGGTCCATGGCACTCTAACGTTCATTGCAGGACTTTCTAAGTTGTCCTACGGCGGCGTGGGAATCCTTTGTGCAACTTCAGGTGAGCACGTTTCACTCCTCTTCATAATGCCTGTACTGGCACTTCTGCAGGTGCTGCCTGCTACTGAGAGGGCTCCTTGTCTTGCTCCATGACCCCTCTGTCCCCAGACGCAATTGGCGATATCCTGGTCCCTCCTGGACCACAGCAGCATCCAAAAACCCTAACCACACGATTTGCAGCTAGCAAGGCTTGTTGGCAGTCTTTCTTCAGGAAAACACTTCTGCACAATTCTACACGGCGTGGGGGAACCATCCTCCAAAGGGGAAGTCTTTAGCCCTTGTCGTTCCTACAGAATCCTCAGCTTCTACTGTCCAGTAGCAGCTTCTTTGCACCCACAGCTGGCATTTCCTGGGCATCTGCACATCTCCGACTTGCTTGTGACTTTTGGACTTGGTCCCCTTGTTCCACAGGTACCCTCGACTGGACATCCATTGTTGTTGCATTGCTGGTTTGTGTCTTTCCTGCAGAATTCCCCTGTCACAACTTCTGTGCTCTTTGGTGAACTTTAGTGCACTTTGCACTCACTTTTCAGGGTCTTGGGGTGGGCTATTTTTCTAACCCTTACTATTTTCTTACAGTCCCAGCGACCCTCTACAAGGTCACATAGGTTTGGGGTCCATTCGTGGTTCGCATTCCACTTTTGGAGAACATGGTTTGTGTTGCCCCTATCCCTATGTGTCCCCTTTGCATCCTATTGTAACTATACATTGTGTGCACTGTTTTCTAAGACTATACTGCATATTTTTGGTATTGTGTACATATATCTTGTGTATATTTGCTATCCTCATACTGAAGGTACTCACTGAGATACTTTGGCATATTGTCATAAAAATAAAGTACCTTTATTTTTAGTATATCTGTGTATTGTGTTTTCTTATGATATTGTGCAAGTGACACTAGTGGTACTGTAGGAGCTTCACTTGTCTCCTAGTTCAGCCTAAGCTGCTCTGCTAAGCTACCATTATCTATCAGCCTAAGCTGCTAGACACCCTATACACTAATAAGGGATACCTGGGCCTGGTGCAAGGTGTAAGTACCCCTTGGTACTCACTACAAGCCAGTCCAGCCTCCTACACTCCGGCTCCTGTGCACTCTTCCAGGATTTCCTTTGTGCACAGCCAAGCCTGGGTCCCCGACACTCTAACCTGCAGTGCACGACCTCCTGAGTTGTCCTCCGGTGTTGTGGGACCCTCTTTTGTGACTTCGGGTGAGCTCCAGTTCACTCTTCTTTGTAGTGCCTGTTCTGGCACTTCTGCGGGTGCTGCTTGCTTCTGAGTGGGCTCTTTTTCTTGCTGGACGCCCCCTCTGTCTCCTCACGCAATTGGGGACATCCTGGTCCTTCCTTGGCCACAGCAGCATCCAAAAACCCTAACTGTGACCCTTGCAGCTAGCAAGGCTTGTTTGCGGTCTTTCTGCACGGAAACACCTCTGCAAGCTTCTTCACGACGTAGGACATCCATCCTCCAAAGGGGAAGTTTCTAGCCCTCTTCGTTCTTGCAGAATCCACAGCTTCTACCATCTGGTGGCAGCTTCTTTGCACCCACAGCTGGCTTTTCCTGGGTATCTGCACACTCCTGACTTGATTGTGACTCTTGGACTTGGTCGCCTTGTTCCACACGTTATATCGTCTGGAAATCCATTGTTGGTGCATTGCTGGTGTTGGTCTTCCTTGCAGAATTCCCCTATCACGACTTATGTGCTCTCTGGGGAACTTAGGTGCACTTTGCACCCACTTTTCAGGGTCTTGGGGTGGGCTATTTTTCTAACCCTCACTGTTTTCTTACATTCCCAGCGACCCTCTACAAGCTCACACAGGTTTGGGGTCCATTCGTGGTTCGCATTAAAGTTCCTTTATTTTTAGTATAACTGTGTATTGTGTTTTCTTATGATATTGTGCATATGACACTAAGTGGTACTGTAGTAGCTTCACACGTCTCCTAGTTCAGCCTAAGCTGCTCTGCTAAGCTACCATTATCTATCAGCCTAAGCTGCTAGACACCCTATACACTAATAAGGGATAACTGGGCCTGGTGCAAGGTGCAAGTACCCCTTGGTACTCACTACAAGCCAGTCCAGCCTCCTACAGAGACCCATAATCATGCCTTTGAGAGTTTTATTAAATCTCTCCACCAGTCCATTTGTTTGTGGATGATAGGGTGTTGTGAACTTGTACGTTACACCACACTCCTTCCACATGGCCTTTAAGTATGCAAACATGAAATTGCTTCCTCTGTCTGATACTACTTCCTTTGGGAAGCCCACCCTGGAAAATATTCCCAGGAGGGCCTTTGCCACTGCAGGTGCTGTAGTGGTCCTTAAAGGAATAGCTTCAGGATATCTTGTGGCATGGTCCACTACCACCAAGATAAATCTATTGCCTGAAGCAGTAGGAGGGTCAAGGGGGCCAACTATGTCAACCCCTACCCTTTCAAAGGGAACCCCAACCACAGGCAGTGGAATAAGGGGTGCCTTTGGGGTGCCACCTGTCTTGCCACTGGCTTGACAGGTTTCACAGGACTTACAAAATTCCTTTGTGTCCTCAGACATCCTAGGCCAATGAAACAATGGAACCAGTCTGTCCCAAGTTTTCATTTGACCCAGGTGCCCAGCTAGGGGAATGTCATGTGCCAGGGTTAGGAGGAACTTTCTGTACTCCTGAGGAATCACTAATCTCCTGGCAGCTCCAGGTTTAGGATCCCTATGCTCAGTGTACAAGAGGTTGTCCTCCCAGTAAACTCTGTGAGAGTCACTGACATCCCCATTAGCCTGTTTGACAGCTTGCTGTCTGAGACCCTCTAATGTGGGACAGGTTTGCTGTGCCACACTCAGCTCCTCTCTGGAAGGCCCCCCTTCACCCAAAAGCTCAGCAGTGTCTGCTTCCAGCTCCTCTGGTGTAGGTTCTGCACAGGGAGGGAATTCTTCTTCCTCAGAAGTAGAATCCACTGTAGAGGGAGGGCTAGTAGGAAGTGGTTTGCTTCTACTAGCCCTAGCTTTAGGGAGAACTTGGTCCATTGTTCCAGGATCCAAGCTTCCCTGTCCTTTTTGCTTTTTGGCCTGAGCCCTTGTCAAAGCAAAAATATGCCCTGGGATGCCCAGCATTGCTGCATGGGCCTCCAACTTCACATCTGACCAAGCTGATGTCTCCAAATCATTTCCTAGTAGACAGTCTACAGGTAAATCTGTGGCTACCACAACTTTCTTTGGACCAGTAACCCCCCCCAGTTGAGATTAACAACAGCCATGGGGTGGCTAAGTGTGTTGTTGTGAGCATCGGTTACTTGGTACTGGTGACCAAGTAGGTGTTGTTCAGGGTGGACCAGTTTCTCTATGACCATAGTCACACTGGCACCAGTGTCCCTGTAGGCCTGAACCTCAACACCATTTATTAGGGGTAGCTGCTTGTACTTATCCATATTAAGGGGACAAGCAACTAAGGTGGCTAAATCAATAGCCCCCTCAGAGACTAACACAGCCTCTGTGGCCTCCCTAACAAGGCCAACCCCAACTAAGTTACCAATAGTGAGCCCAGCTACTCCCTTGGATTGGCTATTAGTAGGTTTGCTCCCACCACCACTGCTATTAGTAGGGACACTAGGTGTAGCAGTAGGGGTTGTAGTGGTAGGAGGCTTGGTGCCTTTCTTTGGACAACTGGGATCTGTTGTCCAATGGCCTTTTATTTTACATAAATAGCACCATGGTTTCTTTTCCTTGTTCTGATTAAAAGAGGATTTGGGCCCACCACCCCCACCAGAGTGTTTTTGTGGGCCTGATGAAGACTCATTTTTAGATTTGTCCCCACCCTTGTCAGAAGACTTACCATCCTTCTTTTTGTTGCCATCTTTGTCACCCCCTGTATGAACTTTTCTGTTCACCCTTGTTCTGACCCATTTGTCTGCCTTCTTTCCCAATTCTTGGGGAGAGGTCAGACCAGAGTCCACCAAGTACTGGTGCAACAAATCAGACACACAATTATTAAGAATATGCTCTCTCAGGATCAAGTTATACAGGCTGTCATAATCAGTAACTTTACTGCCATGTAACCACCCCTCCAAGGCCTTCACTGAATGGTCAATGAAATCAACCCAGTCTTGTGAAGACTCCTTTTTGGTCTCTCTGAACTTTATCCTGTATTGTTCAGTGGTTAAGCCATAACCATCCAGGAGTGCATTCTTAAGAACTTGGAAATTATTAGCATCATTTTCTTTCACAGTAAGGAGCCTATCCCTACCTTTTCCACTAAATGATAGCCATAGGATAGCAGCCCACTGCCTTTGAGGGACATCCTGTACAACACAGGCCCTCTCAAGTGCAGTAAACCACTTGTTAATGTCATCCCCCTCCTTATAAGGGGAAACTCTCTTGTGCAGATTCCTGGAATCATGCTCTTTTGCAGGATGACTATGCTGCTGCCACCATGGGTTTCTAAACCCAGTTTCTGTCTCTCCTTCTCTACTTCTAAAGTCTGTCTATCCGAATCCAGCTGTTGCTTTTTAAGCTTCAGTCTGGTTTGTTCCACCCTCAACTTATTGAGTTCCCTCTCTAACATTCTGTCATCAGGGTTGGTGGGAGGGACATTCCTAGATACAGAGGTATGATGGGAATGAACAGAAGGAGACCTGTCCCTTACAGAAGCCACCCTAACAGCTTGGCTAACAGAAACATCACTACCAGTATGGTGAGAATAAATGCTTTTGCTATGATGTGAGACAACACTATTTGTATGGTGAGGCTCTCCATCATTACCAACTATGCTAGACTGTCTAGTAAAGGGCAGGCTAGGGAGTTTCTTTCCTGAATCTTTTCCTGGGGGAGTCCCTGGATCAGATTGGGAACCATTAGCTACTTTTTCTACAGATGGGGCACTTCTAGCCTTATCCTGTTCTCTAAGCATGTTAAGTAACAGTTCCAAGGAAGGATTCTTCCCTACACTCAAACCTCTCTCTACACAGAGACTCCTTGCTCCTTTCCAGCTAAGGTGGTCATATGCAAGTTTGGACAGATCAACATTTTGGCCTGTGCCAGACATTTTTAGAGAGTGTTAAAGTGATAGAAAAAGAAAAAAAAGTTTTCAGATCTTTTTAGAAAGACAGAAAAAAAACTTTTTAAACTTTTAAGAACTTTTTGAAAGTTTAGAAGTACTTTTCAGCACTTTAGAAAAAGAGTGAAAAGAGGAAATGCAAAACTTTTTAGCAATGTGTACACACACTGAACTTGTTTTGTATATTTTTCTCTTATGAAAAGTACAATGACAAGAGTGGTAAGTAGTCTCAAAGCACTTATCCCACCACTGCACAACCAATGTAGGAGGCTGGACTGGCTTGTAGTGAGTACCAAGGGGTACTTGCACCTTGCACCAGGCCCAGTTATCCCTTATTAGTGTATAGGGTGTCTAGCAGCTTAGGCTGATAGATAATGGTAGCTTAGCAGAGCAGCTTAGGCTGAACTAGGAGACGTGTGAAGCTACTACAGTACCACTTAGTGTCATATGAACAATATCATAAGAAAACACAATACACAGTTATACTAAAAATAAAGGTACTTTATTTTTATGACAATATGCCAAAGTATCTTAGAGTGTACCCTCAGTGAGAGGATAGGAAATATACACAAGATATATGTACACATTACCAAAAATATGCAGTATAGTCTTAGAAAACAGTGCAAACAATGTATAGTTACAATAGGATGCAATGGGGAAACAAAGGGATAGGGGCAACACAAACCATATACTCCAAAAGTGGAATGCGAACCACGAATGGACCCCAAACCTATGTGACCTTGTAGAGGGTCGCTGGGACTATTAGAAAATAGTGAGAGTTAGAAAATTAGCCCTCCCCAAGACCCTGAAAAGTGAGTGCAAAGTGCACTGAAGTTCCCCTAAGGACAAAGAAGTCGTGTTAAAGGAATAATGCAGGAAAGACACAAACCAACAATGCAACAACACTGGATTTCCAATCTGGGGTACCTGTGGAACAAGGAGACCAAGTCCAAAAGTCACAAGCAAGTCGGAGATGGGCAGATGCCCAGGAAATGCCAGCTGCGGGTGCAAAGAAGCTTCTACTAGACAGAAAAAGCTGCGGTTTCTGCAGGAACGCAAAAGGCTAGAGACTTCCCCTTTGGAGGACTGATCCCTCTCGCCTTGTAGAGTCGTGCAGAAGTGTTTTCCCGCCGAAAGAACGCCAACAAGCCTTGCTAGCTGCAAATTTAGCAGTTAGTGTTTTTGGATGCTGCTGTGGCCCAGGAGGGACCAGGATGTCGCAAATTGGACCAGGAGGTAGAGGGGACGTCGTTCAAGACCAGGAGCCCTCTTAGCAGCAGGTAACACCCGGAGAAGTGCCAGAAACGGGCACTACGAGGATGTGTGAAATGGTGCTCACCCGAAGTCGCACAAAGAAGTCCCATGTCGCCGGAGAACAACTTAGGAGGTCGTGCAATGCAGGTTAGAGTGCCGTGGACCCAGGCTGGACTGTGCACAAAGGATTTCCGCCGGAAGTGCAAGGAGGCCGGAGTAGCTGCAAAAGTCGCGGTTCCCAGCAATGCAGTCTAGCGAGGTGAGGCAAGGACTTACCTCCACCAAACTTGGACTGAAGAGTCACTGGACTGTGGGAGTCACTTGGACAGAGTTGCTGGATTGGAGGGACCTCGCTCGTCGTGCTGAGAGGAGACCCAAGGGACCGGTAATGCAGCTTTTTGGTGCCTGCGGTTGCAGGGGGAAGATTCCGTCGACCCAAGGGAGATTTCTTCGGAGCTTCTAGTGCAGAGAGGAGGCAGACTACCCCCACAGCATGCACCACCAGGAAAACAGTCGAGAAGGCGGCAGGATCAGCGTTACAGAGTTGCAGTAGTCGTCTTTACTACTTTGTTGCAGTGTTGCAGGCTTCCAGCGCGGTCAGCAGTCGATTCCTTGGCAGAAGGTGAAGAGAGAGATGCAGAGGAACTTGGATGAGCTCTTGCATTCGTTATCCAAAGTTTCCCCAGAGACAGAGACCCTAAATAGCCAGAAAAGAGGGTTTGGCTACCTAGGAGAGAGGATAGGCTACTAACACCTGAAGGAGCCTATCAGAAGGAGTCTCTGACGTCACCTGGTGGCACTGGCCACTCAGAGCAGTCCAGTGTGCCAGCAGCACCTCTGTTTCCAAGATGGCAGAGGTCTGGAGCACACTGGAGGAGCTCTGGACACCTCCCAGGGGAGGTGCAGGTCAGGGGAGTGGTCACTCCCCTTTCCTTTGTCCAGTTTCGCGCCAGAGCAGGGCTAAGGGGTCCCCTGAACCGGTGTAGACTGGCTTATGCAGAATTGGGCACATCTGTGACCAAGAAAGCATTTCCAGAGGCTGGGGGAGGCTACTCCTCCCCTGCCTTCACACCATTTTCCAAAGGGAGAGGGTGTAACACCCTCTCTCAGAGGAAGTCCTTTGTTCTGCCATCCTGGGCCAGGCCTGGCTGGACCCCAGGAGGGCAGATGCCTGTCTGAGGGGTTGGCAGCAGCAGCAGCTGCAGTGAAACCCCAGGAAGGGCAGTTTGGCAGTACCAGGGTCTGTGCTACAGACCACTGGGATCATGGGATTGTGCCAACTATGCCAGGATGGCATAGAGGGGGCAATTCCATGATCATAGACATGTTACATGGCCATATTCGGAGTTACCATTGTGAAGCTACATATAGGTAGTGACCTATATGTAGTGCACGCGTGTAATGGTGTTCCCCCACTCACAAAGTCAGGGGACTTGGCCCTGAACAATGTGGGGGCACCTTGGCTATTGCCAGGGTGCCCTCACACTAAGTAACTTTGCACCTAACCTTTACTAGGTAAAGGTTAGACATATAGGTGACTTATAAGTTACTTAATTGCAGTGTAAAATGGCTGTGAAATAACGTGGACGTTATTTCACTCAGGCTGCAGTGGCAGGCCTGTGTAAGAATTGTCAGAGCTCCCTATGGGTGGCAAAAGACATGCTGCAGCCCATAGGGATCTCCTGGAACCCCAATACCCTGGGTACCTCAGTACCATATACTAGGGAATTATAAGGGTGTTCCAGTAAGCCTATGTAAATTGGTAAAAATAGTCACTAGCCTGTTAGTGACAATTTGGAAAGAAATGAGAGAGCATAACCACTGAGGTTCCGATTAGCAGAGCCTCAGTGAGACAGTTAGTCACTACACAGGTAACACATTCAGGCACACTTATGAGCACTGGGGCCCTGGTGAACAGGGTCCCAGTGACACATACAACTAAAACAACATATATACAGTGAAAAATGGGGGTAACATGCCAGGCAAGATGGTACTTTCCTACACAACCCCCCCCCCCAAACGAAGGACAATAAGACTAGCCATGACCTGATGAGGCTTCATTGTCTAAGTGGAAATATCTGGAGAGTCCATCTGCATTGGAGTGGCTACTCCCAGGTCTATGTTCCACTGTATAGTCCATTCCCTGTAGGGATATGGACTACCTCAACAATTTAGGATTTTCACCTTTCATTTGTTTTAGCCACAGTAGAGGTTTGTGGTCTGTCTGAACAATGAAGTGAGTGCCAAACAGGTAGGAGCCTATCACAAGGAGTCTCTGACGTCACATGGTGGCACTGGCCACTCAGAGCAGTCCAGTGTGCCAGCAGCACCTCTGTTTCCAAGATGGCAGAGGTCTGGAGCACACTGGAGGAGCTCTGGACACCTCCCAGGGGAGGTGCAGGTCAGGGGAGTGGTCACTCCCCTTTCCTTTGTCCAGTTTCGCGCCAGAGCAGGGCTAAGGGGTCCCCTGAACCGGTGTAGACTGGCTTATGCAGAATTGGGCACATCTGTGCCCAACAAAGCATTTCCAGAGGCTGGGGGAGGCTACTCCTCCCCTGCCTTCACACCATTTTCCAAAGGGAGAGGGTGTAACACCCTCTCTCAGAGGAAGTCCTTTGTTCTGCCATCCTGGGCCAGGCCTGGCTGGACCCCAGGAGGGCAGGTGCCTGTCTGAGGGGTTGGCAGCAGCAGCAGCTGCAGTGAAACCCCAGGAAGGGCAGTTTGGCAGTACCAGGGTCTGTGCTACAGACCACTGGGATCATGGGATTGTGCCATCTATGCCAGGATGACATAGAGGGGGCAATTCCATGATCATAGACATGTTACATGGCCATATTCGGAGTTACCATTGTGAAGCTACATATAGGTAGTGACATATATGTAGTGCACGCGTGTAATGGTGTCCCCGCACTCACAAAGTCCGGGGAATTGGCCCTGAACAATGTGGGGGCACCTTGGCTAGTGCCAGGGTGCCCTCACACTAAGTAACTTTGCACCTAACCTTTACCAGGTAAAGGTTAGACATATAGGTGACTTATAAGTTACTTAAGTGCAGTGTAAAATGGCTGTGAAATAACGTGGACATTATTTCACTCAGCCTGCAGTGGCAGGCCTGTGTAAGAATTGTCAGAGCTCCCTATGGGTGGCAAAAGAAATGCTGCAGCCCATAGGGATCTCCTGGAACCCCAATACCCTGGGTACCTCAGTACCATATACTAGGGAATTATAAGGGTGTTCCAGTAAGCCAATGTAAATTGGTAAAATTAGTCACTAGCCTGTTAGTGACAATTTGGAAAGAAATGAGAGAGCATAACCACTGAGGTTCTGATTAGCAGAGCCTCAGTGAGACAGTTAGTCACTACACAGGTAACACATTCAGGCACACTTATGAGCACTGGGGCCCTGGTGAACAGGGTCCCAGTGACACATACAACTAAAACAACATATATACAGTGAAAAATGGGGGTAACATGCCAGGCAAGATGGTACTTTCCTACAGGGGGGGGCAGGACCTAGTACACCAAGGGCCTAAGAACAGAAGTACCAGGGGTACAGGGAACAGAAGGCCCTGGGTCAGCAAAATGAGAAAATATAGAATAGGGCTCAAGAACACCATTCGGGGGGAGAGGACAGGGGTCAGGAGTGATAGACCCATGTGGACGGACCCAAGAGGACCAGTACCAGGAGAACAATGTAAAGGAGGAGCTGGGGGCAGGAAGATCAGAACCACATATATCACATCAAAGAGAACCAAAAGGACAGAAGTACAAGAAGCAGGAGCAGAAATACCATGACCGGGAAGGACCAGTAAGGCTTAGATCAGAAGGACCAGGGGACTAGAAAGGACCAGGATGTTCAGACGCAGTGGAATCTTGATCAGAAGGTCCATAAGGATCTAGGGGGATCAGGGTCAGGGAGACAAGGACAAGGGAGAGCAAACACAGAAGCACCATTTTTTGGAGGAAAATAACAGAGGAGGCCAGGGTTAGATGGACAATTACAAGGTGGATCAGACAAACCAGGAGGGCTAGTACGACTAGGATGAGTAGGAAGACTGGGGGACTAAGAGGGCTAGGGAAAACAAGATCAGTGGGATCAGAACCAGAAGACTAGATCCACTAGGACCAGACTAAGGAGTACCAGAACACAGAAGATCAGGACTACATGTGCCAGGAGGACCAGGAGAAGAAGGATTGGGAACAGATAAACAAGGGAGACTAGATACCTAGGAGAACAGGGCCACGAGGTCCAGGGGACCATAATTAGAGGGAGTATGATGAAAAGGGCCAAGCCCGGAAGCCTGAGGACCAGTGGCAGATGTATCTGGAAATGATGGCCAGACCAGGACTGCAATGGCTAGGGCCAGGAAGACCTGTGACTAGCATGCCAGGAGTCGTGGGACATCAGAACAAGGAAATAGTTGGATAATCAGTGGTGGGCCAGGACACAGTATTGCTGAACCAAGAGGACTAGGAGAACTATATCCGAAAGTATCTTAGAGTGTACCCTCAGTGAGAGGATAGGAAATATACACAAGATATATGTACACATTACCAAAAATATGCAGTATAGTCTTAGAAAACAGTGCAAACAATGTATAGTTACAATAGGATGCAATGGGGAAACAAAGGGATAGGGGCAACACAAACCATATACTCCAAAAGTGGAATGCGAACCACGAATGGACCCCAAACCTATGTGACCTTGTAGAGGGTCGCTGGGACTATTAGAAAATAGTGAGAGTTAGAAAATTAGCCCTCCCCAAGACCCTGAAAAGTGAGTGCAAAGTGCACTGAAGTTCCCCTAAGGACAAAGAAGTCGTGTTAAAGGAATAATGCAGGAAAGACACAAACCAACAATGCAACAACACTGGATTTCCAATCTGGGGTACCTGTGGAACAAGGAGACCAAGTCCAAAAGTCACAAGCAAGTCGGAGATGGGCAGATGCCCAGGAAACGCCAGCTGCGGGTGCAAAGAAGCTTCTACTAGACAGAAAAAGCTGCGGTTTCTGCAGGAACGCAAAAGGCTAGAGACTTCCCCTTTGGAGGACTGATCCCTCTCGCCTTGTAGAGTCGTGCAGAAGTTTTTTCCCACCGAAAGAACGCCAACAAGCCTTGCTAGCTACAAATTTTGCGGTTAGTGTTTTTGGATGCTGCTGTGGCCCAGGAGGGACCAGGATGTCGCAAATTGGACCAGGAGGTAGAGGGGACGTCGTTCAAGACCAGGAGCCCTCTTAGCAGCAGGTAACACCCGGAGAAGTGCCAGAAACGGGCACTAAGAGGATGTGTGAAATGGTGCTCACCCGAAGTCGCACAAAGAAGTCCCATGTCGCCGGAGAACAACTTAGGAGGTCGTGCAATGCAGGTTAGAGTGCTGTGGACCCAGGCTGGACTGTACACAAAGGATTTCCGCCGGAAGTGCAAGGAGGCCGGAGTAGCTGCAAAAGTCGCGGTTCCCAGCAATGCAGTCTAGCGAGGTGAGGCAAGGACTTACCTCCACCAAACTTGGACTGAAGAGTCACTGGACTGTGGGAGTCACTTGGACAGAGTTGCTGGATTGGAGGGACCTCGCTCGTCGTGCTGAGAGGAGACCCAAGGGACCGGTAATGCAGCTTTTTGGTGCCTGCGGTTGCAGGGGGAAGATTCCGTCGACCCAAGGGAGATTTCTTCGGAGCTTCTAGTGCAGAGAGGAGGCAGACTACCCCCACAGCATGCACCACCAGGAAAACAGTCGAGAAGGCGGCAGGATCAGCGTTACAGAGTTGCAGTAGTCGTCTTTACTACTTTGTTGCAGTGTTGCAGGCTTCCAGCGCGGTCAGCAGTCGATTCCTTGGCAGAAGGTGAAGAGAGAGATGCAGAGGAACTTGGATGAGCTCTTGCATTCGTTATCCAAAGTTTCCCCAGAGACAGAGACCCTAAATAGCCAGAAAAGAGGGTTTGGCTACCTAGGAGAGAGGATAGGCTACTAACACCTGAAGGAGCCTATCAGAAGGAGTCTCTGACGTCACCTGGTGGCACTGGCCACTCAGAGCAGTCCAGTGTGCCAGCAGCACCTCTGTTTCCAAGATGGCAGAGGTCTGGAGCACACTGGAGGAGCTCTGGACACCTCCCAGGGGAGGTGCAGGTCAGGGGAGTGGTCACTCCCCTTTCCTTTGTCCAGTTTCGCGCCAGAGCAGGGCTAAGGGGTCCCCTGAACCGGTGTAGACTTGCTTATGCAGAATTGGGCACATCTGTGACCAAGAAAGCATTTCCAGAGGCTGGGGGAGGCTACTCCTCCCCTGCCTTCACACCATTTTCCAAAGGGAGAGGGTGTAACACCCTCTCTCAGAGGAAGTCCTTTGTTCTGCCATCCTGGGCCAGGCCTGGCTGGACCCCAGGAGGGCAGATGCCTGTCTGAGGGGTTGGCAGCAGCAGCAGCTGCAGTGAAACCCCAGGAAGGGCAGTTTTGCAGTACCAGGGTCTGTGCTACAGACCACTGGGATCATGGGATTGTGCCAACTATGCCAGGATGGTATAGAGGGGGCAATTCCATGATCATAGACATGTTACATGGCCATATTCGGAGTTACCATTGTGAAGCTACATATAGGTAGTGACCTATATGTAGTGCACGCGTGTAATGGTGTTCCCCCACTCACAAAGTCAGGGGACTTGGCCCTGAACAATGTGGGGGCACCTTGGCTATTGCCAGGGTGCCCTCACACTAAGTAACTTTGCACCTAACCTTTACTAGGTAAAGGTTAGACATATAGGTGACTTCTACGTTACTTAATTGCAGTGTAAAATGGCTGTGAAATAACGTGGACGTTATTTCACTCAGGCTGCAGTGGCAGGCCTGTGTAAGAATTGTCAGAGCTCCCTATGGGTGGCAAAAGACATGCTGCAGCCCATAGGGATCTCCTGGAACCCCAATACCCTGGGTATCTCAGTACCATATACTAGGGAATTATAAGGGTGTTCCAGTATGCCAATGTGAATTGGTGAAATTGGTCACTAGCCTGTTAGTGACAATTTGGAAAGCAAAGAGAGAGCATAACCACTGAGGTTCTGGTTAGCAGAGCCTCAGTGAGACAGTTAGTCATCACACAGGGAACACATACAGGGCACGCTTATGAGCACTGGGGCCCTGGCTGGCAGGGTCCCAGTGACACAAACAACTAAAACAACATATATACAGTGAAATATGGGGGTAACATGCCAGGCAAGATGGTTCTTTCCTACAGGCCCCACCAGGCACTGTTCCTTTCTGGTCATCTTGGCCCTGGCAGCCTTGCTGTGGTTCTCCTACACTGTACTTTCTAGTCGTGGTACTGCAAGTCCTGGTCATGCTGGCTCCTTGGTCCATCTGGTCTCTCATGTTGTGACTCTCGAAGAACTTCTGCTCCTGGTTTGGGTTGTCCAAGGGCTACTCGCAATGTTCCTAGTTCTCCTGGCACTGCACCCACTTGTCTTTTTTCTCTTGATCCTAGTTCTCCTTATTAGGGTCCTCTTGTGCCTAGTCATTTGGTCCAGATCCTCCTAGCTATCTTTGTCCAGACCCCTTGGTCTTTCTGATTCTGGTTAGTCCTGTTACATCTGATCAATCAATCTGCTCCTCTTGGTACTCCGGGCTTGGTCCCGATATTCATGGCATTCTTAGCCCTGTTTCTGGTGCTCCGGGTCATGATCCTTTTAGTCTACATAGTCCTATCTTACTGTGGTCCTCCTGGAGCCATTGGCCTTGGTCCCCACGGTCTTCCTGCTCAGTGTCCTGCTTATTTTGGTGTCCCGGTCCCACTGGCCATTTTCCTCCTGGTCATAAGCTTCATAGTTCTCCTCAATGTGGGCCTGATTCTTTCGGATATAGTTCTCCTAGTCCTCTTGGTTCAGCAATACTGTGTCCTGGCCCACCACTGATTATCCAACTATTTCCTTGTTCTGATGTCCCACGACTCCTGGCATGCTAGTCACAGGTCTTCCTGGCCCTAGCCATTGCAGTCCTGGTCTGGCCATCATTTCCAGATACATCTGCCACTGGTCCTCAGGCTTCCGGGCTTGGCCCTTTTCATCATACTCCCTCTAATTATGGTCCCCTGGACCTCGTGGCCCTGTTCTCCTAGGTATCTAGTCTCCCTTGTTTATCTGTTCCCAATCCTTCTTCTCCTGGTCCTCCTGGCACATGTAGTCCTGATCTTCTGTGTTCTGGTACTCCTTAGTCTGGTCCTAGTGGATCTAGTCTTCTGGTTCTGATCCCACTGATCTTGTTTTCCCTAGCCCTCTTAGTCCCCCAGTCTTCCTACTCATCCTAGTCGTACTAGCCCTCCTGGTTTGTCTGATCCACCTTGTAATTGTCCATCTAACCCTGGCCTCCTCTGTTATTTTCCTCCAAAAAATGGTGCTTCTGTGTTTGCTCTCCCTTGTCCTTGTCTCCCTGACCCTGATCCCCCTAGATCCTTATGGACCTTCTGATCAAGATTCCACTGCGTCTGAACATCCTGGTCCTTTCTAGTCCCCTGGTCCTTCTGATCTAAGCCTTACTGGTCCTTCCCGGTCATGGTATTTCTGCTCCTGCTTCTTGTACTTCTGTCCTTTTGGTTCTCTTTGATGTGATATATGTGGTTCTGATCTTCCTGCCCCCAGCTCCTCCTTTACATTGTTCTCCTGGTACTGGTCCTCTTGGGTCCGTCCACATGGGTCTATCACTCCTGACCCCTGTCCTCTCCCCCCGAATGGTGTTCTTGAGCCCTATTCTATATTTTCTCATTTTGCTGACCCAGGGCCTTCTGTTCCCTGTACCCCTGGTACTTCTGTTCTTAGGCCCTTGGTGTACTAGGTCCTGCCCCCCCCTGTAGGAAAGTACCATCTTGCCTGGCATGTTACCCCCATTTTTCACTGTATATATGTTGTTTTAGTTGTATGTGTCACTGGGACCCTGTTCACCAGGGCCCCAGCGCTCATAAGTGTGCCTGAATGTGTTACCTGTGTAGTGACTAACTGTCTCACTGAGGCTCTGCTAATCAGAACCTCAGTGGTTATGCTCTCTCATTTCTTTCCAAATTGTCACTAACAGGCTAGTGACTAATTTTACCAATTTACATTGGCTTACTGGAACACCCTTATAATTCCCTAGTATATGGTACTGAGGTACCCAGGGTATTGGGGTTCCAGGAGATCCCTATGGGCTGCAGCATTTCTTTTGCCACCCATAGGAAGCTCTGACAATTCTTACACAGGCCTGCCACTGCAGCCTGAGTGAAATAACGTCCACGTTATTTCACAGCCATTTTACACTGCACTTAAGTAACTTATAAGTCACCTATATGTCTAACCTTTACCTGGTAAAGGTTAGGTGCAAAGTTACTTAGTGTGAGGGCACCCTGGCACTAGCCAAGGTGCCCCCACATTGTTCAGGGCCAATTCCCCGGACTTTGTGAGTGCGGGGACACCATTACACGCGTGCACTACATATATGTCACTACCTATATGTAGCTTCACAATGGTAACTCCGAATATGGCCATGTAACATGTCTATGATCATGGAATTGCCCCCTCTATGTCATCCTGGCATAGATGGCACAATCCCATGATCCCAGTGGTCTGTAGCACAGACCCTGGTACTGCCAAACTGCCTTTCCTGGGGTTTCTCTGCAGCTGCTGCTGCTGCCAACCCCTCAGACAGGCACCTGCCCTCCTGGGGTCCAGCCAGGCCTGGCCCAGGATGGCAGAACAAAGAACTTCCTCTGAGAGAGGGTGTGACACCCTCTCCCTTTGGAAAATGGTGTGAAGGCAGGGGAGGAGTAGCCTCCCCCAGCCTCTGGAAATGCTTTGTTGGGCACAGATGTGCCCAATTCTGCATAAGCCAGTCTACACCGGTTCAGGGGACCCCTTAGCCCTGCTCTGGCGCGAAACTGGACAAAGGAAAGGGGAGTGACCACTCCCCTGACCTGCACCTCCCCTGGGAGGTGTCCAGAGCTCCTCCAGTGTGCTCCAGACCTCTGCCATCTTGGAAACAGAGGTGCTGCTGGCACACTGGACTGCTCTGAGTGGCCAGTGCCACCAGGTGACGTCAGAGACTCCTTGTGATAGGCTCCTTCAGGTGTTAGTAGCCTTTCCTCTCTCCTAGGTAGCCAAACCCTCTTTTCTGGCTATTTAGGGTCTCTGTCTCTGGGGAAACTTTAGATAACGAATGCATGAGCTCAGCCGAGTTCCTCTGCATCTCCCTCTTCACCTTCTGATAAGGAATCGACCGCTGACCGCGCTGGAAGCCTGCAAACCTGCAACATAGTAGCAAAGACGACTACTGCAACTCTGTAACGCTGATCCTGCCGCCTTCTCGACTGTTTTCCTGCTTGTGCATGCTGTGGGGGTAGTCTGCCTCCTCTCTGCACCAGAAGCTCCGAAGAAATCTCCCGTGGGTCGACGGAATCTTCCCCCTGCAACCGCAGGCACCAAAAAGCTGCATTACCGGTCCCTTGGGTCTCCTCTCAGCACGACGAGCGAGGTCCCTCGAATCCAGCGACACCGTCCAAGTGACCCCCACAGTCCAGTGACTCTTCAGCCCAAGTTTGGTGGAGGTAAGTCCTTGCCTCACCTCGCTGGGCTGCATTGCTGGGAACCGCGACTTTGCAAGCTACTCCGGCCCCTGTGCACTTCCGGCGGAAATCCTTCGTGCACAGCCAAGCCTGGGTCCACGGCACTCTAACCTGCATTGCACGACTTTCTAAGTTGGTCTCTGGCGACGTGGGACTCCTTTGTGCAACTTCGGCGAGCACCGTTTCACGCATCCTCGTAGTGCCTGTTTCTGGCACTTCTCCGGGTGCTACCAGCTTCAGTGAGGGCTCTTTGTCTTGCTCGACGTCCCCTCTCTCTGCAGGTCCAATTTGCGACCTCCTGGTCCCTCCTGGGCCCCAGCAGCGTCCAAAAACGCCAAACGCACGATTTGCATGTAGCAAGGCTTGTTGGCGTCCATCCGGCGGCAAAACACGTCTGCACGACTCTCCAAGGCGTGGGGGATCCAAAGGGGAAGTCTCTAGCCCTTGTCGTTCCTGCAGTATTCACAGTTCTTCAGCCTAGTAAGAGCTTCTTTGCACCAACCGCTGGCATTTCTTGGGCATCTGCACACCTCCGAGCTGCTTGTGACTTTTGGACTTGGTCCCCTCGTTCCACAGGTACCCTCAGTCAGGAATCCATCGTTGTTGCATTGCTGATTTGTGTTTTCCTTGCATTTTCCCTCTAACACGACTATTTTGTCCTTAGGGGAACTTTAGTGCACTTTGCACTCACTTTTCAGGGTCTTGGGGAGGGTTATTTTTCTAACTCTCACTATTTTCTAATAGTCCCAGCGACCCTCTACAAGGTCACATAGGTTTGGGGTCCATTCGTGGTTCGCATTCCACTTTTGGAGTATATGGTTTGTGTTGCCCCTATCCCTATGTTTCCCCATTGCATCCTATTGTAACTATACATTGTTTGCACTGTTTTCTAAGACTATACTGCATATTTTTGCTATTGTGTATATATATCTTGTGTATATTTCCTATCCTCTCACTGAGGGTACACTCTAAGATACTTTGGCATATTGTCATAAAAATAAAGTACCTTTATTTTTAGTATAACTGTGTATTGGGTTTTCTTATGATATTGTGCATATGACACTAAGTGGTACTGTAGTAGCTTCACACGTCTCCTAGTTCAGCCTAAGCTGCTCTGCTAAGCTACCATTATCTATCAGCCTAAGCTGCTAGACACCCTATACACTAATAAGGGATAACTGGGCCTAGTGCAAGGTGCAAGTACCCCTTGGTACTCACTACAAGCCAGTCCAGCCTCCTACATTGGTTGTGCAGTGGTGGGATAAGTGCTTGAGACTACTTACCACTCTTGTCATTGTACTTTTCATAAGAGAAAAATATACAAAACAAGGTCAGTGTATATACACATAGCCAAAAAGTTTTGCATTTCCTCTTTTCACTCTTTTCTAAGTGCTGAAAAGTACTTCTAAACTTTCAAAAAGTTCTTAAAAGTTTAAAAAAGTTTTTTTCTGTCTTTCCAAAAAGTTCTGAAAACTTTTTTCTCTTTTTCTATCAGTTTAACTCTCTCTGAAAATGTCTGGCACAGGAAAAATTGTTGAACTGTCCAAACTTGCATATGATCACCTTAGCTGGAAAGGAGCAAGGAGTCTCTGCATAGAGAGAGGTTTGAGTGTAGGGAAGAATCCTTCTTTAGAACTGTTAATTAATATGCTTAGAGTACAGGATAAGGCCATAAGTGCCCAATCTGTAGAAAAAGTAGCTAATGGTTCTCAATCTGATCCAGGGACTCCCCCAGGAAAAGGTTCAGGAAAGAAACTTCTCAGCCTGCCCATTACTAGACAGTCTAGCATAGTTGGTACAGAGGTTGAATCACACCATACTAATGGTGTGCTCTCACATTATACTGGTAGCCAAGCTGTTAGGGTGCCCTCTGTAAGGGACAGGTCTCCTTCTGTTCATTCCCATCATACCTCTGTATCTAGAAATGTCCCTCCCACCCACCCTGATGACAGATTGTTAGAAAGGGAGCTCAATAGATTGAGAGTGGAGCAAACCAGACTGAAGCTCAAGAAGCAACAGCTGGATTTGGATAGACAGTCTTTAGAAATAGAGAGGGAAAGACAGAAGATGGGTTTAGATACCCATGGTGGCAGCAGCAGTATTCCCCATAGTCATCCTGCAAAAGAGCATGATTCTAGGAATCTGCACAAGATAGTTCCCCCTTATAAGGAGGGGGATGACATTAACAAGTGGTTTGCTGCACTTGAGAGGGCCTGTGCTGTACAGGATGTCCCTCAAAAGCAGTGGGCTGCTATCCTATGGCTATCATTTACTGGAAAAGGTAGGGATAGGCTCCTTACTGTAAAAGAAAATGATGCTAACAATTTCCAAGTTCTTAAGAATGCACTCCTGGATGGTTATGGCTTAACCACTGAACAGTACAGGATAAAGTTCAGAGATACCAAAAAGGAGTCTTCACAAGACTGGGTTGATTTCATTGACCAGGCAGTGAAGGCCTTGGAGGGGTGGTTACATGTCAGTAAAGTTACTGATTATGACAGCCTGTATAACTTGTTCCTGAGAGAGCATATTCTTAATAATTGTGTGTCTGATTTGTTGCACCAGTACTTGGTGGACTCTGATCTGACCTCTCCCCAAGAATTGGGAAAGAAGGCAGACAAATGGGTCAGAACAAGAGTGAACAGAAAAGTTCATACAGGGGGTGACAAAGATGGCAACAAAAAGAAGGATGGTAAGTCTTCTGACAAGGGTGGGGACAAATCTAAAAATGAGTCTTCATCAGGCCCACAAAAACACTCTGGTGGGGGTGGTGGGTCCAAATCCTCCTTTAATCAGAACAAGGAAAAGAAACCATGGTGCTATTTATGTAAAATAAAAGGCCATTGGACAACAGATCCCAGTTGTCCAAAGAAAGGCACCACAGCTCCTACCACTACAACCCCTACTGCTACACCTAGTGTCCCTACTAATAGCAGTGGTGGTGGGAGCAAACCTACTAATAGCCAATCCAAGGGAGTAGCTGGGCTCACTTTTGGTAATTTAGTTGGGGTTGGTCTGATTAGGGAGACCACAGAGGCTACTTTAGTCTCTGAAGGGGCTATTGATTTAGCCACTTTGGTTGCTTGCCCCCATAACTTGGAGAAGTACAAGCAACTAACCCTAATAAATGGTGTTGAGGTCCAGGCCTACAGGGACACAGGTGCCAGTGTCACAATGGTGATTGAGAAACTGGTGCACCCTGAACAACACATACTTGGACACCAGTACCAAGTAACCGATGCTCACAACATAACACAAAGCCACCCCATGGCTGTTGTAAATCTCAACTGGGGGGGGGTATCTGGTCCAAAGAAAGTTGTGGTAGCTTCAGATTTACCTGTAGACTGTCTATTAGGGAATGATTTGGAGACATCAGCTTGGTCAGATGTGGAGTTGGAGGCCCATGCAGCAATGCTGGGCATCCCAGGGCATATTTTTGCTTTCACAAGGGCTCAGGCCAAAAAGCAAAAAGGACAGGGAAGCTTGGATCCTGGAACAATGGACCAAGTGCTCCCTAAAGCTAGGGCTAGTAGAAGCAAACCACTTCCTACTATCCCTCCCTCTACAGTGGATTCAACTTCTGAGGAAGAAGAATTCCCTCCCTGTGCAGAACCTACACCAGAGGAGCTGGAAGCAGACACTGCTGAGCTTTTGGGTGAAGGGGGGCCTGCCAGGGAGGAGCTGAGTGTGGCACAGCAAACCTGTCCCACATTAGAGGGTCTCAGACAGCAAGCTGTCAAACAGGCTAATGGGGATGTCAGTGACTCTCACAGAGTTTACTGGGAGGACAACCTCTTGTACACTGAGCATAGGGATCCTAAACCTGGAGCTGCCAGGAGATTAGTGATTCCTCAGGAGTACAGAAAGTTCCTCCTAACACTGGCACATGACATTCCCTTAGCTGGGCACCTGGGTCAAATGAAAACTTGGGACAGATTGGTACCATTGTTTCATTGGCCTAGGATGTCTGAGGACACAAAAGCATTTTGTAAGTCCTGTGAAACCTGTCAAGCCAGTCGCAAGACAGGTGGCACTCCAAAGGCACCCCTTATCCCACTGCCTGTGGTTGGGGTTCCCTTTGAAAGGGTAGGGGTTGACATAGTTGGCCCCCTTGACCCTCCTACTGCTTCAGGCAATAGGTTTATCTTAGTGGTAGTGGACCATGCCACAAGATATCCTGAAGCAATTCCTTTAAGGACCACTACAGCTCCTGCAGTGGCAAAGGCCCTCCTGGGAATATTTTCCAGGGTGGGCTTCCCAAAGGAAGTAGTATCAGACAGGGGAAGCAATTTCATGTCTGCATACTTAAAGGCCATGTGGAAGGAGTGTGGTGTAACTTACAAGTTCACAACACCCTATCATCCACAAACAAATGGACTGGTGGAGAGATTTAATAAAACTCTCAAAGGCATGATTATGGGTCTCCCTGAAAAACTCCGCAGGAGATGGGATATCCTTCTACCATGCCTCCTTTTTGCCTACAGGGAGGTACCCCAGAAAGGAGTGGGCTTCAGCCCCTTTGAACTTCTTTTTGGACACCCTGTTAGGGGTCCACTCACACTTGTAAAGGAGGGTTGGGAACAACCTTTAAAAGCTCCTAAGCAGGATATTGTGGATTATGTACTTGGCCTCAGATCAAGGATGGCTGAGTACATGAAAAAGGCCAGTAAAAACCTTCAGGCCAGCCAAGAGCTCCAGAAGCAATGGCATGACCAGAAGGCTGTTTTGGTTCAGTACCAACCAGGGCAGAAAGTGTGGGTCTTGGAGCCTGTGGCCCCAAGAGCACTCCAAGATAAATGGAGTGGACCCCACACAATTGTTGAAAAGAAGGGTGAAGTCACCTACTTGGTTGACTTAGGCACTGCCAGGAGTCCCCTTAGGGTGCTCCATGTCAACCGCCTGAAACCCTACTATGACAGGGCTGATCTCACCCTGCTCATGGCAACAGATGAGGGACAGGAAGAAGACAGTGATCGTCTACCTGATCTCTTCTCTTCCACAGAACAAGATGCTCTTGTGGAAGGTGTAGTTTTGGCTGATTGTCTTACTGCTGAGCAGAAAGATAATTGCATAAATCTCCTAGGACAATTTTCAGAACTCTTCTCCATTGTGCCAGGCACCACTTCTTGGTGTGAGCACACTATAGATACTGGAGACAGTTTACCTGTCAAAAGTAAGATCTATAGGCAGCCTGACCATGTCAGGGACTACATAAAGCAAGAAGTTCAGAAAATGTTGGAACTAGGAGTGGTTGAGCACTTTGACAGTCCATGGGCTTCTCCTGTGGTACTGGTACCAAAACCCAATTCTAAAGATGGAAAGAAGGAAATGAGGTTTTGTGTAGACTATAGAGGTCTCAACTTGGTAACCAAAACTGATGCTCACCCTATACCCAGGGCAGATGAGCTCATAGATACACTGGCATCTGCCAAGTATCTAAGCACTTTTGATTTGACTGCAGGGTATTGGCAGATCAAATTGTCAGAAGATGCTAAACCTAAGACTGCATTTTCTACCATTGGAGGACATTACCAGTTTACTGTAATGCCTTTTGGTTTGAAAAATGCACCTGCCACTTTTCAGAGGTTGGTGAACACAGTCCTGCAAGGGCTGGAAGCTTTCAGTGCAGCATATTAGGATGATATAGCTGTCTTTAGCTCCAGCTGGGATGATCACCTGGTCCACCTTTGGAAAGTTTTGGAGGCCCTGCAAAAGGCAGGCCTCACTATCAAGGCTTCAAAGTGCCAGATAGGGCAGGGTAAGGTGGTTTATCTGGGACACCTTGTTGGTGGGGAACAGATTGCACCACTTCAGGGGAAAATCCAAACTATTATTGATTGGGTTCCCCCTACCACTCAGACTCAGTTGAGAGCCTTCCTAGGCCTCACTGGGTATTACAGGAGGTTCATTAAGAACTATGGCTCCATTGCAGCCCCTCTTAATGACCTCACATCCAAGAAAATGCCTAAAAAGGTATTATGGACAGCAAACTGTCAGAAAGCTTTTGAGGAGCTGAAGCAGGCCATGTGCTCTGCACCTGTCCTGAAAAGCCCTTGTTACTCTAAAAAATTCTATGTCCAAACTGATGCATCTGAATTAGGAGTAGGGGCAGTCCTATCACAACTTAATTCTGAGGGCCAGGATCAACCTGTTGCTTTTATTAGTAGAAGGTTGACCCCTAGAGAAAAGCGTTGGTCTGCCATTGAGAGGGAGGCCTTTGCTGTGGTCTGGGCTCTGAAGAAGTTGAGGCCATACCTGTTTGGCACTCACTTCATTGTTCAGACAGACCACAAACCTCTACTTTGGCTAAAACAAATGAAAGGTGAAAATCCTAAATTGTTGAGGTGGTCCATATCCCTACAGGGAATGGACTATACAGTGGAACATAGACCTGGGAGTAGCCACTCCAATGCAGATGGACTCTCCAGATATCTCCACTTAGACAATGAAGACTCATCAGGTAATGGCTAGTCTTATTGTCCTACGTTTGGGGGGGGTTGTGTAGGAAAGTACCATCTTGCCTGGCATGTTACCCCCATTTTTCACTGTATATATGTTGTTTTAGTTGTATGTGTCACTGGGACCCTGGTAACCCAGGGCCCCAGTGCTCATAAGTGTGCCTGAATGTGTTACCTGTGTAGTGACTAACTGTCTCACTGAGGGTCTGCTAATCAGAACCTCAGTGGTTATGCTCTCTCATTTCTTTCCAAATTGTCACTGACAGGCTAGTGACCATTTTTACCAATTTACATTGGCTTACTGGAACACCCTTATAATTCCCTAGTATATGGTACTGAGGTACCCAGGGTATTGGGGTTCCAGGAGATCCCTATGGGCTGCAGCATTTCTTTTGCCACCCATAGGGAGCTCTGACAATTCTTACACAGGCCTGCCACTGCAGCCTGAGTGAAATAACGTCCACGTTATTTCACAGCCATTTTACACTGCACTTAAGTAACTTATAAGTCACCTATATGTCTAACCTTTACCTGGTAAAGGTTAGGTGCAAAGTTACTTAGTGTGAGGGCACCCTGGCACTAGCCAAGGTACCCCCACATTGTTCAGAGCCAATTCACTGAACTTTGTGAGTGCGGGGACACCATTACACGCGTGCACTACATATAGGTCACTACCTATATGTAGCTTCACCATGGTAACTCCGAATATGGCCATGTAACATGTCTATGATCATGGAATTGCCCCCTCTATGCCATCCTGGCATTGTTGGTACAATTCCATGATCCCAGTGGTCTGTAGCACAGACCCTGGTACTGCCAGACTGCCCTTCCTGGGGTTTCTCTGCAGCTGCTGCTGCTGCCAACCCCTCAGACAGGCAGCTGCCCTCCTGGGGTCCAGCCAGGCCTGGCCCAGGATGGCAGAACAAAGAACTTCCTCTGAGAGAGGGTGTGACACCCTCTCCCTTTGGAAAATGGTGTGAAGGCAGGGGAGGAGTAGCCTCCCCCAGCCTCTGGAAATGCTTTGTTGGGCACAGATGTGCCCAATTCTGCATAAGCCAGTCTACACCGGTTCAGGGACCCCTTAGCCCCTGCTCTGGTGCGAAACTGGACAAAGGAAAGGGGAGTGACCACTCCCCTGACCTGCACCTCCCCTGGGAGGTGTCCAGAGCTCCTCCAGTGTGCTCCAGACCTCTGCCATCTTGGAAACAGAGGTGCTGCTGGCACACTGGACTGCTCTGAGTGGCCAGTGCCACCAGGTGACGTCAGAGACTCCTTGTGATAGGCTCCTTCAGGTGTTAGTAGCCTTTCCTCTCTCCTAGGTAGCCAAACCCTCTTTTCTGGCTATTTAGGGTCTCTGTCTCTGGGGAAACTTTAGATAACGAATGCATGAGCTCAGCCGAGTTCCTCTGCATCTCCCTCTTCACCTTCTGATAAGGAATCGACCGCTGACCGCGCTGGAAGCCTGCAAACCTGCAACATAGTAGCAAAGACGACTACTGCAACTCTGTAACGCTGATCCTGCCGCCTTCTCGACTGTTTTCCTGCTTGTGCATGCTGTGGGGGTAGTCTGCCTCCTCTCTGCACCAGAAGCTCCGAAGAAATCTCCCGTGGGTCGACGGAATCTTCCCCCTGCAACCGCAGGCACCAAAAAGCTGCATTACCGGTCCCTTGGGTCTCCTCTCAGCATGACGAGCGAGGTCCCTCGAATCCAGCGACACCGTCCAAGTGACCCCCACAGTCCAGTGACTCTTCAGCCCAAGTTTGGTGGAGGTAAGTCCTTGCTTCACCTCGCTGGGCTGCATTGCTGGGAACCGCGACTTTGCAAGCTACTCCGGCCCCTGTGCACTTCCGGCAGAAATCCTTCATGCACAGCCAAGCCTGGGTCCACGGCACTCTAACCTGCATTGCACGACTTTCTAAGTTGGTCTCCGGCGACGTGGGACTCCTTTGTGCAACTTCGGCAAGCACCGTTTCACGCATCCTTGTAGTGCCTGTTTCTGGCACTTCTCCGGGTGCTACCTGCTTCAGTGAGGGCTCTTTGTCTTGCTCGACGTCCCCTCTCTCTGCAGGTCCAATTTGCGACCTCCTGGTCCCTCCTGGGCCCCAGCAGCGTCCAAAAACGCCAAACGCACGATTTGCGTGTAGCAAGGCTTGTTGGCGTCCATCCGGCGGGAAAACACTTCTGCACGACTCTCCAAGGCGTGGGGGATCCATCCTCCAAAGGGGAAGTCTCTAGCCCTTGTCGTTCCTGCAGTATTCACAGTTCTTCAGCCTAGTAAGAGCTTCTTTGCACCAACCACTGGCATTTCTTGGGCATCTGCCCACCTCCGAGCTGCTTGTGACTTTTGGACTTGGTCCCCTCGTTCCACAGGTACCCTCAGTCAGGAATCCATCGTTGTTGCATTGCTGATTTGTGTTTTCCTTGCATTTTCCCTCTAACACGACTATTTTGTCCTTAGGGGAACTTTAGTGCACTTTGCACTCACTTTTCAGGGTCTTGGGGAGGGTTATTTTTCTAACTCTCACTATTTTCTAATAGTCCCAGCGACCCTCTACAAGGTCACATAGGTTTGGGGTCCATTCGTGGTTCGCATTCCACTTTTGGAGTATATGGTTTGTGTTGCCCCTATCCCTATGTTTCCCCATTGCATCCTATTGTAACTATACATTGTTTGCACTGTTTTCTAAGACTATACTGCATATTTTTGCTATTGTGTATATATATCTTGTGTATATTTCCTATCCTCTCACTGAGGGTACACTCTAAGATACTTTGGCATATTGTCATAAAAATAAAGTACCTTTATTTTTAGTATAACTGTGTATTGTGTTTTCTTATGATATTGTGCATATGACACTAAGTGGTACTGTAGTAGCTTCACACGTCTCCTAGTTCAGCCTAAGCTGCTCTGCTAAGCTACCATTATCTATCAGCCTAAGCTGCTAGACACCCTATACACTACTAAGGGATAACTGGGCCTGGTGCAAGGTGCAAGTACCCCTTGGTACTCACTACAAGCCAGTCCAGCCTCCTACAGCGTCACAATGGTAACTCTGAACATGGCCATGTAACATGTCTAAGATCATGGAATTGCCACTCCGATGCCATCCTGGCATTGGGGAGACAATTCCATGATCCCCGAGTCTCTAGCACAGACCCGGGTACTGCCAAACTGCCTTTCCCGGGGTTTCACTGTAGCTGCTGCTGCTGCCAACCCCTCAGACAGGTTTCTGCCCTCCTGGGGTCCAGCCAGGCCTGGCGCAGGATGGCAGAACAAAGGACTTCCTCAGAGAGAGGGTGTTACACCCTCTCCCTTTGGAAAAAGGTGACAGGGCTGGGGAGGAATAGCCTCCCCCAGCCTCTGGAAATGCTTTGATGGGCACAGATGGTGCCCATCTCTGCATAAGCCAGTCTACACCGGTTCAGGGATCCCCCAGCCCTGCTCTGAGGCGAAACTGGACAAAGGAAAGGGGAGTAATAACTCCCCTGACCTGCACTGTAGGAGGCTGGACTGGCTTGTAGTGAGTACCAAGTGGTACTTGCACCTTGCACCAGGCCCAGTTATCCCTTATTAGTGTATAGGGTGTCTAGCAGCTTAGGCTGATAGATAATGGTAGCTTAGCAAAGCAGCTCAGGCTGAACTAGGAGACGTGTGAAGCTACTACAGTACCACTTAGTGTCATATGCACAATATCATAAGAAAACACAATACACAGTTATACTAAAAATAAAGGTACTTTATTTTTATGACAATATGCCAAAGTATCTTAGAGTGTACCCTCAGTGAGAGGATAGGAAATATACACAAGATATATATACACAATAGCAAAAATATGCAGTATAGTCTTAGAAAACAGTGCAAACAATGTATAGTTACAATAGGATGCAATGGGGAAACATAGGGATAGGGGCAACACAAACCATATACTCCAGAAGTGGAATGCGAACCACGAATGGACCCCAAACCTATGTGACCTTGTAGAGGGTCGCTGGGACTATTAGAAAATAGTGAGAGTTAGCAAAATAACCCACCCCAAGACCCTGAAAAGTGAGTGCAAAGTGCACCAAAGTTCCCCTAAGGACAAAATAGTCGTGTTAGAGGGAGAATGCAAGGAAAACACAAATCAGCAATGCAACAACGATGGATTCCTGTCTGAAGGTACCTGTGGAACAAGGGGACCAAGTCCAAAAGTCACAAGCAGCTCGGAGATGGGCAGATGCCCAAGAAATGCCAGCGGTTGGTGCAAAGAAGCTCTTACTAGGCTGAAGAACTGTGAATACTGCAGGAACGACAAGGGCTAGAGACTTCCCCTTTGGAGGATGGATCCCCCACGCCTTGGAGAGTCGTGCAGAAGTGTTTTCCCGCCGGATGGACGCCAACAAGCCTTGATACACGCAAATCGTGCGTTTGGCGTTTTTGGACGCTGCTGGGGCCCAGGAGGGACCAGAAGGTCGCAAATTGGACCTGCAGAGAGAGGGGACGTCGAGCAAGACAAAGTGCCCTCACTGAAGCAGGTAGCACCCGGAGAAGTGCCAGAAACAGGCACTACGAGGATGCGTGAAACGGTGCTCGCCGAAGTTGCACAAAGGAGTCCCACGTCGCCGGAGACCAACTTAGAAAGTCGTGCAATGCAGGTTAGAGTGCCGTGGACCCAGGCTTGGCTGTGCACACAGGATTTCCGCCGGAAGTGCACAGGGGCCGGAGAAGCTTGCAAAGTCGCGGTTCCCAGCAATGCAGCCCAGCGAGGTGAGGCAAGGACTTACCTCCACCAAACTTGGGCTGAAGAGTCACTGGACTGTGGGGGTCACTTGGACGGTGTCGCTGGATTCGAGGGACCTCGCTCGTCGTGCTGAGAGGAGACCCAAGGGACCGGAGATGCAGCTTTTTGGTGCCTGCGGTTGCAGGGGGAAGATTCCGTCGACCCACGGGAGATTTCTTCGGAGCTTCTGGTGCAGAGAGGAGGCAGACTACCCCCACAGCATGCACAAGCAGGAAAACAGTCGAGAAGGCGGCAGGATCAGCGTTACAGAGTTGCAGTAGTCGTCTTTGCTACTATGTTGCAGGTTTGCAGGCTTCCAGCGCGGTCAGCGGTCGATTCCTTATCAGAAGGTGAAGAGGGAGATGCAGAGGAACTCGGCTGAGCTCATGCATTCGTTATCTAAAGTTTCCCCAGAGACAGAGACCCTAAATAGCCAGAAAAGAGGGTTTGGCTACCTAGGAGAGAGGAAAGGCTACTAACACCTGAAGGAGCCTATCAGAAGGAGTCTCTGACGTCACCTGGTGGCACTGGCCACTCAGAGCAGTCCAGTGTGCCAGCAGCACCTCTGTTTCCAAGATGGCAGAGGTCTGGAGCACACTGGAGGAGCTCTGGACACCTCCCAGGGGAGGTGCAGGTCAGGGGAGTGGTCACTCCCCTTTCCTTTGTCCAGTTTCGCGCCAGAGCAGGGGCTAAGGGGTCCCTGAACCGGTGTAGACTGGCTTATGCAGAATTGGGCACCTCTGTGCCCAACAAAGCATTTCCAGAGGCTGGGGGAGGCTACTCCTCCCCTGCCTTCACACCATTTTCCAAAGGGAGAGGGTGTCACACCCTCTCTCAGAGGAAGTTCTTTGTTCTGCCATCCTGGGCCAGGCCTGGCTGGACCCCAGGAGGGCAGATGCCTGTCTGAGGGGTTGGCAGCAGCAGCAGCTGCAGAGAAACCCCAGGAAGGGCAGTCTGGCAGTACCAGGGTCTGTGCTACAGACCACTGGGATCATGGAATTGTACCAACAATGCCAGGATGGCATAGAGGGGGCAATTCCATGATCATAGACATGTTACATGGCCATATTCGGAGTTACCATGGTGAAGCTACATATAGGTAGTGACCTATATGTAGTGCACGCGTGTAATGGTGTCCCCGCACTCACAAAGTTCAGTGAATTGGCTCTGAACAATGTGGGGGCACCTTGGCTAGTGCCAGGGTGCCCTCACACTAAGTAACTTTGCACCTAACCTTTACCAGGTAAAGGTTAGACATATAGGTGACTTATAAGTTACTTAAGTGCAGTGTAAAATGGCTGTGAAATAACGTGGACGTTATTTCACTCAGGCTGCAGTGGCAGGCCTGTGTAAGAATTGTCAGAGCTCCCTATGGGTGGCAAAAGAAATGCTGCAGCCCATAGGGATCTCCTGGAACCCCAATACCCTGGGTACCTCAGTACCATATACTAGGGGATTATAAGGGTGTTCCAGTAAGCCAATGTAAATTGGTAAAAATGGTCACTAGCCTGTCAGTGACAATTTGGAAAGAAATGAGAGAGCATAACCACTGAGGTTCTGATTAGCAGAGCCTCAGTGAGACAGTTAGTCACTACACAGGTAACACATACAGGCACACTTATGAGCACTGGGGCCCTGGGTTACCAGGGTCCCAGTGACACATACAACTAAAACAACATATATACAGTGAAAAATGGGGGTAACATGCCAGGCAAGATGGTACTTTCCTACATGCACCTCCCAGGGGAGGTGCCCAGAGCTCCTGCAGTGTGCTCCAGACCTCTGCCATCTTGGAAACAGAGGTGCTGCTGGCACACTGGACTGCTCTGAGTGGCCAGTGCCAGCAGGTGACATCAGAGACTCCTTCTGATAGGCTCTTACCTGTGTTGCTAGCCTATCCTCCTTCCTAAGTAGCCAAACCTCCTTTTCTGGCTATTTAGGGTCTCTGCTTTGGGGAATTCTTTTGATAACGAATGCAAGAGCTCATCAGAGTTCCTCTGCATCTCTCTCTTCACCTTCTGTCAAGGAATCGACCGCTGACTGCTCAGGAAGCCTGCAAAACCGCAACAAAGTAGCAAAGACGACTACTGCAACCTTGTATTGCTGATCCTGCCGCCTTCTCGACTATTTTCCTGGTGGTGCATGCTGTGGGGGTAGTCTGCCTCCTCTCTGCACCAGAAGCTCCGAAGATATCTCCCGTGGAACGACGGAATCCTCCCCCTGCAACCGCAGGCACCAAAAGAACTGCATCACCGGTCCTCTGGGTCCCCTCTCAGCACATTGAGCGTGGTCCCTGGAACTCAGCAACTCTGTCCAAGTGACTCCCACAGTCCAGTGACTCTTCAGTCCAAGTTTGGTGGAGGTAAGTCCTTGCCTCACCTCGCTAGACTGCATTGCTGGGAACCGCGTGATTTGCAGCTACTCCGGCCTCTGTGCACTTCCGGCGGAAATCCTTTGAGCACAGCCAAGCCTGGGTCCACGGCACTGTAACCTGCATTGCACAACTTTCTAAGTTGGCCTTCGGCGACGTGGGACTCCTTTGTGCAACTTCAGGTGAGCACTGTTTCACTCCTCTTCATAGTGCCTGTTCCGGCACTTCTGCGGGTGCTGCCTGCTTCTGAGAGGGCTCCTAGTCTTGCTCGACGCCCCCTCTGTCCTGTAGGAGGCTGGACTGGCTTGTAGTGAGTACCAAGGGGTACTTGCACCTTGCACCAGGCCCAGTTATCCCTTATTAGTGTATAGGGTGTCTAGCAGCTTAGGCTGATAGATAATGGTAGCTTAGCAAAGCAGCTCAGGCTGAACTAGGAGACGTGTGAAGCTACTACAGTACCACTTAGTGTCATATGCACAATATCATAAGAAAACACAATACACAGTTATACTAAAAATAAAGGTACTTTATTTTTATGACAATATGCCAAAGTATCTTAGAGTGTACCCTCAGTGAGAGGATAGGAAATATACACAAGATATATATACACAATAGCAAAAATATGCAGTATAGTCTTAGAAAACAGTGCAAACAATGTATAGTTACAATAGGATGCAATGGGGAAACATAGGGATAGGGGCAACACAAACCATATACTCCAGAAGTGGAATGCGAACCACGAATGGACCCCAAACCTATGTGACCTTGTAGAGGGTCGCTGGGACTATTGGAAAATAGTGAGAGTTAGCAAAATAACCCACCCCAAGACCCTGAAAAGTGAGTGCAAAGTGCACCAAAGTTCCCCTAAGGACAAAATAGTCGTGTTAGAGGGAGAATGCAAGGAAAACACAAATCAGCAATGCAACAACGATGGATTCCTGTCTGAAGGTACCTGTGGAACAAGGGGACCAAGTCCAAAAGTCACAAGCAGCTCGGAGATGGGCAGATGCCCAAGAAATGCCAGCGGTTGGTGCAAAGAAGCTCTTACTAGGCTGAAGAACTGTGAATACTGCAGGAACGACAAGGGCTAGAGACTTCCCCTTTGGAGGATGGATCCCACACGGCTTGGAGAGTCGTGCAGAAGTGTTTTCCCGCCGGATGGATGCCAACAAGCCTTGCTACACGCAAATCGTGCATTTGGCGTTTTTGGACGCTGCTGGGGCCCAGGAGGGACCAGGAGGTCACAAATTGGACCTGCAGAGAGAGGGGACGTCGAGCAAGACAAAGAGCCCTCACTGAAGCAGGTAGCACCCGGAGAAGTGCCAGAAACAGGCACTACGAGGATGCATGAAACGGTGCTCGCCGAAGTTGCACAAAGGAGTCCCACGTCGCCGGAGACCAACTTAGAAAGTCGTGCAATGCAGGTTAGAGTGCCGTGGACCCAGGCTTGGCTGTGCACACAGGATTTCCGCCGGAAGTGCACAGGGGCCGGAGAAGCTTGCAAAGTCGCGGTTCCCAGCAATGCAGCCCAGCGAGGTGAGGCAAGGACTTACCTCCACCAAACTTGGGCTGAAGAGTCACTGGACTGTGGGGGTCACTTGGACGGTGTCGCTGGATTCGAGGGACCTCGCTCGTCGTGCTGAGAGGAGACCCAAGGGACCGGAGATGCAGCTTTTTGGTGCCTGCGGTTGCAGGGGGAAGATTCCGTCGACCCACGGGAGATTTCTTCGGAGCTTCTGGTGCAGAGAGGAGGCAGACTACCCCCACAGCATGCACAAGCAGGAAAACAGTCGAGAAGGCGGCAGGATCAGCGTTACAGAGTTGCAGTAGTCGTCTTTGCTACTATGTTGCAGGTTTGCAGGCTTCCAGCGCGGTCAGCGGTCGATTCCTTATCAGAAGGTGAAGAGGGAGATGCAGAGGAACTCGGCTGAGCTCATGCATTCGTTATCTAAAGTTTCCCCAGAGACAGAGACCCTAAATAGCCAGAAAAGAGGGTTTGCCTACCTAGGAGAGAGGAAAGGCTACTAACACCTGAAGGAGCCTATCACAAGGAGTCTCTGACGTCACCTGGTGGCACTGGCCACTCAGAGCAGTCCAGTGTGCCAGCAGCACCTCTGTTTCCAAGATGGCAGAGGTCTGGAGCACACTGGAGGAGCTCTGGACACCTCCCAGGGGAGGTGCAGGTCAGGGGAGTGGTCACTCCCCTTTCCTTTGTCCAGTTTCGCGCCAGAGCAGGGGCTAAGGGGTCCCTGAACCGGTGTAGACTGGCTTATGCAGAATTGGGCACCTCTGTGCCCAACAAAGCATTTCCAGAGGCTGGGGGAGGCTACTCCTCCCCTGCCTTCACACCATTTTCCAAAGGGAGAGGGTGTCACACCCTCTCTCAGAGGAAGTTCTTTGTTCTGCCATCCTGGGCCAGGCCTGGCTGGACCCCAGGAGGGCAGATGCCTGTCTGAGGGGTTGGCAGCAGCAGCAGCTGCAGAGAAACCCCAGGAAGGGCAGTCTGGCAGTACCAGGGTCTGTGCTACAGACCACTGGGATCATGGAATTGTACCAACAATGCCAGGATGGCATAGAGGGGGCAATTCCATGATCATAGACATGTTACATGGCCATATTCGGAGTTACCATGGTGAAGCTACATATAGGTAGTGACCTATATGTAGTGCACGCGTGTAATGGTGTCCCCGCACTCACAAAGTTCAGTGAATTGGCTCTGAACAATGTGGGGGCACCTTGGCTAGTGCCAGGGTGCCCTCACACTAAGTAACTTTGCACCTAACCTTTACCAGGTAAAGGTTAGACATATAGGTGACTTATAAGTTACTTAAGTGCAGTGTAAAATGGCTGTGAAATAACGTGGACGTTATTTCACTCAGGCTGCAGTGGCAGGCCTGTGTAAGAATTGTCAGAGCTCCCTATGGGTGGCAAAAGAAATGCTGCAGCCCATAGGGATCTCCTGGAACCCCAATACCCTGGGTACCTCAGTACCATATACTAGGGAATTATAAGGGTGTTCCAGTAAGCCAATGTAAATTGGTAAAATTGGTCACTAGCCTGTTAGTGAAAATTTGTAAGTAATGAGAGAGCATAACCACTGAGGTTCTGGTTAGCAGAGCCTCAGTGAGACAGTTAGGCACCACACAGGGAACATTTACATGCACACCTATGAGCACTGGGGCCCTGTGTGACAGGGTCCCAGTGACACATACATATAGGCCACAAACCTATGAGCACTGGGGTCCTGACTAGCAGGATCCCAGTGACACATAACAACCATACTGAAAACATGGTGTTTTCACTATGAGCACTGAGGCCTGGCTATCAGGATCCCAGTGAGACAGTGAAAACAGTGACAAACACCCTGACATACACTCACAAACAGGCCAAAAGTGGGGGTAACAAGGCTAGAAAGAGGCTACCTTCTCACACAACCCCCCCCCCCAAACGAAGGACAATAAGGCTAACCTTGGCCAGTTGAGACTTTATTGTCTAAGTGGTGATAAGTAGAGAGTAGCTCTGCAATAGACTGGTTACTCCCTTTATCATCCACTATATGGTTACTTCCCTGTGGGGATGTAAACCACCCTGTTTGAAGTTTTTTAGCTAAGCAACAATGTGAAGATGTATTTTCAGAGTTTCTATCAGTAAGTTTTAGTTTAGAGCAGTGGGAATTGTCCACTGAACCTATTTGTAGTGATGGAAATGCCAGACAGGGATGCTGTCTCAGAAAAGCCATAGCTGGGCAAAAACTTTGTCCATCTGGCTGGAAGAGAGAACAGGGATGCTGTTTCTCTTGAGTTGGAGCAGGGCAGGGATGCTGTCCTATGAGCTCCACACTAGGGCAGGGATGCTGTCCTAAGTGTTGTGAGGTAGTGCAGGGTTTCTGCACTAAAGTTTCTCTGGGAGGGTTGGAGGGATGCTCCATGTTAACTAAAATGGTGCTGTTTTTCTCACCAATGTTAGTTATCCCACAGAGAGGTACTTCCACCTCAGGGAGTCCAGCTTTGCCAGCTGATGATTCCCTTGGAACAGGTGCCACCCCAGGAGAGGTTTCTCCCACCACAGGAATAGTATCCTGAATGGTAGGGTGGTTAGGGGATACTGTGATACCCTTTTTACCTGTTGATGGAGAGGGATCCTGAGTTTTCAGGCCTTCTCTCCTTTGCTTTTTCATTTCACTTGAAATGAGAGGGAACAATTCCTCAGGGATGCCCAGCATGGCTGCATGGGCATAAAACTCTACATCAGCCCAACCTGAGGCCTCTAGGTCATTACCTAAGAGACAGTCTACAGGTAAGCTAGGTGATACCACCACCTGCTTAGGGCCAGTAACTCCACCCCAACTAAACTGAATTATAGCTAAGGGAAGAAACTTAGTGGAGTTATGGACATCAATAATCTTATACTGTTGTCCAATGATGTGTTGTTCAGGAGGCACTAGGTTTTCAGTCACCAAAGTGAAACTGGCACCTGTGTCCCTGTAGGCCAAGGCCTCAACACCATTTATTGAAACTGTCTGCCTGTACTTATCCATTGTAAGGGGACAAGCAGCCAGTGTGGCAAGGCCAATGCCACTAGGTGTGACAGAAACTGTCTTGGGACTGATGACATCAGTTTACACTATGGACCCATAAGTGAACCCAACTACACTCTTTGCTTGACTGTTGCCAGCAGTCCCACCACTAGTACCACTACTGCTAGGGGCACTAGAGCTTGATGTATTAGTGGTGGTAGGCTCAGGGGGTTTACCTGGACAGGACTTATTCCCTGGCCTATGGCCTCTGTTTTTACACACAAAGCACCAAGGCTTTTTAATGTGTGCAGGTTGGGAAGAAGAGGAAGAATTTGTTTTATCCCCACCCTCTGAAGAGTGTTAAAGATTTGAAGTGGGATCTTTGGTTTTACCCTTATCCCCATGCTTATCTTGAGATTTTTCACCATCTTTCTTCTTATTGCCATCTTTGTCACCCCCTGTATGAACTTTTCTGTTCACCCTTGTTCTGACCCATTTGTCTGCCTTCTTTCCCAATTCTTGGGGAGAGGTCAGATCAGAGTCTATCAGGTACTGGTGCAACAAATCAGACACACAATTATTAAGTATATGCTCTCTCAGGATTGTGTTATACAGGCTTTCATAATCAGTAACTTTACTGCCATGTAACCACCCCTCCAAGGCCTTCACTGAATGGTCAATGAAATCAACCCAGTCTTGTGAAGACTCCTTTTTGGTCTCTCTGAACTTTATCCTGTACTGTTCAGTGGTTAAGCCATAACCATCCAGGAGTGCATTCTTAAGAACTTGGAAATTATTAGCATCATTTTCTTTTACAGTAAGGAGCCTATCCCTACCTTTTCCAGTAAATGATAGCCATAGGATAGCAGCCCACTGCTTTTGAGGGACATCCTGTACAGCACAGGCCCTCTCAAGTGCAGCAAACCACTTGTTAATGTCATCCCCCTCCTTGTAAGGGGGAACTATCTTATGCAGATTCCTGGAATCATGCTCTTTTGCAGGATGACTATGGGGAATACTGCTGCTGCCACCATGGGTATCTAAACCCATTTTCTGTCTTTCCCTCTCTATTTCTAAAGACTGTCTATCCAAATCCAGCTGTTGCTTCTTGAGCTTCAGTCTGGTTTGCTCCACTCTCAATCTATTGAGCTCCCTTTCCAACAATCTGTCATCAGGGTGGGTGGGAGGGACATTTCTAGATACAGAGGTATGATGGGAATGAACAGAAGGAGACCTGTCCCTTACAGAGGGCACCCTAACAGCTTGGCTACCAGTATACTGTAATGTGAGAGCACATCATCAGTATGATGTGATTCAACCTCTGTACCAACTATGCTAGACTGTCTAGTAATGGGCAGGCTGAGAAGTTTCTTTCCTGAACCTTTTCCTGGGGGAGTCCCTGGATCAGATTGAGAACCATTAGCTACTTTTTCTACAGATTGGGCACTTATGGCCTTATCCTGTACTCTAAGCATATTAATTAACAGTTCTAAGGAAGGATTCTTCCCTACACTCAAACCTCTCTCTATGCAGAGACTCCTTGCTCCTTTCCAGCTAAGGTGATCATATGCAAGTTTGGACAGTTCAACTTTTTGGCCTGTGCCAGACATTTTTAGAGAGAGTTAAAGTGATAGACAAAGAGAAAAAAAAAGTTTTCAGAACTTTTTGGAAAGACAGAAAAAACTTTTTTAAACTTTTAAGAACTTTTTGAAAGTTTAGAAGTACTTTTCAGCACTTAGAAAAGAGTGAAAAGAGGAAATGCAAAACTTTTTGGCTATGTGTATATACACTGACCTTGTTTTGTATATTTTTCTCTTATGAAAAGTACAATGACAAGAGTGGTAAGTAGTCTCAAAGCACTTATCCCACCACTGCACAACCAATGTAGGAGGCTGGACTGGCTTGTAGTGAGTACCAAGGGGTACTTGCACCTTGCACCAGGCCCAGTTATCCCTTATTAGTGTATAGGGTGTCTAGCAGCTTAGGCTGATAGATAATGGTAGCTTAGCAAAGCAGCTCAGGCTGAACTAGGAGACGTGTGAAGCTACTACAGTACCACTTAGTGTCATATGCACAATATCATAAGAAAACACAATACACAGTTATACTAAAAATAAAGGTACTTTATTTTTATGACAATATGCCAAAGTATCTTAGAGTGTACCCTCAGTGAGAGGATAGGAAATATACACAAGATATATATACACAATAGCAAAAATATGCAGTATAGTCTTAGAAAACAGTGCAAACAATGTATAGTTACAATAGGATGCAATGGGGAAACATAGGGATAGGGGCAACACAAACCATATACTCCAGAAGTGGAATGCGAACCACGAATGGACCCCAAACCTATGTGACCTTGTAGAGGGTCGCTGGGACTATTGGAAAATAGTGAGAGTTAGCAAAATAACCCACCCCAAGACCCTGAAAAGTGAGTGCAAAGTGCACCAAAGTTCCCCTAAGGACAAAATAGTCGTGTTAGAGGGAGAATGCAAGGAAAACACAAATCAGCAATGCAACAACGATGGATTCCTGTCTGAAGGTACCTGTGGAACAAGGGGACCAAGTCCAAAAGTCACAAGCAGCTCGGAGATGGGCAGATGCCCAAGAAATGCCAGCGGTTGGTGCAAAGAAGCTCTTACTAGGCTGAAGAACTGTGAATACTGCAGGAACGACAAGGGCTAGAGACTTCCCCTTTGGAGGATGGATCCCCCACGCCTTGGAGAGTCGTGCAGAAGTATTTTCCCGCCGGATGGATGCCAACAAGCCTTGCTACACGCAAATCGTGCGTTTGGCGTTTTTGGACGCTGCTGGGGCCCAGGAGGGACCAGGAGGTCACAAATTGGACCTGCAGAGAGAGGGGACGTCGAGCAAGACAAAGAGCCCTCACTGAAGCAGGTAGCACCCGGAGAAGTGCCAGAAACAGGCACTACGAGGATGCGTGAAACGGTGCTCGCCGAAGTTGCACAAAGGAGTCCCACGTCGCCGGAGACCAACTTAGAAAGTCGTGCAATGCAGGTTAGAGTGCCGTGGACCCAGGCTTGGATGTGCACACAGGATTTCCGCCGGAAGTGCACAGGGGCTGGAGAAGCTTGCAAAGTCGCGGTTCCCAGCAATGCAGCCCAGCGAGGTGAGGCAAGGACTTACCTCCACCAAACTTGGGCTGAAGAGTCACTGGACTGTGGGGGTCACTTGGACGGTGTCGCTGGATTCGAGGGACCTCGCTCGTCGTGCTGAGAGGAGACCCAAGGGACCGGAGATGCAGCTTTTTGGTGCCTGCGGTTGCAGGGGGAAGATTCCGTCGACCCACGGGAGATTTCTTCGGAGCTTCTGGTGCAGAGAGGAGGCAGACTACCCCCACAGCATGCACAAGCAGGAAAACAGTCGAGAAGGCGGCAGGATCAGCGTTACAGAGTTGCAGTAGTCGTCTTTGCTACTATGTTGCAGGTTTGCAGGCTTCCAGCGCGGTCAGCGGTCGATTCCTTATCAGAAGGTGAAGAGGGAGATGCAGAGGAACTCGGCTGAGCTCATGCATTCGTTATCTAAAGTTTCCCCAGAGACAGAGACCCTAAATAGCCAGAAAAGAGGGTTTGGCTACCTAGGAGAGAGGAAAGGCTACTAACACCTGAAGGAGCCTATCACAATGAGTCTCTGACGTCACCTGGTGGCACTGGCCACTCAGAGCAGTCCAGTGTGCCAGCAGCACCTCTGTTTCCAAGATGGCAGAGGTCTGGAGCACACTGGAGGAGCTCTGGACACCTCCCAGGGGAGGTGCAGGTCAGGGGAGTGCTCACTCCCCTTTCCTTTGTCCAGTTTCGCGCCAGAGCAGGGGCTAAGGGGTCCCTTAACCGGTGTAGACTGGCTTATGCAGAATTGGGCACCTCTGTGCCCAACAAAGCATTTCCAGAGGCTGGGGGAGGCTACTCCTCCCCTGCCTTCACACCATTTTCCAAAGGGAGAGGGTGTCACACCCTCTCTCAGAGGAAGTTCTTTGTTCTGCCATCCTGGGCCAGGCCTGGCTGGACCCCAGGAGGGCAGATGCCTGTCTGAGGGGTTGGCAGCAGCAGCAGCTGCAGAGAAACCCCAGGAAGGGCAGTCTGGCAGTACCAGGGTCTGTGCTACAGACCACTGGGATCATGGAATTGTACCAACAATGCCAGGATGGCATAGAGGGGGCAATTCCATGATCATAGACATGTTACATGGCCATATTCGGAGTTACCATGGTGAAGCTACATATAGGTAGTGACCTATATGTAGTGCACGCGTGTAATGGTGTCCCCGCACTCACAAAGTTCAGTGAATTGGCTCTGAACAATGTGGGGGCACCTTGGCTAGTGCCAGGGTGCCCTCACACTAAGTAACTTTGCACCTAACCTTTACCAGGTAAAGGTTAGACATATAGGTGACTTATAAGTTACTTAAGTGCAGTGTAAAATGGCTGTGAAATAACGTGGACGTTATTTCACTCAGGCTGCAGTGGCAGGCCTGTGTAAGAATTGTCAGAGCTCCCTATGGGTGGCAAAAGAAATGCTGCAGCCCATAGGGATCTCCTGGAACCCCAATACCCTGGGTACCTCAGTACCATATACTAGGGAATTATAAGGGTGTTCCAGTAAGCCAATGTAAATTGGTAAAATTGGTCACTAGCCTGTTAGTGAAAATTTGAAAGTAATGAGAGAGCATAACCACTGAGGTTCTGGTTAGCAGAGCCTCAGTGAGACAGTTAGGCACCACACAGGGAACATTTACATGCACACCTATGAGCACTGGGGCCCTGTGTGACAGGGTCCCAGTGACACATACATATAGGCCACAAACCTATGAGCACTGGGGTCCTGACTAGCAGGATCCCAGTGACACATAACAACCATACTGAAAACATGGTGTTTTCACTATGAGCACTGAGGCCTGGCTATCAGGATCCCAGTGAGACAGTGAAAACAGTGACAAACACCCTGACATACACTCACAAACAGGCCAAAAGTGGGGGTAACAAGGCTAGAAAGAGGCTACCTTCTCACATGTCCCCAGACGCAATTGGCGACATCCTGGTCCCTCCTGGGCCACTGCAGCATCCAAAAACGCTAACCACACGACTTGCAGCTAGCAAGGCTTGTTGGCAATCTTTCGGCGGGAAAACACTTCTGCACGACTCTGCGCGGCGTGGGGGATCCATCCTCTAAAGGGGAAGCCTCTAGCCCTTGTCGTTCTTGCAGAATCCTCAGCTTCTACTGTCCAGTAGCAGCTTCTTTGCACCCACCGCTGGCATTTCCTGGGCATCTGCCCATCTCCGACTTGCTTGTGACTTTTGGACTTGGTCCCCTTGTTCCACAGGTACCCTTGACTGGAAATCCATCATTGTTGCATTGCTGGTTTGTGTCTTTCCTGCAGAATTCCCCTATCACGACCAGGGGAGGTGCCCAGAGCTCCTGCAGTGTGCTCCAGACCTCTGCCATCTTGGAAACAGAGGTGCTGCTGGCACACTGGACTGCTCTGAGTGGCCAGTGCCACCAGGTGACGTCAGAGACTCCTTCTGATAGGCTCCTTCAGGTGTTGCTAGCCTATCCTTTCTCCTAAGTAGCCAAACCCTCTTTTCTGGCTATTTAGGGTCTCTGTCTCTGGGGACACTTTAGATAACGAATGCAAGAGCTCATCAGAGTTCCTCTGCATCTCTCTCTTCACCTTCTGCCAAGGAATCGACTGCTGACCGCGCTGGAAGCCTGCAAACCTGCAACATAGTAGCAAAGACGACTACTGCAACTCTGTAACGCTGATCCTGCCGCCTTCTCGACTGTTTTCCTGCTTGTGCATGCTGTGGGGGTAGTCTGCCTCCTCTCTGCACCAGAAGCTCCGAAGAAATCTCCCGTGGGTCGACGGAATCTTCCCCCTGCAACCGCAGGCACCAAAAAGCTGCATTACCGGTCCCTTGGGTCTCCTCTCAGCACGACGAGCGAGGTCCCTTGAATCCAGCAACTCTGTCCAAGTGACCCCCACAGTCCAGTGACTCTTCAGTCCAAGTTTGGTGGAGGTAAGTCCTTGCCTCACCTCGCTGGGCTGCATTGCTGGGAACCGCGACTTTTGCAGCTACTCCGGCCCCTGTGCACTTCCGGCAGAAATCCTTCGTGCACAGCCAAGCCTGGGTCCACGGCACTCTAACCTGCATTGCACGACTTTCTAAGTTGGTCTCCGGCGACGTGGGACTCCTTTGTGTAACTTCGGGTGAGCACTGTTTCACGCATCCTTGTAGTGCCTGTTTCTGGCACTTTTCTGGGTGCTACCTGCTGCTGAGAGGGCTCCTTGTCTTGCTCGACGTCCCCTCTCTCTCCTGGTCCAATTTGCGACCTCCTGGTCCCTCCAGGGCCACAGCAGCTATCAAAAACGCTAACTGCACAATTTGCAGCTAGCAAGGCTTGTTGGCGTTCTTTCGGCGGGACAACACTTCTGCACGACTCTACAAGGCTAGTGGAATCCGTCCTCCAAAGGGGAAGTTTCTAGCCCTTTGCGTTCCTGCAGAAACTGCAGCTTCTTCTGTCCAGTAGAAGCTTCTTTGCACCCGCAGCTGGCATTTCCTGGGCATCTGCCCCACTCCGACTTGCTTGTGACTTTTGGACTTGGTCCCCTTGTTCCACAGGTACCCCAGATTGGAAATCCAGCGTTGTTGCATTGTTGGTTTGTGTCTTTCCTGCATTATTCCTCTAACACGACTTCTTTGTCTTTAGGGGAACTTTGGTTCACTTTGCACTCACTTTTCAGGGTCTTGGGGAATGTTATTTTTCTAACTCTCACTATTTTCTGATAGTCCCAGCGACCCTCTACAAGGTCACATAGGTTTGGGGTCCATTCGTGGTTCGCATTCCACTTTTGGAGTATATGGTTTGTGTTGCCCCTATCCCTATGTTTCCCCATTGCATCCTATTGTAACTATACATTGTTTGCACTGTTTTCTACGACTATACTGCATATTTTTGCTATTGTTTATATGTGTGGAGAAGTGTGGCTCAATAGTTAGAGTGGCAGACCCTGAAGCAGAGATCTGGCTCAAGACCAGGGTTCAAGTCCCGCTTCGGCAGGTCTTGGGCTCAATTCCCCTTGACCAGATAATTCTCGCCTCGGTGCCTAATCTAATTTATGGGTCCCACTCTGCAACTCTGGGCAATAGCTTGCTTAATCTCCACAACGGCCCCAACAGCGCTTGGATGCCTGGCTTCACCCTGGGGGTGCTCAGGAGTGGGTGCCTCACAGGGAAAAGCCAGGAGGGGTTCCATAGCGGTATGAGTACAGCGCCTTGAGACCCTAACGGGTGAGTAGTGCGCTATACAAGTGCTAATTTACATTTACATTTATCTTGTGTATATTTCCTATCCTCTCACTGAGAGTACACTCTAAGATACTTTGGCATATTGTCATAAAAATAAAGTACCTTTATTTTTAGTATAACTGTGTATTGTGTTTTCTTATGATATTGTGCATATGACACTAAGTGGTACTGTAGTAGCTTCACCCGTCTCCTAGTTCAGCCTAAGCTGCTCTGCTAAGCTACCATTATCTATCAGCCAAAGCTGCTAGACACCCTATACACTAATAAGGGATAACTGGGCCTGGTGCAAGGTGCAAGTACCCCTTGGTACTCACTACAAGCCAGTCCAGCCTCCTACACCTGTTTCTGGCACTTCTCCGGGTGCTACCTGCTGCTGAGAGGGCTCCTTGTCTTGCTCGACGTCCCCTCTCTCTCCTGGTCCAATTTGCGACCTCCTGGTCCCTCCTGGGCCACAGCAGCGTCCAAAAACGCTAACCGCAAGATTTGCAGCTAGCAAGGCTTGTTGGCGTTCTTTCGGCGGGAAAACACTTCTGCACGACTGTACAAGGTGAGATGGATCCGTCCTCCAAAGGGGAAGTCTCTAGCCCTTTGCGTTCCTGCAGAAATTGCAGCTTCTTCTGTCCAGTAGAAGCTTCTTTGCACCCGCAGCTGGCATTTCCTGGGCATCTGCCCATCTCCGACTTGCTTGTGACTTTTGGACTTGGTCCCCTTGTTCCACCGGTACCCCAGATTGGAAATCCAGCGTTGTTGCATTGTTGGTTTGTGTCTTTCCTGCATTATTCCTCTAAGACGACTTCTTTGTCCTTAGGGGAACATTAGTGCACTTTGCACTCACTTTTCAGGGTCTTGGGGAGGGTTATTTTTCTAACTCTCACTATTTTCTAATAGTCCCAGCGACCCTCTACAAGGTCACATAGGTTTGGGGTCCATTCGTGGTTCGCATTCCACTTTTGGAGTATATGGTTTGTGTTGCCCCTATCCCTATGTTTACCCATTGCATCCTATTGTAACTATACATTGTTTGCACTGTTTTCTAAGACTATACTGCATATTTTTGGTATTGTGTACATATATCTTGTGTATATTTCCTATCCTCTCACTGAGGGTACACTCTAAGATACTTTGGCATATTGTCATAAAAATAAAGTACCTTTATTTTTAGTATAACTGTGTATTGTGTTTTCTTATGATATTGTGCATATGACACTAAGTGGTACTGTAGTAGCTTCACACGTCTCCTAGTTCAGCCTAAGCTGCTCTGCTAAGCTACCATTATATATCAGCCTAAGCTGCTAGACACCCGATACACTAATAAGGGATAACTGGGCCTGGTGCAAGGTGCAAGTACCCCTTGGTACTCACTACAAGCCAGTCCAGCCTCCTACACCCCCCCCCCCCACACGTTCACATCATCCTGATCCTCCTCACGATATTTCCATCACCCTAATTTTCAAGCCTGTCACCCAGATTTCTTTTTGGCTTTTACATTTCTTTTGCTCAGACCACATTGTCCAGGACAGAGGTGAGGGTTCAGTCAACTTAAATGTCTTTATATCATGTGTTTATTTCATCTCACATGTGATGCTTCATTTACAGAGGTCAAATATCAGTCTATGTCTCATGACAAACTGCTGCTTATTCTTTTAATATGAGATTGGTGTTTACGTTTTTTCTCTGATTCCAAAGCAAGAGGAGTTGATAAAGTAAATTATGTGGCAGTCTCGGGATGTTGCTTTTTTGGAAAACACAACAAAATGTAAATACCTGTATTTTAAATGTTTATATTCAGCGCTTAGGAAAAAAAAACTAAAAAAAACTAAAAAAAACTTTTTTTGTATTTCAGAAGTGTGCTGAAAACAGCGTTTTTATTAGGGTCAAAACAAATATAGCTTCTTTAAATGGTGACGCACAAATGATAAATATTAACAGAAACCCCATTTCCACACATTATCATTTGAGTGCTCTATGCTATATGGGTTTATCAGTAAAACTGTGTCCCTGCAAACTTGGTGGCCATAGCAATGAAAATGTTCTGTCTATAAATGACAGTGCTCTGCCAAATGATGCTTTAACTGCATTTAAAAATCACCCCATCCTCATATCCGTTAAAGGTAGGTGGATCACGAACGTTTGTTGTTCTAAAAAATGGGCTGTGACTCTACAAAGTTTGGGAACCACTGACTTAGTTTAATTCATGCTCTTATCTTTGTAAACACTTTTTTTGCATTTGTGTATGCATTCACCTTCAAATACTTCACATACTTTCCCCCATCCCATTACAAAATGGACGCTACCCTGCCTGGAGACCCTTTATGCTCCATAGCCGGCTAAATAAAGACCTTCACACTATTGATCTAGATGCTGGTTAATTAGTACATTATCTTTACTGTTTAGCCTGTTGTAGGAGGCTGGACTGGCTTGTAGTGAGTACCAAGGGGTACTTACACCTTGCACCAGGCCCAGGTATCCCTTATTAGTGTATAGGTGTAGGAGGCTGGACTGGCTTGTAGTGAGTACCAAGGGGTACTTGCACCTTGCACCAGGCCCAGTTATCCCTTATTAGTGTATAGGGTGTCTAGCAGCTTAGGCTGATAGATAATGGTAGCTTAGCAGAGCAGCTTAGGCTGAACTAGGAGACGAGTGAAGCTCCTACAGTACCACTAGTGTCACTTGCACAATATCATAAGAAAACACAATACACAGATATACTAAGAATAAAGGTACTTTATTTTTATGACAATATGCCAAAGTATCTCAGAATGTACCCTCAGTATGAGGATAGCAAATATACACAAGATATATGTACACAATACCAAAAATATGCAGTATAGTCTTAGAAAACAGTGCAAACAATGTATAGTTACAATAGGATGCAATGGGGACACATAGGGATAGGGGCAACACAAACCATATACTCCAAAAGTGGAATGCGAACCACGAATGGACCCCAAACCTATGTGACCTTGTAGAGGGTCGCTGGGACTATTAGAAACTAGTGAGGGTTAGAAAAATAGCCCACCCCAAGACCCTGAAAAGTGAGTGCAAGGTGCACTAAAGTTCCCCAAAGGACATAGAAGTCGTGATAGGGGAATTCTGCAGGAAAGACACAAACCAGCAATGCAACAACAATGGATTTCCAGTCGAGGGTACCTGTGGAACAAGGGGACCAAGTCCAAAAGTCACAAGCAAGTCGGAGATGGGCAGATGCCCAGGAAATGCCAGCTGTGGGTGCAAAGAAGCTGCTACTGGACAGTAGAAGCTGAGGATTCTGCAGAAACGACAAGGGCTAGAAACTTCCCCTTTGGAGAATGGATCCCCCACGCCGTGGAGAGTCGTGCAGAAGTGTTTTCCCGCCGAAAGACCGCCAACAAGCCTTGCTAGCTGCAAGTCGTGCTGTTAGTGTTTTTGGATGCTGCTGTGGCCCAGGAGGGACCAGGATGTCGCCAATTATGTCTGGGGACAGAGGGGGTGTCGAGCAAGATAAGGAGCCCTCTTAGAAGCAGGCAGCACCCGCAGAAGTGCCAGAACAGGTACTACGAAAAAGAGTGAAATGGTGGTCACCCGAAGTTGCACAAAGGAGTCCCACGTCGCCGGAGACCAACTTAGAAAGTCGTGCAATGCAGGTTAGAGTGCCGTGGACCCAGGCTTGGCTGTGCACAAAGGATTTCCGCCAGAAGTGCACAGAGGCCGGAGTAGCTGCAAAAGTCGCAGTTCCCAGCAATGCAGTCTGGCGTGGGGAGGCAAGGATTTACCTCCACCAAACTTGGACTGAAGAATCACTGGACTGTGGGAGTCACTTGGACAGAGTTGCTGGAATCAAGGGAGCTCGCTCGTTGTGCTGAGAGGAGACCCAGAGTACCGGTAATGCAGTTCTTTGGTGCCTGCGGTTGCAGGGGGAAGATTCCGTCGACCCACGGGAGATTTCTTCGGAGCTTCTAGTGCAGAGAGGAGGCAGACTACCCCCACAGCATGCACCACCAGGAAAACAGTCGAGATGGCGGCAGGATCAGCATTACGGAGTTGCAGTAGTCGTCTTAGCTACTTTGTTGCAGTTTTGCAGGCTTCCAGCGCGGTCAGCAGTCGATTCCTTGGCAGAAGGTGAAGAGGAACTCTGATGAGCTCTTGCATTCGTTATCTAAGGAAATCCCCAAAGCAGAGACCCTAAATAGCCAGAAAAGAGGGTTTGGCTACTTAGGAGAGAGGATAGGCTGCTAACACCTGAAGGAGCCTATCAGAAGGAGTCTCTGACATCACCTGGTGGCACTGGCCACTCAGAGCAGTCCAGTGTGCCAGCAGCACCTCTGTTTCCAAGATGGCAGAGGTCTGGAGCACACTGGAGGAGCTCTGGACACCTCCCAGGGGAGGTGCAGATTAGGGGAGTGGTCACTCCCCTTTCCATTGTCCAGTTTCGCGCCAGAGCAGGGCTAAGGGGTCCCCTGAACCGGTGTAGACTGGCTTATGCAGAATTGGGCACATCTGTGCCCAAGAAAGCATTTCCAGAGGCTGGGGGAGGCTACTCCTCCCCTGCCTTCACACCATTTTCCAAAGGGAGAGGGTGTAACACCCTCTCTCAGAGGAAGTCCTTTGTTTTGCCAACCTGGGCCAGGCCTGGCTGGACCCCAGGAGGGCATATGCCTGTCTGAGGGGTTGGCAGCAGCAGCAGCTGTAGTGAAACCCCAGGAAGGGCAGTTTGGCAGTACCAGGGTCTGTGCTACAGACCACTGGGATCATGGGATTGTGCCAACTATGCCAGGATGGTATAGAGGGGGCAATTCCATGATCATAGACATGTTACATGGCCATATTCGGAGTTACCATTGTGAAGCTACATATAGGTAGTGACCTATATGTAGTGCACGCGTGTAATGGTGTCCCCGCACTCACAAAGTCCGGGGAATTGGCCCTGAACAATGTGGGGGCACCTTGGCTAGTGCCAGGGTGCCCTCACACTAAGTAACTTTGCACCTAACCTTTACCAGGTAAAGGTTAGACATATAGGTGACTTATAAGTTACTTAAGTGCAGAGTAAAATGGCTGTGAAATAACGTGGACGTTATTTCACTCAGGCTGCAGTGGCAGGCCTGTGTAAGAATTGTCAGAGCTCCCTATGGGTGGCAAAAGAAATGCTGCAGCCCATAGGGATCTCCTGGAACCCCAATACCCTGGGTACCTCAGTACCATATACTAGGGAATTATAAGGGTGTTCCAGTAAGCCAATGTAAATTGGTAAAAATAGTCACTAGCCTGTTAGTGACAATTTGTAAAGAAATGAGAGAGCATAACCACTGAGGTTCTGATTAGCAGAGCCTCAGTGAGACAGTTAGTCACTACACAGGTAACACATTCAGGCACACTTATGAGCACTGGGGCCCTGGTGAACAGGGTCCCCGTGACACATACAACTAAAACAACATATATTCAGTGAAAAATGGGGGTAACATGCCAGGCAAGATGGTACTTTCCTACACAACCCCCCCCCCAAACGAAGGACAATAAGACTAGCCATGACCTGATGAGTCTTCATTGTCTAAGTGGAAATATCTGGAGAGTCCATCTGCATTGGAGTGGCTACTCCCAGGTCTATGTTCCACTGTATAGTCCATTCCCTGTAGGGATATGGACCACCTCAACAATTTAGGATTTTCACCTTTCATTTGTTTTAGCCAAAGTAGAGGTTTGTGGTCTGTCTGAACAATGAAGTGAGTGCCAAACAGGTATGGCCTCAACTTCTTCAGTGCCCAGACCACAGCAAAGGCCTCCCTCTCAATGGCAGACCAACGCTTTTCTCTAGGGGTCAACCTCCTACTAATAAAAGCAACAGGTTGATCCTGGCCCTCAGAATTAAGTTGTGATAGGACTGCCCCTACTCCTAATTCAGATGCATCAGTCTGGACATAGATTTTTTTAGAGTAACAAGGGCTTTTCAGGACAGGTGCAGAGCACATGGCCTGCTTCAGCTCCTCAAAAGCTTTCTGACAGTTTGCTGTCCATAATACCTTTTTAGGCATCTTTTTGGAAGTGAGGTCATTAAGAGGGGCTGCAATGGAGCCATAGCTCTTAATGAACCTCCTGTAATACCCAGTGAGGCCTAGGAAGGCTCTCACCTGAGTCTGTGTAGTAGGGGGAACCCAATCAATAATTGTTTGGATTTTCCCCTGTAGTGGTGCAATCTGTTCCCCACCAACAAGGTGTCCCAGATAAACCACCTTACCCTGCCCTATCTGGCACTTTGAAGCCTTGATAGTGAGGCCTGCCTTTTGCAGGGCCTCCAAAACTTTCCATAGGTGGACCAGGTGATCATCCCAGCTGGAGCTAAAGACAGCTATATCGTCCAAATATGCTGCACTGAAAGCTTCCAGCCCTTGCAGGACTGTGTTCACCAACCTCTGAAAAGTGGCAGGTGCATTTTTCAAACCAAAAGGCATTACAGTAAACTGGTAATGTCCTCCAATGGTTGAAAATGCTGTTTTAGGTTTAGCATCTTCTGACAATTTGATCTGCCAATACCCTGCAGTCGAATCAAAAGTGCTTAGATACTTGGCAGATGCCAGTGTATCTATGAGCTCATCTGCCCTGGGTATAGGGTGAGCATCAGTTTTGGTTACCAAGTTGAGACCTCTATAGTCTACACAAAACCGCATTTCCTTCTTTCCATCTTTGGAATGGGGTTTTGGTACAAGTACCACAGGAGAAGCCCATGGACTGTCAGAGTGCTCAACCACTCCTAGTTCTAACATTTTCTGGACCTCTTGCTTTATGCAGTCCCTGACATGGTCAGGCTGCCTATAGATCTTACTTTTGACAGGGAAGCTGTCTCCAGTATCTATAGTGTGCTCACACCAAGAAGTGGTACCTGGCACAGTAGAGAAGAGTTCAGAGAATTGACCTAGGAGGTTTATGCAATTGTCTTTCTGCTCAGCAGTAAGACAATCAGCCAAAACTACACCTTCCACCAGAGCATCTTGTTCTGTGGAAGAGAAGAGATCAGGTAGAGGATCACTGTCTTCTTCCTGTCCCTCATCTGTTGCCATGAGCAGGGTGAGATCAGCCCTGTCATAGTAGGGTTTCAGGCAGTTTACATGGAGTACCCTAAGGGGACTCCTTGCAGTGCCTAAGTCATCTAAATAGGTGACTTCTCCCTTTTTCTCAACAATTGTGTGGGGTCCACTCCATTTATCTTGGAGTGCTCTTGGGGCCACAGGCTCCAAGACCCACACTTTCTGCCCTGGTTGGTACTGAACCAAAACAGCCTTCTGATCATGCCATTGCTTCTGGAGCTCTTGGCTGGCCTGAAGTTTTTTACTGGCCTTTTTCATGTACTCAGCCATTATTGATCTGAGGCCAAGTACATAATCCACAATATCCTGCTTAGGAGCTTTTAAAGGTTGTTCCCAACCCTCCTTTACAAGTGTGAGTGGACCCCTAACAGGGTGTCCAAAAAGAAGTTCAAAGGGGCTGAAGCCCACTCCTTTCTGGGGTACCTCCCTGTGGGCAAAAAGGAGGCATGGTAGAAGGATATCCCATCTCCTACAGAGTTTTTCAGGGAGACCCATAATCATGCCTTTGAGAGTTTTATTAAATCTCTCCACCAGTCCATTTGTTTGTGGATGATAGGGTGCAGTGAACTTGTATGTTACACCACACTCCTTCCACATGGCCTTTAAGTATGCAGACATGAAATTGCTTCCCCTGTCTGATACTACTTCCTTTGGGAAGCCCACTCTGGAAAATATTCCCAGGAGGGCCTTTGCCACTGCAGGTGCTGTAGTGGTCCTTAAAGGAATTGCTTCAGGGTATCTTGTGGCATGGTCCACTACCACCAAGATAAATCTATTGCCTGAAGCAGTAGGAGGGTCAAGGGGGCCAACTATGTCAACCCCTACCCTTTCAAAGGGAACCCCAACCACAGGCAGTGGGATAAGGGGTGCCTTTGGGGTGCCACCTGTCTTGCCACTGGCTTGCCAGGTTTCACAGGACTTACAAAATTCCTTTGTGTCCTCAGACATCCTAGGCCAATGAAACAAGGGAACAAGTCTGTCCCAAGTTTTCATTTGTCCCAGGTGTCCAGCTAGGGGAATGTTGTGGGCTAGAGTTAGGAGGAACTTTCTGTACTCCTGAGGAATCACTAATCTCCTGGCAGCTCCAGGTTTAGGATCCCTATGCTCAGTGTACAAGAGGTTGTCCTCCCAGTAAACTCTGTGAGAGTCACTGACATCCCCATTTGCCTGTTTGACAGCTTGCTGTCTGAGACCCTCTAATGTGGGACAGGTTTGCTGTGCCACACTCAGCTCCTCTCTGGCAGGCCCCCCTTCACCCAAAAGCTCAGCAGTGTCTGCTTCCAGCTCCTCTGGTGTAGGTTCTGCACAGGGAGGGAATTCTTCTTCCTCAGAAGTTGAATCCTCTGTAGGGGGAGGGATAGTAGGAAGTGGTTTGCTTCTACTAGCCCTAGCTTTAGGGAGCACTTGGTCCATTGTTCCAGGATCCAAGCTTCCCTGTCCTTTTTGCTTTTTGGCCTGAGCCCTTGTCAAAGCAAAAATATGCCCTGGGATGCCCAGCATTGCTGCATGGGCCTCCAACTCCACATCTGACCAAGCTGATGTCTCCAAATCATTTCCTAGTAGACAGTCTACAGGTAAATCTGTGGCTACCACAACTTTCTTTGGACCAGTAACCCCCCCCAGTTGAGATTAACAACAGCCATGGGGTGGCTAAGTGTGTTGTTGTGAGCATCGGTTACTTGGTACTGGTGACCAAGTAGGTGTTGTTCAGGGTGGACCAGTTTCTCTATGACCATAGTCACACTGGTACCAGTGTCCCTGTAGGCCTGAACCTCAACACCATTTATTAGGGGTAGCTGCTTGTACTTATCCATATTAAGGGGACAAGCAACTAAGGTGGCTAAATCAATAGCCCCCTCAGAGACTAACACAGCCTCTGTGGCCTCCCTAACAAGGCCAACCCCAACTAAGTTACCAATAGTGAGCCCAGCTACTCCCTTGGATTGGCTATTAGTAGGTTTGCTCCCACCACCACTGCTATTAGTAGGGACACTAGGGGTAGCAGTAGGGGTTGTAGTGGTAGGAGCATTGGTGCTTTTCTTTGGACAACTGGGATCTGTTGTCCAATGGCCTTTTATTTTACATAAATAGCACCATGGTTTCTTTTCCTTGTTCTGATTAAAAGAGGATTTGGGCCCACCACCCCCACCAGAGTGTTTTTGTGGGCCTGATGAAGAATCATTTTTTAGATTTGTCCCCACCCTTGTCAGAAGACTTAACATCCTTCTTTTTGTTGCCATCTTTGTCACCCCCTGTATGAACTTTTCTGTTCACCCTTGTTCTGAAACATTTGTCTGCCTTCTTTCCCAATTCTTGGGGAGAGGTCAGATCAGAGTCCACCAAGTACTGGTGCAACAAATCAGACACACAATTATTAAGAATATGCTCTCTCAGGATTAAGTTATACAGGCTGTCATAATCAGTAACTTTACTGCAATGTAACCACCCCTCCAAGGCCTTCACTGAATGGTCAATGAAATCAACCCAGTCTTGTGAAGACTCCTTTTTGGTCTCTCTGAACTTTATCCTGTACTGTTCAGTGGTTAAGCCATAACCATCCAGGAGTGCATTCTTAAGAACTTGGAAATTATTAGCATCATTTTCTTTCACAGTAAGGAGCCTATCTCTACCTTTTCCACTAAATGATAGCCATAGGATAGCAGCCCACTGTCTTTGAGGGACATCCTGTACAACACAGGCCCTCTCAAGTGCAGCAAACCACTTGTTAATGTCATCCCCCTCCTTATAAGGGGGAACTATCTTGTGCAGATTCCTGGAATCATGCTCTTTTACAGGATTACTATGGGGAATACTGCTGCTGCCACCATGGGTTTCTAAACCCAACTTCTGTCTTTCCATCTCTAGTTCAAAAGACTGTCTATCCAAATCCAGCTGTTGCTTTTTAAGCTTCAGTCTGGTTTGTTCCACCCTCACTTATTGAGTTCCCTCTCTAACATTCTGTCATCAGGGTTGGTGGGAGGGACATTCCTAGATACAGAGGTATGATGGGAATGAACAGAAGGAGACCTGTCCCTTACAGAAGCCACCCTAACAGCTTGGCTAACAGAAACATCACTACCAGTATGGTGAGAATAAATGCTTTTGCTATGATTTGAGACAACACTATTTGTATGGTGAGGCTCTCAATCATTACCAACTATGCTAGACTGTCTAGTAATGGGCAGGCTAGGGAGTTTCTTTCCTGAATCTTTTCCTGGGGGAGTCCCTGGATCAGATTGGGAACCATTAGCTACTTTTTCTACAGATGGGGCACTTCTAGCCTTATCCTGTTCTCTAAGCATGTTAAGTAACAGTTCCAAGGAAGGATTCTTCACTACACTCAAACCTCTCTCTATGCAGAGACTCCTTGCTCCTTTCCAGCTAAGGTGATCATATGCAAGTTTGGACAGATCAACATTTTGGCCTGTGCCAGACATTTTTAGAGAGAGTTAAAGTTATAGAAAAAGAGAAAAAAGTTTTCAGAACTTTTTAGAAAGACAGAAAAAAAAACTTTTAAAACTTTTAAGAACTTTTTGAAAGTTTAGAAGTACTTTTCAGCACTTTAGAAAAGAGTGAAAAGAGGAAATGCAAAACTTTTTAGCACTGTGTACACACACTGACCTTGTTTTGTATATTTTTCTCTTATGAAAAGTACAATGACAAGAGTGGTAATTAGTCTCAAAGCACTTATCCCACCACTGCACAACCAATGTAGGAGGCTGGACTGGCTTGTAGTGAGTACCAAGGGGTACTTGCACCTTGCACCAAGCCCAGTTATCCCTTATTAGTGTATAGGGTGTCTAGCAGCTTAGGCTGATAGATAATGGTAGCTTAGCAGAGCAGCTTAGGCTGAACTAGGAGACGTGTGAACCTACTACAGTACCACTTAGTGTCATATGCACAATATCATAAGAAAACACAATACACAGTTATACTAAAAATAAGGGTACTTTATTATTATGACAATATGCCAAAGTATCTTAGAGTGTACCCTCAGTGAGAGGATAGGAAATATACACAAAATATATGTACACAATACCAAAAATATGCAGTATAGTCTTAGAAAACAGTGCAAACAATGTATAGTTACAATAGGATGCAATGGGGAAACATAGGGATAGGGGCAACACAAACCATATACTCCACAAGTGGAATGCGAACCACGAATGGACCCCAAACCTATGTGACCTTGTAGAGGGTCGCTGGGACTATTAGAAAATAGTGAGAGTTAGAAAAATAACCCTCCCCAAGACCCTGAAAAGTGAGTGCAAAGTGCACTAAAGTTCCCCTAAGGACATAGAAGTCGTGTTAGAGGAATAATGCAGGAAAGACACAAACCAACAATGCAACAACGCTGGATTTCCAATCTGGGGTACCTGTGGAACAAGGGGACCAAGTCCAAAAGTCACAAGCAAGTTGGAGATGGGCAGATGCCCAGGAAATGCCAGCTGCGGGTGCAAAGGAGCTTCTACTGGACAGAAGAAGCTGAGGTTTCTGCAGGAACGCAAAGTGCTAGAGACTTCCCCTTTGGTGGACGGATCCCTCTCGCCTTGTAAAGTCGTGCAGAAGTGTTTTCCCGCCGAAAGAATGCCAACAAGCCTTGCTAGCTGCAAATCGTGCATTTAGCGTTTTTGGATGCTGCTGTGGCCCAGGAGAGACCAGGAGGTCGCAAATTGGACCAGGAGAGAGAGGGGACGTCGAACCAGACAATGAGCCCTCTCAGCAGCAGGTAGCACCCAGAGAAGTGCCAGAAACAGGCACTACGAGGATGCGTGAAACAGTGCTCACCCGAAGTTACACAAAGGAGTCCCACGTCGCCGGAGACCAACTTAGAAAGTCGTGCAATGCAGGTTAGAGTGCTGTGGACCCAGGCTTGGCTGTGCACAAAGGATTTCTGCCGGAAGTGCACAGGTGCCGGAGTAGCTGCAAAAGTCGCGGTTCCCAGCAATGCAGTCTAGCGAGGTGAGGCATGGACTTACCTCCACCAAACTTGGACTGAAGAGTCACTGGACTGTGGGGGCCACTTGGACAGAGTTGCTGGATTCGAGGGACCTCGCTCGTCGTGCTGAGAGGAGACCCAAGGGACCGGTAATGCAGCTTTTTGGTGCCTGCGGTTGCAGGGGGAAGATTCCGTCGACCCACGGGAGATTTCTTCGGAGCTTCTAGTGCAGAGAGGAGGCAGACTACCCCCACAGCATGCACCACCAGGAAAACAGTCGAGAAGGCGGCAGGATCAGCGTTACAGAGTTGCAGTAGTCATCTTTGCTACTATGTTGCAGGTTTGCAGGCTTCCAGCGCGGTCAGCAGTCGATTCCTTGGCAGAAGGTGAAGAGAGAGATGCAGAGGAACTCGGATGACCTCTTGCATTCGTTATCTAAAGTTTCCCCAGAGACAGAGACCCTAAATAGCCAGAAAAGAGGGTTTGGCTACTTAGGAGAGAGGATAGGCTACTAACACCTGAAGGAGCCTATCAGAAGGAGTCTCTGACATCACCTGGTGGCACTGGCCACTCAGAGCAGTCCAGTGTGCCAGCAGCACCTCTGTTTCCAAGATGTTTCCCAGGGGAGGTGCAGGTCAGGGGAGTGGTCACTCCCCTTTCCATTGTCCAGTTTCGCGCCAGAGCAGGGCTAAGGGGTCCCCTGACTGGCTTATGCAGAATTGGGCACATCTGTGCCCAAGAAAGCATTTCCAGAGGCTGGGGGAGGCTACTCCTCCCCTGCCTTCACACCATTTTCCAAAGGGAGAGGGTGTAACACCCTCTCTCAGAGGAAGTCCTTTGTTCTGCCATCCTGGGCCAGGCCTGGCTGGACCCCAGGAGGGCAGATGCCTGTCTGAGGGGTTGGCAGCAGCAGCAGCTGCAGTGAAACCCCAGGAAGGGCAGTTTGGCAGTACCAGGGTCTGTGCTACAGACCACTGGGATCATGGGATTGTGCCAACTATGCCAGGATGGTATAGAGGGGGCAATTCCATGATCATAGACATGTTACATGGCCATATTCGGAGTTACCATTGTGAAGCTACATATAGGTAGTGACCTATATGTAGGTCACGCGTGTAATGGTGTCCCCGCACTCACAAAGTCCGGGGAATTGGCCCTGAACAATGTGGGGGCACCTTGGCTAGTGCCAGGGTGCCCTCACACTAAGTAACTTTGCACCTAACCTTTACCAGGTAAAGGTTAGACATACAGGTGACTTATAAGTTACTTAAGTGCAGTGTAAAATGGCTGTGAAATAACGTGGACGTTATTTCACTCAGGCTGCAGTGGCAGGCCTGTGTAAGATTTGTCAGAGCTCCCTATGGGTGGCAAAAGAAATGCTGCAGCCCATAGGGATCTCCTGGAACCCCAATACCCTGGGTACCTCAGTACCATATACTAGGGAATTATAAGGGTGTTCCAGTAAGCCAATGTACAGGGAGTGCAGAATTATTAGGCAAATGAGTATTTTGACCACATCATCCTCTTTATGCATGTTGTCTTACTCCAAGCTGTATAGGCTCGAAAGCCTACTACCAATTAAGCATATTAGGTGATGTGCATCTCTGTAATGAGAAGGGGTGTGGTCTAATGACATCAACACCCTATATCAGGTGTGCATAATTATTAGGCAACTTCCTTTCCTTTGGCAAAATGGGTCAAAAGAAGGACTTGACAGGCTCAGAAAAGTCAAAAATAGTGAGATATCTTGCAGAGGGATGCAGCACTCTTAAAATTGCAAAGCTTCTGAAGCGTGATCATCGAACAATCAAGCGTTTCATTCAAAATAGTCAACAGGGTCGCAAGAAGCGTGTGGAAAAACCAAGGCGCAAAATAACTGCCCATGAACTGAGAAAAGTCAAGCGTGCAGCTGCCACGATGTCACTTGCCACCAGTTTGGCCATATTTCAGAGCTGCAACATCACAGGAGTGCCCAAAAGCACAAGGTGTGCAATACTCAGAGACATGGCCAAGGTAAGAAAGGCTGAAAGACGACCACCACTGAACAAGACACACAAGCTGAAACGTCAAGACTGGGCCAAGAAATATCTCAAGACTGATTTTTCTAAGGTTTTATGGACTGATGAAATGAGAGTGAGTCTTGATGGGCCAGATGGATGGGCCCGTGGCTGGATTGGTAAAGGGCAGAGAGCTCCAGTCCGACTCAGACACCAGCAAGGTGGAGGTGGAGTACTGGTTTGGGCTGGTATCATCAAAGATGAGCTTGTGGGGCCTTTTCGGGTTGAGGATGGAGTCAAGCTCAACTCCCAGTCCTACTGCCAGTTCCTGGAAGACACCTTCTTCAAGCAGTGGTACAGGAAAAAGTCTGCATCCTTCAAGAAAAACATGATTGTCATGCAGGACAATGCTCCATCACACGCTCCAAGTACTCCACAGCGTGGCTGGCAAGAAAGGGTATAAAAGAAGGAAATCTAATGACATGGCCTCCTTGTTCACCTGATCTGAACCCCATTGAGAACCTGTGGTCCATCATCAAATGTGAGATTTACAAGGAGGGAAAACAGTACACCTCTCTGAACAGTGTCTGGGAGGCTGTGGTTGCTGCTGCACGCAATGTTGATGGTGAACAGATCAAAACACTGACAGAATCCATGGATGGCAGGCTTTTGAGTGTCCTTGCAAAGAAAGGTGGCTATATTGGTCACTGATTTGTTTTTGTTTTGTTTTTGAATGTCAGAAATGTATATTTGTGAATGTTGAGATGTTATATTGGTTTCACTGGTAATAATAAATAATTGAAATGGGTATATATTTTTTTTTGTTAAGTTGCCTAATAATTATGCACAGTAATAGTCACCTGCACACACAGATATCCCCCTAACATAGCTAAAACTAAAAACAAACTAAAAACTACTTCCAAAAATATTCAGCTTTGATATTAATGAGTTTTTTGGGTTCATTGAGAACATGGTTGTTGTTCAATAATAAAATTAATCCTCAAAAATACAACTTGCCTAATAATTCTGCACTCCCTGTAAATTGGTAAAAATAGTCACTAGCCTGTTAGTGACAATTTGGAAAGAAATGAGAGAGCATAATCACTGAGGTTCTGATTAGCAGAGCCTCAGTGAGACAGTTAGGCGGTCATTCTGACCTTGGCGGACGGCGGAGGCCGTCCGCCAAGGTACCGCCGTCAGAACACCGCACCGCGGTCGAAAGACCGCGGCGGTGATTCTGACATTTGCCCTGGGCTGGCGGGCGGCCGCCAAAAGGCCGCCCGCCAGCCCAGGGCAAATCAACCTTCCCACTAGGATGCCGGCTCAGAATTGAGCCGGCGGAGTGGGAAGGTGCGACGGGTGCAGTTGCACCCGTCGCGTATTTCAGTGTCTGCTGGGCAGACACTGAAATACTTTTTGGGGCCCTCTTAAGGGGGCCCCTGCCGTGCCCATGCCATTGGCATGGGCACGGCAGGGGCCCCCAGGGGCCCCGCGGCACCCCCTACCGCCATCCTGTTCATGGCGGGAGAGCCGCCATGAACAGGATGGTGGTAGGGGGTGTCTGAATCCCCATGGCGGCGGAGCGCGCTCCGCCGCCATGAAGGATTCAGACGGGCAGCGGAAAGTCGGCGGTAGCCCGCCGGCTTTCCGCCTCTGGCCGCGGCTGTACCGCCGTGGTCAGAATGCCCGGCGGAGCACCGCCAGCCTGTTGGCGGTGCTACCGCCGACCTCCGCCCTGGCGGTAATTACCGCCAGGGTGAGAATGAGGCCCTTAGTCACTACACAGGTAACACATTCAGGCACACTTATGAGCACTGGGGCCCTGGTGAACAGGGTCCCAGTGACACATACAACTAAAAAAACATATATACAGTGAAAAATGGGGGTAACATGCCAGGCAAGATGGTACTTTTCTACAATACTTCCCATAAAGAGTTGCATCCATAGTTCTGGACATGGGCCCTCATCAGGACCTTGGCGGCAAATTCCATCTACCGCCACAGAGCCTTCCGCCAACATACCGTGCAGCGGCTACCGCCCATCCATGGCATTATGACCGTAGATTGAATACTGCCAGAAGAATGACGGAATTCTGTCTACGGTCATGGTGGTGGACGGCGGTAAGGTGGCGCTGGTGCCAGCAGTAGCGCCACGCCAGCAAAACACCTCCTACCGTATCATGTTCCATGCCATGTTCCATGTTCATGTTCCTGCCGGAGGACCCCCTGCAAGCAGGTAAATCTGATTCTCCAACAGGAGAATGGGGTGAGGGGTGTTGTGTGCATGAGTCGGGGTGTGTGTGACTGTGTGTGAATGCGTGCATGGGTGTGTAATGGGTGTGTGCATGAGTGGGTGTGAGTGTACGTGCATGTTGTGTCTTGAGATTGCGTGTGTGCCTGGATGTATTTTCGTGAGTGTTGCTGTGAGTGTGTATGAATGTATGAATGCTTGGGTGAATGTGTGTATGCGTGTGTGTATGGGTGTGTCTGTATGTGCGTGTATGTGTGTAAATGTGCAGGGGGGTTGGGAGAGGGAGGAGGAGGGTGGGGGAGGATTCTGGGGAGGGGGACGGGGCGGTCGGTGTGGTACATTGGGGGTTTGGCTTTGGCCAAACCGCCAAAGTCATAATAGTGGAGGTAGGTACCGCCAGCCTGTTGGCGGTAATACCTCCACTATACCACTGAGGGCCGGGGTCGTAATGAACCTCATGGTGTACTGAGTTAACATGCCTACAAAGGCATAGCAAGTACAAAACAAGCCCCAATGTGAGCAAGGAAAATGTCTCCCCATCTCCTGCTTTGGTTTGGTAGTGAAAAAACATTTATAATTGGGGTGCAATGGACCCTTCAGAACCCTGGCTCCTAGCGCCATAGCACCTTCTACACTATTTATAGGTACATCCCTGCATGCTCAATCATAGATTAAGCAGTACGTTATAAGTAGCTTTTCTTCTTGTTATAGTGGTGTCTCCAGACATGTACTTTTTATACTTTTTTTAAATTTTAAGGTCTTTTTCCAAAATCAACTATGTTATGATAGGGAGTTTCTATGAAGTCAGGGGCACTTGCAGTCAGCATTTTAACCCCTTCTTTGTAAATCAATAATACCGTTTTTAGTGTGCTCTACTGTCAATCTGTCTGAAGTGCAGGTTGAGCATGTAACCTAGCTGTATCATTAACTCCTGCTGATATGGTGGAGCTGTGTGGCAGAAAAAGTACTTGTACAAGGTAGTGGCATATTCAAGGTGAGAGTGCCCCGTCACATCATACATTATAGAGGGGCAGCCTAAGACTTTGTAAATCAGTTTGCCTCCTTACAGTACATTAGTTCACATACAACAACCTCATAATAAAATCAATACTTGGAAACAGCATGTGTGGATAAAGAGCTTTGATGTTATAGAAACTCATGATTTTCACACATCCCTTCTAATAAGCTCATCCCTGTATATGTTTATGGCTTTGATCCTTATCAGTATTATCGCTCACATACCACTTACAAACTCGTCTACACGAGCAAAGAAAATGGTGCCCTCAATCATCAAAGCCTAGTGCTGAAGTCCAATTTTCTGCTGATGTTTCTTTGAAATCAGTTCGAGCATGTCAGAAGGTGTCTTTTCAGCTTCATTAACGGTGATGCTAAACAGTAGTAAAATATTTTATAGCGTGGGTGTCCAACATAGCTTACGGGAGGGTCCCAATGCTTGCCATATTTTTACAATATCTACATGATATAAATTTGCATTCTATGGGGTATATTCACAAACTGCATTTTGCAGTTCTTTAGTAGTATGAAACGTATACTACTAAAGTACTACAAAATGCTATACACAAACCGATGAATGTAAATCTCCACCTCTAACATATGTGGATGTTCCTCGCACATATGTTTATTACTTAGTAGTAAATGTGACAGGGATTTACTATAAAATAGTAGGAGTTTAGAGAGGGACATGCACCCACCCACAAAAGAGCAAGCCCATTCCTATTCACAATCAGCACTTCTGAAGTTACAGGCAAAAAGGACCCAGAACAGTAGTAAATGTACTCCGGCTCAGAGAAACATAACAAGAGGATATTTTAATACAGAACAGCTCCAATGGACACAATCTTGCATGCTTCACAAGCTTGTGTGCAGGTGTGATGCTAACTAATGGCTTGAGTAGGCAGTCCCACTGTCCCACGCTATATGCTGTATTGCAAAAACAACAAGGTGATGGATGGAACGCTTGAATTAATCTCAGCCACTGGTGAGAGTTCAGGCCACATCCCAATCCATTGTTTTAGCCCACCATGCCACCTCTGTTTGGAGCCATCTACAAATTAGCCTTGACCCTGCTTCTCATGGGAACAATCTAGCTCAAACGGCATGTCCAGTCCCCCCAGCTCCCTGAACCGGAACACAAGCAACCTAGGACAGGGTTCACCCTAGTTAGGGCTTTTCAGCCAGGTACATCTTGGTGTCAGTGGCACAGTGAGCCCAAGACCCACGTGTTGGCACTTAAGCAACAAATGCAAAAACGACAAAGTGATGGATGTAATGCTTGAATTAATCTCAGCCACTAGTGATTGCTTGTGCCACATCCCAGTCCATCATTTTTAGTCCACCATGCCACATCAGTTTGGAACCAGCCATAAGCAAATCAGTCTTGAGCCTACTCCTCATGGGAACAGTCCAGCCTGAACGTCCAGACTAGGCCCTTCCTGAACTGGACGCAACAACCTAGGACCAGTTTCACCAGCCAGCTATATATTGGTTGCAGTGGCACAGTGAGCCCGGGACCCACGTCTGGGCATACCCGTAACAATATTGCGGCAAACACAAAAAAAAGGTGATGAATGGAATGCTTGAATTAATCTCAGCCACTGTCGATCGCTCAGGCTACATCCTGAGGAGCAGGATCAGGACTGATCTGCATATGACTGGGTCCAACTAAGGTGGCATGTGGGCAAAAAAATAGAAACTATGGGCCCAATTATGAGTTTGGCGGTCTGACAGCTAGTCCACCGCTATGTTGGTGGTCCCAAGAAGACAGCTGCAGAGGCCGTATTTTGTCTGCCGTATTATGATTTATGCAGGTTGAACAGCTGATTGTGTCGACATATTGCTGCCCACCAGGGGTGCAGCAGGCTGCAATGCTGGTGGTGCGTACTCCTTCACCTATTACAGAAATACAGTTGACATGGTGGCCCTTGCTGTGATTAGCAGATGGTAGTCACCCGTTGCGTTACACTCTCAATAAAGCACTAGCAAAGTGCCCACTGGATGGATTAAAACACAACACAGCTGACATCCATTGGCCAAGTGGATCCACCTGCAAATCACACTATAAATTACACACCATCCCATGACTCTTTGCCACTCCACTGCAGCACAGCAAGACAGATACCACTTATCATTGTTTTTTGTTAGATAAGGCAGCCCTTTTCCCAATCCCATTTAACTATTTTTAAACACTTTTACCCTTTTTTTCAAAAATATCGCTTGTCTTGTTTTTTTAGTCCTTGTCACCGACTTTAATTTGCAGTCATGACATGTTCTAAAAATCCATGTTTTTCTGAGGCTCATTTGCCAGTCATGGTGGATGAAATCATAAGAGTAGAGCTACAATTAATGGAAGTCCAAGTCCAACATACTCCTCTCAGTATGAAAATGGAAATTTGTCAAAGGATAGTCAACGGCACCACCTTGTGCACAAAGGAGGATATTAGGAAGAGGTTGAATGACCTGAGGGGCTACCCCTCACTGATTCAGTGGACAGGAGCACATTATGGAGGTCAATGATGGACTTAGGGATTGATGCCTCCCTAGTGAAAGCTGTAGTGGCACTGCACTTATAAAATATGGCCAGAGTGAGATATGGGATGGATGGGGAGTGTACAGATCTTTTCTATGTACATAAGGGTATCCGGCAAGGCTGTGTCTTGGCACCCCTATTCTTTGGCCTTTTTCTGAATAATGTGGTCCCCTACCTCCTAGTGGAGCAGCTGGCTGTCCTTGTTGTAGCTGGTAGGAGGGTTCCAATATTACTATTTGTGGACATAAGGCACACACTGAAAATGCGACCCACAGGCTGCTCGTCTGCTTTGTTAAATATTGTGAGGAAAAATCATTAACCATTAATTGTGTGAAGACCATGGGGATGACTCTGCACCCCCTCTCCCAGCCCTTTGACGACAACTAGTGATTAATCATGTATCAATTGAGTTTACCAAGCACTTCGATTATTTAGACGTGCGTTTTTTTGAGAATTTGAACTGGGACTGCCAAGTTTGAAAGGCAGCCATAGCCCCCACACAAGCCCTCAGACAAGCAGCTGGGGAAATTCTGTAGTTCAAGTATAAGGCTGGAGCTAGAAACATCAGCATTATTCTGGAAATATATACCCGAAAAGCAGTGGCTGCAGCACTGTAGGGAGCAAAGCTCTGGGGATATGCAAATACTAGGGTGCTGCAGGTAGCTGAGAACTAATTTCTGAGAAACTTACTGGGGCTAGGGCCGGGAACCCCCTTGAAGGCTCTCTTTGCAGATCTAAGTCTGGTGCTGATATCAGAATTAGCAGCTTTAATGCCAATATTGTATTGGGTGAGGCTAGTTCATAATCCCAGGGCGGTTGTGTACTTAGAAACCGTTGAAGAGGTCACTCTAAGTGGTGGACCAGGGGGCGTTCCTGGGGAGCTGATGTCAAAGGAACCCTGGGGAACCTCTAGCTAGAGTCTCTCTGGGTGGATCCAGAGTTTACCAGGACACTGTGGGCCAGGTAAAAGATCGGAATCGGGAATTTAACAAGATGATGGTGCGTCGGGAGCTTAGGCCCAATTCGATCACAAGTTACTATTTTAATAATGTCCATGAATCAGCCTCTCCGGATTATCTGGATTTGCTGTACCCCGAATTGAAGCGGTCTCTATATATAAAATACAGGTTGGGTGTGCTTCCCCTAAGAGGCTATTTGGTCCGTACCCGTAGGTTGGTGGCAGGGCTGGAGTACTGTGATTGCACTCCTGGGGAGGTAGACAATGTGGCCCATTTTACTTTGTTTTGCTAGAAATTTGATGTGGCGAGGCCCCAGTGGCTCTACCCCTTTTTTGAGTCTAGTGGAGCAAATTATATTAAAACTGCACTAGCACTTTGTACAAGGCTTGAAAATAACAGCGAACTGTAGGAGGCTGGACTGGCTTGTAGTGAGTACCAAGGGGTACATACACCTTGCACCAGGCCCAGGTATCCCTTATTAGTGTATAGGGTGTCTAGCAGCTTAGGCTGATAGATAATGGTAGCTTAGCAGAGCAGTTTCGGCTGAACTAGGAGACGAGTGAAGCTCCTACAGTACCACTAGTGTCACTTGCACAATATCATAAGAAAACACAATACACAGATATACTAAAAATAAAGGTACTTTATTTTTATGACACTATGCCAAGGTATCTCAGTGAGTACCCTCAGTATGAGGATAGCAAATATACACAAGATATATGTACACAATACCAAAAATATGCAGTATAGTCTTAGAAAACAGTGCAAACAATGTATAGTTACAATAGGATGCAATGGGGACACATAGGGATAGGGGCAACACAAACCATATACTCCAAAAGTGGAATGCGAACCACGAATGGACCCCAAACCTATGTGACCTTGTAGAGGGTCGCTGGGACTATTAGAAAATAGTGAGGGTTAGAAAAATAGCCCACCCCAAGACCCTGAAAAGTGAGTGCAAAGTGCACTAAAGTTCCCCAAAGGACATAGAAGTCGTGATAGGGGAATTCTGCAGGAAAGACACAAACCAGCAATGCAACAATGATGGATTTCCAGTTGAGGGTACCTGTGGAACAAGGGGACCAAGTCCAAAAGTCACGATCAAGTCGAGAGTGGGCAGATGCCCAGGAAATGCCAGCTGTGGGTGCAAAGAAGCTGCTACTGGACAGTAGAAGCTGAGGATTCTGCAAGAACGACAAGGGATAGAAAATTCCTCTTTGGAGGATGGATGTCACACGTCATGAAGAGTTGCGGAAAGACCGTAAACAAGCCTTGCTAGCTGCAAAGCTTGCGGTTAGGGTTTTTGGATGCTGCTGTAGCCCAGGATGTCACCAATTGCGTGAGGGGACAGAAGGGGCGTCCAGCAAGACAAAGAGCCCTCTCAGAAGCAAGCAGCACCCGGAGAAGTGCCGGAACAGGCACTACAAAGTGGAGTGAAACGGTGCTCACCCGAAGTTGCACAAGAGAGTCCCACGCCACCGGAGGACAACTCAGGAGGTCGTGCAATGCAGGTTAGAGTGCCGTGGACCCAGGCTTGGCTGTGCACAAAGGAAATCCTGGAAAAGTGCACAGGAGCCGGAGTAGCTGCAAAACATGCGGTTCCCAGCAATGCAGTCTGGCGTGGGGAGGCAAGGACTTACCTCCACAAAACTTGGACTGAAGAGTCACTGGACTGTGGGAGTCACTTGGACAGAGTTGCTGAGTTCAAGGGACCTCGCTCGTCGGGCTGAGAGGAGACCCAGAGGACCGGTGATGCAGTTCTTTGGTGCCTGCGGTTGCAGGGGGGCGATTCCGTCGACCCGCAGGAGATTTCTTCGGAGCTTCTAGTGCAGAGAGGAGGCAGACTACCCCCACAGCATGCACCACCTGGAAAACAGTCGAGAGGGCGGCAGGATCAGCATTACAGTGTCGCAGTAGTCGTCTTTGCTACTTTGTTGCAGTTTTGCAGGCTTCCAGCGCGGTCACCAGTCGATTCCTTGGCAGAAGGTGAAGAGAGAGACGCAGAGGAACTCTGATGAGCTCTTGCATTCGTTATCTAAAGAATTCCCCAAAGCAGAGACCCTAAATAGCCAGAAAAGGAGGTTTGGCTACTTAGGAAGGAGGATAGGCTAGGAACACCTGAAGGAGCATATTAGAAGGAGTCTCTGACGTCACCTGCTGGCCCTGGCCACTCAGAGCAGTCCAGTGTGCCAGCAGCACCTCTGTTTCCAAGATAGCAGAGGTCTGGAGCCTCCCAGGGGAGGTGCAGGTCAGGGGAGTGGTCACTCCCCTTTCCTTTGTCCAGTTTTGCGCCAGAGCAGGGCTGAGGGGTCCCTGAACCGGTGTAGACTGGCTTATGCAGAAATGGGCACCATCTGTGCCCATGAAAGCATTTCCAGAGGCTGGGGGAGGCTACTCCTCCCCTGCCTTAACACCTTTTTCCAAAGGGAGAGGGTGTAACACCCTCTCTCTGAGGAAGTCCTTTGTTCTGCCTTCCTGGACCAGGCCTGGATGGACCCCAGGAGGGCAGAAACCTGTCTGAGGGGTTGGCAGCAGCTGCAGTGAAACCCCTGAAAAGTCAGTTCCAGTATGCCAATGTAAATTGGTGAAATTGCTCACTAGCCTGTTAGTGACAATTTGGAAAGAAATGAGAGAGCATAACCACTGAGGTTCTGGATAGCAGAGCCTCAGTGAGACAGTTAGTCATAACACAGGTAACACATACAGGGCACACTTATGAGCACTGGGGCCCTGGCTGGCAGGGTCCCAGTGACACATACAACTAAAACAACATATATACAGTGAAAAATGGGGATAACATGCCAGGCAAGATGGTACTTTCCTACACAACCGCCCCCCAAACGAAGGACAATAAGACTAGACATTACCTGATGGGTCTTCATTGTCTAAGTGGAAATATCTGAAGAGTCCATCTGCATTGGAGTGGGTACTCCCAGGTCTATGTTCCACTGTATAGTCCATTCCCTGTAGGGATATGGACCACCTCAACAATTTAGGATTTTCACCTTTCATTTGTTTTAGCCAAAGTAGAGGTTTGTGGTCTGTCTGAACAATGAAGTGAGTGCCAAACAGGTATGGCCTCAACTTCATCAGTGCCCAGACCACAGCAAAGGCCTCCCTCTCTATGGCAGACCAACGCTTTTCTCTAGGGGTCAACCTCCTGCTGATAAAAGTAACAGGTTGATCCTGGCCCTCAGAATTAAGTTGTGATTAGACTGCCCCTACCCCTAATTCAGATGCATCAGTTTGGACAATGAATTTCCTGAAGTAACAGGGGCTTTTCAGGACAGGTGCAGAGCACATGGCCTGCTTTAGCTCCTCAAAAGCTTTCTGACAGTTTGCTTTCCATAATACCTTCTTAGGCATTTTCTTGGATGTGAGGTCATTAAGAGGGGCTGCAATGGAGCCATAGTTCTTTATGAACCTCCTATAGTACCCAGTGAGGCCTAAAAAGGCTCTCACCGAGTCTGAGTAGTAGGGGGAACCCAATCAATAATTGTTTGGATTTTCCCCTGAAGTGGTGCAATCTGTTCTCCACCTACCAGGTGTCCTAGATAAACCATCTTCCCCTGCCCTATCTGGCACTTTGAAGCCTTGATAGTGAGGCCTGCCTTTTGCAGGGCCTCTAAAACTTTCCATAGGTGGACCAGGTGATCATCCCAGCTGGAGCTAAAGACAGCTATATCGTCTAGATATGCTGCACTAAAAACTTCCAGCCCTTGCAGGACTGTATTCACCAACCTTTGAAAAGTGGCAGGTGCATTTTTCAATCCAAAAGGCATTACTGTGAATTGGTAATGGCCTCCAATGGTTGAAAATGCAGTTTTTGCTTTTGCATCTTCTGATAATTTGATCTGCCAATGTCCTGCAGTCAAGTCAAAAGTGCTTAGATACTTGGCAGATGCCAGTGTATCTATTAGCTCATCTGCCCTGGGTATAGGGTGAGCATCGGTTTTTGGTTACCTGGTTGAGACCTCTGTAGTCTACACAAAACCGCATTTCCTTCTTTCCATCCTTGGAATGAGGTTTTGGTACAAGTGCCACAGGAGAGGCCCATGGACTTTCAGAGTGCTCAACCACTCCCAGTTCAAGCATTTTCTGCACCTCTTGCTTTATGCAGTCTCTGACATGGTCAGGCTGCCTATAGATCTTACTTTTGACAGGCAAGCTGTCTCCAGTATCTATAGTGTGCTCACACCAAGAAGTGGTACCTGGCACAGTAGAGAAGAGTTCAGAAAACTGACACAGGAGATTTATGCAGTGGTCTTTCTGCTCAACAGTAAGACAATCTGCTAGTACTACACCTTCCACTAGAGCATCTTGTTCTGTGGAAGAGAAGAGATCAGTGAGAGTGTGTAGGAAAGTACCATCTTGCCTGGCATGTTACCCCCATTTTTCACTGTATATATGTTGTTTTAGTTGTATGTGTCACTGGGACCCTGCCAGCCAGGGCCCCAGTGCTCATAAGTGTGCCTGAAAGTGTTATGACTAACTGTCTCACTGAGGCGGCTCTGCTATCCAGAACCTCAGTGGTTATGCTCTCTCATTTCTTTCCAAATTGTCACTAACAGGCTAGTGACCAATTTCACCAATTCACATTGGCATACTGGAACACCCTTATAATTCCCTAGTATATGGTACTGAGGTACCCAGGGTATAGGGGTTCCAGGAGATCCCTATGGGCTGCAGCATTTCTTTTGCCACCCATAGGGAGCTCTGACAAATACTACACAGGCCTGCCACTGCAGCCTGAGTGAAATAATGCACACATTATTTCACAGCCATTTTCACTGCACTTAAGTAACTTATAAGTCACCTATATGTCTAATCTTTACCTGGTAAAGGTTAGGTGCAAAGTTACCTAGTGTGTGGTCACCCTGGCACTAGCCAAGGTGCTCCCACATAGTTCAGGGCAAATTCCCCGGACTTTGTGAGTGCGGGGACACCATTACACGCGTGCACTACACATAGGTCATTACCTATGTGTAGCTTCACAATGGTAACTCCAAATATGGGCATGTAACATGTCTAAGATCATGGAATTGCCCCCTCTATGCCATCCTGGCATTGTTGGCACAATCCCATGATCCCACAGGTCTGTAGCTCAGACCCGGGTACTGCCAAACTGCCTTTTCAGGGGTTTCACTGCAGCTGCTGCTGCTGCCAAATCCCTCAGACAGGTTTCTGCCCTCCTGGGGTCCAGCCAGGCTTGGCCCAGGATGGCAGAACAAAGGACTTCCTCAGAGAGAGGGTGTTACACCCTCTCCCTTTGGAAAAAGGTGTTAAGGCAGGGGAGGAGTAGCCTCCCCCAGCCTCTGGAAATGCTTTCATGGGCACAGATGGTGCCCATTTCTGCATAAGCCAGACTACACCGGTTCAGGGACCCCTTAGCCCTGCTCTGTCGCGAAACTGGACAAAGGAAAGGGGAGTGACCACTCCCCTCACCTGCACCTCCCCTGGGAGGTGCCCAGAGCTCCTCCAGTGTGCTCCAGACCTCTGCCATCTTGGAAACAGAGGTGCTGCTGGCACACTGGACTGCTCTGAGTGGCCAGGGCCAGCAGGTGACGTCAGAGACTCCTTCTGATAGGCTCCTTCAGGTGTTGCTAGCCTATCCTCTCTCCTAAGTAGCCAAACCCTCTTTTCTGGCTATTTAGGGTCTCTGCTTTAGGGAATTCCTTAGATAACGAATGCAAGAGCTCATCAGAGTTCCTCTGCATCTCTCTCTTCACCTTCTACCAAGGAATCGACTGCTGACCGTGCTGGAAGCCTGCAAAACTGCAACAAAGTAGCAAAGACGACTACTGCAACTCTGTAACGCTGATCCGGCCGCCTTCTCAACTGTTTTCCTGGTGGTGCATGCTGTGGGGGTAGTCTGCCTCCTCTCTGCACTAGAAGCTCCGAAGAAATCTCCCGTGGGTCAACGGAATCTTCCCCCTGCTACCGCAGGCACCAAAGAACTGCATCAGCGGTCCCCTGGGTCTCCTCTCAGCACGACGAGCGAGGTCCCTTGAATCCAGCAACTGTGTCCAAGTGACTCCCACAGTCCAGTGACTCTTCAGTCCAAGTTTGGTGGAGGTAAGTCCTTGCCTCCCCACGCCAGACTGCATTGCTGGGAACCGCGACATTTGCAGCTACTCCGGCCTCTGTGCACTTCCGGCGGAAATCCTTTGTGCCCAGCCAAGCCTGTGTCCACGGCACTCTAACCTGCATTGCACGACTTTCTAAGTTGTCCTCCGGCGGCGTGGGACTCCTTTGTGCAACTTCGGGGGAGCATCGTTTCACTCCTCTTCGTAGTGCCTGTTCTGGCACTTTTGCGGGTGCTGCCTGCTTCTGAGAGGGCTCCTTGTCTTGCTCGACTCCCCCTCTGTCCCCAGACGCAATTGGCGACATCCTGGTCCCTCCTGGGCCACAGCAGCATCCAAAAACCCTAACCGCACGATTTGCAGCTAGCAAGGATTGTTGGCGGTCTTTCTTCAGAAAAACACTTCTGCACGACTCCCCACGGCGTGGGGGATCCATCCTCCAAAGGAGAAGTCTCTAGCCCTTGTCGTTCCTGCAGAATCCTCAGCTTCTACTGTCCAGTAGCAGCTTCTTTGCACCCACAGCTGGCATTTCCTGGGCATCTGCCCATCTCCGACTTGCTTGTGACTTTTGGACTTGGTCCCCTTGTTCCACACGTACCCTCGACTGGAAATCCATCATTGTTGCATTGCTGGTTTGTGTCTTTCCTGCAGAATTCCCCTATCACGACTTCTATGTCCTTCGGGGAACTGTATTGCTACATGCACTACGTGCATGTAGCAGCACTACGTGCAAGGTAAACAGTGGTGCAGGGTGTGGACCATTGGCCTCTGCTTCCATTGGCCTTCGCTTCCATTTTGGTTCACGACTCCATTTTGTCGAGTCTGTTTCTGTGCGTAAGGCACTGTTCTGTGTTTTTCCACAAGCTTCGGCAAGCTACAGGGTGGGGTGTTTTTCTGCTCAACTTTGCTCCATCTGCCTGATACGAAGGGAGCTATTTACATTCCACGAGCTATCAGTTAGAACAACAGGGGGATGCGCCTGTACTCAAGGAGGAATGCAAACTTCACCTTGGAGCCCTCTCCTGGGAACTTGGCCCGTTCTGAGGAGACATCTCGAAGGGTGAACAAGGTACCGCCGATTGCACAATTTGTAAAGGAGGGGGTCTTTTTCTAGAAAAGACTCCTGGGCGTTAGTAAATACTATAAAGATTGGGGGCCTGGATGGACTGGTTTATGAACTCTCTTCTGGGTTGGACGCAACGCCAGGAGGACTGATTGTCCCGAAAGAGGCTCCCTGTGCCAGCCGATTTGGGTTCCCCGGCTTTGTGTACGGCGGAGGGATGCAGACGCTCTTTTCGGTGAAGCTTTTCAATTTATTAAGTATATTGTGTGTGCGTGCGTAATATGCACTTATTCTTGCAGTCATTTTCATGCTATTGAGCATTGAAGTATATTGTGTGTGTGCGTGCGTAATATGCACTTATTCTTGCAGTCATTTTCATGCTATTAAGCATTGAAGTATATTGTGTGTGCGTGTATTATATGCACTTACTCTTGCAGTGATTCACAGAGTGCTTATATTCTCACCATTATTCTCATGTTATTCTCTTGATATATATATATATATGTATATATATTAGTGTGATTAGTTTTGCCATATGAGAACTTGCCCCTTAAATAAACTTGATTATTTTACTCACTTAGGTGTCTGAGAGTGATTGCTTTACATTGTGCCTTAAAATATCCTGAAGTGCATAGTTTTGATATTCTGAAGAGTAAAGCAACACAAATTGGCGTAGTCGTTTGCAGGATTCGAAAAAAAAAAAAAAAAGGAAAATGCTTAATAAGATCAAAGCGAGCTCAAAAGCAAGTTCTCATGTAGCAAATCCAGACATAGAGATACCGGGGTGGGAAACTGCCCTGTATAAACTTTTAGCTCAGGAATGGTCACGTTGTGCTGGTTTGTGTGAAAATTGGAATGTGTGTATGTTAAATGCAGAACCTGAAGATGTTCTTACATGTTTACAAAAAGTTTCATTTGACAAGGGAAGGGAGATTTGTGCGTTGGGGAGGCGAGGCTGGATCTTGCTTTCTGCGTACCGAAAGTTGTATGAAAAATGTTTACAGTTACAAAAAGACCACGGGCAGCTGGAGAAGGAGTTAGTAGAAGCCCGAAATTCCTCTACCATGTTAGCTTGTCAAAATAAATTGTTAAGTGATAAGCTTGAAATGTACCTACTGGTTGCAGAGAGAACGGCCGTTAGCGTCGCTCAATATAAACACAAGAAACGAAGAGGGAAAGTTATTAAAAAGAAGGTACATTTAGCTATCTCTCTGGCAGGATTAGCCTTTGACCCTGAATTTTGGGATGGAAACATCTGGGATACGTCTGATTTTTCAGATGAGTCCGGGGGCGATAACTGCCAAGATGTTAGACAGGAAAAGACAGAGCGCAGGAATGTTGTCCGTGCGCAGCCCATATATCGGCGAAAGTTACAGCATAGCCCAGCTAATCCTGGAGGGGTGATGTTGGATGCCCTGGAGGATTATACACAGCAAGAACTAAGTGATGTGATAGACAGATTTCGACAGAGGTCTGGGGAAACATTGCTTACGTGGATGGTGCGTGTGCATGATATGGGGGGTCAGGAGGTCCAATTGGATCACGGCGACGCCCCGAGGCTTTGTATGTTAAGTACAGATCCGGTTATCCAAAATGAGTTTAGAACTTATCCAGGGAATGGTCCCATGACCAATTTGTTAGAGTGAGCTGCACAAGGGTGTGCTCAGAAGTATCCGACAGAGTCAGACTGGCCGCCTAATGATAAACCTTGGTATACTTTGAGAGATGCAGTACAGAGATTGAAGGAAGAAGGGATGAAAACAGCTAACTTTATGGGTAATGCCCATGATTTGATGAATGGAATTTTAAATGTGTCTGTGCGAAACCGGTTGATTAGGGCCGCTCCTCCTGCATATAAGCATGTCATCATGACTTTGTTAATTAATCAGACGGGTAACCCATTGTCTCAGGTGGTAGAAGCGGTGCGTGAGTTAAGTGATTTAGGAGAATGGGCTAAGCCAGAGAGGAATTCACGGTCTGAGAATCGTACTGATAACAACAGGGTGACCAGGCGGGACATGTTTCAGGCCTTGCTGCGAGATGGGGTGACCAGGGATGAAATTGATGGGATAACTACCAAGGACATGTGGGAAATGTACCGCAAACGCGCTTTGGATAAAAAGGAAGGGAGCAGGAAAGGGAACAAGAAGGATAACAAAGTGGTGAACCAGAGAAAGGCAGGAGGGGAGGAGCGTGAGGGTGAAAAGGGAGAGAGAGGGAGAGAGCCCCACAGTAGAGAGAGATCCCCAGATGATGGAGATTGGGAGGAAGAGCACCGAAGCTCAGAGGGAACCCGGAGCAGGGAGAGAGACCGGCAACTGACAGGTTCTGGGAAAACTCGAGGAAGAGAGTGGGAGAGGGAGCTGATAAGCTCAGAGAGGTTGCGAAGCAGAGACAGGGAGGAGGAGTTCCCTGAGAATTACTGCAAACTGTATCCAGATCTGACTTGGGCAGACTCTGATGTGCGCAGAGTGAAAATAGATTAGGAAACAGGTCAAACTCCCGTGCAGGGATGGGCTCGCAAAGATAACCGACCTCATGTCAAAGTAGAAATTTATTGGAAACGTGGAAATGTTCAAAAAGTTCGAGCCCTCGTTGACACCGGAGCGGAGGCCTCTTTGATTCATGGAAACCCAAGAAAATTCAGGGGACAGTACTTCACCATTACGGGATTGGGCGGAAAAGAAACCCCGGCAGTGCAGATAGTGGTTCCCATGAAAATAGGGGCACTGCCAAAGACAGAATACACTGTCTTGATTGTGCCCATTCCCGAGTATATTATTGGAATTGACATTTTGAAAGGGATGACCCTACATTTGGAAGATGGATGTTATCAATTTGGTTCCAAAAGATTTATATCAATAGCCGCCGCAAGGGTGGGGTTGTTGAAGATTCCTCCGGTAACACTTCCCCAAGCTACTAAGGTGATTCAAATGAAACAGTACAGAATACCAGGAGGACATGAGGAGATTAGCCAGACTATACATGACTTACTGGAGGCCGGGGTAATAGTTCCCATCACCACTGCGTGGAATAATGCCCTCTGGCCTGTTCGTAAAAGTGATAACAGTTGGAGGATTTGCATTGATTATCACCAATTGAATAAACATACACCTCCTCTGACTGCAGCGGTCCCAGATACCATTACCTTGATTGAGAACATACACAGTGGGACTTGGTATGCCACCATTGACATTGCCAATGCGTTCTTTACGATACCAATAGCTACTGAGAGCCAGCCTCAGCTGGCATTCCAGTGGGTGGGGCGTCAGTACACCTTCTGTAGATTGCCCATGGGGTATTTACATAGCCCCACTATCTGTCACCGGCTGGTGGCAGAGCATTTGGATGAAGTACCAGTGGTTCCCGGAGTGCACATTTCTCACTATATAGATGACGTGATGATGCAGGGAGAGACACAAGAACAGGTGCAGATTCAGCTAGACAGGGTGGTGGAACATTTGCAGAATAAAGGGTGGGAGATTAACCCCGAGAAAGTGCAGGGACCGTCTCAGAGCGTGAAATTTTTGGGCATTCAGTGGAATCAGGGACACAGAGAAGTGTTGCCAAAAGTGAAACAAAAGATTAAGGAATTTGCAGTGCCGCGAAATCGGAAGGAAGCCCAGAGTTTTATTGGACTATTCGGGTATTGGAGACAGCATATACCCCATTTGTCTCAGATTTTGGCCCCATTGTACAAAGTTACACGAAAGAAGAATGCGTTTGAATGGGGAGAGCAGGAGCAGCGCACGTTTGAATTGGCGAAAGACGCCATTCAGCATGCTTTGGATTTGTGGCCGATTCGGGAGGGAGACATTGAGTTGAATGTGACAGTCCAGAGGCAGCATGCCAATTGGAGTTTATGGCAAAAACAAGGAAGAAAGAGGGAGCCCCTGGGATTTTGGACAAAGAAGTTACCCGAGGCAGGAGAGCGGTATACTCCCTTTGAGAAGCAGCTGCTGGCCTGCTATTGGGCCCTGGTTGATACTGAGCAAATTACACTGGGACACAATGTGATTTTAAGGCCTGAAATTCCCATCATGCAGTGGGTAATGAATTCCCCTAAGACTCATAGAATTGGACATGCGCAGGAAGCCAGCATTATAAAATGGAAATGGAATGTCCAGGACAGGGCACGAGCGGGTCCAAAAGGAACTGCCGTTTTGCATGAGCAGGTAGCGCAGGCTCCAATGGAGAATTCCGAAATGTTGCACGATGTACCTTCAGTGTGTGAATCCCAAGTAGGGTGGGGCCAGCCGTTCGCAGACTTGTCTGCAGATGACAAAAAACATGTGTGGTTCACAGATGGCTCAGCAAAATATGTTGGAGCGAAAAGGCACTGGAAGGCAGTGTCCTATAATCCTGTTACAAAGAAGCTTTTGACAACTACAGGACAGGGAAGAAGTAGCCAGTTTGCAGAGCTTTATGCTGTGTATCAGGCTTTAAAACAAGACCTACATGGAAAATGTCACATTTATACAGATTCCTGGTCTACCGCCAATGGGTTAGCTACTTGGCTTCCCACGTGGCATGCACATCAGTACAAAATCCATAACAAAGAGGTATGGGGGAAGGAGTTATGGCAGGAGATCTGGGAAATGTTACCTCAAAGCACCGTGACTGTCTATCATGTGGACGCTCACTGTCCAACTGATTCATTAGACCGATGGTTCAATTGTCTTGCAGACGATCGAGCCAAGATTCAAGAGGCTGAAGTGGAGGTGCAGAATTCTGATTTGGTGGGAATGGCTAAATGGGCACACCAGAAATGCGGACATCTTGGAGAAAAGGCTATTCACAGGTGGGCTGAGATTAGAGGGATGCATCTTCCTCTAGATTTGATTAAAACAGCAATCATTGAATGTCCCATTTGTCAGCATGTACAGCACTGACCGGTCCCACAGGTGGTGAGAGGCCAGCTAGGCAGAGGTAAATTGCCAGGACAGATTTGGCAGATTGATTACATTGGTCCAATGCCAGTGAGCAGAGGGTGTCAGTATGCCTGCACTGTGGTAGACACTTACTCTGGTTATCTCATAGCCTTTCCCTGCAAGCGCGCAACTCAGCAGAGCACCCTGAAAACATTAGATCTATTGATTCTGTACTATGGGGTGCCACTCCAGATTCAAAGTGATAACGCCAGCCACTTCAAGGGCAGGCTAGTGCAGGACTATTGTGCACAACACAATATTGAGTGGATTTTTCACATACCTTACTACCCACAAGCAGCGGGACTGATTGAGAGAATGAATGGGTTGTTGAAAGAACAATTGCGTAAACTGCCTGATGGGACACTGAAGGGGTGGAGGGATAATTTGTACGATGCTTTGCAAATTTTGAACAACTGACCGCTTACAAATGCCGAGACACCTCTCATGAGAATGCTCACACCTGCTTTACAGATTAATCCGTTTACAACGGTCAATACCATTGTGTATTGGGAAACAGCTCCAGGAGCTTTGGCCCCATATCGAGCTACACCAGAATCTGCAGGACTTGACTTGCATGCTTTACACATGCATCGATGATTGAAGCCTAGAGACATCACTCTGATTGAAACTGGGGTGGGAATTCAGATTCCCCCTGAGCATTACGGTCTGATCGCCCCTCGATCTGGGCTTGCCCTGAGAGGCATCCAAGTTTTAGGAGGCGTGATAGATGCAGACTACCAAGGCGAGTTGAAAGTCATTCTCTTGAACAGTGGTGACGCAGACCTAGTGGTGCAACCTGGTGATCGCGTTGCCCAAATTGTCATCATGCCGGTTTTTGGAGGTGTTGTTAAGAAGGGGAGCGCCCCAGCTCTTCTCACTGTAAGAGGCAAAGGAGGGTTCGGATCTACTGACAAGAACCCAGGGGCCAAAGTGTGGATTTGTAGGAGGCTGGACTGGCTTGTAGTGAGTACCAAGGGGTACTTGCACCTTGCACCAGGCCCAGTTATCCCTTATTAGTGTATAGGGTGTCTAGCAGCTTAGGCTGATAGATAATGGTAGCTTAGCAGAGCAGCTCAGGCTGAACTAGGAGACGTGTGAAGCTACTACAGTACCACAAGTGTCACTTGCACAATATCATAAGAAAACACAATATACAGTTATACTAAAAATAAAGGTACTTTATTTTTATGACAATATGCCAAAGTATCTTAGAGTGTACCCTCAGTGAGAGGATAGGAAATATACACAAGATATATGTACACAATACCAAAAATATGCAGTATAGTCTTAGAAAACAGTGCAAACAATGTATAGTTACAATAGGATGCAATGGGGACACATAGGGATGGGGGCAACAAAAACCATGTACTCCAAAAGTGGAATGCGAACCATGAATGGACCCCAAACCTATGTGACCTTGTAGAGGGTCGCTGGGACTATTAGAAAATAGTGAGAGTTAGAAAATTAGCCCTCGCCAAAACCCTGAAAAGTGAGTGCAAAGTGTACTAAAGTTCCCCCAAAGACAAAGACGTCGTGATAGAGCAATAATGCAGGAAAGAGACAAACCAACAATGCAACAACTGTGGATTTCCAATCTAGGGTACCTGTGGAACAAGGGGACCAAGTCCAAAAGTCACAAGCAAGTCGGAGATGGGCATATGCCCAGGAAATGCCAGCTGTGGATGCAAAGAAGCTTCTACTGGACAGAAGAAGCTGAGGTTTCTGCAGGAACGAAAAGGGCTAGAGACTTCCCCTCTGGTGGACAAATCCCTCTCGCTGTGGAGAGTCGTACAGAAGTGTTTTCCCGCCGAAAGAATGCCAACAAGCCTTGCTAGCTGCAAATTGTGCGGTTAGCGTTTTTGGACGCTGCTGTGGCCCAGGAGGGACCAGGAGGTCGCAAATTGGACCAGGAGAGAGCGGGGATGTCGAGCAAGACAAGGAGCCCTCTCAGCAGCGGTTAGCACCCAGAGAAGTGCCAGAAACAGGCACTACAAGGATGCGTGAAACAGTGCTCACCCGAAGTTACACAAAGGAGTCCCACGTCGCCGGAGACCAACTTAGAAAGTCGTGCAATGCAGGTTAGAGTGCCGTAGACCCAGGCTTGGCTGTGCACAAAGGATTTCCACCGGAAGTGCACAGGGGCCGGAGTAGCTGCAAAAGTCACGGTTCCCATCAATGCAGTCTAGCGAGGTGAGGCAAGGACTTACCTCCACCAAACTTGGACTGAAGAGTCACTGGACTGTGGGAGTCACTTGGACTGAGTTGCTGGATTCGAGGGACCTCGCTCGTCGTGCTGAGAGGAGACCCAAGGGACCGGTAATGCAGCTTTTTGGTGCCTGCGGTTGCAGGGGGAAGATTCCGTCGACCCACTGGAGATTTCTTCTGAGCTTCTAGTGCAGAGAGGAGGCAGACTACCCCCACAGCATGCACCACCAGGAAAACAGTCGAGAAGGCGGCAGGATCAGCGTTACAGAGTTGCAGTAGTTGTCTTAGCTACTTTGTTGCAGTTTTGCAGGCTTCCAGTGCGGTCAGCAGTCGATTCCTTGGCAGAAGGTGAAGAGAGAGATGCAGAGGAACTCTGATGAGCTCTTGCATTCGTTATCTAAAGTTTCCCCAGAGACAGAGACCCTAAATAGCCAGAAAAGAGGGTTTGGCTACTTAGGAGAGAGGATAGGCTACTAACACCTGAAGGAGCCTATCAGAAGGAGTCTCTGACGTCACCTGGTGGCACTGGCCACTCAGAGCAGTCCAGTGTGCAAGCAGCACCTCTGTTTCCAAGATGGCAGAGGTCTGGAGCACACTGGAGGAGCTCTGGACACCTCCCAGGGGAGGTGCAGGTCAGGGGAATGGTCACTCCCCTTTCCTTTGTCCAGTTTCGCGCCAGAGCAGGGCTAAGGGGTCCCCTGAACCGGTGTAGACTGGCTTATGCAGAATTGGGCACATCTGTGCCCAAGAAAGCATTTCCAGAGGCTGGGGGAGGCTACTCCTCCCCTGCCTTCACACCATTTTCCAAAGGGAGAGGGTGTAAAACCCTCTCTCAGAGGAAGTCCTTTGTTCTGCCATCCTGGGACAAGCCTAGCTTGGCCCGAGGAGGGCAGAAACCTGTCTGAGGGGTTGGCAGCAGCAGCAGCTGCAGTGAAACCCCAGGAAAGGCAGTTTGGCAGTACCAGGGTCTGTGCTACAGACCACTGGGATCATGGAATTGTGCCAACAATGCCAGGATGGCATAGAGGGGGCAATTCCATGATCTTAGACATGTTACATGGCCATATTCGGAGTTACCATTGTGAAGCTACATATAGGTATTGACCTATATGTAGTGCACGCGTGTAATGGTGTCCCCGCACTCACAAAGTCCGGGGAATTGGCCCTGAACCATGTGGGGGCACCTTGGCTAGTGCCAGGGTGCCCTCACACTAAGTAACTTTGCACCTAACCTTTACCAGGTAAAGGTTAGACATATGGGTGACTTATAAGTTACATAAGTGCAGTGTAAAATGGCTGTGAAATAACGTGGACGTTATTTCACTCAGGCTGCAGTGGCAGGCCTGTGTAAGAATTGTCAGAGCTCCCTATGGGTGGCAAAAGAAATGCTGCAGCCCATAGGGATCTCCTGGAACCCCAATACCCTGGGTACCTCAATACCATATACTAGGGAATTATAAGGGTGTTCCAGTAAGCCAATGTAAATTGGTAAAATTGGTCACTAGCCTGTTAGTGACAATTTGAAAGAATTGAGAGAGCATAACCACTGAGGTTCTGATTAGCAGAGCCTCAGTGAGACAGTTAGTCACTACACAGGTAACACATTCAGGCACACTTATGAGCACTGGGGCCCTGGTGAACAGGGTCCCAGTGACACATACAACTAAAACAACATATATACAGTGAAAAATGGGGGTAACATGCCAGGCAAGATGGTACTTTCCTACACAGCCCCCCCCCCCCCAAACGAAGGACAATAAGACTAGCCATGCCCTGATGAGTCTTCATTGTCTAAGTGGAAATATCTGGAGAGTCCATCTGCATTGGAGTGGCTACTCCCAGGTCTATGTTCCACTGTATAGTCCATTCCCTGTAGGGATATGGACCACCTCAACAATTTAGGATTTTCACCTTTCATTTGTTTTAGCCAAAGTAGAGGTTTGTGGTCTGTCTGAACAATGAAGTGAGTGCCAAACAGGTATGGCCTTAACTTCTTCAGAGCCCAGACCACAGCAAAGGCCTCCCTCTCAATGGCAGACCAACGCTTTTCTCTAGGGGTCAACCTCCTACTAATAAAAGCAACAGGTTGATCCTGGCCCTCAGAATTAAGTTGTGATAGGACTGCCCCTACTCCTAATTCAGATGCATCAGTTTGGACATAGACATTTTTAGAGTAACAAGGGCTTTTCAGGACAGGTGCAGAGCACATGGCCTGCTTCAGCTCCTCAAAAGCTTTCTGACAGTTTGCTGTCCATAATACCTTTTTAGGCATTGTAGGAGGCTGGACTGGCTTGTAGTGAGTACCAAGGGGTACTTGCACCTTGCACCAGGCCCAGTTATCCCTTATTAGTGTATAGGGTGTCTAGCAGCTTAGGCTGATAGATAATGGTAGCTTAGCAAAGCAGCTCAGGCTGAACTAGGAGACGTGTGAAGCTACTACAGTACCACTTAGTGTCATATGCACAATATCATAAGAAAACACAATACACAGTTATACTAAAAATAAAGGTACTTTATTTTTATGACAATATGCCAAAGTATCTTAGAGTGTACCCTCAGTGAGAGGATAGGAAATATACACAAGATATATATACACAATAGCAAAAATATGCAGTATAGTCTTAGAAAACAGTGCAAACAATGTATAGTTACAATAGGATGCAATGGGGAAACATAGGGATAGGGGCAACACAAACCATATACTCCAAAAGTGGAATGTGAACCACGAATGGACCCCAAACCTATGTGACCTTGTAGAGGGTCGCTGGGACTATTAGAAAATAGTGAGAGTTAGAAAAATAACCCTCCCCAAGACCCTGAAAAGTGAGTGCAAAGTGCACCAAAGTTCCCCTAAGGACAAAATAGTCGTGTTAGAGGGAAAATGCAAAGAAAACACAAATCAGCAATGCAACAACGATGGATTCCTGACTGAGGGTACCTGTGGAACAAGGGGACCAAGTCCAAAAGTCACAAGCAGCTCGGAGATGGGCAGATGCCCAAGAAATGCCAGCGGTTGGTGCAAAGAAGCTCTTACTAGGCTGAAGAACTGTGAATACTGCAGGAACGACAAGGGCTAGAGACTTCCCCTTTGGAGGATGGATCCCCCACGCCTTGGAGAGTCGTGCAGAAGTGTTTTCCCGCCGGATGGACGCCAACAAGCCTTGCTACATGCAAATCGTGCGTTTGGCGTTTTTGGACGCTGCTGGGGCCCAGGAGGGACCAGGAGGTCGCAAATTGGACCTGCAGAGAGAGGGGACGTCGAGCAAGACAAAGAGCCCTCACTGAAGCAGGTAGCACCCGGAGAAGTGCCAGAAACAGGCACTACGAGGATGCGTGAAACGGTGCTCGCCGAAGTTGCACAAAGGAGTCCCACGTCGCCGGAGACCAACTTAGAAAGTCATGCAATGCAGGTTAGAGTGCCGTGGACCCAGGCTTGGCTGTGCACGAAGGATTTCCGCCGGAAGTGCACAGGGGCCGGAGTAGCTTGCAAAGTCGCGGTTCCCAGCAATGCAGCCCAGCAAGGTGAGGCAAGGACTTACCTCCACCAAACTTGGGCTGAAGAGTCACTGGACTGTGGGGGTCACTTGGACGGTGTCGCTGGATTCGAGGGACCTCGCTCGTCGTGCTGAGAGGAGACCCAAGGGACCGGTAATGCAGCTTTTTGGTGCCTGCGGTTGCAGGGGGAAGATTCCGTCGACCCACGGGAGATTTCTTCTGAGCTTCTGGTGCAGAGAGGAGGCAGACTACCCCCACAGCATGCACAAGCAGGAAAACAGTCGAGAAGGCGGCAGGATCAGCGTTACAGAGTTGCAGTAGTCGTCTTTGCTACTATGTTGCAGGTTTGCAGGCTTCCAGCGCGGTCAGCGGTCGATTCCTTATCAGAAGGTGAAGAGGGAGATGCAGAGGAACTCGGCTGAGCTCATGCATTCGTTATCTAAAGTTTCCCCAGAGACAGAGACCCTAAATAGCCAGAAAAGAGGGTTTGGCTACCTAGGAGAGAGGAAAGGCTACTAACACCTGCAGGAGCCTATCACAAGGAGTCTCTGACGTCACCTGGTGGCACTGGCCACTCAGAGCAGTCCAGTGTGCCAGCAGCACCTCTGTTTCCAAGATGGCAGAGGTCTGGAGCACACTGGAGGAGCTCTGGACACCTCCCAGGGGAGGTGCAGGTCAGGGGAGTGGTCACTCCCCTTTCCTTTGTCCAGTTTCGCGCCAGAGCAGGGGCTAAGGGGTCCCTGAACCGGTGTAGACTGGCTTATGCAGAATTGGGCACATCTGTGCCCAACAAAGCATTTCCAGAGGCTGGGGGAGGCTACTCCTCCCCTGCCTTCACACCATTTTCCAAAGGGAGAGGGTGTCACACCCTCTCTCAGAGGAAGTTCTTTGTTCTGCCATCCTGGGCCAGGCCTGGCTGGACCCCAGGAGGGCAGCTGCCTGTCTGAGGGGTTGGCAGCAGCTGCAGTGAAACCCCAGGAAGGGCAGTCTGGCAGTACCAGGGTCTGTGCTACAGACCACTGGGATCATGGAATTGTACCAACAATGCCAGGATGGCATAGAGGGGGCAATTCCATGATCATAGACATGTTACATGGCCATATTCGGAGTTACCATGGTGAAGCTACATATAGGTAGTGACCTATATGTAGTGCACGCGTGTAATGGTGTCCCCGCACTCACAAAGTTCAGTGAATTGGCTCTGAACAATGTGGGGGCACCTTGGCTAGTGCCAGGGTGCCCTCACACTAAGTAACTTTGCACCTAACCTTTACCAGGTAAAGGTTAGACATATAGGTGACTTATAAGTTACTTAAGTGCAGTGTAAAATGGCTGTGAAATAACGTGGACGTTATTTCACTCAGGCTGCAGTGGCAGGCCTGTGTAAGAATTGTCAGAGCTCCCTATGGGTGGCAAAAGAAATGCTGCAGCCCATAGGGATCTCCTGGAACCCCAATACCCTGGGTACCTCAGTACCATATACTAGGGAATTATAAGGGTGTTCCAGTAAGCCAATGTAAATTGGTAAAAATGGTCACTAGCCTGTCAGTGACAATTTGGAAAGAAATGAGAGAGCATAACCACTGAGGTTCTGGTTAGCAGAGCCTCAGTGAGACAGTTAGGCACCACACAGGGAACATACACATGCACACCTATGAGCACTGGGGCCCTGTGTGACAGGGTCCCAGTGACACATACATATAGGCCACAAACCTATGAGCACTGGGGTCCTGACCAGCAGGATCCCAGTGACACATAACAACCATACTGAAAACATGGTGTTTTCACTATGAGCACTGAGGCCTGGCTATCAGGATCCCAGTGAGACAGTGAAAACAGTGACAAACACCCTGACATACACTCACAAACAGGCCAAAAGTGGGGGTAACAAGGCTAGAAAGAGGCTACCTTCTCACACAACCCCCCCCCAAACGAAGGACAATAAGGCTAACCTTGGCCAGTTGAGACTTTATTGTCTAAGTGGTGATAAGTAGAGAGTAGCTCTGCAATAGACTGGTTACTCCCTTTATCATCCACTATATGGTTACTTCCCTGTGGGGATGTAAACCACCCTGTTTGAAGTTTTTTAGCTAAGCAACAATGTGAAGATGTATTTTCTGAGTTTCTATCAGTAAGTTTTAGTTTAGAGCAGTGGGAATTGTCCACTGAACCTATTTGTAGTGATGGAAATGCCAGACAGGGATGCTGTCTCAGAAAAGCCATAGCTGGGCAAAAACTTTGTCCATCTGGCTGGAAGAGAGAACAGGGATGCTGTTTCTCTTGAGTTGGAGCAGGGCAGGGATGCTGTCCTATGAGCTCCACACTAGGGCAGGGATGCTGTCCTAAGTGTTGTGAGGTAGTGCAGGGTTTCTGCACTAAAGTTTCTCTGGAAGGGTTGGAGGGATGCTCCATGTTAACTAAAATGGTGCTGTTTTTCTCACCAATGTTAGTTATCCCACAGAGAGGTACTTCCACCTCAGGGAGTCCAGCTTTGCCAGCTGATGATTCCCTTAGAACAGGTGCCACCCCAGGAGAGGTTTCTCCCACCACAGGAATAGTATCCTGAATGGTAGGGTGGTTAGGGGATACTGTGATACCCTTTTTACCTGTTGATGGAGAGGGATCCTGAGTTTTCAGGCCTTCTCTCCTTTGCTTTTTCATTTCACTTGAAATGAGAGGGAACAATTCCTCAGGGATGCCCAGCATGGCTGCATGGGCATAAAACTCTACATCAGCCCAACCTGAGGCCTCTAGGTCATTACCTAAGAGACAGTCTACAGGTAAGCTAGGTGATACCACCACCTGCTTAGGGCCAGTAACTCCACCCCAACTAAACTGAATTATAGCTAAGGGAAGAAACTTAGTGGAGTTATGGACATCAATAATCTTATACTGTTGTCCAATGATGTGTTGTTCAGGAGGCACTAGGTTTTCAGTCACCAAAGTGAAACTGGCACCTGTGTCCCTGTAGGCCAAGGCCTCAACACCATTTATTGAAACTGTCTGCCTGTACTTATCCATTGTAAGGGGACAAGCAGCCAGTGTGGCAAGGCCAATGCCACTAGGTGTGACAGAAACTGTCTTGGGACTGATTACATCAGTTTCCACTATGGACCCATAAGTGAACCCAACTACACCCTTTGCTTGACTGTTGCCAGCAGTCCCACCACTAGTACCACTACTGCTAGGGGCACTAGAGCTTGATGTATTAGTGGTGGTAGGCTCAGGGGGTTTACCTGGACAGGACTTATCCCCTGGCCTATGGCCTCTATTTTTACACACAAAGCACCAAGGCTTTTTAATGTGTGCAGGTTGGGAAGAAGAGGAAGAATTTGTTTTATCCCCACCCTCTGAAGAGTGTTTAAGATTTGAAGTGGGATCTTTGGTTTTACCCTTATCCCCATGCTTATCTTGAGATTTTTCACCATCTTTCTTCTTATTGCCATCTTTGTCACCCCCTGTATGAACTTTTCTGTTCACCCTTGTTCTGACCCATTTGTCTGCCTTCTTTCCCAATTCTTGGGGAGAGGTCAGATCAGAGTCTACCAGGTACTGGTGCAACAAATCAGACACACAATTATTAAGTATATGCTCTCTCAGGATTGTGTTATACAGGCTTTCATAATCAGTAACTTTACTGCCATGTAACCACCCCTCCAAGGCCTTCACTGAATGGTCAATGAAATCAACCCAGTCTTGTGAAGACTCCTTTTTGGTCTCTCTGAACTTTATCCTGTACTGTTCAGTGGTTAAGCCATAACCATCCAGGAGTGCATTCTTAAGAACTGTAAAATTATTGGCATCATTTTCTTTCACAGTAAGGAGCCTATCCCTACCTTTTCCACTAAATGATAGCCATAGGATAGCAGCCCACTGCCTTTGAGGGACATCCTGTACAGCACAGGCCCTCTCAAGTGCAGCAAACCACTTGTTAATGTCATCCCCCTCCTTATAAGGGGGAACTATCTTGTGCAGATTCCTGGAATCATGCTCTTTTGCAGGATGACTATGGGGAATACTGCTGCTGCCACCATGGGTATCTAAACCCAACTTCTGTCTTTCCCTCTCTATTTCTAAAGACTGTCTATCCAAATCCAGCTGTTGCTTCTTGAGCTTCAGTCTGGTTTGCTCCACTCTCAATCTATTGAGCTCCCTTTCTAACAATCTGTCATCAGGGTGGGTGGGAGGGACATTTCTAGATACAGAGGTATGATGGGAATGAACAGAAGGAGACCTGTCCCTTACCAAGGGCACCCTAACAGCTTGGCTACCAGCATAATGTGAGAGCACATCATCAGTATGATGTGATTCAACCTCTGTACCAACTATGCTAGACTGTCTAGTAATGGGCAGGCTGAGAAGTTTCTTTCCTGAACCTTTTCCTGGGGGAGTCCCTGGATCAGATTGAGAACCATTAGCTACTTTTTCTACAGATTGGGCACTTATGGCCTTATCCTGTACTCTAAGCATATTAATTAACAGTTCTAAGGAAGGATTCTTCCCTACACTCAAACCTCTCTCTATGCAGAGACTCCTTGCTCCTTTCCAGCTAAGGTGATCATATGCAAGTTTGGACAGTTCAACTTTTTGGCCTGTGCCAGACATTTTTAGAGAGAGTTGAAGTGATAGACAAAGAAAAAAAAAGTTTTCAGAACTTTTTGGAAAGACAGAAAAAACTTTTTAAACTTTTAAGAACTTTTTGAAAGTTTAGAAGTACTTTTCAGCACTTAGAAAAGAGTGAAAAGAGGAAATGCAAAACTTTTTGGCTATGTGTATATACACTGATCTTGTTTTGTATATTTTTCTCTTATGAAAAGTACAATGACAAGAGTGGTAAGTGTAGGAAAGTACCATCTTGCCTGGCATGTTACCCCCATTTTTCACTGTATATATGTTGTTTTAGTTGTATGTGTCACTGGGACCCTGGTAACCCAGGGCCCCAGTGCTCATAAGTGTGCCTGTATGTGTTACCTGTGTAGTGACTAACTGTCTCACTGAGGCTCTGCTAATCAGAACCTCAGTGGTTATGCTCTCTCATTTCTTTCCAAATTGTCACTGACAGGCTAGTGACCATTTTTTACCAATTTACATTGGCTTACTGGAACACCCTTATAATTCCCTAGTATATGGTACTGAGGTACCCAGGGTATTGGGGTTCCAGGAGATCCCTATGGGCTGCAGCATTTCTTTTGCCACCCATAGGGAGCTCTGACAATTCTTACACAGGCCTGCCACTGCAGCCTGAGTGAAATAACGTCCACGTTATTTCACAGCCATTTTACACTGCACTTAAGTAACTTATAAGTCACCTATATGTCTAACCTTTACCTGGTAAAGGTTAGGTGCAAAGTTACTTAGTGTGAGGGCACCCTGGCACTAGCCAAGGTGCCCCCACATTGTTCAGAGCCAATTCACTGAACCTTGTGAGTGCGGGGACACCATTACACGCGTGCACTACATATAGGTCACTACCTATATGTAGCTTCACCATGGTAACTCCGAATATGGCCATGTAACATGTCTATGATCATGGAATTGCCCCCTCTATGCCATCCTGGCATTTTTGGTACAATTCCATGATCCCAGTGGTCTGTAGCACAGACCCTGGTACTGCCAGACTGCCCTTCCTGGGGTTTCACTGCAGCTGCTGCTGCTGCCAACCCCTCAGACAGGCAGCTGCCCTCCTGGGGTCCAGCCAGGCCTGGCCCAGGATGGCAGAACAAAGAACTTCCTCTGAGAGAGGGTGTGACACCCTCTCCCTTTGGAAAATGGTGTGAAGGCAGGGGAGGAGTAGCCTCCCCCAGCCTCTGGAAATGCTTTGTTGGGCACAGAGGTGCCCAATTCTGCATAAGCCAGTCTACACCGGTTCAGGGACCCCTTAGCCCCTGCTCTGGCGCGAAACTGGACAAAGGAAAGGGGAGTGACCACTCCCCTGACCTGCACCTCCCCTGGGAGGTGTCCAGAGCTCCTCCAGTGTGCTCCAGACCTCTGCCATCTTGGAAACAGAGGTGCTGCTGGCACACTGGACTGCTCTGAGTGGCCAGTGCCACCAGGTGACGTCAGAGACTCCTTGTGATAGGCTCCTTCAGGTGTTAGTAGCCTTTCCTCTCTCCTAGGTAGCCAAACCCTCTTTTCTGGCTATTTAGGGTCTCTGTCTCTGGGGAAACTTCAGATAACGAATGCATGAGCTCAGCCGAGTTCCTCTGCATCTCCCTCTTCACCTTCTGATAAGGAATCGACCGCTGACCACGCTGGAAGCCTGCAAACCTGCAACATAGTAGCAAAGACGACTACTGCAACTCTGTAACGCTGATCCTGCCGCCTTCTCGACTGTTTTCCTGCTTGTGCATGCTGTGGGGGTAGTCTGCCTCCTCTCTGCACCAGAAGCTCCGAAGAAATCTCCCGTGGGTCGACGGAATCTTCCCCCTGCAACCGCAGGCACCAAAAAGCTGCATCTCCGGTCCCTTGGGTCTCCTCTCAGCACGACGAGCGAGGTCCCTCGAATCCAGCGACACCGTCCAAGTGACCCTCACAGTCCAGTGACTCTTCAGCCCAAGTTTGGTGGAGGTAAGTCCTTGCCTCACCTCGCTGGGCTGCATTGCTGGGAACCGCGACTTTGCAAGCTTCTCCGGCCCCTGTGCACTTCCGGCGGAAATCCTTCGTGCACAGCCAAGCCTGGGTCCACGGCACTCTAACCTGCATTGCACGACTTTCTAAGTTGGTCTCCGGCGACGTGGGACTCCTTTGTGCAACTTCGGCGAGCACCGTTTCACGCATCCTCGTAGTGCCTGTTTCTGGCACTTCTCCGGGTGCTACCTGCTTCAGTGAGGGCTCCTTGTCTTGCTCGACGTCCCCTCTCTCTGCAGGTCCAATTTGCGACCTCCTGGTCCCTCCTGGGCCCCAGCAGCGTCCAAAAACGCCAAACGCACGATTTGCGTGTAGCAAGGCTTGTTGGCGTCCATCCGGCGGGAAAACACTTCTGCACGACTCTCCAAGGCGTGGGGGATCCATCCTCCAAAGGGGAAGTCTCTAGCCCTTGTCGTTCCTGCAGTATTCACAGTTCTTCAGCCTAGAAAGAGCTTCTTTGCACCAACCGCTGGCATTTCTTGGGCATCTGCCCATCTCCGAGCTGCTTGTGACTTTTGGACTTGGTCCCCTTGTTCCACAGGTACCTTCAGACAGGAATCCATCGTTGTTGCATTGCTGATTTGTGTTTTCCTTGCATTCTCCCTCTAACACGACTATTTTGTCCTTAGGGGAACTTTGGTGCACTTTGCACTCACTTTTCAGGGTCTTGGGGAGGGTTATTTTTCTAACTCTCACTATTTTCTAATAGTCCCAGCGACCCTCTACAAGGTCACATAGGTTTGGGGTCCATTCGTGGTTCACATTCCACTTTTGGAGTATATGGTTTGTGTTGCCCCTATCCCTATGTTTCCCCATTGCATCCTATTGTAATTATACATTGTTTGCACTGTTTTCTAAGACTATACTGCATATTTTTGCTATTGTGTATATATATCTTGTGTATATTTCCTATCCTCTCACTGAGGGTACACTCTAAGATACTTTGGCATATTGTCATAAAAATAAAGTACCTTTATTTTTAGTATAACTGTGTATTGTGTTTTCTTATGATATTGTGCATATGACACTAAGTGGTACTGTAGTAGCTTCACACGTCTCCTAGTTCAGCCTGAGCTGCTTTGCTAAGCTACCATTATCTATCAGCCTAAGCTGCTAGACACCCTATACACTAATAAGGGATAACTGGGCCTGGTGCAAGGTGCAAGTACCCCTTGGTACTCACTACAAACCAGTCCAGCCTCCTACATTGGTTGTGCAGTGGTGGGATAAGTGCTTTGAGACTACTTACCACTCTTGTCATTGTACTTTTCATAAGAGAAAAATATACAAAACAAGGTCAGTGTATATACACATAGCCAAAAAGTTTTGCATTTCCTCTTTTCACTCTTTTCTAAGTGCTGAAAAGTACTTCTAAACTTTCAAAAAGTTCTTAAAAGTTTAAAAAGTTTTTTTTTTCTGTCTTTCCAAAAAGTTCTGAAAACTTTTTTCTCTTTGTCTATCACTTTTACTCTCTCTAAAAAATGTCTGGCACAGGCCAAAAAGTTGAACTGTCCAAACTTGCATATGATCACCTTAGCTGGAAAGGAGCAAGGAGTCTCTGCATAGAGAGAGGTTTGAGTGTAGGGAAGAATCCTTCTTTAGAACTGTTAATTAATATGCTTAGAGTACAAGATAAGGCCATAAGTGCCCAATCTGTAGAAAAAGTAGCTAATGGTTCTCAATCTGATCCAGGGACTCCCCCAGGAAAAGGTTCAGGAAAGAAACTTCTCAGCCTGCCCATTACTAGACAGTCTAGCATAGTTGGTACAGAGGTTGAATCACATCATACTGATGATGTGCTCTCACATTATACTGGTAGCCAAGCTGTTAGGGTGCCCTCTGTAAGGGACAGGTCTCCTTCTGTTCATTCCCATCATACCTCTGTATCTAGAAATGTCCCTCTCACCCACCCTGATGACAGATTGTTAGAAAGGGAGCTCAATAGATTGAGAGTGGAGCAAACCAGACTGAAGCTCAAGAAGCAACAGCTGGATTTGGATAGACAGTCTTTAGAAATAGAGAGGGAAAGACAGAAGATGGGTTTAGATACCCATGGTGGCAGCAGCAGTATTCCCCATAGTCATCCTGCAAAAGAGCATGATTCCAGGAATCTGCATAAGATAGTTCCCCCTTACAAGGAGGGGGATGACATTAACAAGTGGTTTGCTGCACTTGAGAGGGCCTGTGCTGTACAGGATGTCCCTCAAAGGCAGTGGGCTGCTATCCTATGGCTATCATTTACTGGAAAAGGTAGGGATAGGCTCCTTACTGTAAAAGAAGCTGATGCAAACAATTTCCAAGTTCTTAAGAATGCACTCCTGGATGGTTATGGCTTAACCACTGAACAGTACAGGATCAAGTTCAGAGATACCAAAAAGGAGTCTTCACAAGACTGGGTTGATTTCATTGACCAGGCAGTGAAGGCCTTGGAGGGGTGGTTACATGGCAGTAAAGTTACAGATTATGACAGCCTGTATAACTTAATCCTGAGAGAGCATATTCTTAATAATTGTGTGTCTGATTTGTTGCACCAGTACTTGGTGGACTCTGATCTGACCTCTCCCCAAGAATTGGGAAAGAAGGCAGACAAATGGGTCAGAACAAGAGTGAACAGAAAAGTTCATACAGGGGGTGACAAAGATGGCAACAAAAAGAAGGATGGTAAGTCTTCTGACAAGGGTGGGGACAAATCTAAAAATGAGTCTTCATCAGGCCCACAAAAACACTCTGGTGGGGGTGGTGGGCCCAAACCTTCCTCTAATCAGAACAAGGAAAGGAAACCATGGTGCTATTTATGTAAGATAAAAGGCCATTGGACAACAGATCCCAGTTGTCCAAAGAAAGGCACCACAGCTCCTACCACTACAACCCCTACTGCTACACCTAGTGTCCCTACTAATAGCAGTGGTGGTGGGAGCAAACCTACTAATAGCCAATCCAAGGGAGTAGCTGGGCTCACTTTTGGTAATTTAGTTGGGGTTGGTCTGATTAGGGAGACCACAGAGGCTACTTTAGTCTCTGAAGGGGCTATTGACTTAGCCACTTTGGTTGCTTGCCCCCATAACTTGGAGAAGTACAAGCAACTAACCCTAATAAATGGTGTTGAGGTCCAGGCCTACAGGGACACAGGTGCCAGTGTCACAATGGTGATTGAGAAACTGGTGCACCCTGAACAACACATACTTGGACACCAGTACCAAGTAACCGATGCTCACAACATAACACAAAGCCACCCCATGGCTGTTGTAAATCTCAACTGGGGGGGGGTATCTGGTCCAAAGAAAGTTGTGGTAGCTTCAGATTTACCTGTAGACTGTCTATTAGGGAACGATTTGGAGACATCAGCTTGGTCAGATGTGGAGTTGGAGGCCCATGCAGCAATGCTGGGCATCCCAGGGCATATTTTTGCTTTGACAAGGGCTCAGGCCAAAAAGCAAAAAGGACAGGGAAGCTTGGATCCTGGAACAATGGACCAAGTGCTCCCTAAAGCTAGGGCTAGTAGAAGCAAACCACTTCCTACTATCCCTCCCTCTACAGTGGATTCTACTTCTGAGGAAGAAGAATTCCCTCCCTGTGCAGAACCTACACCAGAGGAGCTGGAAGCAGACACTGCTGAGCTTTTGGGTGAAGGGGGGCCTGCCAGAGAGGAGCTGAGTGTGGCACAGCAAACCTGTCCCACATTAGAGGGTCTCAGACAGCAAGCTGTCAAACAGGCTAATGGGGATGTCAGTGACTCACACAGAGTTTACTGGGAGGACAACCTCTTGTACACTGAGCAAAGGGATCCTAAACCTGGAGCTGCCAGGAGATTAGTGATTCCTCAGGAGTACAGAAAGTTCCTCCTAACACTGGCACATGACATTCCCTTAGCTGGGCACCTGGGTCAAATGAAAACTTGGGACAGATTGGTACCACTGTTTCATTGGCCTAGGATGTCTGAGGACACAAAAGATTTTTGTAAGTCCTGTGAAACCTGTCAAGCCAGTGGCAAGACAGGTGGCACTCCAAAGGCACCCCTTATCCCACTGCCTGTGGTTGGGGTTCCCTTTGAAAGGGTAGGGGTTGACATAGTTGGCCCCCTTGACCCTCCTACTGCTTCAGGCAATAGGTTTATCTTGGTGGTAGTGGACCATGCCACAAGATATCCTGAAGCTATTCCTTTAAGGACCACTACAGCTCCTGCAGTGGCAAAGGCCCTCCTGGGAATATTTTCCAGGGTGGGCTTCCCAAAGGAAGTAGTATCAGACAGAGGAAGCAATTTCATGTCTGCATACTTAAAGGCCATGTGGAAGGAGTGTGGTGTAACTTACAAGTTCACAACACCCTATCATCCACAAACAAATGGACTGGTGGAGAGATTTAATAAAACTCTCAAAGGCATGATTATGGGACTCCCTGAAAAACTCCGCAGGAGATGGGATATCCTTCTACCATGCCTCCTTTTTGCCTACAGGGAGGTACCCCAGAAAGGAGTGGGCTTCAGCCCCTTTGAACTTCTTTTTGGACACCCTGTTAGGGGTCCACTCACACTTGTAAAGGAGGGTTGGGAACAACCTTTAAAAGCTCCTAAGCAGGATATTGTGGACTATGTACTTGGCCTCAGATCAAGGATGGCTGAGTACATGAAAAAGGCCAGTAAAAACCTTCAGGCCAGCCAAGAGCTCCAGAAGCAATGGCATGATCAGAAGGCTGTTTTGGTTCAGTACCAACCAGGGCAGAAAGTGTGGGTCTTGGAGCCTGTGGCCCCAAGAGCACTCCAAGATAAATGGAGTGGTCCACACACAATTGTTGAAAAGAAGGGTGAAGTCACCTACTTGGTTGACTTAGGCACTGCCAGGAGTCCCCTTAGGGTGCTCCATGTCAACCGCCTGAAACCCTACTATGACAGGGCTGATCTCACCCTGCTCATGGCAACAGATGAGGGACAGGAAGAAGACAGTGATCCTCTACCTGATCTCTTCTCTTCCACAGAACAAGATGCTCTTGTGGAAGGGGTAGTTTTGGCTGATTGTCTTACTGCTGAGCAGAAAGATAATTGCATAAATCTCCTAGGACAATTTTCAGAACTCTTCTCCATTGTGCCAGGCACCACTTCTTGGTGTGAGCACACTATAGATACTGGAGACAGTTTACCTGTCAAAAGTAAGATCTATAGGCAGCCTGACCATGTCAGGGACTGCATAAAGCAAGAAGTTCAGAAGATGTTGGAACTAGGAGTGGTTGAGCACTCTGACAGTCCATGGGCTTCTCCTGTGGTACTGGTACCAAAACCCAATTCTAAAGATGGAAAGAAGGAAATGAGGTTTTGTGTAGACTATAGAGGTCTCAACTTGGTAACCAAAACAGATGCTCACCCTATACCCAGGGCAGATGAGCTAATAGATACACTGGCATCTGCCAAGTATCTAAGCACTTTTGATTTGACTGCAGGGTATTGGCAGATCAAAATGTCAGAAGATGCTAAACCTAAGACTGCATTTTCTACCATTGGAGGACATTACCAGTTTACTGTAATGCCTTTTGGTTTGAAAAATGCACCTGCCACTTTTCAGAGGTTGGTGAACACAGTCCTGCAAGGGCTGGAAGCTTTCAGTGCAGCATATTTGGATGATATAGCTGTCTTTAGCTCCAGCTGGGATGATCACCTGGTCCACCTTTGGAAAGTTTTGGAGGCCCTGCAAAAGGCAGGCCTCACTATCAAGGCTTCAAAGTGCCAGATAGGGCAGGGTAAAGTGGTTTATCTGGGACACCTTGTTGGTGGGGAACAGATTGCACCACTTCAGGGGAAAATCCAAACTATTATTGATTGGATTCCCCCTACCACTCAGACTCAGGTGAGAGCCTTCCTAGGCCTCACTGGGTATTACAGGAGGTTCATTAAGAACTATGGCTCCATTGCAGCCCCTCTTAATGACCTCACATCCAAGAAAATGCCTAAAAAGGTATTATGGACAGCAAACTGTCAGAAAGCTTTTGAGGAGCTGAAGCAGGCCATGTGCTCTGCACCTGTCCTGAAAAGCCCTTGTTACTCTAAAAAATTCTATGTCCAAACTGATGCATCTGAATTAGGAGTAGGGGCAGTCCTATCACAACTTAATTCTGAGGGCCAGGATCAACCTGTTGCTTTTATTAGTAGAAGGTTGACCCCTAGAGAAAAGCGTTGGTCTGCCATTGAGAGGGAGGCCTTTGCTGTGGTCTGGGCTCTGAAGAAGTTGAGGCCATACCTGTTTGGCACTCACTTCATTGTTCAGACAGACCACAAACCTCTACTTTGGCTAAAACAAATGAAAGGTGAAAATCCTAAATTGTTGAGGTGGTCCATATCCCTACAGGGAATGGACTATACAGTGGAACATAGACCTGGGAGTAGCCACTCCAATGCAGATGGACTCTCCAGATATTTCCACTTAGACAATGAAGACTCATCAGGTAATGGCTAGTCTTATTGTCCTTCGTTTGGGGGGGGGTTGTGTAGGAAAGTACCATCTTGCCTGGCATGTTACCCCCATTTTTCACTGTATATATGTTGTTTTAGTTGTATGTGTCACTGGGACCCTGGTAACCCAGGGCCCCAGTGCTCATAAGTGTGCCTGTATGTGTTACCTGTGTAGTGACTAACTGTCTCACTGAGGCTCTGCTAATCAGAACCTCAGTGGTTATGCTCTCTCATTTCTTTCCAAATTGTCACTGACAGGCTAGTGACCATTTTTTACCAATTTACATTGGCTTACTGGAACACCCTTATAATTCCCTAGTATATGGTACTGAGGTACCCAGGGTATTGGGGTTCCAGGAGATCCCTATGGGCTGCAGCATTTCTTTTGCCACCCATAGGGAGCTCTGACAATTCTTACACAGGCCTGCCACTGCAGCCTGAGTGAAATAACGTCCACGTTATTTCACAGCCATTTTACACTGCACTTAAGTAACTTATAAGTCACCTATATGTCTAACCTTTACCTGGTAAAGGTTAGGTGCAAAGTTACTTAGTGTGAGGGCACCCTGGCACTAGCCAAGGTGCCCCCACATTGTTCAGAGCCAATTCACTGAACCTTGTGAGTGCGGGGACACCATTACACGCGTGCACTACATATAGGTCACTACCTATATGTAGCTTCACCATGGTAACTCCGAATATGGCCATGTAACATGTCTATGATCATGGAATTGCCCCCTCTATGCCATCCTGGCATTGTTGGTACAATTCCATGATCCCAGTGGTCTGTAGCACAGACCCTGGTACTGCCAGACTGCCCTTCCTGGGGTTTCACTGCAGCTGCTGCCAACCCCTCAGACAGGCAGCTGCCCTCCTGGGGTCCAGCCAGGCCTGGCCCAGGATGGCAGAACAAAGAACTTCCTCTGAGAGAGGGTGTGACACCCTCTCCCTTTGGAAAATGGTGTGAAGGCAGGGGAGGAGTAGCCTCCCCCAGCCTCTGGAAATGCTTTGTTGGGCACAGAGGTGCCCAATTCTGCATAAGCCAGTCTACACCGGTTCAGGGACCCCTTAGCCCCTGCTCTGGCGCGAAACTGGACAAAGGAAAGGGGAGTGACCACTCCCCTGACCTGCACCTCCCCTGGGAGGTGTCCAGAGCTCCTCCAGTGTGCTCCAGACCTCTGCCATCTTGGAAACAGAGGTGCTGCTGGCACACTGGACTGCTCTGAGTGGCCAGTGCCACCAGGTGACGTCAGAGACTCCTTGTGATAGGCTCCTTCAGGTGTTAGTAGCCTTTCCTCTCTCCTAGGTAGCCAAACCCTCTTTTCTGGCTATTTAGGGTCTCTGTCTCTGGGGAAACTTCAGATAACGAATGCATGAGCTCAGCCGAGTTCCTCTGCATCTCCCTCTTCACCTTCTGATAAGGAATCGACCGCTGACCGCGCTGGAAGCCTGCAAACCTGCAACATAGTAGCAAAGACGACTACTGCAACTCTGTAACGCTGATCCTGCCGCCTTCTCGACTGTTTTCCTGCTTGTGCATGCTGTGGGGGTAGTCTGCCTCCTCTCTGCACCAGAAGCTCCGAAGAAATCTCCCGTGGGTCGACGGAATCTTCCCCCTGCAACCGCAGGCACCAAAAAGCTGCATCTCCGGTCCCTTGGGTCTCCTCTCAGCACGACGAGCGAGGTCCCTCGAATCCAGCGACACCGTCCAAGTGACCCTCACAGTCCAGTGACTCTTCAGCCCAAGTTTGGTGGAGGTAAGTCCTTGCCTCACCTCGCTGGGCTGCATTGCTGGGAACCGCGACTTTGCAAGCTTCTCCGGCCCCTGTGCACTTCCGGCGGAAATCCTTCGTGCACAGCCAAGCCTGGGTCCACGGCACTCTAACCTGCATTGCACGACTTTCTAAGTTGGTCTCCGGCGACGTGGGACTCCTTTGTGCAACTTCGGCGAGCACCGTTTCACGCATCCTCGTAGTGCCTGTTTCTGGCACTTCTCCGGGTGCTACCTGCTTCAGTGAGGGCTCCTTGTCTTGCTCGACGTCCCCTCTCTCTGCAGGTCCAATTTGCGACCTCCTGGTCCCTCCTGGGCCCCAGCAGCGTCCAAAAACGCCAAACGCACGATTTGCGTGTAGCAAGGCTTGTTGGCGTCCATCCGGCGGGAAAACACTTCTGCACGACTCTCCAAGGCGTGGGGGATCCATCCTCCAAAGGGGAAGTCTCTAGCCCTTGTCGTTCCTGCAGTATTCACAGTTCTTCAGCCTAGAAAGAGCTTCTTTGCACCAACCGCTGGCATTTCTTGGGCATCTGCCCATCTCCGAGCTGCTTGTGACTTTTGGACTTGGTCCCCTTGTTCCACAGGTACCTTCAGACAGGAATCCATCGTTGTTGCATTGCTGATTTGTGTTTTCCTTGCATTCTCCCTCTAACACGACTATTTTGTCCTTAGGGGAACTTTGGTGCACTTTGCACTCACTTTTCAGGGTCTTGGGGAGGGTTATTTTTCTAACTCTCACTATTTTCTAATAGTCCCAGCGACCCTCTACAAGGTCACATAGGTTTGGGGTCCATTCGTGGTTCACATTCCACTTTTGGAGTATATGGTTTGTGTTGCCCCTATCCCTATGTTTCCCCATTGCATCCTATTGTAATTATACATTGTTTGCACTGTTTTCTAAGACTATACTGCATATTTTTGCTATTGTGTATATATATCTTGTGTATATTTCCTATCCTCTCACTGAGGGTACACTCTAAGATACTTTGGCATATTGTCATAAAAATAAAGTACCTTTATTTTTAGTATAACTGTGTATTGTGTTTTCTTATGATATTGTGCATATGACACTAAGTGGTACTGTAGTAGCTTCACACGTCTCCTAGTTCAGCCTGAGCTGCTTTGCTAAGCTACCATTATCTATCAGCCTAAGCTGCTAGACACCCTATACACTAATAAGGGATAACTGGGCCTGGTGCAAGGTGCAAGTACCCCTTGGTACTCACTACAAACCAGTCCAGCCTCCTACAGTAAGTAGTCTCAAAGCACTTATCCCACCGCTGCACAACCAATGTAGGAGGCTGGACTGGCTTGTAGTGAGTACCAAGGGGTACTTGCACCTTGCACCAGGCCCAGTTATCCCTTATTAGTGTATAGGGTGTCTAGCAGCTTAGGCTGATAGATAATGGTAGCTTAGCAAAGCAGCTCAGGCTGAACTAGGAGACGTGTGAAGCTACTACAGTACCACTTAGTGTCATATGCACAATATCATAAGAAAACACAATACACAGTTATACTAAAAATAAAGGTACTTTATTTTTATGACAATATGCCAAAGTATCTTAGAGTGTACCCTCAGTGAGAGGATAGGAAATATACACAAGATATATATACACAATAGCAAAAATATGCAGTATAGTCTTAGAAAACAGTGCAAACAATGTATAGTTACAATAGGATGCAATGGGGAAACATAGGGATAGGGGCAACACAAACCATATACTCCAAAAGTGGAATGTGAACCACGAATGGACCCCAAACCTATGTGACCTTGTAGAGGGTCGCTGGGACTATTAGAAAATAGTGAGAGTTAGAAAAATAACCCTCCCCAAGACCCTGAAAAGTGAGTGCAAAGTGCACCAAAGTTCCCCTAAGGACAAAATAGTCGTGTTAGAGGGAAAATGCAAAGAAAACACAAATCAGCAATGCAACAACGATGGATTCCTGACTGAGGGTACCTGTGGAACAAGGGGACCAAGTCCAAAAGTCACAAGCAGCTCGGAGATGGGCAGATGCCCAAGAAATGCCAGCGGTTGGTGCAAAGAAGCTCTTACTAGGCTGAAGAACTGTGAATACTGCAGGAACGACAAGGGCTAGAGACTTCCCCTTTGGAGGATGGATCCCCCACGCCTTGGAGAGTCGTGCAGAAGTGTTTTCCCGCCGGATGGACGCCAACAAGCCTTGCTACATGCAAATCGTGCGTTTGGCGTTTTTGGACGCTGCTGGGGCCCAGGAGGGACCAGGAGGTCGCAAATTGGACCTGCAGAGAGAGGGGACGTCGAGCAAGACAAAGAGCCCTCACTGAAGCAGGTAGCACCCGGAGAAGTGCCAGAAACAGGCACTACGAGGATGCGTGAAACGGTGCTCGCCGAAGTTGCACAAAGGAGTCCCACGTCGCCGGAGACCAACTTAGAAAGTCATGCAATGCAGGTTAGAGTGCCGTGGACCCCGGCTTGGCTGTGCACGAAGGATTTCCGCCGGAAGTGCACAGGGGCCGGAGTAGCTTGCAAAGTCGCGGTTCCCAGCAATGCAGCCCAGCAAGGTGAGGCAAGGACTTACCTCCACCAAACTTGGGCTGAAGAGTCACTGGACTGTGGGAGTCACTTGGACGGTGTCGCTGGATTCGAGGGACCTCGCTCGTCGTGCTGAGAGGAGACCCAAGGGACCGGTAATGCAGCTTTTTGGTGCCTGCGGTTGCAGGGGGAAGATTCCGTCGACCCACGGGAGATTTCTTCTGAGCTTCTGGTGCAGAGAGGAGGCAGACTACCCCCACAGCATGCACAAGCAGGAAAACAGTCGAGAAGGCGGCAGGATCAGCGTTACAGAGTTGCAGTAGTCGTCTTTGCTACTATGTTGCAGGTTTGCAGGCTTCCAGCGCGGTCAGCGGTCGATTCCTTATCAGAAGGTGAAGAGGGAGATGCAGAGGAACTCGGCTGAGCTCATGCATTCGTTATCTAAAGTTTCCCCAGAGACAGAGACCCTAAATAGCCAGAAAAGAGGGTTTGGCTACCTAGGAGAGAGGAAAGGCTACTAACACCTGCAGGAGCCTATCACAAGGAGTCTCTGACGTCACCTGGTGGCACTGGCCACTCAGAGCAGTCCAGTGTGCCAGCAGCACCTCTGTTTCCAAGATGGCAGAGGTCTGGAGCACACTGGAGGAGCTCTGGACACCTCCCAGGGGAGGTGCAGGTCAGGGGAGTGGTCACTCCCCTTTCCTTTGTCCAGTTTCGCGCCAGAGCAGGGGCTAAGGGGTCCCTGAACCGGTGTAGACTGGCTTATGCAGAATTGGGCACATCTGTGCCCAACAAAGCATTTCCAGAGGCTGGGGGAGGCTACTCCTCCCCTGCCTTCACACCATTTTCCAAAGGGAGAGGGTGTCACACCCTCTCTCAGAGGAAGTTCTTTGTTCTGCCATCCTGGGCCAGGCCTGGCTGGACCCCAGGAGGGCAGCTGCCTGTCTGAGGGGTTGGCAGCAGCTGCAGTGAAACCCCAGGAAGGGCAGTCTGGCAGTACCAGGGTCTGTGCTACAGACCACTGGGATCATGGAATTGTACCAACAATGCCAGGATGGCATAGAGGGGGCAATTCCATGATCATAGACATGTTACATGGCCATATTCGGAGTTACCATGGTGAAGCTACATATAGGTAGTGACCTATATGTAGTGCACGCGTGTAATGGTGTCCCCGCACTCACAAAGTTCAGTGAATTGGCTCTGAACAATGTGGGGGCACCTTGGCTAGTGCCAGGGTGCCCTCACACTAAGTAACTTTGCACCTAACCTTTACCAGGTAAAGGTTAGACATATAGGTGACTTATAAGTTACTTAAGTGCAGTGTAAAATGGCTGTGAAATAACGTGGACGTTATTTCACTCAGGCTGCAGTGGCAGGCCTGTGTAAGAATTGTCAGAGCTCCCTATGGGTGGCAAAAGAAATGCTGCAGCCCATAGGGATCTCCTGGAACCCCAATACCCTGGGTACCTCAGTACCATATACTAGGGAATTATAAGGGTGTTCCAGTAAGCCAATGTAAATTGGTAAAAATGGTCACTAGCCTGTCAGTGACAATTTGGAAAGAAATGAGAGAGCATAACCACTGAGGTTCTGGTTAGCAGAGCCTCAGTGAGACAGTTAGGCACCACACAGGGAACATACACATGCACACCTATGAGCACTGGGGCCCTGTGTGACAGGGTCCCAGTGACACATACATATAGGCCACAAACCTATGAGCACTGGGGTCCTGACCAGCAGGATCCCAGTGACACATAACAACCATACTGAAAACATGGTGTTTTCACTATGAGCACTGAGGCCTGGCTATCAGGATCCCAGTGAGACAGTGAAAACAGTGACAAACACCCTGACATACACTCACAAACAGGCCAAAAGTGGGGGTAACAAGGCTAGAAAGAGGCTACCTTCTCACAGGCATTTTCTTGAATGTGAGGTCATTAAGAGGGGCTGCAATGGAGCCATAGTTCTTAATGAACCTCCTGTAATACCCAGTGAGGCCTAGGAAGGCTCTCACCTGAGACTGAGTGGTAGGGGGAACCCAATCAATAATTGTTTGGATTTTCGCCTGAAGTGGTGCAATCTGTTCCCCACCAACAAGGTGTCCCAGATAAACCAACTTACCCTGCCCTCTCTGGCACTTTGAAGCCTTGATAGTGAGGCCTGCCTTTTGCAGGGCCTCCAAAACTTTCCATAGGTGGACCAGGTGATCATCCCAGCTGGAGCTAAAGACAGCTATATCGTCCAAATATGCTGCACTGAAAGCTTCCAGCCCTTGCAGGACTGTGTTCACCAACCTCTGAAAAGTGGCAGGTGCATTTTTCAAACCAAAAGGCATTACAGTGAACTGGTAATGTCCTCCAATGGTTGAAAATGCAGTTTTAGGTTTAGCATCTTCTGATAATTTGATCTGCCAATACCCTGCAGTCAAATCAAAAGTGCTTAGATACTTGGCAGATGCCAGTGTATCTATGAGCTCATCTGCCCTGGGTATAGGGTGAGCATCAGTTTTGGTTACCAGGTTGAGACCTCTGTAGTCTACACAAAACCGCATTTCCTTCTTTCCATCTTTGGAATGGGGTTTTGGTACAAGTACCACAAGAGAAGCCCATGGACTTTCAGAGTGCTCAACCACTCCTAGTTCTAACATTTTCTGCACCTCTTGCTTTATGCAGTCTCTGACATGGTCAGGCTGCCTATAGATCTTACTTTTGACAGGCAAGCCGTCTCCAGTATCTATAGTGTGCTCACACCAAGAAGTGGTACCTGGCACAGTAGAGAAGATTTCAGAGAATTGATCTAGGAGATTTATGCAATGGTCTTTCTGCTCAGCAGTAAGACAATCAGCCAAAACTCCACCTTCCACAAGAGCATCTTGTTCTGTGGAAGAGAAGAGATCAGGTAGAGGATCACTGTCTTCTTCCTGTCCCTCATCAGTTGCCATGAGCAGGGTGAGATCAGCCCTGTCATAGTAGGGTTTTAGGCGGTTTACATCGAGTACCCTAAGGGGACTCCTTGCAGTGCCTAAGTCAACTAAATAGGTGACTTCACCCTTTTTCTCAACAATTGTGTGGGGTCCACTCCATTTATCTTGGAGTGCTCTTGGGGCCACAGGCTCTAAGACCCACACTTTCTGCCCTGGTTGGTACTGAACCAAAACAGCCTTCTGATCATGCCATTGCTTCTGGAGCTCTTGGCTGGCCTGAAGGTTTTTACTGACCTTTTTCATATACTCAGCCATCCTTGATCTGAGGCCAAGTACATAGTCCACAATATCCGGTTTTGGAGCTTTTAAAGGTTGTTCCCAACCCTCCTTGACAAGTGTGAGTGGACCCCTAACAGGGTGTCCAAAAAGAAGTTCAAAGGGGCTGAAGCCCACTCCTTTCTGGGGTACCTCCCTGTAGGCAAAAAGGAGGCATGGTAACAGGATATCCCATCTCCTGCGGAGTTTTTCAGGGAGACCCATAATCATGCCTTTGAGAGTTTTGTTAAATCTCTCCACCAGTCCTTAGTTTGTGGATGATAGGGTGTAGTGAACTTATAAGTCACACCACACTCCTTCCACATGGCCTTTAAGTATGCAGACATGAAATTGCTTCCCCTGTCTGATACTACTTCCTTTGGGAAGCCCACCCTGGAAAATATTCCCAGGAGGGCCTTTGCCTCTGCAGGAGCTGTAGTGGTCCTTAAAGGAATAGCTTCAGGATATCTTGTGGCATGGTCCACTACCACCAAGATAAATCTATTGCCTGAAGCAGTAGGAGGGTCAAGGGGGCTAACTATGTCAACCCCTACCCTTTCAAAGGGAACCCCAACCACAGGCAGTGGAATAAGGGGTGCCTTTGGGGTGCCACCTGTCTTGCCACTGGCTTGACAGGTTTCACAGGACTTACAAAATTCTTTTGTGTCCTCAGACATCCTAGGCCAATGAAACAAGGGAACAAGTCTGTCCCAAGTTTTCCTTTGTCCCAGATGCCCAGCTAGGGGAATGTCGTGTGCCAGAGTTAGGAGGAACTTTCTGTACTCCTGAAGAATCACTAATCTCCTGGCAGCTCCAGGTTTAGGATCCCTATGCTCAGTGTACAAGAGGTTGTCCTCCCAGTAAACTCTGTGAGAGTCACTGACATCCCCATTAGCCTTTTTGACAGCTTGCTGTCTTAGACCCTCTAATGTGGGACAGGTTTGCTGTGCCACACTCAGCTCCTCCCTGGCAGGCCCCCCTTCACCCAAAAGCTCAGCAGTGTCTGCTTCAAGCTCCTCTGATGTAGGTTCTGCACAGGGAGGGAATTCTTCTTCCTCAGAAGTTGAATCCACTGTAGATGGAGGGATAGTAGGAAGTGGTTTGCTTCTACTAGCCCTAGCTTTAGGGAGCACTTGGTCCATTGTTCCAGGATACAAGCTTCCCTGTCCTTTTTGCTTTTTGGCCTGAGCCCTGGTTAAAGCAAAAATATGCCCTGGGATGCTCAGCATTGCTGCATGGGCCTCCAACTCCACATCTGACCAAGCTGATGTCTCCAAATCATTTCCTAGTAGACAGTCTACAGGTAAATCTGAGGCTACCACAACTTTCTTTGGACCAGTAACCCCCCCCCCCAGTTGAGATTTACAACAGCCATGGGGTGGCTAAGTGTGTTGTTGTGAGCATCGGTTACTTGGTACTGGTGACCAAGTAGGTGTTGTTCAGGGTGGACCAGTTTCTCTATGACCATAGTCACACTGGCACCAGTGTCCCTGTAGGCCTGAACCTCAACCCCATTTATTAGGGGTAGCTGCTTGTACTTAAACATATTAAGGGGACAAGCAACTAAGGTGGCTAAATCAATAGCCCCCCCAGAGACTAACACAGCCTCTGTGGCCTCCCTAACAAGGCCAACCCCAACTAAGTTACCAATAGTGAGCCCAGCAACTCCCTTGGATTGGCTATTAGTAGGCTTGCTCCCACCACCACTGCTATTACTAGGGACACTAGGTGTAGCAGTAGGGGTTGTAGTGGTAGGAGGCTTGGTGCTTTTCTTTGGACAACTGAGATCTGTTGTCCAATGGCCTTTTACTTTACATAAATAGCACCATGGTTTCTTTTCTTTGTTTTGATTAAAGGAGGATTTGGACCCACCACCCCCACCAGAGTGTTTTTGTGGGCCTGATGAAGACTCATTTTTAGATTTGTCCCCACCCTTGTCAGAAGACTTACCATCCTTCTTTTTGTTGCCATCTTTGTCTCCCCCTGTATGAACTTTTCTGTTCACCCTTGTTCTGGCCCATTTGTCTGCCTTCTTTCCCAATTCTTGGGGAGAGGTCAGATCAGAGTCCACCAAGTACTGGTGCAACAAATCAGACACACAATTATTAAGAATATGCTCTCTCAGGATCAAGTTATACAGGCTTTCAAAATCAGTAACTTTACTGCCATTTAACCACCCCTCCAAGGCCTTCACTGAATGGTCAATGAAATCAACCCAGTCTTGTGAAGACTCCTTTTTGGTTTCTCTGAACTTTATCCTGTATTATTCAGTGGTTAAGCCATAACCATCCAGGAGTGCATTCTTAAGAACTGTAAAATTATTGGCATCACTTTCTTTCACAGTAAGGAGCCTATCCCTACCTTTTCCACTAAATGATAGCCATAGGATAGCAGCCCACTGCCTTTGAGGGACATCCTGTACAACACAGGCCCTCTCAAGTGCAGCAAACCACTTGTTAATGTCATCCCCCTCCTTATAAGGGGGAACTATCTTATGCAGATTCCTGGAATCATGCTCTTTTGCAGGATGACTATGGGGAATACTGCTGCTGCCACCATGGGTTTCTAAACCCAACTTCTGTCTTTCCTTCACTATTTCTAAAGACTGTCTATCCAAATCCAGCTGTTGCTTTTTAAGCTTCAGTCTGGTTTGTTCCACCCTCAACTTATTGAGTTCCCTTTCTAACAGTCTGTCATCAGGGTTGGTGGGAGGGACATTTCTAGATACAGAGGTATGATGGGAATGAACAGAAGGAGACCTGTCCCTTACAGAGGCCACCCTAACAGCTTGGCTAACAGAAACATCAGTACCACTGTGGTGAGAATAAATGCTTTTGCTATGATGTGAGACAACACTATTTGTATGGTGTGGCTCTCCATCATTACCAACTATGCTAGACTGTCTAGTAATGGGCAGGCTAGGAAGTTTCTTTCCTGAATCTTTTCCTGGGGGAGTCCCTGGATCAGATTGGGAACCATTAGCTACTTTTTCAACAGATGTGGCCCCTTTGGCCTTATCTTGTTCTCTAAGCATGTTAAGTAACAATTCCAAGGAAGGATTCTTCCCTACACTCAAACCTCTCTCTACACAGAGACTCCTTGCTCCTTTCCAGCTAAGGTGGTCATATGCAAGTTTGGACAGATCAACATTTTGGCCTGTGCCAGACATTTTTAGAGAGAGTTAAAGTGATAGAAAAAGAGAAAAAAGTTTTCAGAACTTTTTAGAAAGACAGAAAAAACTTTTTTAAACTTTTAAGAACTTTTTGAAAGTTTAGAAGTACTTTTCAGCACTTTAGAAAAGAGTGAAAAGAGGAAATGCAAAACTTTTTAGCTATGTGTACACACACTGAACTTGTTTTGTATATTTTTCTCTTATGAAAAGCACAATGACAAGAGTGGTAAGTAGTCTCAAAGCACTTATCCCACCGCTGCACAACCAATGTAGGAGGCTGGACTGGCTTGTAGTGAGTACCAAGGGGTACTTGCACCTTGCACCAGGCCCAGCTATCCCTTATTAGTGTATAGGGTGTCTAGCAGCTTAGGCTGATAGATAATGGTAGCTTAGCAGAGCAGCTCAGGCTGAACTAGGAGACGTGTGAAGCTACTACAGTACCACAAGTGTCACTTGCACAATATCATAAGAAAACACAATACACAGTTATACTAAAAATAAAGGTACTTTATTTTTATGACAATATGCCAAAGTATCTTAGAGTGTACCCTCAGTGAGAGGATAGGAAATATACACAAGATATATGTACACAATACCAAAAATATGCAGTATAGTCTTAGAAAACAGTGCAAACAATGTATAGTTACAATAGGATGCAATGGGGACACATAGGGATAGGGGCAACACAAACCATATACTCCAAAAGTGGAATGCGAACCACGAATGGACCCCAAACCTATGTGACCTTGTAGAGGGTCGCTGGGACTATTAGAAAATATTGAGAGTTAGAAAATTAGCCCTCCCCAAGACCCTGAAAAGTGAGTGCAAAGTGCACTAAAGTTCCCCCAAAGACAAAGACGTCGTGATAGAGGAATAATGCAGGAAAAACACAAACCAACAATGCAACAACTGTGGATTTCCAATCTAGGGTACCTGTGGAACAAGGGGACCAAGTCCAAAAGTCACAAGCAAGTCGGAGATGGGCATATGCCCAGGAAATGCCAGCTGTGGATGCAAAGAAGCTTCTACTGGACAGAAGAAGCTGAGGTTTCTGCAGGAACAAAAAGGACTAGAGACTTTCCCTTTGGTGGACCTATCCCACTTGCCGTGGAAAGTTGTGCAGAAGTGTTTTCCCGCCGAAAGAACGCCAACAAGCCTTGCTATCTGCAAATCGTGCAGTTAGCGTTTTTGGACGCTGCTGTGGCCCAGGAGGGACCAGGAGGTCGCAAACTGGACCAGGAGAGAGAAGGGACGTCGGGCAAGACAAGGAGCCCTCTCAGCAGCAGGTAACACCCAGAGAAGTGCCAGAAACAGGCACTACAAGGATGCGTGAAACAGTGCTCACCTGAAGTTACACAAAGGAGTCCCACGTCGCTGGAGACCAACTTAGAAAGTCGTGCAATGCAGGTTAGAGTGCCGTGGACCCAGGCTTGGCTGTGCACAAAGGATTTCCACCGGAAGTGCACAGGGGCCGGAGTAGCTGCAAAATTCATGGTTCCCAGCAATGCAGTCTAGCGAGGTGAGGCGAGGACTTACCTCCACCAAACTTGGACTGAAGAGTCACTGGACTGTGGGAGTTACTTGGACTGAGTTGCTGGATTCGAGGGACCTCGCTCGTCGTGCTGAGAGGAGACCCAAGGGACCGGTAATGCAGCTTTTTGGTGCCTGCGGTTGCAGGGGGAAGATTCCGTCGACCCACGGGAGATTTCTTCGGAGCTTCTAGTGCAGAGAGGAGGCAGACTACCCCCACGGCATGCACCACCAGGAAAACAGTCGAGAAGGCGGCAGGATCAGCGTTACAGAGTTGCAGTAGTCGTCTTAGCTACTTTGTTGCAGTTTTGCAGGCTTCCAGCGCGGTCAGCAGTCGATTCCTTGGCAGAAGGTGAAGAGAGAGATGCAGAGGAACTCTGATGAGCTCTTGCATTCGTTAGCTAAAGTTTCCCCACAGACAGAGACCCTAAATAGCCAGAAAAGAGGGTTTGGCTACTTAGGAGAGAGGGTAGGCTACTAACACCTGAAGGAGCCTATCAGAAGGAGTCTCTGACGTCACCTGGTGGCACTGGCCACTCAGAGCAGTCCAGTGTGCCAGCAGCACCTCTGTTTCCAAGATGGCAGAGGTCTGGAGCACACTGGAGGAGCTCTGGACACCTCCCAGGGGAGGTGCAGGTCAGGGGAGTGGTCACTCCCCTTTCATTCATCCAGTTTTGCACCAGAGCAGGGCTAAGGGGTCCCCTGAACCGGTGCAGACTGGCTTATGCAGAATTGGGCCCATCTGTGCCCAAGAAAGCATTTCCAGAGGCTGGGGGAGACTACTCCTCCCCTGCCTTTACACCATTTTCCAAAGGGAGAGGGTGTAACACCCTCTCTCAGAGGAAGTCCTTTGTTCTGCCATCCTGGGACAAGCCTGGCTTGACCCCAGGAGGGCAGAAACCTGTCTGAGGGGTTGGCAGCAGCAGCAGCTGCAGTGAAACCCCAGGAAAGGCAGTTTGGCAGTACCAGGGTCTGTGCTACAGACCACTGGGATCATGGAATTGTGCCAACAATGCCAGGATGGCATAGAGGGGGCAATTCCATGATCTTAGACATGTTACATGGCCATATTCGGAGTTACCATTGTGAAGCTACATATAGGTATTGACCTATATGTAGTGCACGCGTGTAATGGTGTCCCCGCACTCACAAAGTCCGGGGAATTGGCCCTGAACCATGTGGGGGCACCTTGGCTAGTGCCAGGGTGCCCTCACACTAAGTAACTTTGCACCTAACCTTTACCAGGTAAAGGTTAGACATATAGGTGACTTATAAGTTACTTAAGTGCAGTGTAAAATGGCTGTGAAATAACGTGGACGTTATTTCACTCAGGCTGCAGTGGCAGGCCTGTGTAAGAATTGTCAGAGCTCCCTATGGGTGGCAAAAGAAATGCTGCAGCCCATTGGGATCTCCTGGAACCCCAATACCCTGGGTACCTTAGTACCATATACTAGGGAATTATAAGGGTGTTCCAGTAAGCCAATGTAAATTGGTAAAATTGGTCACTAGCCTGTTAGTGACAATTTGAAAGAATTGAGAGAGCATAACCACTGAGGTTCTGATTAGCAGAGCCTCAGTGAGACAGTTAGTCACTACACAGGTAACACATTCAGGCACACTTATGAGCACTGGGGCCCTGGTGAACAGGGTCCCAGTGACACATACAACTAAAACAACATATATACAGTGAAAAATGGGGGTAACATGCCAGGCAAGATGGTACTTTCCTACAGGATTGAATCCCCAAATAACCCTCCTCAACCTGCTGATGTCATCGCCACTGGACCAGACAATGTCCTGGTAGTTATGCGACCTGGTCAAGACAAATGGGAACATGTTCTCGCTGATAAATGCTATTTGCGAGAATGATAATACGTATTTTGTCCTTTGTTCTTTTCAGATCATCCTGTGGAGTGCCTGTGCCATGAGTGTGGTGTATGGAGCCCATTCGGGAGACTCCACCGGGGAGCGGGAGGGGCTCATAGCCCAAAAATTCAACCGTCAGCCGCAGATGCCGACGCTACTGCATCACCCGAACAATGTTCGGATTCATCTAGCGCAGGAAGTGCTGAATATATCTCACTTCTGTATGAGTAACATGCAAAGCGTTCAAGATCTGATTACCACTTGTCTAGTGGCAGTGCCCACTCCTGCTGCTGTATTATTGCACATCTTTAACAATACAAACCAGGATGGAATGGTGGATGTGATTGACGTTCGCTCCCATCTGTCACTCTATGAGTACTGCCGTCATTGCCCGGAGGTGGGCAGGCGGTTGTGGAGGAACATGACATCTATACTCACGTTTAACATCTCAAATGGGGATGTGTGCTATTCGTTGACCTGTGATCCTATGAGAATAGGTAAATGTGCTCAGCTCAAATTGGAGAAAAGAGACAAAAAATTAACTGCTGCACAACGGACATTGTGCCACTCACGGAATGACCTGACCTGTTTGAATGTAAATAATTCGATGTTTTGCCAGCACGTGGTGCCTGCTGCCAGCCACATTCAAAATGTTAAGTTGCCTAAAGGTTGGCTCTTTTCTGGTGGTAACCTTTCTTTTACTTATATTCCAGCCAATCTAACCGGAGGGCCTTGTGCCTGGTCACGCTTAGGCTTTCTCATGTTTCCTATGGATACTGCTCTACACCCTCGCTATACCAGAGACACTATTCACTTACCTACGGACTGTGATTCTGAAATTTCATTGCTTTCCAAAACAGAATATGTTAGTTTAGCTGGTTCCATCGTAGGGGTGCCAGAACTCGCAGTATATAATACCAGAGTTATTAATAAACTTGCATGTTTAGTAGTTAAGAATATTAACTATACATCAGCTGCCTTAGCTGAGCTGTTATTAGATGTACAGGGAATTAGAAGAGCTGCTTTGCAGAATCGCGCTGCTATTGATTATTTACTGCTTAAACACAACCATGGCTGCAGTGATTTTGAAGGGTTGTGTTGCTTCAATTTATCCGACCACTCCATATCAATCAACTCCCATATAGAAGCCCTGCATAAGTTAGTGAAGGGGGTGCAGCAGGATGTTGACAAGGGGTGGTGGGATTGGGCTTTTGGATGGCTGCCTAATTTAGGCCAGCTGCATTATATCTTTGGTGTAATCATTATCATAACAGTTATTTTAATTTCGTTATGTTGTTGTATTCAGTGTGTGCCTAACCTTCTATCTCAGTGTCGCCCAAGAGCATTGCCATTTCAGCTTATAGGATATACTTAGTTGTAAGTTGGCCAAATGGTCCAAGGGTGGAAATGTATTGCTACATGCACTGCGTGCATGTAGCAGCACTACATGCAAGGTAAACAGTGGTGCAGGGTGTGGACCATTGGCCTCTGCTTCCATTGGCCTTCGCTTCCATTTTGGTTCACGACTCCATTTTGTCGAGTCTGGTTCTGTGCGTAAGGCACTGTTCTGTGTTTTTCCACAAGCTTCGGCAAGCTACAGGGTGGGGTGTTTTTCTGCTCCATCTACCTGATACGAAGGGAGCTATTTACATTCCACGAGCTATCAGTTAGAACAACAGGGGGATGCGCCTGTACTCAAGGAGGAATGCAAACTTCACCTTGGAGCCCTCTCCTGGGAACTTGGCCCATTCTGAGGTGACATCTCGAAGGGTGAATAAGGTACCGCCGATTGCACAATTTGTAAAGGAGGGGGTCTTTTTCTAGAAAAGACTCCTGGGCGTTAGTAAATACTATAAAGGTTGGGGGCCTGGATGGACTGGTTTAGGAACTCTCTTCTGGGTTGGACGCAACGCCAGGAGGACTGATTGTCCCGAAAGAGGCTCCCTGTGCCAGCCGATTTGGGTTCCCCGGCTTTGTGTACGGCGGAGGGATGCAGACGCTCTTTTCGGTGAAGCTTTTCAATTTATTAAGTATATTGTGTGTGCCTGCGTAATATGCACTTATTCTTGCAGTCATTTTCATGCTATTGAGCATTGAAGTAAATTGTGTGTGTGCGTAATATGCACTTATTCTTGCAGTCATTTTCATGCTATTAAGCATTGAAGTAGATTGTGTGTGCGTGTATTATATGCACAAACTCTTGCAGTGCTTCACAGAGTGCTTATATTCTCACCATTATTCTCATGTTATTCTCTTGATATATATATATATATGTATATATATAAGTGTGGTTAATTTTGCAATATGAGAACTTGCCCCTTAAATAAACTTGATTATTTTACTGACTAAGGGGTCTGAGAGTGATTGCTTTACATTGTGCCTTAAAATATCCTGAAGTGCATAGTTTTGATATTCTGAAGAGTAAAGCAACACAGGAACTTTAGTGCACTTTGCACTCACTTTTCAGGGTCTTGGGGTGGGCTATTTTTCTAACCCTCACTGTTTTCTTACAGTCCCAGCGACCCTCTACAAGGTCACATAGGTTTGGGGTCCATTCGTGGTTCGCATTCCACTTTTGGAGTATATGGTTTGTGTTGCCCCATCCCTATGTGTCCCCATTGCATCCTATTGTAACTATACATTGTTTGCACTGTTTTCTAAGACTATACTGCATATTTTTGGTATTGTGTACATATATCTTGTGTATATTTGCTATCCTCATACTGAGGGTACTCACTGAGATACTTTGGCATATTGTCATAAAAATAAAGTACCTTTATTTTTAGTATATCTGTGTATTGTGTTTTCTTATGATATTGTGCAAGTGACACTAGTGGTACTGTAGGAGCTTCACTCGTCTCCTAGTTCAGCCTAAGCTGCTCTGCTAAGCTACCATTATCTATCAGCCTAAGCTGCTAGACACCCTATACACTAATAAGGGATACCTGGGCCTGGTGCAAGGTGTAAGTACCCCTTGGTACTCACCACAAGCCAGTCCAGCCTCCTACAAAGGGTCACTCTCTTCTTCCTGTCCCTCATCAGTTGCAATGAGCAGGGTGAGATCAGCCCTGTCATAGTAGGGTTCCAGGCGATTGACATGGAGCACACTAAGGGGACTCCTGGCAGTGCCTAAGTCAACTAAGTAGGTGACTTCACCCTTCTTTTCAACAATTATGTGGGTCCACTCCACAGGCTCCAAGACCCACACTTTCTGCCCTGGTTGGTACTGAACCAAAGCAGCCTTCTGGTCATGCCATTGCTTTTGGAGCTCTTGGCTGGCCTGAAGGTTTTTACTGGCCTTTTTCATGTACTCAGCCATCCTAGATCTTAGGCCAAGTACGTAGTCCACTATGTCTTGCTTTGGAGCTTTTAAAGGTTGTTCCCAACCCTCCTTAACAAGTGTTAGAGGACCTCTCACAGGGTGACCAAATAGGAGTTCAAAGGGGCTGAAGCCCACTCCTTTCTGGGGTACTTTCCTGTAAGCAAAAAGGAGGCAAGGTAATAGGACATCCCATCTCCTGCAGAGTTTTTCAGGGAGTCCCATAATCATGCCTTTGAGAGTTTTGTTAAATCTCTCCACCAGTCCATTTGTTTGTGGATGATAGGGTGTGGTGAACTTGTATGTAACACCACACTCCTTCCACATGGCCTTTAAGTAAGCAGACATGAAATTGCTTCCCCTGTCTGATACCACCTCTTTTGGGAAGCCCACCCTGGAAAAGATTCCCAGGAGGGCCTTTGCCACTGCAGGAGCTGTAGTGGTCCTTAGAGGAATTGCTTCAGGATATCTGGTGGCATGGTCCACTACCACCAAGATAAACCTATTGCCTGAAGCAGTAGGAGGGTCAAGGGGGCCAACTATGTCAACCCTTACCCTTTCAAAGGGAACCCCAACCACAGTCAGTGGAATAAGGGGAGCCTTTGGGGTGCCACCTGTCTTGCCACTGGCTTGACAGGTTTCACAGGACTTACAAAATTCCTTTGTGTCCTCTGACATTCTAGGCCAATGAAACAAGGGAACAAGCCTGTCCCAAGTTTTCATTTACCCCAAATGTCCAGCTAAGGGAATGTCGTGGGCTAGAGTTAGGAGGAACTTTCTGTACTCCTGAGGAATCACCAGTCTCATGGCCACTCCAGGTTTTGGATCCCTTGCTTCAGTATACAAGAGGTTGTCCTCCCAGTAAACTATGTGAGAGTCACTGACATCCCCATTTGCTTGTTTGACAGCTTGATGCCTTAGACCCTCTAGTGTGGGACAGGTATGCTGTGCCACACTCAGCTCCTCCCTGGCAGGCCCCACTCCACCCAAAAGGTCAGCAGTGTCTGCTTCCAGCTCCTCTGGTGTAGGTTCTGCACAGGGTGGAAATTCTTCTTCCTCAGGAGTAGAATCCACTGTAGAGGGAGGGATAGTAGGTAGTGTTTCACCTTTGCTAACCCTAGCTTTAGGGAGCACTTGGTCCATTCTTCCAGGATCCAAGTCACCCTGTCCTTTTTGCTTTTTGGCCTGAGCTCTGGTCAAAGCAAAAATATGCCCTGGAATGCCCAGCATTGCTGCATGAGCCTCCAACTCCACTTATGCTCAAGCTGATGTCTCTAAATCATTCCCTAATAGACAGTCTACAGGTAAATCTGAGGCAACCACAACTTTCTTTGGGCCAGTAACCCCCCCCAGTTGAGATTCACAACAGCCATGGGGTGGCTAAGGGTGTTGTTATGAGCATCGGTTACTTGGTACTGGTGACCAAGTAGGTGTTGTTCAGGGTGGACCAGTTTCTCTATTACCATTGTAATACTGGCACCTGTGTCCCTGTAGGCCTGAACCTCAACACCATTTATTAGGGGTAGTTGCTTGTACTTATCCATGTTAAGGGGACAAGCAACCAAGGTGGCTAAATCAATAGCCCCCTCAGAGAGTAACACAGCCTCTGTGGTCTCCCTAATCAGACCAACCCCAACTAAATTACCAAAAGTGAGCCCAGCTACTCCCTTGGGTTGGCTTTTAGTAGGTTTGCTCCCACCACCACTGCTATTACCAGGGGCCCTAGGTGTAGCAGCAGGGGATGTAGTGGTAGGAGGCTTGGTGCTTTTCTTTGGACAACTGGGATCTGTTGTCCAATGGCCTTTTATTTTACATGAATAGCACCATGGTTTCTTTTCTTTGTTTTGATTTGAAGAGGATTTGGGCCCACCACCCCCACCAGAGTGTTTTTGTGGGAGTGATGAAGACTCATTTTTAGATTTGTCCCCACCCTTGTCAGACGACTTACCATCCTTCTTCTTGCCATCTTTGTCACCCCCGTATGAACTTTTCTGTTCACCCTTGTTCTGACCCATTTGTCTGCCTTCATTCTCAATTATTGGGGAGAGGTCAGATCAGAGTCCACCGGGTACTGGTGCAACAAATCAGACACACAATTATTAAGAATATGCTCTCTCAGGATTAAGTTATACAGGCTTTCATAATCAGTAACTTTACTGCCATGTAACCACCCCTCCAAGGCCTTCACTGAATGGTCAACAAAGTCTACCCAGTCTTGTGAAGACTCCTTTTTGGTCTCTCTGAACTTGATCCTGTACTGTTCAGTGGTTAAGCCATAACCATCCAGGAGTGCATTCTTAAGAACTGTAAAATTATTGGCATCACTTTCTTTCACAGTAAGGAGCCTATCCCTACCCTTTCCACTAAATGATAGCCATAGGATAGCAGCCCACTGCCTTTGATGGACATCCTGTACAACACAGGCCCTCTCAAGTGCAGCAAACCACTTGTTAATGGCATCCCCCTCCTTGTAAGGGGGAACTATCTTATGCAGATTCCTGGAATCATACTCTTTTTCAGGATGACTATGGGGAATACTGCTGCTGCCACCATGGGGTCCAAACCCCAACCTCTGCCTTTCTTTTTCTAAGTCAAATGCTTCCCTGTCTAGATCCAGCTGTTGCTTTTTAAGCTTCAGCCTGGACTCTTCCACTCTCAATCTATTGAGCTCCCTTTCTAACACTCTGTCATCAGGGTGGGTGGACTGGGCATGCCTTGACACAGAAGAATGGTGTGAATGAACAGAGGGAGACCTGTCCCTAACAGATGGCACCCTAACAACCTGGCCTAAGGGAGTAATCTCTATATTGTGATGAGAACTCACATAAGTACCAGCCCTGCTAGGTGGCCTGCTAAGGGGCAGGTTGGAAAGATTCCCTCCCAAATCTTTTGCTAGGGGTGCCCCAGAATCAGAATGGGAACCATCAGCTAATTTCTCACCAGAAGTGCCACCCAAGGTATTATCTTGTTCAATGAGCATATTAACTAACAGTTGTCATGAGGGATTCTTCCCTACCCCTAAACCTCTATCTACACAGAGACTCCTTTCTTCCTTCCAGCTAAGGTTGTCATAAGTTGTGCTGGCCAGATCAAGAGTTTGGCCTGTACCAGACATGAGAGAAAAGGTTTAAGGGACAGAAAAAGAAAGAAAAAGTTTCTGAACTTTTTAAGAAACAGGAAAAAAACTTTTTTAACTTTTTAAGAACTTTTTAGAAAGTTTAGAGGTACTTTTCAGCACTTAGCAAAGAAGTGAAGGAAGAAAAGCAAAACTTTTTGGTTATGTGTACATACACTGAACTTGTTTTGTTTATTTTTCTCTTATGAAAAGTACAATGACAAAAGTGGTAAGTAGTTGCAAAGTACTTATCCCACCGCTGCACAACCAATGTAGGAGGCTGGACTGGCTTGTAGTGAGTACCAAGGGGTACTTACACCTTGCACCAGGCCCAGGTATCCCTTATTAGTGTACAGGGTGTCTAGCAGCTTAGGCTGATAGATAATGGTAGCTTAGCAGAGCAGCTTAGGCTGAACTAGGAGACGAGTGAAGCTCCTACAGTACCACTAGTGTCACTTGCACAATATCATAAGAAAACACAATACACAGATATACTAAAAATAAAAGTACTTTATTTTTAAGACAATATGCCAAAGTATCTCAGTGAGTACCCTCAGTATGAGGATAGCAAATATACACAAGATATAGGTACACAATACGAAAAATATGCAGTATAGTAATAGAAAACAGTGCAAACAATGTATAGTTACAATGGGATGCAATGGGAGCACATAGGAATAGGGGCAACACAAACCATATACTCCAAAAGTGGAATGCGAACCACGAATGGACCCCAAACCTATGTGACCTTGTAGAGTGTCGCTGGGACTGTAAGAAAACAATGAGGGTTAGAAAAATTGCCCACCCCACGACCCTGAAAAGTGAGTGCAAAGTGCACTGAAGTTCCCCAAAGAGCACAGAAGTCGTGATAGGGGAATTCTGCAGGAAAGACCAACACCAGCAATGCAACAACAATGGATTTCCAGACTAGAGTACCTGTGGAACAACGGGACCAAGTCCAAAAGTCACGATCAAGTCGACAGTGGGCAGATGCCCAGGAAATGCCAGCTGTGGGTGCAAAGAAGCTGCTACTGGACAGTAGAAGCTGAGGATTCTGCAAGAACGACAAGGGCTAGAAACTTCCCCTTTGGAGGATGGATGTCCCATGTTCTGAAGAGTCGAGCAAAAGTATTTTCCTGTGGAAAGACCATAAACAAGCCTTGCTAGCTGCAAAGATTGCTGTTAGGGTTTTTGGATGCTGCTGTGGCCCAGGAGGGACCAGGATGTCACCAATTGCGTGAGGTGACAGAGGGGGCGTCCAGCAAGACAAAGAGCCCTCTCAGAAGCAAGCAGCACCCAGAGAAGTGCCGGAACAGGCACTACAAAGTGGAGTGAAACGGTGCTCACCCGAAGTTGCACAAGAGAGTCCCACGCCGCCGGAGGACAACTCAGGAGGTCGTGCAATGCACGTTAGAGTGCCGTTGACCCAGGCTTGACTGTGCACAAAGGAAATCCTGGAAAAGTTTACAGGAGCCAGAGTAGCTGCAAAACACGCGGTTCCCAGCAATGCAGTCTGGTGTGGGGAGGCAAGGACTTACCTCCACCAAACTTGGACTGAAGAGTCACTGGACTGTGGGAGTCACGTGGACAGAGTTGCTGAGTTCAAGGGACCTCGTTCGTCGGGCTGAGAGGTGACCCAGAGGACTGGTGATGCAGTTCTTTGGTGCCTGCGGTTGCAGGGGGATGATTCCATCGACCCACGGGAGATTTCTTCGGAGCTTCTAGTGCATAGAGGAGGCAGACTACCCCCACAGCATGCACCACCAGGAAAACAGTCGAGAGGGCGGCAGGATCAGCGTTACAGTGTCGCAGTAGTCGTCTTTGCTACTTTGTTGCAGTTTTGCAGGCTTCCAGCGCGGTCAGCAGTCGAGTCCTTGGCAGAAGGTGAAGAGAGAGATGCAGAGGAACTCTGATGAGCTCTTGCATTCGTTATCTAAGGAATTCCCCAAAGCAGAGACCCTAAATAGCCAGAAAAGAGGGTTTGGCTACTTAGGAGAGAGGATAGGCTAGCAACACCTGAAGGAGCCTATTAGAAGGAGTCTCTGACGTCACCTGCTGGCCCTGTCCACTCAGAGCAGTTCAGTGTGCCAGCAGCACCTCTGTTTCCAAGATGGCAGGGGTCTGGAGCACACTGGAGGAGCTCTGGGCACCTCCCAGGGGAGGTGCAGGTCAGGGGAGTGGTCACTCCCCTTTCCTTTGTCCAGTTTCACGCCAGAGCAGGGCTGAGGGGTCCCTGAACCGGTGTAGACTGGCTTATGCAGAAATGGGCACCATCTGTGCCCATGAAAGCATTTCCAGAGGCTGGGGGAGGCTACTCCTCCCCTGCCTTAACACCTTTTTCCAAAGGGAGAGGGTGTAACACCATCTCTCTGAGGAAGTCCTTTGTTCTGCCTTCCTGGGCCAAGCCTGGCTGGACCCCAGGAGGGCAGAAACCTGTCTGAGGGGTTGGCAGCAGCAGCAGCTGCAGTGAAACACCTGAAAAGGCAGTTTGGCAATACCCGGGTCTGTGCTAGAGACCCGTGGGATCATGGGATTGTGCCAACAATGGCAGGATGGCATTGAGGGGGCAATTCCATGATCTTAGACATGTTACATGGCCATATTCGGAGTTGCCATTGTGAAGCTACACATAGGTAGTGACCTATGCGTAGTGCACGCATGTAATGGTGTCCCCGCACTCACAAAGTCCGGGGAATTTGCCATGAACCATGTGGGGGCACCTTGGCTAGTGTCAGGGTGCCCACACACTAAGTAAATTACCACCTAACCTTTACCAGGTAAAGGTTAGACATATTGGTGACTTATAAGTTACTTAAGTGCAGTGGTAAATGGCTGTGAAATAACGTGGACGTTATTTCACTTAGGCTGCAGTGGCAGGCCTGTGTAAGAATTGTCAGAGCTCCCTATGAGTGGCAAAAGAAATGCTGCAGCCCATAGGGATCTCCTGGAACTCCAATACCCTGGGTACCTCAGTACCATATACTAGGGAATTATAAGGGTGTTCCAGTACGCCAATGTAAATTGGTGAAATTGGTCACTAGCCTGTTAGTGACAATTTGGAAAGAAATGAGAGAGCATACCACTGAGGTTCTGGATAGCAGAGCCTCAGTGAGACAGTAAGTCATGACACAGGTAACACATACAGGGCACACTTATGAGCACTGGGGCCCTGGCTGGCAGGGTCCCAGTGACACATACAACTAAAACAACATATATAAAACAACATATATACAGTAAAAAATGGGGGTAACATGCCAGGCAAGATGGTACTTTCCTACACGAACCCAACTCGATAGCCTCATATATATGGGCCACCTGGCCCCGGCAGAGGAAGCTACCCAATAAGTTAGGGCTGACTGACCCATAAGATCTTGCAAGGCGTTCGCTGCCGTCCGTGAGATGGAATTACAGCTCTCTCCCACATAAATGAGACTCTTTTTACCTCCTCTAAAGCCATGGAACAACAAAATTATTGCTGCTAACATTAATTACTATAAGCACAAGCACTTTTTCCCTGGCGCCCCCTTGTAAAGGGTTGGTACTGAAGGGCGTTACTCCTTTTTAAGATATGCAGGGGGGGCCTATTTACTTATTTATGTATTTAATTGTATAGGTGTACGTGGTTCTCCTATGAGTAGTGGACTTGTTTGGGCAGAGTTGATTGTTGCTAATATTTTTTTAAATTATGACTAATGGTTTTATGTGTAACTAAGTTATATTGACTGTGTGTAGGAGGCTGGCCTGGTTTATAGTGGTACCAAGGGGTACTTACACTCTGTACCAGGTCCAGGTATCCCTTATTAGTGTAGAAGAGGTGTCTAGCAACTTAGGCTGATAGAAAAGGGTAGCTTAGCAGAGCAGCTTAGGCTGAACTAGGAGACGTGTAAAGCTCCTACTATACCACTGGTGTCATATGCACAATATCATAAGAAAACACAATACACAGATATACAAAAAATAAAGGTACTTTATTTTTATGACAATATGCCAAAAGTATCTCAGTGAGTACCCTCAGTATGAGGATAGCAAATATACACTAGATATATGTACATAATACCAAAAATATGCAGTAATAGCAAAATGAAGTAATGCAAGCAATGTAAAGTTACAGTAGATTGCAATAGGAGCACATAGGTATAGGGGCAACACAGTCCATATAATCCAAAAGTGGAATGCGAACCACGAATGGACCCCAAACCTATGTGAGCTTGTAGAGGGTCGCTGGGGCTGTAAGAAAACAGTGAGGGTTAGAAAAATAGCCCAACCCAAGATCCTGTTAGGTAGGTGTAAAGTGCACCTACAACCCCCAGAGAGCACAGAAGTCGTGATAGGGGGATTCTGCAAGGAAGACCAACACCAGCAAAGCAACGACAGTGGATTTCCGGACCTGAGTACCTGTAAGACAAGGGGACCAAGTCCAAGAGTCGTGACAGTGTCGAGAGTGGGCAGATGCCCAGGAAATGCCAGCTGAGGATGCAAGGAAGCTGCCACCGGGTAGAAGAAGCTTGGTGTTCTGCAAGAACGAAGAGGACTAGGAACTTCCCCTTTGGAGGATGGATGTCCCACGTCGTGAAGAAGCTTGCAGAGGTGTTCCCACGCAGAATGACCACAAACAAGCCTTGCTAGCTGCAAGGGTTGCAGTTAGGGTCTTTGGATGCTGCTGTGGCCCAGGAGGGACCAGGATGTTGCCACTTGGATGAGGAGACGGAGGGGGCGTCCAGCAAGTCAGGGAGCCCTCACAGAAACAGGCAGCACCTGCAGAAGTACCGGATCAGGCACTTGCAAAGGAGTGAACCAGAGTCCACCCGAAGTCAGAAAAGGGAGTCCCACGACGCCGGAGGACAACTCAGAAGGTTGTGCACTGCAGGTTAGAGTGTCGGGGACCCAGGCTTGGCTGTGCATGAAGGAAATCCTGCAAGAGTGCACAGGAGCTGGAGCAGCTGCAAATCACGCGGTACCCAGCAATGCAGTCTAGCGTGGGGAGGCAAGGACTTACCTCCACCAAACTTGGACTGAAGAGTCACTGGACTATGGGAGTCACTTGGACAGAGTTGCTGGGTTCCTCGGACCACACTCGTCGTGCTGAGAGGGGACCCAGAGGACCGGTGATGCAGTCTTTTGTGCCTGCAGTTGCAGGGGGAAGATTCAGTCGACCCACTGGAGATTTCTTCAGAGCTCCTGGTGCAAGAAGGAGGCAGGCTACCCCCAGAGCATGCACCACCAGGAAACAGGCGAGAAAGCCGGCAGGATGAAGCGATACAAGGTTGCAGTAGTCGTCTTTGCTACTTTGTTGCGGTTTTGCAGGCGTCCTGGACAGTCAGCGGTCGATCCTTTGGCAGAAGGTGTAGAGAGAAATGCAGAGGAACTCTGGTGAGCTCTTGCATTCAGTATCTGAAGAATTCCCCAAAGCAGAGACCCTAAATAGCCAGAAAAGGAGGTTTGGCTACTTAGGAAGGAGGATAGGCTAGTAACACAGGTAAGAGCCTATCAGAAGGAGTCTCTGACGTCACCTGCTGCCCTGGCCACTCAGATCAGTCCAGTGTGCCAGCAGACCTCTGAATCCAAGATGGCAGAGGTCTGGGGCACGCTGGAGGAGCTCTGGGCACCTCCCCTGGGAGGTGCAGGTCAGGGGAGTGGTCACTCCCCTTTCCTTTGTCCAGTTTCGCACCAGATCAGGGCTGGGGGATCCCTGAACCGGTGTAGACTGGCTTTTGCAGAGATGGGCCCCATCTGTGCCCATCAAAGCATTTCCAGAGGCTGGGGGAGGCTACTCCTCCCCAGCTCTGACACCTATTTCCAAAGGGAGAGAGTGTAACACCCTCTCTCTGAGGAAGTCCTTTGTTCTGCCTTCCTGGGCCACGCCTGGCTGGACCCCAGGAGGGCAGAAACCTGTCCTAGGGGTTGGCAGCAGCAGCAGCTGCAGTGAAACCCGGGGAAAGGCAGTTTGGCAGTACCCGGGCTCTGTGCTAGAGACCCGGGGGATCATGGAATTGTCCCCCCAATGCCAGAATGGCATTGGGGGTGACAATTCTATGATCCTAGACATATCACATGGCCATGTTCGGAGTTACCATTGTGACGCTGTACATAGGTAGAGACCTATGTACAGTGCACGCGTGTAATGGTGTTTCCGCACTAACAAAGTCCGGGGAATTTGCCCTGAACAATGTGGGGGCACCTTGGCTAGTGCCAGGGTGCCCTCACACTAAGTAACTTTGCACCCAACCTTCACCAGGTGAAGGTTAGACATATAGGTGACTTATAAGTTACTTAAGTGCAGTGGTAAATGGCTGTGAAATAACATGGACGTTATTTCACTCAGGCTGTACTGGCAGGCCTGTGTAAGAATTGTCAGATCTCCCTATGGGTGGCACAAGAAATGCTGCAGCCCATAGGAATCTCCTGGAACCCCAATACCCTGGGTACCTCAGTATCATATACTAGGGAATTATAAGGGTGTTCCAGTATGCCATTTGTGAATTGGTGAAATTGGTCACTAGCCTGTTAGTGACAATTTAGAAAGCAGAGAGAGCATAACCACTGAGGTTCTGGTTAGCAGAGCCTCAGTGAGACAGTTAGTCATCACACAGGGAACACATACAGGGCACACTTATGAGCACTGGGGCCCTGGCTGGCAGGGTCCCAGTGACACATACGCTAAAACAACATATATACAGTGAAATATGGGGGTAACATGCCAGGCAGGACGGTACTTTCCTACAACTACTACTGGACACTTTTCCATTTCTGACAGGAGGCGTAATCTAGACTTTGGGATTCAGATGATTTGGCAAGAGCATCTAGGGTTTCGTTTATCATGACTGACTACTTTACTTTTCATTTATGTTTGTTTATGCATCTATGGTTTCATTGACCATGACTGACTACTTTACTTTTCATTTGTGTTTGTTTTTGGACCAAGAATAAATTCACAAGTTACAAACTCATTGTCTTCTGTGGTAAATTCCACATTTAGCAATGTATATATGTAAGACCATGTGAACTATACAATTAAAGAAGTAGCTACTTCTGTAAGCATATGTTAGAAATGGGGTTTCTGGTTGGCAGGGGTATGCACCTAAGCCAGGCAGAACCCACCCACTCTATTCAGGGCAAGGGAGTTACACTTCCAAGATAACCCCTGCTCACCCCCTTGGTAGCTTGGCACGAGCAGTCAGGCCTAACCCAGAGGCACTGTGTAAAGAGTTTGCACAACACACACAACACACGTGATGCAAAATGTACACCACAAAGTAAACACAAATGTAAAAATAAACTGTATTGCACAAAACATATTTAGACCAAACATTACATATCAATAATACCCTGCTACCCTAGCAGTTGTCAGAACGTTACACAAGTTACTAATACTCTGCAAAAATAAGCAGTTGTCAAATTAGAATACGTAAATACTCAGGATTCTGCAACATAAGCAGTAGTCAGGAATCACAGTAAAGAAAAGATGCACTTGTCATAAAAGAATCATAAATGCCTATATCAGGAACACTATAAACCATATGGCAAGTCAGGACATCAGATCAGCGTAGGATGCCCCTAAAAGAAACATCAACACATGTATGTTACATCACACCAAAAACAGGTTAGCCCAACAGACCCCTTAAGCCCCTAAAAGAACCATCCAGAAAGTGTTTTGCGGCAAGAGCACCTGTTTTGAATTTGAAGGGCACCTCCAGTGCCACGAAGCATACAAGGGTGCCCCCGGCGCTCCTTGCGCACAACGGTCCTCGTGGTGATGGGGGGGAGGCAGCTCAAGAAAGCAATGGAGGCGAAAGGAATGGGCCTCGGGTGAGGCCTCCCTTCCCCGTTCCACAAAGCCCAGGTAGGGCAAACAGGGAGTGAGGCTCGGCAGTTGGGGGACCTCCGATGAGGTTTTCCTCCCCAGTTCGCAAGCCGAACAGGTGCCTTTACCACCTTCCAGGTGCTTGGGGGATCAGGGGGGACATCTCCGATGAGGCTTCCCCTCTGCTTACAATGCAGCTGCATCCAACACGGTGCACGATCCGCTCTGCTGCCTTTCCTGGGCCGCGAGGAAGGCAGCACACAAGCAGGTGCTGATGTGTGCCCTGGAGGCGCTCCTCAGATCGCGTTTCGCCCTGTGGGCTCAGTAAGAGCGCGTTCGCTCCTTTCCATGAATCCAAGGTGCCCCAGGGGCCCAAGGGCAGTGCGGCACTCGTGCTGAGGAAATGCAGTCTCCTGGGCTGCGGCGGTGATTCTTGCCAGCGTCTAGAAAAGCACTTACGAGCGTGGGGGCATTCCGAAGGAGCCCGGGCCACAGCGGTGAATCTCCTGCAGGATAAGGCGATATCGAAATAATATAAGATATTGAAACAGCACTCCTCGTGCTGGGAAAGGTTACGGGGTCAGGGGCCACAGCACCCTGCTTCTGGAGACAAAAGGGAGGGTAGCACAGTGCTACCAGGCATCCTCAACAGGCCAGCACAAGGGATGCAGATGGTGGCAGTTCCTCCTAGTGACCAGGCAGGTCACAGGTCAGCACAGCAGCAGCAGCCCAAGGTGGGTCCTGGTGAGTCCATTCAGCAGTGTCCTGTGTCCAGTTTCAGGTAAGTTTCTGGAGTCTCGTGAATGTCCAAATTGTGGGGAAAATTCCCCTGTATTTATACTCAGTTTACAGTGTGATTTTCAACAGGAGGGGAGAGGATGTTCCAGCCGGTTACAACTGGTCCTGGTAGTTCCCCCTCTCTCCTGCAGCACAGGCTCCAAACATCAGTTGGGGATAAACAACCCTATTGTGTGAGGCCAGGGCACAGCATTTGCAAAATGCAGGTGTGCCCCACCTCTCCCTTCTCTCAGCCCAGAAAGACTATTCAGTATGTAGATACACCTCTGTGACACGTCCACCCTCCCTGTGTCCAGGCTGTCTGAAAAGTATGCACAAAGCCCAGACATGGATTGGAGTCAAACTGCAAAACACCACAGTCATAAGCATAGAGAAATGCTCACTTCTTAGAAGTGGGATTTCTGTAATAGTAATAAAACATACACCTACACCAGTAAGTAGCATGTCTTGCCACCATTACAACCATGCCAAACATGCCTACGCTACCCCTCATACATTAGACAATACCCCTTACACATAAGGCAGGGCATTTCCAATGCAATCCTATGAGAAGGCAGCTCTCACAGCAGTGAGAAACCAAATAGGCTGTTTGTCACTACCAGGACAGGCCACATTACTAGGCACATGCCCTGCCCTCTACATACATGGCACCCTGCCCATAGGGCTAGCTATGGCGTACCTGTAGGAAAGTACCATCTTGCCTGGCATGTTACCCCCATTTTTCACTGTATGTATGTTGTTTTAGTTGTATGTGTCACTGGGACCCTGGTAACCCAGGGCCCCAGTGCTCATAAGTGTGCCTGAATGTGTTACCTGTGTAGTGACTAACTGTCTCACTGAGGCTCTGCTAATCAGAACCTCAGTGGTTATGCTCTCTCATTTCTTTCCAAATTGTCACTAACAGGCTAGTGACCATTTTTACCAATTTACATTGGCTTACTGGAACACCCTTATAATTCCCTAGTATATGGTACTGAGGTACCCAGGGTATTGGGGTTCCAGGAGATCCCTATGGGCTGCAGCATTTCTTTTGCCACCCATAGTGAGCTCTGACAATTCTTACACAGGCCTGCCACTGCAGCCTGAGTGAAATAACGTCCACGTTATTTCACAGCCATTTTACACTGCACTTAAGTAACTTATAAGTCACCTATATGTCTAACCTTTACCTGGTAAAGGTTAGGTGCAAAGTTACTTAGTGTGAGGGCACCCTGGCACTAGCCAAGGTGCCCCCACATTGTTCAGAGCCAATTCCCTGAACTTTGTGAGTGCGGGGACACCATTACACGCGTGCACTACATATAGGTCACTACCTATATGTAGCTTCACAATGGTAACTCCGAATATGGCCATGTAACATGTCTATGATCATGGAATTGCCCCCTCTATGCCATCCTGGCATAGTTGGCACAATCCCATGATCCCAGTGGTCTGTAGCACAGACCCTGGTACTGCCAAACTGCCCTTCCTGGGGTTTCACTGCAGCTGCTGCTGCTGCCAACCCCTCAGACAGGCATCTGCCCTCCTGGGGTCCAGCCAGGCCTGGCCCAGGATGGCAGAACAAAGGACTTCCTCTGAGAGAGGGTGTTACACCCTCTCCCTTTGGAAAATGGTGTGAAGGCAGGGGAGGAGTAGCCTACCCCAGCCTCTGGAAATGCTTTGTTGGGCACAGAGGTGCCCAATTCTGCATAAGCCAGTCTACACCGGTTCAGGGGACCCCTTAGCCCTGCTCTGGCATGAAACTGGACAAAGGAAAGGGGAGTGACCACTCCCCTGACCTGCACCTCCCCTGGGAGGTGTCCAGAGCTCCTCCAGTGTGCTCCAGACCTCTGCCATCTTGGAAACAGAGGTGCTGCTGGCACACTGGACTGCTCTGAGTGGCCAGTGCCACCAGGTGACGTCAGAGACTCCTTGTGATAGGCTCCTTCAGGTGTTGCTAGCCTATCCTCTCTCCTAAGTAGCCAAACCCTCTTTTCTGGCTATTTAGGGTCTCTGTCTCTGGGGAAACTTTAGATAACGAATGCATGAGCTCAGCCGAGTTCCTCTGCATCTCTCTCTTCACCTTCTGATAAGGAATCGACTGCTGACCGCGCTGGAAGCCTGCAAAACTGCAACATAGTAGCAAAGACGACTACTGCAACTCTGTAACGCTGATCCTGCCGCCTTCTCGACTGTTTTCCTGCTTGTGCATGCTGTGGGGGTAGCCTGCCTCCTCTCTGCACCAGAAGCTCCGAAGAAATCTCCCGTGGGTCGACGGAATCTTCCCCCTGCAACCGCAGGCACCAAAAAGCTGCATTACCGGTCCCTTGGGTCTCCTCTCAGCACGACGAGCGAGGTCCCTCGAATCCAGCGACTCTGTCCAAGTGACCCCCACAGTCCAGTGACTCTTCAGTCCAAGTTTGGTGGAGGTAAGTCCTTGCCTCACCTCGCTGGGCTGCATTGCTGGGAACCGCGACTTTGCTGCTACTCCGGCCCCTGTGCCCTTCCGGCGGAAATCCTTTGTGCACAGCCAAGCCTGGGTCCACGGCACTCTAACCTGCATTGCACGACTTTCTAAGTTGGTCTCCGGCGACGTGGGACTCCTTTGTGCAACTTTGGCGAGCACCGTTTCACGCATCCTTGTAGTGCCTGTTTCTGGCACTTCTCCGGGTGCTACCTGCTTCAGAGAGGGCTCCTTGTCTTGCTCGACGTCCCCTCTCTCTGCTGGTCCAATTTGCGACCTCCTGGTCCCTCCTGGGCCTCAGCAGCGTGCAAAAACGCTAACCGCACGATTTGCAGCTAGCAAGGCTTGTTGGCGTTCTTTCGGCGGGAAAACACTTCTGCACGACTCTCCACGGCAAGAGGGATCCGTCCACCAAAGGGGAAGTCTCTAGCCCCTTTCGTTCCTGCAGAAACCTCAGCTTCTTCTGTCCAGTAGAAGCTTCTTTGCACCCGCAGCTGGCATTTCCTGGGCATCTGCCCATCTCCGACTTGCTTGTGACTTTTGGACTTGGTCCCCTTGTTCCACAGGTACCCTAGATTGGAAATCCACAGTTGTTGCATTGCTGGTTTGTGTCTTTCCTGCATTATTCCTCTAACACGACTTCTTTGTCCTTATGGGAACTTTAGTGCACTTTGCACTCACTTTTCAGGGTCTTGGGGAGGGTTATTTTTCTAACTCTCACTATTTTCTAATAGTCCCAGCGACCCTCTACAAGGTCACATAGGTTTGGGGTCCATTCGTGGTTCGCATTCCACTTTTGGAGTATATGGTTTGTGTTGCCCCTATCCCTATGTTTCCCCATTGCATCCTATTGTAACTATACATTGTTTGCTCTGTTTTCTAAGACTATACTGCATATTTTTGCTATTGTGTATATATATCTTGTGTATATTTCCTATCCTCTCACTGAGGGTACACTCTAAGATACTTTGGCATATTATCATAAAAATAAAGTACCTTTATTTTTAGTATAACTGTGTTTTCTTATGATATTGTGCATATGACACTAAGTGGTACTGTAGTAGCTTCACACGTCTCCTAGTTCAGCCTAAGCTGCTCTGCTAAGCTACCATTATCTATCAGCCTAAGCTGCTAGACACCCTATACACTAATAAGGGATAACTGGGCCTGGTGCAAGGTGCAAGTACCCCTTGGTACTCACTACAAGCCAGTCCAGCCTCCTACATTGGTTGTGCAGTGGTGGGATAAGTGCTTTGAGACTACTTACCACTCTTGTCATTGTACTTTTCATAAGAGAAAAATATACAAAACAAGGTCAGTGTATATACACATAGCCAAAAAGTTTTGCATTTCCTCTTTTCACTCTTTTCTAAGTGCTGAAAAGTACTTCTAACTTTCTAAAAAGTTCTAAAAAGTTTAAAAAGTTTTTTTCTCTGTCTTTCTAAAAGCTCTGACAAACTTTTTATCTTTTACTATCACTTTAACTCTCTCTAAAAAAATGTCTGGCACAGGCCAAAATGTTGATCTGTCCAAACTTGCATATGATCACCTTAGCTGGAAAGGAGCAAGGAATCTCTGCATAGAGAGAGGTTTGAGTGTAGGGAAGAATCCTTCCTTAGAACTGTTAATTAACATGCTTAGAGTACAGGATAAGGCCATAAGTGCCCAATCTGGTGAAAAAGTAGCTAATGGTTCTCAATCTGATCCAGGGACTCCCCCAGGAAAAGATTCAGGAAAGAAAATTCCTAGCCTGCCCATTACTAGACAGTCTAGCACAGTTGGTAATGATGATGAGCCACACCATATAAATAGTGTTGTCTCACATCATAGAAAAAGCATTTATTCTCACCATACTGGTAGTAATGTTTCTGTTAGCCAAGCTGTTAGGGTGGCTTCTGTAAGGGACAGGTCTCCTTCTGTCCATTCTCACCATACTTCTGTTTCAAGGCATGTCCCTCCCACCCACCCTGATGACAGATTGTTAGAAAGGGAACTCAATAGATTGAGAGTGGAACAAACCAGACTGAAGCTCAAGAAGCAACAGCTGGATTTGGATAGACAGACTTTAGAAGTAGAGAAGGAGAGACAGAAACTGGGTTTAGAAACCCATGGTGGCAGCAGCAGTATTCCCCATAGTCATCCTGCAAAAGAGCATGATTCCAGGAATCTGCACAAGATAGTTCCCCCTTACAAGGAGGGGGATGACATTAACAAGTGGTTTGCTGCACTTGAGAGGGCCTGTGTTGTACAGGATGTCCCTCAAAGGCAGTGGGCTGCTATCCTATGGCTATCATTTAGTGGAAAAGGTAGGGATAGGCTCCTTACTGTGAAAGAAAATGATGCTAATAATTTCCAAGTTCTTAAGAATGCACTCCTGGATGGTTATGGCTTAACCACTGAACAGTACAGGATAAAGTTCAGAGAGACCAAAAAGGAGTCTTCACAAGACTGGGTTGATTTTATTGACCATTCAGTGAAGGCCTTGGAGGGGTGGTTACATGGCAGTAAAGTTACTGATTATGACAGCCTGTATAACTTGATCCTGAGAGAGCATATTCTTAATAATTGTGTGTCTGATTTGTTGCACCAGTACTTGGTGGACTCTGATCTGACCTCTCCCCAAGAATTGGGAAAGAAGGCAGACAAATGGGTCAGAACAAGGGTGAACAGAAAAGTTCACACAGGGGGTGACAAAGATGGCAACAAAAAGAAGGATGGTAAGTCTTCTGACAAGGGTGGGGACAAATCTAAAAATGAGTCTTCATCAGGCCCACAAAAACACTCTGGTGGGGGTGGTGGGCCCAAATCCTCTTTTAATCAGAACAAGGAAAAGAAACCATGGTGCTATTTATGTAAAATAAAAGGCCATTGGACAACAGATCCCAGTTGTCCAAAGAAAGGCACCAAGCCTCCTACCACAACAACCCCTACTGCTACACCTAGTGTCCCTACTAATAGCAGTGGTGGTGGGAGCAAACCTACTAATAGCCAATCCAAGGGATTAGCAGGGCTCACTATTGGTAACTTAGTTGGGGTTGGCCTTGTTAGGGAGGCCACAGAGGCTGTGTTAGTCTCTGAGGTGGCTATTGATTTAGCCACCTTAGTTGCTTGTCCCCTTAATATGGATAAGTACAAGCAGCTACCCCTAATAAATGGTGTTGAGGTTCAGGCCTACAGGGACACTGGTGCCAGTGTGACTATGGTCATAGAGAAACTGGTCCACCCTGAACAACACCGACTTGGTCACCAGTACCAAGTAACCGATGCTCACAACAACACACTTAGCCACCCCATGGCTGTTGTTAATCTCAACTGGGGGGGGGTTACTGGTCCAAAGAAAGTTGTGGTAGCCACAGATTTACCTGTAGACTGTCTACTAGGAAATGATTTGGAGACATCAGCTTGGTCAGATGTGGAGTTGGAGGCCCATGCAGCAATGCTGGGCATCCCAGGGCATATTTTTGCTTTGACAAGGGCTCAGGCCAAAAAGCAAAAAGGACAGGGAAGCTTGGATCCTGGAACAATGGACCAAGTGCTCCCTAAAGCTAGGGCTAGTAGAAGCAAACCACTTCCTACTATCCCTCCCTCTACAGTGGATTCTACTTCTGAGGAAGAAGAATTCCCTCCCTGTGCAGAACCTACACCAGAGGAGCTGGAAGCAGACACTGCTGAGCTTTTGGGTGAAGGGGGGCCTGCCAGGGAGGAGCTGAGTGTGGCACAGCAAACCTGTCCCACATTAGAGGGTCTCAGACAGCAAGCTGTCAAACAGGCTAATGGGGATGTCAGTGACTCTCAGAGAGTTTACTGGGAGGACAACCTCTTGTACACTGAGCATAGGGATCCTAAACCTGGAGCTGCCAGGAGATTAGTGATTCCTCAGGAGTACAGAAAGTTCCTCCTAACACTGGCACATGACATTCCCTTAGCTGGGCATCTAGGACAAATGAAAACTTGGGACAGGCTTGTTCCCCTGTTTCATTGGCCTAGAATGTCTGAGGACACAAAGGAATTTTGTAAGTCCTGTGAAACCTGTCAAGCCAGTGGCAAGACAGGTGGCACCCCAAAGGCACCCCTTATTCCACTGCCAGTGGTTGGGGTTCCCTTTGAAAGGGTAGGGGTTGACATAGTTGGCCCCCTTGACCCTCCTACTGCTTCAGGCAATAGGTTTATCTTAGTGGTAGTGGACCATGCCACAAGATATCCTGAAGCTATTCCTTTAAGGACCACTACAGCACCTGCAGTGGCAAAGGCCCTCCTGGGAATATTTTCCAGGGTGGGCTTCCCAAAGGAAGTGGTATCAGACAGGGGAAGCAATTTCATGTCTGCATACTTAAAGGCCATGTGGAAGGAGTGTGGTGTAACGTACAAGTTCACGACACCCTATCATCCACAAACAAATGGACTGGTGGAGAGATTTAATAAACCTCTCAAAGGCATGATTATGGGTCTCCCTGAAAAACTCCGCAGGAGATGGGATATCCTTCTACCATGCCTCCTTTTTGCCTACAGGGAGGTACCCCAGAAAGGAGTGGGCTTCAGCCCCTTTGAACTTCTTTTTGGACACCCTGTTAGGGGTCCACTCACACTTGTAAAGGAGGGTTGGGAACAACCTTTAAAAGCTCCTGAGCAGGATATTGTGGATTATGTACTTGGCCTCAGATCAAGGATGGCTGAGTACATGAAAAAGGCCAGTAAAAACCTTCAGGCCAGCCAAGAGCTCCAGAAGCAATGGCATGATCAGAAGGCTGTTTTGGTTCAGTACCAACCAGGGCAGAAAGTGTGGGTCTTGGAGCCTGTGGCCCCAAGAGCACTCCAAGACAAATGGAGTGGTCCCCACACAATTGTTGAAAAGAAGGGAGAAGTCACCTATTTAGTTGACTTAGGCACTGCCAGGAGTCCCCTTAGGGTGCTCCATGTCAACCGCCTGAAACCCTACTATGACAGGGCTGATCTCACCCTGCTCATGGCAACTGATGAGGGACAGGAAGAAGACAGTGATCCTCTACCTGATCTCTTCTCTTCCACAGAACAAGATGCTCTTGTGGAAGGTGTAGTTTTGGCTGATTGTCTTACTGCTGAGCAGAAAGAGAATTGCATAAATCTCCTAGATCAATTCTCTGAACTCTTCTCTACTGTGCCAGGTACCACTTCTTGGTGTGAGCACACTATAGATACTGGAGACAGTTTACCTGTCAAAAGTAAGATCTATAGGCAGCCTGACCATGTCAGGGACTGCATAAAGCAAGAGGTCCAGAAAATGTTAGAACTAGGAGTGGTTGAGCACTCTGACAGTCCATGGGCTTCTCCTGTGGTACTGGTACCAAAACCCCATTCCAAAGATGGAAAGAAGGAAATGCGGTTTTGTGTAGACTATAGAGGTCTCAACTTGGTAACCAAAACTGATGCTCACCCTATACCCAGGGCAGATGAGCTCATAGATACACTGGCATCTGCCAAGTATCTAAGCACTTTTGACTTGACTGCAGGGTATTGGCAGATCAAATTGTCAGAAGATGCTAAACCTAAGACTGCATTTTCAACCATTGGAGGACATTACCAGTTTACTGTTATGCCTTTTGGTTTGAAAAATGCACCTGCCACTTTTCAGAGGTTGGTGAACACAGTCCTGCAAGGGCTGGAAGCTTTCAGTGCAGCATATTTGGACGATATAGCTGTCTTTAGCTCCAGCTGGGATGATCACCTGGTCCACCTATGGAAAGTTTTGGAGGCCCTGCAAAAGGCAGGCCTCACTATCCAGGCTTCAAAGTGCCAGATAGGGCAGGGTAAGGTGGTTTATCTGGGACACCTTTTTGGTGGGGAACAGATTGCACCACTTCAGGGGAAAATCCAAACAATTATTGATTGGGTTCCCCCTACCACTCAGACTCAGGTGAGAGCCTTCCTAGGCCTCACTGGGTATTACAGGAGGTTCATTAAGAACTATGGCTCCATTGCAGCCCCTCTTAATGACCTCACATCCAAGAAAATGCCTAAAAAGGTATTATGGACAGCAAACTGTCAGAAAGCTTTTGAGGAGCTGAAGCAGGCCATGTGCTCTGCACCTGTCCTGAAAAGCCCTTGTTACTCTAAAAAATTCTATGTCCAAACTGATGCATCTGAATTAGGAGTAGGGGCAGTCCTATCACAACTTAATTCTGAGGGCCAGGATCAACCTGTTGCTTTTATTAGTAGGAGGTTGACCCCTAGAGAAAAGCGTTGGTCTGCCATTGAGAGGGAGGCCTTTGCTGTGGTCTGGGCTCTGAAGAAGTTGAGGCCATACCTGTTTGGCACTCACTTCATTGTTCAGACAGACCACAAACCTCTACTTTGGCTAAAACAAATGAAAGATGAAAATCCTAAATTGTTGAGGTGGTCCATATCCATACATGGAATGGACTATACAGTGGAACATAGACCTGGGAGTAGCCACTCCAATGCAGATGGACTCTCCAGATATTTCCACTTAGACAATGAAGACTCATCCGGTCATGGCTAGTCTTATTGTCCTTCGTTTGGGGGGGGGTTGTGTAGGAAAGTACCATCTTGCCTGGCATGTTACCCCCATTTTTCACTGTATATATGTTGTTTTAGTTGTATGTGTCACTGGGACCCTGGTAACCCAGGGCCCCAGTGCTCATAAGTGTGCCTGAATGTGTTACCTGTGTAGTGACTAACTGTCTCACTGAGGCTCTGCTAATCAGAACCTCAGTGGTTATGCTCTCTCATTTCTTTCCAAATTGTCACTAACAGGCTAGTGACCATTTTTACCAATTTACATTGGCTTACTGGAACACCCTTATAATTCCCTAGTATATGGTACTGAGGTACCCAGGGTATTGGGGTTCCAGGAGATCCCTATGGGCTGCAGCATTTCTTTTGCCACCCATAGTGAGCTCTGACAATTCTTAAACAGGCCTGCCACTGCAGCCTGAGTGAAATAACGTCCACGTTATTTCACAGCCATTTTACACTGCACTTAAGTAACTTATAAGTCACCTATATGTCTAACCTTTACCTGGTAAAGGTTAGGTGCAAAGTTACTTAGTGTGAGGGCACCCTGGCACTAGCCAAGGTGCCCCCACATTGTTCAGAGCCAATTCCCTGAACTTTGTGAGTGCGGGGACACCATTACACGCGTGCACTACATATAGGTCACTACCTATATGTAGCTTCACAATGGTAACTCCGAATATGGCCATGTAACATGTCTATGATCATGGAATTGCCCCCTCTATGCCATCCTGGCATAGTTGGCACAATCCCATGATCCCAGTGGTCTGTAGCACAGACCCTGGTACTGCCAAACTGCCCTTCCTGGGGTTTTACTGCAGTTGCTGCTGCTGCCAACCCCTCAGACAGGCATCTGCCCTCCTGGGGTCCAGCCAGGCCTGGCCCAGGATGGCAGAACAAAGGACTTCCTCTGAGAGAGGGTGTTACACCCTCTCCCTTTGGAAAATGGTGTGAAGGCAGGGGAGGAGTAGCCTCCCCCAGCCTCTGGAAATGCTTTGTTGGGCACAGAGGTGCCCAATTCTGCATAAGCCAGTCTACACCGGTTCAGGGGACCCCTTAGCCCTGCTCTGGCATGAAACTGGACAAAGGAAAGGGGAGTGACCACTCCCCTGACCTGCACCTCCCCTGGGAGGTGTCCAGAGCTCCTCCAGTGTGCTCCAGACCTCTGCCATCTTGGAAACAGAGGTGCTGCTGGCACACTGGACTGCTCTGAGTGGCCAGTGCCACCAGGTGACGTCAGAGACTCCTTGTGATAGGCTCCTTCAGGTGTTGCTAGCCTATCCTCTCTCCTAAGTAGCCAAACCCTCTTTTCTGGCTATTTAGGGTCTCTGTCTCTGGGGAAACTTTAGATAACGAATGCATGAGCTCAGCCGAGTTCCTCTGCATCTCTCTCTTCACCTTCTGATAAGGAATCGACTGCTGGCCGCGCTGGAAGCCTGCAAAACTGCAACATAGTAGCAAAGACGACTACTGCAACTCTGTAACGCTGATCCTGCCGCCTTCTCGACTGTTTTCCTGCTTGTGCATGCTGTGGGGGTAGCCTGCCTCCTCTCTGCACCAGAAGCTCCGAAGAAATCTCCCGTGGGTCGACGGAATCTTCCCCCTGCAACCGCAGGCACCAAAAAGCTGCATTACCGGTCCCTTGGGTCTCCTCTCAGCACGACGAGCGAGGTCCCTCGAATCCAGCGACTCTGTCCAAGTGACCCCCACAGTCCAGTGACTCTTCAGTCCAAGTTTGGTGGAGGTAAGTCCTTGCCTCACCTCGCTGGGCTGCATTGCTGGGAACCGCGACTTTGCTGCTACTCCGGCCCCTGTGCCCTTCCGGCGGAAATCCTTTGTGCACAGCCAAGCCTGGTCCATGGCACTCTAACCTGCATTGCACGACTTTCTAAGTTGGTCTCCGGCGACGTGGGACTCCTTTGTGCAACTTCGGCGAGCACCGTTTCACGCATCCTCGTAGTGCCTGTTTCTGGCACTTGTCCGGGTGCTACCTGCTTCAAAGAGGGCTCCTTGTCTTGCTCGACGTCCCTTCTCTCTGCTGGTCCAATTTGCGACCTCCTGGTCCCTCCTGGGCCTCAGCAGCGTCCAAAAACGCTAACTGCACGATTTGCAGCTAGCAAGGCTTGTTGGCGTTCTATTGGCGGGAAAACACTTCTGCACGACTCTCCATGGCGAGAGGGATCCGTCCACCAAAGGGGAAGTCTCTAGCCCCTTTCGTTCCTGCAGAAACCGCAGCTTCTTCTGTCCAGTAGAAGCTTCTTTGCACCCGCAGCTGGCATTTCCTGGGCATCTGCCCATCTCCGACTTGCTTGTGACTTTTGGACTTGGTCCCCTTGTTCCACAGGTACCCTAGATTGGAAATCCACAGTTGTTGCATTGCTGGTTTGTGTCTTTCCTGCATTATTCCTCTAACACGACTTCTTTGTCCTTAGGGGAACTTTAGTGCACTTTGCACTCACTTTTCAGGGTCTTGGGGAGGGTTATTTTTCTAACTCTCACTATTTTCTAATAGTCCCAGCGACCCTCTACAAGGTCACATAGGTTTGGGGTCCATTCGTGGTTCGCATTCCACTTTTGGAGTATATGGTTTGTGTTGCCCCTATCCCTATGTTTCCCCATTGCATCCTATTGTAACTATACATTGTTTGCACTGTTTTCTAAGACTATACTGCATATTTTTGCTATTGTGTATATATATCTTGTGTATATTTCCTATCCTCTCACTGAGGGTACACTCTAAGATACTTTGGCATATTGTCATAAAAATAAAGTACCTTTATTTTTAGTATAACTGTGTATTGTGTTTTCTTATGATATTGTGCATATGACACTAAGTGGTACTGTAGTAGCTTCACACGTCTCCTAGTTCAGCCTAAGCTGCTCTGCTAAGCTACCATTATCTATCAGCCTAAGCTGCTAGACACCCTTGTGAGAAGGTAGCCTCTTTCTAGCCTTGTTACCCCCACTTTTGGCCTGTTTGTGAGTGTATGTCAGGATGTTTGTCACTGTTTTCACTGTCTCACTGGGATCCTGATGGCTAGGCCTCAGTGCTCATAGTGAAAACACTATGTTTTCAGTATGGTTGTTATGTGTCACTGGGATCCTGCTAGTCAGGACCCCAGTGCTCATAGGTTTGTGGCCTATATGTATGTGTCACTGGGACCCTGTCACACAGGGCCCCAGTGCTCATAGGTGTGCATGTATATGTTCCCTGTGTGGTGCCTAACTGTCTCACTGAGGCTCTGCTAACCAGAACCTCAGTGGTTATGCTCTCTCATTACTTTCAAATTGTCACTAACAGGCTAGTGACCATTTTTACCAATTTACATTGGCTTACTGGAACACCCTTATAATTCCCTAGTATATGGTACTGAGGTACCCAGGGTATTGGGGTTCCAGGAGATCCCTATGGGCTGCAGCATTTCTTTTGCCACCCATAGGGAGCTCTGACAATTCTTACACAGGCCTGCCACTGCAGCCTGAGTGAAATAACGTCCACGTTATTTCACAGCCATTTTACACTGCACTTAAGTAACTTATAAGTCACCTATATGTCTAACCTTTACCTGGTAAAGGTTAGGTGCAAAGTTACTTAGTGTGAGGGCACCCTGGCACTAGCCAAGGTGCCCCCACATTGTTCAGAGCCAATTCACTGAACTTTGTGAGTGCGGGGACACCATTACACGCGTGCACTACATATAGGTCACTACCTATATGTAGCTTCACCATGGTAACTCCGAATATGGCCATGTAACATGTCTATGATCATGGAATTGCCCCCTCTATGCCATCCTGGCATTGTTGGTACAATTCCATGATCCCAGTGGTCTGTAGCACAGACCCTGGTACTGCCAGACTGCCCTTCCTGGGGTTTCTCTGCAGCTGCTGCTGCTGCCAACCCCTCAGACAGGCAGCTGCCCTCCTGGGGTCCAGCCAGGCCTGGCCCAGGATGGCAGAACAAAGAACTTCCTCTGAGAGAGGGTGTGACACCCTCTCCCTTTGGAAAATGGTGTGAAGGCAGGGGAGGAGTAGCCTCCCCCAGCCTCTGGAAATGCTTTGTTGGGCACAGATGTGCCCAATTCTGCATAAGCCAGTCTACACCGGTTCAGGGACCCCTTAGCCCCTGCTCTGGCGTGAAACTGGACAAAGGAAAGGGGAGTGACCACTCCCCTGACCTGCACCTCCCCTGGGAGGTGTCCAGAGCTCCTCCAGTGTGCTCCAGACCTCTGCCATCTTGGAAACAGAGGTGCTGCTGGCACACTGGACTGCTCTGAGTGGCCAGTGCCACCAGGTGACGTCAGAGACTCCTGCTGATAGGCTCCTTCAGGTGTTAGTAGCCTTTCCTCTCTCCTAGGTAGCCAAACCCTCTTTTCTGGCTATTTAGGGTCTCTGTCTCTGGGGAAACTTCAGATAACGAATGCATGAGCTCAGCCGAGTTCCTCTGCATCTCCCTCTTCACCTTCTGATAAGGAATCGACCGCTGACCGCGCTGGAAGCCTGCAAACCTGCAACATAGTAGCAAAGACGACTACTGCAACTCTGTAACGCTGATCCTGCCGCCTTCTCGACTGTTTTCCTGCTTGTGCATGCTGTGGGGGTAGTCTGCCTCCTCTCTGCACCAGAAGCTCCGAAGAAATCTCCCGTGGGTCGACGGAATCTTCCCCCTGCAACCGCAGGCACCAAAAAGCTGCATTACCGGTCCCTTGGGTCTCCTCTCAGCACGACGAGCGAGGTCCCTCGAATCCAGCGACACCGTCCAAGTGACCCCCACAGTCCAGTGACTGTTCAGCCCAAGTTTGGTGGAGGTAAGTCCTTGCCTCACCTCGCTGGGCTGCACTGCTGGGAACCGCGACTTTGCAAGCTACTCCGGCCCCTGTGCACTTCCGGCGGAAATCCTTTGTGCACAGCCAAGCCTGGGTCCACGGCACTCTAACCTGCATTGCACGACTTTCTAAGTTGGTCTCCGGCGACGTGGGACTCCTTTGTGCAACTTCGGCGAGCACCATTTCACGCATCCTCGTAGTGCCTGTTTCTGGCACTTCTCCGGGTGCTACCTGCTTCAGTGAGGGCTCTTTGTCTTGCTCGACGTCCCTTCTCTCTGCAGGTCCAATTTGCGACCTTCTGGTCCCTCCTGGGCCCCAGCAGCGTCCAAAAACGGCAAACGCACGATTTGCGTGTAGCAAGGCTTGTTGGCGTCCATCCGGCGGGAAAACACTTCTGCACGACTCTCCAAGGCGTGGGGGATCCATCCTCCAAAGGGGAAGTCTCTAGCCCTTGTCGTTCCTGCAGTATTCACAGTTCTTCAGCCTAGTAAGAGCTTCTTTGCACCAACCGCTGGCATTTCTTGGGCATCTGCCCATCTCCGAGCTGCTTGTGACTTTTGGACTTGGTCCCCTTGTTCCACAGGTACCCTCAGTCAGGAATCCATCGTTGTGGCATTGCTGATTTGTGTTTTCCTTGCATTTTCCCTCTAACACGACTATTTTGTCCTTAGGGGAACTTTGGTGCACTTTGCACTCACTTTTCAGGGTCTTGGGAGGGTTATTTTTCTAACTCTCACTATTTTCTAATAGTCCCAGCGACCCTCTACAAGGTCACATAGGTTTGGGGTCCATTCGTGGTTCGCATTCCACTTCTGGAGTATATGGTTTGTGTTGCCCCTATCCCTATGTTTCCCCATTGCATCCTATTGTAACTATACATTGTTTGCACTGTTTTCTAAGACTATACTGCATATTTTTGCTATTGTGTATATATATCTTGTGTATATTTCCTATCCTCTCACTGAGGGTACACTATAAGATACTTTGGCATATTGTCATAAAAATAAAGTACCTTTATTTTTAGTATAACTGTGTATTGCGTTTTCTTATGATATTGTGCATATGACACTAAGTGGTACTGTAGTAGCTTCACACGTCTCCTAGTTCAGCCTAAGCTGCTCTGCTAAGCTACCATTATCTATCAGCCTAAGCTGCTAGACACCCTATACACTGATAAGGGATAACTGGGCCTGGTGCAAGGTGCAAGTACCCCTTGGTACTCACTACAAGCCAGTCCAGCCTCCTACAACCCTATACACTAATAAGGGATAACTGGGCCTGGTGCAAGGTGCAAGTACCCCTTGGTACTCACTACAAGCCAGTCCAGCCTCCTACAGTACCTTAGTGGTGACGTACATGTAGTAAAAGGGGAGTTCTGGGCCTGGCAAGTAAATCTAGTTGTCAGGTCCCTGAGGCAGAAAACTGTGCACACAGGCCCTGCCCTAGCAGGCCTGAGACAGGTTTGAAAGGCTACTTCAGTGGGTGGCACAAGCTGCGCTGCAGGCCAACTAGTAGAATTTAATTTACAGGCCCTGGGTATAGGGATACCACTTTACAAGGGACTTATAGGTAAATTAAATATGACAATTAGGTATAAGCCAATCATACCAAGTTTACAAGGGAGAGCACATGCACTTTAGCACTGATTAGCAGTGAAAAAGTGCCCAGAGACATGACGTCATCCAACAAGGGTCAGAAAAGTAAGGAGGAAAAAGGCAAAAAGTTTGGGGAATGACCCTGTAAAAAGGCCAGGTCAAACAGCATAGATATGTTGCATGTACACAATGTTTCAGGATCACAACCATGCCACACAAACATATACATACAAGTGTCTTGTCTAAGAAGATTTTTATAACATTGTTCAGATCGTAGTATGTCAAGATGTCAGGAACATAGAAAATCATACATGATTGAATCATACTGTGTAAGTGATCACATTTACAGGTACAGACCTCCAGAAAATGGAAGGAAGGGAAATAACTGACATTGTCCTGTAGAATAGGCAAAAAATAATTTGGTTGATGTAATCAAAGGGAGCCATATCACCTACCTCACAGAAGGAATCCAACATCACATAATGCAAGATTCAGACACATGGCAGTACAACAGTTCCTGATCACAGGGCAATTACAACCCAGTGCTTCTGCATCAGGTGGTATTAAACAGACAAATGTCAGTGATGTGCTGCAGGCACTTTGGCCTACAATGTTGAAACACATCAATAGCTACATACAGTTCATACAAAAGAGTGTATAGCCATTGTGAAGTGAAACTAACATGAATTCGGCCTACAACTACATATTTTCTGAACACATGATGACACACTTAGTGCATCATAGCCACCACACGACAAGGAACAAGTCCAATGGAGTCTCTTTAACTTCCATGGTATCACTGTACACGCTGTCTTGGCACAGGTCTTGTACACCCAAAGTCTGTGAAATACATTCTCAGGAACAATCCATGTCCACTTAGTATGTCCCAACAGCATTATATACCTGCCAATGTCACAACCCTGAAATGTCCAAATGAAGATGTCATGGTGAAGGTACATAAACAAACACAATAAGGAATATAGTTATGGAACCATACATATGACACAATTCACATAGCAAACGTCTGGATAACACAGTCCATGACAAGCATCTGACATAAACAAAGCAACATTAACAAAATGTGAATGTGTCAAAAGCTTCTTCACCTTTTCCTGATTTTGCTGGAGCTTCACCTTCCTAACATTTTCAACAAATATACTCCTCACATCATCAAAACAAGAGTACATTGTACAGTCAAAGACATGACATCTCATGACATACAGTGATGAGAAGAAGCTGTCTATGAGATCTTGTCCCAAATCAGCTTCTTCCTCGTCACCACTATCATCATCATTTGGCACCTCAGGCTCTCCCTCCTCTGCGATGTAAGGGATGTTCCTTTGAAGGGCAATGTTATGGAGCATGCAGCAGGCCACGGTGATTTGACACACCTTCCTGGGTGAGTAGAGGATGGCTCTCCCATCTTGTCCAGACAGCGAAATCTGACCTTCAGAACCCCAAAAGCCCACTCCACTGTGTAGGAGGCTGGCCAGGCTTGTAGTGGGTACCAGAGGTACTTACACCTTGTGCCAGGTCCAGTTATCCCTTATTAGTGTAGAAGAGGTGTTTCTAGCAGCTTAGGCTGATAGAAGGTAGCTATGGCAAAGCAGCTTAGGCTGAACTAGGAGACATGTAAAGCTCCTACTATACCACTGGTGTCATATGCACAATATCATAAGAAAACACAATACACAGATATACTAAAAATAAAGGTACTTTATTTTTATGACAATATGCCAAAAGTATCTCAGTGAGTACCCTCAGTATGAGGATGAGAAATATACACAAGATATATGTACACAAACAAAAATTATGCAGATAATAGCAAAAGGAAGTAATGCAAGCAATGTAAAGTTACAGTAGATTGCAATAGGAGCACATAGGTATAGGGGCAACACAAACCATATACTCCAAAAGTGGAATGCGAACCACGAATGGACCCCAAACCTATGTGAGCTTCTAGAGGGTCACTTGGACTGTAAGAAAACGTGAGGGTTTGAAAAAAAGCCCACCCCAAGACCCTGAAAGGTAGGTGTAAAGTGCACCTACTACCCCCAGAGAGCACAGAAGTCGTGATAGGGGGATTCTGCAAGGAAAACCAACACCAGCAATGCAACAACAGTGGATTGCGGACCTGAGTACCTGTAAGACAAGAGGGCCAAGTCCAAGAGTCGCGACAGTGTAGAGAGTGGGCAGGAGCCCAGGAAATGCCAGCTGAGGGTGCAAGGAAGCTGCCACCGGATGGAAGAAGCTCGGTGTTTTGCAAGAACGAAGAGGACTAGGAACTTCCCCTTTGGAGGATGGATGTCCCACGTCGTGAAAAAGCTTGCAGAGATATTCCCATGCAGAAAGACTGCAAACAAGCTTTGCCAGCTGCAAGGGTTGTGGTTAGGCTTTTTGGATGCTGCTGTGGCCCAGGAGGGATCAGGATGTCGCCACTTGGATGAGGAGACAGAGGGGGTGCCCAGCAAGTCAGGGAGCCCTCACAGAAGCAGGCAGCACCCGCAGAAGTACCTGAACAGGCACTTGGAAGAAGAGTGAACCGGAGTCCACGCGAAGTCACAAAAGGGAGTCCCACGACGCCGGAGGACAACTCAGAAGGTTGTGCACTTCAGGTTAGAGTGTCGGGGACCCAGGCTTGGCTGTGCACGAAGGAAATCCTGGAAGAGTGCAAAGGAGCCGGAGCAGCTGCAACTCACGCGGTACCCAGCAATGCAGTCTAGCGTGGGGAGGCAAGGACTTACCTCCACCAAATTTGGAATGAAGAGTCACTGGACTGTGGGAGTCACTTGGACAGAGTTGCTGAGTTCCAGGGACCACGCTCGTCGTGCTGAGAGGGGACCCAGAGGACCTGTGATGCAGTCCTTTGTTGCCTGCGGTTGCAGGGGGAAGATTCCGTCGACCCACGGGAGATTTCTTCAGAGCTCCTGGTGCAAGAAGGAGGCAGGCTACCCCCAGAGCATGCACCACCTGGAAACAGTTGAGAAAGCTGGCAGGATGAAGCGATACAAGGTTGCTAATAGTCGTCTGGCTACTTTGTTGCGGTTTTGCAGTCATCCTGAGCAGTCAGCGGTCGATCCTTTGGCAGAAGGTGAAGAGGGAGATGCAGAGGAACTCTGGTGAGCTCTTGCATTCGTTATCTGAAGAATTCCCCAAAGCAGACACCCTAAATAGCCAGGAAAGGAGGTTTGGCTCCCTAGGAAGGAGGATTGGCTACCTACTAAGAGATGTAAGAGCAAATCAGAAGGAGTCTCTGACGTTACCTGCCGGCACTGGCTACTCAGAGCAGTCCAGTGTGCCAGCAACACCTCTGAATCCAAGATGGCAGAGGTCTGGGGCACACTGGAGGAGCTCTGGGCACCTCCCAGGGGAGGTGCAGGTCAGGGGAGTGGTCACTCCCTTTTCCTTTGTCCAGTTTCGTGCCAGAGGAGGGCTGGGGGATCCCTGAACCGATGTGGACTGGCTTATGCAGAGATGGGCAGCGTCTGTACCCATCAAAGCATTTCCAGGGGCTGGGGGAGGCTACTCCTCCCAGCCTTCACAGCTATTTCCAAAGGGAGAGGGTGTTACACCCTCTCTGAGGAAGTCCTTTGTTCTGCCTTCCTGGGCCAGGGCTGCCTGGACCCCAGGAGGGCAGAAACCTGCCTGAGGGGTTGACAGCAGCAGCAGCTGCAGTGGAGACCCCGGAATGGCAGTTTGGCAGTATGCGGGTTCTGTGCTAGAGACCTGGGGGATCATGGAATTGTCTCCCCAATGCCAGAATGGCATTGGGGTGACAATTCCATGATCTTAGACATGTTACATGGCCATGTTTGGAGTTACCATTGTGACGCTATACATAGGTAGTGACCTATGTATAGTGCATGCGTTTAATGGTGTCCCCGCACTTACAAAGTCCATGGAATTTGCCCTGAATGATGTGGGGGCACCTTGGCTAGTGCCAGGGTGCCCATACACTAAGTAACTGTGCACCCAACCTTCACCAGGTGAAGGTTAGACACAGAGGTGACTTATAAGTTACTTAAGTGCAGTGGTAAATGGCTGTTAAATAACGTGGATGTTATTTCACTCAGGCTGCACTGGCAGGCCTGTGTAAGAATTGTCAGATCTCCTATGGGTGGTAAAAGAAATGCTGCAGCCCATACGCATCTCCTGGTACCCCAATACCCTGGGTACCTCAGTGCCATATACTATGGAATTATATAGGTGTACCAGTGTGCCAATGTAACTTGGTGAAATTGGTCACTAGCCTGTTAGTGACAATTTGGAAAGCAGAGAGAGCATAACCACTGAGCTTCTGGTTAGCAGAGCCTCAGTGAGACAGTTAGTCATCACAGGGAACACATACAGGGCACATACTTATGAGCACTGGGGCCCTGGCTGGCAGAGTCCCAGTGACACATAGACTAAAACAACATATATACAGTGAAATATGGGGGTAACATGCCAGGCAAGATGGTACTTTCCTACAGAACCCCCCCCCCCAAACAAAGGACAATAAGACTAGCCATGACCTGATGAGTCTTCATTGTCTAAGTGGAAATATCTGGAGAGTCCATCTGCATTGGAGTGGGTACTCCCAGGTCTATGTTCCACTGTATAGTCCATCCCCTGTAGAGATATGGACCACCTCAACAATTTAGGATGTTCACCTTTCATTTGTTTTAGCCAAAGTAGAGGTTTGTGGTCTGTCTGAACAATGAAGTGAGTGCCAAACAGGAATGGTCTCCACTTCTTCAGTGCCCAGACCACAGCAAAGGCCTCCCTCTCTATGGCAGACCAACGTATTTCTCTAGGGGTCAACCTTCTGCTGATAAAAGCAACTGGTTGATCCTGGCCTTCAGAATTAAGTTGTGATAAGACTGCCCCTACTCCTAATTCAGATGCATCAGTTTGAACAATGAATTTCTTGGAGTAACATGGGCTTTTTAGAACGGGTGCAGTGCACATGGCCTGTTTGAGCTCCTCAAAAGCTTTCTGACAGCTAGCTGTCCACAATACATTTTTAGGCATCTTCTTGCTAGTGAGATCATTAAGAGGGGCTGCAATGGAACCATAGTTTTTAATGAATCTCCTGTAATACCCAGTGAGGCCTAGGAAGGCTCTCACCTGGGTCTGTGCTGTAGGGGGAACCCAATCCATGATTGTTTGGATTTTCCCCTGATGTGGTGCAATCTGTTCTCCACCTACCAGGTGTCCCAGATAAACCACCTTTCCCTGCCCTATCTGGCACTTTGAAGCCTTGATAGTGAGGCCTGCCTTTTGCAGGGCTTCTAAAACCTTTCACAGGTGGGCCAGGTGATCATCCAGGTGGAGCTAAAGACAGCTATATCGTCAAGATATGCTGCACTAAAAGCCTCCAACCCTTGCAGGACTGTATTCACCAACCTCTGAAAAGTGGCAGGTGCATTTTTCAAACCAAAGGGCATCACTGTAAATTGGTAGTGCCCTCCTATAGTTGAAAATGCAGTTTTAGGTTTAGCTTCCTCAGCCAGTTTGATCTGCCAATACCCTGCAGTCAAATCAAAGGTGCTTAGATACTTGGCAGATGCCAGTGTATCTATGAGCTCATCTGCCCTGGGTATAGGGTGAGCATCAGTTTTGGTTACCTGGTTGAGATCTCTGTAATCTACACAAAACCTCATCTCCCTTTTTCCATCTTTTGAGTGAGGCTTTGGTACAAGTACCACAGGAGAGGCCCATGGGCTTTCAGAATGTTCAACCACTCCTAGATCAAGCATTTTCTGAACTTCTTGCTTTATGCAGTCCCTGACATGGTCAGGCTGCCTACAGATTTTACTTTTGACAGGCATGCTGTCTCCAGTATCAATTGTGTGTTCACACCAAGATGTGGTGCCTGGCACAGTTGAAAAGAGTTCAGAAAACTGTAGAAGGGGATTTATGCAGGTGTCTTTCTGCTCTGCAGTAAGACAGTCTGCCAAAACTTCTCACTCCACTAAAGCATCATCTTCATTGGAAGAGAAGAGATCAGGGAGAGGGTCACTCTCTTCTTCCTGCCCCTCATCTGTTGCCATGAGCAGGGTGAGATCAGCCCTGTCATAGTAGGGTTTTAGGCGGTTGACATGAATCACCCTAAGGGGACTCCTCGCAGTGCCCAGGTCAACCAAGTAGGTGACCTCGCCCTTCTTTTCAACAATGAGGTGGGGTCGACTCCATTTGTCTTGGAGTGCTCTTGGGGCCACAGGCTCCAATACCCACACCTTCTGTCCTGGTTGGTACTGAATCAGAACAGCCTTCTGGTAAAGCCATTACTTCTGGAGCACTTGGGTGGCATGAACGTTTTTACTGGCCTTTTTTATGTACTCGTCCATTCTGGATCTTAAGCCAAGTACATAGTCCACTATGTCCTGTTTGAGAGCTTTTAAAGGTTGTTCCCAACCCTCCTTCACAAGTGTTAGTGGACCTCTTACAGGGTGCCCAAATAGGAGTTCAAAGGGGCTGAAGCCCACTCCTTTCTGGGGTACCTCCCTGTAAGCAAAAAGGAGGCAAGGTAACAGGACATCCCATCTCCTCCTGAGTTTTTCAGGGAGTCCCATTATCATTCCTTTGAGAGTTTTATTAAAGTTCTCTACCAGTCCATTATTCTGTGGATAATAAGGTGTGGTGAATTTGTATGTTACACCACATTCCTTCCACATAGCCTTCAAGTATGCAGACATAAAGTTTCTACCCCTGTCTGATACAACCTCTTTTGGGAAACCCACCCTGGAAAAGATTCCCAGGAGGGATTTTGCCACTGCAGGTGCTGTAGAGGTCCTTAGAGGGATTGCTTCAGGATATCTTGGCATGGTCCACAACCACCAAGATAAACCTATTGCCTGAAGCAGTAGGAGGATTAAGGGGGGCAACTATGTCAACCCCTACCCTTTGAAAGGGAACCCCAACCACAGGCAGTGGAATAAGGGGAGCCTTTGGAGTGCCACCTGTCTTGCCACTGGATTGGCAGATCATGCAAGACTTACAAACATCTTTTGTGTCCTCTGACATCCTAGGTCAGAGAAACAGAGGGACAGGCTTTCCCATGTTTTGATCTGGCCCAAATGCCCAGCCAAAGGAATGTCATGTGCCAGAGTTAGGAGGAACTCGCTATACTGCAGGGGAATGTAGGAGGCTGGACTGGCTTGTAGTGAGTACCAAGGGGTACATGCACCTTGCACCAGGCCCAGTTATCCCTTATTAGTGTATAGGGTGTCTAGCAGCTTAGGCTGATAGATAATGGTAGCTTAGCAGAGCAGCTTAGGCTGAACTAGGAGACGTGTGAAGCTACTACAGTACCACTTAGTGTCATATGCACAATATCACAAGAAAACACAATACACAGTTATACTAAAAATAAAGGTACTTTATTTTTATGACAATATGCCAAAGTATCTTAGAGTGTACCCTCAGTGAGAGGATAGGAAATATACACAAGATATATATACACAATAGCAAAAATATGCAGTATAGTCTTAGAAAACAGTGCAAACAATGTATAGTTACAATAGGATGCAATGGGGAAACATAGGGATAGGGGCAACACAAACCATATACTCCAAAAGTGGAATGTGAACCACGAATGGACCCCAAACCTATGTGACCTTGTAGAGGGTCGCTGGGACTATCAGAAAATAGTGAGAGTTAGCAAAATAACCCTCCCCAAGACCCTGAAAAGTGAGTGCAAAGTGCACCAAAGTTCCCCTAAGGACAAAATAGTCGTGTTAGAGGGAGAATGCAAGGAAAACACAAATCAGCAATGCAACAACGATGGATTCCTGTCTGAAGGTACCTGTGGAACAAGGGGACCAAGTCCAAAAGTCACAAGCAGCTCGGAGATGGGCAGATGCCCAAGAAATGCCAGCGGTTGGTGCAAAGAAGCTCTTACTAGGCTGAAGAACTGTGAATACTGCAGGAACGACAAGGGCTAGAGACTTCCCCTTTGGAGGATGGATCCCCCACGCCTTGGAGAGTCGTGCAGAAGTGTTTTCCCGCCGGATGGACGCCAACAAGCCTTGCTACACGCAAATCGTGCGTTTGGCGTTTTTGGACGCTGCTGGGGCCCAGGAGGGACCAGGAGGTCGCAAATTGGACCTGCAGAGAGAGGGGACGTCGAGCAAGACAAGGAGCCCTCACTGAAGCAGGTAGCACCCGGAGAAGTGCCAGAAACAGGCACTACGAGGATGCGTGAAACGGTGCTCGCCGAAGTTGCACAAAGGAGTCCCACGTCGCCGGAGACCAACTTAGAAAGTCGTGCAATGCAGGTTAGAGTGCCGTGGACCCAGGCTTGGCTGTGCACGAAGGATTTCCGCCGGAAGTGCACAGGGGCCGGAGAAGCTTGCAAAGTCGCGGTTCCCAGCAATGCAGCCCAGCGAGGTGAGGCAAGGACTTACCTCCACCAAACTTGGGCTGAAGAGTCACTGGACTGTGGGGGTCACTTGGACGGTGTCGCTGGATTCGAGGGACCTCGCTCGTCGTGCTGAGAGGAGACCCAAGGGACCGGAGATGCAGCTTTTTGGTGCCTGCGGTTGCAGGGGGAAGATTCCGTCGACCCACGGGAGATTTCTTCGGATCTTCTGGTGCAGAGAGGAGGCAGACTACCCCCACAGCATGCACAAGCAGGAAAACAGTCGAGAAGGCGGCAGGATCAGCGTTACAGAGTTGCAGTAGTCGTCTTTGCTACTATGTTGCAGGTTTGCAGGCTTCCAGCGCGGTCAGCGGTCGATTCCTTATCAGAAGGTGAAGAGGGAGATGCAGAGGAACTCGGCTGAGCTCATGCATTCGTTATCTCACGTTTCCCCAGAGACAGAGACCCTAAATAGCCAGAAAAGAGGGTTTGGCTACCTAGGAGAGAGGAAAGGCTACTAACACCTGAAGGAGCCTATCACAAGGAGTCTCTGACGTCACCTGGTGGCACTGGCCACTCAGAGCAGTCCAGTGTGCCAGCAGCACCTCTGTTTCCAAGATGGCAGAGGTCTGGAGCACACTGGAGGAGCTCTGGACACCTCCCAGGGGAGGTGCAGGTCAGGGGAGTGGTCACTCCCCTTTCCTTTGTCCAGTTTCGCGCCAGAGCAGGGGCTAAGGGGTCCCTGAACCGGTGTAGACTGGCTTATGCAGAATTGGGCACCTCTGTGCCCAACAAAGCATTTCCAGAGGCTGGGGGAGGCTACTCCTCCCCTGCCTTCACACCATTTTCCAAAGGGAGAGGGTGTCACACCCTCTCTCAGAGGAAGTTCTTTGTTCTGCCATCCTGGGCCAGGCCTGGCTGGACCCCAGGAGGGCAGATGCCTGTCTGAGGGGTTGGCAGCAGCAGCAGCTGCAGAGAAACCCCAGGAAGGGCAGTCTGGCAGTACCAGGGTCTGTGCTACAGACCACTGGGATCATGGAATTGTACCAACAATGCCAGGATGGCATAGAGGGGGCAATTCCATGATCATAGACATGTTACATGGCCATATTCGGAGTTACCATGGTGAAGCTACATATAGGTAGTGACCTATATGTAGTGCACGCGTGTAATGGTGTCCCCGCACTCACAAAGTTCAGTGAATTGGCTCTGAACAATGTGGGGGCACCTTGGCTAGTGCCAGGGTGCCCTCACACTAAGTAACTTTGCACCTAACCTTTACCAGGTAAAGGTTAGACATATAGGTGACTTATAAGTTACTTAAGTGCAGTGTAAAATGGCTGTGAAATAACGTGGACGTTATTTCACTCAGGCTGCAGTGGCAGGCCTGTGTAAGAATTGTCAGAGCTCCCTATGGGTGGCAAAAGAAATGCTGCAGCCCATAGGGATCTCCTGGAACCCCAATACCCTGGGTACCTCAGTACCATATACTAGGGGATTATAAGGGTGTTCCAGTAAGCCAATGTAAATTGGTAAAAATGGTCACTAGCCTGTCAGTGACAATTTGGAAAGAAATGAGAGAGCATAACCACTGAGGTTCTGATTAGCAGAGCCTCAGTGAGACAGTTAGTCACTACACAGGTAACACATACAGGCACACTTATGAGCACTGGGGCCCTGGGTTACCAGGGTCCCAGTGACACATACAACTAAAACAACATATATACAGTGAAAAATGGGGGTAACATGCCAGGCAAGATGGTACTTTCCTACACAACCCCCCCCCAAACGAAGGACAATAAGACTAGCCATTACCTGATGAGTCTTCATTGTCTAAGTGGAAATATCTGGAGAGTCCATCTGCATTGGAGTGGCTACTCCCAGGTCTATGTTCCACTGTATAGTCCATTCCCTGTAGGGATATGGACCACCTCAACAATTTAGGATTTTCACCTTTCATTTGTTTTAGCCAAAGTAGAGGTTTGTGGTCTGTCTGAACAATGAAGTGAGTGCCAAACAGGTATGGCCTCAACTTCTTCAGAGCCCAGACCACAGCAAAGGCCTCCCTCTCAATGGCAGACCAACGCTTTTCTCTAGGGGTCAACCTTCTACTAATAAAAGCAACAGGTTGATCCTGGCCCTCAGAATTAAGTTGTGATAGGACTGCCCCTACTCCTAATTCAGATGCATCAGTTTGGACATAGAATTTTTTAGAGTAACAAGGGCTTTTCAGGACAGGTGCAGAGCACATGGCCTGCTTCAGCTCCTCAAAAGCTTTCTGACAGTTTGCTGTCCATAATACCTTTTTAGGCATTTTCTTGGATGTGAGGTCATTAAGAGGGGCTGCAATGGAGCCATAGTTCTTAATGAACCTCCTGTAATACCCAGTGAGGCCTAGGAAGGCTCTCACCTGAGTCTGAGTGGTAGGGGGAATCCAATCAATAATAGTTTGGATTTTCCCCTGAAGTGGTGCAATCTGTTCCCCACCAACAAGGTGTCCCAGATAAACCACCTTACCCTGCCCTATCTGGCACTTTGAAGCCTTGATAGTGAGGCCTGCCTTTTGCAGGGCCTCCAAAACTTTCCAAAGGTGGACCAGGTGATCATCCCAGCTGGAGCTAAAGACAGCTATATCATCCAAATATGCTGCACTGAAAGCTTCCAGCCCTTGCAGGACTGTGTTCACCAACCTCTGAAAAGTGGCAGGTGCATTTTTCAAACCAAAAGGCATTACAGTAAACTGGTAATGTCCTCCAATGGTAGAAAATGCAGTCTTAGGTTTAGCATCTTCTGACATTTTGATCTGCCAATACCCTGCAGTCAAATCAAAAGTGCTTAGATACTTGGCAGATGCCAGTGTATCTATTAGCTCATCTGCCCTGGGTATAGGGTGAGCATCTGTTTTGGTTACCAAGTTGAGACCTCTATAGTCTACACAAAACCTCATTTCCTTCTTTCCATCTTTAGAATTGGGTTTTGGTACCAGTACCACAGGAGAAGCCCATGGACTGTCAGAGTGCTCAACCACTCCTAGTTCCAACATCTTCTGAACTTCTTGCTTTATGCAGTCCCTGACATGGTCAGGCTGCCTATAGATCTTACTTTTGACAGGTAAACTGTCTCCAGTATCTATAGTGTGCTCACACCAAGAAGTGGTGCCTGGCACAATGGAGAAGAGTTCTGAAAATTGTCCTAGGAGATTTATGCAATTATCTTTCTGCTCAGCAGTAAGACAATCAGCCAAAACTACACCTTCCACAAGAGCATCTTGTTCTGTGGAAGAGAAGAGATCAGGTAGAGGATCACTGTCTTCTTCCTGTCCCTCATCTGTTGCCATGAGCAGGGTGAGATCAGCCCTGTCATAGTAGGGTTTCAGGCGGTTGACATGGAGCACCCTAAGGGGACTCCTGGCAGTGCCTAAGTCAACCAAGTAGGTGACTTCACCCTTCTTTTCAACAATTGTGTGTGGACCACTCCATTTATCTTGGAGTGCTCTTGGGGCCACAGGCTCCAAGACCCACACTTTCTGCCCTGGTTGGTACTGAACCAAAACAGCCTTCTGATCATGCCATTGCTTCTGGAGCTCTTGGCTGGCCTGAAGGTTTTTACTGGCCTTTTTCATGTACTCAGCCATCCTTGATCTGAGGCCAAGTACATAGTCCACAATATCCTGCTTAGGAGCTTTTAAAGGTTGTTCCCAACCCTCCTTTACAAGTGTGAGTGGACCCCTAACAGGGTGTCCAAAAAGAAGTTCAAAGGGGCTGAAGCCCACTCCTTTCTGGGGTACCTCCCTGTAGGCAAAAAGGAGGCATGGTAGAAGGATATCCCATCTCCTGCGGAGTTTTTCAGGGAGTCCCATAATCATGCCTTTGAGAGTTTTATTAAATCTCTCCACCAGTCCATTTGTTTGTGGATGATAGGGTGTTGTGAACTTGTAAGTTACACCACACTCCTTCCACATGGCCTTTAAGTATGCAGACATGAAATTGCTTCCTCTGTCTGATACTACTTCCTTTGGGAAGCCCACCCTGGAAAATATTCCCAGGAGGGCCTTTGCCACTGCAGGAGCTGTAGTGGTCCTTAAAGGAATAGCTTCAGGATATCTTGTGGCATGGTCCACTACCACCAAGATAAACCTATTGCCTGAAGCAGTAGGAGGGTCAAGGGGGCCAACTATGTCAACCCCTACCCTTTCAAAGGGAACCCCAACCACAGGCAGTGGGATAAGGGGTGCCTTTGGAGTGCCACCTGTCTTGCCACTGGCTTGACAGGTTTCACAGGACTTACAAAATTCTTTTGTGTCCTCAGACATCCTAGGCCAATGAAACAGTGGTACCAATCTGTCCCAAGTTTTCATTTGACCCAGGTGCCCAGCTAAGGGAATGTCATGTGCCAGTGTTAGGAGGAACTTTCTGTACTCCTGAGGAATCACTAATCTCCTGGCAGCTCCAGGTTTAGGATCCCTTTGCTCAGTGTACAAGAGGTTGTCCTCCCAGTAAACTCTGTGTGAGTCACTGACATCCCCATTAGCCTGTTTGACAGCTTGCTGTCTGAGACCCTCTAATGTGGGACAGGTTTGCTGTGCCACACTCAGCTCCTCTCTGGCAGGCCCCCCTTCACCCAAAAGCTCAGCAGTGTCTGCTTCCAGCTCCTCTGGTGTAGGTTCTGCACAGGGAGGGAATTCTTCTTCCTCAGAATTAGAATCCACTGTAGAGGGAGGGATAGTAGGAAGTGGTTTGCTTCTACTAGCCCTAGCTTTAGGGAGCACTTGGTCCATTGTTCCAGGATCCAAGCTTCCCTGTCCTTTTTGCTTTTTGGCCTGAGCCCTTGTCAAAGCAAAAATATGCCCTGGGATGCCCAGCATTGCTGCATGGGCCTCCAACTCCACATCTGACCAAGCTGATGTCTCCAAATCGTTCCCTAATAGACAGTCTACAGGTAAATCTGAAGCTACCACAACTTTCTTTGGACCAGATACCCCCCCCCAGTTGAGATTTACAACAGCCATGGGGTGGCTTTGTGTTATGTTGTGAGCATCGGTTACTTGGTACTGGTGTCCAAGTATGTGTTGTTCAGGGTGCACCAGTTTCTCAATCACCATTGTGACACTGGCACCTGTGTCCCTGTAGGCCTGGACCTCAACACCATTTATTAGGGTTAGTTGCTTGTACTTCTCCAAGTTATGGGGGCAAGCAACCAAAGTGGCTAAGTCAATAGCCCCTTCAGAGACTAAAGTAGCCTCTGTGGTCTCCCTAATCAGACCAACCCCAACTAAATTACCAAAAGTGAGCCCAGCTACTCCCTTGGATTGGCTATTAGTAGGTTTGCTCCCACCACCACTGCTATTAGTAGGGACACTAGGTGTAGCAGTAGGGGTTGTAGTGGTAGGAGCTGTGGTGCCTTTCTTTGGACAACTGGGATCTGTTGTCCAATGGCCTTTTATCTTACATAAATAGCACCATGGTTTCCTTTCCTTGTTCTGATTAGAGGAAGGTTTGGGCCCACCACCCCCACCAGAGTGTTTTTGTGGGCCTGATGAAGACTCATTTTTAGATTTGTCCCCACCCTTGTCAGAAGACTTACCATCCTTCTTTTTGTTGCCATCTTTGTCACCCCCTGTATGAACTTTTCTGTTCACTCTTGTTCTGACCCATTTGTCTGCCTTCTTTCCCAATTCTTGGGGAGAGGTCAGATCAGAGTCCACCAAGTACTGGTGCAACAAATCAGACACACAATTATTAAGAATATGCTCTCTCAGGATTAAGTTATACAGGCTGTCATAATCAGTAACTTTACTGCCATGTAACCACCCCTCCAAGGCCTTCACTGCCTGGTCAATGAAATCAACCCAGTCTTGTGAAGACTCCTTTTTGGTATCTCTGAACTTGATCCTGTACTGTTCAGTGGTTAAGCCATAACCATCCAGGAGTGCATTCTTAAGAACTTGGAAATTGTTAGCATCATTTTCTTTTACAGTAAGGAGCCTATCCCTACCTTTTCCAGTAAATGATAGCCATAGGATAGCAGCCCACTGCCTTTGAGGGACATCCTGTACAGCACAGGCCCTCTCAAGTGCAGCAAACCACTTGTTAATGTCATCCCCCTCCTTGTAAGGGGGAACTATCTTATGCAGATTCCTGGAATCATGCTCTTTTGCAGGATGACTATGGGGAATACTGCTGCTGCCACCATGGGTATCTAAACCCATTTTCTGTCTTTCCCTCTCTATTTCTAAAGACTGTCTATCCAAATCCAGCTGTTGCTTCTTGAGCTTCAGTCTGGTTTGCTCCACTCTCAATCTATTGAGCTCCCTTTCTAACAATCTGTCATCAGGGTGGGTGGGAGGGACATTTCTAGATACAGAGGTATGATGGGAATGAACAGAAGGAGACCTGTCCCTTACAGAGGGCACCCTAACAGCTTGGCTACCAGTATAATGTGAGAGCACATCATCAGTATGATGTGATTCAACCTCTGTACCAACTATGCTAGACTGTCTAGTAATGGGCAGGCTGAGAAGTTTCTTTCCTGAACCTTTTCCTGGGGGAGTCCCTGGATCAGATTGAGAACCATTAGCTACTTTTTCTACAGATTGGGCACTTATGGCCTTATCTTGTACTCTAAGCATATTAATTAACAGTTCTAAAGAAGGATTCTTCCCTACACTCAAACCTCTCTCTATGCAGAGACTCCTTGCTCCTTTCCAGCTAAGGTGATCATATGCAAGTTTGGACAGTTCAACTTTTTGGCCTGTGCCAGACATTTTTTAGAGAGAGTTAAAGTGATAGACAAAGAGAAAAAAGTTTTCAGAACTTTTTGGAAAGACAGAAAAAAACTTTTTAAACTTTTAAGAACTTTTTGAAAGTTTAGAAGTACTTTTCAGCACTTAGAAAAGAGTGAAAAGAGGAAATGCAAAACTTTTTGGCTATGTGTATATACACTGACCTTGTTTTGTATATTTTTCTCTTATGAAAAGTACAATGACAAGAGTGGTAAGTAGTCTCAAAGCACTTATCCCACCACTGCACAACCAATGTAGGAGGCTGGACTGGCTTGTAGTGAGTACCAAGGGGTACTTGCACCTTGCACCAGGCCCAGTTATCCCTTATTAGTGTATAGGGTGTCTAGCAGCTTAGGCTGATAGATAATGGTAGCTTAGCAGAGCAGCTTAGGCTGAACTAGGAGACGTGTGAAGCTACTACAGTACCACTTAGTGTCATATGCACAATATCACAAGAAAACACAATACACAGTTATACTAAAAATAAAGGTACTTTATTTTTATGACAATATGCCAAAGTATCTTAGAGTGTACCCTCAGTGAGAGGATAGGAAATATACACAAGATATATATACACAATAGCAAAAATATGCAGTATAGTCTTAGAAAACAGTGCAAACAATGTATAGTTACAATAGGATGCAATGGGGAAACATAGGGATAGGGGCAACACAAACCATATACTCCAAAAGTGGAATGTGAACCACGAATGGACCCCAAACCTATGTGACCTTGTAGAGGGTCGCTGGGACTATCAGAAAATAGTGAGAGTTAGCAAAATAACCCTCCCCAAGACCCTGAAAAGTGAGTGCAAAGTGCACCAAAGTTCCCCTAAGGACAAAATAGTCGTGTTAGAGGGAGAATGCAAGGAAAACACAAATCAGCAATGCAACAACGATGGATTCCTGTCTGAAGGTACCTGTGGAACAAGGGGACCAAGTCCAAAAGTCACAAGCAGCTCGGAGATGGGCAGATGCCCAAGAAATGCCAGCGGTTGGTGCAAAGAAGCTCTTACTAGGCTGAAGAACTGTGAATACTGCAGGAACGACAAGGGCTAGAGACTTCCCCTTTGGAGGATGGATCCCCCACGCCTTGGAGAGTCGTGCAGAAGTGTTTTCCCGCCGGATGGACGCCAACAAGCCTTGCTACACGCAAATCGTGCGTTTGGCGTTTTTGGACGCTGCTGGGGCCCAGGAGGGACCAGGAGGTCGCAAATTGGACCTGCAGAGAGAGGGGACGTCGAGCAAGACAAGGAGCCCTCACTGAAGCAGGTAGCACCCGGAGAAGTGCCAGAAACAGGCACTACGAGGATGCGTGAAACGGTGCTCGCCGAAGTTGCACAAAGGAGTCCCACGTCGCCGGAGACCAACTTAGAAAGTCGTGCAATGCAGGTTAGAGTGCCGTGGACCCAGGCTTGGCTGTGCACGAAGGATTTCCGCCGGAAGTGCACAGGGGCCGGAGAAGCTTGCAAAGTCGCGGTTCCCAGCAATGCAGCCCAGCGAGGTGAGGCAAGGACTTACCTCCACCAAACTTGGGCTGAAGAGTCACTGGACTGTGGGGGTCACTTGGACGGTGTCGCTGGATTCGAGGGACCTCGCTCGTCGTGCTGAGAGGAGACCCAAGGGACCGGAGATGCAGCTTTTTGGTGCCTGCGGTTGCAGGGGGAAGATTCCGTCGACCCACGGGAGATTTCTTCGGATCTTCTGGTGCAGAGAGGAGGCAGACTACCCCCACAGCATGCACAAGCAGGAAAACAGTCGAGAAGGCGGCAGGATCAGCGTTACAGAGTTGCAGTAGTCGTCTTTGCTACTATGTTGCAGGTTTGCAGGCTTCCAGCGCGGTCAGCGGTCGATTCCTTATCAGAAGGTGAAGAGGGAGATGCAGAGGAACTCGGCTGAGCTCATGCATTCGTTATCTCACGTTTCCCCAGAGACAGAGACCCTAAATAGCCAGAAAAGAGGGTTTGGCTACCTAGGAGAGAGGAAAGGCTACTAACACCTGAAGGAGCCTATCACAAGGAGTCTCTGACGTCACCTGGTGGCACTGGCCACTCAGAGCAGTCCAGTGTGCCAGCAGCACCTCTGTTTCCAAGATGGCAGAGGTCTGGAGCACACTGGAGGAGCTCTGGACACCTCCCAGGGGAGGTGCAGGTCAGGGGAGTGGTCACTCCCCTTTCCTTTGTCCAGTTTCGCGCCAGAGCAGGGGCTAAGGGGTCCCTGAACCGGTGTAGACTGGCTTATGCAGAATTGGGCACCTCTGTGCCCAACAAAGCATTTCCAGAGGCTGGGGGAGGCTACTCCTCCCCTGCCTTCACACCATTTTCCAAAGGGAGAGGGTGTCACACCCTCTCTCAGAGGAAGTTCTTTGTTCTGCCATCCTGGGCCAGGCCTGGCTGGACCCCAGGAGGGCAGATGCCTGTCTGAGGGGTTGGCAGCAGCAGCAGCTGCAGAGAAACCCCAGGAAGGGCAGTCTGGCAGTACCAGGGTCTGTGCTACAGACCACTGGGATCATGGAATTGTACCAACAATGCCAGGATGGCATAGAGGGGGCAATTCCATGATCATAGACATGTTACATGGCCATATTCGGAGTTACCATGGTGAAGCTACATATAGGTAGTGACCTATATGTAGTGCACGCGTGTAATGGTGTCCCCGCACTCACAAAGTTCAGTGAATTGGCTCTGAACAATGTGGGGGCACCTTGGCTAGTGCCAGGGTGCCCTCACACTAAGTAACTTTGCACCTAACCTTTACCAGGTAAAGGTTAGACATATAGGTGACTTATAAGTTACTTAAGTGCAGTGTAAAATGGCTGTGAAATAACGTGGACGTTATTTCACTCAGGCTGCAGTGGCAGGCCTGTGTAAGAATTGTCAGAGCTCCCTATGGGTGGCAAAAGAAATGCTGCAGCCCATAGGGATCTCCTGGAACCCCAATACCCTGGGTACCTCAGTACCATATACTAGGGGATTATAAGGGTGTTCCAGTAAGCCAATGTAAATTGGTAAAAATGGTCACTAGCCTGTCAGTGACAATTTGGAAAGAAATGAGAGAGCATAACCACTGAGGTTCTGATTAGCAGAGCCTCAGTGAGACAGTTAGTCACTACACAGGTAACACATACAGGCACACTTATGAGCACTGGGGCCCTGGGTTACCAGGGTCCCAGTGACACATACAACTAAAACAACATATATACAGTGAAAAATGGGGGTAACATGCCAGGCAAGATGGTACTTTCCTACAGGGAATGACCAATCTCCTGGCTGCTCCAGGTTTTGGGTCCCTTGCCTCTGTGTACAAGAGGTTGTCCTCCCAGTAAACTCTATGTGAGTCACTGACATCCCCATTTTGCTGCTTGACAGCTTGCTGTCTGAGACCATCTAATGTGGGACAGGATTGCTGTGCCACACTCAGCTCTTCCCTGGCAGGCCCCCCTCCACCCAAAAGCTCAGCAGTGTCTGCTGCCAGCTCATCTGGTGAAGGTTCTGCACAGGGAGGAAATTCTTCTTCCTCAGAAGGATAATCATCTGTAGGGGGAGGGATAGTGGGTAGGGATTTACCCTTGCTACCCCTAGCTTTAGGGAGCACTTGGTCCATTGTTCCAAGATCCAAGTCACCCTGTCCTTTTTGCTTTTTGGCCTGAGCCCTTGTCAAAGCAAAAATATGCCCAGGAATGTCCAGCATTGCTGCATGAGCCTCCAACTCCACTTCTGCCCAAGCTGATGTCCCTAAATCATTTCCTAATAGACAGTCTACAGGTAAATCTGAAGCAACCACAACTTTCTTTGGACCAGTAACCCCGCCCCCAGTTGAGATTCACAACAGCCATGGGGTGGCTAAGAGTGTTGTTATGAGCGTCTGTCACTTGGTACTGGTGACCAAGTAGGTGTTGTTCAGGGTGTGACAGTTTCTCTATCACCATGGTAACACTGGCACCTGTGTCCATGTAGGCCTGAACGTCAACATCATTTATCAGGGGAAGTTACTTGTACTTATCCATATTAAGGGGACAGGCAACCAAGGTGGGCAAATCAATGGCACCTTCAGAGACTAACACAGCCTCTGTGGTCTCCCTAACAAGACCAACCCCAACTAAATTACCAAAAGTGAGCCCAGCTACTCCCTTGGATTGGCTATTAGTAGGTTTGCTCCCACCACCACTGCTATTACTAGGGGCACTAGAGTTTGAAGTAGGGTTTGTGGTAGTGGGAGGTTTGGTGTTTTTCTTTGGACAACCGGCATCAGTTGTCCAATGGCCTTTTACTTTACATAAATAACACCAAGGGTTTTTTACTTGATTTGGACCCACTACCCCCACCAGAGGATTTTTGTGGGCCTGATGAAGACTCATTTTTAGATTTGTCCCCACCCTTGTCAGAAGACTTACCATCCTTCTTCTTGCCATCCTTGTCACCCCCTGTATGAACTTTTCTGTTCACTCTTGTTCTGACCCATTTGTCTGCTTTCTTTCCCAATTCTTGGGGAGAGGTCAGATCTGAGTCCACTAGATATTGGCGTAACAAGTCAGACACACAGTTATTCAGAATATGCTCTCTCAGAATACGATTATACAGGTTTTCAAAGTCAGAAACTTTACTGCCATGTAACCACCCCTCCAAGGCCTTCACTGATCAGTCAACAAAGTCTAACCAGTCTTGTGAGGACTCTTTTCTGGTGTCTCTGAACTTAATCCTGTATTGTTCAGTGGTTAAGCCAAATCCATCCAAGAGTGCATCCTTCAAAACTGCAAAATTGTTAGCATCACTTTCTCTAACCGTAAGGAGCCTATCCCTACCCTTTCCATTGAAATTTAGCCACAATATAGCAGCCCACTGCCTTTGAAGGACACCCTGTACCATACAGGCCCTCTCAAGTGCAGCAAATCACTTGTTGATGTCATCCCCCTACTTGTAAGGGGGAACTATCTTGTGCAGATTCCTGGAATCATGCTCTCTAACAGGATTACTATCAGGAATACTGCTGCTGCCACCATGGGGTCCAAACCCCAATCTCTGTCTCTCCTTCTCAGGTCTAGGGTTCCCTGTCTAGAGCCAGCGTCAGTCTGGTCTCTTCCACTCTCAACTTTTTGAGTTACCTTTCTAACATGTTGTCTTCTTAATGCTTGGACACTGAGGACAAATTGGAAATAACAGAGGGAGATCTGTCCCTAACAGCTTGGACTCTAACAACCTGGCCTCCAGGAATAAAAACATCCCTACTATGATGGGAGCTCCTATTAGTACCAGCATTGCTCTAAGGTCTGCTGAGGGGCAGATTTGGAAGAGAACCCTCCACACCTCCCTCAAGGGGTTCCCATGAGTCAGAATGTGAGCTATCTACTAACTTCTCAGTTGAAGTGTGTAGGAAAGTACCATCTTGCCTGGCATGTTACCCCCATATTTCACTGTATATATATTGTTTTAGTCTATGTGTCACTGGGACCCTGCCAGGCAGTACCCCAGTGCTCATAAGTGTGCCCTGTATGTGTTCCCTGTGTGATGGCTAATTGTCTCACTGAGGCTCTGCTAACCAGAACCTCATTGGTTATGCTCTCTCTGCTTTCTAAATTGTCACTAACAGGCTAGTGACCAATTTCACCAATTCACATTGGCATACTGGAACACCCTTATAATTCCCTAGTATATGGTACTGAGGTACCCAGGGTATTGGGGTTCCATGAGATCCATATGGGCTGCAGCATTTCTTTTGCCACCCATAGGGAGATCTGACAATTCTTACACAGGCCTGCAGTGCAGCCTGAGTGAAATAACGTCCACGTTATTTTACAGCCATTTACCACTGCACTTAAGTAACTTATAAGTCACCTATATGTCTAACCTTCACCTGGTGAAGGTTGGGTGCAAAGTTACTTAGTGTGAGGGCACCCCGGCACTAGCCAAGGTGCCCCCACATCATTCAGGGCAAATTCCCCATCCTTTGTGAGTGCGGGGACACCATTACATGCATGCACTGTACATAGGTCTATACCTATGTACAGCGTCACAATGGTAACTCCGAACATGGCCATGTAATATGTCTAGGATCATGGAATTGTCACCCCAATGCCATTCTGGCATTGGGGGGACAATTCCATTATCCCCCGGGTCTCTAGCACAGAACCCGGGACTGCCAAACTGCCTTTCCCGGGGTTTCTGCTGCCAACCCCTCAGACAGGTTTGTGCCCTCCTGGGGTCCAGCCAGGCCTGGCCCAGGAAAGCAGAACAAAGGACTTCCTCAGAGAGAGGGTGTTACACCCTCTCCCTTTGGAAATAGGTGTCAGGGCTGGGGAGGAGTAGCCTCACCCAGCCTCTGGAAATGCTTTGATGGGCACAGATGGTGCCCATCTCTGCATAAGCCAGTCTGCACCGGTTCAGGGAAACCCCAGCCCTGCTCTGACGCGAAACTGGACAAAGGAAAGGGGAGTGACCACTCCCCTGACCTGCACCTCGCAGGGGAGCTGCCCAGAGCTCCTCCAGCGAGCCCTAGACCTCTGCCATCTTGGATTCAGAGGTGTGCTGGCACACTGGACTGCTCTGAGTGGCCAGGGCCAGCAGGTGACGTCAGAGACTCCTTCTGATAGGCTCTTACCTTTCTTACTAGCCTATCCTCCTTCCTAGGTAGCCAAACCTCCTTTTCTGGCTGTTCAGGGTCTCTACTTTGGGGAATTCTTCAGATACCGAATGCAAGAGCTCACCAGATTTCCTCTGCATTTCTCTCTTCACCTTCTGCCAAAGGATCGACCGCTGACTGCTCAGGACGCCTGCAAAACCGCAACAAAGTAGCAAAGACGACTACTGCAACCTTGTATCGCTTCATCCTGCCGGCTTTCTCGCCTGTTTCCTGGTGGTGTATGCTCTGGGGGTAGCCTGCCTCCTTCTTGCACCAGCAGCTCTTAAGAAATCTCCCGTGGGTCGACGGAATCTTACCCTTGCAACCGCAGGCAACAAAAGACTGCATCACGGGTCCACTGGGTACCCTCTCAGCACGACGAGCGTGGTCCCTGGAACTCAGCAACTCTGTCAAAGTGACTCCCACAGTCCAGTGACTCTTCAGTCCAAGTTTGGTGGAGGTAAGTCCTTGCCTTCCCACGCTAGACTGCATTGCTGGGTACCGCGTGATTTGCAGCTGCTCCGGCTCCTGTGCACTCTTCCAGGATTTCAATCATGCACAGCCAAGCCTGTGTCCCTGACACTCTAACCTGCAGTGCACAACCTTCTGAGTTGTCCTCCGGCATCGTGGGACTCCCTTTTCTGACTTCGGGTGGACTCTGGTTCACTCCTCTTCCAAGTGCCTGTTCTGGTACTTCTGCGGGTGCTGCCTGCTTCTGTGAGGGCTCCCTGACTTGCTGGGCGCCCCCTCTGTCCCCTCATCCAAGTGGCGACATCCTAGTCCCTCCTGGGCCACAGTAGTATCCAAAAACCCTAACCGCGACCCTTGCAGCTAATAAGGCTTGTTTGCAGTCTTTCTGCATAGGAACACCTCTGCAGGCTTCTTCACGACGTGGGAAATCCATCCTCCAAAGGGGAAGTTCCTAGTCCTCTTCGTTCTTGCAGAACACCAAGCTTCTTCCACCCGGTGGCAGCTTCCTTGCATCCTCAGCTGGCATTTCCTGGGCATCTGCCCACTCTCGACACTGTCGTGACTCTTGGACTTGGTCCCCTTGTCTTACAGGTACTCAGGTCCGGAAATACACTGTTGTTGCATTGCTGGTGTTGGTCTTCCTTGCAGAATCCCCCATCACGACTTCTGTGCTCTCTGAGGGTTGTAGGTGCACTTTACACCTACCTTTCGCGGTCTTGGGGTGGGCTATTTTTCAACCCTCACTGTTTTCTTACAGTCCCAGCGACCCTCTACAAGCTCACATAGGTTTGGGGTCCATTCGTGGTTTGCATTCCACTTTTGGAGTATATGGTTTGTGTTGCCCCTATACGTATGTGCTCCTATTGCAATCTATTGTAACTTTACACTGCTTGTATTACTTCCTTTTGCTATTACTGCACATTTTTGGTATTGTGTACATATACCTTGTGTATATTTGGCATCCTCATACTGAGGGTACTCAATGAGATACTTTTGGCATATTGTCATAAAAATAAAGTACCTTTATTTTTAGTATATCTGTGTATTGTGTTTTCTTATGATATTGTGCATATGACACCAGTGGTATAGTGGGAGCTTTGCATGTCTCCTAGTTCAGCCTAAGCTGCTCTGCTATAGCTACCTTCTATCAGTCTAAGCTGCTAGAAACACCTCTTCTACACTAATAAGGGATAACTGGACTTGGCAAAGAGCGTAAGTACCCCTTGGTACCCACTACAAGCCAGGCCAGCCTCCTAAATTGGTTGTGCAGCGGTGGGATAAGTACTTGCAACTACTTACCACTTTGTCATTGTGTACTTTTCATAAGAGAATAATATACAAAACAAGTTCAGTGTATGTACACCTAACCAAAAAGTTTTGCTTTTCTTCTCTTACACTATCTGCTAAGTGCTGAAAAGTACTTCTAAACTTTCTAAAAGTTTCAAAAAGTTTGAAAAAGTTTTTTTGTCCTGTTCTTTAAAAAGTCCTGAAACTTTTTCTCTCTTCTCATTGTCCCTAAACCTTCTTCTATCATGTCTGATGTAGGCACTTCTCTTAAAATGGTCAATACTACATATGACAATCTTAACTTTAAGAGCCTAAGGAGTTTCTGCATTGATAGAGGTTTAGTGGTAGGAAAGAACCCTTCTAGAGAAGTTCTATCTAACATGCTCACTGAGAATGATAAGGCCCAGGGTGGTACTTCATCAGAAAGGTTATTAGATAGCTCACACTCTGACCGGGGGAGACCCTTGTGGGAGGTATACAGGGTTCTCTTCCAAACCTGCCCCCTAGCAGACCTCATAGCAATGCTGGTAGTAATAGAAGCTCCCATCATAGTAGGGATGTTTTTGTTCCTGAAGGCCAGGTTGTTAGAGTGCCAGCTGTTAGGGACAGGTCTCCCTCTGTTCATTCCAATATTTCTTCTGTGTCAAAACATTCCCAACCCACCCACCCTGATGACAAAATGTTAGAAAAAAACACTAGTGGTACTGTAGGAGCTTCACTCGTCTCCTAGTTCAGCCTAAGCTGCTCTGCTAAGCTACCTTTTCTATCAGCCTAAGCTGCTAGACACTCCTCTACACTAATAAGGGATACCTGGGCCTGGTGCAAGGTGTAAGTACCTCTTGGTACCCACCACAAGCCAGTCCAGCCTCCTACAAGCAGAGCAGCTTAGGCTGAACTAGGAGACGTGTAAAGCTCCCACTATACCACTGGTGTCATATGCACAATATCATAAGAAAACACAATACACAGATATACTAAAAATAAAGGTACTTTATTTTTATGACAATATGCCAAAAGTATCTCAGTGAGTACCCTCAGTATGAGGATAGCAAATATACACAAGATATATGTACACAATACCAAAAATATGCAGTAATAGCAATAGAAAGCAATGCAAGCAATGTACAGTCACTATAGATTGCAATGAGACCACATAGGTATAGGGGCAACACAAACCATATACTCCAAAAGTGGAATGCGAACCACAAATGGACCCCAAACGTATGTGAACTTGTGGAGGGTCGCAGGGACTGTAAGAAAACAGTGAGGGTTAGAAAAATAGCCCACCTCAAGACCCTGAAAAGTAGGTGTAAAGTGCACCTAAGTTCTCCAGAGAGCACAGAAGTCGTGATAGGGGAATTCTGCAAGGAAGACCAACACTAGCAATGCAACAACAATGGATTTCCAGACGAGAGTACCTGTGGAACAAGGGGACCAATTCCAAGAGTCACACTCAAGTCAGGAGTGGGCAGATGCGCAGGAAATGCCAGCTGTGGGTGCAAAGAAGCTGCTACCGGATGGTAGAAGCTGTGGATTCTGCAAGAACGAAGAGGACTAGGAACTTCCCCTTTGGAGGATGCATGTCCCACGTCGTGAAGAAGCTTGCAGAGGTGTTCCCACGCAGAAAGACCGCAAACAAGCTTTCCTAGCTGCAAGGGTTGCGGTTAGGGTTTTTGGATGCTGCTGTGACCCAGGAGGGACCAGGATGTCACCAATTGCGTGAGGAGACAGAGGGGGCGTCCAGCCAGACAAGGAGCCCACTCAGAAGCAAGCAGCACCCGCAAAAGTGCCGGAACAGGCACTACAAAGAAGAGTGAACCGGAGCTCACCCGAAGTCACAAAAGAAAGTCCCACGACACCGGAGGACAACTCAGGAGGTCGTGCAATGCAGGTTAGATGTCGGGGTTAGATGTCGGGGACCCAGGCTTGGGTGTGCACAAAGGGAATCCTGGAAGAGTGCACAGGAGACGGAGCAGCTGCAAATCACGCGGTACCCAGCAATGCAGTCTAGCGTGGGGAGGCAAGGACTTACCTCCACCAAACTTGGACTGAAGAGTCACTGGACTGTGGGAGTCACTTGGACAGAGTTGCTGAGTTCCAGGGACCACGCTCGTTGTGCTGAGAGTGGACCCAGAGGACCGGTGATGCAGTCTTTTGGTGCCTGCGGTTGCAGGGGGAAGATTCAGTCGAACCACAGGAGATTTCTTCGGAGCTTTTAGTGCAGAGAGGAGGCAGACTACCCCCACAGCATGCACCACCAGGAAAACAGTCGAGAAGGCCGCAGGATCAGCGATACAAGGTTGCAGTAGTCGTCTTTGCTACTTTGTTGTGGTTTTGCAGGCGTCCAGAGCAGTCAGCGGTCGATTCCTTGGCAGAAGGTGAAGAGAGAGATGCAGACGAACTCTGATGAGCTCTTGCATTCGTTATCTAAAGAATTCCCCAAAGCAGAGACCCTAAATAGCCAGAAAAGGATGGTTGGCTACCTAGGAAGGAGGATAGGCTAGCAACACAGGTAAGAGCCTATCAGAAGGAGTCTCTGACGTCACTTGCTGGCACTGGCCACTCAGAGCAGTCCAGTGTGCCAGCAGCACCTCTGTTTCCAAGATGGCAGAGGTCTGGAGCACACTGGAGGAGCTCTGGGCACCTCCCAGGGGAGGTGCAGGTCAGGAGAGTGGCCACTCCCCTTTCCTTTTTCCAGTTTCGCGTCAGAGCAGGGCTGGGGGATCCCTGAACCAGTGTAGACTGGATTATGCAGAGATGGGCACCATCTGTGCCCATCAAAGCATTTCCAGAGGTTGGGGGAGGCTACTCCTCCCCAGCCCTGACACCTTTTTCCAAAGGGAGAGGGTGTAACACCCTCTCTCTGAGGAAGTCCTTTGTTCTGCCTTCCTGGGCCAGGCCTGGCTGGACCCCAGGAGGGCAGAAACCTGTCTGAGGGGTTGGCAGCAGCAGCAGCTGCAGTGAATCCCCGGGAAAGGTAGTTTGGCCGTACCCGGGTCTGTGCTAGAGACTCAGAGGATCATGGAATTGTCTCCCCAATGCCAGAATGGCATTGGGGAGACAATTCCATGATCTTAGACATGTTACATGGCCATGTTCGGAGTTATCATTGTGACGCTATACATAGGTAGTGACCTATGTATAGTGCACGTGTGTAATGGTGTCCCCGCACTCACAAAGTCCGGGGAATTTGCCCTGAACGCTGTGGGGGCACCTTGGCTAGTGCCAGGGTGCCCACACACCAAGTAACTTAGCACCCAACCTTTACCAGGTAAAGGTTAGACATATAGGTGACTTATAAGTTACTTAAGTGCAGTGGTAAATGGCTGTGAAATAATGTGGACGTTATTGCACTCAGGCTGCAGTGGCAGACCTGTGTAAGAATTGTCAGATCTCCCTATGGGTGGCAAAAGAAATGCTGCAGCCCATAGGGATCTCCTGGAACCCCAATACCCTGGGTACCTCAGTACCATATAGTAGGGAATTATAAGGGTGTTCCAGTATGCCAGTGTGAATTGGTGAAATTGGTCACTAGCCTGTTAGTGACAATTTGAAAAGCAAAGAGAGAGCAGAACCACTGAGGTTCTGGTTAGCAGAGCCTCAGTGAGACAGTTAGTCAGCACACAGGGAACACATACAGGGCACACTTATGAGCACTGGGGCCCTGGCTGGCAGGGTCCCAGTGACACATACAACTAAAACAACATATATACAGTGAAATATGGGGGTAACATGCCAGGCAAGATGGTACTTTCCTACACCCATTTGTCTGCCTTCTTTCCCAATAATTGGGGAGAGGTCAGATCTGAGTCCACTAGATATTGGTGTAACAAGTCAGACACACAGTTATTTAGAATATGCTCTCTCAGAATAGGATTATCCAGGCTTTCATAGTCAGAAACTTTACTGCCATGTAACCACCCCTCCAATGCCTTCACTGAACAGTCAACAAAGTCTATCCAGTCTTGTGAGGACTATTTTCTGGTGTCTCTGAACTTAATCCTGTATTGTTCAGTGGTTAAGCCAAGTCCATCCAAGAGTGCATCCTTCAATGCTGCAAAATTATTGGCATCATTTTCTCTAATAGTAAGGAGCCTATCCCTACCCTTTCCATTGAAAGATAGCCATAGAATAGCAGCCCACTGCCTTTGAGGGACCCCCTGTACCATACAGGCCCTCTCAAGTGCAGCAAACCACTTGGTAATGGCATCCCCCTCCTTGTAAGGGGGAACTATCTTGTGCAGATTCCTGGAATCATGCTCTTTCACAGGATTACCATCAGGAATTCTGCTGCTGGCACCATGGGGTCGAAACCCCAACCTCTGTCTCTCCTTCTCCAGGTCTAGGGATTGCCTGTCTAGAGCCAGCCGTTGCTGTTTAAGCTTCAGCCTGGTCTCTTCCACTCCCAACTTTTTGAGATCCCATTCTAACATGTTGTCTTCAGGGTGGGTGGGTTGGGAGTGTTTAGACACTGAGGAAATATTGGAGTTTACAGAGGGAGACCTATCCCTAACAGTTTGCACTCTAACAACTTGGCCTTCAGGAACAAAAGCATCCCTACTATGATGGAAGCCTCTATTGCTACCAACATTGCTAGGTTGTCTGCTAAGGGGCATATAATTGGAAGAGACCCTTGTACCACTCTCTCAAGGGGTTCCCCTGAGTCAGAGTGTGAGCTATCTACTAACTTCTCAGATGAAGTGCCACCCTGGGACTTATCATTCTCAATTAGCATGTTATACAGAAATTCTCTAGAAGGGTTCTTCCCTACCACTAAACCTCTATCAAAGCAGAGACTCCTTAGGCTCTTGAAGTTTAAATTGTCATAAGTTGTATTGACTAATTTAAGAGCAGTACCTACATCAGACATGAAAGAAGGAGGTTTAGAGACAGTTAGAAGAGAGAAAAAGTTTCAGCACTTTTTAAAGAACAGAAAAAAACCTTGTTGAAGCATTTTGAAACTTTTTGAAACTTTTAGAAAGCTTAGGAGTACTTTTCAGCACTTAGCAGAAAGTGTAAGAGAAGAAAAGCAAAACCTTTTGGTTAGGTGTACATACACTGAACTTGTATTGTATATTATTCTCTTATGAAAGGTACAAAATGACAAAGTGGTAAATAGTTACAAGTACCTATCCCACCGCTGCACAACCAATGTAGGAGGCTGGCCTGGCTTGTAGTGGGTACCAGAGGTACTTACACCTTGTGCCAGGTCCAGTTATCCCTTATTAGTGTAGAAGAGGTGTTTCTAGCAGCTTAGGCTGATAGAAGGTAGCTATAGCAGAGCAGCTTAATCTGAACTAGGAGACATGCAAAGCTCCTACTATACCACTGGTGTCATATGCACAGTATCATAAGAAAACACAATACACAGATATACTAAAAATAAAGGTACTTTATTTTTATGACAATATGCCAAAAGTATCTCAGTGAGTACCCTCAGTATGAGGATGACAAATATACACAAGATATATGTACACAATACCAAAAATATGCAGTAATAGCAAAAGGAAGTAATGCATGCAGTGTAAAGTTACAATAGATTGCAATAGGAGCACATAGGTATAAGGGCAACAAAAACCATATACTCCAAAAGTGGAATGCAAATCATGAATGGACCCCAAACCTATATGAGCTTGTAGAGGGTCGCTGGGACTGTAAGAAAACAGTGAGGGTTAGAAAAATAGCCCACCCCAAGACACTGTAAGGTAGGTGTAAAGTGCACCTACAACCCCCAGAGAGCACAGAAGTCGTGATAGGGGGATTCTGCACGTAAAACCAACACCAGCAATGCAACAACAGTGGATTTCCAGACCTGAGTACCTGTAAGACAAGGGGACCGAGTCCAAGAGTCGCGACAGTGTCGAGAGTGGGCAGGAGCCCAGGAAATGCCAGCTGAGGGCGCAAGGAAGCTGCCACCGGATGGAAGAAGCTTGGTGTTCTGCAAGAACGAAGAGGACTAGGAACTTCCCCTTTGGAGGATGGATGTCCCACGTCGTGAAGAAGCTTGCAGAGGTGTTCCCACGCAGAAAGACCGGAAACAAGCCTTGCTAGCTGCAAGGGTCGCAGTTAAGGTTTTTGGATGCTGCTGTGGCCCAGGAGGGACCAGGATGTCGACACTTGGATGAGGAGACAGAGGGGGTGCCCATCAAGTCAGGGAGCCCTCACAGAAGCAGGCAGCACCCGCAGAAGTACTGAAACAGGCACTTAGAAGAGGAGTGAACTGGAGTCCACCTGAACTCAGAAAAGGGAGTCCCACGACGCCGGAGGACAACTCAGAAGGTTGTGCACTGCAAATTAGAGTGTCAGGGACCCAGGCTTGGCTGTGCACGAAGGAAATCCTGAAAGAGTGCACAGGAGCCGGAGCAGCGGCAAATCGCGCGGTACCCAGCAATGCAGTCTAGCGTGGGGAGGCAATGACTTACCTCCACCAAACTTGGACTGAAGAGTCACTGGACTGTGGGGGTCACTTGGACACAGTTGCTGGATTCGAGGGACCTCGCTCGTCGATGATGCAGTCTTTTGTTGCCTACGGTTGCAGGGGGAAGATTCCGTCGACCCACTGGAGATTTCTTCAGAGCTCCTGGTGCAAGAAGGAGGCAGGCTACCCCCAGAGCACGCACCACCAGGAAACAGGTGAGAAAGCCAGCAGGATGAAGAGATACAAGGTTGCAGTAGTCATCTTTGCTACTTTGTTGTGGTTTTGCAGGCGTCCTGAGCAGTCAGCGGTCGATCCTTTGGCAGAAGGTGAAGAGGGAGATGCAGAGGAACTCTGGTGAGCTCTTGCATTCGGTATCTGAAGAATTCCCCAAAGCAGAGACCCTAAATAGCCAGAAAAGGAGGTTTGGCTACCTAGGAAGGAGGATAGGCTAGTAAGAAAGGTAAGGGCCTATCAGAAGGAGTCTCTGACGTCACCTGCTGGCCCTGGCCACTCAGAGCAGTCCAGTGTGCCAGCACACCTCTGAATCCAAGATGGCAGAGGTCTGGGGCACGCTGCAGGAACTCTGGGCACCTCCCCTGGGAGGTGCAGGTCAGTGTAGTGGTCACTCCCCTTTTGTTTGTCCAGTTTCGTGCCAGAGCAGGGCTGGGGGATCCCTGAACTGGTGTAGACTGGCTTATGCAGAGATGGGCACCATCTGTGCCCATCAAAGCATTTCCAGCGGCTGGGGGATGCTACTTCTCCCCAGCCCGATACCTATTTCCAAAGGGAGAGGGTGTAACACCCTCTCTCAGAGGTAGTCCTTTGTTCTGCCTTCCTGGGCCACGCCTGGCTGGACCCCAGGAGGGCAGAAACCTGTCTGAGGGGTTGGCAGCAGCAGCAGCTGCAGTGAAAACCCTGAAAGGCAGTTTGGCAGTACCCGGGTTCTGTGCTAGAGACCCGGGGGATCATGGAATTGTCCCCCCAATGCCAGAATGGCATTGGGGTGGCAATTCCATGATCTTAGACATATTACATGGCCATGTTCGGAGTTACCATTGTGACGCTGTACATAGGTAGAGACCCAAGTAGAGTGCACACGTGTAATGGTGTCCCCGCACTCACAAAGTCTGGGGAATTTGCCCTGAACGATGTGGGAGCACCTTGGCTAGTCCCAGGGTGCCCTCACACTAAGTAACATTGCACCCAACCTTCACCAGGTGAAGGTTAGACATATAGGTGACTTATAAGTTACTTAAGTGCAGTGGTAAATGGCTGTGAAATAATGTGTGCATTATTTCACTCAGGCTGCAGTGGCAGGCCTGTGTAAGAATTGTCAGAGCTCCCTATGGGTGGCAAAAGAAATGCTGCAGCCCATAGGGATATCCTGGAACCCCAATACCCTGGGTACCTCAGTACCATATACTAGGGAATTATAAGGGTGTTCCAGTATGCCAATGTAAATTGGTGAAATTGGACACTAGCCTGTTAGTGACAATTTGGAAAGCAGAGAGAGCATAACCACTGAGGTTCTGGTTAGCAGAGCCTCAGTGAGACAGTTAGGCACCACACATGGAAAACATGCATATAGGCCACAAACGTATGAGCACTGGGGTCCTGACTAGCAGGGTCCCAGTGACACATAACAAACATACTGAAAACATAGGGTTTTCACTATGAGCACTGGGCCCTGGCTAGCAGGATCCCAGTGAGACAGTGAAAACACCCTGACATACACTCACAAACAGGCCAAAAGTGGGGGTAACAAGGCTAGAAAGAGGCTACTTTCTCACACAACCCCCCCCCCCAAACGAAGGACAATAAGGCTAACCTTGGCCAGTTGAGACTTTATTGTCTAAGTGGTGATAAGTAGAGAGTAGCCCTGCAATAGACTGGTTACTCCCTTTATCATCCACTATATGGTTACTTCCCTGTGGGGATGTAAACCACCCTGTTTGAAGTTTTTTAGCTAAGCAACAATGTGAAGATGTATTTTCAGAGTTTCTATCAGTAAGTTTTAGTTTAGAGCAGTGGGAATTGTCCACTGAACCTATTTGTAATGATGGAAATGCCAGAGAGGGATGCTGTCTCAGAAAAGCCATAGCTGGGCAAAAACTTTGTCCATATGGCTGGAAGAGAGAACAGGGATGCTGTTTCTCTTGGGTTGGAGCAGGGCAGGGATGCTGTCCTATGAGCTCCACACTAGGGCAGGGATGCTGTCCTAAGTGTTGTGAGGCAGTGCAGGGTTTCTGCACTAAAGTTTCTCTGGGAGGGTTGGAGGGATGCTCCATGTTAACTAAAATGGTGCTCTTTTTCTCACCAATGTTAGTTATCCCACAGAGAGGTACTTCTACCTCAGGGAGTACAGTTTTGCCAACTGATGATTCCCTTGGAACAGGTGCCACCCCAGGAGAGGTTTCTCCCACCACAGGAATGGTATCCTGAATGGTAGGGTGGTTAGGGGATACTGTGATACCCTTTTTACCTGTTGATGGAAAGGGATCCTGAGTTTTCAGGCCTTCTCTCCTTTGCTTTTTCATTTCAGTAGAAATGAGAGGGAACAATTCCTCAGGGATGCCCAGCATGGCTGCATGGGCATAAAACTCTACATCAGCCCAACCTGAGGCCTCTAGGTCATTACCTAAGAGACAGTCTACAGGTAAGCTAGGTGATACCACCACCTGCTTAGGGCCAGTAACTCCACCCCAACTAAACTGAATTATAGCTAAGGGAAGAAACTTAGTGGAGTTATGGACATCAATAATCTTATACTGTTGTCCAATGATGTGTTGATCAGGGTGCACTAGGTTTTCAGTCACCAAAGTGATACTGGCACCTGTGTCCCTGTAGGCCAAGGCCTCAACACCATTTATTGAAACTGTCTGCCTGTACTTATCCATTGTAAGGGGACAAGCAGCCAGTGTGGCAAGGCCAATGCCATTAGGTGTGACAGAAACTGTCTTGGGAGTGACTACCCCAGTTTCTACTATGGACCCAAAAGTGAACCCAACTACACCCTTCACTTGACTGTTGCCAGCAGTCCCACCACTAGTACCACTACTGCTAGGGGCACTAGAGCTTGATGTATTAGTGGTGGTAGGCTCAGGGGGTTTACCTGGACAGGACTTATCCCCTGGCCTATGGCCTCTGTTTTTACACACAAAGCACCAAGGCTTTTTAATGTGTGCAGGTTGGGAAGAAGAGGAAGAATTTGTTTTATCCCCACCCTCTGAAGAGTGTTTAAGATTTGAAGTGAGATCTTTGGTTTTACCCTTGTCCCCATGCTTATCTTGAGATTTTTCACCATCTTTCTTCTTAGTGTTCTCTTTGTCACCCCCTGTATGAACTTTTCTGTTCACCCTTGTTCTGACCCATTTGTCTGCCTTCTTTCCCAATTCTTGGGGAGAGGTCAGATCAGAGTCTACCAGGTACTGGTGCAACAAATCAGACACACAATTATTAAGAATATGCTCTCTCAGGATCAAGTTATACAGGCTGTCATAATCAGTAACTTTACTGCCATGTAACCACCCCTCCAAGGCCTTCACTGAATGGTCAATGAAATCAACCCAGTCTTGTGAAGACTCCTTTTTGGTCTCTCTGAACTTTATCCTGTACTGTTCAGTGGTTAAGCCATAACCATCCAGGAGTGCATTCTTAAGAACTTGGAAATTATTAGCATAATTTTCTTTCACAGTAAGGAGCCTATCCCTACCTTTTCCACTAAATGATAGCCATAGGATAGCAGCCCACTGCCTTTGAGGGACATCCTGTACAACACAGGCCCTCTCAAGTGCAGCAAACCACTTGTTAATGTCATCCCCCTCCTTATAAGGGGGAACTATCTTGTGCAGATTCCTGGAATCATGCTCTTTAACAGGATGACTATGGGGAATACTGCTGCTGCCACCATGGGTATCTAAACCCAACTTCTGTCTTTCCTTCTCTAATTCAAAAGACTGTCTATCCAAATCCAGCTGTTGCTTTTTAAGCTTCAGTCTGGTTTGTTCCACCCTCAACTTATTGAGTTCCCTCTCTAACATTCTGTCATCAGGGTTGGTGGGAGGGACATTCCTAGAAACAGAGGTATGATGGGAATGAACAGAAGGAGACCTGTCCCTTACAGAAGCCACCCTAACAGCTTGGCTAACAGAAACATTACTACCAGTATGGTGAGAATAAATGCTTTAGCTATGATGTGAGACAACACTATTTGTATGGTGTGGCTCATCATCATTACCAACTATGCTAGACTGTCTAGTAATGGGCAGGCTAGGAAGTTTCTTTCCTGAATCTTTTCCTGGGGGAGTCCCTGAATCAGATTGGGAACTATTAGGTACTTTTTCAACAGATGAGGCACCTATGGCCTTATCCTGTTCTCTAAGCATGTTAAGTAACAGTTCCAAGGAAGGATTCTTCCCTACACTCAAACCTCTCTCTATACAGAGACTCCTTGCTCTTTTCCAGCTAAGGTTGTCATATGCAAGTTTGAACAGATCAACATTTTGGCCTGTGCCAGACATTTTTAGAGAGAGTTAAAGTGATAGTAAAAGATAAAAAGTTTGTCAGAGCTTTTAGAAAGACAGAGAAAAAAAACTTTTTAAACTTTTTTAGAACTTTTTAGAAAGTTAGAAGTACTTTTCAGCACTTAGAAAAGAGTAAAAAGAGGAAATGCAAAACTTTATGGCTATGTGTATATACACAGACCTTGTTTTGTATATTTTTCTCTTATGAAAAGTACAATGACAAGAGTGGTAAGTAGTCTCAAAGCACTTATCCCACCACTGCACAACCAATGTAGGAGGATGGACTGGCTTGTAGTGAGTACCAAGGGGTACTTGCACCTTGCACCAGGCCCAGTTATCCCTTATTAGTGTATAGGGTGTCTAGCAGCTTAGGCTGATAGATAATGGTAGCTTAGCAGAGCAGCTTAGGCTGAACTAGGAGACGTGTGAAGCTACTACAGTACCACTTAGTGTCATATGCACAATATCATAAGAAAACACAATACACAGTTATACTAAAAATAAAGGTACTTTATTTTTATGACAATATGCCAAAGTATCTTAGAGTGTACCCTCAGTGAGAGGATAGGAAATATACACAAGATATATATACACAATAGCAAAAATATGCAGTATAGTCTTAGAAAACAGTGCAAACAATGTATAGTTACAATAGGATGCAATGGGGAAACATAGGGATAGGGGCAACACAAACCATATACTCCAAAAGTGGAATGCGAACCACGAATGGACCCCAAACCTATGTGACCTTGTAGAGGGTCGCTGGGACTATTAGAAAATAGTGAGAGTTAGAAAAATAACCCTCCCCAAGACCCTGAAAAGTGAGTGCAAAGTGCACTAAAGTTCCCCTAAGGACAAAGAAGTCGTGTTAGAGGAATAATGCAGGAAAGACACAAACCAGCGATGCAACAACTGTGGATTTCCAATCTAGGGTACCTGTGGAACAAGGGGACCAAGTCCAAAAAGTCACAAGCAAGTCGGAGATGGGCAGATGCCCAGGAAATGCCAGCTGCGGGTGCAAAGAAGCTTCTACTGGACAGAAGAAGCTGAGGTTTCTGCAAGAACGAAAAGGGCTAGAGTCTTCCCCTTTGGTGGACGGATCCCGCTCGCGGTGGAGAGTCGTGCAGAAGTGCTTTCCCGCCAAAAGAACGCCAACAAGCCTTGCTAGCTGCAAATCGTGCGGTTAGCGTTTTTGGACGCTGCTGAGGCCCAGGAGGGACCAGGGGGTCGCAAATTGGACCAGCCGAGAGAGGGGACGTCGAGCAAGACAAGGAGCCCTCTCTGAAGCAGGTAGCACCCGGAGAAGTGCCAGAAACAGGCACTACAAGGATGCGTGAAACGGTGCTCGCCGAAGTTGCACAAAGGAGTCCCACGTCGCCTGAGACCAACTTAGAAAGTCGTGCAATGCAGGTTAGAGTGCCGTGGACCCAGGCTTGGCTGTGCACAAAGGATTTCCGCCAGAAGTGCACAGAGGCCGGAGTAGCTGCAAAGTCGCAGTTCCCCGCAATGCAGCCCAGCGAGGTGAGGCAAGGACTTACCTCCACCAAACTTGGATTGAAGAGTCACTGGACTGTGGGGGTCACTTGGACAGAGTCGCTGGATTTGAGGGACCTCGTTCGTCGTGCTGAGAGGAGACCCAAGGGACCGGTAATGCAGCTTTTTGGTGCCTGCGGTTGCAGGGGGAAGATTCCGTCGACCCACGGGAGATTTCTTTGGAGCTTCTGGTGCAGAGAGGAGGCAGACTACCCCCACAGCATGCACAAGCAGGAAAACAGTCGAGAAGGCGGCAGGATCAGCGTTACAGAGTTGCAGTAGTCGTCTTTGCTACTATGTTGCAGGTTTGCAGGCTTCCAGCGCGGTCAGCAGTCGATTCCTTGGCAGAAGGTGAAGAGAGAGATGCAGAGGAACTCGGATGAGCTCTTGCATTCGTTATCTAAAGTTTCCCCAGAGACAGAGACCCTAAATAGCCAGAAAAGAGGGTTTGGCTACCTAGGAGAGAGGATAGGCTAGCAACACCTGAAGGAGCCTATCACAAGAAGTCTCTGACGTCACCTGGTGGCACTGGCCACTCAGAGCAGTCCAGTGTGCCAGCAGCACCTCTGTTTCCAAGATGGCAGAGGTCTGGAGCACACTGGAGGAGCTCTGGACACCTCCCAGGGGAGGTGCAGGTCAGGGGAGTGGTCACTCCCCTTTCCTTTGTCCAGTTTCGCGCCAGAGCAGGGCTAAGGGGTCCCCTGAACCGGTGTAGACTGGCTTATGCAGAATTGGGCACATCTGTGCCCAACAAAGCATTTCCAGAGGCTGGGGGAGGCTACTCCTCCCCTGCCTTCACACCATTTTCCAAAGGGAGAGGGTGTCACACCCTCTCTCAGAGGAAGTTCTTTGTTCTGCCATCCTGGGCCAGGCCTGGCTGGACCCCAGGAGGGCAGATGCCTGTCTGAGGGGTTGGCAGCAGCAGCAGCTGCAGTGAAACCCCAGGAAGGGCAGTTTGGCAGTACCAGGGTCTATGCTACAGACCACTGGGATCATGGAATTGTGCCAACAATGCCAGGATGGCATAGAGGGGGCAATTCCATGATCTTAGACATGTTACATGGCCATATTCGGAGTTACCATTGTGAAGCTACATATAGGTAGTGACCTATATGTGGTGCACGCGTGTAATGGTGTCCCCGCACTCACAAAGTTCAGGGAATTGGCTCTGAACAATGTGGGGGCACCTGGGCTAGTGCCAGGGTGCCCTCATACTAAGTAACTTTGCACCTAACCTTTACCAGGTAAAGGTTAGACATATAGGTGACTTATAAGTTACTTAAGTGCAGTGTAAAATGGCTGTGAAATAACGTGGACGTTATTTCACTCAGGCTGCAGTGGCAGGTCTGTGTAAGAATTGTCAGAGCTCCCTATGGGTGGCAAAAGAAATGCTGCAGCCCATAGGGATCTCCTGGAACCCCAATACCCTGGGTACCTCAGTACCATATACTAGGGAATTATAAGGGTGTTCCAGTAAGCCAATGTAAATTGGTAAAAATGGTCACTAGCCTGTCAGTGACAATTTGGAAGGAAATGAGAGAGCATAACCACTGAGGTTCTGGTTAGCAGAGCCTCAGTGAGGCAGTTAGGCACTACACAGGGAACACACACATATAGGCCACAAACTTATGAGCACTGGGGTCCTGACTAGCAGGGTCCCAGTGACACATAACAAACATACTGAAAACATAGGGTTTTCACTATGAGCACTGGGCCCTGGCTAGCAGGATCCCAGTGAGACAGTGAAAACACCCTGACATACACTCACAAACAGGCCAAAAGTGGGGGTAACAAGGCTAGAAAGAGGCTACTTTCTCACATTCCTCTGCATCTCTCTCTTCACCTTCTGCCAAGGAATCGACTGCTGACCGCGCTGGAAGCCTGCAAACCTGCAACATAGTAGCAAAGACGACTACTGCAACTCTGTAACGCTGATCCTGCCGCCTTCTCGACTGTTTTCCTGCTTGTGCATGCTGTGGGGGTAGTCTGCCTCCTCTCTGCACCAGAAGCTCCGAAGAAATCTCCCGTGGGTCGACGGAATCTTCCCCCTGCAACCGCAGGCACCAAAAAGCTGCATTACCAGTCCCTTGGGTCTCCTCTCAGCACGACGAGCGAGGTCCCTCGAATCCAGCGACTCTGTCCAAGTGACCCCCACAGTCCAGTGACTCTTCAGTCCAAGTTTGGTGGAGGTAAGTCCTTGCCTCACCTCGCTGGGCTGCATTGCTGGGAACCGTGACTTTTGCAGCTACTCCGGCCCCTGTGCACTTCCGGCGGAAATCCTTTGTGCACAGCCAAGCCTGGGTCCACGGCACTCTAACCTGCATTGCACGACTTTCTAAGTTGGTCTCCGGCGACTCCTTTGTGCGACCTCGGGTGAGCACCGTTTCACGCATCCTCGTAGTGCCTGTTTCTGGCACTTCTCCGGGAGCTACCTGCTTCAGAGAGGGCTCCTTGTCTTGCTCGACGTCTCCTCTCTCTGCTGGTCCAATTTGCGACCTCCTGGTCCCTCCTGGGCCCCAGCAGCGTCCAAAAACGCTAACCGCACGATTTGCAGCTAGCAAGGCTTGTTGGCGTTCTTTCGGCGGGAAAACACTTCTGCACGACTCTCCACGGCGAGAGGGATCCGTCCACCAAAGGGGAAGTCTCTAGCCCTTTTCGTTCCTGCAGAAACCTCAGCTTCTTCTGTCCAGTAGAAGCTTCTTTGCACCCGCAGCTGGCATTTCCTGGGCATTTGCCCATCTCCGACTTGCTTGTGACTTTTGGACTTGGTCCCCTTGTTCCACAGGTACCCTAGATTGGAAATCCACAGTTGTTGCATTGTTGGTTTGTGTCTTTCCTGCATTATTCCTCTAACACGACTTCTTTGTCCTTAGGGGAACTTTAGTGCACTTTGCACTCACTTTTCAGGGTCTTGGGGAGGGTTATTTTTCTAACTCTCACTATTTTCTAATAGTCCCAGCGACCCTCTACAAGGTCACATAGGTTTGGGGTCCATTCGTGGTTCGCATTCCCCTTTTGGAGTACATGGTTTGTGTTGCCCCTATCCCTATGTTTCCCCATTGCATCCTATTGTAACTATACATTGTTTGCACTGTTTTCTAAGACTATACTGCATATTTTTGCTATTGTGTATATATATCTTGTGTATATTTCCTATCCTCTCACTGAGGGTACACTCTAAGATACTTTGGCATATTGTCATAAAAATAAAGTACCTTTATTTTTAGTATAACTGTGTATTGTGTTTTCTTATGATATTGTGCATATGACACTAAGTGGTACTGTAGTAGCTTCACACGTCTCCTAGTTCAGCCTAAGCTGCTCTGCTAAGCTACCATTATCTATCAGCCTAAGCTGCTAGACACCCTATACACTAATAAGGGATAACTGGGCCTGGTGCAAGGTGTAAGTACCCTTTGGTGCTCACTACAAGCCAGTCCAGCCTCCTACATTGGTTGTGCAGCGGTGGGATAAGTGCTTTGTAACTACTTACCACTTTTGTCATTGTACTTTTCATAAGAGAAAAATACACAAAACAAGTTCAGTGTATGTACACCTAGCCAAAAAGTTTTGCATTTCCTATTTTCACTCTTTTCTAAGTGCTGAAAAGTACCTCTAAACTTTCTAAAAGTTCTTAAAAAGTTTTAAAAGTTTTTTTCTGTCTTTCCAAAAGTTCTGAAAAAGAATTTCTCACTTTTTCTATCACTTAAACACTTTTAAAATGTCTGGCACAGGCCAAACTGTTGATCTGTCCAAACTTGCTTATGATCACCTTAGCTGGAAAGGAGCAAGGAGTCTCTGCATTAAAAGAGGTTTAAGTGTAGGGAAGAATCCCCATAGAGAACTGTTGGTAAATATGCTTGTTGAACAGGATAAGGCCAATGGTGACACTTCTGTTGAAAAGTTAGCTGATGGTTCCCAATCTGATCCTGGGGCACCCCTAGCAAAAGATTTAGAAGGGAAACTTCCTAGCCTGCCCATTAGCAGACAACCTAGCATAGCTGGTACTGATGTAGAGTCACACCATACAGATAGTGTGGTCTCTCATCACAGTAAGAGTATTCCTTCTCATCATAGTAGAAGTGCTGTTTCTGTTAGCCAAGCTGTTAGGGTGCCATCTGTTAGGGCCAGGTCTCCTTCTGTCCTGTCTCACCATACTTCTGTTTCAAGGCATATCGCTCCACCCACCCTAATGACAGAGTGTTAGAAAGGGCGCTCAATAGATTGAGAGTGGAGGAATCCAGGCTGAAGCTCAAGAAGCAACAGCTGGATTTAGATAGGCAGTCCTTAGAAATTGAAAGAGAAAGAAAGACAATTGGGTTGGAAACCCATGGTGGCAGCAGCAGTATTCCCCATAGTCATCCTGCAAGAGAGCATGATTCTAGGAATCTGCATAAGATAGTTCCCCCTTATAAGGAGGGGGATGACATTAACAAGAGGTTTGCTGCACTTGAGAGGGCCAGTGTTGTACAGGATGTCCCTCAAAGGCAGTGGGCTGCTATCCTATGGCTATCATTTAGTGGAAAGGGTAGGGATAGGCTCCTTACTGTGAAAGAAAGTGATACCAATAATTTTACAGTTCTTAAGAATGCACTCCTGGATGGTTAAGGCTTAACCACTGAACAGTAAAGGATGAAGTTCAGAGAGACCAAAAAGGAGTCTTCACAGGACTGGGGTGTTATTTTTGACCATTCAGTGAAGGCCTTGGAGGGGTGGTTACATGGCAGTAAAGTTACTGATTATGAAAGCCTGTATAACTTGATCCTGAGAGAGCATATTCTTAATAATTGTGTGTCTGATTTGTTGCACCAGTACTTGGTGGACTCTGATCTGACCTCTCCCCAAGAATTGGGAAAGAAGGCAGACAAATGGGTCAGAACAAGGGTGAACAGAAAAGTTCATACAGGGGGTGACAAAGATGGCAAACAGAAGAAGAATGGTAAGTCTTCTGACAAGGGTGGGGACAAATCTAAAAATGAGTCTTCATCAGGCCCACAAAAACACTCTGGTCGGGGTGGTGGGCCCAAATCCTCTTTTAATCAGAACAAGGAAAAGAAACCATGGTGCTATTTATGTAAAATAAAAGGCCATTGGACAACAGATCCCAGTTGTCCAAAGAAAGGCACCAAGCCTCCTACCACTACAACCCCTACTGCTACACCTAGTGTCCCTACTAATAGCAGTGGTGGTGGGAGCAAACCTACTAATAGCCAATCCAAGGGAGTAGCTGGGCTCACTATTGGTAACTTAGTTGGGGTTGGTCTGATTAGGGAGACCACAGAGGCTGTGTTAGTCTCTGAGGGGGCTATTTATTTAGCCACCCTAGTTGCTTGTCCCCTTAATATGGATAAGTACAAGCAACTACCCCTAATAAATGGTGTTGAGGTTCAGGCCTACAGGGACACTGGTGCCAGTGTGACTATGGTCATAGAGAAACTGGTCCACCCTGAACAACACCTACTTGGTCACCAGTACCAAGTAACCGATGCTCACAACAACACACTTAGCCACCCCATGGCTGTTGTTAATCTCAACTGGGGGGGGGTTACTGGTCCAAAGAAAGTTGTGGTAGCCACAGATTTACCTGTAGACTGTCTACTAGGAAATGATTTGGAGACATCAGCTTGGTCAGATGTGGAGTTGGAGGCCCATGCAGCAATGCTGGGAATCCCAGGGCATATTTTTGCTTTAACCAGGGCTCAGGCCAAAAAGCAAAAAGGACAGGGAAGCTTGGATCCTGGAACAATGGACCAAGTGCTCCCTAAAGCTAGGGCTAGTAGAAGCAAACCACTAAACCACTTCCTACTATCCCTCCCTCTACAGTGGATTCAACTTCTGAGGAAGAAGAATTCCCTCCCTGTGCAGAACCTACACCAGAGGAGCTGGAAGCAGACACTGCTGAGCTTTTGGGTGAAGGGGGGCCTGCCAGAGAGGAGCTGAGTGTGGCACAGCAAACCTGTCCCACATTAGAGGGTCTCAGACAGCAAGCTGTCAAACAGGCTAATGGGGATGTCAGTGACTCTCACAGAGTTTACTGGGAGGACAACCTCTTGTACACTGAGCATAGGGATCCTAAACCTGGAGCTGCCAGGAGATTAGTGATTCCTCAGGAGTACAGGAAGTTCCTCCTAACCCTGGCACATGACATTCCCCTAGCTGGGCACCTGGGTCAAATGAAAACTTGGGACAGACTGGTTCCATTGTTTCATTGGCCTAGGATGTCTGAGGACACAAAGGAATTTTGTAAGTCCTGTGAAACCTGTCAAGCCAGTGGCAAGACAGGTGGCACCCCAAAGGCACCCCTTATTCCACTGCCTGTGGTTGGGGTTCCCTTTGAAAGGGTAGGGGTTGACATAGTTGGCCCCCTTGACCCTCCTACTGCTTCAGGCAATAGATTCATCTTAGTGGTAGTGGACCATGCCACAAGATATCCTGAAGCTATTCCTTTAAGGACCACTACAGCACCTGCAGTGGCAAAGGCCCTCCTGGGAATATTTTCCAGGGTAGTCTTCCCAAAGAAAGTAGTATCAGACAGGGGAAGCAATTTCATGTCTGCATACTTAAAGGCCATGTGGAAGGAATGTGGTGTAACGTACAAGTTCACAACACCCTATCATCCACAAACAAATGGACTGGTGGAGAGATTTAATAAAACTCTCAAAGGCATGATTATGGGTCTCCCTGAAAAACTCCGCAGGAGATGGGATATCCTTCTACCATGCCTCCTTTTTGCCTACAGGGAGGTACCCCAGAAAGGAGTGGGCTTCAGCCCCTTTGAACTTCTTTTTGGACACCCTGTTAGGGGTCCACTCACACTTGTAAAGGAGGGTTGGGAACATCCTTTAAAAGCTCCTAAGCAGGATATTGTGGATTATGTACTTGGCCTCAGATCAAGGATGGCTGAGTACATGAAAAAGGCCAGTAAAAACCTTCAGGCCAGCCAAGAGCTCCAGAAGCAATGGCATGATCAGAAGGCTGTTTTGGTTCAGTACCAACCAGGGCAGAAAGTGTGGGTCTTGGAGCCTGTGGCCCCAAGAGCACTCCAAGATAAATGGAGTGGACCCCACACAATTGTTGAAAAGAAGGGAGAAGTCACCTATTTAGTTGACTTAGGCACTGCAAGGAGTCCCCTTAGGGTACTCCATGTAGACCGCCTGAAACCCTACTATGACAGGGCTGATCTCACCCTGCTCATGGCAACAGATGAGGGACAGGAAGAAGACAGTGATCCTCTACCTGATCTCTTCTCTTCCACAGAACAAGATGCTCTTGTGGAAGGTGTAGTTTTGGCTGATTGTCTTACTGCTGAGCAGAAAGACAATTGCATAAATCTCCTAGATCAATTCTCTGAACTCTTCTCTACTGTGCCAGGTACCACTTCTTGGTGTGAGCACACTATAGATACTGGAGACAGCTTGCCTGTCAAAAGTAAGATCTATAGGCAGCCTGACCATGTCAGGGACTGCATAAAGCAAGAGGTCCAGAAAATGTTAGAACTAGGAGTGGTTGAGCACTCTGACAGTCCATGGGCTTCTCCTGTGGTACTGGTACCAAAACCCCATTCCAAAGATGGAAAGAAGGAAATGCGGTTTTGTGTAGACTATAGAGGTCTCAACTTGGTAACCAAAACTGATGCTCACCCTATACCCAGGGCAGATGAGCTCATAGATACACTGGCATCTGCCAAGTATCTAAGCACTTTTGATTTGACTGCAGGGTATTGGCAGATCAAATTGTCAGAAGATGCTAAACCTAAGACTGCATTTTCAACCATTGGAGGACATTACCAGTTTACTGTAATGCCTTTTGGTTTGAAAAATGCACCTGCCACTTTTCAGAGGTTGGTGAACACAGTCCTGCAAGGGCTGGAAGCTTTCAGTGCAGCATATTTGGATGATATAGCTTTCTTTAGCTCCAGCTGGGATGATCACCTGGTCCACCTATGGAAAGTTTTGGAGGCCCTGCAAAAGGCAGGCCTCACTATCAAGGCTTCAAAGTGCCAGATAGGGCAGGGTAAGGTGGTTTATCTGGGACACCTTGTTGGTGGGGAACAGATTGCACCACTTCAGGGGAAAATCCAAACTATTATTGATTGGGTTCCCCCTACCACTCAGACTCAGGTGAGAGCCTTCCTAGGCCTCACTGGGTATTACAGGAGGTTCATTAAGAACTATGGCTCCATTGCAGCCCCTCTTAATGACCTCACATCCAAGAAAATGCCTAAAAAGGTATTATGGACAGCAAACTGTCAGAAAGCTTTTGAGGAGCTGAAGCAGGCCAAGTGCTCTGCACCTGTCCTGAAAAGCCCTTGTTAATCTAAAAAATTCTATGTCCAAACTGATGCATCTGAATTAGGAGTAGGGGCAGTCCTATCACAACTTAATTCTGAGGGCCAGGATCAACCTGTTGCTTTTATTAGTAGGAGGTTGACCCCTAGAGAAAAGCGTTGGTCTGCCATTGAGAGGGAGGCCTTTACTGTGGTCTGGGCTCTGAAGAAGTTGAGGCCATACCTGTTTGGCACTCACTTCATTGTTCAGACAGACCACAAACCTCTACTTTGGCTAAAACAAATGAAAGGTGAAAATCCTAAATTGTTGAGGTGGTCCATATCCCTACAGGGAATGGACTATACAGTGGAACATAGACCTGGGAGTAGCCACTCCAATGCAGATGGACTCTCCAGATATTTCCACTTAGACAATGAAGACTCATCAGGTCATGGCTAGTCTTATTGTCCTTCGTTTGGGGGGGGGGGTTGTGTAGGAAAGTACCATCTTGCCTGGCATGTTACCCCCATTTTTCACTGTATATATGTTGTTTTAGTTGTATGTGTCACTGGGACCCTGGTAACCCAGGGCCCCAGTGCTCATAAGTGTGCCTGAATGTGTTACCTGTGTAGTGACTAACTGTCTCACTGAGGCTCTGCTAATCAGAACCTCAGTGGTTATGCTCTCTCATTTCTTTCCAAATTGTCACTAACAGGCTAGTGACCATTTTTACCAATTTACATTGGCTTACTGGAACACCCTTATAATTCCCTAGTATATGGTACTGAGGTACCCAGGGTATTGGGGTTCCAGGAGATCCCTATGGGCTGCAGCATTTCTTTTGCCACTCATAGGGAGCTCTGACAATTCTTACACAGGCCTGCCACTGCAGCCTGAGTGAAATAACGTCCACATTATTTCACAGCCATTTTACACTGCACTTAAGTAACTTATAAGTCACCTATATGTCTAACCTTTACCTGGTAAAGGTTAGGTGCAAAGTTACTTAGTGTGAGGGCACCCTGGCACTAGCCAAGGTGCCCCCACATTGTTCAGAGCCAATTCCCTGAACTTTGTGAGTGCGGGGACACCATTACACGCGTGCACTACATATAGGTCACTACCTATATGTAGCTTCACAATGGTAACCCCGAATATGGCCATGTAACATGTCTATGATCATGGAATTGCCCCCTCTATGCCATCCTGGCATAGTTGGCACAATCCCATGATCCCAGTGGTCTGTAGCACAGACCCTGGTACTTCCAAACTGCCCTTCCTGGGGTTTCACTGCAGCTGCTGCTGCTGCCAACCCCTCAGACAGGTTTCTGACCTCCTGGGGTCCAGCCAGGCTTGTCCCAGGATGGCAGAACAAAGGACTTCCTCAGAGAGAGGGTGTTACACCCTCTCCCTTTGGAAAAACGTGTCAAGGCAGGGGAGGAGTAGCCTCCCCCAGCCTCTGGAAATGCTTTCATGGGCACAGATGGTGCCCATTTCTGCATAAGCCAGTCTACACCAGTTCAGGGACCCCTCAGCCCTGCTCTGGCGCGAAACTGGACAAAGGAAATGGGAGTGACCACTCCCCTGACCTGCACCTCCCCTGGGAGGTGCCCAGAGCTCCTCCAGTGTGCTCCAGACCTCTGCCATCTTGGAAACAGAGGTGCTGCTGGCACACTGGACTGCTCTGAGTGGCCAGGGCCAGCAGGTGACGTCAGAGACTCCTTCTGATAGGCTCCTTCAGGTGTTAGTAGCCTATCCTCTCTCTTAAGTAGCCAAACCCTCTTTTCTGGCTATTTAGGGTCTCTGCTTTGGGGAATTCCTTAGATAACGAATGCAAGAGCTCATCAGAGTTCCTCTACATCTCTCTCTTCACCTTCTGCCAAGGAATCGACTGCTGACCGCACTGGAAGCCTGCAAAACTGCAACAAAGTAGCAAAGACGACTACTGAGACCTTGTAACGCTGATCCTGCCGTCTTCTCGACTGTTTTCCTGGTGGTGCATGCTGTGGGGGTAGTCTGCCTCCTCTCTGCACTAGAAGCTCCGAAGAAATCTCCCGTGGGTCGACGGAATCTTCCCCATGCAACCGCAGGCACCAAAGAACTGCATCACCAGTCTTCTGGGTCTCCTCTCAGCACGACGAGCAAGGTCCCTTAAACTCAGCAACTCTATCCAAGTGACTCCCACAGTCCAGTGACTCTTCAGTCCAAGTTTGGTAAAGGTAAGTCCTTGCCTTCCCACACCAGACTGCATTGCTGGGAACCGCGTCTTTTGCAGCTACTCCGGCCTCTGTGCACTTCCGGCAGAAATCCTTTGTGCACAGCCCAGCCTGTGTCCACGGCACTCTAACCTGCATTGCACGACTTTCTAAGTTGTCCTCCGGCGGCGTGCGACTCCTTTGTGCAACTTCGGGTGATCACCGTTTCACTCCTCTTTGTAGTGCCTGTTCCGGTGCTTCTGCGGGAGCTGCCTGCTTCTGATAGGGCTCCTTGTCTTGCTGGGCGCCCCCTCTGTCCCCTGACGCAAATGGCGACATCCTGGTCCCTCCTGGGCCACAGCAGCATCCAAAAATCTTAACCGCACGATTTGCAGCTAGCAAGGCTTGTTTGCGGTCATTTGGCGGGAAAACACTTCTGCACAACTTATCACGACGTGGGACAACCATCCTCCAAAGGGGAAGTTTCTAGCCCTTGTCGTTCCTGCAGAATCCTCAGCTTTTACTGCCTAGTAGCAGCTTCTTTGCACCCACAGCTGGCATTTCCTGGGCATCCGCCCATCTCCGACTTGCTTGTGACTTTTGGACTGCGGGGACACCATTACACGCGTGCACCACATATAGGTCACTACCTATATGTAGCTTCACAATGGTAACTCCGAATATGGCCATGTAACATGTCTATGATCATGGAATTGCCCCCTCTATGCCATCCTGGCATAGTTGGCACAATCCCATGATCCCAGTGGTCTGTAGCACAGACCCTGGTACTGCCAAACTGCCCTTCCTGGGGTTTAACTGCAGCTGCTGCTGCTGCCAACCCCTCAGACAGGCATCTGCCCTCCTTGGGTCCAGCCAGGCCTGGCCCAGGATGGCAGAACAAAGAACTTCCTCTGAGAGAGGGTGTGACACCCTCTCCCTTTGGAAAATGGTGTGAAGGCAGGGGAGGAGTAGCCTCCCCCAGCCTCTGGAAATGCTTTGTTGGGCACAGATGTGCCCAATTCTGCATAAGCCAGTCTACACCGGTTCAGGGGACCCCTTAGCCCTGCTCTGGCGCGAAACTGGACAAAGGAAAGGGGAGTGACCACTCCCCTGACCTGCACCTCCCCTGGGAGGTGTCCAGAGCTCCTCCAGTGTGCTCCAGACCTCTGCCATCTTGGAAACAGAGGTGCTGCTGGCACACTGGAGTGCTCTGAGTGGCCAGTTCCACCAGGTGACTTCAGAGACTCCTTCTGACTTAGAAAGTCGTGCAATGCAGGTTAGAGTGCCGTGGACCCAGGCTTGGCTGTGCACAAAGGATTTCTGCCGGAAGTGCACAGGGGCCGGAGTAGCTGCAAAGTCGCGGTTCCCAGCAATGCAGCCCAGCGAGGTGAGGCAAGGACTTACCTCCACCAAACTTGGGCTGAAGAGTCCCTGGACTGTCGGGGTCACTTGGACAGAGTCGCTGGATTCGAGGGACCTCGCTCGTCGTGCTGAGAGGAGACCCAAGGGACCGGTAATGCAGCTTTTTGGTGCCTGCGGTTGCAGGGGGAAGATTCCGTCGACCCACGGGAGATTTCTTCGGAGCTTCTGGTGCAGAGAGGAGGCAGGCTACCCCCACAGCATGCACAAGCAGGAAAACATTCGAGAAGGCGGCAGGATCAGCGTTACAGAGTTGCAGTAGTCGTCTTTGCTACTATGTTGCAGGTTTGCAGGCTTCCAGCGCGGTCAGCGGTCGTTTCCTTATCAGAAGGTGAGGAGGGAGATGCAGAGGAACTCGGATGAGCTCTTGCATTCGTTATCTGAAGTTTCCCCAGAGACAGAGACCCTAAATAGCCAGAAAAGAGGGTTTGGCTACCTAGGAGAGAGGATAGGCTACTAACACCTGAAGGAGCCTATCAGCAGGAGTCTCTGACGTCACCTGGTGGCACTGGCCACTCAGAGCAGTCCAGTGTGCCAGCAGCACCTCTGTTTCCAAGATGGCAGAGGTCTGGAGCACACTGGAGGAGCTCTGGACACCTCCCAGGGGAGGTGCAGGTCAGGGGAGTGGTCACTCCCCTTTCCTTTGTCCAGTTTCGCGCCAGAGCAGGGGCTAAGGGGTCCCTGAACCGGTGTAGACTGGCTTATGCAGAATTGGGCATATCTGTGCCCAAGAAAGCATTTCCAGAGGCTGGGGGAGGCTACTCCTCCCCTGCCTTCACACCATTTTCCAAAGGGAGAGGGTGTAACACCCTCTCTCAGAGGAAGTTCTTTGTTCTGCCATCCTGGGCCAGGCCTGGCTGGACCCCAGGAGGGCAGATGCCTGTCTGAGGGGTTGGCAGCAGCAGCAGCTGCAGTGAAACCCCAGGAAGGGCAGTTTGGCAGTACCAGGGTCTGTGCTACAGACCACTGGGATCATGGAATTGTACCAACAATGCCAGGATGGCATAGAGGGGGCAATTCCATGATCATAGACATGTTACATGGCCATATTCGGAGTTACCATGGTGAAGCTACATATAGGTAGTGACCTATATGTAGTGCACGCGTGTAATTGTGTCCCCGCACTCACAAAGTTCAGGGAATTGGCTCTGAACAATGTGGGGGCACCTTGGCTAGTGCCAGGGTGCCCTCACACTAAGTAACTTTGCACCTAACCTTTACCAGGTAAAGGTTAGACATATAGGTGACTTATAAGTTACTTAAGTGCAGTGTAAAATGGCTGTGAAATAACGTGGACGTTATTTCACTCAGGCTGCAGTGGCAGGCCTGTGTAAGAATTGTCAGAGCTCCCTATGGGTGGCAAAAGAAATGCTGCAGCCCATAGGGATCTCCTGGAACCCTAATACCCTGGGTACCTCAGTACCATATACTAGGGAATTATAAGGGTGTTCCAGTAAGCCAATGTAAATTGGTAAAAATGGTCACTAGCCTGTTAGTGACAATTTGAAAGTAATGAGAGAGCATAACCACTGAGGTTCTGGTTAGCAGAGCCTCAGTGAGACAGTTAGGCACCACACAGGGAACATATACATGCACACCTATGAGCACTGGGGCCCTGTGTGACAGGGTCCCAGTGACACATACATATAGGCCACAAACCTATGAGCACTGGGGTCCTGACCAGCAGGACCCCAGTGACACATAACAAACATACTGAAAACATAGTGTTTTCACTATGAGCACTGAGGCCTGGCTATCAGGATCCCAGTGAGACAGTGAAAACAGTGACAAACACCCTGACATACACTCACAAACAGGCCAAAAGTGGGGGTAACAAGGCTAGAAAGAGGCTACCTTCTCACACAACCCCCCCCAAACGAAGGACAATAAGGCTAACCTTGGCCAGTTGAGACTTTATTGTCTAAGTGGTGATAAGTAGAGAGTAGCTCTGCAATAGACTGGTTACTCCCTTTATCATCCACTATATGGTTACTTCCCTGTGGGGATGTAAACCACCCTGTTTGAAGTTTTTTAGCTAACCAACAATGTGAAGATGTATTTTCAGAGTTTCTATCAGTAAGTTTTAGTTTAGAGCAGTGGGAATTATCCACTGAACCTATTTGTAATGATGGAAATGCCAGACAGGGATGCTGTCTCAGTAAAGCCATAGCTGGGCAAAAACTTTGTCCATCTGGCTGGAAGAGAGAACAGGGATGCTGTTTCTCTTGAGTTGGAGCAGGGCAGGGATGCTGTCCTATGAGCTCCACACTAGGGCAGGGATGCTGTCCTAAGTGTTGTGAGGTATTGCAGGGTTTCTGCACTAAAGTTTCTCTGGGAGGGTTGGAGGGATGCTCCATGTTAACTAAAATGGTGCTGTTTTTCTCACCAATGTTAGTTATCCCACAGAGAGGTACTTCCACCTCAGGGAGTCCAGCTTTGCCAGCTGATGATTCCCTTGGAACAGGTGTCACCCCAGGAGAGGTTTCTCCCACCACAGGAATAGTATCCTGAATGGTAGGGTGGTTAGGGGATACTGTGATACCCTTTTTACCTGTTGATGGAGAGGGATCCTGAGTTTTCAGGCCTTCTCTCCTTTGCTTTTTCATTTCACTTGAAATGAGAGGGAACAATTCCTCAGGGATGCCCAGCATGGCTGCATGGGCATAAAACTCTACATCAGCCCAACCTGAGGCCTCTAGGTCATTACCTAAGAGACAGTCTACAGGTAAGCTAGGTGATACCACCACCTGCTTAGGGCCAGTAACTCCACCCCAACTAAACTGAATTATAGCTAAGGGAAGAAACTTAGTGGAGTTATGGACATCAATAATCTTATACTGTTGTCCAATGATGTGTTGATCAGGGTGCACTAGGTTTTCAGTCACCAAAGTGAAACTGGCACCTGTGTCCCTGCAGGCCAAGGCCTCAACACTATTTATTGAAACTGTCTGCCTGTACTTATCCATTGTAAGGGGACAAGCAGCCAGTGTGGCAAGGCCAATGCCACTAGGTGTGACAGAAACTGTCTTGGGACTGACTACCCCAGTTTCTACTATGGACCCAAAAGTGAACCCAACTACACCCTTTGCTTGACTGTTGCCAGCAGTCCCACCACTAGTACCACTACTGCTAGGGGCACTAGAGCTTGATGTATTAGTGGTGGTAGGCTCAGGGGGTTTACCTGGACAGGACTTATCCCCTGGCCTATGGCCTCTATTTTTACACACAAAGCACCAAGGCTTTTTAATGTGTGCAGGTTGGGAAGAAGAGGAAGAATTTGTTTTATCCCCACCCTCTGAAGAGTGTTTAAGATTTGAAGTGGGATCTTTGGTTTTAACCTTATCCCCATGCTTATCTTGAGATTTTTCACCATCTTTCTTCTTATTGCCATCTTTGTCACCCCCTGTATGAACTTTTCTGTTCACCCTTGTTCTGACCCATTTGTCTGCCTTCTTTCCCAATTCTTGGGGAGAGGTCAGATCAGAGTCTACCAGGTACTGGTGCAACAAATCAGAAACACAATTATTAAGTATATGCTCTCTCAGGATTGTGTTATACAGGCTTTCATAATCAGTAACTTTACTGCCATGTAACCACCCCTCCAAGGCCTTCACTGAATGGTCAATGAAATCAACCCAGTCTAGTAAAGACTCCTTTTTGGTCTCTCTGAACTTTATCCTGTATTGTTCAGTGGTTAAGCCATAACCATCCAGGAGTGCATTCTTAAGAACTGTAAAATTATTGGCATCATTTTCTTTCACAGTAAGGAGCCTATCCCTACCTTTTCCACTAAATGATAGCCATAGGATAGCAGCCCTCTGCCTTTGAGGGACATCCTGTACAACACAGGCCCTCTCAAGTGCAGCAAACCACTTGTTAATGTCATCCCCCTCCTTATAAGGGGGAACTATCTTGTGCAGATTCCTGGAATCATGCTCTTTTGCAGGATGACTATGGGGAATACTGCTGCTGCCACCATGGGTATCTAAACCCACCTTCTGTCTTTCCTTCTCTAATTCAAAAGACTGTCTATCCAAATCCAGCTGTTGCTTTTTAAGCTTCAGTCTGGTTTGTTCCACCCTCAACTTATTGAGTTCCCTCTCTAACATTCTGTCATCAGGGTTGGTGGGAGGGACATTTCTAGAAACAGAGCTATGATGGGAATGAACAGAAGGAGACCTGTCCCTTACAGAAGCCAACTTAACAGCTTGGTTTACAGAAACATTACTACCAGTATGGTGAGAATAAATGCTTTTGCTATGATGTGAGACAACACTATTTCTTTGGTGTGGCTCATCATCATTACCATCTATGCTAGATTGTCTAGTAATGGGCAGGCTAGGAAGTTTCTTTCCTGAATCTTTTCCTGGGGGAGTCCCTGAATCAGATTGGGAACTATTAGGTACTTTTTCAACAGATGAGGCACCTATGGCCTTATCCTGTTCTCTAAGCATGTTAAGTAACAGTTCCACGGAAGGATTCTTCCCTACACTCAAACCTCTCTCTATACAGAGACTCCTTGCTCTTTTCCAGCTAAGGTTGTCATATGCAAGTTTGGACAGATCAACACTTTGGCCTGTGCCAGACATTTTTAAAGAGAGTTAAAGTGATAGAAAAAGAGAAAAAAGTTTTCAGAACTTTTTGGAAAGACAGAAAAAACTTTTTAAACTTTTAAAAACTTTTTGAAAGTTTAGAAGTACTTTTCAGCACTTAGAAAAGAGTGAAAAGAGGAAATGCAAAACTTTTTGGCTATGTGTATATACACTGACCTTGTTTTGTATATTTTTCTCTTATGAAAAGTACAATGACAAGAGTGGGAAGTAGTCTCAAGCACTTATCCCACCACTGCACAACCAATGTAGGAGGCTGGACTGGCTTGTAGTGAGTACCAAGGGGTACTTGCACCTTGCACCAGGCCCAGTTATCCCTTATTAGTGTATAGGGTGTCTAGCAGCTTAGGCTGATAGATAATGGTAGCTTAGCAGAGCAGCTTAGGCTGAACTAGGAGACGTGTGAAGCTACTACAGTACCACTTAGTGTCATATGCACAATATCATAAGAAAACACAATACACAGTTATACTAAAAATAAAGGTACTTTATTTTTATGACAATATGCCAAAGTATCTTAGAGTGTACCCTCAGTGAGAGGATAGGAAATATACACAAGATATATATACACAATAGCAAAAATATGCAGTATAGTCTCAGAAAACAGTGCAAACAATTTATAGTTACAATAGAATGCAATGGGGAAACATAGGGATAGGGGCAACACAAACCATATACTCCAAAAGTGGAATGCGAACCACGAATGGACCCCAAACCTATGTGACCTTGTAGAGGGTCGCTGGGACTATTAGAAAATAGTGAGAGTTAGAAAAATAACCCTCCCCAAGACCCTGAAAAGTGAGTGCAAAGTGCACTAAAGTTCCCCTAAGGACAAAGTAGTCGTGTTAGAGGAATAATGCAGAAAAGACACAAACCAGCAATGCAACAACTGTGGATTTCCAATCTAGGGTACCTGTGGAACAAGGGGACCAAGTCCAAAAGTCACAAGCAAGTCGGAGATGGGCAGATGCCCAGGAAATGCCAGCTGCGGGTGCAAAGAAGCTTCGACTGGACAGAAGAAGCTGAGGTTTCTGCAGGAACGAAAAGGGCTAGAGACTTCCCCTTTGGTGGACGGATCCCTCTCGCCTTGGAGAGTCGTGCAGAAGTGTTTTCCCGCCGGAAGGACGCTAACAATCCTTGATAGACGCAAATCGTGCTTTTGGCGTTTTTGGACGCTGCTGGGGCCCAGGAGGGACCAGGAGGTCGCAAATTGGACCTGAAGAGAGAAGGGACGTCGAGCAAGACAAAGAGCCCTCACTGAAGCAGGTAGTATCCGGAGAAGTGCCAGAAACAGGCACTACGAGGATGCGTGAAACGGTGCTCGCCGAAGTTGCACAAAGGAGTCCCACGTCGCCGGAGACCAACTTAGAAAGTCGTACAATGCAGGTTAGAGTGCCGTGGACCCAGGCTTGGCTGTGCTCAAAGGATTTCCGCCGGAAGTGCACAGGGGCCGGAGTAGCTGCAAAGTCGCGGTTCCCAGCAATGCAGCCCAGCGAGGTGAGGCAAGGACTTACCTCCACCAAACTTGGGCTGAAGAGTCCCTGGACTGTCGGGGTCACTTGGACAGAGTCGCTGGATTCGAGGGACCTCGCTCGTCGTGCTGAGAGGAGACCCAAGGGACCGGTAATGCAGCTTTTTGGTGCCTGCGGTTGCAGGGGGAAGATTCCGTCGACCCACGGGAGATTTCTTCGGAGCTTCTGGTGCAGAGAGGAGGCAGGCTACCCCCACAGCATGCACAAGCAGGAAAACAGTCGAGAAGGCGGCAGGATCAGCGTTACAGAGTTGCAGTAGTCGTCTTTGCTACTATGTTGCAGGTTTGCAGGCTTCCAGCGCGGTCAGCGGTCGTTTCCTTATCAGAAGGTGAAGAGGGAGATGCAGAGGAACTCGGATGAGCTCTTGTATTCGTTATCTGAAGTTTCCCCAGAGACAGAGACCCTAAATAGCCAGAAAAGAGGGTTTGGCTACCTAAGAGAGAGGATAGGCTACTAACACCTGAAGGAGCCTATCAGCAGGAGTCTCTGACGTCACCTGGTGGCACTGGCCACTCAGAGCAGTCCAGTGTGCCAGCAGCACCTCTGTTTCCAAGATGGCAGAGGTCTGGAGCACACTGGAGGAGCTCTGGACACCTCCCAGGGGAGGTGCAGGTCAGGGGAGTGGTCACTCCCCTTTCCTTTGTCCAGTTTCGCGCCAGAGCAGGGGCTAAGGGGTCCCTGAACCGGTGTAGACTGGCTTATGCAGAATTGGGCACATCTGTGCCCAAGAAAGCATTTCCAGAGGCTGGGGGAGGCTACTCCTCCCCTGCCTTCACACCATTTTCCAAAGGGAGAGGGTGTCACACCCTCTCTCAGAGGAAGTTCTTTGTTCTGCCATCCTGGGCCAGGCCTGGCTGGACCCCAGGAGGGCAGATGCCTGTCTGAGGGGTTGGCAGCAGCAGCAGCTGCAGTGAAACCCCAGGAAGGGCAGTTTGGCAGTACCAGGGTCTGTGCTACAGACCACTGGGATCATGGAATTGTACCAACAATGCCAGGATGGCATAGAGGGGGCAATTCCATGATCATAGACATGTTACATGGCCATATTCGGCCATATTCGGAGTTACCATGTGTGACAGGGTCCCAGTGACACATACATATAGGCCACAAACCTATGAGCACTGGGGTCCTGACCAGCAGGACCCCAGTGACACATAACAAACATACTGAAAACATAGTGTTTTCACTATGAGCACTGAGGCCTGGCTATCAGGATCCCAGTGAGACAGTGAAAACAGAGACAAACACCCTGACATACACTCACAAACAGGCCAAAAGTGGGGGTAACAAGGCTAGAAAGAGGCTACCTTCTCACACCCACCAACAAGGTGTCCCAGATAAACCACCTTACCCTGCCCTATCTGGCACTTTGAAGCCTTGATAGTGAGGCCTGCCTTTTACAGGGCCTCCAAAACTTTCCATAGGTGGACCAGGCGATCATCCCAGCTGGAGCTAAAGACAGCAATATCGTCCAAATATGCTGCACTGAAAGCCTCCAGCCCTTGCAGGACTGTGTTCACCAACCTTTGAAAAGTGGCAGGTGCATTTTTCAAACCAAAAGGCATTACAGTAAACTGGTAATGTCCTCCAATGGTTGAAAATGCAGTTTTAGGTTTAGCATCTTCTGACAATTTGATCTGCCAATGCCCTGCAGTCAAGTCAAAAGTGCTTAGATTCTTGGCAGATGCCAGTGTATCTATGAGCTCATCTGCCCTGGGTATAGGGTGAGCATCAGTTTTGGTTACCAAGTTGAGACCTCTATAGTCTACACAAAACCGCATTTCCTTCTTTCCATCTTTGGAATGGGGTTTTGGTACAAGTACCACAGGAGAAGCCCATGGACTGTCAGAGTGCTCAACCACTCCTAGTTCTAACATTTTCTGGACCTCTTGCTTTATGCAGTCCCTGACATGGTCAGGCTGCCTATAGATCTTACTTTTGACAGGCAAGCTGTCTCCAGTATCTATAGTGTGCTCACACCAAGAAGTGGTACCTGGCACAGTAGAGAAGAGTTCAGAGAACTGATCTATGAGGTTTATGCAATTGTCTTTCTGCTCAGCAGTAAGACAATCAGCCAAAACTACACCTTCCACCAGAGCATCTTGTTCTGTGGAAGAGAAGAGATCAGGTAGAGGATCACTGTCTTCTTCCTGTCCTCATCTGTTGCCATGAGCAGGGTTAGATCAGCCCTGTCATAGTAGGGTTTCAGGCGGTTTACATGGAGTACCCTAAGGGGACTGCTTGCAGTGCCTAAGTCAACTAAATAGGTGACTTCTCCGTTTTTCTCAGCAATTGTGTGGGGTCCACTGCATTTATCTTGGAGTGCTCTTGGGGCCACAGGCTCCAAGACCCACACTTTCTGCCCTGGTTGGTACTGAACCAAAACAGCCTTCTGATCATGCCATTGCTTCTGGAGCTCTTGGCTGGCCTGAAGGTTTTTACTGGCCTTTTTCATGTACTCAGCCATTCTTGATCTGAGGCCAAGTACATAATCCACAATATCTTGTTTAGGAGCTTTTAAAGGTTGTTCCCAACCCTCCTTTACAAGTGTGAGTGGACCCCTAACAGGGTGTCCAAAAAGAATTTCAAAGGGGCTGAAGCCCACTCCTTTCTGGGGAACCTCACTGTAGGCAAAAAGGAGGCATGGTAGAAGGATATCCCATCTCCTGCGGAGTTTTTCAGGGAGACCCATAATCATGCCTTTGAGAGTTTTATTAAATCTCTCCACCAGTCCATTTGTTTGTGGATGATAGGGTGTTGTGAACTTATAAGTTACACCACACTCCTTCCACATGGCCTTTAAGTATGCAGACATGAAATTGCTTCCCCTGTCTGATACAACTTCCTTTGGGAAGCCCACCCTGGAAAATATTCCCAGGAGGGCCTTTGCCACTGCAGGAGCTGTAGTGGTCCTTAAAGGAATAGCTTCAGGATATCTTGTGGCATGGTCCACTACCACCAAGATAAATCTATTGCCTGAAGCAATAGGAGGGTCAAGGGGGCCAACTATGTCAACCCCTACCCTTTCAAAGGGAACCCCAACCACAGGCAGTGGAATAAGGGGTGCCTTTGGGGTGCCACCTGTCTTGCCATTGGCTTGACAGGTTTCACAGGACTTACAAAATTCCTTTGTGTCCTCAGACATTCTAGGCCAATGAAACAGGGGAACAAGCCTGTCCCAAGTTTTCATTTGTCCTAGATGCCCAGCTAGGGGAATGTCGTGTGCTAGAGTTAGGAGGAACTTTCTGTACTCCTGAGGAATCACTAATCTCCTGGCAGCTCCAGGTTTTGGATCCCTATGCTCAGTGTACAAGAGGTTGTCCTCCCAGTAAACTCTGTGAGAGTCACTGACATCCCCATTAGCCTGTTTGACAGCTTGCTGTCTGAGACCCTCTAATGTGGGACAGGTTTGCTGTGCCACACTCAGCTCCTCTCTGGCAGGCCCCCCTTCACCCAAAGGCTCAGCAGTGTCTGCTTCAAGCTCCTCTGGTGTAGGTTCTGCACAGGGAGGGAATTCTTCTTCCTCAGAAGTAGAATCCACTGTAGAGGGAGGGATAGTAGGAAGTGGTTTGCTTCTACTAGCCCTAGCTTTAGGGAGCACTTGGTCCATTGTTCCAGAATCCAAGCTTCCCTGTCCTTTTTGCTTTTTGGCCTGAGCACTTGTCAAAGCAAAAATATGCCCTGGGATGCCCAGCATTGCTGCATGGGCCTCCAACTCCACATCTGACCAAGCTGATGTCTCCAAATCATTCCCTAATAGACAGTCTACAGGTAAATCTGAAGCTACCACAACTTTCTTTGGACCAGTAACCCCCCCCCAGTTGAGATTAACAACAGCCATGGGGTGGCTAAGTGTGTTGTTGTGAGCATCGGTTACTTGGTACTGGTGACCAAGTAGGTGTTGTTCAGGGTGGACCAGTTTCTCTATGACCATAGTCACACTGGCACCAGTGTCCCTGTAGGCCTGAACCTCAACACCATTTATTAGGGGTAGCTGCTTGTACTTATCCATATTAAGGGGAGAAGCAACTAAGGTGGCTAAATCAATAGCCCCCTCAGAGACTAACACAGCCTCTGTGGCCTCCCTAACAAGGCCAACCCCAACTAAGTTACCAATAGTGAGCCCAGCTACTCCCTTGGATTGGCTATTAGTAGGTTTGCTCCCACCACCACTGCTATTAGTAGGGACACTAGGGGTAGCAGTAGGGGTTGTAGTGGTAGGAGCATTGGTGCTTTTCTTTGGACAACTGGGATCTGTTGTCCAACGGCCTTTTATTTTACATAAATAGCACCATGGTTTCTTTTCCTTGTTCTGATTAAAAGAGGATTTGGGCCCACCACCCCCACCAGAGTGTTTTTGTGGGCCTGATGAAGACTCATTTTTAGATTTGTCCCCACCCTTGTCAGAAGACTTACCATCCTTCTTTTTGTTGCCATCTTTGTCACCCCCTGTATGAACTTTTCTGTTCACCCTTGTTCTGACCCATTTGTCTGCCTTCTTTCCCAATTCTTGGGGAGAGGTCAGATCAGAGTCCACCAAGTACTGGTGCAACAAATCAGACACACAATTATTAAGAATATGCTCTCTCAGGATTAAGTTATACAGGCTGTCATAATCAGTAACTTTACTGCCATGTAACCACCCCTCCAAGGCCTTCACTGAATGGTCAATGAAATCAACCCAGTCTTGTGAAGACTCCTTTTTGGTCTCTCTGAACTTTATCCTGTATTGTTCAGTGGTTAAGCCATAACCATCCAGGAGTGCATTCTTAAGAACTTGGAAATTATTGGCATCATTTTCTTTCACAGTAAGGAGCCTATCCCTACCTTTTCCACTAAATGATAGCCATAGGATAGCAGCCCACTGCCTTTGAGGGACATCCTGTACAACACAGGCCCTCTCAAGTGCAGCAAACCACTTGTTAATGTCATCCCCCTCTTTATAAGGGGGAACTATTTTGTGCAGATTCCTGGAATCATGCTCTTTTACAGGATGACTATGGGGAATACTGCTGCTGCCACCATGGGTTTCTAAACCCAACTTCTGTCTTTCCTTCTCTAGTTCAAAGGACTGTCTATCCAAATCCAGCTGTTGCTTTTTAAGCTTCAGTCTGGTTTGTTCCACCCTCAACTTATTGAGTTACCTCTCTAACATTCTGTCATCAGGGTTGGTGGGAGGGACATTCCTAGATACAGAGGTATGATGGGAATGAACAGAAGGAGACCTGTCCCTTACAGAAGCCACCCTAACAGCTTGGCTAACAGAAACATTACTACCAGTATGGTGAGAATAAATGCTTTTGCTATGATGTGAGACAACACTATTTGTATGGTGTGGCTCATCATCATTACCAACTATGCTAGACTGTCTAGTAATGGGCAGGCTAGGAAGTTTCTTTCCTGAATCTTTTCCTGGGGGAGTCCCTGAATCAGATTGGGAACTATTAGGTACTTTTTCAACAGATGAGGCACCTATGGCCTTATCCTGTTCTCTAAGCATGTTAATTAACAATTCCAAGGAAGGATTCTTCCCTACACTCAAACCTCTCTCTATGCAGAGACTCCTTGCTCCTTTCCAGCTAAGGTGATCATATGCAAGTTTGGACAGATCAACATTTTGGCCTGTGCCAGACATTTTTAGAGAGAGTTAAAGTGATAGAAAAAGAGAAAAAAGTTTTCAGAATTTTTTAGAAAGACAGAAAAAAAACACTTTTTAAACTTTTATGAACTTTTTGAAAGTTTAGAAGTACTTTTCAGCACTTTAGAAAAGAGTGAAAAGAGGAAATGCAAAACTTTTTAGCACTGTGTACACACACTGAACTTGTTTTGTATATTTTTCTCTTATGAAAAGTACAATGACAAGAGTGGTAAGTAGTCTCAAAGCACTTATCCCACCACTGCACAACCAATGTAGGAGGCTGGACTGGCTTGTAGTGAGTACCAAGGGGTACTTGCACCTTGCACCAGCCCCAGTTATCCCTTATTAGTGTATAGGGTGTCTAGCAGCTTAGGCTGATAGATAATGGTAGTTTAGCAGAGCAGCTTAGGCTGAACTAGGAGACGTGTGAAGCTACTACAGTACCACTTAGTGTCATATGCACAATATCATAAGAAAACACAATACACAGTTATACTAAAAATAAAGGTACTTTATTTTTATGACAATATGCCAAAGTATCTTAGAGTGTACCCTCAGTGAGAGGATAGGAAATATACACAAGATATATGTACACAATACCAAAAATATGCAGTATAGTCTTAGAAAACAGTGCAAACAATGTATAGTTTCAATAGGATGCAATGGGGAAACATAGGGATAGGGGCAACACAAACCATATACTCCAAAAGTGGAATGCGAACCACTAATGGACCCCAAACCTATGTGACCTTGTAGAGGGTCGCTGGGACTATTAGAAAATAGCGAGAGTTAGAAAAATAACCCTCCCCAAGACCCTGAAAAGTGAGTGCAAAGTGCACTAAAGTTCCCCAAATGACAAAGAAGTTGTGTTAGAGGAATAATGCAGGAAAGACACAAACCAACAATGCAACAATGCTGGATTTCCAATCTGGGGTACCTGTGGAACAAGGAGACCAAGTCCAAAAGTCACAAGCAAGTCGGAGATGGGCAGATGCCCAGGAAATGCCAGCTGCGGGTGCAAAGAAGCTTCTACTGGACAGGAGAAGCTGCGGTTTCTGCAGGAACGCAAAGGGCTAGAGACTTTTCCTTTGGAGGACCGATCCATTTCGCCTTGTAGAGTCGTGCAGAAGTGTTTTTCCGCCGAAAGAACGCCAACAGGCCTTGCTAGCTGCAAATCGTGTGGTTAGCGTTTTTGGATGCTGCTGTGGCCCAGGAGGGACCAGGATGTCGCAAATTGGATCAGGAGATAGAAGGGACGTCGAGCAAGACAAGGAACCCTCTTAGCAGCAGGTAGCCCCTGGAGAAGTGCCAGAAACAGGCACTACGATGATGCATGAAACGGTGCTCACCCGAAGTCGCACAAAGGAGTCCCACGTCGCCGGAGACCAACTTAGAAAGTCGTGCAATGCAGGTTATAGTGCCGTGGACCCAGGCTTGGCTGTGCACAAAGGATTTCCGCCGGAAGTGCACAGGGGCCGGAGTAGCTGCAAAAGTTGCGGTTCCCAGCAATGCAGTCTAGCGAGGTGAGGCAAGGACTTACCTCCACCAAACTTGGACTGAAGAGTCACTGGACTGAGGGGGTCACTTGGACAGAGTTGCTGGATTCGAGGGACCTCGCTCGTCGTGCTGAGAGGAGACCCAAGGGACCGGTAATGCAGCTTTTTGGTGCCTGCGGTTGCAGGGGGAAGATTCCGTCGACCCACGGGAGATTTCTTTGGAGCTTCTAGTGCAGAGAGGAGGCAGACTACCCCCACAGCATGCACCACCAGGAAAACAGTCGAGAAGGCGGCAGGATCAGCGTTACAGAGTTGCAGTAGTCGTCTTTGCTACTATGTTGCAGGTTTGCAGGCTTCCAGCGCAGTCAGCAGTCGATTCCTTGGCAGAAGGTGAAGAGAGAGATACAGAGGAACTCGGATGAGCTCTTGCATTCGTTATCTAAAGTTTCCCCAGAGACAGAGACCCTAAATAGCCAGAAAAGAGGGTTTGGCTACCTAGGAGAGAGGATAGGCTACTAACACCTGAAGGAGCCTATCAGAAGTCGTCTCTGACGTCACCTGGTGGCACTGGCCACTCAGAGCAGTCCAGTGTGCCAGCAGCACCTCTGTTTCCAAGATGGCAGAGGTCTGGAGCACACTGGAGGAGCTCTGGACACCTCCCAGGGGAGGTGCAGGTCAGGGGAGTGGTCACTCCCCTTTCCTTTGTCCAGTTTCGCGCCAGAGCAGGGCTAAGGGGTCCCCTGAACCGGTGTAGACTGGCTTATGCAGAATTGGGCACATCTGTGCCCAACAAAGCATTTCCAGAGGCTGGGGGAGGCTACTCCTCCCCTGCCTTCACACCATTTTCCAAAGTGAGAGGGTGTAACACCCTCTCTCAGAGGAAGTTCTTTGTTCTGCCATCCTGGGCCAAGCCTGGCTGGACCCCAGGAGGGCAGATGCCTGTCTGAGGGGTTGGCAGCAGCAGCAGCTGCAGTGAAACCCCAGGAAGGGCAGTTTGGCAGTACCAGGGTCTGTGCTACAGACCACTGGGATCATGGGATTGTGCCAACTATGCCAGGATGGTATAGAGGGGGCAATTCCATGATCATAGACATGTTACATGGCCATATTCGGAGTTACCATTGTGAAGCTACATATAGGTAGTGACCTATATGTAGTGCACGCGTGTAATGGTGTCCCCGCACTCACAAAGTTCAGGGATTTGGCTCTGAACAATGTGGGGGCACCTTGGCTAGTGCCAGGGTGCCCTCACACTAAGTAACTTTGCACCTAACCTTTACCAGGTAAAGGTTAGACATATAGGTGACTTATAAGTTACTTAAGTGCAGTGTAAAATGGCTGTGAAATAACGTGGACGTTATTTCACTCAGGCTGCAGTGGCAGGCCTGTGTAAGAATTGTCAGAGCTCCCTATGGGTGGCAAAAGAAATGCTGCAGCCCATAGGGATCTCCTGGAACCCCAATACCCTGGGTACCTCAGTACCATATACTAGGGAATTATAAGGGTGTTCCAGTAAGCCAATGTAAATTGGTAAAAATGGTCACTAGCCTGTTAGTGACAATTTGAAAGAAATGAGAGAGCATAACCACTGAGGTTCTGGTTAGCAGAGCCTCAGTGAGACAGTTAGGCACTACACAGGGAACACATACATATAGGCCACAAACTTATGAGCACTGGGGTCCTGACTAGCAGGGTCCCAGTGACACATAACAAACATACTGAAAACATAGGGTTTTCACTATGAGCACTGGGCCCTGGCTAGCAGGATCCCAGTGAGACAGTGAAAACACCCTGACATACACTCACAAACAGGCCAAAAGTGGGAGTAACAGGGCTAGAAAGAGGCTACTTTCTCAAACTTAGCAGAGCAGCTTAGGCTGAACTAGGAGACGAGTGAAGCTCCTACAGTACCACTAGTGTCACTTGCACAATATCATAAGAAAACACAATACACAGATATACTAAAAATAAAGGTACTTTATTTTTATGACAATATGCCAAAGTATCTCAGAGTGTACCCTCAGTATGAGGATAGCAAATATACACAAGATATATGTACACAATACCAAAAGTAGGCAGTATAGTCTTAGAAAATAGTGCAAACAATGTATAGTTACAATAGGATGCAATGGGGACACATAGGGATAGGGGCAACACAAACCATGTACTCCAAAAGTGGAATGCGAACCACGAATGGACCCCAAACCTATGTGACCTTGTAGAGGGTCGCTGGGGCTATCAGAAAATAGTAAGGATTAGAAAAATAGCCCACCCCAAGACCCTGAAAAGTGAGTGCAAAGTGCACTAAAGTTCCCCAAAGGACAAAGAAGTCGTGATAGGGGAATTCTGCAGGAAAGACACAAACCAGCAATGCAACAATGATGGATTTCCAGTCGAGGGTACCTGTGGAACAAGGGGACCAAGTCCAAAAGTCACAAGCAAGTCGGAGATGGGCAGATGCCCAGGAAATGCCAGCTGTGGGTGCAAAGAAGCTAGTACTGGATAGTAGAAGCTGAGGATTCTGCAGGAACGACAAGAGCTAGAGGCTTCCCCTTTGGAGGATGGATCCCCCACGCAGTGTAGAGTCGTGCAGAAGTATTTTCCCACCGAAAGACCGCCAACAAGCCTTGCTAGCTGCAAATCATGCGGTTAGGGTTTTTGGATGCTGCTGTGGCCCAGGAGGGACCAGGATGTCGCCAATTGCGTCTGGGGACAGAGTGAGCGTCGAGCAAGACAAGGAGCCCTCTCAGAAGCAGGCACCACCCGCAGAAGTGCCAGAACAGGAACTACAGAGAAGAGTGAAATGGTGCTCACCCGAAGTTGCACAAAGGAGTCCCACGCTGTCGGAGGACAACTTAGAAAGTCGTGTAATGCAGGTTAAAGTGCCGTGGACCCAGGCTTGGCTGTGCACAAAGGATTTCCACCGGAAGTGCACAGAGGCCGGAGTAGCTGCAAAAGTCGCGTTTCCCAGCAATGCAGTCTAGCGTGGGGAGGCAAGGACTTACCTCCACCAAACTTGGACTGAAGAGTCACTGGACTGTTGGAGTCACTTGGACAGAGTTGCTGAGTTCAAGGGACCTCGCTCGTTGTGCTGAGAGGAGACCCAGAGGACCGGTGATGCAGTTCTTTGGTGCCTGCGGTTGCAGGGGGAAGATTCCGTCGACCCACGGGAGATTTCTTCGGAGCTTCTAGTGCAGAGAGGAGGCAGACTACCCCCACAGCATGCACCACCAGGAAAACAGTCGAGAAGGCGGCAGGATCAGCGTTACAAGGTCTCAGTTGTGATCTTTGCTACTTTGTTGCAGTTTTGCAGGCTTCCAGTGCGGTCAGCAGTTGATTCCTTGGCAGAAGGTGAAGAGAGAGATGCAGAGGAACTCTGATGAGCTCTTGCATTCGTTATCTAAAGTTTCCCCAGAGACAGAGACCCTAAATAGCCAGAAAAGAGGGTTTGGCTACCTAGGAGAGAGGATAGGCTGGCAACACCTGAAGGAGCCTATCAGAAGGAGTCTCTGACGTCACCTGGTGGCACTGGCCACTCAGAGCAGTCCAGTGTGCCAGCAGCACCTCTGTTTCCAAGATGGCAGAGGTCTGGAGCACACTGGAGGAGCTCTGGACACCTCCCAGGGGAGGTGCAGGTCAGGGGAGTGGTCACTCCCCTTTCCTTTGTCCAGTTTCGCGCCAGAGCAGGGCTAAGGGGTCCCCTGAACCGGTGTAGACTGGCTTATGCAGAATTGGGCACATCTGTGCCCAAGAAAGCATTTCCAGAGGCTGGGAGAGGCTACTCCTCCACTGCCTTCACACCATTTTCCAAAGGGAGAGGGTGTAACACCCTCTCTCAGAGGAAGTCCTTTGTTCTGCCATCCTGGGACAAGCCTGGCTTGACCCCAGGAGGGCAGAAACCTATCTGAGGGGTTGGCAGCAGCTGCAGTGAAACCCCAGGAAAGGCAGTTTGGCAGTACCAGGGTCTGTGCTACAGACCACTGGGATCATGGGATTGTGCCAACTATGCCGGGATGGCATAGAGGGGGCAATTCCATGATCACAGACATGTTACATGGCCATATTCGGACATTGTGAAGCTACATATAGGTAGTGACCTATATGTAGTGCACGCGTGTAATGGTGTCCCCGCACTCACAAAGTCCGGGGAATTGGCCCTGAACAATGAGGGGGGCACCTTGGCTAGTGCCAGGGTGCCCTCACACTAAGTAACTTTGCACCTAACCTTTACCAGGTAAAGGTTAGACATATAGGTGACTTATAAGTTACTTAAGTGCAGTGTAAAATGGCTGTGAAATAACGTGGACGTTATTTCACTCAGGCTGCAGTGGCAGGCCTGTGTAAGAATTGTCAGAGCTCCCTATGGGTGGCAAAAGAAATGCTGCAGCCCATAGGGATCTCCTGGAACCCCAATACCCTGGGTACCTCAGTACCATATACTAGGGAATTATAAGGGTGTTCCAGTAAGCCAATGTAAATTGGTAAAATTGGTCACTAGCCTGTTAGTGACAATTTGAAATAAATGAGAGAGCATAACCACTGAGGTTATGATTAGCAGAGCCTCAGTGAGACAGTTAGTCACTACACAGGTAACACATTCAGGCACACTTATGAGCACTGGGGCCCTGGGTTACCAGGGTCCCAGTGACACATACAACTAAGACAACATATATACAGTGAAAAATGGGGGTAACATGCCAGGCAAGATGGTACTTTCCTACACAACCCCCCCCCAAACGATGGACAATAAGACTAGCCATGACCTGATGAGTCTTTTTAGGCATTTTCTTGGATGTGAGGTCATTAAGAGGGGCTGCAATGGAGCCATAGTTCTTAATGAACCTCCTGTAATACCCAGTGAGGCCTAGGAAGGCTCTCACCTGAGTCTGAGTGGTAGGGGGAACCCAATCAATAATTGTTTGGATTTTCCCCTGAAGTGGTGCAATCTGTTCCCCACCAACAAGGTGTCCCAGATAAACCACCTTACCCTGCCCTATCTGGCACTTTGAAGCCTTGATAGTGAGGCCTGCCTTTTGCAGGGCCTCCAAAACTTTCCATAGGTGGACCAGGTGATCATCCCAACTGGAGCTAAATACAGCTATATCGTCCAAATATGCTGCACTGAAAGCTTCCAGCCCTTGCAGGACTGTGTTCACCAACCTCTGAAAAGTGGCAGGTGCATTCTTCAATCCAAAAGGCATTACAGTGAACTGGTAATGTCCTCCAATGGTTGAAAATGCAGTTTTAGGTTTAGCATCTTCTGATAATTTGGTTTGCCAATACCCTGCAGTCAAATCAAAAGTGCATAGATACTTGGCAGATGCCAGTGTATCTATGAGCTCATCTGCCCTGGGTATAGGGTGAGCATCAGTTTTGGTTACCAGGTTGAGACCTCTATAGTCTACACAAAACCGCATTTCCTTCTTTCCATCTTTGGAATGGGGTTTTGGTACAAGTACCACAGGAGAAGCCCATGGGCTTTCAGAGTGCTCAACCACTCCTAGTTCTAACATTTTCTGGACCTCTTGCTTTATGCAGTCCCTGACATGGTCAGGCTGTCTATAGATCTTACTTTTGACAGGCAAGCTGTCTCCAGTATCTATAGTGTGCTCACACCAAGAAGTGGTACCTGGCACAGTAGAGAAGAGTTCAGAGAATTGATCTAGGAGATTTATGCAATGGTCTTTCTGCTCAGCAGTAAGACAATCAGCCAAAACTACACCTTCCACAAGAGCATCTTGTTCTGTGGAAGAGAAGAGATCAGGTAGAGGATCACTGTCTTCTTCCTGTCCCTCATCAGTTGCCATGAGCAGGGTGAGATCAGCCCTGTCATAGTAGGGTTTCAGGCGGTTGACATGGAGCACCCTAAGGGGACTCCTGGCAGTGCCTAAGTCAACCAAGTAGGTGACTTCACCCTTTTTCTCAACAATTGTGTGGGGTCCACTCCATTTATCTTGGAGTGCTCTTGGGGCCACAGGCTCCAAGACCCACACTTTCTGCCCTGGTTGGTATTGAACCAAAACAGCCATCTGATCATGCCATTGCTTCTGGAGCTCTTGGCTGGCCTGAAGGTTTTTACTGGCCTTTTTCATATACTCAGCCATCCTTGATCTGAGGCCAAGTACATAATCCACAATATCTTGTTTTGGAGCTTTTAAAGGTTGTTCCCAACCCTCCTTGACAAGTGTGAGTGGACCCCTAACAGGGTGTCCAAAAAGAAGTTCAAAGGGCTAAAGCCCACTCCTTTCTGCGGTACCTCCCTGTAGGCAAAAAGGAGGCATGGTAACAGGATATCCCATCTCCTGCGGAGTTTTTCAGGGAGACCCATAATCATGCCTTTGAGAGTTTTGTTAAATCTCTCCACCAGTCCATTTGTTTGTGGATGATAGTGTGTAGTGAACTTATAAGTCACACCACACTCCTTCCACATGGCCTTTAAGTATGCAGACATGAAATTGCTTCCCCTGTCTGATACTACTTCCTTTGGGAAGCCCACCCTGGAAAATATTCCCAGGAGGGCCTTTGCCACTGCAGGAGCTGTAGTGGTGCTTAAAGGAATAGCTTCAGGATATCTTGTGGCATGGTCCACTACCACCAAGATAAATCTATTGCCTGAAGCAGTAGGAGGGTCAAGGGGGCCAACTATGTCAACCCCTACCCTTTCAAAGGGAACCCCAACCACGAGAAGTGGAATAAGGGGTGCCTTTGGAGTGCCACCTGTCTTGCCACTGGCTTGACAGGTTTCACAGTACTTACAAAAATCTTTTGTGTCCTCAGACATTCTAGACCAATGAAACAAGGGAACAAGCCTGTCCCAAGTTTTCATTTGTCCCAGATGCCCAGCTAGGGGAATGTCGTGAGCAAGAGTTAGGAGGAACTTTCTGTACTCCTGAGGAATCACTAATCTCCCGGCAGCTCCAGGTTTAGGATCCCTTGCCTCAGTGTACAAGAGGTTGTCCTCCCAGTAAACTTTGTGAGAGTCACTGAAATCCCCATTAGCCTGTTTGACAGCTTACTGTCTTAGACCCTCTAATGTGGGACAGGTTTGCTGTGACACACTCAGCTCCTCCCTGGCAGGCCCCCCTTCACCCAAAAGCTCAGCAGTGTCTGCTTCAAGCTCCTCTGGTGTAGGTTCTGCACAGGGAGGGAATTCTTCTTCCTCAGAAGTTGAATCCACTGTAGAGGGAGGGATAGTAGGAAGTGGTTTGCTTCTACTAGCCCTAGCTTTAGGGAGCACTTGGTCCATTGTTCCAGGATCCAAGCTTCCCTGTCCTTTTTGCTTTTTGGCCTGAGCCCCGGTTAAAGCAAAAATATGCCCTGGGATGCCCAGCATTGCTGCATGGGCCTCCAACTCCACATCTGACCAAGCTGATGTCTCCAAATCATTTCCTAGTAGACAGTCTACAGGTAAATCTGTGGCTACCACAACTTTCTTTGGACCAGTAACCCCCCCCCCAGTTGAGATTTACAACAGCCATGGGGTGGCTAAGTGTGTTGTTGTGAGCATCGGTTACTTGGTACTGGTGACCAAGTAGGTGTTGTTCAGGGTGGACCAGTTTCTCTATGACCATAGTCACACTGGCTCCAGTGTCCCTGTAGGCCTGAACCTCAACACCATTTATAAGGGGTAGCTGCTTGTACTTATCCATATTAAGGGGACAAGCAACTAAGGTGGCTAAATCAATAGCCCCCTCAGAGACTAACACAGCCTCTGTGGTCTCCCTAACAAGACCAACCCCAACTAAGTTACCAAAAGTGAGCCCAGCTACTCCCTTGGATTGGCTATTAGTAGGTTTGCTCCCACCACCACTGCTATTAGTAGGGACACTAGGTGTAGCAGTAGGGGTTGTAGTGGTAGGAGGCTTGGTGCTTTTCTTTGGACAACTGGGATCTGTTGTCCAATGGCCTTTTACTTTACATAAATAGCACCATGGTTTCTTTTCTTTGTTTTGATTAAAGGAGGATTTGGACCCACCACCCCCACCAGAGTGTTTTTGTGGGCCTGATGAAGACTCATTTTTAGATTTGTCCCCACCCTTGTCAGAAGACTTACCATCCTTCTTTTTGTTGCCATCTTTGTCACCCCCTGTATGAACTTTTCTTTTCACCCTTGTTCTGACCCATTTGTCTGCCTTCTTTCCCAATTCTTGGGGAGAGGTCAGATCAGAGTCCACCAAGTACTGGTGCAACAAATCAGACACACAATTATTAAGAATATGCTCTCTCAGGATCAAGTTATACAGGCTTTCAAAGTCAGTAACCTTACTGCCATTTAACCACCCCTCCAAGGCCTTCACTGAATGGTCAATGAAATCAACCCAGTCTTGTGAAGACTCCGTTTTGGTCTCTCTGAACTTTATCCTGTATTGTTCAGTGGTTAAGCCATAACCATCCAGGAGTGCATTCTTAAGAACTGTAAAATTATTGGCATCACTTTCTTTCACAGTAAGGAGCCTATCCCTACCTTTTCCACTAAATGATAGCCATAGGATAGCAGCCCACTGCCTTTGAGGGACATCCTGTACAACACAGGCCCTCTCAAGTGCAGCAAACCACTTGTTAATGTCATCCCCCTCCTTATAAGGCGGAACTATCTTATGCAGATTCCTGGAATCATGCTCTTTTGCAGGATGACTATGGGGAATACTGCTGCTGCCACCATGGGTTTCTAAACCCAACTTCTGTCTTTCCTTCTCTAGTTCTAAAGACTGTCTATCCAAATCCAGCTGTTGCTTTTTAAGCTTCAGTCTGGTTTGTTCCACCCTCAACTTATTGAGTTCCCTTTCTAACAATCTGTCATCAGGGTTGGTGGGAGGGACATTCCTAGATACAGAGGTATGATGGGAATGAACAGAAGGAGACCTGTCCCTTACAGAGGGCACCCTAACAGCTTGGCTGACAGTGTAATGTGAGAGCACATCATCTGTATGATGTGACTCCACCTCAGTAACAACTATGTTAGACTGTCTTGTAATGGGCAGGCTAAGAAGTTTCTTTCCTGAACCTTTTCCTGGGGGAGTCCCTGGATCAGATTGGGAACCATTAGCTACTTTTTCAACAGATGGGGCACTTTTAGCCTTATCTTGTTCTCTAAGCATGTTAAGTAACAATTCCAAGGAAGGATTCTTCCCTACACTCAAACCTCTCTCTATGCAGAGACTCCTTGCTCCTTTCCAGCTAAGGTGATCATATGCAATCTTGGACAGATCAACATTTTGGCCTGTGCCAGACATTTTTAGAGAGAGTTAAAGTGTTAGAAAAAGAGAAACAAGTTTTCAGAACTTTTTAGAAAGAGAGAAAAAAACTTTTTAAACTTTTAAGAACTTTTTGAAAGTTTAGAAGTGCTTTTCAGCACTTTAGAAAAGAGTGAAAAGAGGAAATGCAAAACTTTTTAGTTATGTGTACACACACTGAACTTGTTTTGTATATTTTTCTCTTATGAAAAGTACAATGACAAGAGTGGTAAGTAGTCTCAAAGCACTTATCCCACCGCTGCACAACCAATGTAGGAGGCTGGACTGGCTTGTAGTGAGTACCAAGGGGTACTTGCACCTTGCACCAGGCCCAGTTATCCCTTATTAGTGTATAGGGTGTCTAGCAGCATAGGCTGATAGATAATGGTAGCTTAGCAGAGCAGCTTAGGCTGAACTAGGAGACGTGTGAAGCTACTACAGTACCACAAGTGTCACTTGCACAATATCATAAGAAAACACAATACACAGTTATACTAAAAATAAAGGTACTTTATATAGGCTAGCAACACCTGAAGGAGCCTATCAGAAGGAGTCTCTGACGTCACCTGGTGGCACTGGCCACTCAGAGCAGTCCAGTGTGCCAGCAGCACCTCTGTTTCCAAGATGGCAGAGGTCTGGAGCACACTGGAGGAGCTCTGGACACCTCCCAGGGGAGGTGCAGGTCAGGGGAGTGGTCACTCCCCTTTCCTTTGTCCAGTTTCGCACCAGAGCAGGGCTAAGGGGTCCCCTGAACCGGTGTAGACTGGCTTATGCAGAATTGGGCCCCATCTGTGCCCAAGAAAGCATTTCCAGAGGCTGGGGTAGGCTACTCCTCCCCTGCCTTCACACCATTTTCCAAAGGGAGAGGGTGTAACACCCTCTCTCAGAGGAAGTCCTTTGTTCTGCCATCCTGGGACAAGCCTGGCATGACCCCAGGAGGGCAGAAACCTGTCTGAGGGGTTGGCAGCAGCAGCAGCTGCAGTGAAACCCCAGGAAAGGCAGTTTGGCAGTACCAGGGTCTGTGCTACAGACCACTGGGATCATGGGATTGTGCCAACTATGCCAGGATGGCATAGAGGGGGCAATTCCATGATCATAGACATGTTACAAGGCCATATTCGGAGTTACCTATATGTAGTGCACGCGTGTAATGGTGTCCCCGCACTCACAAAGTCCGGGGAATTGGCCCTGAACAATGTGGGGGCACCTTGGCTAGTGCACGGGTGCCCTCACACTAAGTAACTTTGCACCTAACCTTTAACAGGTAAAGGTTAGACATATAGGTGACTTATAAGTTACTTAAGTGCAGTGTAAAATGGCTGTGAAATAACGTGGAGGTTTTTTCACTCAGGCTGCAGTGGCAGGCCTGCGTAAGAATTGTCAGAGCTCCCTATGGGTGGCAAAAGAAATGCTGCAGCCCATAGGGATCTCCCGGAACCCCAATACCCTGGGTACCTCAGTACCATATACTAGGGAATTATAAGGGTGTTCCAGTAAGCCAATGTAAATTGGTAAAATTGGTCACTAGCCTGTTAGTGACAATTTGAAAGAAATGAGAGAGCATAACCACTGAGGTTCTGATTAGCAGAGCCTCCGTGAGACAGTTAGTCACTACACAGGTAACACATTCAGGCACACTTATGAGCACTGGGGCCCTGGATACCAGGGTCCCAGTGACACATAGAACTAAAACAACATATATACAGTGAAAAATGGGGGTAACATGCCCGGCAAGATGGTACTTTCCTACATGAGTACCAAGGGGTACTTACACCTTGCACCAGGCCCCGGTATCCCTTATTAGTGTATAGGGTGTCTAGCAGCTTAGGCTGATAGATAATGGTAGCTTAGCAGAGTAGCATAGGCTGAACTAGGAGACGAGTGAAGCTCCTACAGTACCACTAGTATCACTTGCACAATATCATAAGAAAACACAATACACAGATAAACTAAAAATAAAGGTACTTTATTTTTATGACAATATGCCAAAGTATCTCAGTGAGTACCCTCAGTATGAGGATAGCAAATATACACAAGATAAATGTACACAATATCAAAAATATGCAGTATAGTCTTAGAAAACAGTTCAAACAATGTATAGTTACAATAGGATGCAGTGGGGACACATAGGGATAGGGGCAACACAAACCATATACTCCAAAAGTGGAATGCGAACCACGAATGGACCCCAAACCTATGTAACCTTGTAGAGGGTCGCTGGGACTGTAAGAAAACAGTGAGGGTTAGAAAAATAGCCCTCCCCAAGACCCTGAAAAGTGAGTGCAAAGTGCACTAAAGTTCCCCAAAGAGCACAGAAGTCGTGATAGGGGAATTCTGCAGGAAAGACACAAACCAGCAATGCAACAACAATGGATTTCAAAACTAGGGTACCTGTGGAACAAGGTGACCAAGTCTAAAAGTCACAAGCAAGTCGGAGATGGGCAGATGCCCAGGAAATGCCAGCTGTGGGTGCTAAGAAGCTGCTACTAGGCAGTAGAAGCTGAGGATTCTGCAGGAATGACAAGGGCTAGAAACTTCCCCTTTAGGGGATGGATGTCGCACATCGTGAAGAGTCGTGCAGAAGTGTTTCCGTTCAGAAAGATTGCCAACAAGCCTTGCTAGCTGCAAATCATGCGGTTAGGGTTTTTGGATGCTGCTGTGGCCCAGGAAGGACCAGGATATTGCCAATTGCGTCTGGGGACAGAGGGGGCGCCCAGCAAGAAAAGCAACCCTCTCAGAAGCAGGCAGCACCTGCAGAAGTGCCATAACTGGCACTACAAAGAGGAGTGAAACAGTGCTCACCCAACGTTGCACAAAGGAGTCCCACGCCGCCGGATGACAACTTAGAAAGTCGTGCAATGCAGGTTAGAGTGCCGTGGACCCAGGCTTGGCTGTGCACAAAGGATTTCTGCCGGAAGTGCACAGAGGCCGGAGTAGCTGCAAAAGACGCGGTTCCCAGCAATGCAGTCTGTTGTGGGGAGGCAAGGACTTACCTCCACCAAACTTGGACTGAAGAGTCACTGGACTGTGGGAGTCACTCGGACACAGTTGCTGGATTCAAGGGACCTCGCTCGTCGTGCTGAGAGGAGACCCAGGGGACCGGTGATGCAGTTCTTTGGTGTCTGCGGTAGCAGGGGGAAGATTCCATCGACCCACAGGAGATTTCTTCGGAGCTTCTAGTGCAGAGAGGAGGCAGACTACCCCCACAGCATGCACCACCAGGAAAACAGTCGAGAAGGCGGCAGGATCAGCGTTACAGTGTTGCAATAGTCGTCTTTGCTACTTTGTTGCAGTTTTGCAGGCTTCCAGCGCGGTCAGCATTCGATTCCTTGGCAGAAGGTGAAGAGAGAGATGCAGAGGAACTCTGATGAGCTCTTGCATTCGTTATCTAAGGAATTCCCCAAAGCAGAGACCCTAAATAGCCAGAAAAGAGGGTTTGGCTACTTAGGAGAGAGGATAGGCTAGCAACACCTGAAGGAGCCTTCAGAAGGAGTCTCTGACGTCACCTGCTGGCCCTGGCCACTCAGAGCAGTCCAGTGTGCCAGCAGCACCTCTGTTTCCAAGATGGCAGAGGTCTGGAGCACACTGGAGGAGCTCTGGGCACCTCCCAGGGGAGGTGCAGGTCAGGGGAGTGGTCACTCCCCTTTCCTTTGTCCAGTTTCTCACCAGAGCAGGGCTGAGGGATCCCTGAACCGGTGTAGACTGGCTTATGCAGAAATGGGCACCATCTGTGCCCATGAAAGCATTTCCAGAGGCTGGGGGAGGCTACTCCTCCCCTGCCTTAACACCTTTTTCCAAAGGGAGAGGGTGTAACACCCTCTCTCTGAGTAAGTCCTTTGTTCTGCCTTCCTGGTCCAGGGCTTCCTGGACCCCAGGAGGGCAGAAACCATTCTGAGGGGTTGGCAGAAGCAGCTTCAGTGGAGACCCCGGAAAGGCAGTTTGACAGTATCCGGGTTCTGTGCTAGAGACCCGGGGGATCATGGAAGTGTCCCCCCAATGCCAGAATGGCATTGGGGTGACAATTCCATGATCTTAGACATGTTACATGGCCATGTTCGGAGTTACCATTGTGACGCTATACCTATGTATAGTGCACGCGTGTAATGGTGTCCCCGCACTCACAAAGTCCAGGGAATTTGCCCTGAACAATGTGGGGGCACCTTGGCTAGTGCCAGGGTGCCCACACACTAAGTAACCTTGCACCCAACCTTCACCAGGTGAAGGTTAGACATATAGGTGACTTATAAGTTACTTAAGTGCAGTGGTAAATGGCTGTGAAATAACGTGGACGTTATTTCACTCAGGCTGCAGTGGCAGGCCTGTGTAAGAATTGTCAGAGCTCCCTATGGGTGGCAAAAGAAATGCTGCAGCCCATAGGGATCTCCTGGAACCCCAATACCCTGGGTACCTCAGTACCATATACTAAGGAATTATAAGGGTGTTCCAGTATGCTAATGTGAATTGGTGAAATTGGTCACTAGCCTGTTAGTGACAATTTGGAAAGCAGAGAGAGCATAACCACTGATGTTCTGGTTAGCAGAGCCTCAGTGAGACAGTTAGTCATCACACAGGGAACACATACAGGGCCCATACTTATGAGTACTTGGGCCCTGCCTGGCAGGGCCCCCGTGACACATAGACTAAAACAACTTATATACAGTGAAATATGGGGGTAACATGCCAGGCAAGATGGCACTTTCCTACATGGGCTCTGTAGGAGGTTGGCCTGGCTTATAGTGGGTACCTGATGGTACTTACACCTTGTGCCAGGTCCAGTTATCCCTTATTAGTAGATTAGTAGTGTTTTAGCAGCTTAGGCTGATTGAGATAGCTTTTGCAGAGCAGCTTAGGCTGAACTAGGAGACATGCGGAGGTCCTACTATACCACTTATATCATATAGGTACTTTATCATAAGAAACACAATACTCAGGGTTACTAAAAATAAAGGTACTTTATTTCAGTGACAATGTGTCAGGAATATCTAAGAGGAGATACTCCCTTAGGAGGTAAGTAAAATACCACAAAATATACACACAAACCAAAATCAGGTAAGTGAACATTTAGAAAAGCAGTGCAAACACAGTAGAATACAATAGGATGCAATAGGCCTAGGGGCAACACAACCCATATATTAAGAAAGTGGAATGAGAACCACTTAGGGACCCCAGGCCTAGTGAAGTGTGTAGAGGGTCGCTGGGAGTGTAAGAAAACACTAAGGGTGTCCAAGATACCCCACCCCAAGACCCTGAAAAGTAGGAGTAAAGTGACCATACTTCCCCAGAAATACACTAAGGTCGTGATAGGAGATTCTGCAAAGACCATAACTGACCACAAAGTACTGAAGACGGATTCCTGGACCTGAGGACCTGTAAAGGAAGGAGACGAAGTCCAAGAGTCACAAAAGTGTCCGGGGGGGCAGGAGCCCACTAAACCCCGAATGAAGGTGCAAAATGGCTGCCTCTGGGTGGAAGAAGCTGAAGATTCTGCAATGATGGAAGGTGCCAGGGACTTCTCTTTGCAACAAAGATGTCCCACGGAATGCTGGAGGATGCAGAGTTGTTTCCTTGCAGAAAGACCACAAACAAGCCTTCCTAGCTGCAAAGGTCGCGGTTGAAGAAAATGGGTGCTACCTGGGCCCAGGAAGGACCAGGAGGTCGCCACTTGGAAGAGGGGGCCCTCAGCCACACAGAGAGCCCACGCATAAGAAGGCAGCACCCGCAGAAGTACTTGAACATGGGTTCAAGAAAACTGAGCACGGCGGTCATCTCACCACTACAAAGGAGTGCCCCACGAAGCCGGTGGTCAACTCAGCGAGTTGAGCAATGCAGGACGGAGTGCTGGGGGCCTGGGCTGTGCTGTGCATGAAGGATTCCTTGCAAAAGTGCACAGAAGCCCTAGCAGCTGCAGTTCACGCAGTACACAGGATTACTATCTGGCGAAGGGAGGCAAGTACTTACCTCCGCCAAATTTGGACAGATGGATGACTGGACTGTCGGGGTCACTTGGATCCAGCTCCTGTGTTCCAAGGACCATGCTCGTCACGATGAGAGGGGACCCAGAGGTCCCGTGAAGCAGAAGTTTGGTGCCTGCGTTAGCATGGGGGAGATTTCTTCTTGGCTTCCAGTGCAGGGTGAAGGCAGGCAGCCCCCAGAGCATGCACCACCAGCAAACAGTCAAGAAAACCGGCAGTATTAGGCGCTACAATGTCGCTAGTAGTCTTCTTGCTACTTTGTTGCAGTTTTGCAGCCATCCTGAAGCAGTCAGCAGTCGATCCTTGTCAGAAGTCGAAGAGGGAGATGCAGAGGACCTCTGGTGAGGTCTTGCATTCGTTATCTGAGGAAAACCCCACAGGAGAGACCCTAAATAGCCCTCAGAGGAGGATTGGCCAAGTAGTCAGGTAAGCACCTATCAGGAGGGGTCTCTGACGTCACCTGCTGGCATTGGCCACTAAGAGGCCTCCATTGTGCCCTCACATCTCTGAATTCAAGATGGCAAAGGTCTGGGACACACTGGAGGAGCTCTGGGCACCACCCCTGGGGTGGTGATGGGCAGGGGAGTGGTCACTCCCCTTTCCTTTGTCCAGTTTCGCGCCAGAGCAGGGCTGGGGATTCCCTGAACCGGTGTAGACTGGTTTATGCAAGGAGGGCACCATCTGTGCCCTTCAAAGTATTTCCAGAGGCCAGGAGAGGCTTCTCCTCTCAGGCCCTTAGCACCTATTTCCAAAGGAAACGGGTGTAACACCCTCTCTCAGAGGCAATCCGTTGTTCTGCCTTCCTGGGACTGGGCTGCCCAGACCCCAGGAGGGCAGAAGCCTGTCTGTGAGTTGGCAGCAGCGGTAGCAGCAGTCAAAACCCCAGAGAGCTGGTTTGGCAGTACCCGGGGTCCATGCTGAAGCCTCGGTTGTAGGAAAGTGCCATCTTGCCTAGCATGTTACCCCCAATTTCACTGTATGTATGTTTGTTTTAGCCCTTGTGTCACTGGAATCCTGCTAGGCAGGACCCCAGTGCTTATAGTATGTGCTCTGTCTGTGTTCCCTGTGTTGTGCCTAACTGTATCACTGAGGCTCTGCTAACCAGAACCTCAGTGTTTATGCTCTCTCTGCTTTTTAAATTTGTCACTGCAGGCTAGTGACTAAATCTATTAATTCTCATTGGCACACTGGTACACCCATATAATTCCCTTGTATATGGTACTTAGGTACCCAGGGAATTTGGGTTCCAGGAGATCCCTATGGGCTGCAGCATTTCTTTTGCCACCCATAGGGAGCTCAGACAATTCTTACACAGGCCTGCCACTGCAGCCTGAGTGAAATAACATCCACGTTATTTCACAGCCATTTTGCACTGCACATAAGTAACTTATAAGTCACCTATATGTCTAACCCTCCCTTGGTGAAGGTTGGGTGCCAAGTTATTTAGTGTGTGGGCACCCTGGCACAAGCCAAGGTGCCCTCACATCGTTCAGGGCAAATTCCATAGACTTTGTGAGTGCGGGGACACCATTACACACGTGCACTATACATAGGTCACTACCTATGTATAGCGTCACAATGGTAATTCTGAACATGGCCTTGTAACATGTCTACGATCATGGAATTGTCACCCCAATACCATTGGTATTGTGGGGACAATTCCATGATCCCCCGGATCTCTAGCACAGAACCCGGGTACTGCCAAACTGCCTTTCCGGGGTTTCCACTGCAGCTGCCAACCCCTCAGACAGGATGCTGCCATCCTGGGGACTGGGCAGCCCCAGCCCAGGAAGGCAGAACAAAGGATTTCCTCTGAGAGAGAGTGTTACCCCCTCTCCCTTTGGAAATAGGTGTGAAGGGCTGGGGAGAAGTAGCCTCCCCCAGCCTCTGGAAATGCTTTGATGGGCACAGATGGTGCCCATCTCTGCATAAGACAGTCTACACCAGTTCAGGGATCCCCCAGCCCTGCCCTGGTGCGAAACTGGAGAAAGGAAAGGGGAGTGACCACTCCCCTGACCAGTGCCTCACAGGGGAGGTGCCCAGAGCTCCTCCAGTGTGTCCCAGACCTCTGCCATCTTGGAAACAGAGGTGTTGGGGGCACCCTGGACTACTCTGAGTGGCCCGTGCCAGCAGGTGACGTCAGAGACCCCCTCTGATAGGCTCTTACCTTTCTTGGTAGTCAATCCTCCTTTCTTGGTAGCCAAACCTCCTTTTCTGGCTATTTAGGGTCTCTCCTCTGGGGTATTCTTCAAAAAATGAATGCAAGAGCTCACCAGAGTTCCTCTGCACTTCCCTCGTCGACTTCTGCGAAGGATCGACCGCTGACTGCCCCAGGACGCCTGCAAAACTGCAACAAAGTAGCAAGACGACTACCAGCAACATTGTGGCGCCTAATCCTGATGGCTTTCTCGACTGCTTCCTGGTGGTGCATGCTCTGAGGGCTGTCTGCCTTCACCCTGCACTGGAAATCCCGAAGAAATCTCCTGTGGGTTGACAGAGTATTCCCACTGCTAAAGCAGGCACCAAACTTCTGCATCACCAGTCCTCTGGGTCCCCTTTCATCTCGACGAGCGTGGTCCCTGGAACACAGGAGCTATATCCAAGTGACTCCCACAGTCCAGTGATCCTTCAGTCCAAGTTTGGTAGAGGTAAGTCCTTGCCTCCCCACACTAGACTGCAAACCTGTGTACTGCGTGATTTGTAGCTGCTCCGGCTTCTGTGCACTTCTCCAAGGATTCCTCCGTGCACAGCCTAGCCTGGGTCCCCAGCACTCCGTCCTGCAGTGCTCAACCCTCTGAGTTGGACTCCAACGTTGTGGGACCCTCCTTGGTGACCCTGAGCCAGCTCTGGTTCACAAATCGTCTAAGTGCCTACTCTGGTACTTCTGCGGGAGCTGCCTGCTTCTGTGGGAGCTCCCTGAGTTGCTGAGTGCCCCTTCTGTCTCCTCCTCCAAGGGGCGACATCCTGGTCCTTCCTGGTCCCCAGCAGCACCCAAAAACCTCTACCATGACCCTTGCAGCTACCAAGGCTTGTTTGTGGTATTTCTGCCTGGAAATACTTCTGCAACATCCAGCATGCCGTGGGACATCTTCCATCCAAAGGAGAAGTTCCTAACCCTTTTCGTTGTAGAATCCTTGGCTTCTTCCACCCAGAGGCAGCCTTCTTGCACCTTCATCTGGGGTTTCCTGGGCTCCTGTCCCTCCTGGACACTATTGCGACTCTTGGACTTGGTCCCCTTGCCCTGCAGGTCCTCAGGTCCAGGAATCCATCTTCAGTGCTTTGGTGGTGTTTGTGGTTCTTGCTGAATCCCCCTATCACAACTATTGTGTCCTATTGGGGTAGAAGGTGTACTTTACTCCTACTTTTCAGGGTCTTGGGGAGGGGTATCTTGGACACCCTGACTGTTTTCTTACAGTCCCAGTGACCCTCTACAAGCTCCCATAGGTCTGGGGTCCATTTGTGATTCTCATTCCACTTTTGGAGTATATGGTTTGTGTTGTCCCTAGACCTATGTTCACCTATTGCATTCTATTGTAATTCTACACTGTTTGTATTACTTTTCTTACTATTACTTACCTGATTTGGGTTTGTGTACATATGACTTGTGTATATTACTTACCTTCTAACTGAGGGAACTCACTGAGATACTTTTGGCATATTGTCATAAAAATAAAATACCTTTATTTTTAGTAACTCTGTGTATTGTGTTTTCTTATGATATTGTGCTATATGATATAAGTGGTATAGTAGGAGCTTTGTTTGTCTCCTAGTTTAGCCTAAGCTGCTTTGCCATAGCTACCTTCTATCAGCCTAAGCTGCTGGAAACACCTCCATTCTACTAATAAGGGATAACTGGACCTGGCACAGGGTGTAAGTACCACAAGGTACCCACTATAAGCCAGGCCAGCCTCCTACACTGGGTATGTATGGGATTGGCACCCCAATACCAGATTTGGCATGGGGGGGCAATTCCATGATCTTAGACATGTGACATGGCCATATTCGGAGTTACCATTGTGACGTTACATATGGGTATTGACCTATATGTAGTGCACACATGTAATGGTGTCCCCGCACTCACAACGTGCCCTGAACTATGTGGGGGCACCTTGGCTAGTGCCAGGGTGCCCTCACACTTTGAAACTTTGCACCTAACCTTCACCAAATGAGGGTTAGACATATAGGTGACTTACAGGTTACTTAAGTGCAGTGTAAAATGGCTGTGAAATAACTTGAACATTATTTCACTCAGGCTGCAGTGGCAGTCCTGTGTAATATTGGTCTGAGTTCCCTATGGGTGGCAAAAGAAATGCTGCAGCCCATAGGGATCTCCTGGAACCCCAATACCCTGGGTACCTAGGTACCATATACTAGGGAATTAGAAGGGTGTTCTAGTGTGCCAATTACAATTGGTGAAAATGGTCACTAGCCTGCAGTGACAGTTTTAAAGGCAGAGAGAGCATAACCACTGCGGTTCTGATTAGCAGAGCCTCAGTGACACAGTTAGTCACTACACAGGGAACACACATTCAGGCCACAACTATGAGCACTGGGGTCCTGGCTAGCAGGATCCCAGTGAGACAGGCAAAAACAAACTGACACACAAGTGAATATGAGGGTAACATGCCAGGCAAGATGGTACTTTCCTACAGGCTCCATGGCAGCAGAGGACATGTAAAGATGCCTGCAGGTGATTTGCTTCATTTATGCTCTCTGTTTCTGCCTGCCAGGATTTGGTGGTTGGACTTCAACTCCCCTCAACATGTAAACAGAGAAATACAGACCCCTGCATGCAATTCAGAGCTCTGTGTGTAAGGCTTAGATGTCCATGTGCGAGGCTGAGACCTTCATGTGTGGTCAGAGACCTCCATTCTTTGGGCAGAAACCTCCACCTACTGCTACAAAGAGGAAATTACATACAGAAACAGAAAGCCATCCGGGTAGTGTGACTATAAACATTTTAATCTCTCAATAAAGAATTTGTATTCATTGAACATTAAACATGTGTTAGAGTCTGTCTTTTACACCCTCTAATCTGTCTAATGCAGCCAAAGGACCAACTTCAAGGGCTATTTGCACTCCCAAGCTGAAGAGCAAAAGCTTAAGCTCTGAGTGTTTTGTGATTAACTGCACTGTCTCCCTAGGTCATGCATTCGAGGATATGGGAGAGAAAGGGTCACTTTTTGAAAAACCTTTTCCCAGGGGCTGCTGTTTCTTCTGCAACCCCTACAACATATCGACCAATTATTGGACTATTGGCCTATTGTCTTTGTCAAGGGGTCACCTCATCCATAAACACAATAATCACAGATTAGGAAATCATTATGGGGTGCTTCTCTCTGGGAGCTGTGAATAATGAATGAGCAGGTAGCCTGCTGCATACTGTGGCTGTGTTGCAGTATTTTTTATTTTATTTTATTTTGAGTGGGTGCCTAGGACCCACGAGGGGCACTCATAGCTGCCAAACGTAGTTGGAAGCCACTGTATCAAGGTCCTGGCACCAGCCACGTCCCTAGAATCCTTCCTCATCAGGTGCGGGAGCTGGCAACTTTCTCTCTTGCTCCCTTCAGGTGAGATCAGCCTTGATTCCTCTTGGGCAGGGAGTAACCAGGTTGGTGTACCCACCCAGACACAGGTACGGAGGGAGACAATGCCCCTGACCACTGCTGCCTTCGTTGCTCTGGGCTTTGGGGTTGGGTGCTGGACCGGGCATGAGTGCACCAATCCCAGGAAGTTAGGTGGCCTGGGTCATCCAAAATCTAGAGCGGGGACCCCATGCATGCCTCCTCATTGAGGTAGAAATTTGAAAACAATGATGAGCCCAACCCCAGACTTTGCCCTACCACGGGGGTAAATCATAAAACTACTGCAGAGCTTCACATGTTCGCTTCTCCATTCTAAGGTCAGAGATTTAGGCCCTCATTACAACATTGGCGGTAAATGCTGCCTACCGCCATGCTGGTGGCCGCCAACATACCGTGACCGCGGCGGTACACTGCTACGGGTATTATGACCCACACAGAGAAATCTGCCACTATACAGACACCCACACAAGTCCGCCAGCCCAAAGGTCAGTGATAAACTGGCGGTTCCAAAACCCACACCGTTACGTCAACAGAAATACGCCCACAGCATCATGACCCACGAATCACGGCGGAGGTCATTCAAAACCATTGGCGATACACACCACTGTGTTCAAAATACACACACACTAACAATACAGCACCACATTGGACAATTCAAACTACACACACTTAACACACATAAACACACAACACAACACCCACACACCCAATCCAATATAAAACACACCCCCACAGTACCCACAACCCCTTACAGCGGAAATAAATATTCCCAACTGAGAGAGAGACAAGCCGGGGGCAACCACTGAATCTGAGCCACACAATACCAGCACCCATACACCATCCACGCACCTCACAGCACACACCCCAGCACAACACCCCACACACCCTCACACATACCCCTCACACTACACCCATGGCACCACAAAGACACCCCAGGTTCTCTGAGGAGGAGCTAAGGGTCATCGTGGAGGAAATCATCCGGGTAGAGCCACAGCTATTCGGATCACAGGTGCAGCAGACGTCTATTACTAGGAAGATGGAGCTATACCGGAGAGTCATGGACAGGGTCAACGCCATGGGACAGCACCCCAGAACAAGGGATGACATAAGGAAGAGGTGGAACGACCTATGGGGGAAGGTGCGTTCCATGGTTGCAAGGCACCAGGTAGCTGTACAGAGGACTGGCGGTGGACCCCCGCCTCCTCCCCCCAAACTAACAACATGGGAGGAGCAAGTCTTGGCTATCATGAATCCTGAGGTCCTCGCAGGAGTAGCAGGAGGACTGGACTCTGGTAAGTCCAATCTTTACTACTATATCCCCCACCCTACCTGCAAGCCATCACAAACTCCTACCCCTATCCTCACACCCATCACTCCACCACCTCACATATACCCCACTATCACAACCCACCCATCCCCATACCAAGCCCTGCATGCAACATTAATGCATGGACACCAATCACAGACCTCCATGGACACCCATCACCACAGCATGCACACTTGTGACAATCACATAGCCAAACCAAGCACAACTCACACAAGCCAAAGTTTCTTTGGTAATAACAACCATAGAGGGAAACATATGCATGCACAAGATGGCACACACAGCTACAATAACACTGTATTTACATCCCCACAGGACCCCGACTCAACGTCACAAAGTCACCAGAAAGAAGGTGCCCGCCACATCCAGTCACCCCCACAGAAGAGGCCCACAGTGATGACAGCAGCTCTGCACACCCGGATCAGGATGACCAACCTGGCCCATCAGGGACCTCTGGACTGTCGGTTACCCTGCCACAGTCCCAACCCACCAAAGAGCCTCCTGTGTAGAGCCTCCCCCCTCAGGAAACACCAGCACAGCAACCACCCAGCAGGCCCATACCACTGTCCCCAGGACACGTCAATCAGCAGTGTGTCCACAACTACAGTCACCCCAGGCAACCCCGCAAACCCAAGACAATCAGATACCTGGGGTCTGTGGCACTGGGCACACGGTTCAGGGGACAGAGGCACAGGACAACAGGGAAGCTGGGAGGACTGCTGTGCAACACTTGGAGGACAGGCCCAGGGAGCCCACTCTCCACAAGGCACTTGCAGGGATCCCGGGATCATACCATCATTCCCAGGAGACCACAGGCCAGATACTGCACAAGTTGCAGGAGACCCAGCGGCTGCAGGAGGGACAGTACCTGGGGATCAGGGAGGACCTGAAAGACATCCACACCACCCTGGTCACCATTGCAGGGGTGCTGGCAGACATGGCCAACACCATGAGGGAGGCAGTGACACACCAACGGGCCCCTGACACTAGCCACACCTAAGAACAGCACTCTACCTCTGCCCGCGCTTGTGGCTTGTGGACAGGAGGCTCCGCCACAGGACCAACAGGCCACCAGCACCCCACCCCCTGCAGAAGGAGAACCACCCCGCAAACGGTCCCTGCAATCCAGGCAGAAGCCAGAGAACATTGCCAAGAGCCACCAGGCAGAAAATAAGACTCTCCTGATTGTCACCCTTCTGTCCCACTCTGTCACCCTGTCCACCTTGAAGTGCCATTGCTCCCCTTCCTATACTCCCTTGGACAGTGTACCTGTGATACAAATAGACTGGACTCAACCCTCTGTACCCCCATTTTCACTGTATGTATATATGTATTTTTTAGCCCCTGTGTCACTAGGATCCTGCTAGGCAGGACCACAGTGCTCATAGTATGTGCCCTGTATGTGTTCCCTGTGTGGTGCCTAACTGTATCACTGAGGCTCTAATAACCAGAATGTAGCAGGCTGGACTGGCTTGTAGTGAGTACCAAGGGGTACTTGCACCTTGCACCAGGCCTGCAAAAGTCGAGGTTCCCAGCAATGCAGTCTGGCGTGGGGAGGCAAGGACTTACCTCCACCAAACTTGGACTGAAGAGTCACTGGACTGTGGGGGTCACTTGGATACAGTTGCTGGATTCGAGGGACCTCGCTCGTCGTGCTGAGAGGAGACCCAAGGGACCGGTAATGCATCTTTTTGGTGCCTGCGGTTGCAGGGGGAAGATTCCGTAGACCCACGGGAGATTTCTTCGGAGCTTCTAGTGCAGAGAGGAGGCAGACTACCCCCACAGCATGCACCACCAGGAAAACAGTCGAGAAGGCGGCAGGATCAGCGTTACAGAGTTGCAGTAGTCGTCTTTGCTACTATGTTGCAGTTTTGCAGGCTTCCAGCGCGGTCAGCAGTCGATTCCTTGGCAGAAGGTGAAGAGAGAGATGCAGAGGAACTCGGATGAGCTCTTGCATTCGTTATCTAAAATTTCCCCAGAGACAGAGACCCTAAATAGCCAGAAAAGAGGGTTTGGCTACCTAGGAGAGAGGATAGGCTAGCAACACCCGAAGGAGCCTATCAGAAGGAGTCTCTGACGTCACCTGGTGGCACTGGCCACTCAGAGCAGTCAAGTGTGCCAGCAGCACCTCTGTTTCCAAGATGGCAGAGGTCTGGAGCACACTGGAGGAGCTCTGGACACCTCCCAGGGGAGGTGCAGGTCAGGGGAGTGGTCACTCCCCTTTCCTTTGTCCAGTTTCGCGCCAGAGCAGGGCTAAGGGGTCCCTGAACCAGTGTAGACTGGCTTATGCAGAAATGGGCACCAAATGTGCCCATGAAAGCATTTCCAGAGGCTGGGGAAGGCTACTCCTCCCCTGCCTTCACACCATTTTCCAAAGGGAGAGGGTGTAACACCCTCTCTCAGAGGAAGTCCTTTGTTCTGCCATCCTGGGACAAGCCTGGCTTGACCCCAGGAGGGCAGAAACCTGTCTGAGGGGTTGGCAGCAGCAGCAGCTGCAGTGAAACCCCAGGAAAGGCAGTTTGGCAGTACCAGGGTCTGTGCTACAGACCACTGGGATCATGGGATTGTACCAACTATGCCAGGATGGCATAGAGGGGGCAATTCCATGATCATAGACATGTTACATGGCCATATTCGGAGTTACCATTGTGAAGCTACATATAGGTAGTGACCTATATGTAGTGCACGCTTTTAATGGTGTCCCCACACTCACAAAGTCCGAGGAATTTGCCCTGAACAATGTGGGGGCACCTCGGTTAGTGCCAGGGTGACCACACACTAAGTAACTTTGCACCTAACCTTTACCAGGTAAAGGTTAGACATATAGGTGACTTATAAGTTACTTAAGTGCAGTGAAAATGGCTGTGAAATAATGTGTGCATTATTTCACTCAGGCTGCAGTGGCAGGCCTGTGTAAGAATTGTCAGAGCTCCCTATGGGTGGCAAAAGAAATGCTGCAGCCCATAGGGATCTCCTGGAACCCCAATACCCTGGGTACCTCAGTACCATACACTAGGGAATTATAAGGGTGTTCCAGTATGCCAATGTATATTGGTGAAATTGGTGCCTAGCCTGTTAGTGACAATTTGTACAGAGAGAGCATAACCACTGAGGTTCTGGTTAGCAGAGCCTCAGTGAGACAGTTAGGCACCACACATGGAAAACATGCATATAGGCCACAAACGTATGAGCACTGGGGTCCTGACTAGCAGGGTCCCAGTGACACATAACAAACATACTGAAAACATAGGGTTTTCAGTATGAGCACTGGGCCCTGGCTAGCAGGATCCCAGTGAGACAGTGAAAACACCCTGACATACACTCACAGACAGGCCCAAAGGGGGGGTAACAAGGCTAGAAAGAGGCTACTTTCTCACACAACCCCCCCCCCCCCAAACGAAGGACAATAAGGCTAACCTTGGCCAGTTGAGACTTTATTGTCTAAGTGGTGATAAGTAGAGAGTAGCCCTGCAATAGACTGGTTACTCCCTTTATCATCCACTATATGGTTACTTCCCTGTGGGGATGTAAACCACCCTGTTTGAAGTTTTTTAGCTAAGCAACAATGTGAAGATGTATTTTCAGAGTTTCTATCAGTAAGTTTTAGTTTAGAGCAGTGGGAATTGTCCACTGAACCTATTTGTAATGATGGAAATGCCAGACAGGGATGCTGTCTCAGAAAAGCCATAGCTGGGCAAAAACGTTGTCCATATGGCTGGAAGAGAGAACAGGGATGCTGTTTCTCTTCAGTTAGAGCAGGGCAGGGATGCTGTCCTATGAGCTCCACACTAGGGCAGGGATGCTGTCCTAAGTGTTGTGAGGCAGTGCAGGGTTTCTGCACTAAAGTTTCTCTGGGAGGGTTGGAGGGATGCTCCGTGTTAACTAAAATGGTGCTGTTTTTCTCACCAATGTTAGTTATCCCACAGAGAGGTACTTCTACCTCAGGGAGTCCAGCTTTGATAGCTGATGATTCCCTTGGAACAGGTGCCACCCCTGGAGAGGTTTCTCCCACCACAGGAATGGTATCCTGAATGGTAGGGTGGTTAGGGGATACTATGATACCCTTTTTACCTGTTGATGGAGAGGGATCCTGAGTTTTCAGGCTTTCTCTCCTTTGCTTTTTCATTTCAGTAGAAATGAGAGGGAACAATTCCTCAGGGATGCCCAGCATGGCTGCATGGGCATAAAACTCTACATCAGCCCAACCTGAGGCCTCTAGGTCATTACCTAAGAGACAGTCTACAGGTAAGCTAGGTGATACCACCACCTGCTTAGGGCCAGTAACTCCACCCCAACTAAACTGAATTATAGCTAAGGGAAGAAACTTAGTGGAGTTATGGACATCAATAATCTTATACTGTTGTCCAGTGATGTGTTGTTCAGGATGCACTAGGTTTTCAGTCACCAAAGTGATACTGGCACGTGTGTCCCTGTAGGCCAAGGCTTCAACACCATTTATTGAAACCGTCTGCCTGTACTTATCCATTGTAAGGGGACAAGCAGCCAGTGTGGCAAGGCCAATGCCACTAGGTGTGACAGAAACTGTCTTGGGACTGACTACCCCAGTTTCTACTATGGACCCATAAGTGAACCCAACTACACCCTTAACTTGACTGTTGCCAGCAGTCCCACCACTAGTACCACTACTGCTAGGGGCACTAGAGCGTGATGTATTAGTGGTGGTAGGCTCAGGGGGTTTACCTGGACAGGACTTATCCCCTGGCCTATGGCCTCCATTTTTACACACAAAGCACCAAGGCTTTTTAAATTGTGTAGGTTGAGAAGAAGAGGAAGAATTTGTTTTATCCCTACCCCCTGAAGAGTGTTTAAGATTAGAAGTGGGATCTTTGGTTTTACCCTTATCCCCATGCTTATCTTGAGATTTTTCACCATCTTTCTTCTTATTGTTCTCTTTGTCACCCCCTGTATGAACTTTTCTGTTCACCCTTGTTCTAACCCATTTGTCTGCCTTCTTTCCCAATTCTTGGGGAGAGGTCAGATCAGAGTCCACCAAGTACTGGTGCAACAAATCAGACACACAATTATTAAGAATATGCTCTCTCAGGATCAAGTTATACAGGCTGTCATAATCAGTAACTTTCCTGCCATGTAACCACCCCTCCAAGGCCTTCACTGAATGGTCAATGAAATCAACCCAGTCTTGTGAAGACTCCTTTTTGGTCTCTCTGAACTTTATCCTGTATTGTTCAGTGGTTAAGCCATAACCATCTAGGAGTGCATTCTTAAGAACTTTGTAATCATTGGCTTCATTTTCTTTCACAGTAAGGAGCCTATCCCTACCTTTTCCACTAATTTATAGCCATAGGATTGCAGCCCACTGCCTTTGAGGGACATCCTGTACAGCACAGGCCCTCTCAAGTGCAGCAAACCACTTGTTAATGTCATCCCCCTCCTTATAAGGGGGAACTATCTTGTGCAGATTCCTGGAATCATGCTCTTTTGCAGGATGACTATGGGGAATACTGCTGCTGCCACCATGGGTTTCAAAACCCAGTTTCTGTCTCTCCTTCTCTACTTCTAAGGTCTGTCTATCCAAATCCAGCTGTTGCTTCTTGAGCTTCAGTCTGGTTTGTTCCACTCTCAATCTATTGAGCTCCCTTTCTAACATTCTGTCATCAGGGTAGGTGGGAGGGACATGCCTTGAAACAGAAGTGTGGTGAGAATGGACAGAAGGAGACCTGTCCCTTACAGAAGGCACCCTAACAGCTTGGTTAACAGAAACATCACTTCCACTGTGGTGAGAAGGAATACTCTTGCTATGATGTGAGACACCACCATCTGTATGGTGTGACTCCACATCAGTACCAACTATGCTAGACTGTCTAGTAATGGGCAGGCTAGGAAGTTTCTTTCCTGAATCTTTTCCTTGGGGAGCCCCTGGATCAGATTGGCAACCATTAGCTACTTTTTCAACAGATGGGGCCCTTTTGGCCTTATCCTGTTCTCTAAGCATATTAAGTAACAATCCCAAGGAAGGATTCTTCCCTACACTCAAACCTCTTTCTATGCAGAGACTCCTTGCTCCTTTCCAGCTAAGGTGATCATATGCAAGTTTGGACAGATCAACATTTTGGCCTGTGCCAGACATTTTAGAAAGAGTTTAAGTGATAGAAAAAGTGTAGAAAAAGTTTTTCAGAACTTTTAGAAAGACAGAAAAAACAACTTTTTCAACTTTTTAGAACTTTTTAGCAAGTTTAGAAGTACTTTTCAGCACTTAGAAAAGAGTGAAAAGAGGAAATGAAAAACTTTTTAGTTATGTGTATACACACTGAACTTGTTTTGTATATTTTTCTCTTATGAAAAGTACAATGACAAGAGTGGTAAGTAGTCTCAAAGCACTTATCCCACCGCTGCACCACCAATGTAGGAGGCTGGACTGGCTTGTAGTGAGTACCAAGGGGTACTTGCACCTTGAACCAGGCCCAGTTATGCCAGTCAGTATGAGGATAGCAAATATACACAAGATATATGTACACAATACCAAAAATATGCAGTATAGTCTTAGAAAACAGTGCAAACAATGTATAGTTGCAATAGGATGCAATGGGGACACATAGGGATAGGGGCAACACAAACTATATACTCCAAAAGTGGAATGCGAACCACGAATGGACCCCAAACCTATCTGACCTTGTAGAGGGTTGCTGGGACTATTAGAAAATAGTAAGGGTTAGAAAAATAGCCCACCCCAAGACCCTGAAAAGTGAGTGCAAAGTGCACTAAAGTTCCCCAAAGGAAAAAGAAGTCGTGATAGGGGAATTCTGTAGGAAAGACACAAACCAGCAATGCAACAACGATGGATTTCCAGTCGAGGGTACCTGTGGAACAATGGGACCAAGTCCAAAAGTCACAAGCAAGTCGGAGATGGGCATATGCCCAGGAAATGCCAGCTGTGGGTGCAAAGAAGCTGCTACTGGACAGTAGAAGCTGAGGATTCTGCAGGAACGACAATGACTTTCCCTTTGGAGGATGGATCCCCCACGCCGTGGAGAGTCGTGCAGAAGTGTTTTCCCACCAAAAGACCGCCAACAAGCCTTGTTAGCTGCAAGTCGTGCGGTTAGCGTTTTTGGATGCTGCTGTGGCCCAGGAGGGACCAGGATGTCGTCAATTGCGTCGGGGACAGAGGGGGCGTCGAGCAAGACAAGGAGCCCTCTCAGAAGCAGGCAGCACCCGCAGAAGTGCCGGAACAGGCACTACAAAGAAGAGTGAAACGGTGCTCACCCGAAGTTGCACAAAGGAGTCCCACGCCGCCGGAAACCAACTTAGAAAGTCGTGCAATGCAGGTTAGAGTGCCGTGGACCCAGGCTTAGCTGTGCACAAAGGATTTCCGCCGGAAGTGCACAGAGGCCGGAGTAGCTGCAAAAGTCGCGGTTCCCAGCAATGCAGTCTGGCGTGGGGAGGCAAGGACTTACCTCCACCAAACTTGGACTGAAGAGTCACTGGACTGTGGGAGTCACTTGGACATAGTTGCTGGATTCAAGGGACCTCGCTCGTCGTGCTGAGAGGAGACCCAGGGGACCGGTGATGCAGTTCTTTGGTGCCTGCGGTAGCATGGGGAAGATTCCGTCGACCCACGGGAGATTTCTTCGGAGCTTCTAGTGCAGAGAGGAGGCAGACTACCCCCACAGCATGCACCACCAGGAAAACAGTCGAGAAGGCGGCAGGATCAGCGTTACAGAGTTGCAGTAGTCGTCTTTGCTACTTTGTTGCAGTTTTGCAGACTTCCAGCGCGGTCAGCAGTCGATTCCTTGGCAGAAGGTGAAGAGAGAGATGCAGAGGAACTCTGATGAGCTCTTGCATTCGTTATCTAAGGAAATCCCCAAAGCAGAGACCCTAAATAGCCAGAAAAGGAGGTTTGGCTACCTAGGAAGGAGGATAGGCTAGTAAGAAAGGTAAGAGCCTATCAGAAGGAGTCTCTGATGTCACCTGCTGGCCCTGGCCACTCAGAGCAGTCCAGTGTGCCAGCACTCCTCTGAATCCAAGATAGCAGAGGTCTGGGGCACGCTGTAGGAGCTCTGGGCACCTCCCCTGGGAGGTGCAGGTCAGGGGATTGGTCACTCCCCTTTCCTTTGTCCAGTTTCGCACCAGAACAGGGCTGGGGGATCCCTGAACCGGTGTAGACTGGCTTATGCAGAGACGGGCACCATCTGGGCCCATCAAAGCATTTCCAGAGGCTGGGGGAGGCTACTCCTCCCCGGCCCTGACACCTATTTCCAAAGGGAAAGGGTGTAACACCATCTCTCTGAGGTAGTCCTTTGTTCTGCCTTCCTGGGCCAGGCCTGCCTGGACCCCAGGAGGACAGAAACCTGTCTGAGGGGTTGGCAGCAGCAGCAGCTGAAGTGAAAACCCCGGAAAGGCAATTTGGAAGTACCAGGGTTCCGTGCTAGAGACCCGGGGGATCATGGAATTGTCTCCCCAATGCCAGAATGCCATTGGGGTGACAATTCCATGACCTTAAACATATTACATGGCCGTGTTCGGAGTTACCATTGTGACGCTGTACATGGGTAGAGACCTATTTACAGTGCAGACGTGTAATGGTGTCCCCGCGCTCACAAAGTCCGGGGAATTTTCCATGAACAATGTGGGGGAACCTTGGCTAGTGCCAGGGTGCCCTCACACTAAGTAACTTTGCACCCAACCTTCACCAGGTGTGGGTTAGACATATAGGTGACTTATAAGTAACTTAAGTGCAGTGGTAAATGGCTGTGAAATAATGTGGACGTTATTTCACTCAGGCTGCACTGGCAGGCCTGTCTAAGAATTGTCAGATCTCCCTATGGGTGGCAAAAGAAATGGTGCAGCCCATAGGGATCTCCTGGAACCCCAATACCCTGGGTACCTCAGTTCCATATGCTAGGGAATTATAAGGGTGTTCCAGTATGCCAATGTGAATTGGTGAAATTGGTCACTAGCCTGTTAGTGACAATTTGGAAAGCAGAGAGAGTATAACCACTAAGGTTCTGGTTAGCAGAGCCTCAGTGAGACAGTTAGTCATCACACAGGGAACACACACAAGTCACATACTTATGAGCACTGGGGCCCTGCCTGGCAGAGTCCCAGTGACACATAGACTAAAACAACATATATACAATGAAATATAGGGGTAACATGCCAGGCAAGATGGTACTTTTCTACACAGCCCCTGTAGGAGGCTGGCCTGGCTTGTAGTGTGTACCAAGGGGTACTTACACTCTGTAGAGAAAAACTACTATGAGAGCTACTAGAATAGCCATGAAGATACAATCGTCTTCACGTACCAACACTAGGGTCTAGAATGATGCTAACTATATATAGCTGACCAATTAATTGTTTATAATACCAGGCTGCTACAATTAGGTACTCAGTTACAGATAAAATGATCCTATTGCATAGTTAGTACAAACTTATTTTACAAATATAAATGTTTTATTATTCCATAATGATACAATCATAAAAAATATAAACATTAAATCAAAAAGATAAGAAAAACATACATACAAAGCACCTAAGACAAACATACCACATAAACACTGGATTATATAAATAAGAAAACGTGTCTTATTTACAGGTGAAACACCACATCAAGGAACTAATCCAAATAATAAGATTGAGACAATTTAGAGTGATAAAAATATACAAATATAAATTATTCTAATATATTAGTATTGATAATCTGATACATAGCTAAAGAGACAATATGAACATAGTTCTATCCAAGTGGTACCGTAGGGACCGAAGGCCTACGCGCGTTTCGGTATTATAAGGTATAGTGAACAACCTTCCTCAGGGCCGTTCCCAGTGATACTAGTATATGATACTCGAATCTTTAGCAGCCAAATCTTCTGGTCAGACTGATTATAGGTTTGTAGTGTTCTTTTTGATGATGTAGTCAAGAGTATCTGATAAAAAAATATATACTTTAATTTATATAGACATTTTGTATGAATTTTCGTGCTAGTTGTGTAGTAGTCACCTCACTAGGCGTGAGTTGTATGTCACAACCTAAAATGGCATATTATCTAGTCAAAAGTATGTGCCCAAAAGAGTAAAGTGGATTTTATATAGTGTAGTTAGTAGAAAAATATAAAAATAAAGTATAGAGCATAAAGTATATACATGTACAACTAATACATGCAGTATTGATTACTGTAATGCATGCCAGATGCCCCTAAAAGTTCAGATGATTAGTATGTCATTGGTGAATATCTTACATTCATCTATCCATATGTCTTGGTTCCCTTTTGGTGAGAACATGCAGCTTTATATGTGCCAGGTAATAGAAGTGATGAGTTTTAATATAGGCAAACCTTACTTGAAGAATCTTGTCTAGCGTTTTTATGGGATATTAATTCTTCTGACCATAGCTGCTTCACTGTAAGGCATAATGCTACCTATTATAATACAGAAAGATGGACTAAATAAATACCTGGAGCCACATAATGAGTAAATGAATAAATAAATAGATAATAGTGGTAAATTGACTATATAGTCAATATATATTATTATTGTAATTTATATAATCTACAATTCACCTAAGAATTAGCTGATGTCTGTTACTGAATTCGGCTCCGAATGGGACCCTGTATATAAATACGAGTCCTCAGAATCTTGCCAATACACCGAACGAATTCGGGAAGTGGAGACTTGGATGCAATAATTTAAGCTGTAGCAAATAACAATAAGCGAAAAGAAGGGAAAAAGGTAGAACTAGATTATTAAACCATTTACTGGTTATAGTTCATACTGAGCTTAATTACAAGAGTGAAATAGATAAAGCGCAAATGCTATAAGGAAAAAGAGAGAAAAAACCCACGGACTCGGATGAAGAAATACCGGTCTCTGTGTTTACTCTTCCCGCGTATGCTGACGAAGTCAGCTGTCGCCGATCATGAACGTTTTAACGTGGCCGTGCAGAGATGTTGTCTCTGCTACTGGGCCGCGCGGAGGTACATAAATAGGCAGACTAATACGGCGGCCATATTGGGAATGTGCTGAGAGTATCAGAACGGTACAAACCGGATGGTAAATATGCTCCGTTCGATCCTCTCGAACCAAAATTTAGTGTCTATACAGATGATTTTTGAGGAACCTAATTATGTATACACCATTCATTAATCCGAAGTATAGATGTAGAATAAAGTCCTATCATAAACTGAATATAAGGACTAGCTCTAAGGGGGTAATTCAAGCTACAATTGACTCTACTCAATCTATGGGGTATACTCTGAGATGTAATAAGGTAAGTATTGAAGACTGACAGACTCACTTTCAGGTAAAATCTCCTTCTATTAGCATGAAACTGGTTATGCTAGGATAGTACCCTGGTCAAAACGGAGATAGTGATGGAAATTATGATGAAGAATAAGCTTAAATAATAGCATTTTCCCATGGAATAAATTCATTCAATCCCTTTTCACAGCTATTTAATGTAAAAATCCAGAAGACTTCTCTCTTTTTCCGAATTTTATGGTCTTCTTTCTGTCCTGGGTTCTTAATCTTTTCTAGGACAGTCCAAGAGAGGTCCTCGATTTTATGTCCATGCTGTGTCCAATGTGTGACCAACGGGGCACTTTCTTTACAGTTTCGAATGTTGGAAATATGCTCCAAAATTCGGATTTTGACTTCTCTTCCAGTTTCTCCTACATAGAGGAGAGGACAGGGACATCCAATTACATAGATACAATTGACTGTTTTACAATTGGTCATATCTGATAATTGGAAGTCGGTACGATTCCAGGAAAATATGTTGCCAACAATAGCTCTCGGACAGGCTTTACAGTTGCCACATCTATGATTGCCTGTAATGGGTCGATTACCATATATCGACTTTTGACAGAAGGTCTTGTTCTTAGGTACAATAGCTCTGACTAGTTTGTTCGCAATATTTTGGTTTCTCTTGAAGGATAGGAGAGGGCGCTCTAATGATGCTTGACTAGAATCGCTATTTAGAATGTGCCAGTTGGCAAAAATTATTTTCCTGATTTTATCATTAAGATTGGAGTGTTGAATGACACACGCTATAGAGGAAGTAGATTTTTTGTTTTGTTTCTCAAACATGCTTGCTCTATTATAGTATTTGGCTCTTTTATATGAATCTCTAATCAGTTTTTTGGGATATCCTCGTAGCAGAAATTTCTGCTGTAGGATATTAGCATGGTATTCATAATCTCTCATGTTAGAGCAGTTTCTACGAACCCGTAGGAATTGGCTAAAGGGTATCCCTTGTTTCTGACTAGTAGGATGAAAACTATCATAATGTAATAGGGTATTCCTAGCTGTCGGTTTTGTAAACAATGACATCTCGAGTTTGAAGTTATTATGGCCAATCCAAATATCTAAGAATTCAACTTTATTTCTACTGGTGTGGATGGTGAACTTGAGGTTGGGATCACATAGGTTGATCCACTGACTAAATTCTGTCAAAGCGTCTTCTTCACCTTTCCATATGAAAAAAATGTCGTCTATGAACCGTGACCAGCAGTGAACATTTTCATAGAATGGTGCCATCTCATTATAAATATGGGTTTCCTCAAAGGAGCCAACATAAATGTTGCCCACACTTGGGGCGCAGGCAGCTCCCATACTGACCCCTTTCTTCTGCTGATAGATTTGGCCATCGAATTCAAAAAAGTTTTCTTGTAGGACAATGTTGAGGCACTGTAAAATGAAGGAAGAATGTTCTGTATTACCTTCTGTTTCGAAGAGGCGTGCAACTGCTAGCCATGCTTCTTTCTGCGGGATGTTAGTATACAGTGCTTCAATGTCCATAGTTACTAGTAGTTGATTGATCGGATTGAACGGAAGACCTTCTAATTTGGCAATAATGTGGCTAGTGTCACAAATGAATGCTGGAAGTAATGCTACTCACGGATTTAAAAATTTCTCAACATATTTGGAAAGAGGTTCTGTCAGTGCCCCTACAGTGGAGACAATAGGTCTCATAGGGGGGTCTGTCTCATTTTTATGTATTTTCGGGACCCCATAGAATACAGGGGTCCTGGTTTTCACTGGGTTGAGGTATTGGAACTCTTGTTGGCAAATAATCCCATTTTCTAAAGCTTCAGTACTTATGTTAGTTATCTCCCTCTTAACTCGTTCATGCCAGTTCTTCCCTGTCTTCTGGTAGCAGTCTGGTTGATTAAGCATAGTTTGAATTTTGGATTTATAGATTTCAGTTTCCAACAAAACTATACCTCCTCCTTTGTCACATGGTTTGACTGTAATAAGTTTGTCTTTTTGTAATCTTTGTAAGGCTTGATGTTCCCCTTGATTCAAATTAAAATATGGCTTTGGAACAAATTTCAACAGAGATTGGATCTTGTTCATCACTATATTCTCGAAGATTTTAATTTCAGGTCCCACCATATCAAGGTGGGGAGTAAAAGTAGAGGCAGGTTTCAACCCAGAGAGGTTGGATTCCCTAAAATCTGTTTTACCTTCAAAGTATCTAGAAAGCCTGATTCTCCGAAAGAAGGCATGCAAGTCTGAAAGCAGACCAAATTTATTAATGGAAGTAGTAGGGATAAATGACAACCCTTTCTTCAGTAATGACTCAGTGTCTATATCCATAGGTAAAGTGCTTAGATTGAAGACTGGTACTGTCTTTAATCCCGCCCATATTGTTGTCTCCTGGTTTGAAGGGTATGTGGTGGATTGTCCACATTCTGAAAATTGCCCCTCTGATAGTTTCTGTATCTCATTCGAGGTCTCCCTCCTCTGGATAAAAAATGGTTCGAGCGACTTGGGCCTTCATGGGGGCCTACCCTTACATTGTATTGTTCAGACTGGTTAAGAGTTCCTTCTCCCTCAGATTCTGAGGTATCGGAGAAGGTGACGATTTTCTTCGTTGTCCAAAATTGTCGATCTTGTTCTGAGGCGTTTCGTTGTTGATTCGCATAATATCCATCTGATAAATACGGGTATGCTCGTTCTTTAGTGAACCATCTAATGTCCTTTCTTAGTTTGTCTGTTTTTCTCTTAACTAGATATAGGTTAAACGATTCAAGTTCTTGTTCGATGGTCTCTAACTGTTTCCTCGCTTCCTGTACTGAGTCATGTGTTTTCAATTCTTCTTCAAGTGACTGGATTTCTTTCATAAGGGTTTCCATTAATTCTCTAGCAGTCTCTATTATAAGGATCATCCAGTCTCGAGAACAACGATTGGAGATCAGAGACCATTTTTCCAGGAATTGTCTAATCTCTACAAAGAGACCTGGGATATTTCTCACCCTTAATCCTGCAGGAATAATCCCGGCTCTAAGATATTCTAGTATATAGTCTGCATGTAATTCTGTGCGTTTTGTTTTTTTCTTTAATTCCAAGAATTTGAACCACCCTTCTTTGGGTTGGTTCAAGGAAATGGATGTTCCTGGTCCTGATCTAGGTTGTTCCAATAATTTAGCTAGGTCTTCCTCACTAAATCCAAATGTCTTAATAGACTCCATGATAGGGTCTATCCAAATACCGAGGGAAATTATTTTTCTTTTTTTCCCCCTTCTTAAACTAATTTTAGCTCAGACTCTAGATCAAATAAGTAGAAAAAATGTCCAAAACTAGGTGTGTTAGACAGTATATGTGTCATACATGTAGTATTCAAGGAAAAATAAAAAGTGAAAATAACCAAGGTGACTACTAGAGCTAGCACGAAGGAAACTAATTATAAATATACAGTACATAATATAGGATATATGATATAGAATAGCTACAAGAACAAACTACTACAAACCAAACCAGTACAAAACGAATAAGAAAAACAAACAAGCCCCAACGACAAAGTGTCGTAACTAAACAGCAATAATTATAAGGGGATTCCCTGAATTAAATAAGCGTAGCTCAAACAGGGAAATGACCAATGTAGAGAAAAACTACTATGAGAGCTACTAGAATAGCCATGAAGATACAATCGTCTTTGTAGGAGGCTGGACTGGCTTGTAGTGAGTACCAAGGGGTACTTGCACCTTGCACCAGGCCCAGTTATCCCTTATTAGTGTATAGGGTGTCTAGCAGCTTAGGCTGATAGATAATGGTAGCTTAGCAAAGCAGCTCAGGCTGAACTAGGAGACGTGTGAAGCTACTACAGTACCACTTAGTGTCATATGCACAATATCATAAGAAAACACAATACACAGTTATACTAAAAATAAAGGTACTTTATTTTTATGACAATATGCCAAAGTATCTTAGAGTGTACCCTCAGTGAGAGGATAGGAAATATACACAAGATATATATACACAATAGCAAAAATATGCAGTATAGTCTTAGAAAACAGTGCAAACAATGTATAGTTACAATAGGATGCAATGGGGAAACATAGGGATAGGGGCAACACAAACCATATACTCCAGAAGTGGAATGTGAACCACGAATGGACCCCAAACCTATGTGACCTTGTAGAGGGTCGCTGGGACTATTGGAAAATAGTGAGAGTTAGAAAAATAACCCTCCCCAAGACCCTGAAAAGTGAGTGCAAAGTGCACTAAAGTTCCCCTAAGGACAAAATAGTCGTGTTAGAGGGAGAATGCAAGGAAAACACAAATCAGCAATGCAACAACGATGGATTCCTGTCTGAAGGTACCTGTGGAACAAGGGGACCAAGTCCAAAAGTCACAAGCAGCTCGGAGATGGGCAGATGCCCAAGAAATGCCAGCGGTTGGTGCAAAGAAGCTCTTACTAGGCTGAAGAACTGTGAATACTGCAGGAACGACAAGGGCTAGAGACTTCCCCTTTGGAGGATGGATCCCCCACGCTTTGGAGAGTCGTGCAGAAGTGTTTTCCCGCCGGATGGACGCCAACAAGCCTTGCTACACGCAAATCGTGCGTTTGGCGTTTTTGGACGCTGCTGGGGCCCAGGAGGGACCAGGAGGTCGCAAATTGGACCTGCAGAGAGAGGGGACGTCGAGCAAGACAAAGAGCCCTCACTGAAGCAGGTAGCACCCGGAGAAGTGCCAGAAACAGGCACTACGAGGATGCGTGAAACGGTGCTCGCCGAAGTTGCACAAAGGAGTCCCACGTCGCCGGAGACCAACTTAGAAAGTCGTGCAATGCAGGTTAGAGTGCCGTGGACCCAGGCTTGGCTGTGCACACAGGATTTCCGCCGGAAGTGCACAGGGGCCGGAGAAGCTTGCAAAGTCGCGGTTCCCAGCAATGCAGCCCAGCGAGGTGAGGCAAGGACTTACCTCCACCAAACTTGGGCTGAAGAGTCACTGGACTGTGGGGGTCACTTGGACGGTGTCGCTGGATTCGAGGGACCTCGCTCGTCGTGCTGAGAGGAGACCCAAGGGACCGGAGATGCAGCTTTTTGGTGCCTGCGGTTGCAGGGGGACGATTCCGTCGACCCACGGGAGATTTCTTCGGAGCTTCTGGTGCAGAGAGGAGGCAGACTACCCCCACAGCATGCACAAGCAGGAAAACAGTCGAGAAGGCGGCAGGATCAGCGTTACAGAGTTGCAGTAGTCGTCTTTGCTACTATGTTGCAGGTTTGCAGGCTTCCAGCGCGGTCAGCGGTCGATTCCTTATCAGAAGGTGAAGAGGGAGATGCAGAGGAACTCGGCTGAGCTCATGCATTCGTTATCTAAAGTTTCCCCAGAGACAGAGACCCTAAATAGCCAGAAAAGAGGGTTTGGCTACCTAGGAGAGAGGAAAGGCTACTAACACCTGAAGGAGCCTATCACAAGGAGTCTCTGACGTCACCTGGTGGCACTGGCCACTCAGAGCAGTCCAGTGTGCCAGCAGCACCTCTGTTTCCAAGATGGCAGAGGTCTGGAGCACACTGGAGGAGCTCTGGACACCTCCCAGGGGAGGTGCAGGTCAGGGGAGTGGTCACTCCCCTTTCCTTTGTCCAGTTTCGCGCCAGAGCAGGGGCTAAGGGGTCCCTGAACCGGTGTAGACTGGCTTATGCAGAATTGGGCACCTCTGTGCCCAACAAAGCATTTCCAGAGGCTGGGGGAGGCTACTCCTCCCCTGCCTTCACACCATTTTCCAAAGGGAGAGGGTGTCACACCCTCTCTCAGAGGAAGTTCTTTGTTCTGCCATCCTGGGCCAGGCCTGGCTGGACCCCAGGAGGGCAGATGCCTGTCTGAGGGGTTGGCAGCAGCAGCAGCTGCAGAGAAACCCCAGGAAGGGCAGTCTGGCAGTACCAGGGTCTGTGCTACAGACCACTGGGATCATGGAATTGTACCAACAATGCCAGGATGGCATAGAGGGGGCAATTCCATGATCATAGACATGTTACATGGCCATATTCGGAGTTACCATGGTGAAGCTACATATAGGTAGTGACCTATATGTAGTGCACGCGTGTAATGGTGTCCCCGCACTCACAAAGTTCAGTGAATTGGCTCTGAACAATGTGGGGGCACCTTGGCTAGTGCCAGGGTGCCCTCACACTAAGTAACTTTGCACCTAACCTTTACCAGGTAAAGGTTAGACATATAGGTGACTTATAAGTTACTTAAGTGCAGTGTAAAATGGCTGTGAAATAACGTGGACGTTATTTCACTCAGGCTGCAGTGGCAGGCCTGTGTAAGAATTGTCAGAGCTCCCTATGGGTGGCAAAAGAAATGCTGCAGCCCATAGGGATCTCCTGGAACCCCAATACCCTGGGTACCTCAGTACCATATACTAGGGAATTATAAGGGTGTTCCAGTAAGCCAATGTAAATTGGTAAAAATGGTCACTAGCCTGTTAGTGACAATTTGAAAGTAATGAGAGAGCATAACCACTGAGGTTCTGGTTAGCAGAGCCTCAGTGAGACAGTTAGGCACCACACAGGGAACATATACATGCACACCTATGAGCACTGGGGCCCTGTGTGACAGGGTCCCAGTGACACATACATATAGGCCACAAACCTATGAGCACTGGGGTCCTGACTAGCAGGATCCCAGTGACACATAACAACCATACTGAAAACATGGTGTTTTCACTATGAGCACTGAGGCCTGGCTATCAGGATCCCAGTGAGACAGTGAAAACAGTGACAAACACCCTGACATACACTCACAAACAGGCCAAAAGTGGGGGTAACAAGGCTAGAAAGAGGCTACCTTCTCACAGTCTTCACGTACCAACACTAGGGTCTAGAATGATGCTAACTATATATAGCTGACCAATTAATTGTTTATAATACCAGGCTGCTACAATTAGGTACTCAGTTACAGATAAAATGATCCTATTGCATAGTTAGTACAAACTTATTTTACAAATATAAATGTTTTATTATTCCATAATGATACAATCATAAAAAATATAAACATTAAATCAAAAAGATAAGAAAAACATACATACAAAGCACCTAAGACAAACATACCACATAAACACTGCATTATATAAATAAGAAAACGTGTCTTATTTACAGGTGAAATACCACATCAAGGAACTAATCCAAATAATAAGATTGAGACAATTTAGAGTGATAAAAATATACAAATATAAATTATTCTAATATATTAGTATTGATAATCTGATACATAGCTAAAGAGACAATATGAACATAGTTCTATCCAAGTGGTACCGTAGGGACCGAAGGCCTACGCGCGTTTCGGTATTATAAGGTATAGTGAACAATCTTCCTCAGGGCCGTTCCCAGTGGTACTAGTATATGATACTCGAATCTTTAGCAGCCAAATCTTCTGGTCAGACTGATTATAGGTTTGTAGTGTTCTTTTTGATGATGTAGTCAAGAGTATCTGATAAAAAAATATATACTTTAATTTATATAGACATTTTGTATGAATTTTCGTGCTAGTTGTGTAGTAGTCACCTCACTAGGCGTGAGTTGTATGTCACAACCTAAAATGGCATATTATCTAGTCAAAAGTATGTGCCCAAAAGAGTAAAGTGGATTTTATATAGTGTAGTTAGTAGAAAAATATAAAAATAAAGTATAGAGCATAAAGTATATACATGTACAACTAATACATGCAGTATTGATTACTGTAATGCATGCCAGATGCCCCTAAAAGTTCCGATGATTAGTATGTCATTGGTGAATATCTTACATTCATCTATCCATATGTCTTGGTTCCCTTTTGGTGAGAACATGCAGCTTTATATGTGCCAGGTAATAGAAGTGATAAGTTTTAATATAGGCAAACCTTACTTGAAGAATCTTGTCTAGCGTTTTTATGGGATATTAATTCTTCTGACCATAGCTGCTTCACTGTAAGGCATAATGCTACCTATTATAATACAGAAAGATGGACTAAATAAATACCTGGAGCCACATAATGAGTAAATGAATAAATAAATAGATAATAGTGGTAAATTGACTATATAGTCAATATATATTATTATTGTAATTTATATAATCTACAATTCACCTAAGAATTAGCTGATGTCTGTTACTGAATTCGGCTCCGAATGGGACCCTGTATATAAATACGAGTCCTCAGAATCTTGCCAATACACCGAACGAATTCGGGAAGTGGAAACTTGGATGCAATAATTTAAGCTGTAGCAAATAACAATAAGCGAAAAGAAGGGAAAAAGGTAGAACTAGATTATTAAACCATTTACTGGTTATAGTTCATACTGAGCTTAATTACAAGAGTGAAATAGATAAAGCGCAAATGCTATAAGGAAAAAGAGAGAAAAAACCCACGGACTCGGATGAAGAAATACCGGTCTCTGTGTTTACTCTTCCCGCGTATGCTGACGAAGTCAGCTGTCGCCGATCATGAACGTTTTAACGTGGCCGTGCAGAGATGTTGTCTCTGCTACTGGGCCGCGCGGAGGTACATAAATAGGCAGACTAATACGGCGGCCATATTGGGAATGTGCTGAGAGTATCAGAACGGTACAAACCGGATGGTAAATATGCTCCGTTCGATCCTCTCGAACCAAAATTTAGTGTCTATACAGATGATTTTTGAGGAACCTAATTATGTATACACCATTCATTAATCCGAAGTATAGATGTAGAATAAAGTCCTATCATAAACTGAATATAAGGACTAGCTCTAAGGGGGTAATTCAAGCTACAATTGACTCTACTCAATCTATGGGGTATACTCTGAGATGTAATAAGGTAAGTATTGAAGACTGACAGACTCACTTTCAGGTAAAATCTCCTTCTATTAGCATGAAACTGGTTATGCTAGGATAGTACCCTGGTCAAAACGGAGATAGTGATGGAAATTATGATGAAGAATAAGCTTAAATAATAGCATTTTCCCATGGAATAAATTCATTCAATCCCTTTTCACAGCTATTTAATGTAAAAATCCAGAAGACTTCTCTCTTTTTCCGAATTTTATGGTCTTCTTTCTGTCCTGGGTTCTTAATCTTTTCTAGGACAGTCCAAGAGAGGTCCTCGATTTTATGTCCATGCTGTGTCCAATGTGTGACCAACGGGGCACTTTCTTTACAGTTTCGAATGTTGGAAATATGCTCCAAAATTCGGATTTTGACTTCTCTTCCAGTTTCTCCTACATAGAGGAGAGGACAGGGACATCCAATTACATAGATACAATTGACTGTTTTACAATTGGTCATATCTGATAATTGGAAGTCGGTACGATTCCAGGAAAATATGTTGCCAACAATAGCTCTCGGACAGGCTTTACAGTTGCCACATCTATGATTGCCTGTAATGGGTCGATTACCATATATCGACTTTTGACAGAAGGTCTCGTTCTTAGGTACAATAGCTCTGACTAGTTTGTTCGCAATATTTTGGTTTCTCTTGAAGGATAGGAGAGGGCGCTCTAATGATGCTTGACTAGAATCGCTATTTAGAATGTGCCAGTTGGCAAAAATTATTTTCCTGATTTTATCATTAAGATTGGAGTGTTGAATGACACACGCTATAGAGGAAATAGATTTTTTGTTTTGTTTCTCAAACATGCTTGCTCTATTATAGTATTTGGCTCTTTTATATGAATCTCTAATCAGTTTTTTGGGATATCCTCGTAGCAGAAATTTCTGCTGTAGGATATTAGCATGGTATTCATAATCTCTCATGTTAGAGCAGTTTCTACGAACCCGTAGGAATTGGCTAAAGGGTATCCCTTGTTTCTGACTAGTAGGATGAAAACTATCATAATGTAATAGGGTATTCCTAGCTGTCGGTTTTGTAAACAATGACATCTCGAGTTTGAAGTTATTATGGCCAATCCAAATATCTAAGAATTCAACTTTATTTCTACTGGTGTGGATGGTGAACTTGAGGTTGGGATCACATAGGTTGATCCACTGACTAAATTCTGTCAAAGCGTCTTCTTCACCTTTCCATATGAAAAAAATGTCATCTATGAACCGTGACCAGCAGTGAACATTTTCATAGAATGGTGCCATCTCATTATAAATATGGGTTTCCTCAAAGGAGCCAACATAAATGTTGGCCACACTTGGGGCGCAGGCAGCTCCCATACTGACCCCTTTCTTCTGCTGATAGATTTGGCCATCGAATTCAAAAAAGTTTTCTTGTAGGACAATGTTGAGGCACTGTAAAATGAAGGAAGAATGTTCTGTATTACCTTCTGTTTCGAAGAGGCGTGCAACTGCTAGCCATGCTTCTTTCTGCGGGATGTTAGTATACAGTGCTTCAATGTCCATAGTTACTACTGTAGTAGTTGATTGATCGGATTGAACGGAAGACCTTCTAATTTGGCAATAATGTGGCTAGTGTCACGAATGAATGCTGGAAGTAATGCTACTCGCGGATTTAAAAATTTCTCAACATATTTGGAAAGAGGTTCTTTCAGTGCCCCTACAGTGGAGACAATAGGTCTCATAGGGGGGTCTGTCTCATTTTTATGTATTTTCGGGACCCCATAGAATACAGGGGTCCTGGTTTTCACTGGGTTGAGGTATTGGAACTCTTGTTGGCAAATAATCCCATTTTCTAAAGCTTCAGTACTTATGTTAGTTATCTCCCTCTTAACTCGTTCATGCCAGTTCTTCCCTGTCTTCTGGTAGTAGTCTGGTTGATTAAGCATAGTTTGAATTTTGGATTTATAGATTTCAGTTTCCAACAAAACTATACCTCCTCCTTTGTCACATGGTTTGACTGTAATAAGTTTGTCTTTTTGTAATCTTTGTAAGGCTTGATGTTCCCCTTGATTCAAATTAAAATATGGCTTTGGAACAAATTTCAACAGAGATTGGATCTTGTTCATCACTATATTCTCGAAGATTTTAATTTCAGGTCCCACCATATCAAGGTGGGGAGTAAAAGTAGAGGCAGGTTTCAACCCAGAGAGGTTGGATTCCCTAAAATCTGTTTTACCTTCAAAGTATCTAGAAAGCCTGATTCTCCGAAAGAAGGCATGCAAGTCTGAAAGCAGACCAAATTTATTAATGGAAGTAGTAGGGATAAATGACAACCCTTTCTTCAGTAATGACTCAGTGTCTATATCCATAGGTAAAGTGCTTAGATTGAAGACTGGTACTGTCTTTAATCCCGCCCATATTGTTGTCTCCTGGTTTGAAGGGTATGTGGAGGATTGTCCACATTCTGAAAATTGCCCCTCTGATAGTTTCTGTATCTCATTCGAGGTCTCCCTCCTCTGGATAAAAAATGGTTCGAGCGACTTGGGCCTTCATGGGGGCCTACCCTTACATTGTATTGTTCAGACTGGTTAAGAGTTCCTTCTCCCTCAGATTCTGAGGTATCGGAGAAGGTGACGATTTTCTTCGTCGTCCAAAATTGTCGATCTTGTTCTGAGGCGTTTCGTTGTTGATTCGCATAATGTCCATCTGATAAATACGGGTATGCTCGTTCTTTAGTGAACCATCTAATGTCCTTTTTTAGTTTGTCTGTTTTTCTCTTAACTAGATATAGGTTAAACGATTCAAGTTCTTGTTCGATGGTCTCTAACTGTTTCCTCGCTTCCTGTACTGAGTCATGTGTTTTCAATTCTTCTTCAAGTGACTGGATTTCTTTCATAAGGGTTTCCATTAATTCTCTAGCAGTCTCTATTATAAGGATCATCCAGTCTCGAGAACAACGATTGGAGATCAGAGACCATTTTTCCAGGAATTGTCTAATCTCTACAAAGAGACCTGGGATATTTCTCACCCTTAATCCTGCAGGAATAATCCCGGCTCTAAAATATTCTAGTATATAGTCTGCATGTAATTCTGTGCGTTTTGTTTTTTTCTTTAATTCCAATAATTTGAACCACCCTTCTTTGGGTTGGTTCAAGGAAATGGATGTTCCTGGTCCTGATCTAGGTTGTTCCAATAATTTAGCTAGGTCTTCCTCACTAAATCCAAATGTCTTAATAGACTCCATGATAGGGTCTATCCAAATACCGAGGGAAATTATTTTTCTTTTTTTCCCCCTTCTTAAACTAATTTTAGCTCAGACTCTAGATCAAATAAGTAGAAAAAATGTCCAAAACTAGGTGTGTTAGACAGTATATGTGTCATACATGTAGTATTCAAGGAAAAATTAAAAGTGAAAATAACCAAGGTGACTACTAGAGCTAGCACGAAGGAAACTAATTATAAATATACATAATATAGGATATATGATATAGAATAGCTACAAGAACAAACTACTACAAACCAAACCAGTACAAAACGAATAAGAAAAACAAACAAGCCCCAACGACAAAGTGTCGTAACTAAACAGCAATAATTATAAGGGGATTCCCTGAATTAAATAAGCGTAGCTCAAACAGGGAAATGACCAATGTAGAGAAAAACTACTATGAGAGCTACTAGAATAGCCATGAAGATACAATCGTCTTCACGTACCAACACTAGGGTCTAGAATGATGCTAACTATATATAGCTGACCAATTAATTGTTTATAATACCAGGCTGCTACAATTAGGTACTCAGTTACAGATAAAATGATCCTATTGCATAGTTAGTACAAACTTATTTTACAAATATAAATGTTTTATTATTCCATAATGATACAATCATAAAAAATATAAACATTAAATCAAAAAGATAAGAAAAACATACATACAAAGCACCTAAGACAAACATACCACATAAACACTGGATTATATAAATAAGAAAACGTGTCTTATTTACAGGTGAAACACCACATCAAGGAACTAATCCAAATAATAAGATTGAGACAATTTAGAGTGATAAAAATATACAAATATAAATTATTCTAATATATTAGTATTGATAATCTGATACATAGCTAAAGAGACAATATGAACATACTTCTATCCAAGTGGTACCGTAGGGACCAAAGGCCTACGCGCGTTTCGGTATTATAAGGTATAGTGAACAACCTTCCTCAGGGCCGTTCCCAGTGGTACTAGTATATGATACTCGAATCTTTAGCAGCCAAATCTTCTGGTCAGACTGATTATAGGTTTGTAGTGTTCTTTTTGATGATGTAGTCAAGAGTATCTGATAAAAAAATATATACTTTAATTTATATAGACATTTTGTATGAATTTTCGTGCTAGTTGTGTAGTAGTCACCTCACTAGGCGTGAGTTGTATGTCACAACCTAAAATGGCATATTATCTAGTCAAAAGTATGTGCCCAAAAGAGTAAAGTGGATTTTATATAGTGTAGTTAGTAGAAAAATATAAAAATAAAGTATAGAGCATAAAGTATATACATGTACAACTAATACATGCAGTATTGATTACTGTAATGCATGCCAGATGCCCCTAAAAGTTCCGATGATTAGTATGTAATTGGTGAATATCTTACATTCATCTATCCATATGTCTTGGTTCCCTTTTGGTGAGAACATGCAGCTTTATATGTGCCAGGTAATAGAAGTGATAAGTTTTAATATAGGCAAACCTTACTTGAAGAATCTTGTCTAGCGTTTTTATGGGATATTAATTCTTCTGACCATAGCTGCTTCACTGTAAGGCATAATGCTACCTATTATAATACAGAAAGATGGACTAAATAAATACCTGGAGCCACATAATGAGTAAATGAATAAATAAATAGATAATAGTGGTAAATTGACTATATAGTCAATATATATTATTATTGTAATTTATATAATCTACAATTCACCTAAGAATTAGCTGATGTCTGTTACTGAATTCGGCTCCGAATGGGACCCTGTATATAAATACGAGTCCTCAGAATCTTGCCAATACACCGAACGAATTCGGGAAGTGGAGACTTGGATGCAATAATTTAAGCTGTCCAGTTAAGGGTCCAGTTATCCCTTATTAGTGTAGAAGAGGTATTTCTAGCAACTTAGGCTGATGGAAGGTAGCTATAGCAGAGCAGCTTAGGCTGAACTAGGAGACATGCAAAGCTCCTGCTATACCACTGGTGTCATATGCACAATATCATAAGAAAACACAATACACAGATACACTAAAAATAAAGGTACTTTATTTTTATGACAATATGCTAAAAGTATCTTAGTGAGTACCCTCAGTATGAGGATGCCAAATATATACAAGATATATGTACACACTACAAAAAATATGCAGTAATAGCAAAAGGAAGTAATGCAAGCAATATAGAATTACAGTAGATTGCAATAGGAGCACATAGGTATAGGGGCAACACAACCATATACTCCACAAGTGGAATGCAAACCACGAATGGACCCCAAACCTATGTGAGCTTGTAGAGGGTCAAATAGACTGTAAGAAAACAGTGAGGGTTAGAAAAATAGCCCACCCCAAGACCCTGAAAAGTAGGTGTAAAGTGCACCTATATTCCCCAGAGAGCACAGAAGTCGTGATTTCCGGACGAGAGTACCTGTAGAACAAGAGGACCAAGTCCAAGAGTTGCGACAAAGTCGAGATTGGGCAGATGCCCAGGAAATGCCATCTTAGGGTGCAAAGAAGCCAGCAATGCAGTGTGGCGTGGGGAGGCAAGGACTTACCTCCACCAAACTTGGACTAAAGAGTCACTGGACTGTGGGAGTCACTTGGACAGGGGTGCTGAGTTCAAGGGACCTCGCTCGTCGTGCTGAGAGGAGACCCAGAGGACCGGTGATGCAGTTCTTTGGTGCCTGCGGTTGCAGGGGGACGATTCCGTCGACCTACAGGAGATTTCTTCGGAGCTTCTAGTGCAGAGAGGAGGCAGACTACCCCCACAGCATACACCACCAGGAAAACAGTCGAGAAGGCGGCAGGATCAGCGTTACAGTGTCGCAGTAGTCGTCTTTGCTACTTTGTTGCAGTTTTGCAGGCTTCCAGCACGGTCAGCAGTCGATTCCGTGGCAGAAGGTGAAGAGAGAGATGCAGAGGAACTCTGATGAGCTCTTGCATTCGTTATCTAAGGAATTCCCAAAAGCAGAGACCCTAAATAGCCAGAAAAGGAGGTTTGGCTACCTAGGAAGGAGGATAGGCTATCAACACCTGAAGGAGCCTATCAGAAGGAGTCTCTGACGTCACCTGCTGGCCCTGGCCACTCAGAGCAGTCCAGTGTGCCAGCAGCACCTCTGTTTCCAAGATGGCAGAGGTCTGGAGCACATTGGAGGAGCTCTGGGCACCTCCCAGGGGAGATGCAGGGCAGGGGAGTGGTCACTCCCCTTTCCTTTGTACAGTTTTGCGCCAGAGCAGGGCTGAGGGGTCCCTGAACCGGTGTAGACTGGCTTATGCAGAAATGGGCACCATCTGTGCCCATGAAAGCATTTCCAGAGGCTGGGGGAGGCTACTCCTCCCCTGCCTTAACACCTTTTTCCAAAGGGAGAGGGTGTAACACCCTCTCTCTGAGGAAGTCCTTTGTTCTGCCTTCCTGGGCCGAGCCTGGCTGGACCCCAGGAGGGCAGAAACCTGTCTGAGGGGTTGGCAGCAGCAGCAGCTGCAGTGAAACCCCAGAAAAGGCAGATTGGCAGTACCCGGGTCTGTGCTAGAGACCCGTGGGATCATGGGATTGTGCCAACAATGCCAGGATGGCATTGAGGGGGCAATTCCATGATCATAGACATGTTACATGGCCATATTCGGAGTTACCATTGTGAAGCTATACATAGGTAGTGACCTATGTGTAGTGCACGCGAGTAATGGTGTCCCCGCACTCAAAAAGTCCGGGGAATTTGCCCTGAACCATGTGGGGGCACCTTGGCTAGTGCCAGGGTGCCCACACACTAAGTAACTTTGCACCTAACCTTTACCAGGTAAAGGTTAGACATATAGGTGACTTATAAGTTACTTAAGTGCAGTGGTAAATGGCTGTGAAATAACGTGGACGTTATTTCACTCAGGCTGCAGTGGCAGGCCTGTGTAAGAATTGTCAGAGCTCCCTATGGGTGGCAAAATAAATGCTGCAGCCCATAGGGATCTCCCAGAACCCCAATACCCTGGGTACCTCAGTACCATATACTAGGGAATTATAAGGGTGTTCCAGTATGCCAATGTAAATTGGTGAAATTGGTCACTAGCCTGTTAGTGACAATTTGGAAAGAAATGAGAGAGCATAACCACTGAGGTTCTGGATAGCAGAGCCTCAGTGAGACAGATAGGCATCACACAGGGAACACATACATATAGGTCACAAACTTATGAGCACTGGGGTCCTGACTAGCAGGGTCCCAGTGACACATAACAAACATACTGAAAACATAGGGTCTTCACCATGAGCACTGGGCCCTGGCTAGCAGGATCCCAGTGAGACAGTGAAAACACCCTGACATACACTCACAAACAGGCCAAAAGTGCGGTAACAAGGCTAGAAAGAGGCTACTTTCTCACACTACCTATGTATAGCGTCACAATGGTAACTCCGAACATGGCCATGTAACATGTCTAAGATCATGGAATTGCCACCCCAATGCCAGACAATTCCATGATCCCCTGAGTCTCTAGCACAGACCCGGGTACTGCCAAACTGCCTTTCCCGGGGATTCACTGCAGCTGCTGCTGCCAACCCCTCAGACAGGTTTCTTCCCTCCTGGGGTCCAGGCGGCCCTGGCCCAGGAAGGCAGAACAAAGGATTTCCTCTGAGAGATGGTGTAACACCCTCTCCCTTTCGAAATAGTTGTGAAGGCTGGGAAGGAGTAGCCTCCCCCAGCCTCTGGAAATGCTTTGATGGGCACAGATGGTGCCCATCTCTGCATAAGCCAGTCTACACCGGTTCAGGGATCCCCCAGCCCTGCTCTGGCGCGAAACTGGACAAAGGAAAGGGGAGTAACCACTCCCCTGACCCGAACCTCCAAGGGGAGGTGCCCAGAGCTCCTCTAGTGTGTCCCAGACCTCTGCCATCCTGGAAACAGAGGTGTTTGTGGCACACTGGACTGTTCTCAGTGGCCAGTGCCAACAGGTGACGTCAGAGGCTCCTTCTGATAGGCTGTTACCTGTCTTGGTAGCCAATCCTCCTTCCTAGGTAGCCAAACCTCCTTTTCTGGCTCTTTAGGGTCTCTGCTTTGGGGATCTCACCAGATAACGAATGCAAGAGTTCACCAGAGTTCCTCTGCATCTCCTTCTTCACCTTCTGCCAAAGGATCGACCGATGACTGCTCAGGATGCCTGAAAAACTGCAACAAAGTAGCAAGACAACTACTAGCAACCTTGTATCGCTTCATCCTGCCCGCTTTCTCGACTGTTTCCAGGTGGTGCATGCTCTGGGTGTAGCCTGCCTCCTCTCTGCACCAGGAGCTCTGAAGAAATCTCCTGTGGGTCGACGGAATCTTCCCCCTGCAACTGCAGGCAACAAAAGACTGCATCACAGGTCCTCTGGGTCCCCTCTCAGCACGACGAGCGTGGTCCCTGGAACTCAGCAACTCTGTCTAAGTGACTCCCACAGTCCACTGACTCTTCAGTCCAAGTTTGGTGGAGGTAAGTTCTTGCCTCCCCACGCTAGACTGCATTGCTGGGAACCGCAAGTTTTGTAGCTACTCCGGCTCCTGTGCACTTTTCCAGGATTTCCTTCGTGTATAGCCAAGCCTGGGTCCCCAACACTCTAACCTCCAGTGCACAACCTCCTGAGTTGTCCTCCGGCAGCGTGGGACTCTCTTGTGCAACTTTGGGTGAGCACCATTTCACTCCAATTCGTAGTGCCTGTTCCAGAACTTCTGCGGGTGCTGCCTGCTTCTGAGTGGGCTCTTTGTTTTGCTGGACGCCCCCTCTGTCTCCTCACGCAATTGGTGACATCCTGGTCCCTCCTGGGCCACAGCAGCATCCAAAAACCCTAACCACGAGCTTTGCAGCTAGCAAGGCTTGTTTGCGGTCTTTCTGCGGGAAAATATTTCTGCACGACTCTTCATGACGTGGGACATCCATCCTACAAAGGGGAAGTTTCTAGCCCTTGTCGCTCGTGCAGAATCCTCAGCTTCTACCATCAGGTGGCAGCATCTTTGCACCCACAGCTGGCATTTCCTGGGCATCTGCCCACTCCCGACTTGATCGTGACTTTTGGACTTGGTCCCCTTGTTCCACAGGTACTCTCGTCTGGAAATCCATCGTTGCATTGCTGGTGTTGGTCTTTCCTGCAGAATTCCCTTATCACGACTTCTGTGCTCTTTGGGGAACTTAGGTGCACTTTGCTCCCACTTTTCAGGGTTTTGGGGTGGGCTATTTTTCTAACCCTCACTGTTTCCTTACAGTCCCAGCAACCCTCTACGAGGTCACATAGGTTTGGGGTCCATTCATGGTTCGCATTCCACTTCTGGAGTATATGGTTTGTGTTGCCCCTATCCCTATAGGCCCCCATTGCATTCTATTGTGACTATACATTGTTGGCACTGTTTTCTATTGCTAATACTGCATATTTTGGTATTGTGTACATATATTTTGTGTATATTTGCTATCCTCATACTGAGGGTACTCACTGAGATACTTTGGCATATTGTCATAAAAATAAAGTACCTTTATTTTTAGTATATCTGTGTATTGTGTTTTCTTATGATATTGTGCATATGACACTAGTGGTACTGTAGGAGCTTCACTTGTCTCCTAGTTCAGCCTAAGCTGCTCTGCTAAGCTACCTTTTCTATCAGCCTAAGCTGCTAGACACCCCGCTACACTAATAAGGGATACCTGGGCCTGGTGCAAGGTGTAAGTACCCCTTGGTACTCACTACAAGCCAGTCCAGCCTCCTACACTATGATGGACCCATAAGTGAACCCAACTACACCCTTAGTTTGACTGTTGCCAGCAGTCCCACCACTATTACCACTACTGCTAGGGGCACTAGAGTTTGATGTATTAGTGGTGGTTGGCTCAGGGGGTTTACCTGGACAGGACTTATCCCTTTGCCAATGGCCTTTATTTTTACACACATAGCAACAAGGCCAGAAAGAGGCTACTTTCTCACACTGCAGGTTAGAGTGTCGGGACCCAGGCTTGGCTGTGCTCGAAGGAAATCCTGGAAGAGTGCACAGGAGCCGGAGCAGCTGGAAATCACGCGGTATCCCGCAATGCAGTCTAGCGTGGGGAGGCAAGGACTTACCTCCACCAAACTTGGACTGAAGAGTCACTGGACTGTGGGAGTCACTGGGACAGTGTTGCTGAGTTCAGGGACAACGCTCGTCGTGCTGAGAGGGGACCCAGAGGACCGGTGATGCCGTCTTTTGTTGCCTGCGGTTGCAGGGGGAAGATTCCGTCGACCCACGGGAGATTTCTTCAGACCTCCAGGTGCAGAAAGGAGGAAGGCTACCCCCAGAGCATGCACCACCTGGAAACAGTCGAGAAAGCTGGCAGGATGAAGCGACACAAGGTTGCTAATAGTCGTCTTGCTACTTTGTTGCGGTTTTGCAGGCGTCCTGAGCAATCAGCGGTCGATCCTTTGGCAGAAGGTGAAGAGGGAGATGCAGAGGAACTCTGGTGAGCTCTTGCATTCGTTATCTAAAGAATCCCCCAAAGCAGAGACCCTAAATAGCCCGAAAAGGAGGTTTGGCTACCTAGGAAGAAGGATTGGCTACCAAGAGAGGTAAGAGCCTATCAGAAGGAGCCTCTGACGTCACCTGCTGGCACTGGCAACTCAAAGCAGTCCAGTGTGCCACAAACACCTCTGTTTCCAAGATGACAGAGGTCTGGTACAGATTGGAGGAGCTCTGGGCACCACCCCTGGGAGGTGCAGGTCAGGGGACTGGTCACTCCCCTTTCCTTTGTCCAGTTTTGCACCAGAGCAGGAATGGGGGACCCCTGAACCGGTGTAGACTGGTTTATGCAGAAATGGGCACCATCTGTGCCCATCAAAGCATTTGCAGAGGCTGGGGGAGGCTACTCCTCCCAAGCCTTCACACCTATTTCCAAAGGGAGAGGGTGTTACACCCTCTCTCAGAGGAAGTCCTTTGTTCTGCCTTCATGGGCCAGGGCTGCCTGGAACCCAGGAGGGCAGAAACCTGTCTGAAGGGTTGGCAGCAGCAGCTGCAGTGGAGACCCCGGAAAGGCAGTTTGGCAGTACCCAGGTTCTGTGTTAGAGGCCCGGGGGATCATGGAATTGTCCCCCCAATACCAGAATGCCTATGGGGTGCCAATTCCATGACCTAAGACATGTTACATGGCCATGTTCAGAGTTACCATTGTGACGCTGTACATAGGTAGTGACCTATGTACAGTGCACGCTTGTAATGGTGTCCCCGCACTCACAAAGTCCAGGGAATTTGCCCTGAACGATGTGGGGGCACCTTGGCTAGTGCCAGGGCGCCCTCACACTAAGTAACCTTGCACCCAACCTTCACCAGGTGAAGGTAAGACATATAGGTGACTTATTGTAGGAGGCTGGACTGGCTTGTAGTGAGTACCAAGGGGTACTTACACCTTGCACCAGGCCCAGGTATCCCTTATTAGTGTATAGGGTGTCTAGCAGCTTAGGCTGATAGATAATGGTAGCTTAGCAGAGCAGCTTAGGCTGAACTAGGAGACGAACGAAGCTCCTACAGTACCACTAGTGTCACTTTCACAATATCATAAGAAAACACAATACACAGATATACTAAAAATAAAGGTACTTTTTTTTATGACAATATGCCAAAAGTATCTCAGTGAGTACCCTCAGTATGAGGATAGCAAATATACACAAGATACATGTACACAATACCAAAAATATGCAGTATAGTCTTAGAAAACAGTGCAAACAATGTATAGTTACAATAGGATGCAATGGGGACACATAGGGATAGGGGCAACACAAACCATATACTCCAAAAGTGGAATGTGAACCACGAATGGACCCCAAACCTATGTGACCTTGTAGAGGGTCGCTGGGACTGTAAGAAAACAGTGAGGGTTAGAAAAATAGCCCACCCCAAGACCCTGAAAAGTGAGTGCAAAGTGCACTAAAGTTCCCCAACGGACATAGAAGTCGTGATAGGGGAATTCTGCAGGAAAGACACAAACCAGCAATGCAACAACTATGGATTTCCAAACGAGGGTACCTGTGGAACAAGGGAATCAAGTCCAAAAGTCACAAGCAAGTCGGACATGGGCAGATGCCCAGGAAATGCCAGCTGTGGGTTCAAAGAAGCTGCTACTAGGCAGTAGAAGCTGAGGATTCTGCAGGAACGACAAGGGCTAGAGACTTACCCTATGGAGGATGGATGTCCCACGTCGTTAATAGTCGTGCAGAAGTGTTTCCCGCCGAAAGACCGCCAACAAGCCTTGCTAGCTGCAAATCGTGCGGTTAAGGTTTTTGGATGCTGCTGTGGCCCAGGAGGAACCAGGATGTCGCCAATTGGGTCAGGGGACAGAGGGGGCGCCCAGCAAGACAAGGATTCCACTCAAAAGCAGGCAGTACCCGCAGAAGTGCCAGAACAGGCACTACAAAGAGGAGTGAAACGGTGCTCACCCGAAGTTGCACAAAGGAGTCCCACGCTGCAGTGCCGTGGACCCAGGCTTGGCTGTGCACAAGGGATTTCCGCCGGAAGTGCACAGAGGCCAGAGTAGCTGCAAAAGACGCGGTTCCCAGCAATGCAGTTTAACGTAGGGAGGCAAGGACTTACCTCCACCAAACTTGTACTGAAGAATCACTGGACTGTGGGAGTCACTTGGACAGAGTTTTCTAGATTCAAGGGACCTCGCTCGTCGTGCTGAGAGGAGACCCAGGGGACCGGTAATGCAGTTCATTGGTCCCTGCGGTTGCACGGGGACGATTCCATCGGCCACCGGGAGATTTCTTCGGAGCTTCTAGTGCAGAGAGGAGGCAGACTACCCCCACAGCATGAACCACCAGGAAAACAGTCGAGAAGGCGGCAAGATCAGCGTTACAGAGTTGCAGTAGTCGTCTTCGCTACTTTGTTGCAGTTTTGCAGGCTTCCAGCGCGGTCAGCAGTCGATTCCTTGGCAGAAGGTGAAGAGAGAGATGCAGAGGAACTCTGATGAGCTCTTGCATTCGTTATCTAAGGAATTCCCCAAAGCAGAAACCCTAAATAGCCAGAAAAGAGGGTTTGGCTACTTAGGAGAGAAGATAGGCTAGCAACACCTGAAGGAGCCTATCAGAAGGAGTCTCTGACGTCACCTGCTGGCCCTGGCCACTCAGAGCAGTCCAGTGTGCCAGCAGCACCTCTGTTTCCAAGATGGCAGAGGTCCGGAGCACACTGGAGGAGCTCTGGGCACCTCCTAGGGGAGGTGCAGGAGAGTGGTCACTCCCCTTTCCTTTGTCCAGTTTCGCGCCAGAGCAGGGCTGAGGGTCCCTGAACCGTTGTAGACTGGCTTATGCAGAAATGGGCACCATCTGTGCCCATGAAAGCATTTCCAGAGGCTGGGGGAGGCTACTCCTCCCCTGCCTTCACTCCATTTTCCAAAGGGAGAGGGTGTAACACCCTCTCTCTGAGAAAGTCCTTTGTTCTGCCATCCTGGGCCAAACCTGGCTGGACCCCAGGAGGGTAGAAACCTGTCTGAGGGGTTGGCAGCAGCAGCAGCTGCAGTGAAACCCCGGGAAAGGCAGTTTGGCAGTACCAGGGTCTGAGCTACAGACCCGTGGGATCATGGGATTGTGCCAACTATGCAAGGATGGCATAGTGGGGGCAATTCCATGATCATAGACATGTTACATGGCCATATTCGGAGTTACCATTGTGAAGCTACACATAGGTAGTGACCTATGTGTAGTGCATGAGTGTAATGGTGTCCCCGCACTCACAAAGTATTGGGAATTTGCCCTGAACAATGTGGGGGCACCTTGGCTAGTGCCAGGGTGCCCTCACACTAAGTAACTTTGCACCTAACCTTTACCAGGTAAAGGTTAGACATATAGGTGACTTATAAGTTACTTAACTGCAGTGGTAAATGGCTGTGAAATAACGTGGACGTTATTTCACTCAGGCTGCAGTGGCAGGCCTGTGTAAGATTTGTCAGAGTTCCCTATGGGTGGCAAAAGAAATGCTGCAGCCCATAGGGATTTCCTGGAACCCCAATACCCTGGGTACCTCATTACCATATACTAGGGAATTATAAGGGTGTTCCAGTATGCCAATGTGAATTGGTGAAATTGGTGACATTGGGCTTTTTGTCTTGCTCGACGTCCCCTCTCTCTTCAGGTCCAATTTGCGACCTCCTGGTCCCTCCTGGGCCCCAGCAGCGTCCAAAAACGCCAAACGCACGATTTGCGACTAACAAGGCTTGTTGGCGTCCTTTTGGCGGGAAAACACTTCTGCACGACTCTACAAGGCGAGTGGGATCCGTCCACCAAAGGGGAAGTCTCTAGCCCTTTTCGTTCCTGCAGAAACCTCAGCTTCTTCTGTCCAGTAGAAGCTTCTTTGCACCCGCAGCTGGCATTTCCTGGGCATATGCCCATCTCCGACTTGCTTGTGACTTTTGGACTTGGTCCCCTTGTTCCACAGGTACCCTAGATTGGAAATCCACAGTTGTTGCATTGCTGGTTTGTGTCTTTCCTGCATTATTCCTCTAACACGACTTCTTTGTCCTTAGGGGAACTTTAGTGCACTTTGCACTCACTTTTCAGGGTCTTGGGGAGGGTTATTTTTCTAACTCTCACTATTTTCTAATAGTCCCAGCGACCCTCTACAAGGTCACATAGGTTTGGGGTCCATTCGTGGTTCGCATTCCACTTTTGGAGTATATGGTTTGTGTTGCCCCTATCCCTATGTTTCCCCATTGCATCCTATTGTAACTATACATTGTTTGCACTGTTTTCTAAGACTATACTGCATATTTTTGCTATTGTGTATATATATCTTGTGTATATTTGCTATCCCCTCACTGAGGGTACACTCTAAGATACTTTGGCATATTGTCATAAAAAATAAAGTACCTTTATTTTTAGTATAACTGTGTATTGTGTTTTATTATGATATTGTGCATATGACACTAGGTGGTACTGTAGTAGCTTCACACGTCTCCTAGTTCAGCCTAAGCTGCTCTGCTAAGCTACCATTATCTATCAGCCTAAGCTGCTAGACACCCTATACACTAATAAGGGATAACTGGGCCTGGTGCAAGGTGCAAGTACCCCTTGGTACTCACTACAAGCCAGTCCAGCCTCCTACATTGGTGGCAGCGGTGGGATAAGTGCTTTGAGACTACTTACCACTCTTGTCATTGTACTTTTCATAAGAGAAAAATATACAAAACAAGGTCAGTGTATATACACATAGCCAAAAAGTTTTGCATTTCCTCTTTTCACTCTTTTCTAAGTGCTGAAAAGTACTTCTAAACTTTCAAAAAGTTCTTAAAAGTTTAAAAAGTTTTTTTCTGTCTTTCCAAAAAGTTCTGAAAACTTTTTTCTCTTTTTCTATCACTTTAACTCTCTCTAAAAATGTCTGGCACAGGCCAAAATGTTGATCTGCCCAAACTTGCATATGACAACCTTAGCTGGAAAAGAGCAAGGAGTCTCTGTATAGAGAGAGGTTTGAGTGTAGGGAAGAATCCTTCCTTGGAACTGTTACTTAACATGCTTAGAGAACAGGATAAGGCCATAGGTGCCTCATCTGTTGAAAAAGTACCTAATAGTTCCCAATCTGATTCAGGGACTCCCCCAGGAAAAGATTCAGGAAATAAACTCCCTAGCCTGCCCATTACTAGACAGTCTAGCATAGTTGGTAATGATGATGAGCCACACCATACAAATAGTGTTGTCTCACATCATAACAAAAGCATTTATTCTCACCATACTGGTAGTAATGTTTCTGTTAGCCAAGCTGTTAGGGTGGCTTCTGTAAGGGACAGGTCTCCTTCTGTTCATTCCCATCATACCTCTGTATCTAGGAATGTCCCTCCCACCAACCCTGATGACAGAATGTTAGAGAGGGAACTCAATAAGTTGAGGGTGGAACAAACCAGACTGAAGCTTAAAAAGCAACAGCTGGATTTGGATAGACAGTCTTTAGAACTAGAGAAGGAAAGACAGAAGTTGGGTTTAGAAACCCATGGTGGCAGCAGCAGTATTCCCCATAGTCATCCTGCAAAAGAGCATGATTCCAGGAATCTGCACAAGATAGTTCCCCCTTATAAGGAGGGGGATGACATTAACAAGTGGTTTGCTGCACTTGAGAGGGCCTGTGTTGTACAGGGTGTCCCTCAAAGGCAGTGGGCTGCTATCCTATGGCTATCATTTAGTGGAAAAGGTAGGGATAGGCTCCTTACTGTGAAAGAAAATGATGCTAATAATTTCCAAGTTCTTAAGAATGCACTCCTGGATGGTTATGGCTTAACCACTGAACAGTACAGGATAAAGTTCAGAGAGACCAAAAAGGAGTCTTCACAAGACTGGGTTGATTTCATTGACCATTCAGTGAAGGCCTTGGAGGGGTGGTTACATGGCAGTAAAGTTACTGATTATGACAGCCTGTACAACTTAATCCTGAGAGAGCATATTCTTAATAATTGTGTGTCTGATTTGTTGCACCAGTACTTGGTGGACTCTGATCTGACCTCTCCCCAAGAATTGGGAAAGAAGGCAGACAAATGGGTCAGAACAAGAGTGAACAGAAAAGTTCATACAGGGGGTGACAAAGATGGCAACAAAAAGAAGGATGGTAAGTCTTCAGACAAGGGTGGGGACAAATCTAAAAATGAGTCTTCATCAGGCCCACAAAAACACTCTGGTGGGGGTGGTGGGTCCAAATTCTCCTTTAATCAGAACAAGGAAAAGAAACCATGGTGCTATTTATGTAAAATAAAAGGCCATTGGACAACAGATCCCAGTTGTCCAAAGAAAGGCACCAATGCTCCTACCACTACAACCCCTACTGCTACCCCTAGTGTCCCTACTAATAGCAGTGGTGGTGGGAGCAAACCTACTAATAGCCAATCCAAGGGAGTAGCTGGGCTCACTTTTGGTAATTTAGTTGGGGTTGGCCTTGTTAGGGAGGCCACAGAGGCTGTGTTAGTCTCTGAGGGGGCTATTGATTTAGCCACCTTAGTTGCTTGTCCCCTTAATATGGATAAGTACAAGCAGCTACCCCTAATAAATGGTGTTGAGGTTCAGGCCTACAGGGACACTGGTGCCAGTGTGACTATGGTCATAGAGAAACTGGTCCACCCTGAACAACACCTACTTGGTCACCAGTACCAAGTAACCGATGCGCACAACAACACACTTAGCCACCCCATGGCTGTTGTTAATCTCAACTGGGGGGGGGTTACTGGTCCAAAGAAAGTTGTGGTAGCCACAGATTTACCTGTCGACTGTCTACCAGGAAATGATTTGGAGACATCAGCTCGGTCAGATGTGGAGTTGGAGGCCCATGCAGCAATGCTGGGCATCCCAGGGCATATTTTTGCTTTGACAAGGGCTCAGGCCAAAAAGCAAAAAGGACAGGGAAGCTTGGATCCTGGAACAATGGACCAAGTGCTCCCTAAAGCTAGGGCTAGTAGAAGCAAACCACTTCCTACTATCCCTCCCTCTACAGTGGATTCAACTTCTGAGGAAAAAGAATTCCCTCCCTGTGCAGAACCTACACCAGAGGAGCTGGAAGCAGACACTGCTGAGCTTTTGGGTGAAGGGGGGCGTGCCAGAGAGGAGCTGAGTGTGGCACAGCAAACCTGTCCCACATTAGAGGGTCTCAGACAGCAAGCTGTCAAACAGGCTAATGGGGATGTCAGTGACTCTCACAGAGTTTACTGGGAGGACAACCTCTTGTACACTGAGCATAGGGATCCTAAACCTGGAGCTGCCAGGAGATTAGTGATTCCTCAGGAGTACAGAAAGTTCCTCCTAACACTGGCACATGACATTCCCTTAGCTGGGCATCTAGGACAAATGAAAACTTGGGACAGGCTTGTTCCCCTGTTTCATTGGCCTAGGATGTCTGAGGACACAAAGGAATTTTGTAAGTCCTGTGAAACCTGTCAAGCCAGTGGCAAGACAGGTGGCACCCCAAAGGCACCCCTTATCCCACTGCCTGTGGTTGGGGTTCCCTTTGAAAGGGTAGGGGTTGACATAGTTGGCCCCCTTGACCCTCCTACTGCTTCAGGCAATAGGTTTATCTTAGTGGTAGTGGACCATGCCACAAGATATCCTGAAGCTATTCCTTTAAGGACCACTACAGCACCTGCAGTGGCAAAGGCCCTCCTGGGAATATTTTCCAGGGTGTGCTTCCCAAAGGAAGTAGTATCAGACAGAGGAAGCAATTTCATGTCTGCATACTTAAAGGCCATGTGAAAGGAGTGTGGTGTAACGTACAAGTTCACAACACCCTATCATCCACAAACAAATGGACTGGTGGAGAGATTTAATAAAACTCTCAAAGGCATGATTATGGGTCTCCCTGAAAAACTCCGCAGGAGATGGGATATCCTTCTACCATGCCTCCTTTTTGCTTACAGGGAGGTACCCCAGAAAGGAGTGGGCTTCAGCCCCTTTGAACTTCTTTTTGGACACCCTGTTAGGGGTCCACTCACACTTGTAAAGGAGGGTTGGGAACAACCTTTAAAAGCTCCTAAGCAGGATATTGTGGATTATGTACTTGGCCTCAGATCAAGGATGGCTGAGTACATGAAAAAGGCCAGTAAAAACCTTCAGGCCAGCCAAGAGCTCCAGAAGCAATGGCATGATCAGAAGGCTGTTTTGGTTCAGTACCAACCAGGGCAGAAAGTGTGGGTCTTGGAGCCTGTGGCCCCAAGAGCACTCCAAGATAAATGGAGTGGTCCCCACACAATTGTTGAAAAGAAGGGAGAAGTCACCTATTTAGTTGACTTAGGCACTGCCAGGAGTCCCCTTAGGGTGCTCCATGTCAACCGCCTGAAACCCTACTATGACAGGGCTGATCTCACCCTGCTCATGGCAACTGATGAGGGACAGGAAGAAGACAGTGATCCTCTACCTGATCTCTTCTCTTCCACAGATCAAGATGCTCTTGTGGAAGGTGTAGTTTTGGCTGATTGTCTTACTGCTGAGCAGAAAGATAATTGCATAAATCTCCTAGATCAATTCTCTGAACTCTTCTCTACTGTGCCAGGTACCACTTCTTAGTGTGAACACACTATAGATACTGGAGACAGTTTACCTGTCAAAAGTAAGATCTATAGGCAGCCTGACCATGTCAGGGACTGCATAAAGCAAGAGGTCCAGAAAATGTTAGAACTAGGAGTGGTTGAGCACTCTGACAGTCCATGGGCTTCTCCTGTGGTACTGGTACCAAAACCCCATTCCAAAGATGGAAAGAAGGAAATGCGGTTTTGTGTAGACTATAGAGGTCTCAACTTGGTAACCAAAACTGATGCTCACCCTATACCAGTGGTTCCCAAACTTTTTCTATCCCCGGCTCCTTTGACCTATTGGCCGTGTTGGCCACGGCTCCCCATTATGTTACTTTTTTTTGGCGGGTGGGGGAACGTAATCCCAGCCTGTACCTGTACCTACACTATTTACAGTTTGACTTCTTAATTCTCTCGTTCAGGTTCCTGAAAACCATTTATTTTAAACTATTTCTTTTATTTTGTCATAGGGATATTATTAATGGTACTCTGGCGCCCTCCGCTGGTCACAATAATTAATGCAGAGTGTTTTGTTTCCAAAACCACGGTGAAAAGCTACCGATTAAAAGCACCTCCGAGTGGTTTCCAGACTGTGTGCGGCGCCCCTGGCTAATTTTGACGGCGCACCAAGGAGCCGCGGCGCACAGTTTGGGAACCACTGCCCTATACCCAGGGCAGATGAGCTCATAGATACACTGGCATCTGCCAAGTATCTAAGCACTTTTGATTTGACTGCAGGGTATTGGCAGATCAAATTGTCAGAAGATGCTAAACCTAAGACTGCATTTTCTACCATTGGAGGACATTACCAGTTTACTGTAATGCCTTTTGGTTTGAAAAATGCACCTGCCACTTTTCAGAGGTTGGTGAACACAGTCCTGCAAGGGCTGGAAGCTTTCAGTGCAGCATATTTGGACGATATAGCTGTCTTTAGCTCCAGCTGGGATGATCACCTGGTCCACCTATGGAAAGTTTTGGAGGCCCTGCAAAAGGCAGGCCTCACTATCAAGGCTTCAAAGTGCCAGATAGGGCAGGGTAAGTTGGTTTATCTGGGACACCTTGTTGGTGGGGAACAGATTGCACCACTTCAGGGGAAAATCCAAACTATTATTGATTGGGTTCCCCCTACCACTCAGACTCAGGTGAGAGCCTTCCTAGGCCTCACTGGGTATTACAGGAGGTTCATTAAGAACTATGGCTCCATTGCAGCCCCTCTTAATGACCTCACATCCAAGAAAATGCCTAAAAAGGTATTATGGACAGCAAACTGTCAGAAAGCTTTTGAGGAGCTGAAGCAGGCCATGTGCTCTGCACCTGTCCTGAAAAGCCCTTGTTACTCTAAAAAATTCTATGTCCAAACTGATGCATCTGAATTAGGAGTAGGGGCAGTCCTATCACAACTTAATTCTGAGGGCCAGGATCAACCTGTTGCTTTTATTAGTAGAAGGTTGACTCCTAGAGAAAAGCGTTGGTCTGCCATTGAGAGGGAGGCCTTTGCAGTGGTCTGGGCTCTGAAGAAGTTGAGGCCATACCTGTTTGGCACTCACTTCATTGTTCAGACAGACCACAAACCTCTACTTTGGCTAAAACAAATGAAAGGTGAAAATCCTAAATTGTTGAGGTGGTCCATATCCCTATAGGGAATGGACTATACAGTGGAACATAGACCTGGGAGTAGCCACTCCAATGCAGATGGACTCTCCAGATATTTCCACTTAGACAATGAAGACTCATCAGGGCATGGCTAGTCTTATTGTCCTTCGTTTGGGGGGGGGGTTGTGTAGGAAAGTACCATCTTGCCTGGCATGTTACCCCCATTTTTCACTGTATATATGTTGTTTTAGTTGTATGTGTCACTGGGACCCTGGTAACCCAGGGCCCCAGTGCTCATAAGTGTGCCTGAATGTGTTACCTGTGTAGTGACTAACTGTCTCACTGAGGCTCTGCTAACCAGAACCTCAGTGGTTATGCTCTCTCATTTCTTTCCAAATTGTCACTGACAGGCTAGTGACCATTTTTACCAATTTACATTGGCCTACTGGAACACCCTTATAATTCCCTAGTATATGGTACTGAGGTACCCAGGGTATTGGGGTTCCAGGAGATCCCTATGGGCTGCAGCATTTCTTTTGCCACCCATAGGGAGCTCTGACAATTCTTACACAGGCCTGCCACTGCAGCCTGAGTGAAATAACGTCCACGTTATTTCACAGCCATTTTACACTGCACTTAAGTAACTTATAAGTCACCTATATGTCTAACCTTTACCTGGTAAAGGTTAGATGCAAAGTTACTTAGTGTGAGGGCACCCTAGCACTAGCCAAGGTGCCCCCACATTGTTCAGAGCCAATTCCCTGAACTTTGTGAGTGCGGGGACACCATTACACGCGTGCACTACATATAGGTCACTACCTATATGTAGCTTCACAATGGTAACTCCGAATATGGCCATGTAACATGTCTATGATCATGGAATTGCCCACTCTATGCCATCCTGGCATAGTTGGCACAATCCCATGATCCCAGTGGTCTGTAGCACAGACCCTGGTACTGCCAAACTGCCCTTCCTGGGGTTTCACTGCAGCTGCTGCTGCTGCCAACCCCTCAGACAGGCATCTGCCCTCCTTGGGTCCAGCCAGGCCTGGCCCAGGATGGCAGAACAAAGAACTTCCTCTGAGAGAGGGTGTGACACCCTCTCCCTTTGGAAAATGGTGTGAAGGCAGGGGAGGAGTAGCCTCCCCCAGCCTCTGGAAATGCTTTGTTGGGCACAGAGGTGCCCAATTCTGCATAAGCCAGTCTACACCGGTTCAGGGGACCCCTTAGCCCTGCTCTGGCGCGAAACTGGACAAAGGAAAGGGGAGTGACCACTCCCCTGACCTGCACCTCCCCTGGGAGGTGTCCAGAGCTCCTCCAGTGTGCTCCAGACCTCTGCCATCTTGGAAACAGAGGTGCTGCTGGCACACTGGACTGCTCTGAGTGGCCAGTGCCACCAGGTGACGTCAGAGACTCCTTGTGATAGGCTCCTTCAGGTGTTGCTAGCCTATCCTCTCTCCTAGGTAGCCAAACCCTCTTTTCTGGCTATTTAGGGTCTCTGTCTCTGGGGAAACTTCAGATAACGAATGCAAGAGCTCATCCGAGTTCCTCTGCATCTCTCTCTTCACCTTCTGATAAGGAATCGACTGCTGACCGCGCTGGAAGCCTGCAAACCTGCAACATAGTAGCAAAGACGACTACTGCAACTCTGTAACGCTGATCCTGCCGCCTTCTCGACTGTTTTCCTGCTTGTGCATGCTGTGGGGGTAGTCTGCCTCCTCTCTGCACCAGAAGCTCCGAAGAAATCTCCCGTGGGTCGACGGAATCTTCCCCCTGCAACCGCAGGCACCAAAAAGCTGTATTACCGGTCCCTTGGGTCTCCTCTCAGCACGACGAGCGAGGTCCCTCGAATCCAGCGACTCTGTCCCAGTGACCCCCACAGTCCAGTGACTCTTCAGTCCAAGTTTGGTGGAGGTAAGTCCTTGCCTCACCTGGCTGGGCTGCATTGCTGGGCACCGCGACTTTGCAGCTACTCCGGCCCCTGTGCACTTCCGGCGGAAATCCTTTGTGCACAGCCAAGCCTGGGTCCACGGCACTCTAACCTGCATTGCACGACTTTCTAAGTTGGTCTCCGGCGACGTGGGACTCCTTTGTGCAACTTCGGCGAGCACCGTTTCACGCATCCTCGTAGTGCCTGTTTCTGGCACTTCTCTGGGAGCTACCTGCTTCAGTGAAGGCTCTTTGTCTTGCTCGACGTCCCCTCTCTCTTCAGGTCCAATTTGCGACTTCCTGGTCCCTCCTGGGCCCCAGCAGCGTCCAAAAACGCCAAACGCACGATTTGCGACTAGCAAGGCTTGTTGGCGTCCTTTCGGCAGGAAAACACTTCTGCACGACTTTCCAAGGCGAGAGGGATCTGTCCACCAAAGGGGAAGTCTCTAGCCCTTTTCGTTCCTGCAGAAACCTCAGCTTCTTCTGTCCAGTAGAAGCTTCTTTGCACCCGCAGCTGGCATTTCCTGGGCATCTGCCCATCTCCGACTTGCTTGTGACTTTTGGACTTGGTCCCCTTGTTCCACAGGTACCCTAGATTGGAAATCCACAGTTGTTGCATTGCTGATTTGTGTCTTTCCTGCATTATTCCTCTAACACGACTTCTTTGTCCTTAGGGGAACTTTAGTGCACTTTGCACTCACTTTTCAGGGTCTTGGGGAGGGTTATTTTTCTAACTCTCACTATTTTCTAATAGTCCCAGCGACCCTCTACAAGGTCACATAGGTTTGGGGTCCATTCGTGGTTCGCATTCCACTTTTGGAGTATATGGTTTGTGTTGCCCCTATCCCTATGTTTCCCCATTTCATCCTATTGTAGCTATACATTGTTTGCACTGTTTTCTAAGACTATACTGCATATTTTTGCTATTGTGTATATATATCTTGTGTATATTTCCTATCCTCTCACTGAGGGTACACTCTAAGATACTTTGGCATATTGTCATAAAAATAAAGTACATTTATTTTTAGTATAACTGTGTATTGTGTTTTCTTATGATATTGTGCATATGACACTAAGTGGTACTGTAGTAGCTTCACACGTCTCCTAGTTCAGCCTAAGCTGCTCTGCTAAACTACCATTATCTATCAGCCTAAGCTGCTAGACACCCTATACACTAATAAGGGATAACTGGGCCTGGTGCAAGGTGCAAGTACCCCTTGGTACTCACTACAAGCCAGTCCAGCCTCCTACAGGTAGTGCTTTACTTCTACTAGCCCTAGCTTTAGGGAGCACTTGGTCCATTCTTCCAGGATCCAAGTCACCCTGTCCTTTTTGCTTTTTGGCCTGAGCCCTTGTCAAAGCAAAAATATGCCCTGGAATGCCCAGCATTGCTGCATGAGCCTCCAACTCCACTTCTGCCCAAGCTGATGTCTCTAAATCATTCCCTAATAGACAGCCTACAGGTAAATCTGAGACAACAACAACTTTCTTTGGGCCAGTAACCGCCCCCCAGTTGAGATTTACAACAGCCATGGGGTGGCTAAGGGTGTTGTTATGAGCATCGGTTACTTGGTACTGGTGACCAAGTAGGTGTTGTTCAGGGTGGACCAGTTTCTCTATTACCATTGTAACACTGGCACCAGGGTCCCTGTAGGCCTGAACCTCAACACCATTTATTAGGGGTAGTTGCTTGTACTTATCCTTGTTAAGGGGACAAGCAACCAAGGTGGCTAAATCAATAGCCCCCTCAGAGACTAACACAGCCTTTGTGGTCTCCCTAATTAGACCAACCCCAACTAAGTTACCAAAAGTGAGCCCAGCTACTCCCTTGGATTGGCTATTAGTAGGTTGTAGGAGGCTGGACTGGCTTGTAGTGAGTACCAAGGGGTACTTGCACCTTGCACCAGGCCCAGTTATCCCTTATTAGTGTATAGGGTGTCTAGCAGCTTAGGCTGATAGATAATGGTAGCTTAGCAGAGCAGCTTAGGCTGAACTAGGAGACGTGTGAAGCTACTACAGTACCACCTAGTGTCATATGCACAATATCATAATAAAACACAATACACAGTTATACTAAAAATAAAGGTACTTTATTTTTTATGACAATATGCCAAAGTATCTTAGAGTGTACCCTCAGTGAGGGGATAGCAAATATACACAAGATATATATACACAATAGCAAAAATATGCAGTATAGTCTTAGAAAACAGTGCAAACAATGTATAGTTACAATAGGATGCAATGGGGAAACATAGGGATAGGGGCAACACAAACCATATACTCCAAAAGTGGAATGCGAACCACGAATGGAGCCCAAACCTATGTGACCTTGTAGAGGGTCGCTGGGACTATTAGAAAATAGTGAGAGTTAGAAAAATAACCCTCCCCAAGACCCTGAAAAGTGAGTGCAAAGTGCACTAAAGTTCCCCTAAGGACAAAGAAGTCATGTTAGAGGAATAATGCAGGAAAGACAGAAACCAACAATGCAACAACTGTGGATTTCCAATCTAGGGTACCTGTGGAACAAGGGGACCAAGTCCAAAAGTCACAAGCAAGTCGGAGATGGGCAGATGCCCAGGAAATGCCAGCTGCGGGTGCAAAGAAGCTTCTACTGGACAGAAGAAGCTGAGGTTTCTGCAGGAACGAAAAGGGCTAGAGACTTTCCCTTTGGTGGACAAATCCCTCTCGCCGTGGAGAGTCGTGCAGAAGTGTTTTCCCGCCGAAAGAACGCCAACAAGCCTTTGCTAGCTGCAAATCGTGCTGTTAGCGTTTTTGGACGCTGCTGTGGCCCTGGAGGGACCAGGAGGTCGCAAATTGGACCAGGAGAGAGAGGGGACGTCGAGCAATACAAGAAGCCCTCTCAGCAGCAGGTAGCATCCGGAGAAGTGCCAGAAACAGGCACTACGAGGATGTGTGAAACGGTGCTCACCCAAAGTCGCACAAAGGAGTCCCACGTCGCCGGAGACCAACGTAGAAAGTCGTGCAATGCAGGTTAGAGTGCTGTGGACCCAGGCTTGGCTGTGCACAAAGGATTTCCGCCAGAAGTGCACAGGGGCCGGAGCAGCTGCAAAAGTCGCGGTTCTCAGCAATGCAGCCCAGCGAGGTGAGGCAAGGACTTACCTCCACCAAACTTGGACTGAAGAGTCACTGGACTGTGGGGGTCACTTGGACAGAGTCGCTGGATTCGAGGGACCTCGCTCGTTGTGCTGAGAGGAGACCCAAGGGACCGGTAATGCAGCTCTTTGGTGCCTGCGGTTGCAGGGGGAAGATTCCGTCGACCCACGGGAGATTTCTTCGGAGCTTCTGGTGCAGAGAGGAGGCAGACTACCCCCACAGCATGCACAAGCAGGAAAACAGTCGAGAAGGCGGCAGGATCAGCGTTACAGAGTTGCAGTAGTCGTCTTTGCTACTATGTTGCAGGTTTGCAGGCTTCCAGCGCGGTCAGCAGTCGATTCCTTGGCAGAAGGTGAAGAGAGAGATGCTGAGGAACTCGGATGAGCTCTTGCATTCGTTATCTGAAGTTTCCCCAGAGACAGAGACCCTAAATAGCCAGAAAAGAGGGTTTGGCTACCTAGGAGAGAGGATAGGCTAGTAACACCTGAAGGAGCCTATCACAAGGAATCTCTGACGTCACCTGGTGGCACTGGCCACTCAGAGCAGTCCAGTGTGCCAGCAGCACCTCTGTTTCCAAGATGGCAGAGGTCTGGAGCACACTGGAGGAGCTCTGGACACCTCCCAGGGGAGGTGCAGGTCAGGAGAGTGGTCACTCCCCTTTCCTTTGTCCAGTTTCGCGCCAGAGCAGGGCTAAGGGGTCCCCTGAACCGGTGTAGACTGGCTTATGCAGAATTGGGCACATCTGTGCCCAACAAAGCATTTCCAGAGGCTGGGGGAGGCTACTCCTCCCCTGCCTTCACACCATTTTCCAAAGGGAGAGGGTGTAACACCCTCTCTCAGAGGAAGTTCTTTGTTCTGCCATCCTGGGCCAGGCCTGGCTGGACCCCAGGAGGGCAGATGCCTGTCTGAGGGGTTGGCAGCAGCAGCAGCTGCAGTGAAACCCCAGGAAGGGCAGTTTGGCAGTACCAGGGTCTGTGCTACAGACCACTGGGATCATGGGATTGTGCCAACTATGCCAGGATGGCATAGAGGGGGCAATTCCATGATCATAGACATGTTACATGGCCATATTCGGAGTTACCATTGTGAAGCTACATATAGGTAGTGACCTATATGTAGTGCACGCGTGTAATTGTGTCCCCGCACTCACAAAGTTCAGGGAATTGGCTCTGAACAATGTGGGGGCACCTTGGCTAGTGCCAGGGTGCCCTCACACTAAGTAACTTTGCACCTAACCTTTACCAGGTAAAGATTAGACATATAGGTGACTTATAAGTTACTTAAGTGCAGTGTAAAATGGCTGTGAAATAACGTGGACGTTATTTCACTCAGGCTGCAGTGGCAGGCCTGTGTAAGAATTGTCAGAGCTCCCTATGGGTGGCAAAAGAATTGCTGCAGCCCATAGGGATCTCCTGGAACCCCAATACCCTGGGTACCTCAGTACCATATACTAGGGAATTATAAGGGTGTTCCAGTAAGCCAATGTGAATTGGTAAAAATTGGTCACTAGCCTGTTAGTGACAATTTGGAATGAAATGAGAGAGCATAACCACTGAGGTTCTGGTTAGCAGAGCCTCAGTGAGACAGTTAGGCACCACACAGGGAACACAATCATATAGGCCACAAACTTATGAGCACTGGGGTCCTGACTAGCAGGGTCCCAGTGACACATAACAAACATACTGAAAACATAGGGTTTTCACTATGAGCACTGGGCCCTGGCTAGCAGGATCCCAGTGAGACAGTGAAAACACCCTGACATACACTCACAAACAGGCCAAAAGTGGGGGTAACAAGGCTAGAAAGAGGCTACTTTCTTACACAATTCCCCCCCAAACGAAGGACAATAAGGCTAACCTTGGCCAGTTGAGACTTTATTGTCTAAGTGGTGATAAGTAGAGAGTAGCTCTGCAATAGACTGGTTACTCCCTTTATCATCCACTATATGGTTAGTTCCCTGTGGGGATGTAAACCACCCTGTTTGAAGTTTTTTAGCTAAGCAACAATGTGAAGATGTATTTTCAGAGTTTCTATCAGTAAGTTTTAGTTTAGAGCAGTGGGAATTGTCCACTGAACCTATTTGTAGTGATGGAAATGCCAGACAGGGATGCTGTCTCAGAAAAGCCATAGCTGGGCAAAAACTTTGTCCATATGGCTGGAAGAGAGAACAGGGATGCTGTTTCTCTTGAGTTGGAGCAGGGCAGGGATGCTGTCCTAAGAGCTCCACACTAGGGCAGGGATGCTGTCCTAAGTGTTGTGAGGCAGTGCAGAGTTTCTGCACTAAAGTTTCTCTGGGAGGGTTGGAGGGATGCTCCATGTTCACTAAAATGGTGCTCTTTTTGTCACCAATGTTAGTTATCCCACAGAGAGGTACTTCTACCTCAGGGAGTCCAGCTTTGCCAGCTGATGATTCCCTTGGAACAGGTGCCACCCCAGGAGAGGTTTCTCACACCACAGGAATGTTATCCTGAATGGTAGGGTGGTTAGGGGATACTGTGATACCCTTTTTACCTGTTGATGGAGAGGGATCCTGAGTTTTCAGGCCTTCTCTCCTTTGCTTTTTCATTTCAGTAGAAATGAGAGGGAACAATTCCTCAGGGATGCCCAGCATGGCTGCATGGGCATAAAACTCTACATCAGCCCAACCTGAGGCCTCTAGGTCATTACCTAAGAGACAGTCTACAGGTAAGCTAGGTGATACCACCACCTGCTTAGGGCCAGTAACTCCACCCCAACTAAACTGAATTATAGCTAAGGGAAGAAACTTAGTGGAGTTATGGACATCAATAATCTTATACTGTTGTCCAATGATGTATTGATCAGGGTGCACTAGGTTTTCAGTCACCAAAGTGATACTGGCACCTGTGTCCCTGTAGGCCAAGGCCTCAACACCATTTATTGAAACTGTCTGCCTGTACTTATCCATTGTAAGGGGACAAGCAGCCAGTGTGGCAAGGCCAATGCCACTAGGTGTGACAGAAACTGTTTTGGGACTGACTACCCCAGTTTCTACTATGGACCCAAAAGTGAACCCAACTACACCCTTAACTTGACTGTTGCCAGCAGTCCCACCACTAGTACCACTACTGCTAGGGGCACTAGAGCTTGATGTATTAGTGGTGGTAGGCTCAGGGGGTTTACCTGCACAGGACTTATCCCCTGGCCTATGGCCTCTGTTTTTACACACAAAGCACCAAGGCTTTTTAAATTGTGTAGGTTGAGAAGAAGAGGAAGAATTTGTTTAATCCCCACCCCCTGAAGAGTGTTTAAGATTTGAAGTGGGATCTTTGGTTTTACCCTTGTCCCCATGCTTATCTTGAGATTTTTCACCATCTTTCTTCTTAGTGTTCTCTTTGTCACCCCCTGTATGAACTTTTCTGTTCACCCTTGTTCTGACCCATTTGTCTGCCTTCTTTCCCAATTCTTGGGGAGAGGTCAGATCAGAGTCCACCAAGTACTGGTGCAACAAATCAGACACACAATTATTAAGAATATGCTCTCTCAGGATCAAGTTATACAGGCTGTCATAATCAGTAACTTTACTGCCATGTAACCACCCCTCCAAGGCCTTCACTGAATGGTCAATGAAATCAACCCAGTCTTGTGAAGACTCCTTTTTGGTCTCTCTGAACTTTATCCTGTACTGTTCACTGGTTTAGCCATAACCATCCAGGAGTGCATTCTTAAGAACTTGGAAATTATTAGCATCATTTTCTTTCACAGTAAGGAGCCTATCCCTACCTTTTCCACTAAATGATAGCCATAGGATAGCAGCCCACTGCCTTTGAGGGACATCCTGTACAACACAGGCCCTCTCAAGTGCAGCAAACCACTTGTTAATGTCATCCCCCTCCTTATAAGGGGGAACTATCTTGTGCAGATTCCTGGAATCATGCTCTTTTGCAGGATGACTATGGGGAATACTGCTGCTGCCACCATGGGTTTCTAAACCCAACTTCTGTCTTTCCTTCTCTAATTCTAAAGACTGTCTATCCAAATCCAGCTGTTGCTTTTTAAGCTTCAGTCTGGTTTGTTCCACCCTCAACTTATTGAGTTCCCTTTCTAACAATCTGTCCTCAGGGTTGGTGGGAGGGACATGCCTTGAAACAGAAGTATGGTGAGAATGGACAGAAGGAGACCTGTCCCTTACAGAAGCCACCCTAACAGCTTGGCTAACAGAAACATCACTACCAGTATGGTGAGAATAAATGCTTTTGCTATGATGTGAGACAACACTATTTGTATGGTGAGGCTCTCCATCATTACCAACTATGCTAGACTGTCTAGTAATGGGCAGGCTAGGAAGTTTCTTTCCTGAATCTTTTCCTGGGGGAGTCCCTGGATCAGATTGGGAACCATTAGCTACTTTTTCAACAGATGGGGCACTTCTTGCCTTATTTTGTTCTCTAAGCATGTTAAGTAACAATTCCAAGGAAGGATTCTTCCCTACACTCAAACCTCTCTCTATGCAGAGACTCCTTGCTCCTTTCCAGCTAAGGTGATCATATGCAAGTTTGGACAGATCAACATTTTGGCCTGTGCCAGACATTTTTAGAGAGAGTTAAACTGATAGTAAAAGATAAAAAGTTTGTCAGAGCTTTTAGAAAGACAGAGAAAAAAACTTTTAAAACTTTTTAGAACTTTTTAGAAAGTTAGAAGTACTTTTCAGCACTTAGAAAAGAGTGAAAAGAGGAAATGCAAAACTTTTTGGCTATGTGTATATACACTGACCTTGTTTTGTATATTTTTCTCTTATGAAAAGTACAATGACAAGAGTGGTAAGTAGTTTCAAAGCACTTATCCCACCGCTGCACAACCAATTTAGGAGGCTGGACTGGCTTGTAGTGAGTACCAAGGGGTACTTGCACCTTGCACCAGGCCCAGTTATCCCTTATTAGTGTATAGGGTGTCTAGCAGCTTAGGCTGATAGATAATGGTAGCTTAGCAGAGCAGCTTAGGCTGAACTAGGAGACGTGTTAAGCTACTACAGTACCACCTAGTGTCATATGCACAATATCATAAGAAAACACAATACACAGTTATACTAAAAATAAAGGTACTTTTTTTTTATGACAATATGCCAAAGTATCTTAGAGTGTACCCTCAGTGAGGGGATAGCAAATATACACAAGATATATATACAGAATAGCAAAAATATGCAGTATAGTCTTAGAAAACAGTGCAAACAATGTATAGTTACAATAGGATGCAATGGGGAAACATAGGGATAGGGGCAACACAAACCATATACTCCAAAAGTGGAATGCGAACCACGAATGGACCCCAAACCTATGTGACCTTGTAGAGGGTCGCTGGGACTATTAGAAAATAGTGAGAGTTAGAAAAATAACCCTCCCCAAGACCCTGAAAAGTGAGTGCAAAGTGCACTAAAGTTCCCCTAAGGACAAAGAAGTCGTGTTAGAGGAATAATGCCGGAAAGACACAAACCAACAATGCAACAACTGTGGATTTCCAATCTAGGGTACCTGTGGAACAAGGGGACCAAGTCCAAAAGTCACAAGCAAGTCGGAGATGGGCAGATGCCCAGGAAATGCCAGCTGCGGGTGCAAAGAAGCTTCTACTGGACAGAAGAAGCTGAGGTTTCTGCAGGAATGAAAAGGGCTAGAGACTTCCCCTTTGGTGGACGAATCCCGCTCGCCGTGGAGAGTCGTGCAGAAGTGTTTTCCCGCCAAAAGAACGCCAACAAGCCTTGCTAGCTGCAAATCGTGCGGTTAGCGTTTTTGGACGCTGCTGTGGCCCTGGAGGAATCAGGAGGTCACAAATTAGACCAGGACAGAGAGGGGTCGTCGAGCAAGACAAGGAGCCCTCTCAGCAGCAGGTAGCACCCGGAGAAGTGCCAGAAACAGGCACTACGAGGATGTGTGAAACGGTGCTCACCCGAAGTCGCACAAAGGAGTCCCACGTCGCCGGAGACCAACTTAGAAAGTCGTGCAATGCAGGTTAGAGTGCCGTGGACCCAGGCTTGGCTGTGCACAAAGGATTTCCGCCGGAAGTGCACAGGGGCCGGAGTAGCTGCAAAAGTCGCGGTTCCCAGCAATGCAGCCCAGCGAGGTGAGGCAAGGACTTACCTCCACCAAACTTGGACTGAAGAGTCACTGGACTGTGGGGGTCACTTGGACAGAGTCGCTGGATTCGAGGGACCTCGCTCGTCATGCTGAGAGGATACCCAAGGGACCGGTAATGCAGCTTTTTGGTGCCTGCGGTTGCAGGGGGAAGATTCCGTCGACCCACGGGAGATTTCTTCAGAGCTTCTGGTGCAGAGAGGAGGCAGACTACCCCCACAGCATGCACAAGCAGGAAAACAGTCGAGAAGGCGGCAGGATCAGCGTTACAGAGTTGCAGTAGTCGTCTTTGCTACTATGTTGCAGGTTTACAGGCTTCCAGCGCGGTCAGCAGTCGATTCCTTGGCAGAAGGTGAAGAGAGAGATGCAGAGGAACTCGGATGAGCTCTTGCATTCGTTATCTGAAGTTTCCCCAGAGACAGAGACCCTAAATAGCCAGAAAAGAGGGTTTGGCTACCTAGGAGAGAGGATAGGCTAGTAACACCTGAAGGAGCCTATCACAAGGAGTCTCTGACGTCACCTGGTGGCACTGGCCACTCAGAGCAGTCCAGTGTGCCAGCAGCACCTCTGTTTCCAAGATGGCTTAGGTCTGGAGCACACTGGAGGAGCTCTGGACACCTCCCAAGGGAGGTGCAGGTCAGGGGAGTGGTCACTCCCCTTTCCTTTGTCCAGTTTCGCGCCAGAGCAGGGCTAAGGGGTCCCTGAACCGGTGTAGACTGGCTTATGCAGAAATGGGCACCAAAAGTGCCCATGAAAGCATTTCCAGAGGCTGGGGGAGGCTACTCCTCCCCTGCCTTCACACCATTTTCCAAAGGGAGATGGTGTAACACCCTCTCTCAGAGGAAGTCCTTTGTTCTGCCATCCTGGGCCAGGCCTGGCTGGACCCCAGGAGGGCAGATGCCTGTCTGAGGGGTTGGCAGCAGCAGCAGCTGCAGTGAAACCCCAGGAAGAGCAGTTTGGCAGTACCAGGGTCTGTGCTACAGACCACTGGGATCATAGGATTGTGCCAACTATGCCAGGCATGGATGGCATAGAGGGGGCAATTCCATGATCATTGACATGTTACATGGCCATATTCAGAGTTACCATTGTGAAGCTACATATAGGTAGTGACCTATATGTAGTGCACGCGTGTAATGGTGTCCCCGTACTCACAAAGTCCGGGGAATTGGCCCTGAACAATGTGGCGGCACCTTGGCTAGTGCCAGGGTGCCCTCACACTAAGTAACTTTGCACCTAACCTTTACCAGGTAAAGGTTAGACATATAGGTGACTTATAAGTTACTTAAGTGCAGTGTAAAATGGCTGTGAAATAACGTGGACGTTATTTCACTCAAGCTGCAGTGGCAGGCCTGTGTAAGAATTGTCAGAGCTCCATATGGGTGGCAAAAGAATTGCTGCAGCCCATAGGGATCTCCTGGAACCCCAATACCCTGGGTACCTCAGTACCATATACTAGGGAATTATAAGGGTGTTCCGGTAAGCCAATGTAAATTGGTCACTAGCCTGTCAGTGACAATTTGAAAGAAATGAGAGAGCATAACCACTGAGGTTCTGGTTAGCAGAGCCTCAGTGAGACAGTTAGGCACCACACAGGGAACACATACATATAGGCCACAAACTTATGAGCACTGGGGTCCTGACTAGCAGGGTCCCAGTGACACATAACAAACATACTGAAAACATAGGGTCTTCACTATGAGCACTGGGCCCTGGCTAGCAGGATCCCAGTGAGACAGTGAAAACACCCTGACATACACTCACAAACAGGCCAAAAGTGGGGGTAACAAGGCTAGAAAGAGGCTACTTTCTCACACATAGGCACTGCCAGGAGTCCCCTAAGGGTGCTCCATGTCAATCCCTGAAACCCTACTATGACAGGGCTGATCTCACCCTGCTCATGGCAACAGATGAGTGACAGGAAGAAGAGAGTGACTCTCTCTCTGATCTCTTCTCTTCCACAGAACAAGATGCTCTAGTGGAATGTGTACTTTTGGCAGATTGTCTTACTGCTGAGCCGAAAGACCACTGCATAAACCTCCTGGGTCAGTTTTCTAAACTCTTCTCTACTGTGCCAGGCACCACTTCTTGGTGTGAGCATACTATAGATACTGGAGACAGCCTGTCTGTCAAAAGTAAGATCTATAGGCAGCCTGACCATGTCAGAGACTGCATAAAGCAAGAGGTGCAGAAAATGCTTGAACTAGGAGTGGTTGAGCACTCTGAAAGTCCATGGGCCTCTCCTGTGGTACTTGTACCAAAACATCATTCCAAAGATGGTAAAAGGGAAATGAGATTTTGTGTAGACTATAGAGGTCTCAACCAGGTAACCAAAACTGATGCTCACCCTATACCCAGGGCAGATGAGCTAATAGATACACTGGCATCTGCCAAGTATCTAAGCACCTTTGATTTGACTGCAGGGTACTGGCAGATCAAGTTATCAGAGGATGCAAAAGCAAAAATTGCATTTTCAACCATTGGAGGCCATTACCAATTCACAGTAATGCCTTTTGGATTGAAAAATGCACCTGCCACTTTTCAAAGGTTGGCGAACACAGTGCTGCAAGGGCTGGAAGCTTTTAGTGCAGCATATCTAGATGATATAGCTGTCTTTAGCTCCAGCTGGAATGATCACCTGGTCCACCTTTGGAAAGTTTTGGAGGCCCTGCAAAAGGCAGGCCTCACTATCAAGGCTTCAAAGTGCCAAATAGGGCTGTGGAATGTGGTTTATCTGGGACACATGGTAGGTGGGGAACAGATTGCACCACTTCAGGGGAAAATCCAAACTATTATAGATTGGATTCCCCCTACAAGTCAGACGAGAGCCTTTTTAGGCCTCACTGGGTACTACAGGAGGTTCATAAAGAACTATGGCTCCATTGCAGCCCCTCTTAATGACCTCACATCTAAGAAAATGCCTAAGAAGGTATTATGGCCAGCAAACTGTCAGAAAGCTTTTGAGGAGCTGAAGCAGGCCATGTGCTCTGCACCTGTTCTGAAAAGCCCCTGTTACTCCAAAAAATTCATTGTCCAAACTGATGCATCTGAATTAGGGGTAGGGGCAGTCTTATCACAACTTAATTCTGAGGGAAAGGATCAACCTGTTGCTTTTATCATCAGTAGGTTGACCCCTAGAGAAAAGCGTTGGTCTGCCATAGAGAGGGAGGTCTTTGCTGTGGTCTGGGCACTGAAGAAGTTGAGGCCATACCTGTTTGGCACTCACTTTATGTGAGAAAGTAGCCTCTTTCTAGCCTTGTTACCCCCACTTTTGGCCTGTTTGTGAGTGTATGTCACGGAGTTTTCACTGTCTTACTGGGATCCTGACAAGCCAGGACCCAGTGCTCATAGTGAAAACCCTATGTTTTCAGTGTGTTTGTTATGTGTCACTGGGACCCTGCTAGTCAGGACCCCAGTGCTCATAAGTTTGTGACCTATATGTATGTGTTCCCTGTGTGATGCCTAACTGTCTCACTGAGGCTCTGCTAACCAGAACCTCAGAGGTTATGCTCTCTCATTTCTTTCCAAATTGTCACTAACAGGCTAGTGACCAATTTTACCAATTCACATTGGCATACTGGAACACCCTTATAATTCCCTAGTATATGGTACTGAGTTACCCAGGGTATTGGGGTTCCAGGAGATCCCTATGGGCTGCAGCATTATGTAGGAGGCTGGACTGGCTTGTAGTGAGTACCAAGGGGTACTTGCACCTTGCACCAGGCCCAGCTATCCCTTATTAGTGTATAGGGTGTCTAGCAGCATAGGCTGATAGATAATGGTAGCTTAGCAGAGCAGCTTAGGCTGAACTAGGAGACAAGTGAAGCTCCTACAGTACCACTAGTGTCACTTGCACAATATCATAAGAAAACACAATACACAGTTATAATAAAAATAAAGGTACTTTATTTTTATGACAATATGCCAAAGTATCTCAGAGTGTACCCTCAGTATGAGGATAGCAAATATACACAAGTTATATGTACACAATACCAAAAATATGCAGTATAGTCTTAGAAAACAGTGCAACCAATGTATAGTTACAATAGGATGCAAAGGAGACACATAGGGATACGGGCAACACAAACCATATACTCCAAAAGTCGAATGCGAACCACGAATGGACCCCAAACCTATGTGACCTTGTAGAGGGTCGCTGGGACTATTAGAAAATAGTGAGGGTTAGAAAAATAGCCCACCCCAAGACCCTGAAAAGTGAGTGCAAAGTGCACTGAAGTTCCCCAAAGGACAAAGAAATCGTGATAGGGGAATACTGCAGGAAAGACACAAACCAGCAATGCAACAATGATCGATTTCCAGTCGAGGGTACCTGTGGAACAAGGGGACCAAGTCCAAAAGTCAAAAGCAAGTCGGAGATGGGCAGATGCCCAGGAAATACCAGCTGTGGGTGCAAAGAAGCTTCTACAGGACAGGAGAAGCTTAGGTTTCTGCAGGAACGACAAGGGCTAGAGACTTCCCCTTTGGAAGACGGATCCCTCACGTCGTGGAGAGTCGTGCAGAAGTCTTTTCCCGCCAAAAGACTGCCAACAAGCCTTGGTAGCTGCAAATTGTGAGGTTAGTGTTTTTGGATGCTGCTGTAGCCCAGGAGGGACCAGGATGTCGCAAATTGTGTCAGGAGACAGAGGGGACGTCGAGTAAGACAAGGAGCCCTCTCAGCAGCAGGTAGCACCCAGAGAAGTGCCAGAAACAGGCACTACAAGGATGCATGAAACAGTGCTCACCCAAAGTTGCATAAAGGAGTCCCATGTCTCCGGACACCAACTTAGAAAGTCGTGCAATGCAGATTAGAGTGCCGTGGACCCAGGCTTGGCTGTGCACAAAGGATTTCTGCCGGAAGTGCACGGGGGCCAGAGTAGCTGCAAAAGTCGCTTTTCCCAGCAATGCAGTCTGGCGTGGGGAGGCAAGGACTTACCTCCACCAAACTTGGACTGAAGAGTCACTGGACTGTGGGGGTCACTTGGAGACAGTTGCTGGATTTGAGGGACCTCGCTTGTCATGCTGAGAGGAGACCCAAGGGACTGGTGATGCAGTTCTTTGGTGCCTGCGGTAGCAGGGGGAAGATTCCGTCGACCCACGGGAGATTTCTTCGGAGCTTCTAGTGCAGAGAGGAGGCAGACTACCCCCACAGCATGCACCACCAGGAAAACAGTCGAGAAGGCGGCAGGATCAGCGTTACAGAGTTGCAGTAGTCGTCTTTACTACTATGTTGCAGTTTTGCAGGCTTCCAGCGCGGTCAGCAGTCGATTCCTTGGCAGAAGGTGAAGAGAGAGATGCAGAGGAACTCGGATGAGCTCTTGCATTCGTTATCTAAAGTTTCCCCAGAGACAGAGACCCTAAATAGCCAGAAAAGAGGGTTTGGCTACCTAGTAGAGAAGATAGGCTAGCAACACCTGAAGGAGCCTATCAGAAGGAGTCTCTGACGTCACCTGGTGGCACTGGCCACTCAGAGCAGTCCAGTGTGCCAGCAGCACCTCTGTTTCCAAGATGGCAGAGGTCTGGAGCACACTGGAGGAGCTCTGGACACCTCCCAGGGGAGGTGCAGGTCAGGGGACTGGTCACTCCCCTTTCCTTTGTCCAGTTTCGCGCCAGAGCAGGGCTAAGGGGTCCCTGAACCGGTGTAGACTGGCTTATGCAGAAATGGGCACCAAATGTGCCCATGAAAGCATTTCCAGAGGCTGGGGGAGGCTACTCCTCCCCTGCCTTCACACCATTTTCCAAAGGGAGAGGGTGTAACACCCTCTCTCAGAGGAAGACCTTTGTTCTGCCATCCTGGGACAAGCCTGGCTTGACCCCAGGAGGGCAGAAACCTGTCTGAGGGGTTGGCAGCAGCAGCAGCTGCAGTGAAACCCCAGGAAAGGCAGTTTGGCAGTACCAGGGTCTGTGCTACAGACCACTGGGATCATGGGATTGTGCCAACTATGCCAGGATGGCATAGAGGGGGCAATTCCATGATCATAGACATGTTACATGGCCATATTCGGAGTTACCATTGTGAAGCTACACATAGGTAGTGACCTATATGTAGTGCACGCGTGTAATGGTGTCCCCGCACTCACAAAGTCCGGGGAATTGGTCCTGAACAATGTGGGGGCACCTTGGCTAGTACCAGGGTGCCCTCACACTAAGTAACTTTGCACCTAACCTTTATCAGGTAAACGTTAGACATATAGGTGACTTATAAGTTACTTAAGTGCAGAGTAAAAAGGCTGTAAAATAACGTGGACGTTATTTCACTCAGGCTGCAGTGGCAGGCCTGTGTAAGAATTGTTAGAGCTCCCTATGGGTGGCAAAAGAAATGCTGCAGCCCATAGGGATCTACTGGAACCCCAATACCCTGGGTACCTCAGTATCATATACTAGGGAATTATAAGGGTGTTCCAGTAAGCCAATGTAAATTGGTAAAATTGGTCACTAGCCTGTTAGTGACAATTTGAAAGAAATGAGAGAGAATAACAACTGAGGTTCTGATTAGCAGAGCCTCAGTGAGACAGTTAGTCACTACAAAGGTAACACATTCAGGCACACTTATGAGCACTGGGGCCCTGGATGACAGGGTCCCAGTGACACATACAACTAAAACAACATATATACAGTGAAAAATGGGGGTAACATGCCAGGCAAGATGGTACTTTCCTATACAACCCCCCCCCCCCCCCCAAACGAAGGACAATAAGACTAGCCATGACCTGATGAGTCTTCAATGTCTAAGTGGAAATATCTGGAGAGTCCATCTGCATTGGAGTGGCTACTCCCAGGTCTATGTTCCACTGTATAGTCCATTCCCTGTAGAGATATGGACTACCTCAACAATTTAGGATTTTCACCTTTAATTTGTTTTAGCCAAAGTAGAGGTTTGTGGTCTGTCTGAACAAGCCTGTCTGTTCAGCCAGGCCTGGCCCAGGATGGCAGAACAAAGGACTTCCTCTGAGAGAGGGTGTTACACCCTCTCCCTTTGGAAAATGGTGTGAAGGCAGGGGAGGAGTAGCCTCCCCCAGCCTCTGGAAATGCTTTGTTGGGCACAGAGGTGCCCAATTCTGCATAAGTCAGTCTACACCGGTTCAGGGGACCCCTTAGCCCTGCTCTGGCACGAAACTGGACAAAGGAAAGGGGAGTGACCACTCCCCTGACCTGCACCTCCCCTGGGAGGTGTCCAGAGCTCCTCCAGTGTGCTCCAGACCTCTGCCATCTTGGAAACAGAGGTGCTGCTGGCACACTGGACTGCTCTGAGTGGCCAGTGCCACCAGGTGACGTCAGAGACTCCTTCTGATAGGCTCCTTCAGGTGTTAGTAGCCTATCCTCTCTCCTAGGTAGCCAAACCCTCTTTTATGGCTATTTAGGGTCTCTGTCTCTGGGGAAACTTTAGATAACGAATGCAAGAGCTCATCCGAGTTCCTCTGCATCTCTCTCTTCACCTTCTGCAAAGGAATCGACTGCTGACCGCGCTGGAAGCCTGCAAACCTGCAACATAGTAGCAAAGACGACTACTGCAACTCTGTAATGCTGATCCTGCCGCCTTCTCGACTGTTTTCCTGCTTGTGCATGCTGTGGGGGTAGTCTGCCTCCTCTCTGCACCAGAAGCTCAGAAGAAATCTCCCGTGGGTCGACGGAATCTTCCCCCTGCAACCGCAGGCACCAAAAAGCTGCATTACCGGTCCCTTGGGTCTCCTCTCAGCACGACGAGCGAGGTCCCTCGAATCCAGCGACTCTGTCCAAGTGACCCCCACAGTCCAGTGACTCTTTAGTCCAAGTTTGGTGGAGGTAAGTCCTTGCCTCACCTCGCTGGGCTGCATTGCTGGGAACCGCGACTTTTGCAGCTACTCCGGCCCCTGTGCACTTCCGGCGGAAATCCTTTGTGCACAGCCAAGCCTGGGTCCACGGCACTCTAACCTGCATTGCACGACTTTCTAAGTTGGTCTCCGGCGACGTGGGACTCCTTTGTGCGACTTCGGGTGAGCACCGTTTCACACATCCTTGTAGTGCCTGTTTCTGGCCCTTCTCCGGGTGCTACCTGCTGCTGAGAGGGCTCCTTGTCTTGCTCAACGTCTCCTCTCTCTCCTGGCCCAATTTGCTACCTCCTGGTCCCTCCTGGGACACAGCAGCGTCCAAAAACGTTAACCGCACGATTTGCAGCTAGCAAGGCTTGTTGGCGTCCTTTCGGCGGGAATACACTTTTGCAGGACTCTCCACGGCGAGAGGGATCCGTCCACCAAAGGGGAAGTCTCTAGCCCTTTTCGTTCCTGCAGAAACCTCAGCTTCTTCTGTCCAGTAGAAGCTTCTTTGCACCCGCAGCTGGCATTTCCTGGGCATTTGCCCATCTCCGACTTGCTTGTGACTTTTGGACTTGGTCCCCTTGTTCCACAGGTACCCTAGATTGGAAATCCACAGCTGTTTCATTGTTGGTTTGTGTCTTTCCTGCATTATTCCTCTAACACGACTTCTTTGTCCTTAGGGGAACTTTAGTGCACTTTTCACTCACTTTTCAGGGTCTTGGGGAGGGTTATTTTTCTAACTCTCACTATTTTCTAATAGTCCCAGCGACCCTCTACAAGGTCACATAGGTTTGGGGTCCATTCGTGGTTCGCATTCCACTTTTGGAGTATATGGTTTGTGTTTCCCCTATCCCTATGTTTCCCCATTGCATCCTATTGTAACTATACATTGTTTGCACTGTTTTCTAAGACTATACTGCATATTTTTGCTATTGTGTATATATATCTTGTGTATATTTCCTATCCTCTCACTGAGGGTACACTCTAAGATACTTTGGCATATTGTCATAAAAATAAAGTACCTTTATTTTTAGTATAACTGTGTATTGTGTTTTCTTATGATATTGTGCATATGACACTAAGTGGTACTGTAGTAGCTTCACACGTCTCCTAGTTCAGCCTAAGCTGCTCTGCTAAGCTACCATTATCTATCAGCCTAAGCTGCTAGACACCCTATACACTAATAAGGGATAACTGGGCCTGGTGCAAGGTGCAAGTACCCCTTGGTACTCACTACAAGCCAGTCCAGCCTCCTACATTGGTTGTGCAGCGGTGGGATAAGTGCTTTGAGACTACTTACCACTCTTGTCATTGTACTTTTCATAAGAGAAAAATATACAAAACAAGGTCAGTGTATATACACATAGCCAAAAAGTTTTGCATTTCCTCTTTTCACTCTTTTCTAAGTGCTGAAAAGTACTTCTAACTTTCTAAAAAGTTCTAAAAAGTTTTAAAAGTTTTTTTCTGTCTTTCTAAAAAGTTCTGAAAACTTTTTTCTCTTTTTCTATCACTTTAACTCTCTCTAAAAATGTCTGGCACAGGCCAAAATGTTGATCTGTCCAAACTTGCATATGATCACCTTAGCTGGAAAGGAGCAAGGAGTCTCTGCATAGAGAGAGGTTTGAGTGTAGGGAAGAATCCTTCCTTAGAACTGTTAATTAACATGCTTAGAGAACAGGATAAGGCCATAAGTGCCCCATCTGTTGAAAAAGTAGCTAATGGTTCTCAATCTGATCCAGGGACTCCCCCAGGAAAAGATTCAGGAAAGAAACTTCCTAGCCTGCCCATTACTAGACAGTCTAGCATAGTTGGTAATGATGATGAGCCACACCATATAAATAGTGTTGTCTCACATCATAGCAAAAGCATTTATTCTCACCATACTGGTAGTGATGTTTCTGTTAGCCAAGCTGTTAGGGTGGCTTCTGTAAGGGACAGGTCTCCTTCTGTCCATTCTCACCATACTTCTGTTTCAAGGCATGTCCCTCCCACCCACCCTGATGACAGATTGTTAGAAAGGGAGCTCAATAGATTGAGACTGGAACAAACCAGACTGAAGCTCAAGAAGCAACAGCTGGATTTGGATAGACAGACTTTAGAAGTAGAGAAGGAGAGACAGAAACTGGGTTTAGAAACCCATGGTGGCAGCAGCAGTATTCCCCATAGTCATCCTGTAAAAGAGCATGATTCCAGGAATCTGCACAAGATAGTTCCCCCTTACAAGGAGGGGGATGACATTAACAAGTGGTTTGCTGCACTTGAGAGGGCCTGTGTTGTACAGGATGTCCCTCAAAGGCAGTGGGCTGCTATCCTATGGCTATCATTTAGTGGAAAAGGTAGGGATAGGCTCCTTACTGTGAAAGAAAATGATGCTAATAATTTCCAAGTTCTTAAGAATGCACTCCTGGATGGTTATGGCTTAACCACTGAACAATACAGGATAAAGTTCAGAGAGACCAAAAAGGAGTCTTCACAAGACTGGGTTGATTTCATTGACCATTCAGTGAAGGCCTTGGAGGGGTGGTTACATGGCAGTAAAGTTACTGATTATGACAGCCTGTATAACTTGATCCTGAGAGAGCATATTCTTAATAATTGTGTGTCTGATTTGTTGCACAAGTACTTGGTGGACTCTGATCTGACCTCTCCCCAAGAATTGGGAAAGAAGGCAGACAAATGGGTCAGAACAAGGGTGAACAGAAAAGTTCATACAGGGGGTGACAAAGATGGCAACAAAAAGAAGGATGGTAAGTCTTCTGACAAGGGTGGGGACAAATCTAAAAATGAGTCTTCATCAGGCCCACAAAAACACTCTGGTGGGGGTGGTGGGCCCAAATCCTCTTTTAATCAGAACAAGGAAAAGAAACCATGGTGCTATTTATGTAAAATAAAAGGCCATTGGACAACAGATCCCAGTTGTCCAAAGAAAGGCACCAAGCCTCCTACCACTACAACCCCTACTGCTACACCTAGTGTCCCTACTAATAGCAGTGGTGGTGGGAGCAAACCTACTAATAGCCAATCCAAGGGAGTAGCTGGGCTCACTATTGGTAACTTAGTTGGGGTTGGCCTTGTTAGGGAGGCCACAGAGGCTGTGTTAGTCTCTGAGGGGGCTATTGATTTAGCCACCTTAGTTGCTTGTCCCCTTAATATGGATAAGTACAAGCAGCTACCCCTAATAAATGGTGTTGAGGTTCAGGCCTACAGGGACACTGGTGCCAGTGTGACTATGGTCATAGAGAAACTGGTCCACCCTGAACAACACCTACTTGGTCACCAGTACCAAGTAACCGATGCTCACAACAACACACTTAGCCACCCCATGGCTGTTGTTAATCTCAACTGGGGGGGGGTTACTGGTCCAAAGAAAGTTGTGGTAGCTTCAGATTTACCTGTAGACTGTCTATTAGGGAATGATTTGGAGACATCAGCTTGGTCAGATGTGGAGTTGGAGGCCCATGCAGCAATGCTGGGCATCCCAGGGCATATTTTTGCTTTGACAAGGGCTCAGGCCAAAAAGAAAAAAGGACAGGGAAGCTTGGATCCTGGAACAATGGACCAAGTGCTCCCTAAAGCTAGGGCTAGTAGAAGCAAACCACTTCCTACTATCCCTCCCTCTACAGTGGATTCAACTTCTGAGGAAGAAGAATTCCCTCCCTGTGCAGAACCTACACCAGAGGAGCTGGAAGCAGACACTGCTGAGCTTTTGGGTGAAGGGGGGCCTGCCAGAGAGGAGCTGAGTGTGGCACAGCAAACCTGTCCCACATTAGAGGGTCTCAGACAGCAAGCTGTCAAACAGGCTAATGGGGATGTCAGTGACTCTCACAGAGTTTACTGGGAGGACAACCTCTTGTACATTGAGCATAGGGATCCTAAACCTGGAGCTGCCAGGAGATTAGTGATTTCTCAGGAGTACAGAAAGTTCCTCCTAACCCTGGCACATGACATTCCCTTAGCTGGACATCTAGGACAAATGAAAACTTGGGACAGGCTTGTTCCCCTGTTTCATTGGCCTAGAATGTCTGAGGACACAAAGGAATTTTGTAAGTCCTGTGAAACCTGTCAAGCCAGTGGCAAGACAGGTGGCACCCCAAAGGCACCCCTTATTCCATTGCCTGTGGTTGGGGTTCCCTTTGAAAGGGTAGGGGTTGACATAGTTGGCCCCCTTGACCCTCCTACTCCTTCAGGCAATAGATTTATCTTGGTGGTAGTGGACCATGCCACAAGATATCCTGAAGCTATTCCTTTAAGGACCACTACAGCACCTGCAGTGGCAAAGGCCCTCCTGGGAATATTTTCCAGGGTGGGGTTTCCAAAGGAAGTAGTATCAGACAGGGGAAGCAATTTCATGTCTGCATACTTAAAGACCATGTGGAAGGAGTGTGGTGTAACGTACAAGTTCACAACACCCTATCATCCACAAACAAATGGACTGGTGGAGAGATTTAATAAAACTCTCAAAGGCATGATTATGGGTCTCCCTGAAAAACTCCGCAGGAGATGGGATATCCTTCTACCATGCCTCCTTTTTGCCTACAGGGAGGTACCCCAGAAAGGAGTGGGCTTCAGCCCCTTTGAACTTCTTTTTGGACACCCTGTTAGGGGTCCACTCACACTTGTAAAGGAGGGTTGGGAACAACCTTTAAAAACTCCTAAGCAGGATATTGTGGATTATGTACTTGGCCTCAGATCAAGGATGGCTGAGTACATGAAAAAGGCCAGTAAAAACCTTCAGGCCAGCCAAGAGCTCCAGAAGCAATGGCATGATCAGAAGGCTGTTTTGGTTCAGTACCAACCAGGGCAGAAAGTGTGGGTCTTGGAGCCTGTGGCCCCAAGAGCACTCCAAGATAAATGGAGTGGACCTCACACAATTGTTGAAAAGAAGGGAGAAGTCACCTATTTAGTTGACTTAGGCACTGCCAGGAGTCCCCTTAGGGTGCTCCATGTCAACCGCCTGAAACCCTACTATGACAGGGCTGATCTCACCCTGCTCATGGCAACTGATGAGGGACAGGAAGAAGACAGTGATCCTCTACCTGATCTCTTCTCTTCCACAGAACAAGATGCTCTTGTGGAAGGTGTAGTTTTGGCTGATTGTCTTACTGCTGAGCAGAAAGACAATTGCATAAATCTCCTAGATCAATTCTCTGAACTCTTCTCTACTGTGCCAGGTACCACTTCTTGGTGTGAGCACACTATAGATACTGGAGACAGTTTACCTGTCAAAAGTAAGATCTATAGGCAGCCTGACCATGTCAGGGACTGCATAAAGCAAGAGGTCCAGAAAATGTTAGAACTAGGAGTGGTTGAGCACTCTGACAGTCCATGGGCTTCTCCTGTGGTACTGGTACCAAAACCCCATTCCAAAGATGGAAAGAAGGAAATGCGGTTTTGTGTAGACTATAGAGGTCTCAACTTGGTAACCAAAAATGATGCTCACCCTATACCCAGGGCAGATGAGCTCATAGATACACTGGCATCTGCCAAGTATCTAAGCACTTTTGATTTGACTGCAGGGTATTGGCAGATCAAATTGTCAGAAGATGCTAAAACTAAGACTGCATTTTCTACCATTGAAGGACATTACCAGTTTACTGTAATGCCTTTTGGTTTGAAAAATGCACCTGCCACTTTTCAGAGGTTGGTGAACACAGTCCTGCAAGGGCTGGAAGCTTTCAGTGCAGCATATTTGGACGATATAGCTGTCTTTAGCTCCAGCTGGGATGATCACCTGGTCCACCTATGGAAAGTTTTGGAGGCCCTGAAAAAGGCAGGCCTCACTGTCAAGGCTTCAAAGTGCCAGATAGGGCAGGGTAAGGTGGTTTATCTGGGACACCTTGTTGGTGGGGAACAGATTGCACCACTTCAGGGGAAAATCCAAACAATTATTGATTGGGTTCCCCCTACCACTCAGACTCAGGTGAGAGCCTTCCTAGGCCTCACTGGGTATTACAGGAGGTTCATTAAGAACTATGGCTCCATTGCAGCCCCTCTTAATGACCTCACATCCAAGAAAATGCCTAAAAAGGTATTATGGACAGCAAACTGTCAGAAAGCTTTTGAGGAGCTAAAGCAGGCCATGTGCTCTGCACCTGTCCTGAAAAGCCCTTGTTACTCTAAAAAATTCTATGTCCAAACTGATGCATCTGAATTAGGAGTAGGGGCAGTCCTATCACAACTTAATTCTGAGGGCCAGGATCAACCTGTTGCTTTTATTAGTAGGAGGTTGACCGCTAGAGAAAAGCATTGGTCTGCCATTGAGAGGGAGGCCTTTGCTGTGGTCTGGGCACTGAAGAAGTTGAGGTCATACCTGTTTGGCACTCACTTCATTGTTCAGACAGACCACAAACCTCTACTTTGGCTAAAACAAATGAAAGGTGAAAATCCTAAATTGTTGAGGTGGTCCATATCCCTACAGGGAATGGACTATACAGTGGAACATAGACCTGGGAGTAGCCACTCCAATGCAGATGGACTCTCCAGATATTTCCACTTAGACAATGAAGACTCATCAGGTCATGGCTAGTCTTATTGTCCTTCGTTTGGGGGGTAGGTTGTGTAGGAAAGTACCATCTTGCCTGGCATGTTACCCCCATTTTTCGCTGTATATATGTTGTTTTAGTTGTATGTGTCACTGGGACCCTGGTAACCCAGGGCCCCAGTGCTCATAAGTGTGCCTGAATGTGTTACCTGTGTAGTGACTAACTGTCTCACTGAGGCTCTGCTAATCAGAACCTCAGTGGTTATGCTCTCTCATTTCTTTCCAAATTGTCACTAACAGGCTAGTGACCATTTTTACCAATTTACATTGGCTTACTGGAACACCCTTATAATTCCCTAGTATATGGTACTCAGGTACCCAGGGTATTGGGGTTCCAGGAGATCCCTATGGGCTGCAGCATTTCTTTTGCCACCCATAGGGAGCTCTGACAATTCTTACACAGGCCTGCCACTGCAGCCTGAGTGAAATAACGTCCACGTTATTTCACAGCCATTTTACACTGCACTTAAGTAACTTATAAGTCACCTATATGTCTAACCTTTACCTGGTAAAGGTTAGGTGCAAAGTTACTTAGTGTGAGGGCACCCTGGCACTAGCCAAGGTGCCCCCACATTGTTCAGAGCCAATTCCCTGAACTTTGTGAGTGCGGGGACACCATTACACGCGTGCACTACATATAGGTCACTACCTATATGTAGCTTCACAATGGTAACTCCGAATATGGCCATGTAACATGTCTATGATCATGGAATTGCCCCCTCTATGCCATCCTGGCATAGTTGGCACAATCCCATGATCCCAGCGGTCTGTAGCACAGACCCTGGTACTGCCAAACTGCCCTTCCTGGGGTTTCACTGCAGCTGCTGCTGCTGCCAACCCCTCAGACAGGCATCTGCCCTCCTGGGGTCCAGCCAGGCCTGGCCCAGGATGGCAGAACAAAGGACTTCCTCTGAGAGAGGGTGTTACACCCTCTCCCTTTGGAAAATGGTGTGAAGGCAGGGGAGGAGTAGCCTCCCCCAGCCTCTGGAAATGCTTTGTTGGGCACAGAGGTGCCCAATTCTGCATAAGCCAGTCTACACCGGTTCAGGGGACCCCTTAGCCCTGCTATGGCGCGAAACTGGACAAAGGAAAGGGGAGTGACCACTCACCTGACCTGCACCTCCCCTGGGAGGTGTCCAGAGCTCCTCCAGTGTGCTCCAGACCTCTGCCATCTTGGAAACAGAGGTGCTGCTGGCACACTGGACTGCTCTGAGTGGCCAGTGCCACCAGGTGACGTCAGAGACTCCTTCTGATAGGCTCCTTCAGGTGTAAGTAGCCTATCCTCTCTCCTAGGTAGCCAAACCCTCTTTTCTGGCTATTTAGGGTCTCTGTCTCTGGGGAAACTTTAGATAACGAATGCAAGAGCTCATCCGAGTTCCTCTGCATCTCTCTCTTCACCTTCTGCCAAGGAATCGACTGCTGACCGCGCTGGAAGCCTGCAAACCTGCAACATAGTAGCAAAGACGACTACTGCAACTCTGTAACGCTGATCCTGCCGCCTTCTCGACTGTTTTCCTGCTTGTGCATGCTGTGGGGGTAGTCTGCCTCCTCTCTGCACCAGAAGCTCTGAAGAAATCTCCCGTGGGTCGACGGAATCTTCCCCCTGCAACCGCAGACACCAAAAAGCTGCATTACCAGTCCCTTGGGTCTCCTCTCAGCACGACGAGCGAGGTCCCTCGAATCCAGCGACTCTGTCCAAGTGACCCCCACAGTCCAGTGACTCTTCAGTCCAAGTTTGGTGGAGGTAAGTCCTTGCCTCACCTTGCTGGGCTGCATTGCTGGGAACCGCGACTTTTGCAGCTACTCCGGCCCCTGTGCACTTCCGGCAGAAATCCTTTGTGCACAGCCAAGCCTCGGTCTACGGCACTCTAACCTGCATTCCACGACTTTCTAAGTTGGTCTCCGGCGACGTGGGACTCCTTTGTGCAACTTCGGGTGAGCACCGTTTCACGCATTCTCTTAGTGCCTGTTTCTGGCAGTTCTCCGGGTGCTACCTGCTGCTGAGAGGGCTCCTTGTCTTGCTCGACGGCCCTTCTCTCTCCTGGTCCAATTTGCGACCTCCTGGTCCCTCCTGGGCTACAGCAGCGTCCAAAAACGCTAACCACACGATTTGCAGCTAGCAAGGATTGTTGGCGTTCTTTCGGCGGAAAAACACTTTTGCACGACTCTCCACTGCGAGCGGGATCTTTCCACCAAAGGGGAAGTCTCTAGCACTTTTCGTTCCTGCAGAAACCACAGCTTCTTCTGTCCAGTAGAAGCTTCTTTGCACCCGCAGCTGGCATTTCCTGGGCATTTGCCCATCTCCGACTTGCTTGTGACTTTTGGACTTGGTCCCCTTGTTCCACAGGTACCCTAGATTGGAAATCCACAGTTGTTGCATTGTTGGTTTGTGTCTTTCCTGCATTATTCCTCTAACACGACTTCTTTGTCCTTAGGGGAACTTTAGTGCACTTTGCACTCACTTTTCAGGGTCTTGGGGAGGGTTATTTTTCTAACTCTCACTATTTTCTAATAGTCCCAGCGACCCTCTACAAGGTCACATAGGTTTGGGGTCCATTTGTGGTTCGCATTCCACTTTTGGAGTATATGGTTTGTGTTGCCCCTATCCCTATGTTTCCCCATTGCATCCTATTGTAACTATACATTGTTTGCACTGTTTTCTAAGACTATACTGCATATTTTTGCTATTGTGTATATATATCTTGTGTATATTTCCTATCCTCTCACTGAGGGTACACTCTAAGATACTTTGGCATATTGTCATAAAAATAAAGTACCTTTATTTTTAGTATAACTGTGTATTGTGTTTTCTTATGATATTGTGCATATGACACTAAGTGGTACTGTAGTAGCTTCACACGTCTCCTAGTTCAGCCTAAGCTGCTCTGCTAAGCTACCATTATCAGCCTAAGCTGCTAGACACCCTATACACTAATAAGGGATAACTGGGCCTGGTGCAAGGTGCAAGTACCCCTTGGTACTCACTACAAGCCAGTCCAGCCTCCTACAGTAGTGAACTTGTAAGTCACACCACACTCCTTCCACATGGCGTTTAAGTATGCAGACATGAAATTGCTTCCTCTGTCTGATACTACTTCCTTTGCGAAGCCCACCCTGGAAAATATTCCCAGGAGGGCCTTTGCCACTGCAGGAGCTGTAGTGGTCCTTAAAGGAATTGCTTCAGGGTATCTTGTGGCATGGTCCACTACCACTAAGATAAACTTATTGCCTGAAGCAGTAGGAGGGTCAAGGGGGCCAACTATGTCAACCCCTACCCTTTCAAAGGGAACCCCAACCACAGGCAATGGAATAAGGGGTGCCTTTGGTGTGCCACCTGTCTTGCCACTGGCTTGACAGATTTCACAGGACTTACAAAATTCCTTTGTGTCCTCAGACATTCTAGGCCAATGAAACAAGGGAACAAGCCTGTCCCAAGTTTTCATTTGTCCCAGATGTCCAGCTAGGGGAATGTCGTGGGCTAGAGTTAGGAGGAACTTTCTGTACTCCTGAGGAATCACTAACCTCCTGGCAGTTCCAGGTTTAGGATCCCTTGCTTCAGTGTACAAGAGGTTGTCCTCCCAGTAAACTCTGTGAGAGTCACTGACATCCCCATTAGCTTGTTTGACAGCTTGCTGTCTTAGACCCTCTAGTGTGGGACAGGTTTGCTGTGCCACACTCAGCTCCTCCCTGGCTTGCCCCCCTTCACCCAAAAGCTCAGCAGTGTCTGCTTCCAGCTCCTCTGGTGTAGGTTCTGCACAGGGTGGAAATTCTACTTCCTCTGAAGTTGAATCCACTGTAGAGGGAGGGATAGTAGGAAGTGCTTTATTTCTACTAGCCCTAGCTTTAGGGAGCACTTGGTACATTGTTCCAGGATCCAAGCTTCCCTGTCCTTTTTGCTTTTTGGCCTGAGCCCTGGTTAAAGCAAAAATATGCCCTGGGATGCCCAGCATTGCTGCATGGGCCTCCAACTCCACATCTGACCAAGCTGATGTCTCCAAATCATTTCCTAGTAGACAGTCTACAGGCAAATCTGAGGCTACCACAACTTTCTTTGGACCAGTAACCCCCCCCCAGTTGAAATTTACAACAGCCATGGGGTGGCTAAGTGTGTTGTTGTGAGCATCGGTTACTTGGTACTGGTGACCAAGTAGGTGTTGTTTAGGGTGGACCAGTTTCTCTATGACCATAGTCACACTGGCACCAGTGTCCCTGTAGGCCTGAACCTCAACACCATTTATTAGGGGTAGCTGCTTGTACTTATCCATATTAAGGGGACAAGCAACTAAGGTGGCTAAATCAATAGCCCCCTCAGAGACTAACACAGCCTCTGTGGTCTCCCTAACAAGACCAACCCCAACTAAGTTACCAAAAGGGAGCCCAGCTACTCCCTTGGATTGGCTATTAGTAGGTTTGCTCCCACCACCACTGCTATTAGTAGGGACACTAGGTGTAACAGTAGGGGTTGTAGTGGTAGGAGGCTTGGTGCTTTTCTTTGGACAACTGGGATCTGTTGTCCAATGGCCTTTTATTTTACATAAATAGCACCATGGTTTCTTTTCCTTGTTTTGATTAGAAGAGGATTTGGGCCCACCACCCCCACCAGAGTATTTTTGTGGGCCTGATGAAGACTCATTTTTAGATTTGTCCCCACCCTTGTCAGAAGACTTACCATCCTTCTTCTTGTTGTTCTATTTGTCACCACCTGTATGAACTTTTCTGTTCACCCTTGTTCTGACCCATTTGTCTGCCTTCTTTCCCAATTCTTGGGGAGAGGTCAGATCAGAGTCCACCAAGTACTGGTGCAACAAATCAGACACACAATTATTAAGAATATGGTCTCTCAGGATCAAGTTATACAGGCTGTCATAATCAGTAACTTTACTGCCATGTAACCACCCCTCCAAGGCCTTCACTGAATGGTCAATGAAATCAACCCAGTCCTGTGAAGACTTATTTTTGGTCTCTCTGAACTTTATCCTGTACTGTTCACTGGTTTAGCCATAACCATCCAGGAGTGCATTCTTAAGAACTTTGTAATCATTGGCTTCACTTTCTTTCACAGTAAGGAGCCTATCCCTACCTTTTCCACTAAATGATAGCCATAGGATAGCAGCCCAATGCCTTTGAGGGACATCCTGTACAGCACAGGCCCTCTCAAGTGCAGCAAACCACTTGTTAATGTCATCCCCCTCCTTATAAGGGGGATCTATCTTGTGCAGATTCCTAGAATCATGCTCTTTTGCAGGATGACTATGGGGAATACTGCTGCTGCCACCATGGGTTTCTAAACCCAACTTCTGTCTCTCCTTCTCTACTTCTAAGGTCTGTCTATCCAAATCCAGCTGTTGCTTCTTGAGCTTCAGTCTGGTTTGTTCCACTCTCAATCTATTGAGCTCCCTTTCTAACAATCTGTCATCAGGGTGGGTGGGAGGGACATGTCTTGAAACAGAAGTATAATGAGAATGAACAGAAGGAGACCTGTCCCTTACAGAAGGCACCCTAACAGCTTGGCTAACAGTGTAATGTGAGAGCACATCATCTGTATGATGTGACCCAGCCTCTGTACCAACTATGCTAGACTGTCTAGTAATGGGCAGGCTGAGAAGTTTCTTTCCTGAATCTTTTCCTGGGGGAGTCCCTGGATCAGATTGGGAACCATTAGCTACTTTTTCAACAGATGAGGCACTTTTGGCCTTATCCTGTTCTCTAAGCATGTTAAGTAACAGTTCCAAGGAAGGATTCTTCCCTACACTCAAACCTCTCTCTATGCAGAGACTCCTTGCTCCTTTCCAGCTAAGGTGATCATATGCAATCTTAGACAGGTCAACATTTTGGCCTGTGCCAGACATTTTTAGAGAGAGTTAAAGTGATAGAAAAAGAGAAAAAAAGTTTTCAGAACTTTTAGAAAGACAGAAAAAAATATTTAAAAACTTTTTAGAACTTTTTAGAAAGTTTAGAAGTACTTTTCAGCACTTAGAAAAGAGTGAAAAGAGGAAATGCAAAACTTTTTAGTTATGTGTACACACACTGAACTTGTTTTGTATATTTTTCTCTTATGAAAAGTACAATGACAAGAGTGGTAAGTAGTCTCAAAGCACTTATCCCACCGCTGCACAACCAATGTAGGAGGCTGGACTGGCTTGTAGTGAGTACCAAGGGGTACTTGCACCTTGCACCAGGCCCAGTTATCCCTTAATAGTGTATAGGGTGTCTAGCAGCATAGGCTGATAGATAATGGTAGCTTAGCAGAGCAGCTTAGGCTGAACTAGGAGACGAGTGAAGCTCCTACAGTACCACTAATGTCACTTGCACAATATCATTAGAAAACACAATACATAGTTATACTAAAAATAAAGGTACTTTATTTTTATGACAATATGCCAAAGTATCTCAGAGTGTACCCTCAGTGAGAGGATAGGAAATATACACAAGATATATGTACACAATACCACAAATATGCAGTATAGTCTTAGAAAACAGTGCAAACAATCCATAGTTACAATAGGATGCAATGGAGACACATAGGGATAGGGGCAACACAAACCATATACTCCAAAAGTGGAATGCGAACCACGAATGGACCCCAAACCTATGTGACCTTGTAGAGGGTCGCTGGGACTATTAGAAAATAGTGAGGGTTAGAAAAATAGCCCACCCCAAGACCCTGAAAAGTGAGTGCAAAGTGCACTAAAGTTCCCCAAAGGACAAAGAAGTCGTGATAGGGGAATACTGCAGGAAAGACACAAACCAGCAATGCAACAATGATGGATTTCCAGTCGAGGGTACCTGTGGAACAAGGGGACCAAGTCCAAAAGTCACAAGCAAGTCGGAGATGGGCAGATGCCCAGGAAATGCCAGCTGTGGGTGCAAAGAAGCTTCTACTGGACAGAAGAAGCTTAGGTGTCTGCAGGAACGACAAGGGCTAGAGACTTCCCCTTTGGAAGACGGATCTCTCACGCCATGGAGAGTCGTGCAGAAGTGTTTTCCCGCCGAAAGACTGCCAACAAGGCTTGCTAGTTGCAAATCGTGCGGTAAGCATTTTTGGATGCTGCTGTGGCCCAGGAGGGACCAGGATGTCGCAAATTGCGCCAGGAGACAGAGGGGACGTAGAGCAAGACAAAGAGCCCTCTCAGCAGCAGGTAGCACCCGGAGAAGTGCCAGAAACAGGCACTACGAGGATGCGTGAAACGGTGCTCACCCAAAGTTGCACAAAGGAGTCCCACGTCGCCGGAGACCAACTTAGAAAGTCGTGCAATGCAGGTTAGAGTGCCGAGGAGCCAGGCTTGGCTGTGCACAAAGGATTTCCGACGGAAGTGCACAGGGGCCGGAGTAGCTGCAAAAGTCGCGGTTCCCAGCAATGCAGTCTGGCGTGGGGAGGCAAGGACTTACCTCCACCAAACTTGGACTGAAGAGTCACTGGACTGTGGGGGTGTAGGAGGCTGGACTGGCTTGTAGTGAGTACCAAGGGGTACTTGCACCTTGCACCAGGCCCAGTTATCCCTTATTAGTGTATAGGGTGTCTAGCAGCTTAGGCTGATAGATAATGGTAGCTTAGCAGAGCAGCTTAGGCTGAACTAGGAGACGTGTGAAGCTACCACAGTACCACTTAGTGTCATATGCACAATATCATAAGAAAACACAATTCACAGTTATACTAAAAATAAAGGTACTTTATTTTTATGACAATATGCCAAAGTATCTTAGAGTGTACCCTCAGTGAGAGGATAGGAAATATACACAAGATATATATACACAATAGCAAAAATATGCAGTATAGTCTTAGAAAACAGTGCAAACAATGTATAGTTACAATAGGATGCAATGGGGAAACATAGGGATAGGGGCAACACAAACCATATACTCCAAAAGTGGAATGCGAACCACGAATGGACCCCAAACCTATGTGACATTGTAGAGGGTCGCTGTGACTATTAGAAAATAGTGAGAGTTAGAAAAATAACCCTCCCCAAGACCCTGAAAAGTGAGTGCAAAGTGCACCAAAGTTCCCCTAAGGACAAAGAAGTCGTGTTAGAGGAATAATGCAGGAAAGACACAAACCAGCAATGCAACAACTGTGGATTTCCAATCTAGGGTACCTGTGGAACAAGGGGACCAAGTCCAAAAGTCACAAGCAAGTCGGAGATGGGCAAATGCCCAGGAAATGCCAGCTGCGGGTGCAAAGAAGCTTCTACTGGACAGAAGAAGCTGAGGTTTCTGCAGGAACAAAAAGGGCGAGAGACTTCCCCTATGGGGGACCGATCCACCTTGCCGTGGAGAGTCGTGCAGAAGTGTTTTCCAGCCGAAAGAACGCCAACAAGCCTTGCTAGCTGCAAATTGTGCGGTTAGCGTTTTTGGACGCTGCTGTGGCCCAGGAGGGACCAGGAGGTCGAAAATTGGACCAGCAGAGAGACGGGACGTCGAGCAAGACAAGGAGCCCTCTCTGAAGCAGGTAGCACCCAGAGAACTGCCAGAAACAGGCACTACGAGGATGCGTGAAATGGTGCTCACCCGAAGTCGCACAAAGGAGTCCCACGTTGCCGGAGACCAACTTAGAAAGTCGTGCAATGCAGGTTAGAGTGCCGTGGACCCAGGCTTGGCTGTGCACAAAGGATTTCCGCCGGAAGTGCACAGGGGCCGGAGTAGCTGCAAAAGTCGCGGTTCCCAGCAATGCAGCCCAGCGAGGTGAGGCAAGGACTTACCTTCACCAAACTTGGACTGAAGAGTCACTGGACTGTGGGGGTCACTTGGACAGAGTCGCTGGATTCGAGGGACCTCGCTCGTCGTGCTGAGAGGAGACCCAAGGGACCGGTAATGCAGCTTTTTGGTGCCTGCGGTTGCAGGGGGAAGATTCCGTCGACCTACGGGAGATTTCTTCGGAGCTTCTGGTGCAGATAGGAGGCAGACTACCCCCACAGCATGCACAAGCAGGAAAACAGTCGAGAAGGCGGCAGGATCAGCGTTACAGAGTTGCAGTAGTCGTCTTTGCTACTATGTTGCAGGTTTGCAGGCTACCAGCGCGGTCAGCAGTCGATTCCTTGGCAGAAGGTGAAGAGAGAGATGCAGAGGAACTCGGATGAGCTCTTGCATTCGTTATCTAAAGTTTCCCCAGAGACAGAGACACTAAATAGCCAGAAAAGAGGGTTTGGCTACCTAGGAGAGAGGATAGGCTACTAACACCTGAAGGAGCCTATCAGAAGGAGTCTCTGACGTCACCTGGTGGCACTTACCACTCAGAGCAGTCCAGTGTGCCAGCAGCACCTCTGTTTCCAAGATGGCAGAGGTCTGGAGCACACTGGAGGAGCTCTGGACACCTCCCAGGGGAGGTGCAGGTCAGGGGAGTGGTCACTACCCTTTCCTTTGTCCATTTTCGCGCCAGAGCAGGGCTAAGGGGTCCCCTGAACCGGTCTAGACTGGCTTATGCAGAATTGGGCACCTCTGTGCCCAACAAAGCATTTCCAGAGGCTGGGGGAGGCTACTCCTCCCCTGCCTTCACACCATTTTCCAAAGGGAGAGGGTGTAACACCCTCTCTCAGAGGAAGTCCTTTGTTCTGCCATCCTGGGCCAGGCCTGGCTGGACCCCAGGAGGGCAGATGCCTGTCTGAGGGGTTGGCAGCAGCAGCAGCTGCAGTGAAACCCCAGGAAGGGCAGTTTGGCAGTACCAGGGTCTGTGCTACAGACCACTGGGATCATGGGATTGTGCCAACTATGCCAGGGTGGCATAGAGGGGGTAATTCCATGATCATAGACATGTTACATGGCCATATTCGGAGTTACCATTGTGAAGCTACATATAGATAGTGACCTATATGTAGTGCACGCGTGTAATGGTGTCCCCGCACTCACAAAGTTCAGGGAATTGGCTCTGAACAATGTGGGGGCACCTTGGCTAGTGCCAGGGTGCCCTCACACTAAGTAACTTTGCACCTAACCTTTACCAGGTAAAGGTTAGACATATAGGTGACTTATAAGTTACTTAAGTGCAGTGTAAAATGGCTGTGAAATAACGTGGACGTTATTTCACTCAGGCTGCAGTGGCAGGCCTGTGTAAGAATTGTCAGAGCTCCCTATGGGTGGCAAAAGAAATGCTGCAGCCCATAGGGATCTCCTGGAACCCCAATACCCTGGGTACCTCAGTACCATATACTAGGGAATTATAAGGGTGTTCCAGTAAGCCAATGTAAATTGGTAAAAATGGTCACTAGCCTGTTAGTGACAATTTGGAAAGAAATGAGAGAGCATAACCACTGAGGTTCTGATTAGCAGAGCCTCAGTGAGACAGTTAGTCACTACACAGGTAACACATTCAGGCACACTTATGAGCACTGGGGCCCTGGGTTACCAGGGTCCCAGTGACACATACAACTAAAACAACATATATACAGTGAAAAATGGGGGTAACATGCCAGGCAAGATGGTACTTTCCTACACAACCCCCCCCCAAACGAAGGACAATAAGACTAGCCATGACCTGATGAGTCTTCATTGTCTAAGTGGAAATATCTGGAGAGTCCATCTGCATTGGAGTGGCTACTCCCAGGTCTATGTTCCACTGTATAGTCCATTCCCTGTAGGGATATGGACCACCTCAACAATTTAGGATTTTCACCTTTCATTTGTTTTAGCCAAAGTAGAGGTTTGGGGTCTGTCTGAACAATGAAGTGAGTGCCAAACAGGTATGGCCTCAACTTCTTCAGTGCCCAGACCACAGCAAAGGCTTCCCTCTCAATGGCAGACCAACGCTTTTCTCTAGGGGTCAACCTCCTACTAATAAAAGCAACATGTTGATCCTGGCCCTCAGAATTAAGTTGTGATAGGACTGCCCCTACTCCTAATTCAGATGCATCAGTTTGGTCATAGAATTTTTTAGAGTAACAAGGGCTTTTCAGGACAGGTGCAGAGCACATGGCCTGCTTCAGCTCCTCAAAAGCTTTCTGACAGTTTGCTGTCCATAATACCTTTTTAGTCATTTTCTTGGATGTGAGGTCATTAAGAGGGGCTGCAATGGAGCCATAGTTCTTAATGAACCTCCTGTAATACCCAGTGAGGCCTAGGAAGGCTCTCACCTGAGTCTGAGTGGTAGGGGGAACCCAATCAATAATTGTTTGGATTTTCCCCTGAAGTGGTGCTATCTGTTCCCCACCAACAAGGTGTCCCAGATAAACCACCTTACCCTGCCCTATCTGGCACTTTGAAGCCTTGATAGTGAGGCCTGCCTTTTGCAGGGCCTCCAAAACTTTCCATAGGTGGACCAGGTGATCATCCCAGCTGGAGCTAAAGACAGCTATATCGTCCAAATATGCTGCACTGAAAGCTTCCAGCCCTTGTAGGACTGTGTTCACCAACCTCTGAAAAGTGGCAGGTGCATTTTTCAAACCAAAAGGCATTACAGTAAACTGGTAATGTCCTCCAATGGTTGAAAATGCAGTCTTAGGTTTAGCATCTTCTGACAATTTGATCTGCCAATACCCTGCAGTCAAGTCAAAAGTGCTTAGATACTTGGCAGATGCCAGTGTATCTATGAGCTCATCTGCCCTGGGTATAGGGTGAGCATCAGTTTTGGTTACCAAGTTGAGACCTCTATAGTCTACACAAAACCGCATTTCCTTCTTTCCATCTTTGGAATGGGGTTTTGGTACCAGTACCACAGGAGAAGCCCATGGACTGTCAGAGTGCTCAACCACTCCCAGTTCTAACATTTTCTGGACCTCTTGCTTTATGCAGTCCCTGACATGGTCAGGCTGCCTATAGATCTTACTTTTGACAGGCAAGCTGTCTCCAGTATCTATAGTGTGCTCACACCAAGAAGTGGTACCTGGCACAGTAGAGAAGAGTTCAGAGAATTGATCTAGGAGATTTATGCAATTGTCTTTCTGCTCAGCAGTAAGACAATCAGCCAAAACTACACCTTCCACAAGAGCATCTTGTTCTGTGGAAGAGAAGAGATCAGGTAGAGGATCACTGTCTTCTTCCTGTCCCTCATCAGTTGCCATGAGCAGGGTGAGATCAGCCCTGTCATAGTAGGGTTTCAGGCGGTTGACATGGAGCACCCTAAGGGGACTCCTGGCAGTGCCTAAGTCAACTAAATAGGTGACTTCTCCCTTCTTTTCAACAATTGTGTGGGGACCACTCCATTTATCTTGGAGTGCTCTTGGGGCCACAGGCTCCAAGACCCATACTTTCTGCCCTGGTTGGTACTGAACCAGAACAGCCTTCTGATCATGCCATTGCTTCTGGAGCTCTTGGCTGGCCTGAAGGTTTTTACTGGCCTTTTTCATGTACTCAGCCATCCTTGATCTGAGGCCAAGTACATAATCCACAATATCCTGCTTAGGAGCTTTTAAAGGTTGTTCCCAACCCTCCTTTACAAGTGTGAGTGGACCCCTAACAGGGTGTCCAAAAAGAAGTTCAAAGGGGCTGAAGCCCACTCCTTTCTGGGGTACCTCCCTGTAGGCAAAAAGGAGGCATGGTAGGAGGATATCCCATCTCCTGCGGAGTTTTTCAGGGAGACCCATAATCATGCCTTTGAGAGTTTTGTTAAATCTCTCCACCAGTCCATTTGTTTGTGGATGATAGGGTGTTGTGAACTTGTAAGTTACACCACACTCCTTCCACATCGCCTTTCAGTATGCAGACATGAAATTGCTTCCACTGTCTGATACTACTTCCTTTGGGAAGCCCACTCTGGAAAATATTCCCAGGAGGGCCTTTGCCACTGCAGGTGCTGTAGTGGTCCTTAAAGGAATAGCTTCAGGATATCTTGTGGCATGGTCCACTACCACCAAGATAAATCTATTGCCTGAAGCAGTAGGAGGGTCAAGGGGGCCAACTATGTCAACCCCTACCCTTTCAAAGGGAACCCCAACCACAGGCAGTGGAATAAGGGGTGCCTTTGGGGTGCCACCTGTCTTGCCACTGGCTTGACAGGTTTCACAGGACTTACAAAATTCCTTTGTGTCCTCAGACATCCTAGGCCAATGAAACAATGGAACCAGTCTGTCCCAAGTTTTCATTTGACCCAGGTGCCCAGCTAGGGGAATGTCATGTGCCAGGGTTAGGAGGAACTTTCTGTACTCCTGAGGAATCACTAATCTCCTGGCAGCTCCAGGTTTAGGATCCCTATGCTCAGTGTACAAGAGGTTGTCCTCCCAGTAAACTCTGTGAGAGTCACTGACATCCCCATTAGCCTGTTTGACAGCTTGCTGTCTGAGACCCTCTAATGTGGGACAGGTTTGCTGTGCCACACTCAGCTCCTCTCTGGCAGGCCCCCCTTCACCCAAAAGCTCAGCAGTGTCTGCTTCCAGCTCCTCTGGTGTAGGTTCTGCACAGGGAGGGAATTCTTCTTCCTCAGAAGTTGAATCCACTGTAGAGGGAGGGATAGTAGGAAGTGGTTTGCTTCTACTAGCCCTAGCTTTAGGGAGCACTTGGTCCATTGTTCCAGGATCCAAGCTTCCCTGTCCTTTTTGCTTTTTGGCCCGAGCCCTTGTCAAAGCAAAAATATGCCCTGGGATGCCCAGCATTGCTGCATGGGCCTCCAACTCCACATCTGACCAAGCTGATGTCTCCAAATCATTCCCTAATAGACAGTCTACAGGTAAATCTGAAGCTACCACAACTTTCTTTGGACCAGTAACCCCCCCCAGTTGAGATTAACAACAGCCATGGGGTGGCTAAGTGTGTTGTTGTGAGCATCGGTTACTTGGTACTGGTGACCAAGTAGGTGTTGTTCAGGGTGGACCAGTTTCTCTATGACCATGGTCACACTGGCACCAGTGTCCCTGTAGGCCTGAACCTCAACACCATTTATTAGGGGTAGCTGCTTGTACTTATCCATATTAAGGGGACAAGCAACTAAGGTGGCTAGATCAATAGCCCCCTCAGAGACTAACACAGCCTCTGTGGCCTCCCTAACAAGGCCAACCCCAACTAAGTTACCAATAGTGAGCCCAGCTACTCCCTTGGATTGGCTATTAGTAGGTTTGCTCCCACCACCACTGCTATTAGTAGGGACACTAGGTGTAGCAGTAGGGGTTGCAGTGGTAGGAGGCTTGGTGCCTTTCTTTGGACAACTGGGATCTGTTGTCCAATGGCCTTTTATTTTACATAAATAGCACCATGGTTTCTTTTCCTTGTTCTGATTAAAAGAGGATTTGGGCCCACCACCCCCACCAGAGTGTTTTTGTGGGCCTGATGAAGACTCATTTTTAGATTTGTCCCCACCCTTGTCAGAAGACTTACCATCCTTCTTTTTGTTGCCATCTTTGTCACCCCCTGTATGAACTTTTCTGTTCACCCTTGTTCTGACCCATTTGTCTGCCTTCTTTCCCAATTCTTGGGGAGAGGTCAGATCAGAGTCCACCAAGTACTGGTGCAACAAATCAGACACACAATTATTAAGAATATGCTCTCTCAGGATCAAGTTATACAGGCTGTCATAATCAGTAACTTTACTGCCATGTAACCACCCCTCCAAGGCCTTCACTGAATGGTCAATGAAATCAACCCAGTCTTGTGAAGACTCCTTTTTGGTCTCTCTGAACTTTATCCTGTATTGTTCAGTGGTTAAGCCATAACCATCCAGGAGTGCATTCTTAAGAACTTGGAAATTATTAGCATCATTTTCTTTCACAGTAAGGAGCCTATCCCTACCCTTTCCACTAAATGATAGCCATAGGATAGCAGCCCACTGCCTTTGAGGGACATCCTGTACAACACAGGCCCTCTCAAGTGCAGCAAACCACTTGTTAATGTCATCCCCCTCCTTGTAAGGGGGAACTATCTTGTGCAGATTCCTGGAATCATGCTCTTTTACAGGATGACTATGGGGAATACTGCTGCTGCCACCATGGGTTTCTAAACCCAGTTTCTGTCTCTCCTTCTCTACTTCTAAAGTCTGTCTATCCAAATCCAGCTGTTGCTTCTTGAGTTTCAGTCTGGTTTGTTCCAGTCTCAATCTATTGAGCTCCCTTTCTAACAATCTGTCATCAGGGTGGGTGGGAGGGACATGCCTTGAAACAGAAGTATGGTGAGAATGGACAGAAGGAGACCTGTCCCTTACAGAAGCCACCCTAACAGCTTGGCTAACAGAAACATCACTACCAGTATGGTGAGAATAAATGCTTTTGCTATGATGTGAGACAACACTATTTATATGGTGTGGCTCATCATCATTACCAACTATGCTAGACTGTCTAGTAATGGGCAGGCTAGGAAGTTTCTTTCCTGAATCTTTTCCTGGGGGAGTCCCTGGATCAGATTGAGAACCATTAGCTACTTTTTCAACAGATGGGGCACTTATGGCCTTATCCTGTTCTCTAAGCATGTTAATTAACAGTTCTAAGGAAGGATTCTTCCCTACACTCAAACCTCTCTCTATGCAGAGACTCCTTGCTCCTTTCCAGCTAAGGTGATCATATGCAAGTTTGGACAGATCAACATTTTGGCCTGTGCCAGACATTTTTAGAGAGAGTTAAAGTGATAGAAAAAGATAAAAAGTTTGTCAGAGCTTTTAGAAAGACAGAGAAAAAAACTTTTTTAACTTTTTAGAACTTTTTAGAAAGTTAGAAGTACTTTTCAGCACTTAGAAAAGAGTGAAAAGAGGAAATGCAAAACTTTTTGGCTATGTGTATATACACTGACCTTGTTTTGTATATTTTTCTCTTATGAAAAGTACAATGACAAGAGTGGTAAGTAGTCTCAAAGCACTTATCCCACCGCTGCACAACCAATGTAGGAGGTTGGACTGGCTTGTAGTGAGTACCAAGGGGTACTTGCACCTTGCACCAGGCCCAGTTATCCCTTATTAGTGTATAGGGTGTCTAGCAGCTTAGGCTGATAGATAATGGTAGCTTAGCAGAGCAGCTTAGGCTGAACTAGGAGACGTGTGAAGCTACCACAGTACCACTTAGTGTCATATGCACAATATCATAAGAAAACACAATACACAGTTATACTAAAAATAAAGGTACTTTATTTTTATGACAATATGCCAAAGTATCTTAGAGTGTACCCTCAGTGAGAGGATAGGAAATATACACAAGATATATATACACAATAGCAAAAATATGCAGTATAGTCTTAGAAAACAGTGCAAACAATGTATAGTTACAATAGGATGCAATGGGGAAACATAGGGATAGGGGCAACACAAACCATATACTCCAAAAGTGGAATGCAAACCACAAATGGACCCCAAACCTATGTGACCTTGTAGAGGGTCGCTTTGACTATTAGAAAATAGTGAGAGTTAGAAAAATAACCCTCCCCAAGACCCTTAAAAGTGAGTGCAAAGTGCACCAAAGTTCCCCTAAGGACAAAGAAGTCGTGTTAGAGGAATAATGCAGGAAAGACACAAACCAGCAATGCAACAACTGTGGATTTCCAATCTAGGGTACCTGTGGAAAAAGGGGACCAAGTCCAAAAGTCACAAGCAAGTCGGAGATGGGCAAATGCCCAGGAAATGCCAGCTGCGGGTGCAAAGAAGCTTCTACTGGACAGAAGAAGCTGAGGTTTCTGCAGGAACGAAAAGGGCTAGAGACTTCCCCTTTGGTGGACGGATCCCTCTCGCCGTGGAGAGTCGTGCAGAAGTGTTTTTCTGCCGAAAGAACGCCAACAAGCCTTGCTAGCTGCAAATCGTGCGTTTAGCGTTTTTGGACGCTGCTGTGGTGCCCAGGAGGGACCAGGAGGTCGCAAATTGGACCAGCAGAGAGAGGGGACGTCGTGCAAGACAAGGAGACCTCTCTGAAGCCGGTAGCACCCGGAGAAGTGCCAGAAACAGGCACTACGAGGATGCGTGAAACGGTGCTCGCCGAAGTTGCACAAAGGAGTCCCACGTCGCCAGAGACCAACTTAGAAAGTCGTGCAATGCAGGTTAGAGTGCCGTGGACCCAGGCTTGGCTGTGCAGAAAGGATTTCCGCCGGAAGTGCACAGGGGCCGGAGTAGCTGCAAAAGTCGCGGTTCCCAGCAATGCAGCCCAGCGAGGTGAGGCAAGGACTTATCTCCACCAAACTTGGACTGAAGAGTAACTGGACTGTGGGGGTCACTTGGACAGAGTCGCTGGATTCGAGGGACCTCGCTCGTCGTGCTGAGAGGAGACCCAAGGGACCGGTAATGCAGCTTTTTGGTGCCTGCGGTTGCAGGGGGAAGATTCCGTCGACCCACGGGAGATTTCTTCGGAGCTTCTGGTGCAGAGAGAAGGCAGGCTACCCCCACAGCATGCACAAGCAGGAAAACAGTCGAGAAGGCGGCAGGATCAGCGTTACAGAGTTGCAGTAGTCGTCTTTGCTACTATGTTGCAGGTTTGCAGGCTTCCAGCGCGGTCAGCAGTCGATTCCTTATCAGAAGGTGAAGAGAGAGATGCAGAGGAACTCGGATGAGCTCTTGCATTCGTTATCTAAAGTTTCCCCAGAGACAGAGACCCTAAATAGCCAGAAAAGAGGGTTTGGCTACCTAGGAGAGAGGATAGGCTAGCAACACCTGAAGGAGCCTATCAGAAGGAGTCTCTGACGTCACCTGGTGGCACTGGCCACTCAGAGCAGTCCAGTGTGCCAGCAGCACCTCTGTTTCCAAGATGGCAGAGGTCTGGAGCACACTGGAGGAGCTCTGGACACCTCCCAGGGGAGGTGCAGGTCAGGGGAGTGGTCACTCCCCTTTCCTTTGTCCAGTTTCGCGCCAGAGCAGGGCTAAGGGGTCCCCTGAACCGGTGTAGACTGGCTTATGCAGAATTGGGCACATCTGTGCCCAACAAAGCATTTCCAGAGGCTGGGGGAGGCTACTCCTCCCCTGCCTTCACACCATTTTCCAAAGGGAGAGGGTGTAACACCCTCTCTCAGAGGAAGTTCTTTGTTCTGCCATCCTGGGCCAGGCCTGGCTGGACCCCAGGAGGGCAGATGCCTGTCTGAGGGGTTGGCAGCAGCAGCAGCTGCAGTGAAACCCCAGGAAGGGCAGTTTGGCAGTACCAGGGTCTGTGCTACAGACCACTGGGATCATGGGATTGTGCCAACTATGCCAGGATGGCATAGAGGGGGCAATTCCATGATCATAGACATGTTACATGGCCATATTCGGAGTTACCATTGTGAAGCTACATATAGGTAGTGACCTATATGTAGTGCACGCGTGTAATGGTGTCCCCGCACTCACAAAGTTCAGGGAATTGGCTCTGAACAATGTGGGGGCACCTTGGCTAGTGCCAGGGTGCCCTCACACTAAGTAACTTTGCACCTAACCTTTACCAGGTAAAGGTTAGACATATAGGTGACTTATAAGTTACTTAAGTGCAGTGTAAAATGGCTGTGAAATAACGTGGACGTTATTTCACTCAGGCTGCAGTGGCAGGCCTGTGTAAGAATTGTCAGAGCTCCCTATGGGTGGCAAAAGAAATGCTGCAGCCCATAGGGATCTCCTGGAACCCCAATACCCTGGGTACCTCAGTACCATATACTAGGGAATTATAAGGGTGTTCCAGTAAACCAATGTAAATTGGTAAAAATGGTCACTAGCCTGTTAGTGACAATTTGGAAAGAAATGAGAGAGCATAACCACTGAGGTTCTGATTAGCAGAGCCTCAGTGAGACAGTTAGTCACTACACAGGTAACACATTCAGGCACATTTATGAGCACTGGGGCCCTGGGTTACCAGGGTCCCAGTGACACATACAACTAAAACAACATATATACAGTGAAAAATGGGGGTAACATGCCAGGCAAGATGGTACTTTCCTACACAACCCCCCCCCAAACGAAGGACAATAAGACTAGCCATGACCTGATGAGTCTTCATTGTCTAAGTGGAAATATCTGGAGAGTCCATCTGCATTGGAGTGGCTACTCCCAGGTCTATGTTCCACTGTATAGTCCATTCCCTGTAGGGATATGGACCACCTCAACAATTTAGGATTTTCACCTTTCATTTGTTTTAGCCAAAGTAGAGGTTTGTGGTCTGTCTGAACAATGAAGTGAGTGCCAAACAGGTATGGCCTCAACTTCTTCAGAGCCCAGACCACAGCAAAGGCCTCCCTCTCAATGGCAGACCAATGCTTTTCTCTAGGGGTCAACCTTCTACTAATAAAAGCAATAGGTTGATCCTGGCCCTCAGAATTAAGTTGTGATAGGACTGCCCCTACTCCTAATTCAGATGCATCAGTTTGGACATAGAATTTTTTAGAGTAACAAGGGCTTTTCAGGACAGGTGCAGAGCACATGGCCTGCTTCAGCTCCTCAAAAGCTTTCTGACAGTTTGCTGTCCATAATACCTTTTTAGGCATTTTCTTGGATGTGAGGTCATTAAGAGGGGCTGCAATGGAGCCATAGTTCTTAATGAACCTCCTGTAATACCCAGTGAGGCCTAGGAAGGCTCTCACCTGAGTCTGAGTGGTAGGGGGAACCCAATCAATAATTGTTTGGATTTTCCCCTGAAGTGGTGCAATCTGTTCCCCACCAACAAGGTGTCCCAGATAAACCACCTTACCCTGCCCTATCTGGCACTTTGAAGCTTTGATAGTGAGGCCTGCCTTTTGCAGGGCCTCCAAAACTTTCCATAGGTGGACCAGGTGATCATCCCAGCTGGAGCTAAAGACAGCTATATCGTCCAAATATGCTGCACTGAAAGCTTCCAGCCCTTGCAGGACTGTGTTCACCAACCTCTGAAAAGTGGCAGGTGCATTTTTCAAACCAAAAGGCATTACAGTAAACTGGTAATGTCCTCCAATGGTTGAAAATGCAGTCTTAGGTTTAGCATCTTCTGACAATTTGATCTGCCAATACCCTGCAGTCAAATCAAAAGTGCTTAGATACTTGGCAGATGCCAGTGTATCTATGAGCTCATCTGCCCTGGGTATAGGGTGAGCATCAGTTTTGGTTACCAAGTTGAGACCTCTATAGTCTACACAAAACCGCATTTCCATCTTTGGAATGGGGTTTTGGTACCAGTACCACAGGAGAAGCCCATGGACTGTCAGAGTGCTCAACCACTCCTAGTTCTAACATTTTCTGGACCTCTTGCTTTATGCAGTCCCAGACATGGTCAGGCTGCCTATATATCTTACTTTTGACAGGTAAACTGTCTCCAGTATCTATAGTGTGCTCACACCAAGAAGTGGTACCTGGCACAGTAGAGAAGAGTTCAGAGAATTGATCTAGGAGATTTATGCAATTATCTTTCTGCTCAGCAGTAAGACAATCAGCCAAAACTACACCTTCCATAAGAGCATCTTGTTCTGTGGAAGAGAAGAGATCAGGTAGAGGATTACTGTCTTCTTCCTGTCCCTCATCAGTTGCCATGAGCAGGGTGAGATCAGCCCTGTCATAGTAGGGTTTCAGGCGGTTGACATGGAGCACCCTAAGGGGACTCCTGGCAGTGCCTAAGTCAACTAAATAGGTGACTTCTCCCTTCTTTTCAACAATTGTGTGGGGACCACTCCATTTATCTTGGAGTGTTCTTGGGGCCACAGGCTCCAAGACCCACACTTTCTGCCCTGGTTGGTACTGAACCAAAACAGCCTTCTCATCATGCCATTGCTTCTGGAGCTCTTGGCTGGCCTGAAGGTTTTTACTGGCCTTTTTCATGTACTCAGCCATCCTTGATCTGAGGCCAAGTACATAATCCACAATATCCTGCTTAGGAGCTTTTAAAGGTTGTTCCCAACCCTCCTTTACAAGTGTGAGTGGACCCCTAACAGGGTGTCCAAAAAGAAGTTCAAAGGGGCTGAAGCCCACTCCTTTCTGGGGTACCTCCCTGTAGGCAAAAAGGAGGCATGGTAGAAGGATATCCCATCTCCTGCAGAGTTTTTCAGGGAGACCCATAATCATGCCTTTGAGAGTTTTATTAAATCTCTCCACCAGTCCATTTGTTTGTGGTTGATAGGGTGTTGTGAACTTGTACGTTACACCACACTCCTTCCACATGGCCTTTAAGTATGCAGACATGAAATTGCTTCCCCTGTCTGATACCACTTCCTTTGGGAAGCCCACTCTGGAAAATATTCCCAAGAAGGCCTTTGCCACCGCAGGTGCTGTAGTGGTCCTTAAAGGAATAGCTTCAGGATATCTTGTGGCATGGTCCACTACCACCAGGATAAATCTATTGCCTGAAGCAGTAGGAGGGTCAAGGGGGCCAACTATGTCAACCCCTACCCTTTCAAAGGGAACCCCTGTAGGAAAGTACCATCTTGCCTGGCATGTTACCCCCATTTTTCACTGTATATATGTTGTTTTAGTTGTATGTGTCACTGGGACCCTGGTAACCCAGGGCCCCAGTGCTCATAAGTGTGCCTGAATGTGTTACCTGTGTAGTGACTAACTGTCTCACTGAGGCTCTGCTAATCAGAACCTCAGTGGTTATGCTCTCTCATTTCTTTCCAAATTGTCACTGACAGGCTAGTGACCATTTTTACCAATTTACATTGGCTTACTGGAACACCCTTATAATTCCCTAGTATATGGTACTGAGGTACCCAGGGTATTGGGGTTCCAGGAGATCCCTATGGGCTGCAGCATTTCTTTTGCCACCCATAGGGAGCTCTGACAATTCTTACACAGGCCTGCCACTGCAGCCTGAGTGAAATAACGTCCACGTTATTTCACAGCCATTTTACACTGCACTTAAGTAACTTATAAGTCACCTATATGTCTAACCTTTACCTGGTAAAGGTTAGGTGCAAAGTTACTTAGTGTGAGGGCACCCTGGCACTAGCCAAGGTGCCCCCACATTGTTCAGAGCCAATTCACTGAACTTTGTGAGTGCGGGGACACCATTACACGCGTGCACTACATATAGGTCACTACCTATATGTAGCTTCACCATGGTAACTCCGAATATGGCCATGTAACATGTCTATGATCATGGAATTGCCCCCTCTATGCCATCCTGGCATTGTTGGTACAATTCCATGATCCCAGTGGTCTGTAGCACAGACCCTGGTACTGCCAGACTGCCCTTCCTGGGGTTTCTCTGCAGCTGCTGCTGCTGCCAACCCCTCAGACAGGCAGCTGCCCTCCTGGGGTCCAGCCAGGCCTGGCCCAGGATGGCAGAACAAAGAACTTCCTCTGAGAGAGGGTGTGACACCCTCTCCCTTTGGAAAATGGTGTGAAGGCAGGGGAGGAGTAGCCTCCCCCAGCCTCTGGAAATGCTTTGTTGGGCACAGATGTGCCCAATTCTGCATAAGCCAGTCTACACCGGTTCAGGGACCCCTTAGCCCCTGCTCTGGCGCGAAACTGGACAAAGGAAAGGGGAGTGACCACTCCCCTGACCTGCACCTCCCCTGGGAGGTGTCCAGAGCTCCTCCAGTGTGCTCCAGACCTCTGCCATCTTGGAAACAGAGGTGCTGCTGGCACACTGGACTGCTCTGAGTGGCCAGTGCCACCAGGTGACGTCAGAGACTCCTTGTGATAGGCTCCTTCAGGTGTTAGTAGCCTTTCCTCTCTCCTAGGTAGCCAAACCCTCTTTTCTGGCTATTTAGGGTCTCTGTCTCTGGGGAAACTTTAGATAACGAATGCATGAGCTCAGCCGAGTTCCTCTGCATCTCCCTCTTCACCTTCTGATAAGGAATCGACCGCTGACCGCGCTGGAAGCCTGCAAACCTGCAACATAGTAGCAAAGACGACTACTGCAACTCTGTAACGCTGATCCTGCCGCCTTCTCGACTGTTTTCCTGCTTGTGCATGCTGTGGGGGTAGTCTGCCTCCTCTCTGCACCAGAAGCTCCGAAGAAATCTCCCGTGGGTCGACGGAATCTTCCCCCTGCAACCGCAGGCACCAAAAAGCTGCATTACCGGTCCCTTGGGTCTCCTCTCAGCACGACGAGCGAGGTCCCTCGAATCCAGCGACACCGTCCAAGTGACCCCCACAGTCCAGTGACTCTTCAGCCCAAGTTTGGTGGAGGTAAGTCCTTGCCTCACCTCGCTGGGCTGCATTGCTGGGAACCGCGACTTTGCAAGCTACTCCGGCCCCTGTGCACTTCCGGCGGAAATCCTTCGTGCACAGCCAAGCCTGGGTCCACGGCACTCTAACCTGCATTGCACGACTTTCTAAGTTGGTCTCCGGCGACGTGGGACTCCTTTGTGCAACTTCGGCGAGCACCGTTTCGCGCATCCTCGTAGTGCCTGTTTCTGGCACTTCTCCGGGTGCTACCTGCTTCAGTGAGGGCTCTTTGTCGTGCTCGATGTCTCTTCTCTCTGCAGGTCCAATTTGCGACCTCCTGGTCCCTCCTGGGCCCCAGCAGCGTCCAAAAACGCCAAACGCACGATTTGCATGTAGCAAGGCTTGTTGGCGTCCATCCGGCGGGAAAACACTTCTGCACGACTCTCCAAGGCGTGGGGGATCCATCCTCCAGAGGGGAAGTCTCTAGCCCTTGTCGTTCCTGCAGTATTCACAGTTCTTCAGCCTAGTAAGAGCTTCTTTGCACCAACCGCTGGCATTTCTTGGGCATCTGCCCATCTCCGAGCTGCTTGTGACTTTTGGACTTGGTCCCCTTGTTCCACAGGTACCCTCAGTCAGGAATCCATCGTTGTTGCATTGCTGATTTGTGTTTTCCTTGCATTTTCCCTCTAACACGACTATTTTGTCCTTAGGGGAACTTTGGTGCACTTTGCACTCACTTTTCAGGGTCTTGGGGAGGGTTATTTTGCTAACTCTCACTATTTTCTAATAGTCCCAGCGACCCTCTACAAGGTCACATAGGTTTGGGGTCCATTCGTGGTTCGCATTCCACTTTTGGAGTATATGGTTTGTGTTGCCCCTATCCCTATGTTTCCCCATTGCATCCTATTGTAACTATACATTGTTTGCACTGTTTTCTAAGACTATACTGCATATTTTTGCTATTGTGTATATATATCTTGTGTATATTTCCTATCCTCTCACTGAGGGTACACTTTAAGATACTTTGGCATATTGTCATAAAAATAAAGTACCTTTATTTTTAGTATAACTGTGTATTGTGTTTTCTTATGATATTGTGCATATGACACTAAGTGGTACTGTAGTAGCTTCACACGTCTCCTAGTTCAGCCTGAGCTGCTTTGCTAAGCTACCATTATCTATCAGCCTAAGCTGCTAGACACCCTATACACTAATAAGGGATAACTGGGCCTGGTGCAAGGTGCAAGTACCCCTTGGTACTCACTACAAGCCAGTCCAGCCTCCTACAACCCCAACCACAGGCAGTGGAATAAGGGTTGCCTTTGGGGTGCCACCTGTCTTGCCACTGGCTTGACAGGTTTCACAGGACTTACAAAATTCCTTTGTGTCCTCAGACATCCTAGGCCAATGAAACAATGGAACCAATCTGTCCCAAGTTTTCATTTGACCCAGGTGTCCAGCTAGGGGAATGTCATGTGCCAGGGTTAGGAGGAACTTTCTGTACTCCTGAGGAATCACTAATCTCCTGGTAGCTCCAGGTTTAGGATCCCTATACTCAGTGTATAAGAGGTTGTCCTCCCAGTAAACTCTGTGAGAGTCACTGACATCCCCATTAGCCTGTTTGACAGCTTGCTGTCTGAGACCCTCTAATGTGGGACAGGTTTGCTGTGCCACACTCAGCTCCTCTCTGGCAGGCCCCCCTTCACCCAAAAGCTCAGCAGTGTCTGCTTCCAGCTCCTCTGGTGTAGGTTCTGCACAGGGAGGGAATTCTTCTTCCTCAGAAGTTGAATCCACTGTAGAGGGAGGGATAGTAGGAAGTGGTTTGCTTCTACTAGCCCTAGCTTTAGGGAGCACTTGGTCCATTGTTCCAGAATCCAAGCTTCCCTGTTCTTTTTGCTTTTTGGCCTGAGCCCTTGTCAAAGCAAAAATATGCCCTGGGATGCCCAGCATTGCTGCATGGGCCTCCAACTCCACATCTGACCAAGCTGATGTCTCCAAATCATTCCCTAATAGACAGTCTACAGGTAAATCTGAAGCTACCACAACTTTCTTTGGACCAGTAACCCCCCCCCAGTTGAGATTAACAACAGCCATGGGGTGGCTAAGTGTGTTGTTGTGAGCATCGGTTACTTGGTACTGGTGACCAAGTAGGTGTTGTTCAGGGTGGACCAGTTTCTCTATGACCATAGTCACACTGGCACCAGTGTCCCTGTAGGCCTGAACCTCAACACCATTTATTAGGGGTAGCTGCTTGTACTTATCCATATTAAGGGGACAAGCAACTAAGGTGGCTAAATCAATAGCCCCCTCAGAGACTAACACAGCCTCTGTGGCCTCCCTAACAAGGCCAACCCCAACTAAGTTACCAATAGTGAGCCCAGCTACTCCCTTGGATTGGCTATTAGTAGGTTTGCTCCCACCACCACTGCTATTAGTAGGGACACTAGGTGTAGCAGTAGGGGTTGTAGTGGTAGGAGGCTTGGTGCCTTTCTTTGGACAACTGGGATCTGTTGTCCAATGGCCTTTTATTTTACATAAATAGCACTATGGTTTCTTTTCCTTGTTCTGATTAAAAGAGGATTTGGGCCCACCACCAGAGTGTTTTTGTGGGCCTGATGAAGACTCATTTTTAGATTTGTCCCCACCCTTGTCAGAAGACTTACCATCCTTCTTTTTGTTGCCATCTTTGTCACCCCCTGTATGAACTTTTCTGTTCACCCTTGTTCTGACCCATTTGTCTGCCTTCTTTCCCAATTCTTGGGGAGAGGTCAGATCAGAGTCCACCAAGTACTGGTGCAACAAATCAGACACACAATTATTAAGAATATGCTCTCTCAGGATCAAGTTATACAGGCTGTCATAATCAGTAACTTTACTGCCATGTAACCACCCCTCCAAGGCCTTCACTGAATGGTCAATGAAATCAACCCAGTCTTGTGAAGACTCCTTTTTGGTCTCTCTGAACTTTATCCTGTACTGTTCAGTGGTTAAGCCATAACCATCCAGGAGTGCATTCTTAAGAACTTGGAAATTATTAGCATCATTTTCTTTCACAGTAAGGAGCCTATCCCTACCTTTTCCACTAAATGATAGCCATAGGATAGCAGCCCACTGCCTTTGAGGGACATCCTGTACAGCACAGGCCCTCTCAAGTGCAGCAAACCACTTGTTAATGTCATCCCCCTCCTTATAAGGGGGAACTATCTTATGCAGATTCCTGGAATCATGCTCTTTTGCAGGATGACTATGGGGAATACTGCTGCTGCCACCATGGGTTTCTAAACCCAGTTTCTGTCTCTCCTTCTCTACTTCTAAAGTCTGTCTATCCAAATCCAGCTGTTGCTTCTTGAGCTTCAGTCTGGTTTGTTCCACTGTCAATCTATTGAGCTCCCTTTCTAACAATCTGTCATCAGGGTGGGTGGGAGGGACATGCCTTGAAACAGAAGTATGGTGAGAATGGACAGAAGGAGACCTGTCCCTTACAGAGGACACCCTAACAGCTTGGCTAACAGAAACATCAGTACCACTGTGGTGTGAGTAAATGCTTTTGCTATGATGTGAGACAACACTATTTGTATGGTGTGACCCATCATCATTACCAACTATGCTAGACTGTCTAGTAATGGGCAGGCTAGGAACTTTCTTTCCTGAATCTTTTCCTGGGGGAGTCCCTGGATCAGATTGAGAACCATTAGCTACTTTTTCTACAGATGGGGCACTTATGGCCTTATCCTGTACTCTAAGCATGTTAATTAACAGTTCTAAGGAAGGATTCTTCCCTACACTCAAACCTCTCTCTATGCAGAGATTCCTTGCTCCTTTCCAACTAAGGTGATCATATGCAAGTTTGGACAGATCAACATTTTGGCCTGTGCCAGACATTTTTTAGAGAGAGTTAAAGTGATAGTAAAAGCTAAAAAGTTTGTCAGAGCTTTTAGATAGACAGAGAAAAAAACTTTTTAAACTTTTTAGAACTTTTTAGAAAGTTAGAAGTACTTTTCAGCACTTAGAAAAGAGGAAATGCATAACTTTTTGGCTATGTGTATATACACTGACCTTGTTTTGTATATTTTTCTCTTATGAAAAGTACAATGACAAGAGTGGTAAGTAGTCTCAAAGCAGTTATCCCACCGCTGCACAACCAATGTAGGAGGCTGGACTGGCTTGTAGTGAGTACCTAGGGGTACTTGCACCTTGCACCAGGCCCAGTTATCCCTTATTAGTGTATAGGGTGTCTAGCAGCTTAGGCTGATAGATAATGGTAGCTTAGCAGAGCAGCTTAGGCTGAACTAGGAGACGTGTGAAGCTACTACAGTACCACTTAGTGTCATATGCACAATATCATAAGAAAACACAATACACAGTTATACTAAAAATAAAGGTACTTTATTTTTATGACAATATGCCAAAGTATCTTAGAGTGTACCCTCAGTGAGAGGATAGCAAATATACACAAGATATATATACACAATAGCAAAAATATGCAGTATAGTCTTAGAAAACAGTGCAAACAATGTATAGTTACAATAGGATGCAATGGGGAAACATAGGGATAGGGGCAACACAAACCATATACTCCAAAAGTGGAATGCGAACCACAAATGGACCCCAAACCTATGTGACCTTGTAGAGGGTCGCTGGGACTATTAGAAAATAGTGAGAGTTAGCAAAATAACCCTCCCCAAGACCCTGAAAAGTGAGTGCAAAGTGCACTAAAGTTCCCCTAAGGACAAAGAAGTCGTGTTAGAGGAATAATGCAGGAAAGACACAAAGCAACAATGCAACAACTGTGGATTTCCAATCTAGGGTACCTGTGGAACAAGGGGACCAAGTCAAAAAGTCACAAGCAAGTCACAAGCAAGTCGGAGATGGGCAAATGCCCAGGAAATGCCAGCTGCGGGTGCAAAGAAGCTTCTACTGGACAGAAGAAGCTGAGGTTTCTGCAGGAACGAAAAGGGCTAGAGACTTACCCTTAGGTGGACGGATTCCCCTTGCCGTGGAGAGTCGTGCAGAAGTCTTTTCCCGCCGAAAGAACGCCAACAAGCCTTGCTAGCTGCAAATCGTGCAGTTAGCGTTTTTGGACGCTGCTGAGGCCCAGGAGGGACCAGGAGGTCGCAAATTGGACCAGCAGAGAGAGGGGACATCGTGCAAGACAAGGAGACCTCTCTGAAGCCAGTAGCACCCGGAGAAGTGCCAGAAACAGGCACTACGAGGATGCGTGAAACGGTGCTCGCCGAAGTTGCACAAAGGAGTCCCACGTCGCCAGAGACCAACTTAGAAAGTCGTGCAATGCAGGTTAGAGTGCCGTGGACCCAGGCTTGGCTGTGCAGAAAGGATTTCCGCCGGAAGTGCACAGGGGCCGGAGTAGCCTCTCCAAGACCCTGAAAAGTGAGTGCAAAGTGCACTAAAGTTCCCCTAAGGACAAAGAAGTCGTGTTAGAGGAATAATGCAGGAAAGACACAAACCAACAATGCAACAACTGTGGATTTCCAATCTAGGGTACCTGTGGAACAAGGGGACCAAGTCCAAAAGTCACAAGCAAGTCGGAGATGGGAAAATGCCCAGGAAATGCCAGCTGCGGGTGCAAAGAAGCTTCTACTGGACAGAAGAAGCTGAGGTTTCTGCAGGAACGAAAAGGGCTAGAGACTTCCCCTTTGGTGGACGCATCTCTCTCGCCGGGGAGAGTCGTACAGAAGTGTTTTCCCGCCGAAAGAACGCCAACAAGCCTTGCTAGCTGCAAATCGTGCGGTTAGCGTTTTTGGACGCTGCTGAGGCCCAGGAGGGACCAGGAGGTCGCAAATTGGACCAGCAGAGAGAAGGGACATCGCGCAAGACAAGGAGCTCTCCCTGAAGCCGGTAGCACCCGGAGAAGTGCCAGAAACAGGCACTATGAGGATGCATGAAACGGTGCTCGCCGAAGTTGCACAAAGGAGTCCCACGTCGCCGGAGACCAACTTAGAAAGTTGTGCAATGCAGGTTAGAGTGCCGTGGACCCAGGCTTGGCTGTGCACAAAGGATTTCCGCCGGAAGTGCACAGGGGCCGGAGTAGCTGCAAAAGTCGCGGTTCCCAGCAATGCAGCCCAGCGAGGTGAGGCAAGGACTTACCTCCACCAAACTTGGACTGAAGAGTCACTGGACTGTGGGGGTCACTTGGACAGAGTCGCTGGATTCGAGGGACCTCGCTCGTCGTGCTGAGAGGAGACCCAAGGGACAGGTAATGCAGCTTTTTGGTGCCTGCGGTTGCAGGGGGAAGATTCCGTCGACCCACGGGAGATTTCTTCAGAGCTTCTGGTGCAGAGAGGAGGCAGACCACCCCCACAGCATGCACAAGCAGGAAAACAGTCGAGAAGGCGGCAGGATCAGCGTTACAGAGTTGCAGTAGTCGTCTTTGCTACTATGTTGCAGGTTTGCAGGCTTCCAGCGTGGTCAGCAGTCGATTCTTTGGCAGAAGGTGAAGAGAGAGATGCAGAGGAACTCGGATGAGCTCTTGCATTCGTTATCTAAAGTTTCCCCAGAGACAGAGACCCTAAATAGCCAGAAAAGAGGGTTTGGCTACCTAGGAGAGAGGATAGGCTACTTACACCTGAAGGAGCCTATCAGAAGGAGTCTCTGACGTCACCTGGTGGCACTGGCCACTCAGAGCAGTCCAGTGAGCCAGCAGCACCTCTGTTTCCAAGATGGCAGAGGTCTGGAGCACACTGGAGGAGCTCTGGACACCTCCCAGGGGAGGTGCAGGTCAGGGGAGTGGTCACTCCCCTTTCCTTTGTCCAGTTTCGCGCCAGAGCAGGGCTAAGGGGTCCCCTGAACCGGTGTAGACTGGCTTATGCAGAATTGGGCACCTCTGTGCCCAACAAAGCATTTCCAGAGGCTGGGGGAGGCTACTCCTCCCCTGCCTTCACACCATTTTCCAAAGGGAGAGGGTGTAACACCCTCTCTCAGAGGAAGTCCTTTGTTCTGCCATCCTGGGCCAGGCCTGGCTGGACCCCAGGAGGGCAGATGCCTGTCTGAGGGGTTGGCAGCAGCAGCAGCTGCAGTGAAACCCCAGGAAGGGCAGTTTGGCAGTACCAGGGTCTGTGCTACAGACCACTGGGATCATGGGATTGTGCCAACTATGCCAGGATGGCATAGAGGGGGCAATTCCATGATCATAGACATGTTACATGGCCATATTCGGAGTTACCATTGTGAAGCTACATATAGGTAGTGACCTATATGTAGTGCACGCGTGTAATGGTGTCCCCGCACTCACAAAGTTCAGGGAATTGGCTCTGAACAATGTGGGGGCACCTTGGCTAGTGCCAGGGTGCCCTCACACTAAGTAACTTTGCACCTAACCTTTACCAGGTAAAGGTTAGACATATAGGTGACTTATAAGTTACTTAAGTGCAGTGTAAAATGGCTGTGAAATAACGTGGACGTTATTTCACTCAGGCTGCAGTGGCAGGCCTGTGTAAGAATTGTCAGAGCTCCCTATGGGTGGCAAAAGAAATGCTGCAGCCCATAGGGATCTCCTGGAACCCCAATACCCTGGGTACCTCAGTACCATATACTAGGGAATTATAAGGGTGTTCCAGTAAACCAATGTAAATTGGTAAAAATGGTCACTAGCCTGTTAGTGACAATTTGGAAAGAAATGAGAGAGCATAACCACTGAGGTTCTGATTAGCAGAGCCTCAGTGAGACAGTTAGTCACTACACAGGTAACACATTCAGGCACATTTATGAGCACTGGGGCCCTGGGTTACCAGGGTCCCAGTGACACATACAACTAAAACAACATATATACAGTGAAAAATGGGGGTAACATGCCAGGCAAGATGGTACTTTCCTACACAACCCCCCCCCAAACGAAGGACAATAAGACTAGCCATGACCTGATGAGTCTTCATTGTCTAAGTGGAAATATCTGGAGAGTCCATCTGCATTGGAGTGGCTACTCCCAGGTCTATGTTCCACTGTATAGTCCATTCCCTGTAGGGATATGGACCACCTCAACAATTTAGGATTTTCACCTTTCATTTGTTTTAGCCAAAGTAGAGGTTTGTGGTCTGTCTGAACAATGAAGTGAGTGCCAAACAGGTATGGCCTCAACTTCTTCAGAGCCCAGACCACAGCAAAGGCCTCCCTCTCAATGGCAGACCAATGCTTTTCTCTAGGGGTCAACCTTCTACTAATAAAAGCAATAGGTTGATCCTGGCCCTCAGAATTAAGTTGTGATAGGACTGCCCCTACTCCTAATTCAGATGCATCAGTTTGGACATAGAATTTTTTAGAGTAACAAGGGCTTTTCAGGACAGGTGCAGAGCACATGGCCTGCTTCAGCTCCTCAAAAGCTTTCTGACAGTTTGCTGTCCATAATACCTTTTTAGGCATTTTCTTGGATGTGAGGTCATTAAGAGGGGCTGCAATGGAGCCATAGTTCTTAATGAACCTCCTGTAATACCCAGTGAGGCCTAGGAAGGCTCTCACCTGAGTCTGAGTGGTAGGGGGAACCCAATCAATAATTGTTTGGATTTTCCCCTGAAGTGGTGCAATCTGTTCCCCACCAACAAGGTGTCCCAGATAAACCACCTTACCCTGCCCTATCTGGCACTTTGAAGCTTTGATAGTGAGGCCTGCCTTTTGCAGGGCCTCCAAAACTTTCCATAGGTGGACCAGGTGATCATCCCAGCTGGAGCTAAAGACAGCTATATCGTCCAAATATGCTGCACTGAAAGCTTCCAGCCCTTGCAGGACTGTGTTCACCAACCTCTGAAAAGTGGCAGGTGCATTTTTCAAACCAAAAGGCATTACAGTAAACTGGTAATGTCCTCCAATGGTTGAAAATGCAGTCTTAGGTTTAGCATCTTTTGACAATTTGATCTGCCTATACCCTGCAGTCAAATCAAAAGTGCTTAGATACTTGGCAGATGCCAGTGTATCTATGAGCTCATCTGCCCTGGGTATAGGGTGAGCATCAGTTTTGGTTACCAAGTTGAGACCTCTATAGTCTACACAAAACCGCATTTCCTTCTTTCCATCTTTGGAATGGGGTTTTGGTACCAGTACCACAGGAGAAGCCCATGGACTGTCAGAGTGCTCAACCACTCCTAGTTCTAACATTTTCTGGACCTCTTGCTTTATGCAGTCCCAGACATGGTCAGGCTGCCTATATGTAGGAGGCTGGACTGGCTTGTAGTGAGTACCAAGGGGTACTTGCACCTTGCACCAGGCCCAGTTATCCCTTATTAGTGTATAGGGTGTCTAGCAGCTTAGGCTGATAGATAATGGTAGCTTAGCAGAGCAGCTTAGGCTGAACTAGGAGACGTGTGAAGCTACTACAGTACCACTTAGTGTCATATGCACAATATCATAAGAAAACACAATACACAGTTATACTAAAAATAAAGGTACTTTATTTTTATGACAATATGCCAAAGTATCTTAGAGTGTACCCTCAGTGAGAGGATAGGAAATATACACAAGATATATATACACAATAGCAAAAATATGCAGTATAGTCTTAGAAAACAGTGCAAACAATGTATAGTTACAATAGGATGCAATGGGGAAACATAGGGATAGGGGCAACACAAACCATATACTCCAGAAGTGGAATGCGAACCACGAATGGACCCCAAACCTATGTGACCTTGTAGAGGGTCGCTGGGACTATTAGAAAATAGTGAGAGTTAGAAAAATAACCCTCCCCAAGACCCTGAAAAGTGAGTGCAAAGTGCACTAAAGTTCCCCTAAGGACAAAATAGTCGTGTTAGAGGGAAAATGCAAGGAAAACACAAATCAGCAATGCAACAACAATGGATTCCTGACTGAGGGTACCTGTGGAACAAGGGGACCAAGTCCAAAAGTCACAAGCAGCTCGGAGATGGGCAGATGCCCAAGAAATGCCAGCGGTTGGTGCAAAGAAGCTCTTACTAGGCTGAAGAACTGTGAATACTGCAGGAACGACAAGGGCTAGAGACTTCCCCTTTGGAGGATGGATCCCCCACGCCTTGGAGAGTCGTGCAGAAGTGTTTTCCCGCCGGATGGACGCCAACAAGCCTTGCTACACGCAAATCGTGCGTTTGGCGTTTTTGGACGCTGCTGGGGCCCAGGAGGGACCAGGAGGTCGCAAATTGGACCTGCAGAGAGAGGGGACGTCGAGCAAGACAAAGAGCCCTCACTGAAGCAGGTAGCACCCGGAGAAGTGCCAGAAACAGGCACTACGAGGATGCGTGAAACGGTGCTCGCCGAAGTTGCACAAAGGAGTCCCACGTCGCCGGAGACCAACTTAGAAAGTCGTGCAATGCAGGTTAGAGTGCCGTGGACCCAGGCTTGGCTGTGCACACAGGATTTGCGCCGGAAGTGCACAGGGGCCGGAGAAGCTTGCAAAGTCGCGGTTCCCAGCAATGCAGCCCAGCGAGGTGAGGCAAGGACTTACCTCCACCAAACTTGGGCTGAAGAGTCACTGGACTGTGGGGGTCACTTGGACGGTGTCGCTGGATTCGAGGGACCTCGCTCGTCGTGCTGAGAGGAGACCCAAGGGACCGGAGATGCAGCTTTTTGGTGCCTGCGGTTGCAGGGGGAAGATTCCGTCGACCCACGGGAGATTTCTTCGGAGCTTCTGGTGCAGAGAGGAGGCAGACTACCCCCACAGCATGCACAAGCAGGAAAACAGTCGAGAAGGCGGCAGGATCAGCGTTACAGAGTTGCAGTAGTCGTCTTTGCTACTATGTTGCAGGTTTGCAGGCTTCCAGCGCGGTCAGCGGTCGATTCCTTATCAGAAGGTGAAGAGGGAGATGCAGAGGAACTCGGCTGAGCTCATGCATTCGTTATCTGAAGTTTCCCCAGAGACAGAGACCCTAAATAGCCAGAAAAGAGGGTTTGGCTACCTAGGAGAGAGGAAAGGCTACTAACACCTGAAGGAGCCTATCAGCAGGAGTCTCTGACGTCACCTGGTGGCACTGGCCACTCAGAGCAGTCCAGTGTGCCAGCAGCACCTCTGTTTCCAAGATGGCAGAGGTCTGGAGCACACTGGAGGAGCTCTGGACACCTCCCAGGGGAGGTGCAGGTCAGGGGAGTGGTCACTCCCCTTTCCTTTGTCCAGTTTCGCGCCAGAGCAGGGGCTAAGGGGTCCCTGAACCGGTGTAGACTGGCTTATGCAGAATTGGGCACCTCTGTGGCCAACAAAGCATTTCCAGAGGCTGGGGGAGGCTACTCCTCCCCTGCCTTCACACCATTTTCCAAAGGGAGAGGGTGTCACACCCTCTCTCAGAGGAAGTTCTTTGTTCTGCCATCCTGGGCCAGGCCTGGCTGGACCCCAGGAGGGCAGATGCCTGTCTGAGGGGTTGGCAGCAGCAGCAGCTGCAGAGAAACCCCAGGAAGGGCAGTCTGGCAGTACCAGGGTCTGTGCTACAGACCACTGGGATCATGGAATTGTCCCAACAATGCCAGGATGGCATAGAGGGGGCCATTCCATGATCATAGACATGTTACATGGCCATATTCGGAGTTACCATGGTGAAGCTACATATAGGTAGTGACCTATATGTAGTGCACGCGTGTAATGGTGTCCCCGCACTCACAAAGTTCAGTGAATTGGCTCTGAACAATGTGGGGGCACCTTGGCTAGTGCCAGGGTGCCCTCACACTAAGTAACTTTGCACCTAACCTTTACCAGGTAAAGGTTAGACATATAGGTGACTTATAAGTTACTTAAGTGCAGTGTAAAATGGCTGTGAAATAACGTGGACGTTATTTCACTCAGGCTGCAGTGGCAGGCCTGTGTAAGAATTGTCAGAGCTCCCTATGGGTGGCAAAAGAAATGCTGCAGCCCATAGGGATCTCCTGGAACCCCAATACCCTGGGTACCTCAGTACCATATACTAGGGGATTATAAGGGTGTTCCAGTAAGCCAATGTAAATTGGTAAAAATGGTCACTAGCCTGTCAGTGACAATTTGGAAAGAAATGAGAGAGCATAACCACTGAGGTTCTGATTAGCAGAGCCTCAGTGAGACAGTTAGTCACTACACAGGTAACACTTACAGGCACACTTATGAGCACTGGGGCCCTGGGTTACCAGGGTCCCAGTGACACATACAACTAAAACAACATATATACAGTGAAAAATGGGGGTAACATGCCAGGCAAGATGGTACTTTCCTACACAACCCCCCCCCAAACGAAGGACAATAAGACTAGCCATTACCTGATGAGTCTTCATTGTCTAAGTGGAAATATCTGGAGAGTCCATCTGCATTGGAGTGGCTACTCCCAGGTCTATGTTCCACTGTATAGTCCATTCCCTGTAGGGATATGGACCACCTCAACAATTTAGGATTTTCACCTTTCATTTGTTTTAGCCAAAGTAGAGGTTTGTGGTCTGTCTGAACAATGAAGTGAGTGCCAAACAGGTATGGCCTCAACTTCTTCAGAGCCCAGACCACAGCAAAGGCCTCCCTCTCAATGGCAGACCAACGCTTTTCTCTAGGGGTCAACTGAACAGAAGGAGACCTGTCCCTTACAGAGGGCACCCTAACAGCTTGGCTACCAGTATAATGTGAGAGCACATCATCAGTATGATGTGATTCAACCTCTGTACCAACTATGCTAGACTGTCTAGTAATGGGCAGGCTGAGAAGTTTCTTTCCTGAACCTTTTCCTGGGGGAGTCCCTGGATCAGATTGAGAACCATTAGCTACTTTTTCTACAGATTGGGCACTTATGGCCTTATCCTGTACTCTAAGCATATTAATTAACAGTTCTAAAGAAGGATTCTTCCCTACACTCAAACCTCTCTCTATGCAGAGACTCCTTGCTCCTTTCCAGCTAAGGTGATCATATGCAAGTTTGGACAGTTCAACTTTTTGGCCTGTGCCAGACATTTTTTAGAGAGAGTTAAAGTGATAGACAAAGAGAAAAAAGTTTTCAGAACTTTTTGGAAAGACAGAAAAAACTTTTTAAACTTTTAAGAACTTTTTGAAAGTTTAGAAGTACTTTTCAGCACTTAGAAAAGAGTGAAAAGAGGAAATGCAAAACTTTTTGGCTATGTGTATATACACTGACCTTGTTTTGTATATTTTTCTCTTATGAAAAGTACAATGACAAGAGTGGTAAGTAGTCTCAAAGCACTTATCCCACCGCTGCCACCAATGTAGGAGGCTGGACTGGCTTGTAGTGAGTACCAAGGGGTACTTGCACCTTGCACCAGGCCCAGTTATCCCTTATTAGTGTATAGGGTGTCTAGCAGCTTAGGCTGATAGATAATGGTAGCTTAGCAGAGCAGCTTAGGCTGAACTAGGAGACGTGTGAAGCTACTACAGTACCACTTAGTGTCATATGCACAATATCATAAGAAAACACAATACACAGTTATACTAAAAATAAAGGTACTTTATTTTTATGACAATATGCCAAAGTATCTTAGAGTGTACCCTCAGTGAGAGGATAGGAAATATACACAAGATATATATACACAATAGCAAAAATATGCAGTATAGTCTTAGAAAACAGTGCAAACAATGTATAGTTACAATAGGATGCAATGGGGAAACATAGGGATAGGGGCAACACAAACCATATACTCCAGAAGTGGAATGCGAACCACGAATGGACCCCAAACCTATGTGACCTTGTAGAGGGTCGCTGGGACTATTAGAAAATAGTGAGAGTTAGAAAAATAACCCTCCCCAAGACCCTGAAAAGTGAGTGCAAAGTGCACTAAAGTTCCCCTAAGGACAAAATAGTCGTGTTAGAGGGAAAATGCAAGGAAAACACAAATCAGCAATGCAACAACAATGGATTCCTGACTGAGGGTACCTGTGGAACAAGGGGACCAAGTCCAAAAGTCACAAGCAGCTCGGAGATGGGCAGATGCCCAAGAAATGCCAGCGGTTGGTGCAAAGAAGCTCTTACTAGGCTGAAGAACTGTGAATACTGCAGGAACGACAAGGGCTAGAGACTTCCCCTTTGGAGGATGGATCCCCCACGCCTTGGAGAGTCGTGCAGAAGTGTTTTCCCGCCGGATGGACGCCAACAAGCCTTGCTACACGCAAATCGTGCGTTTGGCGTTTTTGGACGCTGCTGGGGCCCAGGAGGGACCAGGAGGTCGCAAATTGGACCTGCAGAGAGAGGGGACGTCGAGCAAGACAAAGAGCCCTCACTGAAGCAGGTAGCACCCGGAGAAGTGCCAGAAACAGGCACTACGAGGATGCGTGAAACGGTGCTCGCCGAAGTTGCACAAAGGAGTCCCACGTCGCCGGAGACCAACTTAGAAAGTCGTGCAATGCAGGTTAGAGTGCCGTGGACCCAGGCTTGGCTGTGCACACAGGATTTGCGCCGGAAGTGCACAGGGGCCGGAGAAGCTTGCAAAGTCGCGGTTCCCAGCAATGCAGCCCAGCGAGGTGAGGCAAGGACTTACCTCCACCAAACTTGGGCTGAAGAGTCACTGGACTGTGGGGGTCACTTGGACGGTGTCGCTGGATTCGAGGGACCTCGCTCGTCGTGCTGAGAGGAGACCCAAGGGACCGGAGATGCAGCTTTTTGGTGCCTGCGGTTGCAGGGGGAAGATTCCGTCGACCCACGGGAGATTTCTTCGGAGCTTCTGGTGCAGAGAGGAGGCAGACTACCCCCACAGCATGCACAAGCAGGAAAACAGTCGAGAAGGCGGCAGGATCAGCGTTACAGAGTTGCAGTAGTCGTCTTTGCTACTATGTTGCAGGTTTGCAGGCTTCCAGCGCGGTCAGCGGTCGATTCCTTATCAGAAGGTGAAGAGGGAGATGCAGAGGAACTCGGCTGAGCTCATGCATTCGTTATCTGAAGTTTCCCCAGAGACAGAGACCCTAAATAGCCAGAAAAGAGGGTTTGGCTACCTAGGAGAGAGGAAAGGCTACTAACACCTGAAGGAGCCTATCAGCAGGAGTCTCTGACGTCACCTGGTGGCACTGGCCACTCAGAGCAGTCCAGTGTGCCAGCAGCACCTCTGTTTCCAAGATGGCAGAGGTCTGGAGCACACTGGAGGAGCTCTGGACACCTCCCAGGGGAGGTGCAGGTCAGGGGAGTGGTCACTCCCCTTTCCTTTGTCCAGTTTCGCGCCAGAGCAGGGGCTAAGGGGTCCCTGAACCGGTGTAGACTGGCTTATGCAGAATTGGGCACCTCTGTGGCCAACAAAGCATTTCCAGAGGCTGGGGGAGGCTACTCCTCCCCTGCCTTCACACCATTTTCCAAAGGGAGAGGGTGTCACACCCTCTCTCAGAGGAAGTTCTTTGTTCTGCCATCCTGGGCCAGGCCTGGCTGGACCCCAGGAGGGCAGATGCCTGTCTGAGGGGTTGGCAGCAGCAGCAGCTGCAGAGAAACCCCAGGAAGGGCAGTCTGGCAGTACCAGGGTCTGTGCTACAGACCACTGGGATCATGGAATTGTCCCAACAATGCCAGGATGGCATAGAGGGGGCCATTCCATGATCATAGACATGTTACATGGCCATATTCGGAGTTACCATGGTGAAGCTACATATAGGTAGTGACCTATATGTAGTGCACGCGTGTAATGGTGTCCCCGCACTCACAAAGTTCAGTGAATTGGCTCTGAACAATGTGGGGGCACCTTGGCTAGTGCCAGGGTGCCCTCACACTAAGTAACTTTGCACCTAACCTTTACCAGGTAAAGGTTAGACATATAGGTGACTTATAAGTTACTTAAGTGCAGTGTAAAATGGCTGTGAAATAACGTGGACGTTATTTCACTCAGGCTGCAGTGGCAGGCCTGTGTAAGAATTGTCAGAGCTCCCTATGGGTGGCAAAAGAAATGCTGCAGCCCATAGGGATCTCCTGGAACCCCAATACCCTGGGTACCTCAGTACCATATACTAGGGGATTATAAGGGTGTTCCAGTAAGCCAATGTAAATTGGTTAAAAATGGTCACTAGCCTGTCAGTGACAATTTGGAAAGAAATGAGAGAGCATAACCACTGAGGTTCTGATTAGCAGAGCCTCAGTGAGACAGTTAGTCACTACACAGGTAACACTTACAGGCACACTTATGAGCACTGGGGCCCTGGGTTACCAGGGTCCCAGTGACACATACAACTAAAACAACATATATACAGTGAAAAATGGGGGTAACATGCCAGGCAAGATGGTACTTTCCTACACTATATATCTTACTTTTGACAGGTAAACTGTCTCCAGTATCTATAGTGTGCTCACACCAAGAAGTGGTACCTGGCACAGTAGAGAAGAGTTCAGAGAATTGATCTAGGAGATTTATGCAATTATCTTTCTGCTCAGCAGTAAGACAATCAGCCAAAACTACACCTTCCATAAGAGCATCTTGTTCTGTGGAAGAGAAGAGATCAGGTAGAGGATTACTGTCTTCTTCCTGTCCCTCATCAGTTGCCATGAGCAGGGTGAGATCAGCCCTGTCATAGTAGGGTTTCAGGCGGTTGACATGGAGCACCCTAAGGGGACTCCTGGCAGTGCCTAAGTCAACTAAATAGGTGACTTCTCCCTTCTTTTCAACAATTGTGTGGGGACCACTCCATTTATCTTGGAGTGTTCTTGGGGCCACAGGCTCCAAGACCCACACTTTCTGCCCTGGTTGGTACTGAACCAAAACAGCCTTCTCATCATGCCATTGCTTCTGGAGCTCTTGGCTGGCCTGAAGGTTTTTACTGGCCTTTTTCATGTACTCAGCCATCTTGATCTGAGGCCAAGTACATAATCCACAATATCCTGCTTAGGAGCTTTTAAAGGTTGTTCCCAACCCTCCTTTACAAGTGTGAGTGGACCCCTAACAGGGTGTCCCAAAAAGAAGTTCAAAGGGGCTGAAGCCCACTCCTTTCTGGGGTACCTCCCTGTAGGCAAAAAGGAGGCATGGTAGAAGGATATCCCATCTCCTGCAGAGTTTTTCAGGGAGACCCATAATCATGCCTTTGAGAGTTTTATTAAATCTCTCCACCAGTCCATTTGTTTGTGGTTGATAGGGTGTTGTGAACTTGTACGTTACACCACACTCCTTCCACATGGCCTTTAAGTATGCAGACATGAAATTGCTTCCCCTGTCTGATACCACTTCCTTTGGGAAGCCCACTCTGGAAAATATTCCCAAGAAGGCCTTTGCCACCGCAGGTGCTGTAGTGGTCCTTAAAGGAATAGCTTCAGGATATCTTGTGGCATGGTCCACTACCACCAAGATAAATCTATTGCCTGAAGCAGTAGGAGGGTCAAGGGGGCCAACTATGTCAACCCCTACCCTTTCAAAGGGAACCCCTGTAGGAAAGTACCATCTTGCCTGGCATGTTACCCCCATTTTTCACTGTATATATGTTGTTTTAGTTGTATGTGTCACTGGGACCCTGGTAACCCAGGGCCCCAGTGCTCATAAGTGTGCCTGAATGTGTTACCTGTGTAGTGACTAACTGTCTCACTGAGGCTCTGCTAATCAGAACCTCAGTGGTTATGCTCTCTCATTTCTTTCCAAATTGTCACTGACAGGCTAGTGACCATTTTTACCAATTTACATTGGCTTACTGGAACACCCTTATAATTTCCCTAGTATATGGTACTGAGGTACCCAGGGTATTGGGGTTCCAGGAGATCCCTATGGGCTGCAGCATTTCTTTTGCCACCCATAGGGAGCTCTGACAATTCTTACACAGGCCTGCCACTGCAGCCTGAGTGAAATAACGTCCACGTTATTTCACAGCCATTTTACACTGCACTTAAGTAACTTATAAGTCACCTATATGTCTAACCTTTACCTGGTAAAGGTTAGGTGCAAAGTTACTTAGTGTGAGGGCACCCTGGCACTAGCCAAGGTGCCCCCACATTGTTCAGAGCCAATTCACTGAACTTTGTGAGTGCGGGGACACCATTACACGCGTGCACTACATATAGGTCACTACCTATATGTAGCTTCACCATGGTAACTCCGAATATGGCCATGTAACATGTCTATGATCATGGAATTGCCCCCTCTATGCCATCCTGGCATTGTTGGTACAATTCCATGATCCCAGTGGTCTGTAGCACAGACCCTGGTACTGCCAGACTGCCCTTCCTGGGGTTTCTCTGCAGCTGCTGCTGCTGCCAAACCCCTCAGACAGGCAGCTGCCCTCCTGGGGTCCAGCCAGGCCTGGCCCAGGATGGCAGAACAAAGAACTTCCTCTGAGAGAGGGTGTGACACCCTCTCCCTTTGGAAAATGGTGTGAAGGCAGGGGAGGAGTAGCCTCCCCCAGCCTCTGGAAATGCTTTGTTGGGCACAGATGTGCCCAATTCTGCATAAGCCAGTCTACACCGGTTCAGGGACCCCTTAGCCCCTGCTCTGGCGCGAAACTGGACAAAGGAAAGGGGAGTGACCACTCCCCTGACCCTGCACCTCCCCTGGGAGGTGTCCAGAGCTCCTCCAGTGTGCTCCAGACCTCTGCCATCTTGGAAACAGAGGTGCTGCTGGCACACTGGACTGCTCTGAGTGGCCAGTGCCACCAGGTGACGTCAGAGACTCCTTGTGATAGGCTCCTTCAGGTGTTAGTAGCCTTTCCTCTCTCCTAGGTAGCCAAACCCTCTTTTCTGGCTATTTAGGGTCTCTGTCTCTGGGGAAACTTTAGATAACGAATGCATGAGCTCAGCCGAGTTCCTCTGCATCTCCCTCTTCACCTTCTGATAAGGAATCGACCGCTGACCGCGCTGGGAAGCCTGCAAACCTGCAACATAGTAGCAAAGACGACTACTGCAACTCTGTAACGCTGATCCTCCTGCCACCTTCTCGACTGTTTTCCTGCTTGTGCATGCTGTGGGGGTAGTCTGCCTCCTCTCTGCACCAGAAGCTCCGAAGAAATCTCCCGTGGGTCGACGGAATCTTCCCCCTGCAACCGCAGGCACCAAAAAGCTGCATTACCGGTCCCTTGGGTCTCCCTCTCAGCACGACGAGCGAGGTCCCTCGAATCCAGCGACACCGTCCAAGTGACCCCCACAGTCCAGTGACTCTTCAGCCCAAGTTTGGTGGAGGTAAGTCCTTGCCTCACCTCGCTGGGCTGCATTGCTGGGAACCGCGACTTTGCAAGCTACTCCGGCCCCTGTGCACTTCCGGCGGAAAATCCTTCGTGCACAGCCAAGCCTGGGTCCACGGCACTCTAACCTGCATTGCACGACTTTCTAAGTTGGTCTCCGGCGACGTGGGACTCCCTTTGTGCAACTTCGGCGAGCACCGTTTCGCGCATCCCTCGTAGTGCCTGTTTCTGGCACTTCTCCGGGTGCTACCTGCTTCAGTGAGGGCTCTTTGTCGTGCTCGACGTCTCTTCTCTCTGCAGGTCCAATTTGCGACCTCCTGGTCCCTCCTGGCCCCAGCAGCGTCCAAAAACGCCAAACGCACGATTTGCATGTAGCAAGGCTTGTTGGCGTCCATCCGGCGGGAAAACACTTCTGCACGACTCTCCAAGGCGTGGGGGATCCATCCTCCAGAGGGGAAGTCTCTAGCCCTTGTCGTTCCTGCAGTATTCACAGTTCTTCAGCCTAGTAAGAGCTTCTTTGCACCAACCGCTGGCATTTCTTGGGCATCTGCCCATCTCCGAGCTGCTTGTGACTTTTGGACTTGGTCCCCTTGTTCCACAGGTACCCTCAGTCAGGAATCCATCGTTGTTGCATTGCTGATTTGTGTTTTCCTTGCATTTTCCCTCTAACACGACTATTTTGTCCTTAGGGGAACTTTGGTGCACTTTGCACTCACTTTTCAGGGTCTTGGGGAGGGTTATTTTGCTAACTCTCACTATTTTCTAATAGTCCCCAGCGACCCTCTACAAGGTCACATAGGTTTGGGGTCCATTCGTGGTTCGCATTCCACTTTTGGAGTATATGGTTTGTGTTGCCCCTATCCCTATGTTTCCCCATTGCATCCTATTGTAACTATACATTGTTTGCACTGTTTTCTAAGACTATACTGCATATTTTTGCTATTGTGTATATATATCTGTGTATATTTCCTATCCTCTCACTGAGGGTACACTTTAAGATACTTTGGCATATTGTCATAAAAATAAAGTACCTTTATTTTTAGTATAACTGTGTATTGTGTTTTCTTATGATATTGTGCATATGACACTAAGTGGTACTGTAGTAGCTTCACACGTCTCCTAGTTCAGCCTGAGCTGCTTTGCTAAGCTACCATTATCTATCAGCCTAAGCTGCTAGACACCCTATACACTAATAAGGGATAACTGGGCCTGGTGCAAGGTGCAAGTACCCCTTGGTACTCACTACAAGCCAGTCCAGCCTCCTACAACCCCAACCACAGGCAGTGGAATAAGGGTTGCCTTTGGGGTGCCACCTGTCTTGCCACTGCTTGACAGGTTTCACAGGACTTACAAAATTCCTTTGTGTCCTCAGACATCCTAGGCCAATGAAACAATGGAACCAATCTGTCCCAAGTTTTCATTTGACCCAGGTGTCCAGCTAGGGGAATGTCATGTGCCAGGGTTAGGAGGAACTTTCTGTACTCCTGAGGAATCACTAATCTCCTGTA